>NC_054469.1:221278047-222478047 GCF_017639515.1 Carcharodon carcharias
ATGCTTTCTAATTATGAAAAGAAAATAACTGTATTGTCCTGAGATAAACCCAACTCCCCCGACAATAAGAAAGGATGTGCTGGTTTCCATGCATCGTAAACCTACGTCAATACTAATAACACAACGTCTTCAACATTTCCATAGTCAATATGATGATCAATTTGGTTTCTGAATTCAAGTAATACTTATGATTCGATACTGGATGATGATAACATCTTCATTTTTTTCCTCATCCCATCAAATTACCCTGCTGCTTACCTTCGATAACACTTCTCAACTCCACATTAGTAATACCTATTCTGCTTAGACACTTTCTCATGATTGGTTATTTGTTCAAGTATCTTTTAAAGATGACTGCCTGCTAAAAGAATTGCAAAATGTAAAAAGTCACTCGGTATTCAGCCAGAGGTCACCCCGAAACATACAGTACGTGAAACTAACTATTTCCAATCAGTATTGAATCAAAAAGTTGTTTCTATTCGCAGTCTCATATCTCATCTGAATATCATTTTGATATTTTGATATTCAGATCATTTGTTTCTTCTCATTTCTTTCACTGTCACCCTACAGGTTATATCAAGTATATTCATATATATTATTTTTTAATTTTGAAAAGCAAAGGCTCTATAATTACATTCTCTTGGCAGGTAATGGAGACAATAGATGTTGGGTTCTGATTGGGCTTTTTGCTCTCTTCCCAGTCTCCCCAGCTCCTCAAATGTTGGATTACTCTTACATGGAATATGATGCCTCGCATACATTTCTGCTGCTGGTGACCAAAGATTAAATACAATATTGCCGGAGCTTAATGTGTCAATAGATAATCTGGAGAAATACTCTGGTTTTGCTTGTTTCCATTACTTCCTGGGTGAAAAACAATCCACTCACATATTTTGTCCATGCACATCTCGGTGTCAGTGTACTCCTGTACAGACATTCTATGCTGAGTAAATTGTTTACTGTGTTATTTTGCTGTGTCAAATTTTGTTTCATAATGTTACTGTAAAGTGCCTTGGGATGTTCAAAAGCACTATATAAAAGCAAGTTGTTACTGCTGTATCAGGTTGAACCTGACAATGTAATTAGATGTGCTATTACATAACTCAGTATCAATTCCTATACGTTTTGCTGGAAACTGCCTTGTAGGATTACATTACTTACCAAACAGTCACATCAATATTTTGGCTGATTTGCTTCTTTTGTCCTTAGGCAGATAATTGACTGGACACAATACAGGAAACACACATAACAAAGCTGGTCCAATTTTTTATCCATTCATACAAACGGATGGAAAGTTAAACAGGGTGCCATAACAGATGGGCAATCACCAACCTTTACCTCTGCCGGCCATCCAGGTGTTTCCTTAACGTCCTGGTACAAAAGGAGGGAAACTGTTTACTTCTGTCAGCCTGGGAGATGTTCTGAGTTACAAAACTGCAAAGTATTTACAGCACAGAAACAGACAATTTGGTCAAACAGGTCTACGCCAGTATTTACGCTCCACACAAACTTCCTCCCACACTTTTCATCTCACCCTATCAACACTTCCATTTCTTTATTCCACATTGTTTATCCAGCTTCCTCTTTATTGTGTCTATACTATTTGCTTCAACCGCTCCTTATGGTAGCGAGTTCCATATTCTCACCACTCTCTGGGAGTTTCTCCTGAATTCCCTATTGGATTTATTATTGACTATCTTATATTTATGTCCTCTAGCTCGAGTTTCCCCTGCAAGTGGAATAACCTATATATCTTCCCTATCAAACTCTTTCACAATATTGAAGTCCTCCATCAGTCACCCGCTCAATCTTCACTTGCCTCGAGAAAAGAGACTCAGCCTTTGCCCTGGATGGTGTCGAGCTTCTTGAGCCTTGTCAGAGCAGCACTCATCCAGGCAAATGGAGAATAATACATGACACTCCTGACTTTGCCTTATCGATGGTGGACAGGCTTTGGGGAGTCAGGAGGTGAGTTATTCACCACAAAATTCCACTTTCTTCTGGTTTCATTCCAGTCAATCATTGTTGCACCTTTTCCACTGTCTCTATATCCTTTTTATAATATGAAGACCAGAACTTAATGATCCACTAAGTGTGGTCTAACCAAGGCTCTATAAATTTTGATATAACTTGTCTGCTTTTTAATTCTATGCCTCCAGAAGTGAAGCCATGTTTTGTTGGCTATTTTTTTATGGCCTTATTAATTTACACCATTGCTTTTAGTGATTCACTGTCCTACTTTGGCTTCCTACATTGGCTCCCAGTCAAGCAACACCTCAATTTTAAAATGTTCATCCTTTTTATTGAAATCCCTTTGTGGTCTCACCCCATCCATATCTCTATAATCTCCCCCAGTCCCATAATGCTTTTTGTAGTTCTTATGCATTCACTGGATGTGAGCATCACTGTCAAGGTCAGCATCTATCGCCCATCTTTAATTGTCCTTCAGAAGGTGACAGTGTGCTTCTTGCTGCAGCCCATTTAGTGAAGACACTGTCACAGTGCTGTTGGGGATGAAATTCCAGGATTTTGAGCCAGCTATAGAGAAGGAATGGTGGTATATTTGCAAGTTAAGATGATAGGGAAGGTGAATCCAGGCAAGCGGCAAGTATTCCATCATATGCCTGACCTGTACATCATAGATGGTGGACAGGCTTTGAGGAGTCAGACAGTTACTTGCTACAGCATTCCCAGCATCTGACCTGCTGTTGTAGCCACAATATTTACCTGGCTGATTCTGTAACATTTCTGGTCAATGGTGACTCCCAGGATGTTGATAGTGGGGGGTTCAGTGATGATAACAGCTTTGAAGGTCAATGGGAGATTGCTGGATTCTCTCTAGTTGGTTACGGTCATTGCCTGGCATTTGTGTGGTGTGAATTTTACTTGTCACTTATCAGCTCAAGTCTGAATGTTGTCCAGGTCTTGCTGCACATGAACTAGGACTGCTTCAGTATCTGAGGAGTTATGAATGGTGCTAAACACTGCAATAATCAGCAAACATCCACATTTCTGAACTCATGTTGGAGGAATGATCATTGATGAAGCCAGCTGATGATGGTTTGACCTCAGGAACTCCTGAAGTGATGCCCTGGGGTTGAGACGACTGACCTCTAACAATCACGGCCATCTTCCTTATGCTAGGCATGACTCCAACCAGTGGAGAGTTTTCCCCTTGACTTCCATTACCTACAATTTTACTAAGGTTCCTGGATGCCACGCTTGGTCAAATGTTGCCTATCAAGGGCAGTCACTCTCATCTCACCTCTGAAATTCAGCTCTTCTGATGATGTTTGGACCAGAATCATAATGTGGTCTAGAGCTGATTGGTCCAGGCATGACCCAAAATCAGCATCAGTGAACAGGTTGTTGCTAAGTAAATGCCACCAGATAGCACTGTCACCTTCCATCATTTGTTGATCACTGAGAGTAGACTGATGGGATGGTAATTGACTGGCATGGATTTGCCCTGCTTTTTATTGACAGACCGTACCTGGACACCACATGCTGCAGGCTCAGTCAGACAGCTATCATCAGTATGGTCAAATTGGCACTGCCGAGTCACTCTTGATGATGGATATCGCAGTCCCTGACCCTGTGTACATTTTGCACCCTTGCTTCTCAGTGCTTCTTCCAAGTGGTCTTCAGAATGAATGAGTATTAAGTCATCATCTGAGGGAGGTCAGTAGGTAGTAATCACCAGGAGGTTTCCTTGTCCACCTTTTACCTGATGCCATTGGTCTTCATGGGGTCTGAAGTTATTGTTGAGGAATTCCAGGGCAACTGACTCCAACTGTATATCACCGTGCTGCCACCTCTGGTGGGTCTGTCCTGTCAGTGGGACAAGACAAACTCACGCATGGTGACAGAGGAGCCTGGGGCATGGCTGACATGCATGGGACTGTGAATAAAACTCTGTTAGGCTGTTACTTGAATTGTCTTTGTGCAAGTCCCCATATATTAGTGAGGATTGCTTTGCAGAATGGGCTGGGAAAGTTGTCCTTTGTTGTATCCGGTGCCGAATTCCATGTTGGGTTGTCCATCTGATTTTATTCACTTTTAATTTGTTCTTGTGATGTGGGTGTTGTTGGCAAGGCCAGCATTTATGACCCATCTCTAACTGCCCTCAAGAAGGTGGTGCTGAGCTGCCTTCTTGAACTGCTGCAGTCTTTGTGGTGTATCTACACTGCCAGGAAGGGAGCAATGTTAGGATGATGTGTGGCTTAAGGGGAACTTGCAGATGGCGTTGGTTCCCATGCATCTGCTGCCTTTGTTCCTCTAGTTGGTAGGTCTCATGGGTTTGAAAGGTGCTGTTGAAAGAGTATTGGTGAGCTGTTGTATTGCATCTGGCATATGGCACACACTGCTGCCACCATGTGCTGCTGCAGGAGGGAGTGAAATTTTACGGTGGTGGATACGGTGCCGACAAAGTGAGTTTTTTTGTCTTGGTTATTCTGAACTTCTAGAGCATTGTTGGAGCTGCACTCAATACGGCAAGTGGAATGTATTCCATCACACCCTACTTTGCCTTATCGATGGTGGACAGGCTTTGGGGAGTCAGGAGGTGAATTATTCGCCACAGAATTCCAAGCGTCTTGTCACCATAGTATTTATTACAGTTTTTCATTGTGGTTTGATGCATGTTACACAAAGAACAGTGCATTCACAGTAGCGTTTAGGGAGGAATGTTGTGCTGCAGGCTCCTCATGTGGCTGTTCACTGCCGACCTCACTTTCACAGCAGGAACGGTCCATGTCTTCCCTGGCCAGCTCCAACGTGCGACTCTCGATCGGAGTGAGGACTTTGATGTCCGGCACTCCACCCTCTGGTCTGAGATCTCTCCCATTGATTGTGCACAATCTTTCTCTGCATAAAGGCAGATGGAAAGAGTGTGAGCAAGGCACAAGCCAGGCCAAATGAGAAGGATGTGAGTGTGCTAAGTCGAGCCATGGACAAGATGAGGAGGTGATCTCCAGTGGAGATGAGGCCAGATGGAGAGGGTGTGCGTGAGAGAGTGAGTGGTGATGTCCCTTGAGCTGGCAATGAGTGATGTGCCAGTGAATGCGTAATGGGCTTGTGATTATGTGAGTTTAGAGTAATGAGATGCTTGATTTACCCTGGCGGCACAGATGAGCTCATTCATCCTCTTTCTGCACTGGATGACCGACCTCTTCTATGCAGTGTTGGCACTGACCACCACTGCCATCGCCTCCCAAGCCAGAGTGGTGACACTGATGGGCCCCTTGCAGCCGGAGTGGGAATAGAGAACATCACTTTGGGACTCCAAAAGGCATTCCAGTGACAGGTCACTGAACTCCTCTTGGCTTTCAGGGCCATGTCTTCACTGGAGCAGTCAAGAATTGAGAACTGCGTATGCAGCTACAGTTTAGATATGGCACCCGGAATGAGGAAGCGGTGAGGTAACAGCATGGCGGAGAATTCAGTGGCCGCCCATCAGCGAGATGGCATCATAAAAAGAAACACAGAAATGTTCACTGTAAAAAAACAAATAATTTAATTTCAACAAATTTAGGCATATGGGCTGTAGAAAGAAAGAATTATTCTACTTTAGCTCCATTTATGTGTAAAATCCCAGGCTCAAGAACAATAACTGAGAACACTAATTACACAGTTGAATTTTATTTCATTGTGCAGTATCTGTAATTAACAATAGTTTCTTGGAAGTCAAACAATTGTCTAAGCAAATGTGCTTGTTGCACTGAGAGAAAGAAAGATTCTCGAAATGATTCTGGGAAAACCAATTGAGAAATCTGCAAATCAGTATTTTTACTTTGATAAGGATGAGAATAACCTTCAACTCCTCAGATAATTAAACAATCTGTGTGCTCATACATCAAGATCTGAACACGATTCAGGCCTAAGCTAATAGTGGTAATTAACATTGACACGACTAACAGATAATGATCATCTCCACCAAGCTGGAGTCTAAGCATCTCCCCTTTGATGGAATTACTATTGCCGAATCTACCACCTGGTGGTTACCATTGACCAGAAACTTAACTGGAACAGCCATATAAATACAGTTGCTTCAAGAGGCTGGGTATTTTCCGATGAGTGACTCACCACTTGACTTTCTAAACCTGTCCACCAGCTACAAGATTCAAGTCAGGAATTTGATGGAGTGCTTTCCATTTGCCTGGATGAGTGCAGCTCCAACAAAGCTCAAGAAGCTCAACGCTATCCGGGACAAAGCAGCCCACTTAACCGGGACCCCATCCTCCATCTTAACCATTCACTCCCCCCACCACTGATGCACAGCGGTAGCAGTGTGTACCATCTACAAGATGCACTGCAGCATCTCGCAAGGCTCTTTTGATAGCACCTTCCAAACCCGTGAACTCCATCGCCTGGAAGAACAATGGCAGCAGATGCATAAATATCAGTTTCTTCACTATCACTGGGTCACTGGTCACTATCCTGGAGCTCCATCCCAAACAGCACTCTGGGTGTATCTACACCGTGGAGGTTTCAGTGGTTCAAGAAGATGGCTCACCACCTTCCAGAGGCAACAAATGTTGGCCTCACCAACAATGTCTTTCTCTTGTCATATATAAGGGGCTGAATTTTATGTGCCCCCAATGTGCATGTTTCCTGAGGGGTGGGGGAGGGCACATAAGACAGCGCAGATGCCCATCATGCCACCTTCCTGCCCATGCCTGAGCTCACCCCATAATATGGTGAGATGGGGGGGTGGTTCAGGTGGGCACCGATATCAGCAGCCTGCCCACCATATTTAAATGAATAATCAAGGGCCAATTAGGCTTCTTATCAAGCCAGTTGACCCTGATAATATGCTGCCCATGCCATAAAACATTTGGTGTGGGTAGGCAGGCAGGAGCAGTAAGGCCGATTTTTTTAACTCAGATGTTTAAAGGGTGGGAAGGAAAGGGAGGGTCACTCTTTGCCGATTATGGAGCACCCCCCCTCCTTAAGTTGAACTCCCCCTTCCTTCCCACCTGCCCTCTCCATAACCAACACAAACCTTCCCAGCCTTGTGAGATGCTGCAGTGCATCTTGTAGATGGTACACACTGCTACCACTGGAAAAATCAATTGAGAAATCTATATGCAAATAAGCATTTTTACTTTAGTAACACGGAGAATAATATTCAATCCTTCAGATACTGAAGCAGTCTGTGCCCATATGCAGCACGACCTGGATATCATTCAGGTTTGGTAAGTGACATTCACACCTGTACCAGGCAATGACCATCTCCAACAGAGAGTCTAACCATCTTCCCTTGATATTCACAAGCATTACCATCACCAAAACCCCAGCAATATCCTGAGGGTTACCATTGACTTGAAACTTAATTGAACCATTCGCTTAAATATTATGGTGACAAGAGCAGGTCAGAGGCTGGGCGTTGAGCAGTTTGTGACTCAGCACCTAACTTCTCCAAGTCTGTCCACCATCTACAAGGCATAGGACAGGAATCTAATTGAATGCTTTCTACTTGCCTGAGTGAGTGCAGCTCAAATAATACCCAAGAAGCTTGGCATTTAGGACAAAGCAGCTCGCCTAATTAGCACCCCATCCACCACATTAAACATTCAGTCCCTCTAACATAGCACACACTGGCAGCAGTGTGTACCATCTATAAGATATGCTGCAGCTTCAACAGCACCTTCCAAGCCAATGACCTGTATCATTGAGAAGGACAAGGGCAGCAGATGCATGGGAACACCACAGCCTGCAAATTTCTATCTACCATCCTGACGTGGAACCATGTTGTGGTTCCTTTACTGTCACTGGGTCAAAATCCTAACAGCACTGTGGGTGTACCTTCACTACATGGACTGCAATGGTTCAAGAAGTCACTCACCACCGCCTTCTCAAGGGCAATTAGGAATGGGCAATAAATGCTGGCCTAGCCAGTGACTCCCACATTCCACGAATGAATAAGTCTGGACTAAAACTGTATCAAGAAAACACTGAGTGACAGCAGATGCATTGAAGAAATAATTGCTGAGTAACTGGACAAAATCTATTAGCATCTAAAAGACAAAGATTGTGAAAAACATACCAAGGGCTCGATACCAATGCTAAAAGCCTTATGGTTACATATCTTCAATATTCATTAACCTAATCTCTGGACTGAGACTTACTAGGAACAAAACAATGAAAAAGACGGAAGCAACTAACATTCTGATGAACAGGCTGATAAGAGACCTGAATAAAGCATCGATAGGGATTATATACATTTGAATCATTTATAGTTTCATTCATGGTTCTTTCTAGTATTCATGGCATCATAAATAGCCAAACAAGCAAGCTTAGTGAAATTTAAAAAGTTAATTAATTTCTCTTATATATCTCTGTATAATCATTTTTTTCTTAGTCCATTGGACCATTTTTCAGCCTGCCTAGTAAGTATCAATTAGTTATATCTTGCATGAAATGATTTTGTTTCATTGACAATCAGGTGGGAGATGTGACAGCGCTATCTTCAAGTATATTGGAGATGTTACGGAAAACTATCAATGAGGGTGGCACTTAATGTGAAGGGAGACTAGATGAGTGGGGACTCATTACTTTTTATTTTCTATCGTACCAGCAATAGCAGCCAGACTCCAGTCTCATCACTGACCCGGGTGCCCTCTCTAGGCTCCATTCTAGCTGTAGCCTCAAACCTCCACACACATTCTCACTCTCACTAATATTTGCAAACTTTACATTTTACTGTTTCCGAATGCAGCTAGGCTCATTAGAAATGCTGGATTTCTCCAATTATCTTACTCTCCCCTCTCGCTCATGGACTTTCCCTCTCCGGCTTGCCACCCGACGTCAAACTGACCTTACTCTGTCACCACTGCAGCTTGGGTGTCACTAAGCCCCTCACCCTCCTCCTTCTCATGCTTCAGCTCACTCAATTGCTCCACTCAAAGAGGACAAGAGACAAACCAATATCTCACAGACAATACAACAGCCTTGCTACCTCATGTACACCTAGCACTGGGGAACACAGAGTAAAATTACATTCTACGAAACATCAGTCAGGAATTGTCACCAAGGAGAAGGGACCAGGTGTGGCAAACACTAGTAATACAGGTTACTTCATGGGGTGAAATAAAAATTAATTGCACTGAAGTTGCGTTGTGTCCAACCTCCTAATGCTGTTGGGTGATGATTCAATGGATAACAAGAAAAGCCTATTTGTCTATAGTGCAGGTGAAGTGAAGATGTGTATGATGTGGGCATGTTGAAAATGCAGGGAGAACTATTTATTTAATATGCGGAATAGGAGTAATGACAAGGTGTAATCAATGAAAGAATGTGAAATGGCTCTGCTGACCAACAGCGATGGTTCACCCTCATCCATCTACTTTTGGTCATTTCTGTGCTGCTGTTCACTTCATTCCTCCTCCTGGTGTCCTTCCTTACAGGTATACCATCAAGGTATCCAAAATTAACTTGCTAGAAGCTACATTTATTCATACACACGGACCTCAGGCAAAAGGAACATGTCCAGGTGTTGCACCACTTTTCATTTAAACAAAAGCATGGGGGACAATAGTTCCCTGGTGCATTGTCCATGGCAATGTTTCGACCAATCAGAGTAAACTTGTCAATCAATCAGCACCCTTTTCTCATGTAGTACAAATTGTTGCTTCCTTTGAAATTTGGCAGTCTTGTGTCTGTCCTAATGAATGCAAAACGAAAGGCTTTTTTTCACCAGGATTTAAATCTCTTTAAAACTGCTATTAGATATTCAGTGATGATTCTGGTAGGTGTCGGCACCTCATTCTATATCTGCTTGGCCGGTGTATGAAGGGATCATGAAGCAGGGCTCAGAAGGCTTATAGGTGCAAACCATTTAATTTTCTTCCTGGGTCAAGCAGTGGATTGCTATAAAATAGTGCGATCATGATTGCTGCATGAACAGTGGGTATGGACCTGCCTGATCATTTGCAGGTGGTGCAGTTTAGCTGGACGTTGGTGAACTGTTGGCTCTCACATATTATGAAGGTAAAATTATGCTCCTTTGTTCATTGCCCCGCCTGAGGAAATAAGTTGTTTTTACGTACCCCAGTGAATCCTTTTATCATTTCAAGCAGCTCTATTAGATCATCCCTAAATCTTCTAATCCCAAGGGAATACAAAGCCTTCACAGAGGTTGTCAAGAAGAGCATCCATTGAGTTTGAAGATAATGAGGTGAACAGGGGGAGGAGCATTGAGGCAATGGGAAGCCAGCTCCTTAGGAAATAAGCCCAATGCCTTGATGGACATTGCGGAAGATGAAAATAAATGATATTCAGGGAGCCAGAGGGCATGCGAAATATAAGTCCACAGGGTTGGAGAAGATCAGAGACATGGTTTGAAGAACAGCTGACAAGGAACGCATCAGTTCAAGAGCAGCATTAGGAATTTGAGGAACTGATTCAGCCGAATCCAGCAAAGGGTGATGGAGGCATTCTGAGTAATGAGTTGGAGTCAAGGGTCACGGGAATAAAAAAAGATACAACAGATCAAATCCATCATTAATCTGCCTGTGTACGCATATGGATGGGCGGTGTGTCCTGCTGCATGATGTATGATTTGTTTTGTCTGAGCTTAGGTACAGTTTCAAAGCTCAGCTGGAGAACCAATGAATAAGGGATTTTCAGGAATTGTGAAAAGAATACTAAGTAACCAGGCTGGTCTCAATTTTTATGGCGTTAATAAAGAGGTGCTCTAAGGATGATTTGGTAGATATTGATCAGCACTATTGGTAGGTGAAAATAAAATCTTCATGGATACTGGATGCTAAGTTGCATTCAGAACCCTCTTGCTGTCCCTGACAGCTTTCCTGAAAACTTCTGTGCAAGGAACTTCAAAGATACTTGATTCCAAATGCTGCCTAAGGGAAGATGCTCACCCAAGCTTAGAATGCTGGGCAAATCCATCAGCATCTGTGCCTTTGACTAGCCAAAGGATCATATCAAAGGAATCAGTAAAAGATTGACTTACTAGCTGCTCCATTGTGAATCATTCAGGAACAATAAGTCTGGAAGAGTGATCCATAGTAATGCATAAATGAGACACAATAGATTAGTTATATGGGCACAAAAATTTTAAAATACAAAATAATTCACAATCAATGTGGATAACCTGATAATTTAGCAACTGACTTAGCCAATTAAGTTTGAGGTAATATCCCAGGTTAGATTGTGCAGAGTTCCCTGCATTATACCACAAACTTGTCAGGTTTGAATCTGGAAATCCAACATGGGGCTCTAGAACTTACACACCAGTTTTGAAAGAGGCTTTTCCTTCTTTAAGTTGGCAATTCATGGTTGTGTTATGCAAATATTGAATACCAGCACGGCAGTGCAGTTTGGAACCCAAATACAGCATGTCGGCAGACTGAGATGGATGTGAACTGAGTTAAACGTCCAGTGAACGTCCTTGTAGCTCAGAACAGGATCATATTGTAGCACTTCTAGACTTTCCAATGGTTATTTTTAACAGCTGTTGAGTAGAACTGAGGAGCATAACATACAACAAAGATACTTCAGTTAGCTAAGCATCAGTTACTTTGACAGCACCACCCTTCTCAGTAAACTCTACAACCAAAAAGGTCAAGAGCAGCAACTTCAAGGCAATAGAATCACCTCCAAGTTTCCATCTAATTCAATATGGGGACAGTAGCATTTTGGTAATGTTATTGGCCTAGTAATGCAGAAGCTTGGATGAACCTGAAAGCCTGAGTTCAAATCCCACTGAGTCAGAATCACAGAATTACCAAGTGCAGAAGAGGCCCTTCGGCCCATCGAGTCTGCACCGGCATGTGAGAAACACCTGACCTACCTACCTAATCCCATTTACCAGCACTTGGCCCATAGCCTTGAATGTTATGATGTGCCAAATGCTCATCCAGGTACTTTTTAAAGGCTATGAGAAAACCCGCCTCTAGCACCTTCCCAGGCAGTGCATTCCAGACCGCCACCACCCTCTGGGTAAAAATGTTTTTCCACACATCTCCCCTAAACCTCCTGCCCTTCACCTTGAACTTATGGACCCTTGTGACTGACCCTTCAACTAAGGG
Organism: Carcharodon carcharias; assembly: GCF_017639515.1. Classification (NCBI taxonomy): domain Eukaryota; kingdom Metazoa; phylum Chordata; class Chondrichthyes; order Lamniformes; family Lamnidae; genus Carcharodon; species Carcharodon carcharias. The sequence continues at coordinate 221,290,098 of NC_054469.1, forward strand.
GAACAGCTGCTCTCTATCCATCCTGTCCATGCCCCTCATAAACTTGTACACCATGATCAGGTCGCTCCTCAGTCTTTTCTGCTCCAACGAAAACAACCCGAGTCTATCCAACCTCTCTTCGTAACTTAAATGTTTCATCCCAGGCAACATCCTGGTGAATCTCCTCTGCACCCCGTCCAGTGCAATCACATCCTTCCTATAATGTGGCGACCAGAACTGTACACAGTACTCCAGCTGTGACCTCACCAAGGTTCTATACAACTTCAACATGACCTCCCTACTTTTGTAATCTATGCCTCGATTGATAAAGGCAAGTGTCCCCTATGCCTTTTTCACCACCCCACTAACATGCCCCTCCAACTTCAGAGATCTATGGACACACACACCAAGGTCCCATTGTTCCTCAGAACTTCCTAGTGTCATGCTGTTGATTGAATACTTCCTTGTCAAATTACTCCTTCCAAAGTGTATCACCTCACACTTTTCTGGGTTAAATTCCATCTGCCACTTATCTGCCCATTTAACCATCCCGTCTATATCTTCCTATAGCCCAAGACACTCAACCTCACTGTTAACCACCCAGCCAATCTTTGTGTCATCCGCAAACTTACTAATCCTCCCCCACTTACAGTCATCTATGTTATTTATATATATGACAAATAATAGGGAACTGAGCACAGATCCCTGTGGTACGCCATTGGACACTGGCTTCCAGTCACTAAAGCATCCTTCTGTCATCACCCTCTGTCTCCTACAACTAAGCCAGTTTTGAATCCATCTTATCAAATTACGCTGTATCCCATGTGTATTTGCCTTCTTTATAAGTCTCCCATGTGGGACCTTGTCAAAGGTTTTGCTGAAATCCATACAAACTACATCACCTACACTACCCTCATCTACACACCTGGTCACCTCCTCAAAAAATTCAATCAAATTTGTTAGGCATGATCTCCCTCTGACAAAGCCATGCTGACTATCCCTGATCAAAGCTTGCCTCTACAAGTGGAGATGGATTCTCTCCCTCAGAATTTTCTCCCCACAGTTTCCCCATCACTGACGTGAGAATCACTGGCCTGTGGTTCCCGGGCTTATCTCTACAACCCTTCTTAAATAGTGGAGTCACATTAGCTGTTCTCCAGTCCTCTGGCACCTCCCCTGTGGCCAGAGAGGAATTAAAAATCTGGGTCAGAGCCCCTGCGATCTCCTCCCTTGCCTCCCTCAGCAGTCTGGGACACAAATCATCTGGACCTAGATATTTGTCCACTTTTAAACTTGCCAACACCTCCAATACCTTGTCACTCCCTATATCAAGTTGCTCAAGAACTTCACAGTCTCTCCCAGAGATCAATACCACCATCCTCATTCTCTTGGGTAAGAACGGATATAAGGTATTCATTCAACACTCTAGCAATGTCCTCTGGCTCCACCCACAGATTGTCCCCTTGGTCCCTCATGGGGCCCACTCTTTCCCTGGTTATCCTCTTCCCATTGTTATACTTATAGAATATCTTGGGATTTTCCCTACTTTTACTAGCCAGAGCTTTCTCATACCCCCTCTTTGCTCTCCTAATTGCTTTCTTAAGCTCCGCTTTCACTTTCTGTACTCCACTAATGCCCCCCCTTGATTTTCTTCCCTTGTACCTGCTAAAAGCTTCTCTTTTCTTTCTCATCATATCATGAATATTTCTGGTCATCCAAGGTTCTCTGGGCTTGTTACTCCTTCCTATCATCCTAGTGGGAATGTGTTGAGCCTGTACCCTCCCCATTTCCTTTCTGAACATTGTTGCTCTGTAGATTTCCCCACAAGTAGCTGTTCCCAGTCTACCTTGGCCAGATCCTGCCTTATTTACTAAAATCCACTCTCCCCCAATCCAAAACATACTTTTGCAACTTGTCTATTTCTCTGTCCATAACAAGCTTAAACTGTACCATGTTGTGGTCGCTATCACCTAAATTCCATTATTTAGCAAATCTGGAATGAAATTCTCATCTCAATAATAATGATCATGAACCTACTGGATTGTCATAAAAAACCATCAGATTCACTAATGTCCTTCATGTAAGGTAATCTACTATCCTTACCCAGCCTGGCCTACTTGTGATTGCAGATTCAGAGGTTAACTGTGGGTCAACCATAAGTTGACTGTTCATTCCCCACTGAAGTGGCCTAGCAAGCCGCTCAGTTATAGGCAGCTCACTACCACCTGCTCCTGGGCAATTAGGGACGGACAATAAAAGCTAGCCTTGCTAATGGCGTTCATATCCCAAGAGTAAACAAAACTCAACTTTCGTGACCTTGACATTTCATCACTAAGAACACTGACATTCTCACGTTAACATCATTGTGGGAGCTTCATCAGCATTTGATTCAAAGGGAAAGCCCATCACCAGCTTCTCAGGCCAACTGGGAATGGCCAATCAATAGAGCCGTCGACACCCCATGATCCAAGAACAAGCATGATAGGAGGGAACTCTCAAGTTCTTTTTAACAGCATGTTACCGATGCTCCCCAGCATTTTGTCAGAAGTAGAGCAGCCCCTATTTCAGTCATCCATGACAATTCTTTGAGCAGAGATCTGAATCAATGTATAAGGGCATCCCTGTGATTTCTAATTTCAGAGGCAATTAATACACTGCTGTGGATGACATTTTTAAATATATGGGAAGTGGGTGAATTTCTCCCTGGGCCCTATGGCAACTTGTGTGGAAGAGTTGTAAAAAAAACCTGGATACATCCATCCCCACCCCCTTTCCAATTCCCCTTTTATTCCTAATAATTTATATAGATTTTTCTTTTCCCACCTATTTCCAATATTTTTAAATGTACTTCCATCCATTGTTTTATCTCTACCTTTTAGCCTATTTCGATCCCTTCCCCCCACCCCATTCCCACTAGGGCTATCTGTATCTTGCTTGTTCTGCTTTCTATCCTTAATTAGCACATTCCTTAGATAATATCACCACCTTCAACACCTCTTTGTCCTTTTGTCTAAGATATCTTTTGGCTATCTCCACCTATCACTGGCCATCTATCTAGCTCTAACTGTCCCATCCCCCCTCCCATTAAACCAGTTTATATTTCACCTCTATTATTTTTACTTGTTTCCGTTGAAGAGTCATATGGACTCAAAACGTCAACTGCGTTCCTCTCCGCAGGTGCTGCCAGACCTGCTGAGTTTTTCCAGGTATTTTTATTTTTGTTATGGATACAAGTGTAACTGGTGCTTGTGCTATTTTCTGGGGTAATAATCCATCTTCCACCAAAGATATGCCAGTGAGTGGGAGAATGGTAATGGAAATTCACCCTTTAAAGTCACATGGAGTTAACAGAGCGGCAAGTTACTGGGTTGGAAGTGAGCTTGGTGATGGAAAGCTGAAAATGACAATAAATGAGAAAGACTTTGGAAAGAGCCAGTCAGCGATGAAGGTTTGCTCAGGGTCACTTCATTTTAACACCATTCAGAAATTATATGGAGGACGATCATTCCAGTAATATCATAAAATTGGCTGATGACACTAATTTATGTGGGCAGTTAACTAGAGTAAGAGAGATTTATGACATTCAAAGACATAATTAAATGGATCAGTTAAGATATGTCAGATGGAATTCAGTGCAGATAAATCTATGATCATGTAGGACATGTGAAACATGCACAACTGATGTATATTGGCAAAAGTAGAAAGGAAAAATGATTAGTAAAAGTGGTCTCATTGGTATGATCCCTGGGTGATGCTAGCTATTAGCTACATATTGGGCAACACTGAGACTCTGCAGTTCACAGAGGACATGAGGAAATGGTCACTATCCTGCTATTGAATAAATATTCATTGGATCTCAAAATATGTAACAGCTATCCACATAACATTGATTTAGAATTCCACTCATGTGGTGGCCATAACTAATTGATGATTTCATCCCTGTTGAATTCTCTGGTCAGTCTCACTTGTGAAGATATAAATTCCATAACATATGGTTGACTTCTTATTAAAAAAACCTATGCACAATATTCTTGGACCTCTTAAAATAGCAAATGCCTGACTGAAGCAGCAATGAGGTTTATTAGCACTGTCATTCTGATTTTGACCTCTGACCTGAGCATGTGACTCACAGTGCTTGATCTTTGGAACTACACTTCATTTTAATGTTTTCGCGTTCACTAAAGACTCACGTCAAGTAATTATTCAGATCTGATTACGTGAAATCAGTCAAGAGTAAAGCACTGCATTCTTCTAATGTTGGGATGTTAGTGACAGGGCAAAGCTTAAGTCTGCTTTCGTGACTTTTCCACTAACCCGCTGAAATTCCACCCCCCACCCCCCACCCCGCCCCTCCAAGCCCCACCCCATCCCAGCGCTGTAATCATAGCCATGCAATTAGTTAAAGGGTTTTGGTGTGGGTGTGGTACAGGGTTGGCCTTTTTGAACTGCAGGAAATACAACTTGCATTTAGCTAGCACCTTTAACATAGTAAAACATCTCAAGGTGCTTCACAGAAGGGCTATAAAACAAAATTTGGCACCGAGCCTCATAAGAAGATACTAGGACAGGTGACCTAAAGCTTGGTCAAAGAGTCAGGTTTTAAGGAGCGTCTTACAGGAGGAGAGAGAAGGGAGTGAAGGAAGGGCTCTTTAGTTTTTGGATGAACTTGCAGAATTGTTGCTGGCTGAAATTGGGCCTGGGAAGAATGGGCTCTTAGGCTCTGCAGAAAAGAGAGTGGTTTAGCTGATTTGGAGGGAAGTTGCAGAAGCAGTCAGTATACTATCTCAAGAACTGTCACAGGATGGGACAGGTGCAGGAAAAGTTAAGTGACCTCTCAAGGGTGCCACATGAAATCGAGACAACATTGCCAATTTGCATCCTGTACCACTCTGCTTTCTCCTTCTCACCTGGATGTCAGGCGTAGTCACTTATGCAAAGGATAACCATTGCAAACATTCAAGCTCCATCTGAACATACAAGCACTCTCCCAATTCACATAGCCTGCCACATCGGCCTCTTCTAGTCTTCAAGTATAGACCATTTAAAGAGATAATAGACTACACCCCTCAAGGAATGCATCCATGTATCTGGAGATAACAGGCTCTCTGTGCCACTCACATCCCCTTAAAAATGTCATCTCTTCTCACAAAGGAAAAGAAGGCACACAACAAGTGACAAAGAGCTGAAACTGGACCAGGGGTACCAAGGTTAAAAACTCTGATCTGTGTGACCAGGAAACTGAAAATAATTGGCAAATTGATAGGAAAGGCTGTGGGAGATGGAGGCAAGATGACAGTAGAAGGTTGTGAAAAGTATGGCAAGGTTCATTATAAATAATTTCAGTTTCCCTGCTTTTGCAAAGTATTGCGATGCCCTCAAAACTCAGTCACTCTATTAACATCAGATGTCATTGTGTGGACTCCAACGTAAGTTTCTCTGTGTTTTCCAATAACAGGTGCGAACTTCTGCAGGAAGAGGCCAGTTGCTCATTTGGCCTTCCCTAAGCCCCTAGCACTTCTGTAACTCTTGCCATTTCATCATCAAGTCCAACCTGCCTAATAAGTCCCCAGTACAAAGACACCAACTCGGGAGAAAGTAGTGATTCAGCAAGGTTTTCACTGGGTGAAGCATTGAGTATTAGTGAACATAAGCACCTGGAAGTGGAAAATGGGAGGAATTCCATTCTTCCATGGAAACCTGCAGAGTCCAAAGATCTAAATCTCAAGGACGTAGCCTGCAAAGAACAATGATTAGGAATCATTGATTGCATATGCAAGTAATGGAGATAGGAAGTTATGTTACATCCCAGAGAGAGACAACTATTTAGGTAGAATGTAGCTGACATCCCTGCGACCTTGGTTCCCATTGACAATTGGTCAAATGATGGTCAGCATAGATTTGTTAAAGGAAGGTCTTGCCTCACAAATTTGATTGAATTCTTTGAGGAAGTGACAAGAAGGGTTGATGAAGGTACTGGAGCGGATGTTGTGTACATGGATTTTAGCAAGGCATTTGACAAGGTCCCAAATGGCAGATTGGTCAGGAAAGTAAAAGCCCATGGGATTCAAGGTAATGTGGCAAACTGGATAAAAGGTTGGTAACAGGAAACAAAGGGTAATGGTCGATGGATGCCCTTGCGAATGGAAAGTTGTCTCAAATGGTGTTCCACAGGGCTCAGTGTTGGGACCCTTGCTGTTTGTGTTATATATTAACGATTTGGATGTGAACGTTGGGGGCACGATTGTGAAATTTGCAGATGACTCAAAGATTGGCCGAGTAGTGGATAGTGCAGAGGATAGCCATAATCTCCAAAATGATATAGATGGGTTGGTGGAGCGGGCAGTAAAGTGGCAGATGGATTTTAACATAGAGAAGTGTGAGGTCATACATTTAAGGAGGTCAAACAGTTACAGGGATTACAAAATAAATGGGAACATATCAAGAGGGGTAGATGAAGTGAGAGATCTTGGCGTACAAATACACAGGTCCCTGAAGGCAGCAGTTCAAGTAGTCAAGGTTGTAAAGAAGGCATATGGAATGCTCTCCTTCATTGGCAGAGGTATAGAATATAAAAGTAAAGATATAATGTTGGAATTGTATAAAACACTGGTGAGGCCACAACTGGTGTATTGTGTGCAGTTCTGGTCACCGCATTACAGGAAGGACGTAATAGCTCTGGAGAGAGTGCAGAGGAGGTTTACAAGAATATTGCCAGGGTTAGAAAAGAGTAGCTACGAGAAGAGATTGGATAGGTTGGGGTTATTTTCCCTGGAACAAAGAAGGCTGAGAGGTGACTTGACTGAGGTGTACAAAATTATGAGGGGAATAGATAGAGTGGACAGGATAAAATTGTTTCCCTTGATGGAGAATTCTAGAACCAGGGGACATAGGTTCAAGATAAGTGGCAGAAGATGTAGGGGGGGGCATGGGGAAGAACTTTTTTACACAGAGGGTAATGGGTGTCTGGAATTCGCTGCCCAAGTTGGTGGTAGAGGCAGAAATTTTAAACACTTTTAAAAAGTACCAGGACCTGCACCTTAAGTGCTGTAAGCTGCAGGGCTATGGGCCGGGTGCAGGAAGATGGGATTAGAAAGGGCACCTGGGTGTCCTCAGGCTGGTATGGACAAGATGGGCTGAATGGCCTCCTTCCGTTCTGTAACTTTTCTATCGTTTTATGACCAAATGAAAAGTACAGAATGAATCCTGTTATTGATGCTGGGCCAATTTATTTTTTCTTGATTATTTTCTAATGTACACATCCTAATTTTCCTTTCTCATCCCAAATTATCCATTCTCCCTAAGCATGATAATTAGACTCCAAAATTTGTATCTTCTGAACTTCACCTACACTGAATTAATACATAATCTACCAATTTCCAGATTTTTTATCTTTCCCTGTAATTGTCAGGAGATTGATATGAACTAAAATTGCTATGTCTGCACAATTAAAAATCTTGCATCCAGTGCACACCTGTAGAACCACATCTCTCAAAAGCAGCACCTTTCAAAAGCAAGAAGCATCCTTAAATCAAGGAATCATGATTGACTGAGTAAAAGGAAAATGACTGGCCCCAAATTCCCTGTGATCCTGCTATGCCATTCGAAGTGTGATGGGGTGAAGCCCCATAACTGGAGTCATTGACTCTGAGTTGTTTTCTAAGGGCCTATTCATTGAAAGAAATGGCAGGTGGGCCAGAACATAAGTTTTCCATGTTGAATTATACCAGGGGAAGGGTAACAAGGGACCATCGCTCTGTTTGGAGCAGCAGCTTCCCTTCACTTTTTGATTACAAAAGGTAAATCTGGTGGAGTACAAAGTGGCTTGGTGATTTGCTATTGCCACTTTGTAACACCACCGGCGACTGCACCACTAACCCCACTGAGTTATTGAAGTGAGGAGAGAGGAAACGCCTGATGTGCTCATGAAATTATTGCAGGCTGGAATTCAAAATCTAGGAAATCGAGATGGATTGTGCCTTGCAGCGAGCTTTTGGACCTTGTCTTGAAAAGGTCATGGTAACTGCCCCATTCAGAACTGCAGAAACTGACCTATTAACTAGCATGAGAATCACACCAACACTTATTTCCCTGATCTTCTCAAATAGGTGACTAAATTCTCCTTATTGTTATTCTTCCTTTGGCTTTTCCAATGCTGCATGGAGTTGCCGCAATGCTGGTCGATCACCTTGATGCCAACCATCATTTTCTTGGATTTGGCAGATAGTTTTACAGCTGAATGTCCTCCTGCCACTAAAGTAGGTGACTAAATGAATGAACCTTTATCTCATTGGTTGACAGGAGTGATCAACATTTCTGGCGTTGAACAAACAGGAAAAAACTCACTCATTTCAGAAAACATGCCTTCTGCATTTACATTTTTACCTCTTCCAAATAAGCTATTTTATAGTATATAAATCACAGTGAATTGATAGTAATGTATGAAGGTCATACCCCAGTCTGAATTAGTCAGGCATAAACAAGTGATGTCAGATACAGTGATGGGACTCACAATGTGAAAATAGAAATGTATGCTTAGTGTGATACTTGTGCAGCAATGTACAGCTTTTTGAACACAAGTCATTGAAAACCACATTGTATGATGTGACCCCTTACTTGGAAAGTTCAATATGGATGGAGCACATTTCTCTATCTTACATTCAGCATCTTCTGATACTGCAATACAAGGGAAAACATATTTGATAAACCATCCAGATGGTAATAATCATCTTTCTGTAGGATTACACTGTGTCAGTCAGGAACTGAACTAACAGTCCCCAAAAATTGTTTCAGATCCTGGGAAATTAATTTAACGTCCCTTGGCTCTGAAGCAGAACCATCAGTGAGTGTGCTGTTAATTGTTGGTTCTAATATGCCAAGATTAATTTGAGCACAAAGGTAAAGCCAAGCAATAAATTGAACTTCAAGTGCTAAAAAATTTTAGTCAGGCAAACACATTCAAATTCATTGTCAGGATCAGATTATCTTTCACAAGCTAAATAATACCTCACCCATTCATATAATTACCCCAACTAAGCACTTTCTTTCATATCTGGCTTTCAAAATACAACATTTCCATCATATAATGGGCAGGATTTTTTGGCCATGCCTGCTGCTGGGATTGTCCGGTCCCATCGAAAGTCAGTAAAATTCTGCCTAGGCAGCCGAATCTCCCACGGCAGGACCCTCCACACCGGGGGCCAGGAACTCCCGGCACATGATTTTAATTCTGAACATGCAGACAAACATTTTACAGAGTGCTTCATTTAGAATTTGTGCTCTTTGTTAAAGATTAGTTTTATAGGGCTTTGGTTGCATGTTTGAATGTTTATAATCGTACAATCCTTCAGCATAGCAGAAAGCTATTCAGCCCATCATGCCAATGCTAGCTATTTGGAAAAGCTATCCAATTCGTCCCTCTTCAATATATGCCCAAATGCCTTGTGAAAGTTCCTATGGAGTAGAGAGTTCCAAAGATTACAGGCCCCTGAGTGAAGCCTTTTTGCATGATGTTTGTCTGCAACTAGTCAATTCCAAACTCAAGGGAAGTCCCTCTTCACTCTGGTACTTGAGGCCTCCATGGCAACAGTATGAGTTTGCATGAAGTGAGGACTGCTGTTAGTGCCTATATTATGATGTTCTCTACTGCAGACTTTTCTTTAGGTGCCATGGTCTCAACGGTGCATTGCAGTTGATGGTCCCCAATATATTATGGATTTTGTGGTTGCAGATCCCCACCCAAGCTATAAACATTAATCAAAAACTCACATTTGAATAGCACCATTAAGACAGTGGGATCTCCCAAAGTCCTTCACAGGACCATTAGAAAACAAAAATTTGACACTCAGCCACATAAGGAGGTTTAGGACAGGTGCAGCACGCTGTCAGATACAGCACCTAGTGCCTGCGCCAACACTTAATATGTGTGAGAATCATTCCTTTCAATGCAGAGCCCTTGAGATGCAGGTCATCAGGCTACTCAGCAGAGAATTAACACTTCCTCACTATCCTGATAATAATATTGCCTCGTATCCCACCACCATCTGTTTCTGCTCACTCTTTCATTGAGTACAGTCCCCTCTTCATCACTTGCTAACTCCCCCGCCCTGTGAGCTGATGCATGGGAGATTTGAAATGTGTAATGGTGCGTGCTGTGAACTGCTGTCATTGTTGGCTGCTGAGGAACCTGATTCATGGTTGAGTGGCAATTGTAGAGAATGGGAGCAAGGTTAGAGTGGTTTTGTCAGGAGCTTTACTTGTGTATCACTCTCACCAGGAGCAATAAGGGGATTTTGTATTGAGGCACTCCTAATCAAGGGACTTGGCATTGGACAGTGGGGCCCACTGAGAGCCAGCGCCCTTGCTGTTGACCCACCCCTTCCACCACCCCCTGCGATTGCCCCCTCCCTCTAGTCCCCTCTGGTCTCTGGAGGCAGCAACAATCCTAGGCCTTGGGTGGGTCTCGTACCGGCAGCAGCCACCACCTCACCGGTAGCGTTCCTATTCAATAGAACTGCTGATCGCAATCGCTGATTGGCTGGCAGCTCATGAAAGGCGGAACTTCCTGCATCCTTGGTCTCGGGGAGGGTGGGGGGCGGGAGGGGTGGGGTGGGGGGCGCAAAAACCCACTGCTGGCTTGTCAAGTGCCTAAGTGGAACAAGATGTGGCTGGCTTTCTCTAAAAGAGGCAACATGGGGCACTGGCTGGTACTCTAACTGGCGACCAAGATCCCCATCACCTCCATAAGGTTTCATCTCACATTTACCCAGCTTGGTCCATAACCCTCCAATTCTTTAACCTTCATCCACATATCCACTTTAAGCATGGATCTTGCAATACTTTACTGACTGAACACCCAATACTTTATTTGCATTCCAAAGCCTCACAACTCACTGTCTGAGGGAATCTCTCCTGTCCTCTCTTCAAAATCTCTTACATTTAACCTTGAAGCCACAGCCCGTTGTTCTTGATGCTTCAGTCATTGTCAAATAATTTAATATGTGCAACGTAATATATTGATATAAGATGTATATGTGATATAAAATATATACTTGATATAGGATATATACTTGATATAAGATATATATGTGATATATACTTGATATTTTTCTTTGTATAACCTTAGTGCTATTATTTTATGCTCCATTTTAAGATGGACATTTTATATGACCAGAGTCAAATATTTTGTTAATTATTAACTATAGCCAGAGGATCCTCTGGATCCAAGTTCGCTAGAAATAATGCAGGTATTACAGCAGGAGACCTTGTGATCCCAGTATGATGCAAATTAAACAGTTTCTGAGGATATGAAACAAAGACAACATATTTGGACTTGAAAAAATAGTCTTTGAGGAAATGCATAATAACTTTAAGAAGTTAATCGGAATACAATAGTGGTTTGGGAGTCCTTAAGGAACTACTTGTGATGCTGCAATTGAAATCCATTCTCACTGAGCTGAAGCAGATTAAAAGGTAATAGAGGTTAATGTGTTTAGTAAGGATGTAAAAACCAGTATAAGGGGATAAGAAGAAGCCTTCAAAAAATGTGAGGAATCCTGGACTAAGTATTTCACTTGAACAACATTTTAGGAACACAAGGTTTTGAAATGTACCTCTCCTGAGGACGTAAATTGTTAATACGAATGAAAAGAAATCACAACATGCAAATAATAATCCAATAATCAGCTTTCTTTCCCTTTCATGCTAGTTAATCCATTTATGGAGGCTGAGAATCTTCAAAGTAGCAGTAAAATATTGATGAAATATTATATTGAGATTAAACCACTATTAATTTGTGCCTGTAACGAAAACAAAATACTGCAGGTGCTGGAGACCTGAAATAAATACAGCATAAGCTGGAAAAACTCAGCAGGTCTGGCAGCATCTGTGGAGAGAGGATCAGAGTTAATGCTTCCAGTCCAATATGACTCTTTTTTGGAGCCAAAGAAGAGTGAAAATAGACTTGAAACGTTAACTCTGTTTCTCTCTCCTCAGATGCTGCCGAACCTGCTGAGTTTTTCCAACATTTTCTGTTAATTCATTTCTACTTGTTCAGTAAAATTGTACAACAGACCAAACAACAGTTTTGGTAGTTTGTTGATGTGTAGAAATAAAAAAAGGCACTTAAAAAATCTTATTAACCTAAACAAAGAAAGTGTAGAATGTAAGATCACAGCCAGAGATTTCATAAAGATACATGCAATGCACAAAGGTTGCAAGAAAGCATTCATTTTCAATGGTTTGGTAAAGTTATTGAGTGAGTAGCTGAGCCACAAACGCAGAAATTTGAAATGTTCATCGCTGGTTGGGTGCTAAATTTGTTTATCTCTGCTGTGGCAGGAAGGAGGCTGTTGAAGACATGGTGGGCTATGGGGAACCATGACAGGTAAGTTACCATCATCATTAAAGCCCAGGCTGGGGAAAAGAAAATTGGCCAGGAGTCCACATTTTGAGTCCTTATGGAATCCGATCACCAATAAAGTTCAGGTGAGGATTGGATCAAACTCATCTGCACCACCCACACAAAAAGTCAAACATGCTGGTGATACATACAGCAGAGGCATTTACATAGGCAAAAATTTCCTTACAAATTCAACTTGGATGTACTAGACACTTGTGCCTGTTTGGCCGAAAAGCATCTCCCACCAGGTCCTGCTTTCTCAATTCTCAAATGGCTAGTGTTCCAGGGGAGGACAAAGGAGACACTCTGAAGCTCTCCTTGAAACATGTCAGCATTGACATTAATGACTGGGAGGAGCTTGTTACCAATCATTCAGAATGGCGATAGCTTGTCCATGAAGTTGAATCACGCTTTGAGTACCAACATCTTAATGATGAGGCAGAGCGACAGCAGAGAAGGAAAGAAAAGGAAGCAAATCCTGTACTCCCAATCCTATTTCCTCCCATGGGACATCCTGTCCCATGTGCCCAAAGATCTGTGGGTCCGAGGATTGGCCTGTTCAGTCACATGGAGACCCATGGCAGAAACTCGGGACCCTGAATGGACGTCATCCTCAAATTGAGGGACAGTCACTGCTGATAACAACGACACATTTGCATGAATAGTGGCAATGTGCCATAGTCACAGAGTTATTACAGCACAGCAGGAGAGCATTCGGCCCATCAAGTCCATACCTGAGGGTAGCAGGCTCCTGTGAAATTGTATCAGAGCAAGTAGAAGATGTTTTCAATAGAGGAAGTGACAAAATAAATAAAAAGTGTTCATGAGAAGTTAGAATCCAAAGAGTGAAAAAAATTCAGAGGTAACAATGGGCAGAAATTTCTGTCATGGTGGGCATGAGCAGACAACATTGTGGGGAGGCCAAAAATTGGTTTCATGCTGTCGTGAAAACAGTTTGCGATCACCAGCTATGCCCATTAATGACGGGCTTCATTTCCCACCGCCACACATTTACATCATTTTAATACATCTGCATATCATTATAAGTCCTGCTCAATGGAATCACCCCTCCCCCACATTGGATCTTCCAAGCACGTTGGTGCGTTTCAGACCTGTATAAGCAACATTCACCTTGCAAGCTGCATTTCGCTCGGGTGTTCGAGGTTGTTTGCCTACCTTGCTTCAGGCAGCACTCACAGTCATCAGCGCCAGGCTTCACAGGCAACACCACATCACTTTTAGGGGCAGGTCAGCCTTAAGGGTGGCTTTTCAATGGTTAAAGGGCTAGGGCTTGCTTGGGGAAGGTGGAGAAGTGGCCTCAGGCAAGGGAAGAGGCTGCAGAGTGAGGGCTGTACTGGGGAAGGAGGGTATCCCAGGGTGTGTGAGGAGTCACAAGTTGATTTGTGCAAGTGGCCTCAAGATGGTGAGGACTGAGGAGGCAGTCTCCAGAGGAGATGAGGTCAGATGGAGATGTGAGGGTGTGTGAGAGAGTGAGTGGTGATGTCCCTTGAGCTGGCAGTGAGTGAGATGCCAGTGAATGTGTGATGGTCTTGTGAATGTGTGAGTTTAGAGTGATGAGATGGTTGCCTTACCCTGGCTGCATGGATGAGATCATTCATCCTCTTTCTGGACTGGATGGCCAACCTCCTCTGTGCAGCACTGGCGCTGACCACCACTGCCATCACCTACCAAACCAGAGTGGTGAGATTACTGGACTTCCTGCAGCCAGAGCAGGGGTAGAGGACATCATGGCGGGCGTCCAAAAGGCATTCCACTGATGGGTCACTGAACTCTCCTTGGGTTTCAGGGCCATGTCTACACTGGAACAGTCCTGGGCTGCAAGCATTCAGAACTATGTGATAAAAACAAAGAACTGCAGATGCTGGAAATCTATGTGTGTGGGGTTGCATTTTAGATATGGCACTCAGAGTGAGGAAATGGTGAGGTGGTAATTAATCAGGCGGGAAGCAGATGATATGGTGTGAAAACCCATTATTGCAGCTGAGGGGTAAAAAGTTCTTTTTCCCCCTCGCTCCTGCACTTAGTGCAAATCTGGGACGATTCCATCTAATGTCTTTGCTTTGCAAGTGAAAGAGTCAGCTTTTAGCTTAGATATTGGACTTACTGTAGGTGTTGGTGTATGAATCGACCTTTGAAGCCTCGAAAAATGCCTCCAAGAACGTGGGTTGTCTTGCATGCAATGTGTAAAAGTGAACTGCCGGCAATGGATGTGGGTGGTTTCCTTCTTTGTTATTCATCACCCAAGGTCCGCTCTATATGAGTGTGTCTAAAACTCCCACACATCTTTGCAACACAGCCTGTATCAGCTGTTTGATCCCTTGTGCCCAGTTATGAGGTAGCGGTAAGTAAAACATTCATTTGTGCGGTGAAAAATTGAGGCTGACTGTGAGTGCGAGGATAGCATGTCAGGGCTGAATGGCTGAAAATCAACTTACATACCGAGTATTTGCAAAAACATGATCTTTGGAGCTGTAAAAAGGAGGCCGACTTATATGCCGGGTAGGCTTATACACTGCGATCTATGGTATCAGCCACTGCTTGATGACATTTGCTGCTTTTGAAGTTGGGTAGTGTTTGCCATCGGAAGCAGGAGTCAAGGAAATACAGCTGATCAAGTCGACTTCAGATAGCTCACGTTAATTTCTGAACCCTACATGGGAAACACTATAGGGAAGCCAGATTCTGATTATTATAGCACAAAATTCTGATGAAGGATCACTCACAGACCTGAAACATTAACTCTGTTTCACTCTCCAAAGACACTGCCTGGCCTGCTGAGTACTTCCAGCATTTTCCGTTTTTATTTCATATTTCTAGCATTCACAATGTTTTGCTTTTCTAGTTATTTGATGTTTCTTTTTCAATCGATATTACTTTGATTGGATATGATAAACTATATATATATACCTGGGCAAAAAAAATGGTTTGTTTAACTAACAGTGGTCATGAGCAGTATAGTAATACAGAAATATCAGTTCAGATGGAATTATTCAACTGTACATCTCTGTTGGATGTATCTAATCTGATCTCATCATCGTTTCCCAGAACATTTAAATATTTTTCTTTGCCTATTTCGCTCTTAAATGTAACATTAACTGAAATTCTGGGCTTACTTCAATTACCCATTGCATAATAAAAATGTTCCTCTTTGTATCAGTACTAATCCTTACTCTGTGCTGCTTGCTATCAACTCACCAGTTAATAGATTCATTGATATTTTCATTCATTATTTTCCCCCTCAAACTCCTTCAAAACTTTGAACATTTCTGTGAGACAGGTCTTAATTTGCTCTGTCCCAGTAAATAACTCTGCAAGTAACTCATCAAAAGTAATATCCTGACAAAATAATTACGGGCAGATTTTTACACCTCACGGGCAGGCACGCGCCCAACCCCAATGGATGTGAAATAGGACGAGATCACGTCGGGCGAGTATCCCAACATCATCCCGCACGCAAGCAATTTTCAGGTCGGCGGGTGCGCACAGATGTCGAAGCCACTCCCGCCAACAATTAAAAGGCCACTTAAGGCCATTAAAAAGGCGACTGTACCCGACTTTATGTTGCCTGAGCAATTTTGCACCCATCGCACAGGCAAAACAGGCAGGCAGCAGCACGCTTTTAATGAAACCTCATCCAAGGCCAGGATAAAAAGGGTCAGCAGCATTACCATTGTGAGTAGTGAGGAGTTTAGGAGATAGTTTGCTGCTGGTTGCTTATTGGAACTTGACAGCTTCATCTCTGTTCTGAGCTTCAGTCTTAGTATTTCCAGGCTTCATTTCAGGACTCACTGGTGTCTCCAAGGCCCCCGGAGGATTTTAACTGTGTGGACCCTGTCAGGTATCAGACAGCCTTCTGTGACCCTGGTAATGGGGATTGGGGTCTCCGCTGGTGGCCCCTCCTCTGAGGAGGAAGAGAGGGGCAGAAGGGAGAGGAGGCCAGGTGTCCCAATGCAGCTTCCAGGGGAGGGACCTGTGGGAGGAGAGGCGCAGGCACAAGGGGCGCAGGGCCAGCAGCTAGTCCAAGGTGGAAGGAGCTGCAGATGATGCCACTATCTCGCTGCCAGGGTTTACAGGCAGAGATGCAACTACCTCACTTTATCCAAGGCGCAATGCTGAAGGAGACTGTGACCTCCATTTGCCAGATGATTGGGCCTGAGATCGGCTCCGTCTGTGTGGGTGGACATCCCATGCCAGTGGCTCTGAAGGTCACAGTGGCCCTCAGCTTCTAAGCCTCCGGCTCTTTCCAGAGCTCAGTGGGGGAATCTGTGTGGAGTCTCCCAATCAGCTGTCCACAGTTGTGTCAAGCTGGTGACAGATGCTCTGTTCAGATGGGTAATGACATTTGTCCATTGCTAAATGGATGAGGCCAGCCAGGCTGAGCAAACCAGAGGGTTTGCAGTGATTGCTGGGTTCACCCACTTCCAGGATGCAATCGACTGCACAAATGTGGCCATCAAGGTGCCAGTGGGTCAGCCTTTGTCAATAGGAAGGGCTTCCACTCCATGAACGTGCAGATAGTGTGTGACCACAAGACTCAGATTCTACAAGTCTGTGCAAGGTACCCAGGCAGCTCCCATGATGCTTGCATTCTGAGACATTCAGAGGTACCGAGGCTGTACGCTGCTCCTGTCTGACTGGATGGATGGCTGCTGTGTGATATGGGCTTTTGATACCCCCCCGCCACCCAAGAACAGGGGCAGAGCAGCGGTACAACAGGAGCCATGCCTTCACAAGGGCGATGATAGAGAGAATCATAGATCTTCTGAAGATGCACTTCCGGTGCCAAGAGCATTTGGGGGAATGACTACCGTACCCCCAAGTGCGGGGGGCCCCAATACTGGTTGCATGCTGCAGTCTCCACAATCCAGCTCTGGCAAGGGGGTCCCACTGGAGGAAGAGGATCTTGAGGCAGCTCCACAGGTCACAGATGATGAATATAGTGGTAGGTTGGAAGAGGAGCCCCGTGAGGAGCATGGCGAAGACATGGAGGCAGACTCTGTATCCTTCAATGAGGCAGGGACACCAGGGGTGCCTTGATCCAACACTCTTTAAGCTAGGCTGCCAAAGATCTACTTCCACCTCATGCCAGGGCTACCACCTCCATCCCGAAAGTTTGACATAACCCTTCCTTTGAACCCAAAGCCTACCCAGTGCCTGTGCAATAAAGTTTAGAGCCACTCATGTCCATCATGGCGCCTACAAAACAAGGGAAGCATACTCAAAAATTTATATCATTTTGCACTCACATCAAATGAACAGAACTATATCTGGTGTTAATGGCCCCACCAGTAAACAGATGAACGAAACATGAAGAACAGAAGGCCTCCATGCCTAACATAAACAAATGAAACCAAATTCAACATTTTATTCATCCTTAAACTTCATGAGGAAAATATCTTGAGAGTAAAGGCACTTTAGTGAGCTTCGTTTCATTAACCAATGACTGAATGATTAGACCAAGGATTTAATTTCACTAGAGCTTAATTTACTACAATAAGTTACTTGAGAAATTATTCAAATTTTCTGTGCTAACAAATAGAAGCAAGCCTGTACAAAAGTGATTTGTAACACTTTGGTGGTAAAATGGAGAATATGGCAACGAAAGAAAAGACATGAAGGAGCAATTATTCAAAGAGAAGAAATAGAATTTCTGCCTCACTTCCAGCAAGAGGCATGGCAGCAGAGAGAGGGCCACACCGGGAGAAGTCTTGATCTTTGGGATTCACCAAGGGTACAGTAGCGTTTTGGTATGTTAATGGAGTTACCCAGATTGTGTCTTTGCAAAGAAGGTCTGGAGAGAGATGCAGTGGTTGCTGTCGAGGTTCATCCCGAGCAGTTCTGTGACAGAGGACTCTGTGCTCTACGGGCTGTTCCCAGGGACACACACCGAGACAAACATCAACTGCAGCTGGAGGATCATCAACTCGGTGAAAGATGCTCTTTGGTCTGCCCGAAACTTGTTGGTTTTCCAGCGTAAAGAGTTGTCCCCGACCGAGTGTTGCAGACTGGCACTTTCCAAGATCCAGGACTACGTGCTGAGGGACACAGTTAAGCTTGGGGCAGCCACCGCAAAGGCGCAATGGGGAAGGGTCGCTGCCTAAGACCTTTCTGCCACAGTGCACTGGGGGGCTGGGAACTGTAAAGAGCCCCTCAGGCTGTACAGATTAAAATGTATGTCTGCCAATGATTGAAATATTCATTGTTTTTTCTGATACACCTTGTGTTTCATGTTGCAAAAGTGGAACCTGTTTGTATTTTTGTAATGGTGATTTGAAATGGTTCGAAATGTTTTTGAAGATTTATGAATAAAGTACATTTTTGCAAAAAAAAAATACTGGAGTTATCCAGAGAAGACCAGCTGATGTTTCCAGCCCCTGTTAAGGCCAGTGTTCCATTCTCCTGCAAAGACTCCGACTATTCTCCCCTGGCAGCCTTCAGGGAGCTGCCTCTGCCGGTTTTAAAGAGCCCGCTGGGTCGCCGTTGGACCCGGTGCCCGCTTGGCCCTTCCCGATCATGGAGAGGGTGCGTTTCGCGGAGCGCGGACCTAAGCTGTCCATCCAGCGTGGAATCGTGCTTGCAACGCGGTTGTAGCCGGGAGCGGATTCCACACCCTGCTTCCGTTCCCGTCCACTTGGTGCGCACTTCAAGTGTGAAATTCAGGCCTTCTGAAAAGCATAATACTGCAGGTGCTGGAAATGCGGAATAAAAATGAATGCAATTTTTTTTCCTGTTACAAGTGCTGGATCGTATAACTCATGCAAAACATTGAACGAGTCACATATTTTCCAACAATGCATACGTGTAGTCAGTCAAAATTCAAAGAACAAGTTCAATTTCAGCAGCAGCTACCATTCCCTTAAATTTACCAAGTTCAAGGAATACTTTAACCAATTAATAGACAAGGTTTCATAATGCATATTCTCTACCAGTTATGTTTAGTAAGGTTCTAGAGAACAGTGTCACATACAATGTTATAGAAAGCATGACATTCTGCAAATTGATGTGTCTTATGGAGGTTCCAGGGAATATTACCTGTTTAATTCCAAGGAGAAAAATGGAACTATTTTCCCTCAGTGCCCGACTGAAGTGACTACTTATAAAAAGGTTAGAACCCATGTAATAAGATCAGAAATGAACTCATTGGATTATTTTGCAAATGCTGACTGTGCGGTACTTCAGAAATCACCAAGTAGTATTCACATGATAACATCATTATGTTGACTTTTATTTCTACGAAGATCTAAATTTCATTGTAGTTACAGTGGAGATGTGCTCCAATCCTAACTTGATATAGCTTTCCCTTATTTCAGGAAAGGGTATGTTTTGTCAGCAATTTTGATTTCACCATTTTACATTTCATAATCTTTCTGAAGCCTTTATGAAATTTGCAAAAACACATTAAAAGTGCAATCCAAGTTTGGTAACATTCTGGCAATCTGACCTATCAATCTGACAAACATTTTTCTGATCCTAGTCAGAGAACTATAACAATCAGTAAAACATTGCTCGGATAAAACTGATGAAAGAGTCTACTTTACTTGGTATAGGCATGATGGACTGAATGGCCATCTTCTACACTTATGGTCATGAGGAATAGTGTGAAGTAATTAATTTACACTGTAGCTTTTATTTTGGGACTAAAGGAAACCTAATAAATCATGAGTAGAGCAACCATTGGATTTAGGGAAGGACTTATTCCCTTTCACGAATAACTATCTGACCCTTAATTCTCTGTTATGAATCCTCTTTATGCCATAAATAAATTGACAGATTAGTTTCCAGTGTACTTTTCAGTGGATGTTAAAACAATGAAATATTAAATAAATAAAAACAGATACTGTTGGAAATACTCAGCAGGCCTGACAGCACCTGTGGAGGGAGGAACAGAGTTAATGTGCCACGTCTAATGTGATTCAGTCTGGAAGCATCGCCCTGAGCTCCTGGTGTCTTGCCATTTTAATTCAGCACCTTGCTCTAATGCTCACATCTCTGCCCTCGGTCTGCTGCAGTGTCCCAGTGGAGCTCAATGCAAGCTGGAGCAACAGAACCTCATCTTCTGATTCGGCACTTTATTGACTTCTGGGCTTAACATTGAGTTCAACAATTTCAGACCATGAGCTCCCCTATTTTGATACTTTTTTTTACCACATGCTGATTTGAATCTTGTTTTTCATGTTTTTGCTTTCAGACAAAGCTCATTATTATTCTGACATTAATACTCACCCTGGACAAATGCTATGTTTCTTTATGACAAGGAGTATATACATTTTTGTGACTCTATGAAATTTTGCATTTTTATATTTTTCCTGATGAGTTCAAGACAAAAAGCTTCAGCAATGTGTCTTTCTTTTCAGCAGCATTTCTGTTCCAAATATGAAAAAAACCTCATTAGCAAGTCAACGCTGATTGGCCAGGGTATTTTTTTTATCATTTAATCTCTCCCACCCTCTACCCCATCCAAGACCTTCCGTTTTATTATTCCTCTCTCTCTCCCCTACCCCCACTCCCACCCCCAACCCTTTCAACAGCACAAAACTCACCATATTTTTGCTTCCCTTCAGTACTGAAGAGGAGTCAAATTGGACTTGAAGCATTGGGCCAAATTTTACACCAGTGAGGTTTTGTGGTCCCTCTGAAATCAATTGCCTTTGGAATGACTCCCCCACATTTAATGGCCCCACCTTCGCCATGAGGGGGCTGTAAAATTCCGCCCATTAACTCTGTTTCTCTCTCCACAAATGCTGCCAGACCTGCTGAGCTTTTCCAGCGCTTTCTGTTTTCATTTCAGCATCCACAGCATCTTGCTTTTAGTTAAATGTTAAATAAGTGTTTTTTTTTGTTATTGTTTCATTTGGATGAATTGCATGTCCTTAAGGTACTTGACCTGGCAGCAGTGAACCACATGCATGGATATTTAAAGAACAATTTCAATATGTTAGACAATGTCATGTTAATTGCAAATTAGTGTGAATGACAAGCCGTTGATTTTTATATGTATGTATAGAGAGAGAGAGAAGAAACTAATCTTCCAACATTTATCAATTATTTATAATAGACTATTTAGCAGTTTAATTAACCCTGTTTGGAAACCCTAAAACCAAATTAAAGTTTAAAAGCAGAATTAAATTAACTCCATAAATCAGCATTCTTTATATATCTCATTATTTTGAAATACATTAAAGATATAGTTCAGTATTATTCTTTCTTTTATTTCACAGACATACACAGGTTTTTCTAAAGTTTTATTTTTCTTGCCAATATTTTCTTTCTCTTGAACTTTTGAAGGTTTTCAGTCCTTATTTGAACCATGAGTACCAGTTACTCTTCAGTACCATGCACATGTTAGATCATTTATCTCAGCAGTTCATTTTTCACCAAGGGAGGCATTACAAGTAAGCCTGATATCGAATCACCTGAAACACATACACCTCAATTCCTGCAGATTTCATTGGATTGCATTTAGGAGTAATTA
Organism: Carcharodon carcharias; assembly: GCF_017639515.1. Lineage (NCBI taxonomy): Eukaryota > Metazoa > Chordata > Chondrichthyes > Lamniformes > Lamnidae > Carcharodon > Carcharodon carcharias. Next base: position 221,311,967 of record NC_054469.1, read on the forward strand.
GGAGTATTTTCCCTGCATTTTTTTTTCATATATAGGAACAGGAATGCTGCTGAAAAGAGAGACATGTTGCTGAAGCTTTTTGTCTTGAGCTCATCAGGACAAATACAAAAATGCCAAATTTCAAAGAGTCACAAAAATGTATATGGTACTGGAGAAAAGGGTGCTGATTGATTGGCAAGTCAACGCTGATTGGCCAAGGCATTGCCCTGGAGAAAGCAACGGGAAACGATAGGCTACCCAAGCTTCTGGGTAATTCAATAAAGGGTGCAAGGCTCGAACATATTCCTCACCTTTGCAGAGAACGTGTCCCCGTGTATGAATGTATGTCACTTCTAGCAAGCATAAATGAACCATGGGAAGAAGTGCAGGAGCAGGCATGGGCAGCCACACCTCTGATCAGCGCTGCTGATTGGGGGCATGGTGCCATTTTACATGGGCGGGCCAATTAAGATCCGCCCTGTGTGATGTCCGCCAGGAAGCGCTATGCGCTCCCTGTGAGGGCTTGGTGGGGTGGGGGGATCCTCTCAGCTGAGAGTGCGCCCTTACGCACATGCACGTGAAAAAGCGTACTCATCTCTCTGAGGCTAAGTGCTACTCAGGGAGATCGGCACTAAATTTAAAAATGGTAAAGGCGGTAAAACAATATTTCCCTGACATGTCCCCTCATGTGACACTGTCACATGAGTTGGGACATGTCCATCACTTTAAGTCAAACATTTATTACATTTTTTAAAACCCTCATGAAACCTCATCCCGCCCGTAGATGAGGTTCCATGCTTTTTCTGAAGCCCGCCAGGGCTCCTGGCCTGCCCGCCAACATTAAGGTTGGATAGGCAGGTCCATTAATGAGTCTAATGATTTTATCAACTACCTCAATAGGCTGTTGACAGGTCGGTGGGCGCACAGCTGATTCGGCTACATCCCCGCCAGCCTGAAAATTGAAATGACGCGGGGTAATGTTGGGAGTTCCGCCTAAGGCCATCCCGCATCATTTCACCCATCGGCGAGCGGGCCCCATCCCCCACTCACCGACCTAAAGATCCTACTCCATGATTCAAGCTTGACTGATCACTTTAATTTGGTTGTTAGTGTAGCTATTAGTGCATTCAGGATTGTTCAGCAAGTGCTGCCCAAACATGGAATCATATCTAACAGCGGACATTTTCTTTTGGGTTTTGCAAGCATGGGCTGCTCGACTATGGTCTGTGCTCTGCCATGGCCAATTAGAGGGATCATTGGTGTTGACAGAATTCATGTAGACATTAACGCTTTGTTTTCAGATGATATTGCTGAGGAGCAGCATGCAGATGGGAAATAGAGGAGGGGGCCAAAGATAGATTCTTAGGGGCTCCAGAGGAAGTGCTCCAGAGGAAGTATTGTGGGGACAGGAAGAGATGGCCTTTCAGGACATTTTATGTTTGTGATTGGATAAGTGGAGACTCAAGCCAGATCAGTCCGGTTGGGCTGGTCAATGAGCGTGAGACATTGGAAGAGAATGCTGTCATCACCATTGCCAGAGATTATAGACAGTATGGAAAGAATGGGAGAGGGTAGAGAACCATGGTCATAGTCACACAGGTTGCCATTGTTTCTTTTCAATAGTGTTGTTTCAGCACTGCAGTAGTGGTGGAAACCTGATTGGAGAGGTACTTTGTTTTAAAAGTACCGGTTCCATCCCATACAGCAAACTCTCTAATTTATGATAAGTAAAATAGCAATAGAAATATGTGAGAACATCAGCAATTAAAATTCAAGTCAAATCTATATCACCCTTTTATGTTCAGATGTTGCTTCATCCCATGTTTTTTTTGACATTTTATGGGGGTTTTGAATGCATATTTGATGCTTTCTCATGAATGGGTTTGAAAATAAATGTTTCATACATTTATAATGAAATAAAAGAGGCTTTTGGGAAAGTAGCATTAATCTTAAATAATTATCTTGGGAATCATTAACAGTCTAAAGGTTCATTTGGCTTAATGTCCCATTAACTTTTCCTATGGGGAAATTGATTAACATATTCAAGACAAAATGCACTTTTAAGTATGAACTGCTGTGTTAAAAGAGCATGTTAAAAAAAATTAGTAACACTGGTGGAGGCTTAGTTTGAGTGGAAGTATGCTAATTTAAAGTAACTTGCATAGCTTAAGGATCGGTAGTTGGGCATTTTTCAATTACCTCTTTATTTGCTGAAGCACTTGCAGCTGGGTGTGTTTTTACTAAGATCTGTGTTGTTATTTGTTGTGCTTTGCTGTGCATATAATTCAGCTAAATCCCCCATACAAGTATTATTGCACTGTTTTTGCAATACCTGATTCTATTAAATTTGTATTTTTGGAGTTTAGAAAGTTGCAATTAATCCATTCCTTCACAAACCAGGAGGCCCTGCTCTTTTAGGTACATTTGAGTTTGCTACGTTAACCAGGACAGTAACATTTCTCACTGTCTCATGGATAGGTTTAGAATGCAATTACATGAAAGAAAAGCTTATCATTTACTGCCTAATGAGAGGGTCACACCTTAAACATCAACCTATCTTTCTTCTTCAAATGATGATCAAAGCTTCATAGAGCTATAATCAGGGATTACAAAGCAGCCAGTTGTAAGATTAATGACTGTTTCTATGTTAGGGATCATGTAATTTTTTGGTGTCGTTAGCAATGAACGATACAACCATCTTCTTCTTGAGCTCTCTGCCTGAAGGCAGGTCCAACTCACAGCACCACAACCTCTGCCACAAGTAGGTCGAGGAGGCAGGTCCCGAATTCACCCCAGCCGCTACAAGGATTGAACCCAATGCTGTCCGGCACCAATCTGATCTACACCAGCTGTCCATCCAACTGAGCCAACTGTATCCCTGCCACCACCCACCAACAGTACCCCCCCCACCCCCGCCACCACCCCCATTACCTCCACAACAAAGAGGGCTGTGGCAAAGTTCACCTTTACATGCATGTTGTAGTCTAGAGCTATGGATAGTGATGGTCGAGGCTCCAACATTCTTTCCATCACATGGGTGATCACGAGTCTCTCCCAATCTTACTGTCTGCCATCAGCATATGTTGAGAGAGTTTACACGTTAATACTCAACCTGTCAGGTCATGTTATGAACGCACCTTCCTTGGCCATCAAGTCCTGAAGTTGGACTTAAACACAGAGCTTCTGACTCAGAGGCAGGGGTGCTAACCAATGTGCCACAGGACCATTGTGCCTGTGCTGGCTTGTGGAAAGAGCTACCCAATTAATCTCATACCCTTCCTCTTTTCCGATAGATGACACCAAAATAGGTGGGAAATTAAGTTGCTAGGAAGAAATAAGAAATTTACAAATGGATATGGACAGGTTAGGTGAATGGGCCAAAATTGGGCAGATGGAATTTAACATGGATAAGTATGAGGTTATCCATTTTGGTCGGAAGAATAAAAATGTGACTTATTATTTAAATGGAGAGAAACTTCAGAATGATTCAATGCAGGGGGATCTGGGTGTCCTTGTACATGAATCGCTGAAAACTAGTATGTAGGTAATAAGGAAGGCAAATGGAATTTTGGCATTTATTGCTAAAGGAATTGAGTATAAAAATAGGGAGGTGTTATTGCAACTGTACAAGGCATTGGTGAGAGTGCATCTGGAGCACTGTGCACAGTTTTGCTCCCCTTACTTGAGGAAGGATGCAGTTGCACTGGAGGAGGTTCAGAGGAAGTTCACTAGATTGATTCCAGAGAAGCGGGGCTTGTCTTGTGAGGAGAGACTGAGCAGTTTAGGCCTATACTCACTAGAGTTTAGAAGGATGAGAGGAGATCTAATTGAGGTATATAAAATGCTAAAGGGGATAGACTAAGTAGACATGGAGCGGATGTTTCCCCTTGTGGGGCATTCTAGAATGAGAGGCCATAGTTTTAGGCTAAGGGGTAGTAGATTTAAATCCGAGATGAGGAGGAATTACTTTTCTCAAAGGGTTGTGAATCTGTGGAATTCACTACCCCAGAGTGCAGTGGATGCCGGGACGCTGAGTAAATTTAAGGAGGAAATAGATAGATTTTTAATTAGTAACGGGTTGAAACTTATGAGGAGACAGCAGGAAACTGGGGTTGAGGCCAAAATGAGATCAGCCACGAACATAATGAATGGGGGGCAGGCTCGAGGGGCTGAATTGCCTATTCCTACCCCTAGTTCTTATGTTCTTATGATAGCCCTGCAACTGTTTCCCCTTCAAGTATGTGTCCAGTTCCTTTTTGCAAGTTACTACCGAATCTGCTTCCATCGCACTCTCAGGCAGCACATTCCAGATCACACTAACTATCTTAGTTTTCCTCATGTTGCCTATGGTTCTTTTGCCAATCACCTTAAGTATGTGTCCTCTGGTTACCTTTCAGTCTTTGCTGCTCCATCAACAGAAGAAATTACAGAAGAAAATGTTTCTAAAATTGCTCTCTTTAATTTAAGATGATCCCAGGCCTGAACACTGAGAAATTTAGTGCCATTTTAAGTCAGCGTCCATCCATGAATTATAAAGGCAGTCAGGTATGTTTCCAAAGTCAGTGTTTGCATCTAAGCCAACCATAAGGGCCCATCAATCCATTCTATACAACCTCTGTGTAAACATACCAATGCGTGTTTTTATAAAGGAATGAAATGTTAAATGGCAGGGAGATAATAAAACAAAAAGTATTTTTACCAAAATGTCGATTGCTAACCTTTCCGCCAATAGAACCAATTTCTCCTTATTTACTCTATCAAAGCTGCTTACCATTTTGCACATACCAAATAGGAGCAGAAGTAGGCTATTCGCCCCTCGAACCTGCTCCGCCATTCAATAAGATCATGGCTGATCTGTTTGTGTTTCAAATTCCCCATTCCCATCTACCCCCGATAACCTTTGATTCCTTTGCCTAACAAGAATCTATCTATCTCCACCTTAAAAATATTCAGTGACCCCTCCTCCACCGCCCTCTGAGGCAGAGAGTTCCAAAGTTGCACAACCCTCTGAGAGAACAAAATTTGCCTCATCTCTAAAAGGGCGACCCCTAATTTTCAGTGCCCCATAGTTCTGAGTTCACCCACAAGAGGGAACATCCTTTCCACCTTCAGCTTGCCAACATTGTTCAGGTTCTCATATGCTTCAACCAAGTCACCCCTCACTCTCCTACACTCACTGGAAACAAACCCAGTCTGTCCAACCTATCCTCATAAGACATTCAGTTCATTCCAGGCATCAATCTAGTAATCCCCCTCTGAACCGCCTCCTTAAATAAGGAGACCGAAACTGCACACAATATAAAACTGAAGTATAACATCCTTACTTTTATGTTCAATTCCATTTGTAATAAAGAATATCATTCCATTAGCCTTCTTAATTACTTGCTGTACCTGCATACTAACTTTTTGTGACTCATGCACTAGGATAGCTAGATCCCTCTGCACCTTGGAATTATGCAGCAGTTCTCCATTTAAGTAATACTCTGCTTTTTTATTCTTCCTGCCAAAGTGAACAACTTCACATTTTCCCACATTATTCTCCATCTGCCAGATTTTTGCCCATTCACCCAACCTATCTGCAACCTCCTTATGTCCTCTTCACAATATAGTTTCTTACTTATCTTTGTGTCACTTGCAAATTTGGCTTCCATGCCTCCACTTCCATTATCTAAGTCATTGATATAAATTGTAAAAGTTGAGACCCCAGCACAGACCCCTGCAGGACTGCATTCATCACATCCTGCCAATCAGACAAAGACCCATTTTGCATACTCTCTGTTTGCTGCCATCCAGCCAATCTTCTATCCAGGCTAATATGTTATCCTCTACTCAATGAACTGGTATTTTCCACAATAACCTTTGATATGGCACCTTATCAAATGCCTTCTGGAAATCCAAGTACAGCACGAAGACAGGTTCCCCTTTTATCCACAGTGCATGTTACTCCTTCAAAGAACTCGAATAAATGGTTAAACATGATTTCACTTTCACAAAACCATGCTGACTCTTGCCAATTACCTTGAGTTTCTCTAAGGGCCCAGCTATAACCTCCTGAGTGATCGATTCTAACACTTTCCCCATGACAAATGTCAAATTAACTAGCCTATAGTTTCCTGTTTTCTGCCTCCCTACATTCTTGAATAGAATTGAATATTTGCTACTTTCCATTCTGGTGGAACCTTTCCAGAATCTAGGGAATTTTGGAAAATTAACACTAATGCATCTACTACCTCATCAGCCACCTCTTTTAAGACACTAGGATGAAGTCCATCAGCACCCGGAGACTTGCCAGCCCGCAACTCCATCAGTTTGCTCAGTACTGCTTCCCTAGTGATTGTAATTTCACCAAGTTCCTATCTCCCTTCCACCTCCTGATTTACAGCTATTACTGGAATGTTTGTTGTATCCTCTCTAGCGAAGGCAGAAGCAAAATATTTGTTCAGTTTATATGCCATTCCCTTATTATCTAATGTTAATTCTCTATTGTCACTCTCTAGAGGACCAATACTCACTTCACTTACTTGTTTTCTTTTTAACTACCTGTACAAATTCTTGCTTTCCATTTTTATATTTCTACTTAGCTTCTTCCCATACTCTAATTTCTTTCTCCTGATTAACCTCCAATTAACCCCTGTTATTCTTTATATTCTGACCAATCATCTTTGAATAGTTATATGCTTACTTCCTTAAGTTTGATGTTTTCCCTAACTTCTTTAGTTAACCACAGATAGTGGATCCTTCCCTTAGAATTTTTCTTTATAGTAGGAATATACTTAGTCTGAGTATTCTGAAATATCCCCTTAAATATCTGCCACTGCTTCTCTATTGATCTACACCCTAACCTAGTGTCCCAGTTCACTTCAGCGAGCTCAGCTTTCATCCCCACATAGTTGCCTTATTTAAGTATAAGATACTAGTCTTAGACCCACTCTTCTCCCTTTCAAACTGGATGTAAAATTGAACCATATTGTGGTCGCTGCTTCCTAGGGGTACCTTCACTCTGAGGTCATTAATTAATACTGTCACAGTACACAATACCAAGTCTAATATAACCTGCTCTCTGGTTGTTTCAGAATGTGCTGCTCTAAGAAACTATCTCAAAAACATTCTAAGAATTCTTCATCCAGGCTACTACTGCCAACCTGATTTTTCCAGATCATATGTAGATTAAAATCAACCATGGTTATTGTATATTTTCACAAACACCCATTATTTCTTCTTGTATACTTTGTCCTATATTGTGGTTACTGTTAGGGGCCTGTAGACAACACCCACTAGTGACTTCTTTCCCCTACTATTCATCATCTCCACCCAAACCAATTCTACATCCTGATCTCCTGAACCAAGGTCATCTCTAACTATTGCACCAATGCCATCCTTGGTCAACAGTGCTACCCCTCCACCTTTCCCTAGCTTTCTATTCTTCTTGAATGTCATATATCCCTCAAGATTCAGGACCCAATCCTTGTCATCCAGCAGCCCCATCTCTGTAATGGCTATCGAAGCATATTTATTTGATTCAATGTGCGCTATCAAGTCATTTACTTTGTTATGAATGCTACAGCATTCAGATACAGAGCTTTAGTTTTGTCTTTTTGTTACCTTTATGACATCTAGTCTTGACTATTGGTGTATTCTTAGTTTTCATCTCTCTGTTCCTTCCTGCTATTCTATGATTCTCACTTCCTTATAACTATTATGGACTCCTGACTTTAATCTGCCCCTTGATTTTTCACATCTACCCAAGCTTGATCCTTCATCCCCCTTGTTTAGTTTAAAACCCTAGATATTTTCAAGAACACTCATCCCAGCACAGTTCAGGTGTAGATCCAATGGTACAGACCCCACTTTCCCCAATACTGGTCCCAGTGCCCCATAAACCAGCATCCGCTTATCGCACACCAGTCTTTACTTTGAGTCACACTTTCATCTCTCTAATCTTAGTTGCCCAATGCCAATTTGTACATGGCTCAGGGATAATCCAGAAATTATCACCTTTGAGGGTCTGCTTCTTAATTTGGTACCTAGCTTCTCATTCTGACTGTGCAGAACCTCTTTCCTCATCCAGCCTATGTCATTGATACCTACATTGACCATGGAGACTGGATCGTCCCCCTCCCACTGCAAGTTATTCTCCACCCTGAGCAGGTGTCCCAAACCTTGCCACCAGACAGACAACACAGCCTTCTGGACTCTCGCTCTTTGCTGCAGAGTACAGTGTCAATCCCCCTCAATATACTGTCCCCTACTACCACTACATTCCTGTTTGCTCCCACCGCTTGACCTGTACCATGGTGCCATGGCCAGCCTGCTCATCCACTTTGCAGACCTCGCTTCCATCCGCACAAGTTGTGAGCACGTCAAACCTGTTTGACAATTGCAAAGTCCAAAGCTCCTCCACTACAGTCTGCTTAGTCCCATTACCTGCCTCACTCACGGTCACATCCTCCTGTCTCTCACTGCTCACCAAAACAGATGATCCTCTTCTAAGAGGCATGACCATCTTCTGGAACAAAGTGTCCAGATATTTCTCCCCCTCCCTTATGCTGTGCACAGTCTGCAGTTCTGCTTCCAGATCAATAATCCTGATCCGGAATTCTTCTAGCTGCTTACACTTTCTGCAGATATGTTTGTCATGGCTCGCCTTGGCACCCAAAAGCGCCCACATTCCACAGCTGCAACACACCTATCCTGCCATTGTTACTTATGTTATTCAATTAACTTAATTTAATTCCTCACTGAATTAACTTAGAATACTTTCTATGTATACCACATTTCTTTCCACGATGCATCGAATTCCCACATGAACCTAATTCGCTACTCATTCAGTCTCCGTCTCTCTCAGGCATAGTAGTCTGTCTCCTCATGTGCCACTTAGTACCTTTCTACACTTCTCATAGAACATTTCTACCAGATCTCTCTTTAACCTTCTCTCCTCCATATCATGTAATATTGCATGTATAGACAGTCCAAAGGTTAAAAGCTTGAGGTCTGTAGATAAGCGCCAAAGTATCCCAGTTGCAAAATTCCTCGCAGACCCCACCACTTTCTCTCACTTTAGGAAGTGGTTAATTTGTTAACATTTTTATGGTGGAGGTCCTTACCACTTTACAACCTGGATTCCCATGGGATCCAGAAAATATGGCGATAGTGAAGGAGTTTTAAGATGTTGCTGGCTTAAATCCAGGCTAAAACAAAGGACTGGAGCTCCGGGTGGTCCCCACCTCTACCACTCTGGATCTCTTCAACAAAGATTTTGCTCACCTAGCCTAAAATCTCATTGGGCCGTAACTTCTGATGGAGTGGCAATTGAATCCGACCATCTGACTCAGGCTGGGTGAGATCTGGGCTGTGCAGCATGTCCCCAGGAGCCTAGCATCGAGGCTGTACAGTCACAGGTAAGGAAGCCACTGCCCTTTTTTACGCACTATCAGCCATAAACCAGTTACGCTTAAATGTCCAGCCGGGCTTAAAGGTCCTTGACCAGCCAGGAGAAGGTAAGTACATTAGGTAAGTGGGTAGAATTTGGGGGGAGGGTGGGATGGGGGCTAGTGTCGGGTCAGGCCTTGGATGCTGTGGGAGTTTTGGTTGGGCCTTGGGGGAGGGGTGTCAGGCCGGGTCAGGTCAGCATTGGGGGAAGGGTAATCGGGTCACTTCAGGCCTTTGAGAGGCGCGGTTGGTTTGGCTTGGGCATGGGAGGGAGGGTGTAGGGTCAAGACTTGGGAGCGGGGCAGTGTTGGGTCAGATTGGGCCTTGGGGGGAGGATGTCAATCAAGCCTGGGGGGGTGTGGGCAGTGGTGTTGACCCAGGCCTTAGGGGGGTGCAGGTCGGGTGGGATGTTGGTTGGGACTTGGGGGGTCCTTGGGAGTGGTATTGTGTCAGGCCTTCTTGGGGGGTGGTTTTGGGTCAGGGTGGGGCTTGGGGTGTCTCTGGTAGAGTTGGGTTGGGTCTTGGCGGGGTGGGGGTGGGGGTGAGAGTTGGGCCTGCTGGCGGCGGAGGGGGCAAATTCCCTGTGGGGGTGGGGGATGTCCCATGGGTTGGGGAGTTCCCGTTGGGGGTGCAGCCTCTTGGGGATAGTGGAAGTCCTGGGTGGTGGCTGGGGGGGAGTCCCCTGAGGTGTTGGGAGTAGGGGGAGTCCCATGGTTGGGGTAAATGGAATGTGGGGGAATCCTGTGGGTTGTGTAGCTGGGGGGGTTGGTAGGTGGGGGAAGTACCATGGAGCGTGGAGTCAGGGTGTGGGAGGCGTCCCTTGAGGGGGCAGGAGGTCCCATGACAGGGGTAGTCAGGGAGTGGGAGGAGTCCCCTGGGAGTTCAGAGGTGTGGTGCTAACTCCGTGGGGGGTCGGTGCGGGACTGTACAATAGTTACCTAGAAGCTAGAATTAGTTTTAATTTTTCTAACGAGTGATGTAACACAGTCAGAACCATCTGAAGTTTATGATTTAGCTCATATGTTTGGTTAGTTGCCGGTATGGAGCAACTACCCACTGTCCAATGCTGTGCAAACCTTACCTGGGAACCAGCACAACTTTGGGGTACCTCCCAAATAGGACTCCCTGAAGCTTGGTAGCTAAGGCCCATTATGTGGCTTGGTGTCAAATTTTGTTTAACAGTGACTCCTGCAAAGTGCCTTGGAATGTTTTATTATGTTAAAGGTGCATACTGTTGCTGTTTATTTGTACCAGAAAATGGTACTGGAACCCATGTATGTCATAGCTCATGGATCTTTCTGTCTTAATGAGGCACCTACGTGTTTCAGGGAGCAACTCCAGTTGCCCAGCTCCAGGACTGGTTAGAAATGGCAGTGGGTGAATCGGGAGCTAGAAGGGGAATCGTACATTCAACATGCCATTTCTGGAATACGAGCACTCTGCTCCTGGCAAGCATGGGCAATGAAAATAATTTTGCATAACCTCTTACTCATTCTGTCTTTCTTTCACACACCTTCATGCAGATGGATTTTTGTATATGAAGTTGACATCCGTGAAGAATTTGGAAGCCTGGTTATTAGTGAATTCTGTCTCATGCCCGGCAAGTTGTGAACATGTGACGTGGTTTCATGTAGTCTATGTAAAGAAAGAGTTTGCATCATTATTGCACCTTTCACAAACTCAAGACCTCCCAAATCACTCTGCAGCCAAAGGAGTGCTTTTCTGACGTGTAGGCACTACTACAATGTAGGAATCATGGCAGCCAATTGGTGCATGGCAAGATCCCAAAAAACATCACTGTCATAATGACCGGATTAGTCTGTCTTCTGTGATACAGGTGAGTGACAAAAAAATTGGCTGGGAGGATACCCCCTGCTCTTCCTGGAGTAGTGCCATGGGATCTTTGACGTCCATCTGAGAGTAGCATCTCACCCGAAAGATCGCACCTCCACCAATACTGCACTAGAGTGTCAGTCTCGATTTTGTGCTCAGGTCCACAGTGTGAGACTTGAACCCTAACCCCGCGCTGGTGGCAAGAGCGCTACCCACTGAGACATGGCTGACACCTATGTTTACATTTACGGCAGCAGTTTGCCGAAGTAAAAAAAAAATGCTACTGTCTTGTCTTTCAAATGAATTGGCAATTATTTTAGATATCTGGTACAATAGACTACTTTCTTAAATGAAGTCCATCTTTTATCCAGAGTTTACCCTGGCAGACGTTCTGCACAGATTTTCATGAAAATGGCCGTTCTTTCTTTGAATGTTAGGCAGATGGTGTGAGAATCAAAAGATTCCCTAGCTGCAAATGCCATCTGACACTCTCAGGCACAACCACCTGTTAAATTATGCAAAAATTCACATCACATTTGGAAGGCATTCAAATTCCACGTCCCTTAATCTCCATTGGCCTAATGGATTGCAATCCAGTTTGAGATTTTTAATGAGGAAAATTTTATTTTGAAGTGGGTTTATCTCAAGCGTTAAAAATTTACCCAATATTTGCCCCAAATTTCAGTTTGTGGAAAGACCGCCTAATATGAAGCTAAAGTGATTTTTTTTTTCTTTGTTTTTGGAAAGGGTGTTAAAATATACTTACAGCTTCAGTAGAAACATCTCTTTACGTACATTAACCGCATCTTATTTGACCTTTAAACCAATCAGAGCCACGCGCCTTCCTGATGACGGTAAATGCATGTCGATTTTTACACAGATAGTGGTGGGAAATATAGGGGTTTGCCTAAACTAGGCCTATATTTTTGGAGTTCAGAAGAATGAGGGGTGAGCTAATTGAAACATATAGGGCTGAATCGTCTGTGTCCACTGGCATCGGGCATGTTCAGTGCTGTGAGCGGATAATATGGCGACAAGGACAAAATTTGGTTTCACGACATCATGAAACCAGTTTGTCAGTATGTCCCCCCCACCCGCTGATGGAGGGCCGCATTTCCCATCATCGGACATCGGGAACCTCATTGTAATGCATCTGCATATCATTAAAAGCCCAGCCTGCCGGGATCATCCCACACTACTACCATCCTTCCCCCCACCCCTCCCCTCCCCCACCGCCACCCCACGCCCCCTTACACCCGCCCTCCCCCCCCCCACCCCCCCCGCACCACCCTGCCCACCTCCCCCCCCCCGTCGGATCGTAACTTGGTGGAGCGAACCATCGGGATGCTGAAAATGCAGTTCCGGTGCCTGGACCGGTCTGGTGCAGCCCTGCAATAAAGTCTGCACCTCATCTGTGCGCCCTTTACAACCTGGCGCTGCAACTAGGAGAGGAGCTGTCTGAGGAGGAGATGGAGGAGCTGGAGGTCTCCTCCGATGAGGAGGATGCCAATGGGGATGAAGGTGAGGAGGTCCTTGAAGGCGACGATGACGGGGTTGAGGCCATTGCACTGTCTAGACAAGGTAGGCGCACTTGGAAGCCCTCATAACTATTAGGTTTGAGGAGGATGATGACTACATACAGTGAGGACACTTCATTGATCTTCACATAGCCTCTGTGAATGTCTGACTCCTGTCTGGCTGAGGGTAGCTCACTCACGCTTTGTGATCAGGGTCATATCACGGAGATGAAGCCATGAAACTTTAAATGCATCTGATCCTTTGTCAGCCTTCAGCACCTGACCCCTTTAGGAGCACAGCATCACTGGTCACAGGTGCTGAAGAGATGGGGGCCAGCCCCACCTTAAAGGTGCTGAGCGCACACAGAGAGAATGATGGAACTCTCTGATACCTGCCCACGACATTCTGACAGCAATGACAAGCATCATCGAGCTGCCGGCAGCACTGATGTGTCCAGTTAGTGTGAAGCTGGATCATCACTGCACAGAGCACAGGGAAGAGGCCCTGGACTGAGACACCTGCCTTTATCTTGTGCAGAAAGTTTTCTCATCTGAGTGACACGAACATTGCTCATCAGAACAAGGAGCCATAGGCAGGGAGACATTCATGGGAGTTTATTGACAATAGTAAACAGTATGTACAAGTGATTAATACCAGTGCCCAGGCTGTGCAAGTACATTTTCTTAACTTCCCTAATCGTGCCACTATGTCTTGGTGCTCCCCGGACATCCATATCAGAGGTGGAGGTAGTCTGTTGCCTGTGACGCCCTGTCTGTGATGACCTTGGCAGACATCCTCTGGAGGGCTGAGACTTGGAGGGACCCGGCCTGCTTTAAGGGTCCTGCTGTGGGGCAGTGGCCCCCTCCTCAGCCTGTGGAGCTGGAGCTGCTGAGGTCACAGGAAGAGGGGATTCAGATGGATACACACTCCCAGGGTCACCTAGATGGATGACCCTGGGGTGGGTACACATGCTGATCTTCCTCCCTATGGGCGCCCAAGGGTCACTGGCTGACTCCTTAAGGAGAAGGGGTAGCTGGAGTAAGATCGAGCTGCCCCACATCCTGTTGGAAGCCAACAATGGCATCAGCGATGGAATGAGCTCATGCAGCAGTGCAGGAGTGACATCCTGCACCAAGGTCTCCCTGGTGGCTGCCACCCTATCGGTGTTGATCTTGGTGCGTTGCAATGCTGGCGCTATCACCTCGAGCTGAAGACGGACGGACTCCTCCAACATGCCTTGCAATCTGAGGAGTGCAACGGACATCCCTTCCAGATGTTCCTGAGCTTGCCTTTGCAACTCCAGCAACTGGGACATGACCGAGTCCAGAGGCTTCTCATCTGTCTCGGACTCAGCAAACGTCTGGCCTCCAGCAGTCCTCTGAGTGCTGCACACCTGGGAAGACCCTGCCTCCGCCTGCCGTGGATCAGACAGTGCGATGTGCCCACCAGATTGTGATCCCGGGGCTATTCTAAAGCTAGGTCCCACCAAGGTGTATATCTCTGCGCTGGTGGAGGGTGTGGGTGAGCGCTGTGATTGGACTTCAGGGTGGGTGACTTCAGATTTCTCTTCAGAAGTTTCTTCGGGGCTTGATTGGAGGCCCTGGGTCATCGACACTGTTGTCTGTTTCCCAGATGTGCCTGCGAAAGCAAGGGGAGATAATTAGTGCACGGCAGTAGCCTGTGAAACAGGACACATCACTCACAGCATGGTTATCTGATGTATGTTACACTGCTGGACCCTCACTTGGTAGAGCAGCGCCGACCTCATGGTCAGCACAGGAAAGGCCCAGAACCTTGCCGGCTGGCTGGATGGCTCTGTTTTCAATGTCTGTGAGGACCTTCAGGCATTCCTCCACCGGTCTGCAAACTCTCCCTGCTGTTGTGTGACACCTTGTCCTGCATGAATAGAGATGCAGGAAGCCTGCCAGGCCAGATGATAAGTATGCCTGGCCTGTGTGGGTGGTGAGTGGATCCCATGGACAGGATGAGGACAATGAAGGTGTGTGTGAGAGAGTGAATGGTGATGTCCCTTGAACCGGCAGTGAGTGAGGGCCCTGTGAATGTGCGATGGGTTTGTGAGCGTGTGAGTTGAGAGTGATGAGAGGAGTGACCTACCCTGGAGGAACGGAGGAGATTATTCATCCTCTTGCGGCACTGGGTGTCTGCCCGCTTTTGAAGGGCACTGGCGCTGACCATTGCTGCCACTGCCTGCCAAGCCGGATTAGTGATGTTGCCGACCATCCTGCATCCAAACCGGGGGTAGGGGACATCACGGTGAGCCTCCACTGTGTTCAAAAGGCGCTCGAGGGACGCGTCATTGAACCTGGGGGCTGCAGTCTCTTTGCCTTTCAGGGCCATGTCTCCTTTGCAGCCGTCGTGGGCTGGAAGCACTGAGATGTATGCACGTGGCTGGAGTTTAAATATGGCAGCCGGCGTGATGACGCAGTGAGGTGATGGCGAATGAGAGCCCACCCACCATGGAAACGGCGTGCTTCCCAGGAACACATAATTAATGTGGCGGGTTTGGGACGAGACGGAGTGAAAATCCGCCGTTGCGGCCGATGCTCACTACCACACTTAGTGCAAATCTGGGACGATTCCGCCCAGAAATCTTTTAAGGGACTTGACAGAGTGGATGCTGTGAAAATGTTTCCCCTGCCTGGGTAACCTAGAACATAAGATCGCAGTCTCGGAATAAAGGGTTGGCCACTTAGGAGTGAGATGAGAAGAAATTTCTTCATACAAAAGTTTGTGAATCTTTGGAATTGTCTACCCCAGAGATCTGTGGATTCTCAGACGCTGAGTATATTCAAGATGGAGGTTGATTGATTTTTGGGTACTAAAGTAATTACGCGATATGAGGATTGTGTGGGAAGATGGCGCAGTCCACTCGTTCTTATGTCTTCTTGTAAACTTGTCTAGTTTTGCACAATTTTTCATCACCTGCGCATTCACTGGTGGAGAGATGAGATAAATAACGCTGCTTTTTTTTATCTCCAATACTTTATCCACAAGCTTTCCTTTTTTCAATTTTATAAAAGTATCTTGACATATCTTGCCCACATTAGATTATGGCTGACACCAGCTGCAGATCTGACATATTGGTTATGAATCTGCATTAATTTTACATGATTGACTTTTTCCAACATCGCATAAACCTATCTAAATCTGATAGAATCATCAATGACCTTTACACCTTCTTTTCGCACCTCGTATACACAGCTGAGACTCCAACTGAAGTCCAATGTTCATGTATAATCAGATTTAACATTTTCAAACCGCAATAAGACGTTGTGCCTTTCGAAATGATATGAAAACAAATGTTTCTTTCTAGACACCAATATTTGTCTATATTTTCTCTTGCAGAATCCAAGCAATGACTACAATCACCATTGCAGATGGGCATATTTTGATTTTGTCTTCATGTTCCAACCCTCTAATTATAGACTGTGATATCAAACTGGTGCTTTGCTCCTTAACTATACCCTAAATGTTATGGTTAAGATTAGTATTTACCATTCAAGCAACTTATAATTAGGTCTTACAGTACAACAATTCTTGTATTCAGCTCAGATAGCTTGACTATTTTAATAGTTTTTCTACCTGCGTTGTCTGACTCATATTTGTTCTTTTCGTTTATTGCTTCATCTTATATCTTGTGAGTTGCAGAAATTGTCTGACCAATAGCAAATGTTGATCAATTACGACACATGGTCTACCCCTTCACTTCATTGGTCAATGGATGCCCCGATTTCAATGTATGTAACAACCTGTAAAACAGCTCAGATCCAACTGAAAAACTTGCTCCACCACTTCAAAGAACAGTTAACAGTTGACAATAATGGTGTAGGACTGGAGTCACGTACAGGTAAGGATAGCAGGTTTCCTTCCCCACTGGATATTCATGAACCAGTTAGTCTTTTCTTTACAAGAACCTCACAGCTTTGAGCCATTTTTATAGATATCAGTCTTCTATTTGGAGACTTCTTAAAAAAAATTCCAATTCTCAACTTGACATCTTGGGATTTGAACTTGTGTTCTCTGGATCATTAATCCAGTAATTTAAGAAATGCAGTACTGTCTCCATTGATCTTGGAGTTCTGGTGACACTGATAGATGCAGGTGATTCATTCCCATCGCACAACATCATGATGGGATTTTTGTAGTTATCTAGAATGCTACAGGAATGTCTCCACAACAGGGCATGTTATCTTCAAGATGTCCTTGTGCAGTTTCACAGGGGTCAAGTTGTGCAGCATAGGTTAAGTTATACGCAAAGGTGCGGAAATAATCTTTTCTCTCTCTGTGTAATTTGGAAATGGATTATCTTTACCAAGCATAAAGTAACAAATTAGATTGTGCACAACAGTTAAAAACCTCAAAACACCAGTTTACGTACCCGAACTAAAGGCAGCAGTCATGAGAGGGATTTAGAACTATTCAAACTCCGTTTATATTGCAGCATTGTTTGTGTTTTTATACAGGTTGTCTCAAATTGCAAAAATTTGTATGGATTGTGCAGCTTGATAAAGTATACACCAGAGTCTGCTCTTAGTCGCCACTGCTTTGCGTGTAGTTACGAGGGTAGGCCTTACAAATTCTTGCACTGGGGACTCAAATCAGGAAATGAAATGTGGGAGTAAGATTTTCCTGCTCAATGTAGATCTGCCTGAGGACCTCCTGGCTTCTGTGCTCATATTCCTGACATGCTTTCCCAGAATGTGAAGTCCCATGACACTAACAGAAATTCATAAGTACTCAAATTGTTTCTTTTGCCAAAACCTATTTGAAATTCATCTGTAAATTTTTCATTCAGCTGTGCTGCGCATTTGAAGTGGGTTGCACTGATCTACTTTGAGCTGAATTCCCAAAGTGTAACATGTTCCACTAAATGATCCCAACACTCATCCCAGAACTGGATCAGCCAGCAGCAATCACATGATGCCCTGTGAGGAAGAGCACAACCCATAAGGATTGCGCTGTTTCAAGTGTTAATGGAAGTTGAACTGTATTTACCAACAGTTTAACTGGTGATTGGTGAACTGGTTAAGTTCCAATATACTACTCAGACTCTCTCCCAGTCATCTATACATAATGGGAGATTCTGAAGAAGAGTCATAGTAGAGTTGAAACGTTAACTCTTTTTTTCCCTCTCCACAGATGCTGCCAGACCTGCTGACTATTTCCAGCACTTCTATTCTTATTTCACTTAACAGTTTATCTAGTCATCATCACATTGCTGTTTGTGGGAGCTTGCTATGTGCAACTTTGCTGCCGCGTTTCCTACGTTATAACACTTCTGAAGTAACTCCATTGGCTGAGATGCTCTGAGGTCGCAAAAGACACTATATAAATGACAGCTCTTTCTTTCATTTCTGCAGGGGGAGGAAAGGCTGAACCAAACTTATATTCACTAATCAGTTGTTATAGGTTGTTCATCATACTTTTCTGTTGTATAACAATGTTTCTCACCAGCAGCTGAAAGAGTTGGGCAACTCAGATAGGCAGGTTTGGTCAGAGAGCTGCTCATTAGGCATTGTGACATCACCATTCCCCGATTAACTGATCGTTTGGCTCTGGTGGTCATTGAAAATCTTATTCAAAACAATTATTATGAGTAGATTTGACTGGATATATAACTCCAAGCTTTAATCACTCCACCATTGACAGCCATGCCTTCAGTTACCAAGGCTATTAGCTCAGGAATTCTCTCCCTAAACCTCTCCACCTCTTCCTTTTCTCCTTTAAGACACTCCTTTAAGCCTACCTCTTTGTTCATCTGTTCAAATATCTCAATTTGAGACCCTGTGTCATCTTTAGTTTGATTGCCTGCCTGTAAAGCACCTTGGGACATTTTACTATGTTAAAGGTGCCATATAAATGTACCTTACTGCCGCTGAGAAAATTGATTTGTTCTGGCTTCCAGTTAATGCAATGTCCAATTTAATCCTATGGTCTGCACTTCAAATGAGTCATCCACCTTATTTCAACTGACAGAATGACTGTGTTTCTACTCCTTTGCTTATTTTAAATGATGGAAAATTGAGGGCCAGATGCTTGCAGAAACAGAAAGCCATGGACCGAGCATTAATTCTCTTTAAAGATTACAGGTGGTCCTCACAATGTGAAACCTTCTGCCAGTAACACCTATCAGCAGCAACTATCTGGAATGGTGTCCTTTCTCACCAGTCAAAAATGCAAAAAAAAAATCTGTGTAGTTACTCTTGTTACCTCAAAAGTCATTTTTTCATTCCAGAACAGTTCTACAATGGGTAGGCAATTTGCTCTGTCAGATCACTACTTAGGCAGTGAAGATAAAAAAAGGCCTCCACTCATGTCTAAACTTACTCAGTGCGATACCATCAATAACACAAGCAATGAACAAGTTACCAGAACCAAGACTAAGACTGTAAGGTAGTGGGCGACGATCACAAGTGCACTCACTTAACAAAGCCACTTACAATGTGTTATGACAACAATGGGCTGGTTTTTGACCCTCAGCAGTGCTCTCCTCTGACTTGAAGAAAGCTGCACGTAAAGATCTAGTGATCTCGGTTGCATGGATTTCCCCCACTCCGACATCAGCTTGAATATGATGCCAAGTCAAGGGGGTCTCCAGGCTTTCAGTATTAGCCTTGGCATCAAACAAGGAAAGCAGGCAATAATATAAAAACAAAAACAAAAAGCTGCGGATGCTGGAAATCCAAAATAAAAACAGAATTACCTGGAAAAACTCAGCAGGTCTGGCAGCATCGGCAGAGAAGAAAAGAGTTGATTGAGGTAGAACTTGAAATATCATAGACAATTAAAGATCTATTTGAAAAATATATGTGAATTTCTTTATCATGGAGAAATTTGACATTGCAAAAATATAAAATTAGTTTTTCAGAGCCATTGAGGCTGTTCAGCATAATTATGAATTCAATACCTGGTTAAACCACAATTATGCCTCAATCAGCCTGGTGTAATTGATTGCATTCTTGGGGGTTGAGTTTGGTCAGGGTGTGGGGGAGGTGTTCCATCAACATCACACCCTCACCCGCTGGAGAAGCATGGAATCACTGAAAACAAATCTTAAATCTCTGTGATTTACTGCACATGTGCGGACTCCAGAAGTCTCTGGAACGTCAGTGATTACTGACAGTTTTACCACACAATTCGGGTTGTTAGGCCAGGTGAGTTTGTTGTAATAATGCACAAAATAATTTCAATGCCCATGGGGCTACTTTTCACATTCAATTTAAAAAGTACCAACGTTTGCGAGTTATCCCAAAAATAATCGTGAGCCAAGTGGGGAACTTTTCTCTCAGTGAGGTCTTCCATTTCTTTTTTATATTTCTGATTTCAAACTGAAGAGTTTATCCTCCCCTTTGATGTTAGAATTATTTAATGTTGTGTTTTATAACAATTGCAGTTTTCCCCTTATTTCAAAATTGTAGTTAATACATTGAGTATAATTTCAGTGAGGTTTCTAAGAATGATATCATGATTTTATCTTGCCACTAATGAAGTGTGGTATCAGCAGCCTTGTTTGGGGATGTATTTGGCCTGTAAAATTGCATTGTAGCCGTCCCTTATCAACCAGAGTGAATAAACTGTCTTCAGGACAATTCTCCAAAGAGCATAAGTCACTGCACAATTAGAATTTAGTCTGAGTTAACTACATTAAGCGTGTCCCCTGAGATCTCTTGTAGTTCTTCACTGTATGTGGTTCAACTCCACTGAAAGGTCACCTTAATTACAGGATCTCTGATAGAGTCATTCAGGATGTCAATCACAGGAGCTGAGAGTGATACTTTGAGTGCTGGAGTGCAGTGTTGCAAGGTATCATGGCATGAGCTAATTTTTCAAAGAAACAAATTTGATATGTGCAAATAGACATCCAAATGTGATGAACTAAATGTTTATCACTTGATGTGCTCCAAGTTTGTGCTGAATCTGACTTGTGCCTCTTAGCAGCATCATTGCTAAAATTCAGAATATTAACAAATGTGCCCAAAAAGTAAGAAGTCTAAGACCGATCAATTAAGGGAATGAAGGGAGTGAAAAAATAACGAGGGCAAATTTATGGAGACTTCCTTCATGAGATAGAATCTCGCTCAGTAGCAGCAAGGCCTGGAAAGTTGGGGTAGGAACATTTTTAGGGTTCTTTGGAACCAAGATACTCTTTGGAAGTTTTGTTTTCTAACATAAAATATTTCCATTATCCTCAGATGTTCTCCCTTCCCTTTCCTTCTTTGTATGAAGATGGAAATTCATGGCAGGGTAAGGTTGCATGTGTGTTTGGGATTAATGTTAGGATGTACGTGTGTATGAGTCTCTTTGGTAGCTTGCCCCGGCACCGGTTTGAGAAGCTGAGTAGAGAATATTAGCAAACTTTTTAAAATTGAGGGATATTAAATCTGAACCGGATTACAACTACACTTGGCTTCATCTGCAGTGACAATTGCAGGTGAGTGATCAGGAGCACGAACCCTGGACAATTCTCCCCTCTCTAGCATGCAGACAGAGAGGTTAAAAATAGCCCTGTAACTGGAGATAAGTTAACTCACCGCAGGTTAAGAATTGATTGTAGGATTTTTCTCAATTGGCTGGCTCCATGCTAAACTTGATAATGTGTTAATTTGGGTAGCCATCAGTAGAATCAGTTTATACAAAAGCATTGGCTCAGAATTCACTGCATTGGCAATGGTTTTATAAATGGTATCCAACCTCCAGACATTAATTGACAACAATGAAAATCAGCCACTGTAATTCTATTGATAGATTAAGAGTGACGCAGCCATTGGATATAATATTTTCCATCACTCTATAGATGAATTACTCTTTCGAATTGCATAGAGTACAGCAACCATAGTTTGCTTTTATATTGCACCTTTAATGTAATAAGATGTCCCAAGGAGCTTTGTAAGATTGCTATCAAAAATAATTTGAGACAAAGCCATTTAAGGACACCAGGACAGGTGACCTCAACATTGGTCAAAGAGGTGGATTTTAAGGGAGGAAAGCAAGGTAGAGAGGTGGAGGGTTTAGGGAAGGAATTCCAGAGCTTGGGACCAAGACAAGTGAAAGACACAACTGTTAATGGAGAAGTAATTAAAGCTGGTGATGCTCAAGCGACCAGAATTGGTAGACCAGAGTGATCAAGAGGGCTGTAAGGGCAGGGGAGATTACAGGCATACAGAGGGGTGAAGCCATGGAAGGATTTGGAAACGAGTGTGAGAATTTTAAAATCGAGGCACCGGTTAACTGGTAGCCAGTGTAGGTCAGTGAGCTCAAAGGAGAAAAAGGCATAATAATAATAATAATAATAATAATAGTAATAATAATAAGGCATTTGGATAAGAAATTGGCTGAGTGGCAGGAAACAGGAAGTGGTGATAAATGGTTGTTTTTCAGATTGGAGGAAGGATTGTAATGCAGTTTCCCAGGGGTCAGTGTTGGGACCCTTGTTCTTCCTGATATATATTAATGACACTAGACTGTGGTGTTCAGGGCACGATTTCAAAATTTACAGATCATTCAAAGATTGGGAATGTTGTCAATTGTGATGCGGATAGTTGTGAACTTCAAAAGGACCTAGACACATTAGTGGATTGGGCAGACAAGTGGCAGATGAGGTTCAATGCAGAGAAGTGTGAGGTGATTAATTTTGTCAAGAAGGATATGGAGGGACAGTATAAAGTAAAGGGAGAAACTCTAAAGGAGGTGCAGGAACAAAGGGACCTCGGTGTCTATGTACATAATCATTGGCAGGGCATATTGAGAGAGCAGTTAATAAAGCAAATAGTATTTTAGGTTATTAATGGGGACATTAATTACAAGAGTAATGTTGAATTTGTATAAGATACTAGTTAGACCTTATCTCGTATACTGCATCCAGTTCTGGGTTCCATACTTGAGGAAGGATGTGAAGACATTGGCGAGAATACAGAGGAGATTCACAAGGTAAAGATCTGTAGCTGTGAATGGAGAGGTTGGGACTATTTTCCTTGGAGCAAGGAAGGCTGAGAGGAGGCTTGATAGAGGTATTCAAGGTCCTAAAGGAAATGGACAAGATAAATAGTGAGAAACTGTTTCCACTCAAGAGAACATCAAGAACTAGATGGCACAGATTCAAAATATTTTGCAAAAAGAGTAAAAGCGATGTGAGGAATTTGATTGAGGTGTTCAAAAGGGAGTTGGATTGCTACCGTAAAAGAAAGAATGTGAAAGGTTTTGGGGATAAGGGAGGGGTCGGAAGCTAGGTGAAATGCTTTTTCAGAGAACCAGTGCAGACTTGATGGGCTGAATGGCCTACTTCTACACTCTAAAGGTTCTGTGATTCTGTGAGAAGGTTGTGCAGAACTTGGTGAAAGTTAGGGCAACAAAGACTGATTTTAAAATCCTCATCTTTGTTTTCAAATCCCTCACCCCTTCTCCAACCCTACAACCCTCCGAGATATCTTCAATTTGACTTCTTATACTTTTGCAATTTTAATTACCTGTTGAACATGCCTTCAGCTTTAGGGACCCAAACCTCTGGAATTCCCTCCCTAAACATCTTCACATCGCTATCTCTCTCTTATTCATTAAGACGCTCCCTAAAACCTACCTCTTAGACCAAACTTTTGGTCACTTGTCTTAATATCTCCTCAGGTGGCTTGATGTCAATTTTGGTTTGAAAATCTTATCATATGAATCACCTTGGAGTGTTTCTCTGCATTCTTCCTTTTTTTTTAACAACATTAACACTTCAAAATATGAGGAGGCTGGATAACCACGGAGATGAGTAAAGTTTTGCTCTTTTTGCTGACATATTTGTACAATTGCAAGGAGCCGGGTTATACTGGACAGAACTGAGCTATCATTTTAATGAAATATTTCAGTATTTTCCACATCTGCTTGATGTTAGGACATTTGCAATAAGTAATTGGCCAAGAACAGCTAGCCCTCTCCAACTGTGGATATCTTGAGCTGACTGATTGGTTAACTTATTTATTTTCCTTCTGTAGCAGTAATACTCAGTCTATCACTTTCTTGCAGCCTGTCACCTCTGTTAGATTAATGTGAGTGGTGCTTATGGGAATAAAGCAACTCTCCCAGATGCTCAACACTCTTACCCACTGAAGCAGTAATTCAGAGATTCCTTTAGATGGGTCCCCTGCTGCCACCCTATGCCCATACTCCTTTCTCAGGGCATTTTCACATCGTTTGCATTTTAATTTCTGGAAAGTTTGCTTTCAGGCTCAGATGGGCACTGTTACACTGCATATATAAATATAAAAACAGAAAACTGCGGATGCTGGAAATCCAAAACAAAAACACAATTACCTGGAAAAACTCAGCAGGTCTGGCAGCATTGGCGGACAAGAAAAGAGTTGAGGACTCGAAATGTCAACTCTTTTCTTCTCTGCCGATGCTGCCAGACCTGCTGAGTTTTTCCAGGTAATTCTGTTTTTGTTACTATTACACTGCACATTGATTAAGTTGGTCAAATCTTGCTCACTTTCAACAAGGAACCGCAGTAATCAACATTGCCTGTATCAATATCTTTGACCAGAATCTTTACCTCATGACTTGATCGGAAATTGTGCGAGTTGCAAAACCACAGGCTGAAATCCACAACCACCCCCAACACTCCCCCATGCCACCACCCCAACCCCAGCACCCCAAGGAGGGTTGGCAGGCTGTAAAATGGGGCGCAATACCATGGACGTCATTTTGGCTGCCTACCCTCTTACCGTACACCCCCCTGCACAATTTTACACATGGCAGGGAAGTGTCAGGAGGTCTGCCCACTCACGGGCCAACTGAAGTCGGTAAAGGGTCTCTTCCCATCACTGCTGAGATTTAAGACAGGGTGGGCAGAAGCCAACACCAAGTGTGAAACCCAGCAGCTTTCACTACTCAGGCTGGTGGCAGGCATGCAGTGGTAAAGGGGTAACCTCCTTCATGGGCATGCTGAGCCCATTGGAGGCCTTCCCCTTAAGATTTTCGCTGCCCACCTCTGGCATTTCCCCTCCCACTGGTATGTCCACCCTGGCTCCCCATTCCACTCGCCCAGGTCTACCAGCTTGGCCTCAATGATAACCCCCCACCATTACTTAACTTTGCATTCAACTCCATGACTCCTCAGTGTTGGGGACAGGATGCAGTTCCAGCAATGTCCACCTCTCCTGGTAGTGCTGTTGGGACCAGAGAAATGCTGGCCATTTGATTGGCTGGAAGCTTTTGGAGGTGGCAATTCTTCCCAGATGGGGAGGCAGTCTTGCTTCAAGGCTGCTAAAAGGTGCAGGGAGAAAAAGTAGGCTGAATTTTACAACAGAAGGTTGTTGGGAATCCCAATTCAATGAATAATCCCAAGCAATATTTTTATACACTCTACCTGTATGTGTTAAACCACAAACTGCTCCCTTATTAATTAAACTCATAACAAGAACTTAGGTAGGGCCTTTTATATTATATAGGTACCCAAAACACTTTACAAGAGTGTTACAGAATATATATTTGATATATGCAGCGACCTGTCCTCTGCAAGCAGAAAGAACATGTCCAGGCATTTTGCCTTTTTTGAATTAAATGTAAGTATGGGGTCAGTGGTTGCCTGGTGCATTCTCCATAACAATACCTCAACCAATCAGAGTTGACTTGCCAACCAATCAACGCCCTTTTCTCATGCAGTATAAATTGTTGCTCCCTTTGAAATTTGGTATTCTTGTGCCTGTCCTGATGAGTGCAAGGCAAAAAGCTTCGACAGCATGTAGGCAATGTACTTGACTGCCAAATTTCTGATGAAGGGTCACCATCCTGCAACACTGATGCTCTTTCTCTCTCCACAGATGCTGCCTGACCTGTTGAGTATTTCCAGCATTTTTTGATTTTATTAAAAGGAGACATGTATGTAAAGATACTGACATATATTGTGAGAGTTATGTCCTCTTGGGCTAAGCAAGTGAAAGCAACTGGTCAGAGTTAAATTATAAGAACTCTAATCTCAAAGGGCAGTTGGATTTATTTTTCAGATGGCGGATAATCAGAAATTTCACAAAATTTGCTTCCTTGAAAGTTCTACCAGTATGGTTTCACTTCCTTCAGAAAACAAAAATATATTGTGAAAAGTTTACAGTAGTAAAATTGTACATAGATTATTGACAGGAAGACTGATCTGATCTTGTCAAAGGTATTCTTTACAATCTGATGTCAAAAGAACAGGTTAGCTTTTGGCAAAAGAACATAAAGTTCATACTGAGCATTGGTTTACCTTAAACTGCCTTAAATCCACTCATAATCTATTCATGTCTTGTTTTAATGATCTTTTGTCAAATAAGATTCATTGCTTCTTATGCAATAGGTGTTTTGGGAAAGGCAAGTAAATATTTCAGTAGCCCCAGGAGGCAAGAGGAAACCCATCCACTTTCACACATTAATATAGATTGCTGTAATTTTAAATTGACATTGAACAGCTACTTCTAGCCCCTTTGGATAGAGATAATATAAAACACAAAGATCATCAACAATAGGAATGTGTAGGGTCTGAAACTGTTCTGTACGATACTGCCACTTGGTATGGTTAGTTACTGCCTTTTGAATGAATGTAATAGTGAACTGAAGCTGATTTCATTCTATATAGGCACCATTTGTTGCTTGTTCTGTGATGCCATTATGGTTTTCAATTAACAGTTACCCTGTCTCTGTAACACTGTCATATTCGCAAAGACACACATGAGTGAGATAATTATGTGGAGGTAGCAAACCAAGGGACTGAATTCATCATTCTTGCTTTGGTCAATGATTTCTAGCTCCTGGTTATTAAATCTATTTCTGTCAAGGCTAGGACTATTCTAACCTTAAATTGTTTATAGTTGTTTGGTAGTACAAAACTTGTAGTATAGAATCAGGAGTGCAAGACGAAAAGTTTAGACATTTCTTTTTTTTCAGCAATACTTAAATTGTTTATGCTTCCTGATGTGCTTTGGTGTTGCAATTCTGCCCAGTTTGCCTTATTATTAGATTTCACTGCCATTAATTAATACATGCCGAATCAAGTCATTAAAATAGTGAATCGAATGAGATAATACGCCAGATTCTGGTAACCCTAACAAGGAAATAGAGGATGTAATTAAAAGTGGGACATAAAACCAATACGGAAAGGTACCTCTCTATATATCTACGTCTACCTATCTCTACTATCTGCAATATCAGTGCTGGTAACAGCAAGCAATAAAACCTAGCCTCTGGGTGCCCATTGCTACATCTCGGTGCTAAAGTGACTGAAGGTGACAGCGAGTTAGCAGCCTCTTTTCACATTTATTTCTATTGAAATCTGTGGCAATAAAAATCGGGAGACATGCAAATCGAGTTGTTGCCTCGCTGTTGCTCCATTTTACATCTTGGCAAAAAGATCCACCCCAGTGCAGTTTAACTGTCAATTACCATTTTCAGCCAAAAGCATGAAATTAAGGCTCTGAATTTCAATTAAAGATAATGGAATTCACTAACATCTCTGGCCGGGAAAGCATTAGGAAATATTTCATTGAAATAAAAGGCTGTCAAATTCTTCTGAATAGTTTTGCAGCCAGTGGTTTGATTATATAATTTAGTGTGAGCAATTAGTGACAGCATGAGAAAAATACCCAGCCATTGACTAAAGTTGAATTATTTGGGATACACAATGGCATTGGCACCTGCATAGGATAATATTATTGATTCAAGCCATGATAAAAACTATGTGGCCAACGCGTTTCCTATAATTTCTGTATTCTGCAGATGGGAATGTATCAGGTTTAATTTCACGTTATGGTTAGGTGCTATAAACGGGAGTCATGAAACCATGAGGGGTCAACTGTCAGAGATAGAGTTCATCGTTGAATTTTGTGGTAGTCTGCTAAAATATTACATGTCTTGAAGGTTTGCCAGTTACAGCTCAGGTACAGATATTGAAAAAAAGGCTATTACATTTTCAGGTCAAGGGTGATACTGATTTGCTTTGGTCTGGCAATATGCATGAGTCTGAAAGTGATCATAAAAATCAGAAACTTAAACTTTGCAATTAAATCATAAGTTATAAG
This sequence comes from Carcharodon carcharias, assembly GCF_017639515.1. NCBI lineage: Eukaryota > Metazoa > Chordata > Chondrichthyes > Lamniformes > Lamnidae > Carcharodon > Carcharodon carcharias. The sequence continues at coordinate 221,339,776 of NC_054469.1, forward strand.
CAAATCAATCTATCTTGAATGATTCTAGTCTTTCAATATCTGTTCTTCAATAAAATGTGTCAAAATGGATCAACTCGAAATTATGGTATGACAAGGTCTAAGCATACTTTATTACGAGATTCTATCGTGATTCATGTGAAAGAGGCTTTACCTGTTTTATATCATATACCTTATATCCTAATTCTGTAATACACACATTGGAGCTGTAATTCACTCCATCAACTGTTTTATACCACAATACATTGCTATTTAGCAAATGCATTTTCCACAAAGATTCTCTGTCTCTAACCGCATTTCTTGTAGATGAATTTTATAAAGCAAGATTACAAAATCATTGAATATTCATCAGTTAACACATTGCTATTTGCTACCTTCTTCCCTCCAAGTTTCAAAGCCTCACTGAGTGGATAGTCAGGGAAACTATAGAGTGGCTAGCTTTTAGAAGATTTGCAATGGTCCTGAAATCTTAGCCATCAGTCCTAATGTTTCCTTACATGATTCGGTGTCAAACTTTGTTCAACCACTATCCTGTGGAACAGTTTGGAACATTTCACTACATTAAAGATGCTATATCAATGTGTTTGTTGTTGTAGCAGTGGTGACGCCTCCTTAATTGTTTTCCTTCTCTCTTTGCCTGTAAAAAAAAATACGTGTCTAACTGGCTCTGATGAAAGGCTATCGATCTGAAAACATTAATTCTGTTTTCCCTAGAGATGCTTCCTGACCTGCTGAGTATTTCCAGCATTTTGTGTTTTTAATACCTGTCCAACTGCTTGGACCTTTGCTTCATTTAGACTTTGCTGAGGTTGATAACACTGACTTAGCCTCAGCTGCAGTATTGGCCCAATCCTAGCATCACAATTCAGGAGGGATGTGAAGACCTTGGAGAAGTTTGCTGAAAGGATATAGGAGAGCAGTCCCGGGGATGAGGGATTTCATTTACATGGATAGATTGGAGAAGCTGGGGCATTTTCCTTAGAGCAGAGATAATTGAGGGGAGATTTTATAGAGATGTTCAACATTGTGGGCAGAATATAAAGCTCAGTGGGCGGGCGTACCCAACCCAGCCGAGCGTAAGATGACGCGTGATGATGTCAAGCGAGCGTCCCGACATCATCGTGTAGTCTCATGGTATTTTGTTTGGCAGGCATGCACCAGATTCGGCAGTGCGCCAGCTGACAGCTAAAAGGCCTGTTAAGGCCATAAAAAAGGTAATTAAATTCAAATTTACGCTGCCCGTCCAACCTAACAGTTGCCGGGCAGGCTGAGCGGCCTTTGCATTTTTTAGGAAGCCTCATCCACGGGCAGGATGAGGTTTCCTAAAGCAAATAAAAATAAAATAAAAACTTTACACTTGAATTAAAGGCATGTCCCTGCTCATGTGACAGAATCACATTGGGGGCCGGGGTGGGGGGGGGGGAGGACATGTTTTATGACATTTTTCTGTTCTTTATTAACGTTTTCAATATCTTCTTCATCTCCCTGGGCAGCTCCCTGCCTCAGGGAGATCGCTCGCGCGAGTTAGTGCTCAGCCCGCTCTCCCTCCTGCCCCTGCCCACACAGGCAGCGCTCAGCACTGCCGCTCGCGTGTCACGCTGGGCGGGCCTTAATTGGCCTGCCAGTGTGAAATCGCGGTGCACTGTCAATGGCGGGCGGCTTCCTGACCCCTGCCCGCCCCCTGCTGATCCCGCCCCTGCCAATCCCGCACGCCAAGGGCAAAATTCTGCCCTATGAGAAATATGGACAGAGTAGATAGAGAGAAATAGTTCCCGTTGGCAGACCAGAGGACACAGGTTTACAACCATTGACAAGTGAACCAAAGGTGAGGTTGGGAACTGGGAAGCATTGCCTGAGAGTGTGGTGGAGGCAGATTCAGTCATTGCTTTCAAACATTGCAGGCGACAGGGAAGCGGGACCAGCTAAATCGATCTTTCCGAGTGCTGGCAAAGGCTCGACAAACCGAATGGCTTCCCTCTGTGACTTAACCATTGTAGTGAATTGATGCTTTATATCACAAAATGATGTTTGAATTTCCTGGCTGGAAACCCCGAATTGATTTTTGTTTTTAAGAAAGACTAAAGCCAGGTTCTAGTGACTTGGCATCACAGTCAACAATGGCTACACTTTTGCATCACTTTGGCTTATGCATTTCAAAGCTAGTGAAATGGAGGCAACCTGTCTACAAAACTGCCTTGAAAGGGATAGAGGGGTGCCATCTCCTACGCTATTAGCAAGCAGTGACCAGACAATCACCTGGGTAACTCAATTAAGTGGAGACAAACTATTAGACATGATCACTTGGACAATGGACTTTGACTCACTTCCCAGCCATGATTTAATCAAGGTAACTGGAATACACTAGCCACAAGTAAATTTAGGTCACTGGGCAGTTGGAGAGAGAAGGTCATGTGACAAGCCATCCCATTACACCTCCGTTCTCAGAACTGGACAAGCAACTGAGACACTAAAAGAAACAAAACCCTAAGTGGTTCCTTGCCTCTCTCTCTCTCTCTCTCCATCTGACTGGCAAGTTTTTAAACCTGTCTGCTGATTTTGACTATGCTGGTGCCACAGAGGTTTTTAAAAGAATTCTACCCAGTACTGCTGCCTCCAGAAATACAGATAAAGTATCTTTAACCCACCTCAATGCTGTAAGCAGCAGGCCCACTGAGTGAAATTCAGTCTGAAGTCAGCCAAGTCACCAACCTTCAAGGACCATATACCCCTTTAGTTTTGTTGGTCTCTAAATTACTTAATCTATTCTCTCCATTCTATAATGTGTGTGTGTGTGTGTGTGTGTGTGTGTGTATAAGAGAGCTTTGTGCATGTGTGTGAGAACACCAAGTGTGTGTGCATGTGTGTGAAAGTCAAAGCATTTTATTATTATTTTACTTTAGGCTGGGTTAAGCAAAATAAAAACTATCCCTTTTTCTTTTAAAGCAAACCCAAGAAAACCTGTCTGATCATGTTTTTTTTATGGTCATAGCATGCAAAGAGTTAAAAACTCATGGAATTGGCAAATATATCTCTTTTTAAGAAAAAACCTGCTGTGGTCAAATGTGGGAAAAGAGGGGAGCCATTTGCTCCTGTCCTCTATGTAAATCCTGCCCTGTCATTCCCTAGAAGGCAGGTTAGATCTCCAGAGATTTCTATGCTGCTTTATTATTGCAGATTAAGACAGCAAATTTAGTGACTAACTCGCCATTACCTATGCCTGTTACCCATTCCATTACTTACTGGTTACTAAGTTATGCATTAGATACTTTGCAGTGGTGAAGAGCGACATGCTGATGACATTTTGAGACAAGAAGGGAGATGGGATAATTCAAAAATACTCTACATTCACAAGCTCAGAGCCTCACTAATTACATATTTTTCTTTAAAATATCATTGCTTTAGAGTTGCATTTCTTTCCCCTTGAATGTAACATCTTCTGCGAACACTGGATTAACTCTATGGATTGAATTTCCATTGGGGTTTCCAGTCTATCACCGTAACCTCTTTATGAAAGACTGGGGACAATCCTATTGGAATACCGTAAACAGCTTTTAGGATAGTTTTCCAGGTTTTCCGCTAATCTGACAAAATTACATTGGGTGACTGGGAGGAGCCCTGTGAATATTTGAGCAGCTTTACACCACTATGTCAGCAAGGATTGGACGGAGAAGTCCTGATATCTTAAGTAATCCAAGATGTGTTCTGCCTTGCAAACTTCACTTTATAGTGAAAACATCCTCTTCATTATCTTCTCAATGACTCAGCATGGATGCCGCAAAAAAGAAATACTTGCAGTTGTATAGGGCCTCCCACGTCATTTTACAGCACTTTACAGCCAAATACACTGTTTTTTCCTTAAGTGTAGTCACTGTTGTAATATAGGAAACCAAGCAGCCAATTGTCAAGTTCTCACAAACAGCAATGTGATAATGACCAACTAAACTCTTTTTGTGATGCTGATTGAGGGATAAATATTGGCCAGAACATTGGGAAGTCATATTGGACTCACATCATTTACTCTGTTTCTGTCTGCACAAACGTTGCCAAAACTGCTCCGTTTTTTCATCGCTTTCTGTTTTAATTCAGACCTCAGGCATCAGCAGTATTTTGTTTTTATTACATTGGTGATAACTCAACCCCTGCTCTTCTTCGAAATAATGCCACCCGAGATGTCCACTTGATGTCCACCCGAGAGAGCAGAGAGGACCTTGGTTTAATGTCTGATCCAAAAGATGGCATTTCCGACAATGCAGCACTCCCTCCATATGGACATATCGGCTTTTTTGATCTTCATGCTCAAGCTCTGAAGTGGGATTGGAACCCAAAACCTTCTGACTCAGAGGCAAGTGAGTGGCTTGAATGGGAAACGAACCCATGACTTTTATCACTATCAGCACCACAAATAGATGAACAGTCCAGCATTAGGTAAGCAGGTCTGACACAAACTGTTTACAAACTAAAAATTATTATTGCTGCCTGCGGATTAACACAGCAGCTCTCAAAAGTCGAGTGCTGCCTAGGGTGAGAAAATATAACTAAGACAATAGGTAAAAGTGATTTGACTTTCTGTGGGTGTCCTCGTGATCAATGCTGTAAATTTGGTAGAGACCACGAAGACCCCGGGGAAACACCATTAATATAATTTGCGCCATCCCTTCAAGGTTTTCAGTTATCTTCTGCCAAAGTCACGGTGGACGATTGGGAAACCTTGACAGGAATTCACAGTGCGAATAATTGGAGGGTTATTTTTTAACTCTGAAAGTTGGAAAGAGAAAGAAAGACTTGCATTTATATAGTGAAGTTCACAACTAGCAGACGTCTCAAAGAGCTTCATAGCCATTGAAGTGCTTTTAAGTTGTGGTCACTGCTGTGTTACGGACAGAGTCAGGAGACAACTGAAACTTCCCCTGACTGTCCATAATCAGTGTGGTTTTGGAAAGCGATCTGGATATGCTTTTCAACCACTGAGTGTGTGGTCAATTTTGAAATAATCAGCAGCAAGATTTCATGGGTTTAAATAAAGAGGATTATTGATTCATGCATTCACCCCAAAAGTTTAAATGCTATGTCACTCACACACACACAAACATACACACTCAAGTTACATACAGATGAGGAGGATAGTGCATTTTTACGAATTGTAAACAAAAGAATAGGTCACGCATTTGGCTCGACGTTAGGAAAAGCAGCTGTTGTGAATCTGTTGGAGAAGGTAGTTCACATAATCAACTGTTATTGCCTATCCAGAATGGTTTAAAGTTAGAATTCATTGCTATACAATGGAGAATGGGTGGGAGGGGGTGCGTGGAGGGGAGAGGGAAGGGGGGGGTCAGTTCACACCCACTTATGATAAACTGGCTTCCGTAGCTTCCATTGTTAAACTTGAGACATGAAGTCTAGAAGTCCATTGATTTAGAGTTTTGGGGTAAAGCAAAAACAATCACATGTATTTGTTCCACAGATGAGTTCCGTCTCGCATGCCCATTCAAGAAGAGAGGCCCCTGCTCAGGGTTATTCATCAGGAAATGTCTGGAGACTTGCAATGGTCATGCGCCGAAATTGCCTTGGCAGCCATCTTAGCTAGCTGTTAGTGTCCATTTTTAATGAATGACACTTCCAGAAAATTACTTACTGAATGCAGTCCATGTTTCAAGGTACATATAGGACAGGTTTTCACTGGGCATGACAGTTGTACTGCAGGGAAGGTCATAATGTGAATTGTACCAGTTGTTATTTTTTAACAGCCATGCCATCCTAAACCTGAAGTTTTAACACTGGACTGTTTATGATACCAGAAATGGTCCTGGTTGGGTTCTGGTTGGTGATGAAACATGCCCTTAGACGCCCTACAAGGGGTTAGAATTTCTGCTAATTTACACCACCAAACTGGGAAGAACAGGCTGAGCCAGCTCAAAAGATGGGACAGTTTTAAAAGTGAGTTGTGCTCACATCCCATAGCTCCACGTTTTCCATAATCTTTTACTCTGGTTCAAGATTCAATTTGCCTAGATTAGGCCCCGCTCAAAAAATTGACCACTCTATCGGGACAACATTCTGAGATTCTGCAAATTGTTCCAGTTTTGGCAGGCTCTTTACTGATGTTGATTTTCTTACACCCATTGGCACATTATTAAAGGCTTTTCATATCGATAAGTATCTAATTTATTATGAAACAGACTAGTGTAAACAAAGGAAAGTAGTTAATGACTTAATTTTTTCAAAGTGATCATCAGTGCTATTAAAACCAGGATACTCGCAGGTAGCAAAGTGGACATTAATATTAAGTTGTTCTTTTTGCCGATAAGCCTAATTTCAACTGTTTTAATCAAACTGCACTAGTTTATCATCCTTAAATATGTCAAGGAATGCATTTTTTTACGGAAAAAGTAAAAAAATGATTCAATTGTATTTTGCTGCCCAATTGCATGGGTTCATGGAGGATTTTCCATTTATTTGTGTAAATAAATTTTAATAAAATTTGGACTGATATCTAACCAGTGCAATTTCAAGCACATTTTGAGTACAATTTCCCAGTTGCATCCGTATCGGAAATATGACCCAATTAGTTTGACTCTCCTTTAAGTTCCTTCTTTTACTACGTGATTCACTTTGCCCATCTGAAACGTGGGGCTCGAGAGTGCACTCAGCACCAGCCACAAGAGAGGGCACATGTGACCGGTTCTGGCTACCTTCCAACAGGCTGAGAAAATGCTTTAATTTCTTCTGTATGTCAGAGCGCGTGTCAGGTTTGTCTATTCTTGAGAAGAAAGTCTGGCAGCACAACAAAGGATTACAGCAGGCCACAGAATGTGGCTGACAGGTTAAAGTATCATGCAGTAAAAGGAGTTGAAACACATGATTACACGCCTCTGAACTGAACAGCATAATCCGATTTGCAAAAAACCCACTACAAGTACGGTGGTACGGACCTTTTCGTTCAAACGCGTCATAGTTTTCTTGATCTACGCTTTATAAATATGGATACCGCAGAATTAACTTCAAAAGATAATGTCCACCCAGGGAGGTTTCTTGCGTGTGACAATTCAAGAAGGGTCCTTAGGGTGGGACTTGTTAGTGCTTGTTTCCTGGGAACTATGAGTCCCCTTAAAGCTCTGAAAAGGTGTCCGCAGTGCTTGCATACATTTGGGGAATGAATTGCACTCGACACCATATTGGTGCATCTGTTAACATGTGTGAAGTGAACATCCAGCAGGAGTGTGCAGAGCAGGCAGACTGTAAGATCCGTTAGCATGCAGTGCGGATTTGACACCAGCTGTGCCATTTTGGAGCTGAATGTTCCAAAGAATATGAATGCCAGGAATAGGCGTCATTGTTAGGAACTTTGCGAGGGGTAATAGATGGAGGCATAGTATGCAGGAACATGAGGTTCAAAACAATCATCCATGATCTTATTGAATGGAAGAGCAGGCTCGAGGGGCCGAGTGGCCTACTGCCGCTCCTAATTCACATGTTCATTTGTTTTAGTACCCTCACCAACGCCCTGTAGGACTGTATCAAAAGACCCCATCCATTTTGCAAAGCCGTTGCAATAAACAGCTACATTCCATTTGCTTTCCTAATCACTTACTATATGTACCTGCATACTAACTTTTCCTGATTCATGTACCAGGACACCCAGATCCCTCTGTACCTCAGAGTTCTGCAATCCCTCTCCATTTAAGTAACGTGCTGTTCTTCTATTGTTCCTGCCGAAGTAGACAAGTTCACTTACTCCCACGTTATACTCCATTTGCCAAATTTTCTGCCCACTCACTCAACCTATCTATGTCACTTTGCAGATTCCTTCTGTCCTCTTCCCAACTTACTTTCCTACCTATCTTTGTACCATCAGCAAAGTTAGTGACCATACATTTGGTCCCTTCATCCAAGCCATTGATATAAATTGAAAATGGTTGAGACCCCAGCACTGATCCCTGTGGCACTGGACTTGTCACATCTTGCCAACCCGAAACAGATGCATTTATCTTTACTGCCTGCACCCCATTAGCTAACCTCTATCCAGGCTAATATAACACCCCCGACAAAATGACCCCTTATTTTGCATAGTAGCCTTTAATGTGGTACATTGTCAAAGTCCTTCTGGAAATCTAAGTCCAGGACATCCACAGGTTCCCCTTTATCCAAGTTGCTTGTTACTTTTCAAAGAACTTCAATAATTTAATCAACATGATTTCCCTTTCACAAAACCACATTGACCCTGCTTGATTGCACTGAGATTTTCCAAGCACCTTGTTATAAACTCCTTAATAACAGACTGCAGCAATTACCCTACGACAGATATTGAGCTAACTAGACTGTAGTTCCCTGCTTGCTGTCCCTTCCTTTCTTGAGTAGAGGAGTGACATTCATTATTTTCCAATCTGATGGGACCTTTTCAGAATCTAGGGAATTTTGGAAAATTAAAATCCATGCATCTACTATCTCAGCAGCCATGTCTTTTAAGACACTATGACAAAGTCCTTCAGGACCTGGGAACTTGTTACTGTTTCAAAATCAGGCACCGCCCATTTAGGACCCATTTAGAGATGAGGAAACTTATTTTCTCACCGAGGGTTGAGAGACTTTGGAATTCTCTTCCTCAAAAGGTGGTTGAGGCAGAATCCTTGAATATCTTTAAGACAAAGGTAGATCGATTCATGATAAGCAAGAGGGTGAAAGGTTATCTGGGGTACGCAGGAATATGAGGTAAAAATCAGATCAGCCATGATCGTATTGAATGGAAAAGCAGGCTTAAGGGGCCGAGTGGTCTACTCCTGTATCTAATTCACATGTTCATTTCTTTTTAGTTCTAATAGTTCTTTTAGTACCCTTTCCCCAGTGATTGTAATTGTTTTAAGTTCCTCCCTCCCTTTCACCTCCTGATTCACAATTATTTCTGGGATATTATTTGTATCCTCTGCAGTGAAGACAGATGAAATCAGTGCAATTCATCCACTACTTCCTTATTTTCCATTATTAGTTCCCCAGACTCACTCCTTCGAGGATCAACACCCATCTTACATACTCGTTTTCTTTATTAAACACCTGTAGAAACTCTTATTATTTATTTTGATATTTATAGCTGGCATTCTCTCGTACTCTAATTTCTCCTGCCTTATTATTTTTTAGTCATCCTTTGCCGTTCTTTATATTCTGTCCAATCTTCTGACCTGCCACTAATCTTTGTGGAATTATGCACTTATTCTTTCAATTTGATACTATTTTTAACTTCTTTATTTAGCCATAGATGATGTGTCCATCCCTTAGAATCTTTCTGTCTCACAGGAATGTATCTTTTCTGATTATTCAGAAACATCTCCTTAAATGTCTGTCACTGCATCTCTACTGACCTATCCCTTACCCTAATTTCCTAGTTCACTTTATTCAGCTGTTTTCATGCTCTCATAACTGCTCTTATTTTAGTTTGAAAAACTAGTCTTATATCCACTCCTCTCTCCCTCAAAATGAATGTGAAATTCAATCATATTATGACCACTGCTACCACGTGGTGCTTTCGCTATGCGGTAATTACTTAATCCTGTCTCATTTCTAGTTTAGCCTGCTCTCTGGTTGGTGCTAAAACCGGCTGCTCTAGGAAATTGCCCCAAAAACACTCTGGCCAGGACGTTCCGGTCGTTGGGCGGGCTCAGAGGGGGTGAACGGGAGCGACGGGAATCAGACTGCTGCCCACTATTGGGCCACAGCCGCCATTTCACGCTGGCTGGTCAATTACCAGCCAGCCAGCATGAATCATGCACTGCAGAGCTCAGTGCTGCCTGTGGAGGGGTGTTTGGGGGGGGGGGGGGGGGGGGGGGGGGGGGGGGGGGTGGAGGAGGGGTGAAGGAAGGCGAGCATGGAACTTTGTGCTTGCACGCAGGTGCACTCAGCAAAAGCTCCCTGAAGCACAGAAAAGCCTGAAGCTTTTTGAACATAAAAATTAAAGAATTAAAAATGTTAATCACATGTCCCCTCTTTTGACTCTGTCACATGAGCAGGTAAGTATTACAAATCAGGTTGAAAAAATGTTATTTTTTTAAAATTCACTGATCGAAACCTCATCCCGCCCATGGGTGAGGTTTCGCAAAAAATCCAAAAGCCGCTTGGCCTTCTCGCCTGCCCGCTGATCATTAGGTTCGACAGGCAACGAAAAATTTCCTTTAATTACAAATTTAATAGCCTTAACAGCCTGTCAATTGTCATCGGGCTCACTGCTGACTCCTGCGTGCGCCCGCTGACCGAAATATCGTCCGTCATTTTACATTCATTCATGTCGGGTGCACCCCTGCCCAACGAGCGCAATATCCTGCCCGTTATGAACTTATCATCCAGGTACCTTTGCCAATCTGATTTGTCCAATCTATTTGTAGATTAAAATTACCCATTATTATCACCGTACCTTTCTCACAAGCCTCCATTATTTCTTCCTTTATATCCTGTCCTACAGGGTGGTTATTGTTAGGAAGCCTAAAACCCACTCTCAAAAGTGACTTCTTCCATTTAGTAGTTCTCATCTCTACCCAAACTGATTCTACATCTTGATCTCCAGAACTAAGGTCACCTCTCTCTATTGTACCAATAACACCCTTAATTAACAGAGCTACCCTTCTACCTTTTCCTAGCTTCCTGTTCTTCCTAAATGTCATGTACCCTTGAATATTCAGGTCCCAGTCTTTGTCATCCTGCAACCATTATCTCCATAATAGCTATTAGATCACACCAATTTATTTTTATTTCTGCTGTCAATTCATCTGATTTCAAGTACGTCCAAGTACAGAGCCTTTAGTTCTGTCTTTTGACTTTTTTTTGTAACCTCTAGCCTTATTTGCTGATGCATTCTGAAGTTTGTACACTCTGTGCATTCCTGCCACACTCTGATCTTCATTTCCCTTATTCCTACCTTGCTCTTTCACCTTGTCTTCTCCGTTTAATTTATCGCATCTTCCCAAAATTGATCCCTTGCCCCCACTATTTAGGTTAAAGCCCTCTCTACTGCCTTAGATATACGACTCATCGGGACACTTGTCCCAGCATGGTTGAGGTGAAGACTGTGCCAACAGTACCACTCCCACATTCTCCAATGCTGGTGCCAGTGGCCTATGAATTGAAAGCCATTTCCTCCACACCAATCTTTGAGCCACATTTAACTCTCTAACCTGAGTTACCCTACACCAATTTGCTGATGGCTCAGGTAGTAATCCAGAGATTATTTATTACCTTTGAGTTCTGCTTTATAGTTTAGCCCCTAGCTGCTCATACTCCCTCAGCAGAACCTCTATCCTAGTTCTATCTACGTCATTGGTACTATGTGGACCATGACAACTGGATTCTCCCCCTCCCACTGCAAGCTCCTCTCCAGCCCTGAGCAGATATCATGATGGCACTGGGCAGGCAACACAGCCGTCTGGATTCTCGCCCTGGGCTGCAGAGAACTACGTTGTAGTAATTATATTTCTGATAAACGTAGGACTGTTGCTTTAAGAATAATCCTGTGTTGTAAGATTACATGATCTGTATAAAACAATGAGTCAGTAACGTGGGGAACCTCTAGGGGAGAGTTCTTCTTTAGTTATGGAGTCAGATGCACACATGTAGCTGCTGCTGCTGTCCTGCAAATAAAGTTTATGTTTCCACCAAGAAAAGTTGCCTAGAAAATCAGCTCTACAACATCTGTCAATCCCGCTGACTTTACTGTTGCCAACTGCCACTACGTTTGCAGGGAGGTGATTGCGTAGTGGTATTGTCACTGGGCTGGTAATCCAGAGGCCCAGGGTAATGCTCTGGGGACTGGGGTTTGAATCCTGCAGCAGCAGATGGTGGAATTTGAATTCAATAAAAATCTGGAATTAAAAGCCTGATGAAGACAATGAAATCATTGTCGATTGTTGTAAAAACCCATCTGGTTCACTAATGTCCTTTAGGGAAGGAAATTTGCTATCCTTACCTGGTCTGGCCTACGTGTGACTCCAGACCCACAGCAATCTGGTTGACTCTTAAATGCTCCTCTAAATAAGGGCAATTAGGGTTTGGCAAGGAATGCTGGCCTAGCCAGTGACACCCACATCCCAAGAGCAATTTTTAAAAAAAATTCTATTAACTCCCCCCACTTGAATGGTTTTCTGTACCATGGTCAGTTTGCTCATCCATCTTGCAGCGATCACTTTCATCCATATAGGCTGCAAGGTCTTCGAACCTGTTGGACAATTGCATAGGCTGAGTCTCCTCCACTTCTATATTCTAGGGGAAGAATATTGAGTTCGGCAAGTGTGGGGGTGGGTTGGTGGGGGGAGAGGGAAGGAGTGCGGCCTGCTCACTGACACATAAAATGACACAGGCTGATGTTGGCCGGAACTCCTGACGTCACCCCGCGTCATTTCCATTTTCAGTTCGGTGGGGGCTCAGCCGAAGCGGTTGTGAGCCCGCCGACCTGTCAGTGGCCTATTGAGGCCATTTAAAAGTAGTTACAGGACCTGCCCGTCCAACCTTAAGGTTGGCCGGCAGCCCTGGCGGGCTTCAGAAAAAGCATGAAACCTCATCCATGGGCGGGATAAGGTTTCATGTAGATTTTTAAAAATTTAATAAAAGTTTAATTAAAAGTGATGGACATGTCCCAAATCATGTGACAGTGTCACATGAGGGGACATGTCAGGGAAATTGTATTTTTGTACAGTTGCCATTTTTAAATTTGGTGCCGATCTCCCTGAGGCAGCACAGCCTCAGGGACATGAATGAGCTCTGTTGCGCGCATGCACGAAAGAGCCCACCACCCCCCCCTACATGCACAGGGGGGGTCCTGGTGGATGTCATGCTGGGTGGGCCAAATGGCAATGTGTGCCCCCAATTGGGGGCGCCAATCGAAGGCATGCCTGCACCCGCCTGCTCCTGAGCTTCCTCCCCCCCAATTGGGGGGAAAATTCTTCCTTAGGTCTCCATACATGCCTCACTTGCAGTCACACTCCCCTGTCATACGAACATATGATTTAGGAACAGAAATAGGCCAGTCAACCCCTGGAGCCTGCTCTACCATTCAATAAGATCATGTCTGATTGTATATGTTTTGAATTCCACATTCCCATCTACCTCCAATAACCTTTGAAACCCTTGCCTAACAGGAATCTGTCTACCTCTGCCTTAAAAATATTCAATGACCCCACCTTTACCACCTTCAAAGGCAGAGTTCCAAAGTCACACAACCCCCTGAGAGTAAAAAAAATCTCCTCATCTCTGTCCTAAAAAGGCTACCCCTAATTTGTCTGTCTAACCTTTCCTCATAAGACAATAATACTCATTCCAGGTATCAACCTAATATACCTCCTCTGAACAACTTCCAATGCATTTATATTCTTCCTTAAATGAGGAGGCCAGAACTATACACGATATTTGAGATGTGGTCTTACCAATGCCCTATATAACTGAAGCATAACATCCTTACTTATATGTTCAATTTCCTCTTGTAATAACGGATACATTCCATTAGCCTTCTTAATTACTTGCTGTACCCGCATACTAACTTTTTGTGACTCATGCACTAGAACACCCCGATCCCTCTGCACCTTGGAATTCTGCAGCCGTCCTCTGTTTAAGTAATAACCTGCTTTTTTATTCTTGCCAAAGTGAAAAAAATCACATTTTCCTAGAATATACTCCATCTGCCAGATTTTTGCCCACTCACTCAACCTCCTAATGCCCTTTTCACAACATACTTTCCTACCTACCTTTGTGGCATTTGCAATTTTAGCTATCATGCCTTCACTCCCCTCATCTAAATCACTGATATAAATTGTAAAAAGTTGAGACCACAGCAAAGATTCCACTCGTCACATCCTGCCAATCAGAAAAAGACCCATTAATGCATACTTTGTGTATTCTGGTAGCCAGCCAATCTTCCATCCATGCTAATATGTTACCCTCTACACCATGAACTTTTAATTTTTGCAATAATCTTTGATGTGGCACCTTATCAAATGCCTTCTGGAAATCCAAGTACCATAAGCCTACAGGCTCCCTTTATCCACAGCACATGTTACTCCTACAAGGAATTCCAATAAATTGGTTAAACATGATTTCCCTTTCACAAAATCATGCTGACCCTTCCTGATTACCTTGAGTTTCCCTAATGACTGACCAAATTAGAAAACCCTATCCTAAGGGGTGCAACTGCCTCCTAGCACAAAGTGTCCAGATAATGTTCGCCACCCACTACCCCCACCAACCACCCACCCCCCCTCCAAACCCATGCATCGCAGTGTCTGCAGCTTGGCCTCCAGTGCAATAACATTGAGCCAAAGCTCCTCATGCCACAAACACTTACTGCATGTGTTTGCCTTGGATCAAACTGGTGTCTAGGAATTCTCCCATTCCGTAGTCACAACACATCTCCTGCCCTGCAACCTTTACTATGTATTAATTAATTTATTCTGAATTAATTTATAATTTATAAACCCGACTACTCCCAGCAGCCTTTACTACTGCTACTAAACCTTCCTACACCTAATAAAACCTTAAAGTCATTAATAAATTACGAGTAATTTAACAAAACATTCACCAATCTGTCACAGCTGTTTTTCTGTGATGTCACACTTTGATTTCTCTCTGGATGTGGCCACTCCACTCTGGAGCTTCAGGCTCAACTGGATTGGGAAATGAAAGCTCTTCTCAGCGGTGGTTACTGCCTCTGGGTCTTCTTTTGCCCTGCTCTTCTAGGTGGCGGTTACTGCTTCTGTGTTCTCTTTTCACCCATACTTGACCCGCTGTTCCTTTTAACTCAACTCGTGAAGGGCAAATAATCAAGGTCACTTCAATTCTCTGATCAAGACAGCAATGTGTATCCATTACATAAGCTCATTAAGCAGCACAGGCAGCAGCAGCAGAAATTAATTTTCTTAATTGTCCATCAATCAGGCCAATTTAGCACTTTATTCCTCAGTACATATGACAATCTAAGCAATGAATCAGGCTGGAACTTCCTTAGAATGGCTCCCATTCCACCCCATTCATCAGAAGCCCAGTTTTCTCCTGTGAGGGAGAAAACAATTTTCCCACACCATTTGCGTGCAGTGTGTTGATTTTTCTTGCTTCTGATCAGTGTATAACCAATGGGTGTGTCAGAAGGTTTTGGTTTCAAATCCCGCATCAGGGACTTCAGCAGAAAAAACTAGGCTGACACTTTCAGGTTATGCCAACAGTATGAGATGAAGAGGGGTTGGGGGTGGCTTGGGGAGAGCAGTTGGCTAGAATGCCTGTTTCTTTGCTATCTGAGGTCTCCCTCCCTAGAGCACCACAGTGTTTCTAAGCTTATTTTAGTCAGTCAGGGCCTTTTCAAAACCATGCACAAATCTAGTGGCTCTCATCTGAACCTTTTCCAAAGCCTCTATTACCTTGCCATCCCTATAAATCAGCATTAAAGGATGCTGAATTTTAACCATCACAGTGGCCAGAGTCTGAGTTTATAAATTCGTGAGACTTCGTGAAGAGAAATCCTTTGGATAGCAAACAGGTTAACAGCTTTGAAAGCCCAGTCTATTAAATAGCTGGAATCTATTTGTATAATCAGAAACATTCAGAGATTAAACAACATCATAACATGGCTGACCTCCTTCCTTTCCTTAGGATGCCGGGTTTAGTTTCTGGATATTGAGTCAACAAGCCCCTTTGTAGAAAGGTTAACTGTTTCACTTGGAGCTTCTGTTTTGACAGAACTCAACTTAGAGATGACTGACAATAACCGCTAACTTCATTCTCACTTTTCTCAGATCTCGCACCACTCGCAACTATGCAACGCCTATTAAGAGGCTAGTGCAGCCACCCTTAAGCTTCTAACCTCTGACCCTCTGTCCTTAAAGGTGTCATGTACCAGTAAGGGTACATCTTTAGGTTAGGCAAAAATTTCAGACAGATAAAGAATCGAGGAAATAAAAAAAAATTGTCTTTTGATTAACACCGAGACTGAGATTGGCTTTTACTTTTATCAAAGACAATTAAAACCTTGGTTCTGAGTGACCCAAGTGGGTTAGAAGGACTCGCCCCATTTTCTGTCATTTTCTGATCTCCAATCAGCTTCAGGTCTACAACATCTCTTTAATTTCGAATCTTATTTTTAACAAAGGGACCCACAAAAATTTGACAGCCCTTGACCTTTTATGATTTTCTAAGTGATTCTTCCTTGGATCTGAGCCACAGATAACAACTTTAAGACTTAATTGCTTCAAAGCCTGTATCAATTATTTTGCTTCGACAGTTGAATTTCCTGTTATATGAACATCCTTGGGTAGCTCGCTAAAAATTTCTGAATCTCAAAGTCAACCCTGTGGGCAATTTTACGAGGTACAGTTCTTACAGACCTTAGCTGAGAAATCTTGGTTAACCTTGTATGGTGTACAGTCTCTATGTTTCCTTGCAAATGTTAGCTATATGTGAGAAGGGGGGACTGGGGGTGGGATGTACAGGGTGTGAATTCTCCATGCTGCATGTTCTAACTTTTGCAGTTTTGAAGAGATGTGGAGTAACATTGGAGCTGCTGGAATTTCCACCAGGATGGAGCAAGCAGATATTCCAAATGCATCCGTAGTGCCTCAGGTGTCCGTGAAGCCCATACAAGTGTTGTGTCCTTTCAGCGTGGGAACAGTTAGACCCAACCACCACCCCACCCCCCACCTCCCCCCACCTTAAACCAGCTTATATTTCACCCCTCTCCTTAGATTCACTCAGTTCTGTTGAAGGGTCATGAGGACTCGAAACGTCAACTCTTTTCTTCTCCGCCGATGCTGCCAGACCTGCTGAGTTTTTCCAGGTAATTCTGTTTTTGTTTTAGCTCAGCAGACTAGCTAGCTAGATTGCGGTGTGAAAGTGACTCACAGTGTGAATTTGATCCCCATACCGGCTGTAGTGGTCCACGGAGGTCTGCTTTCTCGCCTTGCCCCATATTTGATGTGGAGTGGAACCACTCAAGCTATATAACCTATTGTTTCTCTCTTATGCAGAGAGATGCCTATGGTTCTTCATGGACTGTGGCTAATTACTAATTACCATGTTCCTGACCTTCGCTGGCCCTACAAGCTACAGTGCAGTCTAAGCTAGTGATACAACAGGTGCAATCACAGTCTTTACATTCATACTTAAGATCATTATCTATAAAACACTTGTTTTAGATTACAACTCTACATCATTTGAAGAAGTTTGACAAAAAAAACGGTTCAATGATTATATCACTGTTAGGTAATTTATTCTTCATTGTTTAATGAACTCACTTGACTTAAGAATAAGGCATGAAATGATGATTTAATTCTTCTGAAGACTGAAGTGAGATCTTTCCATGGCATGAAAGGAAGATAGAGAAACTTGCATTTCCGTAGTGCCTTCCATGACTTTGGGATGTCCCAAAGTGCTTTGCAGCCAATGAAGTCTTTTCTTTTGAAATATAGTCAGTGTTATGATGTAAAAATGTAACAGCCAATTTGCCCACAACTAGCATTGACAAACAGTGATGAAACAATGACCAGATAACCTGTTTACGTCATGTTGGTTGAGGGATACATTTTGACCAGGACTCCCCTGTTCTTCAAAATAGTGCCACAGAAACTTTTTCATCCACTTGAGAGAACATATGGGGCTTCAGTTTTCAATATCATCTGAAAGACAGCACCACAGTCCCTAAGTACTGCACTGAAATGTCAGCCTAGATTTTTGTACTCAAGTACCTGAAGTGGGATTTGAACCCACAACCTTCTAAGTTGAAGTGTTACCCAGTGCGAATCATAATCCAATCCATAATTCTACTTCCCAAACTATCCTGGCGTTTGCTATTAATTTCTCTGAAAGTGTGACCAAAAGCTTATCTAAACCCCAAGGCAGTGATAGATCCTCTTGAATGTTTGCGGAATTACGACCCAGATGCGTAATGAAAAAAATGAGATGAAATAATCTTGCGCAATAGTATTTAAAATGACCTAGAACCACAATACTAAGGTTGGTCCTATGGAAAAAGAACATCTGTCACAGTGTGTTGGTCTTCTCTAGCTCACTATGCAGCAACATCATATACACTATAGCACAATGTATTATAGGAGTAAATGCTCTACTTGCTCATAGCTATACTGCAGTTGGCTTCACCACATACCCCAATTCCAAAACAGACATATTTTCTGGTTAATTAATTTTACTTCAGGAAGGCTCAGCTTGCAATGGCATCCTTGAGCTTTGAAGTGCAGATTTTCACATATTTCAACATATTAATGGCCCCAAGTATTCCATAACTAGGACATTATGTGGAATTGTGTCACCATGGAAATTATGGAAATGTTAAAAATGTGTTAAATGTTTATAATTGGACACATGGTCACATAATTCAAAAACACTTAAAATTTAACTTCAACAAAATTAACTTCTAAAGTTCCCATTAAATTCTCCTTCAGGGAATAAAACATTATTTTTTTAATTGTGTGATTGGGGAAAACCAAGTATCTTTGGTTTAATCTAAATATGCCTTAGTGTCAAATATTGAATAGTGATTTAGCATTGCCACTTCTCACATGAGGATGGTCAAGTAAAACTCTTGAGATGGTCACTTCCATGGTTATTGACTCTTAAGTATCTTTCAGCACAGTAAGAGTGAGTCTTCAAGCATTATCATTTTACAACTTTAGGAGGATAATCATTTGCATATGTGCACAACCTTTAAAATTCAATCCAATAGTAATTGGGGGGAAATAAAACCTTTAACTCACCAATATGGTACTGCACACAACAGACAAGCGATTTTTAGGCAGACGTGTTAAACGTTAAAGGAAAACTGTTTCACGGTCTTGAATGGTTTCCACGATAGTACCCAGTAAAAATGTCCTTAAAAATGTCATAGAATTTTGTACAGACCGAAAGGAAATTGTTACGTAAACACCCTTAACAAGATACAATCCAACTAATGAGGAATAAATTACTGATTAGTGGTGAGTGACAGTGTGTAGTTACTCTTGCACAAAAGCTGAATTATTAACATTTAAATTTAAATTAGATCCTGAATTTTAATTAATAAAGCTAGTCCACTAATTAGCTTGGCAACTGCATTTAAAAATGTAATTAAAACTTCAGGAGATGTATTGCTTTCAGTAAGGTGTTTGAGTTTGCTCACTAAGATAAAGCAAGCAGGACTCTCTAGATTCCACAGATAGAAATGATGTGACCTTTTCCATTTCACAGTAATTTTATACTTGGTGTTTTACAAAAACAAACTATGAACTGTAATTATTGCCTAAGAGAGCTTCATATAGCATAGTGGCCCAGCATAGTACACAGACCGTATAGAAGAACAGCAAAGGTAAGGATGGGAAGAGTAAATACAGGGCATGATTTTTTGCGTCTGAAATACACTCGTAGATGGCTAGATCTAGGGGTACTGTTGCACTGGTTCATTCAATGTAATTTACACAAAATTGTCATGACCAATAAAAAAGGTTGAAATTTTTTTAGGTGCAAACGAAGTTTGGTGCAAGTCAAGTTTAGACAATCTTTTGCTCTAGTTTAAAAAAAAATCGCACTAGAAGCATCCTCAAAACTGACTCAAAATATCAATTCACGAAATGTCTCAAATTACTCATCGAAGGGGTTCCAAAAAGTTTTGTATGTTTTGGGTGCAAGGACACGGCAGGCACATTTTAAAAGCTTTATAATTTATTATTTTCTCGGTTTCCTAAGAAACTAACTACTGTATCCCAATATTTTAATAACAGCTTTGAGAAGCCCAGGGAGGCATTTGGGTGCAGAAGTTCATGCTGCTTGCTCATTCCTAATTGGTACACTTTGCTGTTTCGGATTCAATCAGATGTCATTATTTATTTGCTGTGATGTTGATTTCTAACAGGAAACCCATTGTTTGAACAAAATCACTATTTCTTGCCTCAGAGGTTTGTAGTGCTCTGACAGTTTGACGCCCTGAAATGTGACACTTTTGGCATGACGCTATGTCCTGGGGCCTGGGAGCGGACGGGAAATGGGCCCCTGACGACGATTGGTCTCCGATCGCGATTTCACGCCGGCTGGCAAATTAATGACCAGACAGCTTGAAACGCGCACTGAGAAAGGCTCAGCACTGCCGGTTGGAGCGGGACGTGGGCAGGAAGCGGGTGGACACCGACATCACCACGGGTGCGCGGGAGCGCTTCCACTGAGATCCCTGAAAGCAGACGGCGGCCCCAGGGTTAGCTGTAGACCTCCACAGAATAAATGAATCAACAAAAACGCTGCAAAATATGTCCAGGCAGCACAATCAAGCACCTGAAAGCAAACCTCATTTAAAAAAAAAACGGTCACCACGTATCTCTCTTTTATTTTATTTCACCCCCGGAGATTTCGTCCAGCCCTGGATCGAGGTTTGAGTGAAAACCTAAAGGGCCGCCTGGTTGATTGGCCTGTCCGCCGACCATAAACGTGGACGGGTCATGAAAAATCGCTTTCAATTGTCTCCTTAATGGGCTTAATTGCCCGGTTAATTGTCAGCGAGTAAGCTTCTGACTGCCACGAGAGCCTGCCGAGTGAGATATCACACAAATGCACAATGAGTTGGGACACCGGCTGACATCGTCTGGCGCTATTTCATGGCCGGATGGGTCGGGCACACGCCCGCCCGCGGACTGTAAAATTCGGGCCTATGAGTCCAGTCAGGATTCCACAGCTAATGTGGGGAGGGTGGGGGCACTGGCTATAATGAGCACATGTCACTACCTGAAGTGTAATGGAGTGGACCTTAGATTCTTCCAGTTGCATTGTGGGGACTTGGATAATGCCAATGGACACCTGGAACTGACCACTAAGCTACCCTTACATTATTTCATTTAAGGAGGTGTCTACAGGAGCTTGAGTTAGTAATTTGGCTGGTCAAAAAGATGGTTTTTAGTTCAGCTGGTGCCTGAATATTTTGAGAAGCTGTTCTGTGCATTTTTGAGTTTGCAGTGATAGGGAAGCAGGTGAACAAAAGCTGTATGAGTGGTGGAAGATGTATTTATGGAAGAGTGCCTATACTCTATCAAAGTCATTGAACCTCTTTATGTACTGTGTGACAGTTTTTGAAGTGCTGGAGATTCCCTGACAGCTCCAGCAACCTCTTTATGTGCCCAAAACCACCTTATGATGGAGCTTTTTGCATGCAATGTCCAACAGTCACAGCACCAGTTTCATGGGTGCATCAAGGGCTAATTTTGGGGATTAACGTCCTACACCTGAAAGATACCCAAAAGGCAACTGACCCGAAATTGGGTTGTGCTGTTTATCAGGATGCTTGGCCACCTAAAATCACAGAAGGAGGCCATTTGACCCATCGTGCCTGCACCAGCTCTCCGAATGGGTAATTCACTTAGTGTCATTCCCTTGCCAATTCATCCTCTAACCCTGCACATTCTTTCTTTTCAGGTAAGTTTAATTCCCTTTTGAATGCTTCAATTGAACCTGCCTCCACCACACTCTCAGGCAGTACATTCCAGACCTTAACCACTTGTTGTGTGAAATAAGTTTTCCCTCATGTCGCTCTTGTTTCTTTTACCAATTACTTTAAATCTGTGCCAGATCTGAAAGCTTTCCGATCCTTTCATGGGTGGGAACAGTTCCTCCCTATCTACTCTGTCCTGCGCCCTCATGATTTTGAATACATCTGTCAAATCTTCTCTCAGCCTTCTGCTCTCCAAGGAAAACAGCCCCAACTTCTCCATTATTATGTGGGAAAGCACAGAAGTCATTTTGCACACAGTAATGCTACACAAACGGCAAATGAGATGAAGGACCAATTAACCTCAGAGAAGAATGCTAGGCAGGTCATCAAGATTAATGCTCTGCTCTTCAAACAGTGACAAGGGTTCCTTGTATACCCAGCTGATCAGGCAGATGGGGCTTTGATTTGATGCATCATCTGAGCACAGGACCTTTGACAATACAGCAATCCTGTGGTGAAATATCAATTTGGATTACATGCTTGTGTTCTGGAGTGGGGCTTGAGTCCGAAACCTTCCGACATAGAGGCAGGGCTGTTATCAATGAGCCAAGATGCTAATTATACACCATCCAGACCTGAATTGTTTTCTTCATATGGCTGCATTCTAATGCTGTAACTATCAGACCAACTTGCTAATTGCCTTTCACAAATAATTTAACAGACTAGCTTGTTAATTATATTTCACAAATGATTTAACAATTATAATGGATAATTGGAGCAGTTACCACTCCCAGGTATAATCATTAAATGGAAAGTGCATCTGCGTGAAAGGTGGGGAGGGGATTCAGCTTTATGTTTTGTGCTTTAAAATGGTTGTTCTAAAACTAGCCGTGAAGAGAAGGGTGAGCAGCCACTCCATCTCCATCCCATTCCTGCCCAGGTCATTTTGCGTGGTCAATTAGCTCAGAGCTAGGTGTCAGCCGATTGTGAACGGCCAGGAAAATGGTCTGGAAATCGACTGTCTCCATATTGAGCTGGGCTGTTAGTCGGGGAGGGGGGGTGGTCAGAGGAGTATGCAGTTTGAATAGACCAGCAGCAGGCCACAATTTTGTTGGCAAGGAAATTAAGACGATCACCAATGCAGAAAGGTTCCCCAATTTTAACAAGACCAGCTAAGAAATATTCTTACAAAAAATTAGAGAAATATACATTGAGCCCATGTCTGCTAGATTCAAAAAGAGCTTTTCATATTTCATGCACAGAAATATAACCCACAAAATGTTTATATTTGAATTGATAGTTTTGCTCTTCTTCCATGGATGCTCAGTCAAGGACGTCGATCCAGATTTTCCTCCGCATAATGAATAAAGGGTGTGAATAATTAAGGTAAATAGATTAAGATGGGGTTACAATGGCTATAGCCTCAAACCTGCTGTTAAAAATGGCTTTCTTAATAAAGCACAAATCTTCTATGAAGCCAGCCAGGAGATCAAGCCACTTCATGTGGCTTTTGCTTCTTTCACTAATTACTTTAAATATGTGCCCTCTTGTTTTCTCGAACCTTCCATTATTGGGAACAGCTCCTCCCTATCTACTTTGTCCAAGACTCTCATGGTTTTGAATATCTCTATCAAGTTTCCTCTCAGCCTTCTTTTCCTAAGGAAAACGGTCCCAAATTCTCCAACTTATCTTCATAACTGAAGTTCCTTATCCCTGGGACCATTCTGGTGAATCTTTTCTGTGCTCTCTCCAATGCCTTCATAACTTTCCTAAAATGTGACACCCAGATTTGGATGCAATACTCTAGCTGACGCCAAACCAGTGACTTATACAAATTCAACATAACACTGTTGCCCTGGTAATCTTGACGGCTGTTAATAAAACCTAGGATACTGTATACTTTATTGACTGTTCTCTCAACATGTCCTGCCACCTTCAATGAATTATGCACATATATACCTAGGAACCTTTGCTCCTGCACCCACTTTAGAGTTATACCCTTTATTTTAGATTGTCTCTCCATGTTCTTCCTACCAAAATGAATTACTTCGCATTTTTCCACTTTGAACTTCATTTACCACCTGCCTGTCCACTCCACCAACTTTCTATGTCCCTTTGAGCTTCTACACTATCCTCCTCACAGTTCACAATTCTTTCAAGTTTTGTATCATCTACAAACTTTGAAATTGTGCCCAGCGCATCAATATCTAGGTCACTAATATATATCAGAGAAAACAAGGGTCCCAACGCTAAGCCCTAGGGAACTCCACTACAACTTTTCTCCAGCACAAAGAAGCATCCATTAACCATTATTCTCTGTTTCCTGCCACTTAGTCAATTCCATCTCCATGTTGCTGCTGTCCCTTTTATTCCATAAGCTATGACTTTTCTCACAAGTCTATTGTGTGGCACAGTATCAACAGCATTGCCCTCACCAACCCTCTGTGATACCTCTTCAAAAAACTCCAACAAGTTAGTTCAACATGATTTTCCCTTAAGAAATCCATGATGGTTTTCCTTAAGTAAGCCACATATGACAGTTCATTTTGTATTACGTTATTGTTTCGAGAAGTTTGCCCAATACTGAAGTTAAACTCAGAGGCAAAAACAAAAAAACTGCCGATGCTGGAAATCCAAAACAAAAATAGAATTACCTGGAAAAACTCAGCAGGTCTGGCAGCATCGGCGGAGAAGAAAAAAAGTTGACGTTTCAGGTCCTCGTGACCCTTCAACAGAACTGAGTGAATATTAGGAGAGGGGTGAAATATAAGCTGGTTTAAGGTGGAGGGGGGGGGTGGTGGGGGGGAGAGAATTGGGGGTGGGGGGGTGGTT
Source organism: Carcharodon carcharias (assembly GCF_017639515.1). Taxonomy (NCBI): domain Eukaryota; kingdom Metazoa; phylum Chordata; class Chondrichthyes; order Lamniformes; family Lamnidae; genus Carcharodon; species Carcharodon carcharias. Next base: position 221,364,014 of record NC_054469.1, read on the forward strand.
GTAGGGACAAGCAAGCAGTGATAAGAGTAGATAATCAAAAGATGTCACAGACAAAGGAACAAAGAGGTGTTGAGGGTGGTGATATTATCTAAACGAATGTGCTAATTAAGAATGGATGGCAGGACACTCAAGGTACAGCTCTAGTGGGGGTGGGGTGGAATAAGACTAACCGGGCATAAAAGGTATAGATTTTAAAAATAATAGAAATAGGTGGGAAAAGAAAAATCTACATAAATTATTGGAAAAAACAAAAGAAAGGGGGAAGAAATGGAAAGGGGGTAGAGATGGAAGAGGGAGTTCAAGATCTAAAGTTGTTGAACTCAATATTCAGTCCGGAAGGCTGTAAAGTACCTAGTCGGAAGATCCTCCAGTTTGCGTTGAGATTCACTGGAACAATGCAGCAAGCCAAGGATGGACATGTGGGCAAGAGAGCAGGGTGGAGTGTTAAAATGGCAAGCGACAGGGAGATTTGGGTCTTTCTTGTGGACAGACCGCAGGTGTTCTGCAAAACGGTCGCCCAGTTTACGTTTGGTCTCTCCAATGTAGAGGAGACCGCATTGGGAGCAACGAATGCAGTAGACCAAGTTGGGGGAAATGCAAGTGAAAGGCGGCTTCACTTGAAAGGAGTGTTTGGGCCCTTGGACGGTGAGAAGAGAGGAAGTGAAGGGTCAGGCATTGCATCTTTTGCGTGGAAATGAGGAGGTGCCGTAGGTGGAGGTTGAGGTGTATGGGACGATGCAGGAGTGGACCAGGGTGGCCCGGAGGGAACGATCCCTATGGAATGCTGCCAAGGGGTTGAAGGGAAGATGTGTTTGGTGGTGGCATCATGCTGGAGTTGGCGGAAATGGCGGAGGATGATCCTTAGAATGTGGAGGCTGGTGGGGTGATAAGTGAGGACAAGGGGGACCTTATCATGTTTCTGGGAGGGAGGAGAAGGCATGAGGGTGAATGCGCGGGAGATGGACCGGACATGGTTGAGGGCCCTGTCAACGACTGTGGGTGGAAAACCTCGGTTAAGGAAGAAGGAGGACATGTTAGAGGAACGGTTTTTGAAGGTAGCATCTTCAGAACAGATGCGACAGAGGTGAAGGAACTGAGCAAATGGGATGGAGTCCTTACAGGAAGCAGGGTGTGAGGAGCTGTAGTTGAGGTAGCTGTGGGAGTCGGTAGGCTTGTAATGGATATTGGTGGACAGTCTATCACCAGAAATTGAGACAGAGAGGTCAACGAAGGGAAGGGAAGTGCCACCTGGACACCTCCCACTGGATTCTTAACTTCTCTTGATCTTTTCATTGAGAACTGTCGGCGTGACATTAGTCCTCTCAATTTCTCTGCTCCTCTCACCCATTCTAATCTGTCTCTCTCTGAACTTACTGCACTCCATTCTCTCAGGCCCAACCCTGACATTGTCATCAAACCCGCTGACAAGGGTGGTGCTGTTGTTGTCTGGCGCACTGACCTCTACCTCGCGGAGGCTGAGCTTCAACTCGCAGACACATCCTACTACCTCTCCCTGGACCATGTCCCCACCACTGAACATCAAGCCATTGTTTCCAGGACTGTCACTGACCTCATCTCCCCTGGAGATCTTCCTCCCACAGCTTTCAATCTGATAGTCGCCCAACCTCGGACGGCCCACTCCTACCTCCTACCCAAAATCCACAAACAGGACTGCCCCGGTAGACCGATCGTGTCAGCTTGCTCCTGCCCCACAGAACTCATTTCTCATTATCTTGACTCCCTTCTCTCTCCCCTTGTCCAGTTCCTTCCCACCTACATCCATGATTCCTCTGACACCTTACGTTACATCAACAATTTCTAGTTCCCTGGCCCCAACCATCTCCTCTTTACCATGGACGACCAATCCCTTTACACCTCCATCCCCCACCAGGATGGTTTGAGGGGCCTTAGCTTCTTCCTCGAACAGAGGCCCGAACAATCCCCATCCATCACTACTCTCCTCCGTCTGGCTGAACTTGTTCTCACACTGAACAATTTCTCCTTTAACTCCTCTCACTTCCTCCAAATAAAAGGTATGGCTGTGGGTACCCGCATGGGCCCCAGCTATTCCTGTCTCTTTATGTGGTATGTGGAACATTCCTTGTTCCAGTCCTACTCCGGCCCCCTCCCACAACTCTTTCTCAGGTACATCGATGATTACTTCGGTGCTGCTTCATGCTCTCATCGGGACCTGGAAAAATTTATTAATTTTGCTTCCAATCTCCACCCCTCCATCATTTTCACGTGGTCCATCTCTGACACTTCCCTTCCCTTCCTTGACCTCTCTGTCTCAATTTCTGCTGATAGACTGTCCACCAATATCCATTACAAGCCTACCAACTCCCACAGCTACCTTGACTACAGCTCCTCACACCCCGCCTCCTGTAAGGACTCCATTCCATTCTCTCAGTTCCTTTGCCTCCGTCATATCTGTTCTGATGATGCAACCTTCAAAAACAGTTCCTCTGACATGTCGTCCTTCTTCCTTAACCGAGGTTTTCCACCCACAGTCGTTGACAGGGCCCTCAACCGTGTCTGGCCCATCTCCCGCGCATCCAACCTCACACCTTCTCCTCCCTCCCAAAAACATGATAGGGTCCCCCTTGTCCTCACTTATCACCCCACCAGCCTCCGCATTCAAAGGATCATCCTCTGCCATTTCCGCCACCTCCAGCATGATGACACCACCAAACACTTCTTCCCTTCACCCCCCAGCCCCCGGTGGCATTCCGTAGGGATCATTCCCTCCGGGACACCCTGGTCCACTCCACCATCACCCCCTACTCCTCAACCCCCACCTACTGCACCTCCCCATGCAAACGCAACAGATGTAACACCTGCCCCTTCACTTCCTCTCTCCTCACCATCCAAGGGCCCAAACACTCCTTTCAAGTGAAGCAACATTTCACTTTCATTTCCCCCAACTTGGTCTACATTCGTTGCTCCCAATGTGGTCTCCTCTACATTGGAGAGACCAAACGCAAACTGGGCGAATGCTTTGCAGAACACCTGTGGTCTGTCCGCAAGAAAGACCCAAACCATCTTGTCGCTTGCCATTTTAACACTCCACCCTGCTCTCTTGCCCACATGTCTGTCCTTGGCTTGCTGCATTGTTCCAGTGAAGCTCAACGCAAACTGGAGGAACAGCACCTCATCTTCCAACTAGGCACTTTACAGCCTTCCAGGCTGAATATTGAATTCAACAACTTTAGATCTTGAACTCCCTCCTCCATCCCCACCCCCTTTCTGTTTCTTCCCCCTCCCTTTTGTTTTTTCCAATAATTTATATAGATTTTTCTTTTCCCACCTATTTCCATTTTTTTTAAAATCTGTACCTTTTATGCCCGGTTAGTCTTATTCCATCCCACCCCCACTAGTGCTGTACCTTGTGTGTCCTGCCATCTATTCTTAATTAGCACATTCGTTTAGATAATATCACCACCTTCAACACCTCTTTGTTCTTTTATCTGTGACATCTTTTGATTATCTGCTCCTATCACTGCTTCCTTGTTCCTACAACCACCACCCCCCCGCCCCCACTTCTCTCCCCCCAACCCCCACCCCCACCTTAAACCAGCTTATATTTCACCCTTCTCCTAATTGCACTCAGTTCTGTTGAAGGGTCATGAGGACTCGAAACATCAACTTTTTTCTTCTCCGTCAATGCTGCCAGACCTGCTGAGTTTTTCCAGGTAATACTGAAGTTAAACTGACTGGTCTGTAGTTGTTGGGCTTATCTTTTGACCCTTTTTTTGAACAAGGGTGTAATACTTGCAATTCTCCAGCTCTAGGACCATCCCTGAGTCTAGGGAAGACTGAAAAATTATGGTCAGTGCCTCTGCATTTTCCACTCTCACTTCCCTCATCCTTGGATGTATCCCATTCAGTCCCATTGCCTTACCAACTTTAAATACAGATACCTATCCAATACCTCCCCCTTTTCTTCTTAAATCCCTCTGGCGTCTGAATTACCTAACCTATTAGCATGGCTTGGGTAGCATCTTCCTTTGCAAAGACAGATACAAAGCAATCATTTAGCACCTCAGCTATACCCATTACCCCCATGTGTAAATGCCCTTCTTGGTCCCCAGTAGACCCTACTCCCCCTTGTACTATTTGATGCCTATAGAAGATTTTGGGATTCCTTTTATGTTAGCTGCCAGACTCGTTTCATACTCCCTCTTCACTTCTCTTATTTGCTTCTTCATCTGTCCTCTGAACCTTTTATATTCAGCTTGGTTTTCAATTGTATTTTCTATCTGGCACCTGTCATAAGCACACTTTTTCATCTTTATCTTAATTTCTATCTCTTTTTTGATCCAGATGGTTCTGCATTTATTTGCCCTACATTTCCCTTTTGAGGGAATATACCTTGACTGTGCCTGAATCATCTTTTCTTCGAAGATAGCCCATTGATCAACTCCCATTTTTCCTGCCAACTTTGATTCCAATTTATTCAGCCCAGGTCCATTACTATCCCATTGAAGTTGGCTTTCCCTAGTTCATGTTTCTTACTTTGGATTGCTCTTTGTCCTTTTCCAACATCAGCCAAAAATGTATGTTACAATGATTACTGTCCCCTGAATGTTCACCTATTGACACTTGATCCACTTAGCCCACCTTATTTCCAAGAGCCCGGTCTAGCAGTGCCTCCTTCTTTGTTGGACTGGAAACATAATGCTGAAGAAAATATTCCTGAACACATTTGAGGAAATCTTGCCCCTCTCTGCCTTTACACTACTACTATCTCAGTCTATATTTGGATAATTAAAGCACCAACATCCCACCCATTATAACTACTCCATAATTTTACTTTTGCCATCATATTCAAAAACCATCGATGAGTCGGCCTTTTCAGAGATGATGTTTGTTGTCTGATCATCCTGTCAAAAAAACTGTATTCATGCCAGACCTACAATACCTCTGACCAGCTCGAGCTGAAATATGTTTAGCACTAATTGTTGATAAACTGTGCTTTAAGCTACTTTTTTCAGTCAATTAGAGACAGATTTGAAATGGTAGGAACCTCACCCTTAAAAATAAATATTTGACTCGTGGAGGCACAGAAAAGCAGACATAATTTACAGAGTGAAAGAAAAGACAAAGGAAATGTAAAAGAAAGGGGGAGAAAGACAAAATATTAGAAAATGATAAATCACGGATTTGGGAAGGAGTAAAACAAGGCAAATTCAGGGTCTACAGCAGTGCAGTGCAAAACAGGATCAAAGTAAAATGGTAGGTTGTTCTGGTGGCGTGTAGTTCTCTTAGGGGATCCACATTGCCATGGCAACATGCACTTTTACTTGCATGTTGCAGTCTAGAGCAATGCATGGTGATAGTAGAGGCTCTAATTTTCATTCCATCACATGGATGACCAGGAATCTAACTCACTCTTACCACCTACCATTAGCACGTGTTGAAAGATTTGCAGGGATAATCAACCTGTTCGGCCACATTATGAACCCACACTTCTTGGCCATCAAGACCTGGAGTGGGACTTGAACCCAGAACTTCTGAGTCAAAGGCAGGGGCATTCCCCACTGCACCTCAAGAACTCCTTGCACTGCATGAGTTTTTTATTTCCAATTTTCTTGGAAAATACTGCCAAGATTTTTCATTTCAAGCAAAATAAACGTGATAGTGTAACTACGGCTAGGATTTAATGGAGCTCAGCAAAGCAGGCGTGATGGTGAGGTGTGGGGGTGTGGGGTTGGGGAGGACGAGATCATTGCCTGATCGAGGGACCCGGCATCAGGAAGGGCAGGGTCACTGAAAGCCAGCCCCCTGCCCTTGCATCCGCAGCCCTTGCCCCCAACCTTGCCAGTGACTCTGTCCCCATGACCCCCATCCTGCCCCATTCATCTGCCTACCAATGATGCCTAGTGAAGTCCTTGGAGCATCATCGGCAACAATCACTGCTCGCGGTGACAATGCTGACAACAGGGCGCTGCCAGTTTCTGATTGGCGGGCAGCTCTGGGGGTGGGGGGCAGGATTTCTGCTTGACTGAGGACTTAATCCAATGGGATGCCCAACACTGTCCAGTAAGTGCCAGCTCGCTATGTATTTGTGTCTGATCCCCAGAGAAAAACGCTCTAAGTTCCCAACTGTTCTCTAACTGGTGGGCGAGGAACCTCATCACTGGAACTCATATCCACTCTAGGAAATGAGTTTCCAAAACACATTTGAACGATTGTTCCGTGAACTTCAATAGAAAGTGAATCAGGCACAGTGCAAAATCAGCTGCTGATTCGCTCCAAGTCTATTTTTGCAATGCTGGTGTGGTTGAACTTGACCTCCTTGTTCTTATTAACTCTCATTCTTTAGAATTATATTTACTGTATAACATTAGCATGATAAAGCTATTCCTTGCATCTCAACATCACTGGTGTAACATTAATATTTCATTAGTATTATGGTAGGTGAGTGAAATGTTAAAGGAATCATTGTTCAGAAATATTAATTTCTCTGGAACAACGAGACTGAAATGATTAATACGATGATGAAAAACTTAAGAGCGGTTGGTTCACTAAAAAAAAACTATTATATTGGTACAGTTTACCGGACTCACTATCAGGTTTTCAGGTATTGCATTCTTGTGTCATCAAGTTACTTATTTTCCAGGTCTCATTTATCAGGATTTCCTTTTTCCATATAATTGTCATTGAAACATATTGCATTTTCATCATTACGGGGCATGTAATATTTGCATTTTCAGTTGGGCTACCAATCCTACCAATGCAGGTTCCATATCTGGCCGAGTCATGTCAGATGGAGATTCTTTTCATCTGTATTCTCACAGTCACAGCTTGTGTGATCCTTTCAGCTTGGCAAATCTGCCATTTCACAATTTTACACTTGACTTAGAGTGAGCGTCAATTGAGCAGCAAATGTCAGGATGTCGAATACTATTTTGCATTCCATGTAACTCATTTTCATGTTTGTACATGTTGCCACTTCTCCGATAGCATTTTGTCAAGAAAAGGAACAGGTCAGTGGTAGCCACATTCAAACATTTCAAAACATTTCAATATTCAACTGACATGAGGGAGAGTGAAGGATTCGTGTTGCTGAACAGCCTCATTAATTCCCCAATTGATGAGTGTGCTCATTTCCATTACACAAAAGTCTGCATGTAGCCTTTTACTGGCTATTATCCACTGCATTGATGAAGATCTTAACTGAGCCTGGCTTCAGTATGATGCACTGATTCTGATGCAAGTCTCCAAGACAAAGCTGGCATTCCTAAAGCATCTTTCATGACAGGACACACTAAAGTGCATCACAAGCAAAAGACTACTTTCCAGGTGAAGTCATTGCTCTTCTGTATTCAGTTTTGGGTTCCTTCTTAATTTCCAAAGAAATATGACGATTTTCATTTGCACAGCACAATCGATAAAGTGAAAAACATCACAAAATGCCTTTCATTGAAGCAGAGAAGGTTGACCTGCAGAGCTGTTATGTTCCTTCTGTTAGGTCACTTTGCTCGTGTACACGGTTGCGTGCCTACCTACTGGTGATTGAGTTGGTAAACAATATACTGCAGACGCAGAGTCCAATGCAAGATGAAGCACACAAGTAACAGAGCACTAATACATGTGTGCTTCTCAAACCAGTTCCTATTCTAAATTACTGATTAGCATTGTAGCCCTCACTACAGAGCAATTGGGCAATACAATCATGTGGTCAATCTGCTCACCTTCTCTCAAAAGTGTTATTGCACCTCAGATTACCTCAAGGGTTTAATAAGGAAACAGGAAATGAGTTGAGGGAGAGTGGAGATTAAGTACAGTTGAAGGAAAGGTAGATGGAATTAGCAAAACTGCTTCAGAAGGTGAGGTTTTACAATGTGATAATGACTTGAACACCTTCCTTTTGTGATGTTGATTGAGGGATAAACATCGGCTAGGACACCAGGAATAACTCCGCATCTCTTTTTAGAATGATGTTTTAGATCAACCCCAGCAGGCATACAGGACCTCAGTTTAATGTCTTATCTGAAATCCGACACCTCCGGCAGTATAGCACTCCCTCAGTACTGTACTGGAGCGTCAGCCTGGAGTACAACAAGTTAGTGGAAGAGTAGACAATCTGCCAGATCATGTCTTGTTTTGTAAATTACAAATCAGGTTTATTAAAAAGAAACAATGAGATAAATTTAATACAGCAGAACTTGCTTGAATATTTTAGCATATACTTAGCTGGATGCCAAAATAATAGGGTAGGACATTTTACTATCTCACCTAATGACATTGAACCAATGTTCATCCCACAAGCTTTTATGTCAGGTTCAATTTATGATTCTTTTTCACTTCCTGATCTCCGTAATCTTTTCCAGCCCTACAACACTCCAAGAGCTCTGTGCTCTTCCAATTTGGGCTCAAGCATCGCTGATTTAAATCACTCCTGAGTTCTGGCTGTGCCTTTAGCTACCCGGACCTTACCCTTTGGAAGGCCCTCCCTAAACCCGTCTACCTCTCAAGCTTCCTTTAAGATGCTCCTTGAAGCCTATTTCTTTTACCAACTTTTTGTCACCTGTTCTAATATCTCCAGAGGTAGCTCAGTGTCAAATGCTCCTGTGAAGAGCCTTGGGATCTTTAATTACATTAACGGAACTATATAAATGCAAGTTGTTGTTGTTGTTGTCGCTGTCATAAAGATTTCAGAATTCAGCTCAGTAGATCTGGCTGAGTTTTACAGTGTGTTAACAAATTGTTCTTTGATACCTGGCACCTTCAAATTAAATTCAGCCTAGATATTGGATGTTAAGAGTTCAATAGGAAATGATTTTGGAATGTTTCAATGCAGCTAATTATGGGTCTGTGCCTAGAAAAACAAAGGAAACAATTACACTCAATACCATACAGATTAGACCCCAAATCGGCCATCTGACTGACTCATTCACAGTGACTAAAAAGGATTTGAGAAATTGAAAAGAATCACACTGGTGGTTTAGAGACTGCTCTTCTGAGACTGAGATTAAGGGACACTGTTGGGGCAGGGAAGAGACCAGTGTCCGTAACCTGATATTCACATGCTTTACGTTAATACCGAATGTCCAAATTGGAAATGGGCCCAATTCACCACCACCGACATACCTCCACTTCAAGGGCAAAAAGAAGCATGGACTGTAATTTAACTCAATCTAACTCAACTAGTATCTCTCAATCCAAAAAAGAATGAACTTGTGGATAATTGTATTTAAATGAAATATTTTCACATCACACAATTAGATTCAGCCAGTAAATACAGGCACTGAGGTCTCAGAATGCATTACTTACGCTGAAAAATTATCATGCGGATCACGTCGTAAACACTGATCTGGTAGCACTGTGACAATTATGGGCCAAGCAGCATGAACAGAATATAAGCTAGATAACAGCAGACCAATAAATGAAAATTAAGTTCACTGCTTGGGGAGAAAACAACAATTAACTGTGTAGCAAGGACACACAACATGCTGAAGATACATTGACCTCCGCATTGTTACTGGTTTATTGGGCTATTATTATCTGTCTTACATTTAATTCTTGATCCTGTATTGATGGTGTTGCAAAACAAAAATAATTTCATGCTGCCTTGTTTATTTTTGGCATGGTGACATTCAAGCAGTTTTGTTCAATCAATTCCCTCCAATTGCAGGATCTTCAACTGGGCAATTTGTACATGGTGCTGGGCAAGTATAGGATTTACTTTCATCATTAATGTGCGAATTAAAACTGTGGCCCACTGAACATCAATTATTCAGATACTTGCTGTCCTACGCGCCCTCTAGATGGGAAATAGTCCAGGGTTCTTGTCTTGTGTTAGAGTGAATTGAAGAAAGCACAAATGAGAGAGGATGTTTCATAACCTGAACTTCCATTTCCACAATTGAGGTTAGGGAATGTCAATTCACAAGTGGAAAGATATGTTATATAGCCTGACTGAAAATAATATTTGATTCACTGCAAAAACTGTAGCTCAGTTGGTAGCACACTCACCTCTGAAGCACAAGATTCCAGGTTCAAATCTACTCTTGTTTGTGATGCAGAGTGATGCCAACAGAGCGAGTTTAATTCCTGATCCAGCTGAGGTCACCCATGAAGGCTCAACCTCACCCCTCGCCTGAGGTGTGGTGACCCTCAGGTTAAACTCACCGCCGGTTGTCTCTCTCGAATGAGAGAGCAGCCTATTGACCTCTAGGACTACAATGGCTTTCAATTTTTCAGAGTGTCACAAGGCCATGTGCTTCTAATTTTGAAAAATAAAAATATTTTTCAACTTTCGAATGACTGGAAATGTTGCTATTTGAAATGAGACAGAACAAACAACTTAAAACTACAAGGCGACCTTCCAAGGTGAAGGTGGAGAAAGCAAACAACTCACCCTCAGGGGAGTGTGAAGAGAGGGACATTTCCTATAAGTCGAAGATCTATTGAGGCCTATCATTTTCTAAGAAGAGACACTAAAATGCAAAGCGTGGGTTGGCTGCCGCAGACAGACTCGCCCAAACCCCCCTTAGAAACACACAATGGGTGAAGTATTTCAGGCCAGGCTGCAGTTACTGCAGAGAGATTAGAAGAAAGTTTTCAGCGAAGGAAACAGGCTGAAAGCTGGGCCGTCTCTCTCTTTCTCTCACTCTCTCTCTCTGTCGCTCTCTCTCTCCCTCTCCCCCTCTCTCCCTCTCTCTCTCCCTCTCTCCGTCTCTCTCTCTCAAGGAACAAGTGTATTACCCAGTTCAAGAAGTCAACTATCAGAAATATATGACTGAACCACGATCTCATAATAATTGCAACATCTTCTACATGTGACCATGTCCAAGAAATCAGATAACCTAAACCGGCCGCAGCATTTAAAATCTGTGCCTCAAGGACAATCAGACACGTAACAGTGTATTCTTTTAACTTTTCTATTGGACTCTAACTTTCCTTATCTCTGATGTATGTGTGTGCTTGCATGCATATGTGCATGTGCGTGTGTGTGTGTGCATGCATGCATACGTGCGTGTGCGTGCATGCATGCATATGTGCGTCTGCGTGCATGCATATGTGCGTGTGCGTGTGTGTGTACGTGCATGTGTCCACATGTGTGTGTCCGTGCATGTGTTTGTGTGTGTGCGGGTGTGCGTGCATATGTCCATGTGTGTGTGCATGTGTGTGCGTGTGTGTGCATGTGTGTGTGTGTGCGTGTGTGTGTGCGCATGCGTGTGTGTGAGCGTGTTTGTGTGTGCGCGTGTTTGTGTGTGCGTGTGTGTGTGTGCGTGCGTGTGTGTGTGTGCATGCGTGTGTGTGTGCACGTGTGTGTGCACGTGTTTGTGCGTGTGTGTGTGCGTGCATGTGTGTGCATGCATGTGTGTATGCATGTGTGTGTGTGCGTGTGTGTGTGCGTGTGTGTGTGTGCATGCGTGTGTGTGCGCGTGTGTGTGCGTGTGTTTGTGTGTGCGTGTGTGTGTGTGTGCATGCGTGTGTGAGCGTGTTTGTGTGTGTGCGTGTGCGTGTGTGTGCGTGCGTGTGTGCGTGTGTGTGTGTGTGCGTGTGTGTGTGTGTGTGCGTGCGTGTGTGTGCGTGTGTGTGCGCGTTTGTGTGCGCGTGTGTGTGTGCGTGCGTGCGTGTGTGAGCATGTTTGTGTGTGCGCGTGTGTGTGTGTGTTTGTGTGTGCGTATGTGTGTGTGTGCATGCGTGTGTGTGTGTCCCTGCGTGTGTGCATATGTGTGCATGCGTGTGTGTTTGGGCCTGAATGACTGCATGAGGGCTGAGTGCTTGACGTTGTGCTTTTATTATTTTTCTCGGGTTTGGTAGTTAATAAATTTGCTCTATCTTTGACTCAAGGAAACCATGTTTGATTGGCTCTTTATTGCTCACAGCTTAAATAGTTTAATATATTCTGATTTGGAAAAGGCTTATCCTCATGAAAAAGAAACTTAAACTTTTGTTGTGATCAACCGAGGAGGTGGAATAGAGGGGAGTCAGTTCACCTGATCATCAGAAAATTAGGGGTTCATATCTCGAATTGTTGCCACAGATGGACGAAAGAATTGGAGTGGGGAAAGTAAACTGTTTCTTCAAAAACAATTTAAAAACTGCAAAAAGAGTCTGTAATACTGTAATATCTACATTCAATGTCAATTCTTTCATAGAGCAAGATAACTGGTGAGAAGTGAAGGGCAATGTCCTGGGAAGAATTGAAAAGGTGTAACTAGGCACCTAGAGGTGGAGTTCCACCTGAAAGGCAGAAAACAGAAATTTTAAAATGAGTGGTGACACAAATAGAGATGGAAATTGAGGAAGTTGAAAGAGATAAAAAAAATTAAGATTGGGGCAGCGGAAATTGGAGCTGGAACTTGAGGAAAAGAAAAAAGAGAAAGAGGAAGGAACAGAATGAGGGGAGAGAATTCCAAAGAGGGCACAAGAAAGGGAGGTAGGGCTGCATGAACTGTGTAGGGAGACAGAGGCAGCCGAGGCTGGCTGGGGGATAGCACTCCTGAAAGTTCACGGACAGCTTAGCGAGGCTGAAAAGGCTGGAGAAAACCAGCAGGAAATCTGTGAAAGTACAGGGAACTGAGAGAGGTTTGGATATCCTACAGGGCAGGGTGAGAGCTGGCGTAGCTAGGGAAGCACTACTGGGATTTAAAAAGGCTGAAGCTCAGCCAACAGATGTAAAACGGGTCATGGTAGAATCTGTGGGAGTTGCAGCAGCTGAGGAACAGCCACTTGAATTGAAAAGGGCTAAAGTCAGGCCAGCAGATAAACGAGTAAAAATAAAAACCGAGAAAGTTAAAAGGGCTGAAGGACAGGCCATCAGGAGTATTAGAGATCCATGAAGGGCCTTTAAAGGTTAGGAACAGTGATCTGTTTAGCAGTCACCTTCATGGCACATTTAAATGGGGGCCAGGGACACTCCCAAAGTGACCAACAGAGTGTGAGGGTGATGCCCCACTCAGTTGAAGAGTCACAGGGGAGTACAGCAGGAGCTCAATGTCCATTTGGAGGCAGTAGTGCTCCAGGGGATAAGGAACAATTCCCGTTCTCGAAGTAAAAGAGGAAGAGAGGAGAACCTACCTCCAAGCAGGCAACACTTGTGGAGATCACAAGGGGAACCACAGTAAAACTCATGCAGGGTTAACCACTGATAAACAAGACGAAATACAGCAAGTTTTAAAATTCTTTTAAAAGTGAAGTGCAAGGCGTGAAACCAGAACTCCTACACAAGGCAAAAAATCCAAATACAGCGGATTAACCTGCTAGAAGTCAGAGCTGTAAGAGAACCTGGGTTGGAGCTAATAAACCCACAGGCTATAGAGATGGGCAACAAGGGGTTAAAACTGATCTGAGCAGACCAGGCTAGCAACCCAAAAATGTGCATTTTAAACACCTCTGTGCTAAACAGAACTGTTGAAGGGTCATGAGGACTCGAAACGTCAACATTGCTCATTGCTCTCCTCCGCCGATGCTGCCAGACCTGCTGAGTTTTTCCAGGTACTTCTGTTTTGGATTTCCAGCATCCGCAGGTTTTTTTTGGTTTTACCAGGAGCAGCTTGACTGTTACTAGTTAACAACCAGGTAAACCAGCCAAACCCCTACACAATACTTAATCTAGAGTTGCTGCAAGGAACAGGCACAAGGTCACTCACAAAATGATCTGTCATGTCTACCGCCAGAAAAATTAGCAACTTCAGAACCCTAATGCCAGCTTAACCTTTTCAAGTGAAGACAGGTTTTGTTTCTAACCAGCTACCTGAGAAGGAAATCAAATGTAAGGACATATTATCCAGTGCCTAACGCAGCTTAGGGTCATCGGGGTATCAAGAGCCCAGTGGAGCAGAACGGTTGCAATTTGAGTAAGAGAGTGAATGGGAGTGAATGTGTTTTTTAAATATATGCCTTGTAATGAAATGAGAGTGAATCTCACTTCATTTCTCGTGATAAGGAGCTGTCACGAAGATATGCCTCTTTACTTCTGGAAAAAATACTGTTTCAACATTCAACTAAAGGCAAATTTTGCAATTGAAATGAGACAGAATAAACGACTTAAAGCTACAAGGGCATCTTTCAAGGTGAATGTGAAAAAGCAAACAGCAAACCTCCGGGGGTTGTGAAGAGAGGGACATTCCCCATAATTCAAAGATTCATCGGATTCCATCACTGTCTGAGGAAAAGACATTAAAATGCAAAGTTCTGGATATTGACACAATGGCTGCCACAGACAGACCCATCCAAAACTCCTTAGAAATACACAATGGGTGAAGTATAACAGGCCAGGCTGCAGTTACTGCAGGGAGATTGGAAGAACGTTTTTAGCAGGGAAACAGCATGAAAGCTGGGCTCTCTCTCTCTCCCTCTCTCCATCTCTCTTTCTCTCTCTCTCTCAAAGAACAAGTGTATTACCCAATTCAAGAAGTCAACTATCAGAAACCAACCAGTGAACCGAGACCTCATGATAATTACAACATCTTCTATATCTGACTGCATCCAAGAAACCAGTTAACCTAAATTGGCCACAACAAAGGACAATCAAAGCACACTTAACAGTGCATTCTTTTATCTTTTTTTATTGGATTCTAACTTTCCTTATCTCTGATACCTGCATCTCTGTGTTTGTGTCTGTGTGTGTGTCTGTGTGTGTGTGTGCATGTCTCTGTGTGTGTGTGCGTGTCTGTGTGTGCATCTGTGTGTGCCTGTGTGTCTGTGTGTGCCTGTGTGTGTGCATCTACATGTGTGTCTGTGTGTTTGTGTGTGTCTGTGTGTGTGGGTGTGTGTGTGTGTGTGTGTCTGTGTGTGTGTTTGTGTGTGTGCGTGTCTGTGTGTAGGTGCATGTGTGTCTGTTAGGTGTGTGCCTGTGTGAATGTCTGTGTGTGTATGTCTGTCTGTGTGTGTGCGTGTGTGTGTGTGCGTGTGCGTGCCTGTGTGTGTGTGTGTGTGTCTATGTGAACGTGTGTGTGTGTCTGTGTATTCCTGTGTGTGTGTGCATGCCTATGTGTGTGTGTGCATCTGTGTGTGTCTGTGTGTTTGTGTGCGTGTGTGTGTGTGTAAGTGCATGTGTGTATGTTAGCGTGTGTCTGTGTGCATGTCTGTGTGTGCGTGCTTGTGTGCATGTCTGATTGTGTGCGTGCGTGTATGGGTGTGTGTGTGTGCGTGCATGTGTGTGTGTACCCAAATGACTGCAAGAGGACATCACACTTTCATTGTTTTTCTCGGGTTAGTGGTTAATAACTTTGCTCTTTCTTTGACTCAAGAAAACCTTATTTCATTGGCTCCTTATTGCTCACAGTTTGAATAGTTAAATACATTTGGATTTGGAAAATGCATATCCTCTTGAAAAAGAAACTTAAATGTTTATTGTGGCTAGCCAAGGAGTTTGAGTAGGGGGGATCCAATTAACTCCTTCTCACTTGGTTGTAATAAAAGCTTGAGCACTACAATGAAGGCTGAATACCCCAGTGCAGCACTCCTTCAGTACACCCCTGTCGGAGGTACTGTCTCTTGGATGAGATGTTAAACTGAGGCTCCATCTGTCTGCTCAGTTGGATGTAAAAGACACTATGGCACTATTTCAAAGGAGAGCCGGGCAGTTATCCCCGTTGTTCCAGCCAATATTTATTGCTCAATCAACATCACTAAAACAGATTATCTGATCATTAGCACATTGCTGTTTGTGGGATATTGCTAAACATAGCTTGGCTGCCACATTTCCTACATTCCAATAGTGACTACACTTCAAAAAGTACTTCATTGGTTGTAAAGCACTTTGAGATGTCCGGTGGTCATGAAAAGTGCTACATAAATGCAAGTCTGTAATGACTTGACATAACAGACAGGTTTCAACAAGAAACAGTTAACTTTATTACAGAGAGCTTCACAGATGCTACATTATTGAACCAGGTCCTCAACAAGAAGGCCCTGCCCCCACCCCTGGATTACCCGTGCTTGAGGCTCATTGGTCGGAGCCTCCAGGAACAATCATGTGACTCTGATAGAAAATAGGAGAGGCCATACCATCAGTTACTGCAAAGTCTATCTTCTCTTTTTAAAAAACTGCATTAAAACAGTAAAATTCCCTTAAATAAAACCTGAAATGATGAACTATCACAATACTGCAGCCTTTACAACCTGTCTGGATAATATCATACAGAGCTACTTGGAACCATTAAGTCTGCAATGAGGAAAGTGCATTAGTTAATTTGGTATTGTGGTGAGGCAACTCTGACATCAGCACTAACCTGATTTATAACTGTTATAAATAAGGTTATCAGAGCAGAAAGATTAACTCTGTTTCTCTCCATCTACAGATGCTGCCAGACCCATTGAACATTACCTGATTTTATTTCAGGTTTCCAACATCTGCAATATTTTATTTTGGTTATAAGATAGGATATAATTGGGTCATGACAGGAAATCGATAGACCAATATTTTTTTCACAGTGATATCCTGTTACTAAAACAAAATTCTGACATAAAATATTCCTAATTTTATTTATGCAGCTTATATAATATGTATTTACGGTCCTGGAAAATAATATTGTCACTGTATTAGTTAATACATCTCCAAACACAGCAATCCCTTGCTTACTTCACTCATCGGTTAACATACCTGCAAAAATCAATGACGATGGGATGCATTTTCACCACTTGGATCATTTTTTTTTATAGAGTCCATCTGATTTTATTTCATTGTAATACGATTATAAATCAGGCAATGAGAATCAAAATTCACCGCCATGTTTAACAGTGTCCACCTGAGAGAGCATACTGGCCCTTGGTCTGGAAGATGCTGCCTCATAGCAGTGCATCACTCACTCCTTCAGTGCTCCACTGGAGTGTCAGCCTAGATTTTTGAGTTCAAGTCCCCGGAGTAGAATTTTGTTATGGACTTGATTTTCCAGGCAGGTTTCTCATTAGCAACATCAAACTTTATTTACAGGCTGCATCAGCAGTTACTTGCTTCCATCAAGTTCCACAAGAATAAGGACTCCCCACCCTGAGCTTCCCTGCACTTAGAGCTGATTCATTCAAACTATCATGTGGTACTACACAACACAATAAATCTAAAAGCTACAGTCACTACATTCCTTAAAGCTATAGTTACTACAGATTTGAATCCACAACCTTCTGATTCAGAAGTGTCAGCGCTACCATTCTGGACCATGTTTTCTCTCCAGTGAAACACATTGTAATTACTTAAGCTCTGAGATGCTAAGTGCAAATTGGCATAACCAAATCTTAGGAACCTCCAAATGTGCATAGATTTAATACCAAAACAGCCTCAGAATAAACATCCTGTTGCTCGTCCTATCATAACAAATGCTACTGTAAGGGATGAACTTGCAGTGTTTATCTTGGATTGTTTGAAAAGAGTCCCAGCTGTCAATATCAGGTATAACCCTCCCGTGGCTGGTCAATCAAAAGTGCCCCTGGAGTACTGTAAACCTGCTCGGCTCAGGTAACATAAGCCAATCTGCCACAAAGGATTAATTTACTTCCACAGTATAGTACTGAAGACTTGTGCGCCAGAACTTGCTGCGCCCCTAGCCAAGCTGTTCCAGTTTAGCCACAGCACTGGCATCTACCCAGCTATGTGGAAAATTTCCCACATATGTCCTGTACACAAAAAGCAGGACAAACCTGACCCGGCCAATTACCGCCCCATCAGTCTACCCTCAATCATCAGTAAAGCAATGGAAGGGGTCATCAATAGTGCTATCAAGCGGCACTTGCTTAGCAATAACCTGCTCACTAATGCCCAGTTTGGGTTTGCCAGGGCCACTCAGTTCCTGACCTCTTTACAGTCTTGGTCCAAACACGGATAAAAGAGCTGAACTCCAGAGGTGAGGAAATAGTGATGGCCCTTGACATCAAGGCCGCAGTTGACCGAATGTGGCATCAAGGGGCAGTAGCAAAACTGGAGTCAATGGGAATTGGGGGAAAACTCTCCGCTGGTTGGAGTCATCCCTAGCACAAAGGAAGATGGTTGTGGTTGTTGGAGGTCAGTCATCTCAGCTCCAGGACATCACTGCAGGAGTTCCTCAGGGTAGTGTCCTCAGCCCAACCATCTACAGTTGCTTCATCAATGACCTTCCTTCCATCAGAATGTCAGAAGTGGGGATGTTCATTCAGCACCATTCATGACTCCTCAGATACTGAAGCAGTCCATGTCCAAATACAGCAAGACCTGCACAATATCCAGGCTTGGGCTGACAAGCGGAAAGTAACATTTGCACCAAACAAGTGTCAGGCAATGACCATCTCCAACAAGAGAGAATCCAACCATCGACCCTTGATGTTCAATGACATTACCATCACTGAATTCCCCCACTATCAACATCCTGGGGTTCACCATTGACCAGAAACTGAACTGGACTAGCCATATAAATACTGTGGCTACATAGCAGGTCAGAGGCTAGGAATCCTGCAATGAGTAACTCACCTTCTGACTCCGCAAAGCCTGTTCACCATCTACGTGGCACAAGTCAGTAGTGTGATGGAATACTCCCCACTTGCCTGGATGAGTGCAGCTCCTACAACACTCAAGAAGCTTGACACCATCCAGGACAAAGCTGCCCACTTGATTAGCAACCCATCCACAAACATTCACTCCCTCCAGCACTGATGCACGGTAGCAGCAGTGTGTACCATCTACAAGATGCACTGCAGGAATTCATCAAGGCTCCTTCGACAGCACCTTACAAATCCGTGACCTCTATCATCAAGAAGAATAAGGGCAGCAGATACATGGGAGCACCACCACCTGTAAGTTCCCCTCCAAATCACTCACCATCCTGACTTGGAAATATATCGCCGTTCCTTCATTGTTGCTGGGTCAAATTCTTGGAACTCCCTTCCTAACAGCACTGTGGGTGTACCTACACCACATGAACGACAGCAGTTCAAGAAGGCAGCTCACCACCACCTTCTCAAGGGCAATTAGGGATGGGCAATAAATGCTGGCCCAGCCAGTGACACCCACATCCCGTGAATGAATAAAAAAAAACACTTGTATCATCATCTCTAGCCATTTAATCCCAAAGAGATTCAGCTTACCTCACTCCTAAGAACAGTCATGCAACCTGAATTTGATGGCTGGGCAATTACATTGGCCCAGTTACAACCCCGAGGACAATTGGTGAATATCCTTCTGAACAGCACTGTGAGCAGCACAACACACCATCAAATGTTTGAATGAACTGACACTATTGTTCTGAGCATAATAATGGTATATATCATACGCTATTGAGCTAGGTTTCAAGGAATGGAACTTCAGTAACATCTGCCTGTCTCTCTGTAACCCAATTATGATGTGCAGCAAGCTTTGGGTATAGGAGCTCATGTTCTTATGTAGAGCCTCCAGGAAATGACACCTGACAGCTGTCACTGCAAATCTCAGTCTTCCGATTGTCGATAGGTGAGCTCTTACATCCCTTCTTATACTCTTAACTTTAAAGTCTGACCTAAACCAGTCTGAGTGGAGATCATGTTGAAGGCTCACAGCTCAGTACAACTCGGTATTCTTTTAACAGCTTATTGTACCACCATTAAGTTACAAACATCAGTATCCTGCTGAACCCAAATGAAATCAGTACTCACAAACACTGCTCCCTTAACTTCCAAGCTTCACACACTCTGGTGACCACTCAGGGGAGAACATTCCCATGAGCGCAGACTATCGCTTCCACCCACGGTTACCTTGGAAGTTGTTGCCCCTGACAACGATTGCCGGAAACTCTTCCCTCTTTTGATTGTACCTTCTTATATGTTGTAACAATCCCTCATCCTGTGTTTGTGAATAGTTCATTAACATATGAAGGTGTTTCAATGGGGGAAGATTCTGGGTTATCAGCATCATCAGATTGGTGGCTGTGTTTTGCTCTAGTGAAAGTTTTTATGGGATTAGCATTTCAGAGGAATGTGCATGCACATCCAGATATACTGGAACAGTCAGCTCGTTGATTTTTAAGTACTATTTACAGCTCTACAGTTTGGTCACAGGATTCAATGCTCAAGACAAATCATTGAACTGAATAGACACATACCATTGTGTGGTCTGATTGCCTCTGTCATCACTTGAATACTACGTTCAAGTAGTAACTGTGTCTGTGTTTCATTTCAAGGTTTTTTTTCCCATTAAATCCTGTTCCAGGGTCCTGTGGAATGCTGGAAGGTGAAACGTGGCCAATTTCTGATAATTATCCATTACAAACATCTTGTTTTTAACACTGAGATAAAAGCAAAATACTGAGCATGCTGGAAATCTGAAGTAAAAACAGAAAATGCTGGAAAAACTCAGCAGGTCTGACAGCATCTGTGGAGAGAGAAACAAGAGTTAAAGTTACGTTATTCCTGTTCTTCTCTCCACAGATACTATCAGACCTGCTGAGCTTTTCCAGCATTTTCTGTTTTTATTTAATACCGTTGCTTTAACGTTAAATGTTGGCTCCTTTTAAATTGGATGCCTTGCTGAAGGACGGACTTGCTGACGATCAGATGTATAATGAGCAACTTCAACGTGGTGAAGGAACGACATGGACATATTGCAATGTTCTATTTTTCTTGATATCCTTGATGTCTAAGTCCATGCACCGGAAATACTCATCAGCAACTGGTTATGTCTGGCCCTCTTGAGAGAATTTTGCCAAAGAGAAGTTTCACCTTGAGGTTGACCCCCTGTGGGTGGGGTTGGGGGTAGGGGAAGGGTGCAGTGTTCAAAGTGGTCAGTCCAACCCACAATCCTCCCCAACCTATATGTTGCCTCTACCTGGGCACAAATCCAGCAATGCAAGTCACAGTTTAGCCCAGGATCTTGAAAGTGAGCTGGAGGAGACCCTTCTATTCCATACTGAAGAGTGATGAACACTACATTTACCCCCAAATTTAGTCAAACTCCTCATGGTGGCTGCGAATGCTCTTTGGTTGAATAGTGGCAGTTACACTTTACTGTCCACTTCTAAATTCAGGAGCTTAAACATTTTAGCAACAATCAGCACATCCTTCTCAAGCATTCACTTTGTTCAATTGTTCAAATTCTATTATTCACAAGATAGCGCAACTTCTCAAAGTGTTATCAGCTTGAATGGGTGACTGTAATGATAGAAGAGGTCACAAATTTCATGATTTTTTTGCTGAATTTACCGCTCAACAAGACTGCAAGAAGCTGCTGTTGAAAAGCCTGGAAAAGGACAATTTAGCAGAGCAGTTTTAGAAACTTGCCTACATCAAGGCAGGTGTAGTCCCTGGAAAAGAAAATCATGTTGGTGTAAGATTAGGAGAACATACTAATTATTATTTAATATTTGATTGACATTTGTTGTATGAGATTCTGAAATTAATAGCAGAGGCAATAATTGGTGTAATAATCCATTTAGTGTGGCTGGCAGGAAATAGTCTGCGGTGAAGGTTTGCAAATGCTCCTGCCCAATTACAGCATTTCTACACAAATATTTTTCACCCTTCCCTTTGCTTATGAGCTAGACAGAAAGACTCTGGGTGCAAATTTGAAAATGTTGCATCCATTATTCATATGTAAAACAGACAAACCGATGATGACTTCAGCAGCTAGCGAGAAAATCTGCTCTTGGTTTGACAGTGCCTTCCCAAGGTGTTCACAGAGACTGCCTGAGCTGAATGCAGGCCTCATTTTAATGTTACAACAAGGCCGATGCAAAAATAAAATACCGCAGGTGCTGAAAAACTGAGACAGAAACTGAAAATGCTGGAAATGCCCCACAGGACCCGGCAGCATCTGTCGCGAGAAATGGAGCTAATGTCTTGAGGTCAACGGAACAGAAAAAGTTTGAGATGCACCTGGTTCAAGTATAGAGGCAGGGAAAGAGGGGGAGGGAGGTTAGAACGGAAAGGAAAGTCTGTGAGAGGGTGGAAGAGATAAAGGGTGCAGGGCAAAGGTGGGCTGGTAGTGGGACAGGTGAAGAAACAAAAGGTGGGGCTAGAGGAGATGTTAAAGGAAAAATGCAGAGCTATTACCATTGCTGCCCACCGAAAGCAAAACAAAACAGTGGTTGCGGAGGCCAAGATCTGAAATGAGTGAACTCAATGGGCGGAATTGGCCCAGGTCTCCACTATGTGCGGTAGCGGGTGGGTAAAATGATCTTTTACCACCAGCCGCAATGGTGGCTTTACACGCCATATCCCCAAACCCGCCATATTATTTATGCTTTCCTGGGAAACAGGCTGTTTCCATGGTGGGCGGGCTCTCATGTGCCCACCAGGCCATCACCTCACCGCTTCAAAACCACTGGGCGCCATATTTAAAGTCCAGCCACGCCCACATCTCTCAGCGCTTCCTGACCACCACCGCTGCACAAAGACAGGATGACCCCGAAAGGCAAAGAGGCTGCAGCCCCCCTCTACCACCCACCTCCCCCCCCCACCCCGGTTTAGTGACTCATCCCTCGAGCGCCTTTCGGAAGCCATGGAGTCTCGCCGTGATGACCTTTACCCCCACTCTGGCTGCAGGAGGGGCAGCGACATCACCAATCCAACATGGGAGGCGGTGGCAGTGGTGGTCAGTGCCAATGCCCTGCAAAAGAGAAAAGCCACCCAGTGCCGCTACAGGATGAATGGTCCATTCCGCCAGGGTAACTCACTCTTCTCATTAATCTCAGCTCACGCACTCACAAACCCATCACACATCCACGGGGATCACACACCTCAAAGGGGCAACATCACTAACTCTCACACACATACCCTCACATCTCCACCAGGCTCATAACCTCTCAAGCTTATGTCCTTATCCTGTCCATGCACAAATATTCCACACAGTGCTATGCGCTCTGTTTACACTCTCTCCATCTGTTTCCATGCAGGGGAAGCCTGCTCACATCAGCAGGGAGTGGTCCCAGACTGGGGGGTGGAGTGGTCCACATTAGGGCCCTCGTTCACTTTGAGGAGTGTGCCATCGTGCTGAATGGTGAGGGCCTGGACCCTACCTATGGCAACAGTGAGGTTGGCAGTGAACACCCATGTGGGGATCCTGCACCACATCATCCCTCTCTCAGTGTAACTGTGAGTGCTCTCTCTCTCCTGCTTTTGACTCTGCTGCCATGCACTAATTATCTCTACTTTGGTTCACAGGGAGCTCTGCCAAGTGACCGACACCCTCATATATAAAAACAAAAAAACTGCGGATGCTGGAAATCCAAAACAAAAACAGAATTACCTGGAAAAACTCAGCAGTTCTGGCAGCGTCGGCGGAGAAGAAAAGAGTTGACGTTTCGAGTCCTCATGACCCTTCGAAGGGTCATGAGGACTCGAAACGTCAACTCTTTTCTTCTCCGCCGATGCTGCCAGACCTGCTGAGTTTTTCCAGGTAATTCTGTTTTTGTGTTTTGACCGACACCCTCAGCCAGCCAGTCCCTCAGCTCCATCCACATCATCACCTCCAGCCAACAGGACGCCTCCTCCATTGAAGAGCTGGAAATAAGCAGCCTGGAAGACCCGTCACAGCGCTTACCCACACCCTCCATCAGCGCAGAGACACACACCTCGGTGGGACTTGATCTAGAGCAGGCTCGGGTTCACAATCTGGTGGTCACCGCATGGACGTTTGTTCACAGCAGGAGGAGGCAGGTTCAGCCGAGCTCTCCGGCACTGTGGAGGATCAGGCATCTGTGAGGTCTGAGTCAGATGATGAGCCTCTGGATTCGGCCTTCCAACTCATCGTGGAGAGTCAGCAGGAGGCGTGGGAACTTCACACAGAGCAGTTGGAAGCTCTCAACAGAGTGGCATGTGAGTTGGAGGAGTGCATCTGCCTGCCCGCTGATGAAGTGGTGCCCACATGTGCGTGTACGGAGGTCTCCATGGGGAGGGCAGCAGATGCCATGGAGACCCTGGTCCAGCAGAATGCGGAGATGCGTGCCGACCTGCACTCCCATCGTGAGAGCAATGGGTGAATTCCCGAAGTGCCGACGCAGGAGGGGAACAGGGCACCTCGATGACCCTCCAGGTGCTCCTACCCCTCCATGAGTCAGGCCGGCACTCCCGGGCACCTGAAGGGAGGAGAAGCAGCAGCTGGATGCCCCTGGGGCATCCACTCAGGAATTGCAGGGGCTGTCCCCTCCCTCTGACTCCCCCTTTGCCTGGGACCCCCTCAACCTCATCCTCTCTCAGTGCAGAGGGAGCAGCTGGTCAACAAATGGTTCTGGAGGGAGGAGCGTGTGTGTGGCGTGGCCTTTCGAAGCCTCGTGTAAGCCTCTCCCACACACACGCGGATCCTTCACCGCAATGTTCTCAGCATTTTGAATGCTACCTGCTGGGGTTCACTTTCAGTTGTCCATCTGAGCCGACCTGCATCTCCACCCATCCAATAATCACACTCCCATGCAGCGCCTGATTTCACTCACCACGACTGTCACTACGCTTTCGGATTAGACAGCATGGTCTGTATTCGCTTTATCGTCAGGTCTCCCATCTTTTAGCCTCCCCCAGTCATCCATTTCCTCCCCACCCCCCCCATCACAGCTGACCACCCAGCATCACCTTCCACCTCCCGCCTGTGACCTACCAGCCAGAACCCTTTTCCTTCGGGTATGTCCAGGTGAACATGCACAGCTCCTTCCTTCCCGAAATTTCCACCCCCTATCCACATTCACCTCCCTGACGCCTCCCTTCCCACCCCCAGGGTCTGCGTCTGCCTCCGAGTCCCCACCAACTACCACTGCCGTCCCTTCCACCAGTACCATTGTATGGTCACCTCCTCCCACTTTACCATCTCACTCCGCCCCCAGTCATTCTCACCATTCCCAATACTACGCCCGCCCTGAGTTCGCTCCCCAGGAGGCAGACATGGAGCCATTGACCCCTCCCTTGCACATTCAACTGGACAACCCCCCCCCACCCCCCCCCACCCCCCCCCCCCCCCACCACCCGGACCCCTTCACTCCCTGGAGCCCCTTCCTCCCTTTGGACCCCGGCCCCCCTTGAATCCTTTCCCTCCTCCAGATCCCTTCCCCCACTCAAGTCCCTTTCCACCGCCAGAACCCCAACACCCCCTGGGAACCCCTTCCCCCACTCCCCAAATCCCTTCCCCCCTCTGGAACTGTTACCCTCTCTGGGCCCTTTGCCCCCGGAACCTCTTCCCCCATGTAACGTCTTTCCCGTCCCCAGTGCTCCCAAATCCCCAGACTCCACCCGCCACTTAGTCCCTCCCCCTTCCTGACTCCCTCAGACATTATTACTTCTTCCACCACCCATAGTCATTCACCCCTCCTGACTCCTTCCTCCAGACTCACTTCTTCCTCCAATTTTACTCCTTCCCTCTTCAAGACTCCCTCCTCTACGCTAACGACTTCTCCACACTTATTCCTTTCCCTCTCTGCACTCTTTCCTCCCCTCCAGGCCCCTGCCCTCTCCACTCTCTTTCCTTTCCCCCCAGGCTCCCTCCCCTTTCTGCACTCCCTCCCCTCTCCGATCTCCTTCCCTTACACCTTACACCCACCCTTAAACCTAGCTCCCCAATTGTCATCTTATCCCCCATTACCCACTCCTCCCCTCTACTCCCTCCCCCCGAACTTCACCACACCCGACACCCTCATTACCACCCCCCCCAACCCTGCACAGCCTCACCACCCCCAGCCCCCCCACCCCACCGACACCTCTCTCTCTCCCAGTCGATCTTAGACCTTCCTCTGTCCCATCCCCCCAGTACATCTTCCTCTTCCATCACAGCTGGGGCCTTCCTCTCTACCCCCTCGACCATTATCCATTGTGAGCAGACCCTCAACGGTGACTTTCCAACTGCTGTGAGCTGCTTCTGAGCAGAGCCATGTCCATGAGAATCCACCCAGCAGCCAGGGGTGTTCCTCCAGAGTGTAGTTGCTGTCGGGCTCCAGCATCTTCTGCTCCTCGGGTGTCCGCGATGTGAACAGGGCCCTGGCGGTAAGTCCCGACTCCTGCGCTTCACAGTTGTCAAGACGTGATCTGCACTGGCATGTTTCCCTGTCGATGTGGGCAGACCTTCCAGCAGGGGAGGGGGTGGGGTTGGTGAGGGGTGGGGTGGGGGTGGTGGCGGGGTGGGGAGGGGCTGCGGATCAGTCTGGTAGGCTGGCCTCGTAATGACATGCTGGTGTATTACAATGAGTTTCCCAATGCCCCATGGTGGGTAACACAGCCTGCCCTGGAGGCCGAGCGGATGATCGCACACTGGTTTCGCCATGTCGTGAAACCGGTTTTTGGCCTTCTCACCATATTGTCTTCTCACACCACCGAACACCCTCAGCACCAGCAGGCAGCCTGCAACCACTCACCTTCACTCCCTCATAGACACAGCTGCCAAAGCAAAAAGAAAATTGTTCAGTTCCCTATTGGTGAGCGACATCATCTCCAATTTCAGGCAGTAATGAATTTAGTGTCTGTGCATCTGACCCATGCTGAGCCCATGCAGTCCTCGGTGCGCCTGGATTTGATGAGCTGGGTCATTAACTGGGTCCAATTGCGACACCCAAGGTGACAGGAGAACACCATTCAGAATCCCTTCAAGCCTAAAGGTCCTTCAGGAGAAGATGATACTGAGCATTTTTTTAATATTCATTTATGGTATGTGGTCTTCACTGGCTAGGTCAGCATTTATTGCCCATCCCTAATTGCCCCTTGAGAAGATGGTTGTGAGCTGTCTTCTTTAACCGCTGCAGTCCATGTGGTGTAGGTACAACCACAGTGCTGTTAGGGAGGGAGTTACAGGATTTTGACCCAGTGACAGTGAGGGAATGGTGACATATTTCCAAGTCAGGAGGGGTCTTTCTTTCCTTTATGTCTGGCTCTCTCAGCTCTAGCCTCCCAACACCCCCCCACCTCCCCAACTTTCCTGATTGATTGGGAAACCTGTTGGCTTCTACATGTGCCCCAAAACGAATGCCTTTTGGTCATGCATTTACTCCATGATTTTCAAGGTTGGCCCATTTACAGATGTCCCAAAAGTACCTGCTGACATTTAAAATACCCAACATAGCAAGCATTTAAGGAGCTGGCATGGGTTTACTGAATATGAGTCATTTTCGTCCAACCAGTTAGGACCTTATATAAACCTCATTTCAGTGACAATTATGATTTCTGAGCAAACACTAAAGCACAAACAAAGGTTGCAGAAGGATAACAAATCAACAATATTCACTGTACCCCAGAGATGAATCCTGGTGTAAGTCCCTGATGGGAGGCTTCGTTACAGCAGTTGCATACACCAATATAAATCATTATGTCAGCCCAGACCACCGACTGTCAGTGTAGGTCACAAGTCTCCAACTGTTGGGACTCTGTGTTGACCGGATATATTATATATATATATATATATATATATATATATAAAGCAGGCGAGTATTCTGGAATAAATGAGAGAAGATGTACCTTTAATGTCAAGGATGATTCTGCAACGTGGAATAGAGGGAAAAGTTGCTGCAGAGGAAAGGAGTTGAAGGTCAAACTTGCTGACTGAGTGAACTACTTGGAAAACCAATTTGTAAAACGTGTGCTTTTAGCAATATTCTAACTGCTTAAAACAGTGGATTATTTATTCTGCAAAGCACTCTCCCTATAAACTGATTTACTAGCACTCTTGTTAAAATAAAATGTTCCTTCTGATACATAATGCAGATGATAATGGCTACTGGTTAACTGCCAAATTGGCTGCATTAACAATTCCAATCTTAGAGCACAAAGAAAAATGTTCAACGCCATAAAAACAGAAAAGGTGATTTGGTTTTTATTAAGCGCTATAAAAAATTTAAAAATGGTCAGAAGTGTGCTGTGAGCTGCAAAACCCTAAGCCATCTCTTAAAAGCTGCATAATGCTGCCTAGAAGGGCTTTGTGCTCTTTTAAAAAGTTATTCACTCAGCTCCCTCACTTCATGCCTTCACAACTTGGTGAACACTAGTAGCATTCTAGAAAGGACTGAGGAAATTTTGAGACTGTGGGAGAGATACTACAATTTAACGCAGGTAAATTAGCCTCTACAAATTCATCACTGCACAGAGAGAAAAAAAAAACACAAATAGGTGTGAGCTAAATTGAATTAAATATGAATGGGTTTTTAAAAAAAACCTTGTCCTACAGAGGTAAGAGGCTGAATTTTCCCAGAATTGCATTAAGTGCAGTAGCGGACAGGTGAACTGGAGTCCTACCCGCCGATGTAAATGGTGGGTTTTCATGCTGTATCTTCCCGAGCTTACCTCATTATATATTCACTCCTGCGAAATACTCCGTTTCCATGGCGGGTAGGCCCTCGTTCGCCCACTCGCCATCACCCCGCTGTTGCATCACGCCGGCCGCCATCTTTAAAAGGCAGACAGAGGCAAAGCGCTCATCGCCACCATCTCACCACCGCTGCCCGGGAGACATGGCCGGCAAAGGCAAAAAGACTGCAGCCCTCCCGCTTCAACGATGGGTCCCTCGAGCGATTGTTGGATGTTGTGGAGGGCCGCCGGGATACCCTCTACACCCGCTCTGGCCGCAGGATGGGCAGCAATGTCACCAACCCGGCTTGGGAGGGCGTGGCAGCGGTGGTCAGCGCCAGTTCCCTTCAGAAGAGGACAGCCACCCAGTGCCGCAAAAGGATGAGTGATCTCCACCGTTCCGCCAGGGTAAGTCACTCTTTTCATCACTCCCAACTCACACACTCACGAACCCATCACACACCCACAGGGCCCTCACTCACTGCCAGTGCAAGGGACATCACCATTCACTCTCTCACACATATCATCATGGTCCTCATCCCAACCATGGGACCACTCACTACCCGCACAGGCCAGGCACACTTATCATCTGGCCTGGCAGGCATCCTGGTACACTCTCCCCATCTCTATCCATGCAAGACAAACTGGCTCACAACAGGAGGGAGAGGTCGCAGACAGGTGGAGGGATGCCGGAGTTTGGAGTTCTCACAGAATTTGAAAACAGAGCCATTCAGCTGGCCGGTGATAACTGGGACCAGCCCTGTGCTGACAGTGAAGTTGGTGATGCTCTACAAAAAAAGGGTCCAGGAGTGCAACATCAATCCAATTAATCATGCTGTGGGTGATGTGTCCTGTTTCACAGTCCACTGTCCTGCACCAATTATCTCCCCTTGCTTTCGCAGGCCTATCTGGGAAACAGCGGACGGGGCCCACGAACCAGGACCTCCAAGCAAGTTCCAAAGAAACCTCCGAAGAGGAATCTGACGGCACCCCCCCTGAAGTCTCGTCACAGCGCTCACTCACGCCCTCCACCAACGACGAGACACACACCTCGGTGGGACCTAGCTTTAGAGTAGCATCTGTACCACAATATGGTGAGGACATTGCACTTTCAGATCCACAGCAAGTGGAGGCAGAGACTTTCCAGATCGCCAGCACTCGGAGGGCTGCTGGAGACCAGAACATTGCTGAGTCCCAGTCAGGTGATGAGCCTTTGGACTCGGTCACTGCACAGTTGCTGGAGTTGCAAAGGCAGCTCAGGAACATCAGGAAGGGATGTCTGCTGCACTCCTCAGATTGGAAGATACGATGGAGGAGTCCATTCGTCTTCAGGCTGAGGTTAAAGCGCCGGCATGCTAACGCACCGAGGTCAACCCTGGCAGGTTGGCAGCCGCCATGGAGACCATGATCCAGGACATCACTGTTGCACAGGCTTAACTCCACTGCTGATGCCGTAGTTGGCCTCCAACAGTGTGTACGCGAGAGGGGTGCTGGGCAGCTCGATCTGACTCCAGCTACCCTTTCTGCTCATGGAGTCAGCCAGGGGGCCTCAGGCACTGGTAAGGAGGAGGATCCGCAGGTGCATGCCCCAGGGCCATTCACCCAGATGACTCTGGGAGTGACCAGCTCTCTGACTCCCCTCTTCCTGTGACCATAAATCCAGCTCCACAGACCAAGAAGGGTGACATAGCAGGACCCTGAAAGCAGGCTCGGGCCCTCCAAGTCTCAGCTCTCCAGAGGACGCCCACCAAAGTCAGCACAGACAGGGTGCCACAGTCAGTAAGCTGCCTCCACCTCCACTGTGGATGTCTGGGGAGCACCCAGGTCTCGCGACAGTGTCAGAAATGTTATGGAGAATTAGTTGCACAGCCTGAACACAGGTGTTAATCACTTTTACATAATGTTCACTTTTGTTAATAAACTCCAAAGAATGTCTCCCTGCCTATGGCTCCTTGTTCTGATGAGCAGTGTTCTTGTCATTCAGATGTGAAATCTCTCTGCACAAGATAAAGGCAGGTGTCTCAGTCCAGGACCCCTTTCCCTGTGCTTTGTGCAGCCTTCAGACCACAGTGATGGTCCAGCCTCACACTCCTTGGAAATATTACTGATGTCTGCAACTCGGCAGTGCTGGTCATTGCTGCCAGAATGTAGTGGGCAGGATTACAGAGTTCTCACATTCTCTAACACTTTAAGGTGGGGCTGGCTCCCATCACACCAACATCTGCAACCAGTAACGCTGTGCACCAGCTCCTGAAGGACTGAGGTGCTAAAGGCGGACACAGCATCAGACGCATCTAAAGTTTCATGGCTGGATCTCTGAGAAGCCCCTGATTATGGAGTGTAAGCATGCTGCCCTTGCCAGACAGGAGTCAGACAGTCTCAGAGGCTATGTGAAAGTCTATGGAGTCACTGCATGTTGTCATCATCCACCAGTGACTGAGCGACTATTAGGGCCTCCATCTCCATGGCAGGAGCATTCTCACAGAGAGTATTGGTGCTGTGATAAGTCAGACTGGAGTCAAGCGTTCACAACTGTGATGTGAGGATCTACAGGGACACCTCACAGCCTGTCGTCATCAGCCTCCACATATCTGTCAGCTATAGGGGCTTTCCCAGTGAGCCTGCCTCGTCTAGTCAGTGTGAAAGCCTCATCCCCATTGTCGTTACCACCGAGCACCCCCTTACCCTCATCCTTATCAGCATTCTCCTCATCAGAAGAGACCACCAGCTCCTCCATCTCCTCCTCAGCCAGCTCCTCGCCCTGTGCAGCGCCAGGTTGTAAAGGGTGCAGCAGACGACGACGATGTGTGACACCCTCTGTGGACTGTATTGCAGGGCTCCACCAGACTGCTCCAGGCACCGGAACCTCATCTTCAGCATCCTAATGGTCTGCTCCACCAAGTTACGAGCTGCAGCATGAGCCTCATTATAGCGTTGCTCTGCTGCAGTCTGAGGCTGCCACATGGGTGTCATCAGCCACAGCCTCTGCAGGTAGCCCTTATCCCCCAGGAGCCATCCCTGCAGCCTCTGTGGACCCTGGAAGACTGCAGGGATCTGCGAGTGACTCAGGATGTAGGCATCGTGCACACTCCCTGGAAACCGTGCGCACACCTGCAGGATGTGTTTCTGGTGGTCGTACATCAGCTGCACATTCAGTGAGTGGAAGCTCTTGCGGTTAATGAAATCCACTGAGTGTAGCGACGGAGACCTGAGCGCCACATGGGTGCAGTCAATCGCACCCTGTACCTGTGGGAATCCCGAGATCAGGGTGACTCCAATGGCCCTTGTATCCTGGCTGTCCCGGTCCCGGGCGAAATGCACAAAGTTGTTGTCATGGAGAAGATGCATCCGTGACCTCATGGATGCATTTTCAGCCAGCGGATTGTGAAATCCCACAGAGGTCATCTGTGGAGACCTGAAAGGAGCCACTGGCATAGAAATTGAGCACCGCAGTCACTTTCACAGCCACTGGCAGTGGATGCCCTCCATGTCCCCTTGGCACCAGGTCCTGCAGTAAGTGGCAGATGTGAGTGACCAGGTCCCTAGACATACACAGTCATCAGCGTTGCTGCTCTCAGTCATCTGCAGGAATGGCAGGCGGCGTCTATAGACCCTGGGTGTCGCTAGGCACCAACCAGCCATAGCTCACTGTCACTCCTGGGCAGCGTGTACTGGATCCCCTGCTGCCCCTTCTTCATGAGGTTGCTACTCCTGCCTTTGCACAGCCAGGAACCTCAGTCACTCTCTCCTCCATCTTCTATGGTCTCTGAAGGCCATCAGGCCCACAGCTAGGTCACTAGAATCCGTGATCCTGACGTGGTCCTCCTATAGCATGAAAGAGAGAGAGAGAGAGACATAGTTATCATGGGTGTACTTAGCACCTTTCCTGTCCCTGTGTGACCGCCCCTTAATGCTTCCTGGAGAGTGCTGGTCACCCCTTGGATGGCCAGAGATGAGTGCGCTGCATGGCTGCCCTGTCAGCCTGCGACATGGGGGACATTGGTCCAAACCGGGATGCTGAGATTGCAAGGGGCTGTGAGCACCTCCAGCAGTGACTGCTCCATGGCCAGTGTTGGTGAGGGGATTGTACAATGTGTGCAGTCCAACTGCTCCGCAGCCCAATGAAGTGGTGGTGGACTCGAAGTCTGCGCCGGGGTGTTGGGGGTTGCGGGGTGGGTAAGGTATGGAGCGCCTGGTGGCCCTTTGGTGCCTCCCTGTTTCTCGGGTGGGTGAGCAGGTGAGGAGGCTGACCCCAATCATATCACTGTGGCTGCGCCTGATCTGTCTTAGTTGCAGAGGCAGGGTCAGTTTATACAGGTGTCCCTAATGCGTGGTCATTCCCCTCACTTACCCTGCTCCCACTTCGGGAGCAGGATACAGCCCCAGGGCAGCACTCGACCCCTCCCCACTCGCCCCCCCCTCAGCAGTCACCTCCGAAGCTGATCAGCACTCGCCCCAAGATACCCCCCCACCCCTCAGCAGTAGCCTCTGGGGCCAGACATCAGTTCCAACCTCCCCCCACCCCTGCCTACCCCGCTCCCCTCCCCACCCCACCCCTGGCACCCCTGAGGCCTGTAAATAATGGACGAGCTGTGGGGAACGCTGCTGCTCACTTACCTCAGTTCCCCCAAAGTGTAGGCCGCCAAGTACATGTCGCCTGCGGTGCTGTTGTGAAACACATCTGTCAACGTGGACGGACAATACGGCGGGTTCCAAGATCCTGCGGGGATGGCCTTTGAATTATACGCGAATGTATTACAGTTGCTTCCCCGCCGACCGGTGGCAGGAAACATGGCCCACCATCGGCAGGCCGAGCGGAAGATCGCGACCTGACTTAACGCCGTCGTGAAGTGAGTCCGACCATATTTTCCGCGCGGTCCCCCGATCACACCCGCCGCTAGCGGGCTCGGGAAATTCCGCCCAAGGAGATAGAGAGGCTGAATCAGTTTGAGGGAATTGACAGGACTTCAACCCATGCCTGTGAATCACTGCTGACCCAATGCTAAATCCTGGAGTCCATAAGCCAGCCCTGTGGTTTGTCTATTAAATTACCTCCTATATGGTGAATGGTAACCACACAGAGAAAAGTCTGCAGTTTGCCATATTGGTGTAGGCAAAAAATAAAATCACCATTTGGACCACTCAGCCCTCTACCAGACACAGCTGCCCCTTCCCTCATGGCCTAGACAGGTGGTTCCATGATCACTACAGTTACCCCTTTCCATTGCAGGGCCTCTGCCCTCACCAGTCACCTTGGACTTTCCTCTCCAGATCACCCTCCCCTCCTTCCCAGTCATCACTTACCTCCCAAACCGATGGCTCTCTCTCTCTCTCTCTCTCTCCCTCTCTCTCTCTCTAGCGATCATTCTCCCCCCACCACCCCAATTCCTGTCCTACCACTGCACCCACCCCCCACCCTTTTAACAACTTCCCTGAGGATCTCATTTATTTTTAATTTTAACTTTTATTTTAATTTTTATTCTTATTTATTTTCATTTTTATTTTTAATTTATATTTGTTTATTTATTTTTAAACCTTTTTCGCCCAACCACCCCCCCCTCCGCCGCCAACCTCCCCCCACCACCCCTTACACAGCCATCTGTCACTTGCTTCTAAGTTGTGCTTTCAAACAGTGCTCATCCTACTTCTGCTTTTAACACATTCTGCCACTATCAGCACCTTCTGTAGTCTTTAACACTACCACTAACACTCCCTTTGTCTTGTGTCCATTACATCTTTGTCAATCTCTCCTTCGTCCCACCTATCCCTGACCTTCTATTTAGCTTCATCTGCTCCACCCCCTCTTAAACAGTATAAAATCAATCACATTTCTACTTCTCTTTAGCTCTGAAGAAGAGTCATATGGACTCGAAACGTTAACTCTGTTTCTCCCTCTCTCCACAGATGCTGCCAGACCTGCTGAGTTTTTCCAGCATTTTTTGTTTTTATTTCAGATTTCCAGTACCTGCAATATTTTGCTTTCAATTCAGGAGTGAGGACTGATCCTCATTTCCCCTCCCCGTGCCCAAACATGGGTTTGCTCATGTTTCTAGGCTTGTAATTCAGCCAAGCTCTTGTAGCAGCACAGCTAACCCACTGTGGCAGCTGAAATTCAGAACAGAATCCTCCCATTCTGGCAAAAGTCTATTTATTTAGTTCCTTTCACAACCTCAGGATGTCCCAAAGCGCCTCACAGCTAATTCAACACTTTTTGAAGTTGTAATGTGAGAAACACGACAGCCAGTTTCTGTACAGCAAGCTCCCACTAACAAGCCATGTGATAATGACTGGATGATCTGTTTTCTGTGATGTTAATTGAGAGATGATCATTGACCAGGACACTTGGGTGAACTGCCCTACTCTTCTTCAAAATGGTGCCATGGGATCTTTTACTTCCACCTAAAAGGGCTGACAGGGCCCCAGTTTAATGTCACATCACTCTATTAACCTTTAGAAGTGTATCCTCATTCTGTGCTACAGAATCATGATGCTAATAACCTAGCATTAACCCTCTCAGTTCATCTTTGACCAGAACAGTCCTCATACGATGAAGATATCTCAATGATGCTGCTGCTGCTGCTGCTGTTTGGAATGTTAATGTTAGTTTGGACTTGAGATGGTCACAGTTCACCTATGACCAGTGAAAACTAGTTCGCCTTGAGAAAGTATGCACAATATTTCAGAAATGACTCTCATCTTTTTCAGCGCAATTCTAAACCATAGAGCACAACATGGGGTTTTATCTTGCTGGTGCTAAGTTTTTCTCTTCCTATTCACGGAATGTGGGTGTCATTGGCAAGGCCGACATGTATCACCTGTCCGTAACCATCCTTGAGAAGGTGGTGGTAAGCTGTAACAACTGAGTGACTCGTGAGGCCATTTCAGAGGGAAGAGTCAACCACATTGTTGTTGGGTCCAGAGTCACACTTCGACCAGGCAGGCTTTGCGGCCTAGGGAGACATGAGTGAACCAGATAGGTTCTTAAAACACTCCAGCAGTTTCATTACTGATAACAGCTTTTTACTTCAAATTTATTTAATTATTTTTTTAAATTCCCCAGATGCTAGGCTGGGATATGAACTCATCTCTCCAGATTATTCATCCAGCATCTGGTTACTGCTCCAGCAATGTCACCACTGTGTTACTGTACCTCGTTAGTTAGATGGTGTTTGATAAATTCTTGCTTGCATGACAATTACAGATATTTTCTGTTGGGAAGTTGTCCAAAGTGCGCAAGGTTTCCAGTCCAGAGTATTAGGCTTGTGTACTTTACAGGAGTGAAGACTTATTGAACATGTGTTTAACGTTATGGAAGAATAGATCAGCAAATTTGCTGAAAATAATGATTCCTGCCACATATACCTGAGAATACAAGAATCAAGCTAACATAAAAGAGGACAGTCCCATATTCTTGTTGACAGAAGTTTAATTCAATCAAATTTTATTTTTATGCCTTGTTTGTTCTTTGCTTATTGGTACATTAATAAACGTGTGAATTTGATTAAAGATGTTCTATCAGCTATGAACAACCTATCTAAGCTGCCATTGCAGGACAGTGTTTAATGGGGAGTGAACTCAGTATTTACTGAAAGCTCTATGGTACATTGCTTTTAACGATGCCTTGCGTTGATGCTCTATTCTTAACATGAATGAATGTTTTCATGCTTCAGTGGCATGCTGACCTGGATCTCTAGCAACAGTTGACAGAGAGTTATCCTTTATCATGAGATGGACTGAACGGCATTAATTTAAGATTCAGCAAAGTTTAAGTTCAGCGGTCTGCATCGCTGACTGTTCAAGTGTCACTGATCAGTCTCTTTGTTTCTCTATTGTTAGCATTATTTTCAGCTTGGGGTAGTTTTGGTAACTTGCCAGAGCTTCTATCTCTTAGAAAACCCCCACACATATCTGTAGTCATTCCCTGCAAAACCTCTGGCAAATTGATGATCTTTTCTCAGAATCACTGACGATAAATCCAGTTGAGGACGATAGCTGGCCAACCATGAAATTGTGTGTTTCTGTAGTCTTTGCTCTGACAGCAGAACTGCCATGTTAAATGATAGGGTCGCTTGTAGTAATCCTCTACATTGTCCATATCTTATAAAAGGTCTTCTTCAGAACTAAAATATTTCTTATTAAAGTGACACTTGATTTTTCTTAAATGCAAGACACAAGTTTTAAATAGAGGACATCATGTGCAGGACATCATGCAAACGTCAACTGCAGTGCATTAGGGAAGCAAGTAAGTGTGAATTCTGCTGTGTCGAATATTTTCTTTCATAAATCCTTATTTCAGCTGAAAGGCAACAAGACAGGTACCTGGAATAATTAAAATCCTAATGGGCCTAGTCTGCACTATGTGACTGAAACTATTTAAGTCTTTGCCATAATGAAATCGGCATCATTACTGAAAAACCAAACAGAAGCAAACCTTGTATAGCGAGAAACTCGGGAGAATTCAAATGGATAATCTCTCAAACCCTTTATTAAGGCATTGATCATAGAGCATTCAGGATAATTCATGTAGACTGTTTGGAATCATTGGACTATCCATCAGGTGACAGCTGTCACTCAGTGTGTTCCACTCCGGTCCCTGATTCAGGCAAGTTGTAGGTTCAAGTCTCACTCTGTGACTGGAACACAAAGATCTAGGCTGAGACTCCAGTGCAGAAGCATTAAGCCCCAGAAGCACCCTAATTTAACAAGGAGAAGGAGGGCAGAACATAAAGCTTGAAAGGGTGAGACACAGCCAGTGTGGGCATTGGCAATTTGGTACAGAGGGGAAGAGGTGTTCTTTGCTATTCAACTTTTTAAATCTTCAGAGAGTGTCCTTGCCCTGCTGCAGCAGTAAAGGCTGCAAGGGAAAGGAATGATTAGTAAGTAGTGGGTAAGGTCGGGTAAGTATTTACTACTTTTATCACTTTAGTTTAAGGTATTTTTGTGGTTTATAGTTTGAATATTCTATAGTAAC
This sequence comes from Carcharodon carcharias, assembly GCF_017639515.1. Classification (NCBI taxonomy): domain Eukaryota; kingdom Metazoa; phylum Chordata; class Chondrichthyes; order Lamniformes; family Lamnidae; genus Carcharodon; species Carcharodon carcharias. The sequence continues at coordinate 221,401,131 of NC_054469.1, forward strand.
AAGGATCAGGAAAGAAGGGCCCTAGAGTAATTGATTTAAAAGGTTTAATTTAAAGGGATAAGTAATGGCAAGAGCACTCAAATCCATGGTGTGCTCCTCATTCTCCATGTGGGAATCCAGGGACATTTCCAGTGCCCGTGACCAGCATGTGTGCGGGAAGTGTGCCCAGCTGCGGCTCCTGGAAGCTTGGGATTCAGAGCTGGAACGGCGGCTGGGGACACTGTGGAGCATCCACGAGTCTGAGAGCATCGTTGATAGCACATTTAGAGAGGTGGTCACACCGCAGCTGAAGGGACTTGAGGAAGGAAGGGAATGGGTGACCACCAGGCAGTCCAAGAGAAACAGGCAGGTAGTTCAGGAGTCCCCTGGGGTCCCACTCGCAAATCGGTATTCCATTTTGGAGGTTGATAAGGGCTCTGGTTCCGCAAGGGAGTGCAGACAGAGCCAAGCTTCTGGCACCACAAGCAGCCTGTCTGTACAGGAGGGGAGGAAGAGAGGAAGAATAATAGTAATAGGGGATTCTATAATCAGGGGAACAGGTAGGCACTACTGTGGCTGTCAACGTGACTCCAGGATAGTGTGTTGCCAGGGTCAGGGATGTCACTGAACGGCTGCAGGGCATCCTGAAGAGGGAGGGTGATAAGGCAGAGGTTATGGTACATGTTGGTACCAATGACAAAGGTAGAAAGAGGGATGAGGTCTTGCATTAAGAATTCAGGGAGTTAGGCAGTTGACTAAAAAGCAGGACCTCTTGGGTTGTAATCTCTAGATTACTCCCAGTGCCACGTGCTAGTGAGCACAGAAATAGGAGAATAGCACAGATGAATATGTGGCTTAAGAATTGGTGCAGGAGGGAGGGTTTTAGATTCCTGGATCACTATGACTGCTTCTGGGGAAGGTGGGACCTGTACAAGGGGACGGTCTACATCTGAACCAGAGTGGGACTAACATCCTTGCAGGTGGGCTTGCTAGTGCCGTTGGGAGGAGTTTAAACTAATTTGACAGGGGGAGGGGACACAGAATGTTAGCAGAATAGGGACACATCATGATACAGTAAAACATTCAAGTCAGAGAGAATACAGCTGATTTAAGTTTCAAGGGAATAAGGCGAGGCTGATGGCCTCTATATAAATGCCAGGAGTATTACAGGTAAAACAGATGAGTTAAGGGTAAGGATTGACACGGGGAATTGTGATATAGTAGCCATCACAGAAACGTGGTCGAGGGAGGGGCAGGATTGGCAGCTCAACATTCCGGGATATAAAATCTTCAGACGAGACAGGGAAGGGGGTAAAAGAGGAGGAGGCATTGCATTATTAGTTACGGAGTCAGTTACTGCAGTAAGGAGAGATGATATCTTGGAGGGGGCATCGAATGAAGCTTTGTGGGTAGAGATTAGGAATAAAAAAGGAGCAGCCACATTATTAGGTATTTATTATAGACCCCCAGATATTCAATGGGAATTTGAGGAGCAAATGTGTGCACAATTTGTGGAGGTGTGTAATAACAATAACAATAGGATAATTATATTAGGTGATTTCAACTTTCCCAACATTAATTGAGGTGGACATAGTGTTAAGGGCTTGGATGGAGTGGATTCCTTGAAATGTGTACAGAAGAACTTTTTAGGTCAATATGTAGAGGGTCCAACAAGGGACGGCGCATTGCTGGACATAATTTGGGGATCATTTTAGTGATAGCGACCGCAACATGGTACAATTTAAGCTAATTATGGACAAAGAAATAGACAAGTTGCAAAGAAATGTTTTGGATTGGGGGAGAGTGGATTTTAGTAAAATAAGGCAGGATCTGGCCAAGGTAGACTGGGAACAGCTACTTGTGGGGAAATCTACAGAAGAGCAGTAGGTGGGGGGGTGTTCAAAAAGGAAATGGGGAGGGTACAGGCTCAACATGTTCCCTCTAGGGTGATAGGAAGGACTAACAAGCCCAGAGAACCAGAGATATTTAGGATACGATTAGAAAGAAAAGAGAGGCTTTTAGCAGGTACATTGGGAGCAAATAAGTGGAGGCATTAATGGAGTACAGAAATTTCAGGGTGGAGCTTAAGAAAGCAATTCAGAGAGCAAAGAAGGGATATAAGAAAGCTCTGGCTGGTAAAAGTAGAGAAAATCTCAAGATATTCTTTAAGTATATCAATGGGAAGTGGATAACCAGGTAAAGAGTAGGGCCCATTAGGGACCAAGAGGACATCGGTAGAGTGTTGAATGAATACTTCACATTCACCTTCACCCAAGGGATTCAGGATAAAGATATGGAACTGGGGAGAGAGACTGCGAGGTTCTTGAGCAACTTGATATAGAGAGTGACAAGGTATTGGAGGCATTGGCAGGCTTAAAAGTGGACAAATCTCCAGGTCCAGATGATTCGTGTCCCAGACTGCTGAGGGAGGCAAGGGAGGAGATCGCAGGGGCTCTCTCCCAAATTTTTAATTCCTCTCTGGCCACAGGGGAGGTGCCAGAGGACTGGGGAACAGCTAATGTGGTTCCGCTATTTAAGAAGGTTCGTAGAGATAAGCCAGGGAACTACAGACCAGTGAGTCTCACATCAGTGGTAGGGAAACTATTGGAGAAAATTCTGAAGGAGAGAATCTATCTCCACTTGTAGAGGCAAGGTTTGATCAGAGATAGTCAGCATGGCTTTGTCAGAGGGAGGTCATGCCTAACAAATTTGATTGAATTTTTTGACGAGGTGACCAGGTGTGGAGTTTATATGGATTTCAGCAAAGCCTTTGACAAAGTCCAACATGGGAGGCTGATAAAGAAGGCAAATGCACATGGGATACAGGGTAATTTGATAAGATGGATTCAAAATTGGATTAGTTGTAGGAGACAGAGGGTGATGACAGAAGGCTGCTTTAGTGACTGGAAGCCAGTGTCCAGTGGCGTACCACAGGGATCTGTGCTGTGACCCCTATTACTCGTCATTTATATAAACAACATAGGTGACTATGAGTGAGGGAGGATTAGTAAGTTTGCGGATGGCACAAAGATTGGCCTGGTGGTTAACAGTGAGGTTGAGTGTCTTGGGATACAGAAAGATATAGACAGGATGGTCAAATGGGCAGATAAGTGGCAGATGGAATTTAACCCTGTAATGTGTGAGTTCATACACTTTGGAAGGAGTAAGTTGACAAGGAAGTATTCAATGAATAGCATGACACTAGGAAGTTCTGAGGAACAAAGGGATCTTGGTGTGTGTGTCCATAGGTCTCCGAAGGCGGAGGGGCATGTTAGGTGAAAAAGGCATATGGGACACTTACCTTTATCAATCAAGGCATAGATTACAAAAGTAGGGAGGTTATGTTGGAGTTGTGTAGAACCTTGGTGAGGCCACAGCTGGAGTACTGTGTGCAGTTCTGGTCGCCACATTATAGGAAGGATGTGATTGTACTGGAGGGGGTGCAGAGGAGATTCACCAGGATATTGCCTGGATTGAAACATTTAAGTTATGAAGAGAGGTTGGATAGACTTGGGTTGTTTTCGTTGGAGCAGAGAAGACTGAGAGGCGAGCTGATCGAGGTGTACAAGATTATGAGGGGCATGGACAGGGTGGATAGGGAACAGTTGTTCCCCTTAGTTGAAGGGTCAGTCACGAAGGGACACATGTTCAGGGGCAGGAGGTTTAGGGGGGATGTGAGGAAAGCCTTTTTTACGCAGAGGGTGGTGACAGTCTGGAATGCGCTGCCTGGGAGGGTGGTGGAGGCGGGTTGCCTCACATCCTTTAAAAAGTACCTGGATGAGCACTTGGCATATCATAACATTCAAGGCTATGGGTCAAGTGCTGGTAAATGGGATTAGGTAGGTTTGTCAGGTGTCTCTCAGGTGTCGGTACAAACTCGATGGGCCGAAGGCCCTCTTCTGCACTTGGTAATTCTGTGATTTTGTGAAAAAGAGCCAAAGACCTGGGCCTGAATTTTTCAGTAGTCAGGCAGGCGCCTAACCAGTGGGCCTGGGAGCGCCCGCGAACGGCCCTGATCGCGATTTCACGCTGGCCAATTAACGGGCAGCCAGTATGAAACGCGCTGAAATGCTAAGTGATGATGGCATGAGGGCAGGTGTCAACGTAACCGAGGGTGCGGGCGAGCGCTTCGAGAGAGCACCCTGAGGGCAGACAGCTATCCCAGGGAACTGCGGAGCTCCACAGACTAAAGGACGTGACAAAAATGCTGCAAAAAATGTCCATGCAGCACAATCAAGCTCCCAAGAGCATACACCATAAAAAGCCAGTACCCAGATATCTCTTTTTATTTTATTTCCCCACGGATTTCCCCCTGGATCGAGGTTTGAGCAAACATGTGAGAGCCACCCTGGGAGAATGGCCTCGTCCGCCAGCCGCAAATGTGGACGGGTCAGGTAAAATCGCTGCTGATAACATCGTTAATGGGCTTAATTGCCCACTTAATTGTCGACGGGTGGGCTTCCAACTGCCGCATGTGCCTGCCAAGCAAAATATCGCGCATTAGGGTGTGATGACAGCGGGGCGCTCGCCGGACGTCATCTCGCGCTAATTGGCATCCGTTCAGGTTGGGCGCGTACCTGCCCAGGGGACATAATTCTGGCCCTGATGTGCCAGTAGGCCATGAAACCTGTTGCTGCTTGAAGAGGAAATGGCACCACTGGGGGGAATTAGGGAAACCTTCAGAAGGAGAAATACAGCCAGCCTATGTATTCGTAAAGGCTTCTACTAATGCCCTCACGCATCAATATGTCTGAGGCAGGAAGAGGAAAAGGAAAAATAGGTTTCTTTCTCACAGAATCAAATAATAATAGAGCACAAAAGAAGGCCATTTGGCCCATCGAGTCAGTCAGTACCGGTTCTTTCAAAGAGCAACCCAGGAAGTCTCACTTCCCCACTCTTTCCCCATATCCCTGTAATTTATTTTCTCTTTGGAGTACTTATCCAATTTCCTCTTGAAAATTACTATTGAGCCTGTATCTACCATTCTATCAGACAGTGCATTCCAAATCCGAATCACTCAATGCATGAAGAAGCTTTTCCTCATCCTGTCTCTGGTTCTTTACCAATCACCTTAAATCTCTGCCCTCTGATACTACAGCCATTGGAAACAGTTTCTCTTTATTTATTCTATCATGATTTTAAACCCCTCCAACAAATCTCTAGTCTTTTCTATTCTAAGGAGAACAACCCCAGCTTTTCCAGTCTCTTCACATAACTTTAATCCCTTGACCCTGGAACGATTCTACTATTATCATATGCAAAGCTCTTCTGCATCCTCACCAAACCCTTCATGCCCTTGCTAAAGTGTGGTGTCTAGCTGGGGTCTGGTTAGTGTTTATAGGTGTTACACGACTTTCTATCTTTTGAACACTGCCTCTACTTATAAAACCAAGGAATCCATCCGCTTTATTATCTGCTTTGTTAGCCTGTCCTGCTACCTTCAAAGATCTGTGCACAACCAACCACAGTCTCTCATGTTGTGCTAACCTAACCCAAGGCCAACCTGCCAGCTGCGGCCTCCATGATTCATCCAGCTCAGCAAGTGCTGGCACTGACAAGCCACTCAGTCATGCACATTGATATCTGCCACGCAAGTGAATTCTGAACATTTGTTACCTTTAAAGTTTCCTCCAGTTGATGGTCTACATGCGGGAATGGTGACTTGTTAGTTGATCGGTCACAGTAGGTCATGACCAAATGGATCTTCAGGTTTCACTTGAAGCTATGGGACCTCATACGGGCTGAGCTGGGGTTTCTCAGGATTACTCCCATCTGATATTGTGGCCTCAAATCTGAAGGGTGCAGATCCATCAGGATTGATAGAACATTCACAGGGATGATGATGGAGTCGCGTAGGGTATTGTCTGATGTAAGCACCACTCAAAAAGTCAGTAAATGGACGGATATTGATCATTTGAATGCAGAGATTGGTGGGGTGAAAAGTGAGGACAAGGGAGACCCTATCATGGCTTTGGAAGGGAGGGGGAGCGGTGAGGACAGAGGTGCAGGAGATGGGCTGAACACCGATGAGGGCCCTGTCAACTAAAGGCAGTGTTTGCCTTATTTGCAGGGCAGCTTGAGTTGTTGCTAATTGGTGCATGCAACCTTCTATCTGCTGGCATTAGCTGCTCACTTAAGGGCCTCAGTTGGCATTGGGGTGGAAAGTCTATCCACGGGCCTTCCTGCCTCGGACTTATTCAGAGCAGAGAAGGGAAAGTGACGGTGTCCCCATCTGCCAACCTCCTGCCTGATTAAATACTCCCCCCATCAACAAAATCACCATGGGAGGAGGGCAAGAAATTTCACCCGTAGAGTCATGGCAGATGGCCATTTGGCCCATTGAGTCCATGCTGACTCTCTGCAGAGCAATCCAGTCAGTCTCATTCACCCTGTAGCCCTGCAAGTTTATTTCTCTCTAGTGCCAGAAGGAAAAAAACTGTTCTGTTCTGACCAGTATCCTTATTTTGCCGTTTTTACTGGTGTTCCATTTTAAGGTATACTAGACCAGTTCGGAGCAGTATTCTTATTTCCCAGTTTTCACTGTTCTTTTGTTTCGGGTGCCCATCTGATTTCCTTTTAAAATCATTGATTACCTCCACCTTTACCATCCTCGTAGGCAGCAAGTTCCAGTTCCTTACCATTCGCTGTGGAAACAACATTCTTCCTCACTATGTTAATGACCTCTTGTCACAATTGGAACATGTTGAGGATGAAAAGATTTTAAACAAGCGGAGAATCAAGAAAAGAGGAGGCAGCAGGGCTGCAGAAGCGAATGAGTAAAAGGCAGAGGTCTGTGATAGGCTAGAGGTTGAAGTGATTAAATGGCAGATGTCGTGATGATACATGACAAAATGAAGTGATAATGAGACTCATTAACCCCACGGTTTAAATTAAAAAAAACCCGAATGTTTCAAGTCTCTCTTTACATCTTTACCCTCATCATCTGTGGTAACTCCCCAATTCGATCACACTTCCCCCTTTTATTTCTTTTATATCCTGCCCAATGCACAGATACTTTATCAAGCAATTCAAAATTCATCGTGACTATAGTGCGGGAGCAGAAAGATTTGGTCTAGCTGCATTACCTTTGCTTCATCTATCTCTCTCTCTCTCTCTCGCTGTAGTGCCGCACAGCTGGTGCCTGTGCACAGGGCGATTGTCTAGTCAGGAGAGGGGCAGGTCAGTCGATTTAGTGTCAGAACTCTAGAGATTGCTTTCTAAAAATGGAACAGACCACTGGTAAATAATACCAAATGAAAGAACCAAGCAAAGCAGCTAACAGACCCATAGCCTGACAGGAATTGAGAATAACCTCCTATTGCTGGCAATTTTTTCGTATCTTACTTTTAGATATTTGCTTTCTTGCCCTGTTAGCATCCGGAATTTTCACAAACGTTCTCCTGACCCATGACTGGGATTTATGGTTGATTAGTAAATTCTTCAGGGAAATAGCCATTTTTTTTCCAGGATTTTCACTGATCTTCTGCCGTGGTAGAGTGGGAGAAAATCTATCAAAAGCCTTCCTGACAAGCTTGCCCCATCCACAACACAATAATTTAGATTCACATTTGTTTACCAGAGCTCTGGTAAGTATCTCTGTGTAATTCCGCAACAACAACTTGCATTTATACAGCGCCTTTAACATAGCAGCTGATGGCATGACTGCCAATGTTGGAGCGATTCAAGTTGGGGATGCGCAGGATGCCAGAATTGGTAGAGATTACAGAGACAGGGAAAGGAAAGTCCATGGAGGGATTAGAATACAATGGCTGGAATCTTCTGCCCTCACAGGGGGCAAGGAAGGAGGCAGGTGAGCCTGACAATTTGGTGGATTAGCTTGGGGACCGATACCTGGTGCCTTCCTGCCTCGACCAGAAGATTGTTTTGGGTGGGAAGACCATGGTCGACCTTCCCATCCTGCCTCCACTTGAGTCCCTTAAGTGGCCAGTTAACAACTACTTAAGGGACTCTCCTTGTCTCCGCTACAATCTTCCCAGCCCCAGGCAGGCCTGCCGACATGTGACCTATATGACAGGTAAAACCATGTGAGCTGCTTGTCAGCTGGAGGGGGGTGGAGTCCCTCATTCTGCACTAATCTGTGCATGATTGAGGGCATGGACATGGGGCAGTGGGCGTGGATGCAGACAGCACCACCCCGCCCTTGCTGCTAACTTCCTGCCACCCTGTGACTTCCAGCTTGTGAGATTACGCCCCCCCCCCCCCCACCACCACCACCACCCCCCCCACCACCCGCATAACTTTTTTTGGGTCACTCTGTGGTCCTGGGACTCCAGACCCATGAGGCTGCTAAGTACAAGTGCTGCTGGCCTCTCATTGGCCAGCAACTTCTGGTGGGTAGTATGTCCTCTTCTGGCATCTTCAGTTGGGAGGGAAGCCTGGCCACTGTCCACTTAACTGGCAGAAGCATACGTTGGACCTGCCTCCTCAGAGCCAGTGCGGGTGTCTCGCCACTTTTTCAGGCGGCATGTGAGACTCCGGCCAATAACGGAAGATTCCACCTGTGAGGGGACTAAGACCTCACACCCTATTTTTTTAATATAAAATAGATGCAGGTTTCCTCATGGCTATTTCTACAAATTTTTAAAAAACTGGACAAAAACCTTTTAAAATGGCTAAACCCATGCCTGTCAATGACCCCTGAATGAAAGGAGCTATCTGGCAATTTCAAAAAAACTTGCACATCGTTATAACGATGCGCCCCCCCCAACCCACCACCCCCCCCCCCCACCCTCGCCCCCCCACCCCATGGGCTGCAGAGACCAAATTCAAAGAGAAGGATACAAAGGCCATCTGCATTTCAGAGACCAGACTGGCCAACAGGAGTCTATTCGAGTGCTAGGTCAAAGGAACCTGCAACCGTTCTGTCATTCCTTAATGGGTGAAATAATTAACCACCTTGGGGACCCAGGTAAGGAATACACAGACCTTGTCAAAGACAATGTGGAGAGGTCGGAGTCATGTGACATGGACCTAGCTTATGGAACCACTGATATTATATATATAGAGCTGCAAAGCTCAGTCTGCTATTTTACCATATACAAGCAGCAGCACAGAAAAGAGGCTCTTCCCAGGTTTGAACAGCTGCCCCATATACACTGTTTCTACTGGAGCTTCTATCCCATTGCCTACAAGGCTGATTCAACACCGTGTACCTATCTCATTGTGGAAATCAACTGTACTGGAAAAGTGAAGTATAAAGCATCATTTTTCAACCTACTAACCTCTGTGAAGGAATACCTCATTGGGCTTTGATTTTGCACTAAGGACCCCATGAAACAATCATTCTTTTCTCTATGGTCTTTGCCCTGTAAACCTTTGTAAACCTTGATCGGTAAGGGGATCAAAGGTTATGGGGAGAAGGTGGGAAAATGGGGTTGAGAAACTTATCAGCCATGATTGAATGGCGGAGCAGACTCAATAGGCTGAATGGCCTAATTTCTGCTCCAATGTCTTGTGGTCTTATGGTATTTCTTTTCTCTATTCCTCTTTTGTTGTATTAGTGTGCAGGAGGCTAAATTGCTACCTTCCTCCTATGTTTAAGTGTGTGCAAATAAATTAACCAATTGAGTTCATCATATTTTGCTGTGAGGTCGTTAATAAGAGATTGGATTGCACTAAAACTGAGAGGAATACGCTACCGCCTCTAAAGGGGGAAGCAAATCAAAACACCTTTCTGTTTTCGGACAGGTGGTGAGAGTGGAAATCAGGGTTATTTAAACTAACCCCACCCTCACATCTGTAGTACTTCCAAGGATGAGAATTTTAAAATTGCATATTTCAACAAATAACACTGTCAATTAGCAATGAGGAAGGGAAGGAGGGAGGTATAAATACATTTCTGTTCTCCAATATAACTACAAAAACTTCACAGAGGGGTGAACTTTAAATTTATTTTCCAATGAGAAACCCACTGGGTGAGATGAAACAGTGATTTTACACATAATCAATAACTTATTTTATATATGCAATGGTACCAAGTTAACTTAGGCCATATTGTAGTTTATCGGAATGGTATGAAACATTCAAGACATTTCCAAGGGCAATACGTCTTTTAGGCACCACACAAGGTGCTTGGGTCCATGTGTGGGGAGCAGGCTGATGATGCTGACAATCTCTGATGAGGCTATCGCCTTGGCCTGTCTTCAAATTTCAAATTAACACTGGCAAGAAGCAGGATTCCAAAAGGCATTAGCAAATCTTACTTGCTATCTTCCACTATACAGTTCAGTGTTAACGTGCACATACAAGTGGCAAAGCAAGAATGGCCTCTGGCAACACATTGGAAAATGACAAACTATTCTGCTCAGTATTAGGACAAAGGACAAAAAATATAAACAGACAGGCTTACAATGAGTTGCAAAAGATCAGTCGCAACGCTCAAAGAGAAAAATCATGGACAGAGAATTAACCCCTTATAACCTTGCAGAATACAGACCTGATGACCATTGCCTCTGTGTTGAACTAAGGTTTCACCTGGATAAATGTCGTATTTTAATATCAATAAAATTATTTAAAGAGCTTAAATTCCAGAGTCAGTCTCAGTTAATTATTATCTTTTAAGCCTAGAAAAGGTGAAAGAAAACTGTACAAAATTACTCAATGTTTCACAACGCATTCTCTCAGAATACAATCAATTATGATACAGATCAAAAGGGGCAGCTATTTTAAGTACAAAGAGATCCCTGAAATAGGACTTATGGTGACGATCAGTTAAACTGTTCTTGTGATGGGGTTTCAGGGAGAAATATTGATCAGGCACTGAGAGAGCTTTCAGTCCTTCTTTGAATTGGACCATAGGATCAGGAACATTCACCTAACAGGTTAAAAACTTCTGTTTCAACATCTCCTCTGAAGACCTCCAACATTGTAGCAATCTCTATGTAGTGATCAAGAGTAAGCACCAGTAACAACAACTTGCATGAAAACAGCACCTTTCATGTAATAAAACCCCATGAGGCATTTACCAGGAGTGATCATCAAATAAATTATGACAATGAGCCACATAAGGAGAGATGAGGAAAGGTGGCAAAATTCTTGGTCAGAGCTAAGCAATAAGAGAGTTGGAAAGCTGAGGGTCCAGGCAGCTGAAGGTGCAGCCGCCAATGGTGGAGCAATTAAAATCAGGGGCTAGAACTGGAGGAGTCCAAAGATTCCAGTAAGCTCTGGGGATGGAGGAGAAGGAAAGGGCAAAGCCATGAAAGGATTTCAATTGTCAATTAAGAACTTCAATATGGAGGCATTTTCGGACCTGAAACCTATCAAGATCTTCGAGCACAGGAGTGATGGGTGAACAGGACATTGTGTGAATTAGGCTACAGGCTGCAGAGCTTTGGATGAACTCAAGGTTATGAAGGATGCAAGACGGAAGGTCAGCCAGAAGAACATTCGAGTCGTCAAGTATAGAGGTAACAAGAGCACAAATGAATGTTTGTAGTGGGTCTTTCTAACTCAGGGATCAGAGTGTAACCAACTGAGTCAAGCTGCTCCATTTACTGCTATCGTTATAACTTTGCCCTTTCATATTTATGTGGTGAGCTCCTAATCTGGTGGATGCAACAAATGAAGACAAAGGAAGGGAGGGAAAGAGTGGAAGTTAGAGTGAGTCAGTCTGAAGGTTTGGAATTCATCTGTTCAGGAACTGTAGGTATACAGGCTGTGGAACAGAATTGTCAATTTTTCATCAGAGAATAGTATGTCACGGAATAGGAAGTCATCCACTGATTTTTCTTCTTCCCAACCCACTCTGCCTCCTTGAATTAAATTTCCTTAATTCAGGAATGAGGGAGTGGGAGGGGGGGTGGGGGGAAGTTAGTGAGGAAAGAAGGAGGGAGTGGAGGGAGGAAGGAGAGGGAGAGAGGAAGTAAGAAGGGGAGGGAGGAAAGAGAGGAGAGGTATAGAGGGAGGAAGGAGAAGAAAGGGAGTGGGAGGAGTAGAGAGGGGTAGAGGGAGGACAGAGAGGAGAAGAGGAGATGAGCGAAGAGGAAGAGAGTGAGAAGGAGAGGAGAGGGGAGAGGAAAAGAGAGGAGATGAAATGAGAACAAGGAAAACTTCCACAGATTGGGAAAAAGATTCCACCACAGGTGTAACTCCTATCCACTCACTGTCGGACCAGGATAGCTGCTGCTGCATACATGGATTTATACTGAGATGAAACAGAAAGTCCAACACATTTTCCTCCACCCAGTTCAGGGGTACTGAAAAGATTGTCATACCCTTACCACTGGCCCAGAAAATATCAGGTAGATTATCACAGACTGGAACTGAACCCTTGGCTTTTGCATCTAATAGATGCAACACAAAAAATTAACTAAGAGATAAAAAACAAAAAACTGCAGATACAGGAAATCCAAAACAAAAACAGAATTACCTTGGAAAAACTCAGCAGGTCTGGCAGCATCGGCGAAGAAGAAAAGATTTGACGTTTCGAGTCCTCATGACGCTTCAACAGAACTAGGTGAATCCAAGGAAGGGGTGAAATATAAGCTGGTTTAAGGTGTGTGTGTGTGGGGGGAGTGGGGGGTGCGGTTGGATGGGTGGAGAGAGAAGTGCAGGGGGGTGGTGTGGTTGTAGGGACAAACAAGCAGTGATAGAAGCAGATCATCAAAAGACGTCACAGACAACAGAACAAAAGAACACATAGGTGTCGAAGTTGGTGATATTATCTAAACGAATGTGCTAATTAAGAATGGTTGGTAGGGCACTCAAGGTATAGCTCTAGTGGGGGTGGGGGGAGCATAAAAGATTTAAAAATATTTTAAAATAATGGAAATAGGTGGGAAAAGAAAAATCTATATAATTTATTGGAAAAAAACAAAAGGAAGGGGGAAGAAACAGAAAGGGTTGGGGATGGAGGAGGGAGTTCAGGACCTAAAGTTGTTGAATTCAATATTCAGTCTGGAAGGCTGTAAAGTGCCTAGTTGGAAGATGAGGTGTTGTTCCTCCAGTTTGCGCTGGGCTTCACTGGAACAATGCAGCAAGCCAAGGACAGACATGTGGGCAAGAGAGCAGGGTGGAGTGTTAAAATGGCAAGCGACAGGGAGGTTTGGGTCATTCTTGCGGACAGACCGCAGATGTTCTGCAAAGCGGTCGCCCAGTTTATGTTTGGTCTCTCCAATGTAGAGGAGACCACATTGGGAGCAACGAATACAGTAGACTAAGTTGGGGGAAATGCAAGTGAAATGCTGCTTCACTTGAAAGGAGTGTTTGGGCCCTTGGACGGTGAGGAGAGAGGAAGTGAAGGGGCAGGTGTTAAATCTTTTGCGTGGGCATGGGGTGGTACCATAGGTGGGGGTTGAGGAGTAGGGGGTGATGGAGGAATGGACCAGGGTGTCCCAGAGGGAACGATCCCTACGGAATGCCGACAGAGGGGTTGAAGGGAAGATGTGTTTGGTGGTGGCATCATTCTGGAGTTGGCGGAAATGGCGGAGGATGATCCTTTGAATGCGGAGGCTAGTGGGGTGATAAATGAGGACAAGGGGGACCCTAACATGTTTCTGGGAGGGAGGAGAAGGCGTGAGGGCGGATGCGCGGGATATGGGCCAGACACGGTTGCGAACCCTGTCAACGACCGTGGGTGGAAAACCTCGGTTAAGGAAGAAGGAGGACATTTCAGAGGAACTGTTTTTGAAGGTAGCATCATCGGAACAGATGCGACGGAGGTGAAGGAACTGAGAGAATGGGATGGAGTCCTTACAGGAAGCGGGGTGTGAGGAGCTGTAGTCAAGGTAGCTGTGGGAGTCGGTAGGCTTGTAATGGATATTGGTGGACAGTCTATTACCAGAGATTGAGACAGAGAGGTCAAGGAAGGGAAGGGAAGTGTCAGAGATGGACCACATGAAAATGATGGAGGGGTGGAGATTAGAAGCAAAATTAATAAATTTTTCCAAGTCCCGACGAGAGCATGAAGCAGCACCGATGTAATCATCGATGTACCGGAGAAAGAGTTGTGGAAAGGGGCCGGAGTAGGACTGGAACAAGGAATGTTCCACATACCCCATAAAGAGACAGGCATAGCTGGGGCCCATGCGGGTACCCATAGCCACACCTTTTATTTGGAGGAAGTGAGAGGAGTTGAAGGAGAAATGGTTCAGTGTGAGAACAAGTTCAGCCAGACGGAGGAGAGTAGTGGTGGATGGGGATTGTTCGGGCCTCTATTCAAGGAAGAAGCTAAGGGCCCTCAGACCATCCTGGTGGGGGATGGAGGTGTAGAGGGATTGGACGTCCATGGTGAAAAGGAAGCGGTTGGGACCAGGGAACTGGAAATTGTTGATGTGACGTAAGGTGTCAGAGGAATCATGGATGTAGGTGGGAAGGGACTGGACAAGGGGAGAGAGAAGAGAGTCAAGATAACGAGAAATGAGTTCTGTGGGGCAGGAGCAAGCTGACACGATCAGTCTACCGGGACAGTTCTGTTTGTGGATTTTGGGTAGGAGGTAGAAGCGGGCCGTCCAAGGTTGGGCGACTATCAGGTTGAAAGCTGTGGGAGGAAGATCCCCAGAGGAGATGAGGTCAGTGACAGTCCTGGAAACAATGGCTTGATGTTCAGTGGTGGGGTCATGGTCCAGGGAGAGGTAGGAGGAAGTGTCTGTGAGTTGACGCTCAGCATCCGCGAGGTAGAGGTCAGTGCACCAGACAACAACAGCACCACCCTCGTCAGCGGGTTTGATGATGATGTCAGGGTTGGACCTGAGAGAATGGAGTGCAGTAAGTTCAGAGAGAGAGAGATTAGAATGGGTGAGAGGAGCAGAGAAATTGAGACGACTAATGTCGCGCCAACAGTTCTCAATGAAAAGATCAAGAGAAGGTAAGAATCCAGAGGGAGGGGTCCAGGTGGAGGGAGAATATTGGAGGTGGGTGAAATGATCCGTTGAACGGGGAGAGGACTTCTGCCCAAAGAAGGGAGCACGGAGACGAAGACGGCAAAAGAAGAGTTCAGCATTGTGCCCAGCCCGAAATTCATTAAGGTGAGGGCATAGGGGTATGAAACTAAATCCTTTGCTGAGCACTGAACGTTCAGCATTGGAGAGGGGAAGGTCAGAGGATATTGTGAATACACAACTGGGGCTGGGATTGGAAGATGAAAAAATTAACTGCCACGTTCAACTAATTTTAAACTGAATAAAATATTAATCGCAGATACTTGGTCAAAAATTATGGTTCTGTTTTGAAGTACACCTGGGAACATAGTAATAACCCAACATTTATGAAAAATGCAGCAAGAAAGATATATCATTATAATACAATTATATTGACGTAACATATTAGCTCATCTGTCAAAGTTCATGATGCAAGTATCCCCATCACTGCCAGATATGAATTTGTTGTAGAATGATTATTTTTCGAGGTTTCTTGCCATTTTTACATCAAGCAGTGAACAGCAAACTATCAGTTTTCTCATTTCATTCCATTGCTCTGCTGTGGCTGGATATCGTGAGTCATTGTCCTCTTAATAAAATGAAAGTGTGGAAAGTCTGAGGGGCAGGGCATCTGTCAGAACTTTCCAGATGAGCAGCTAAACGGAAGCAATCAGCAGAAAGCCGAGCTCACTGATGACTTTATGGAGTGGGATTGTGATGAACCGTACCTAAAGTGTCACGTCATCCTCGAGCAAAAGGAGCTGCACTGTAAGGAGGTTTTAACTTTGTGATCAGTAGCTATTCATGCAGAAAGCAGAACAGGAGAGTGTTTAAATATGGCTGCGTGCTCTATGAGCGGAAAAAAAATTGTAATACTGTTGCGCTGTCCTTCACACTAAATGTTCTGTCCTTTCGAACTCTGGCGGTTCCTTTCCCATGAGCAGTATGAATTATTGACAGCAGGCTCCTGCTGACTGCAGGTGAATTTGAACCAGTCTTCCCCAGGTCCGGCCGTGTTGATCCTACTGCATGTTTCTGACACTAATTTGAAGAAGGGCAGGGGAGTTACTCTGGTGTCCTGGCCAATACTAATCCCTCAATCAACATCACAAATAACAGGTTATCTAGCTTTTTTTTACACGTTGCATTTTGTGGTTTCCAAACTGACAAAAGTAACTACAGTTCAGAACTTAATTGGCCACAACGGACTTTGGGACATCTGATAGTTATGAAAAACGCTTTAATAAACGCAAGTCTTTTTTTCTCTCTCTTTTCCACCAATGGCTTAGTGGATGTCATTGTTGTGTTCAGTTGTTTGGTGTTTGATTGTGTGTGTGTGTTGACTGTTCACCATGCTGTGTGATGTGAATAAAGTCTGTATGTGAGGCTAGAAAAAACAGAAACCAAACACTAAGCTTGTGCAAGCTGCAGACATTTTAAAAGCATTGAAATAAAGCTCCTGTTTACACATAAAACCTGGTGAGCGTCATCTCTGCATATCCTCGAGACATGAAAGATAATAGGTTGTCAAAACTGAGATTATTCTGTTTGATGATGACTTCATTCTTAAAGTCCAGTTCACTCCCCATTTGAAAAACAGAGATTAAATTGCTGAACATGACCCAGTGGAGTGGAAATTCCTTTAGGCCTGGTCATTCTCGAGCCTGAAATGGATAATGCAAAAACAGTGGACGCACTGCCTGAAATTGGGCTTTGGGCCTCAATAATCAAAAATAAAAGTGTGTTGCCAGCACCTGTCATGTGTCTATGGCCAGCTCATATATTTTGAAAGGATGAATACATAGGGGTGGTTGGGGGGCTGGGTGGGGTGGTGGGTGATGACAAGGGAGGGGAGAATGAGGGGTAGAGTGACAATGGGAAGAGGGGAGCATTCCTGAATTACTCAGCTTCTCCTGACTCCACATGAATGATTTTTGACCTTTTCTCCTTTTTTAAACAAAATGATCCATTGTCAGGTAAGACTCCAGTAACCACTTCAGAATCTGACAAAGACCATTTCTGTCCTCTGCCTGTTGAACTCCAATATCAACAAGGAGGCCAAAAACAGGCCTTAGGCTCCTCATTTACAAATTTCTATTCTGGCAGCTGTCAGAGATGGCTTAAAAAAAAAATCACCTGATCAAATATCAGGGAGGATTTGAGCTAGGAAAATCCAGTTCCCGAAATTTGTCCCAATGAAGAATAATGCAACAAGGTTCAATATCGCTCCAGTCCATGGTATGCTTGCGTTCTTCAACATCAAGGAGCCAAGGCCAATAAATTTATTGGGAACTGTTTACAATACTATTGCCCATCCAAGTTTATATTACAGCAGAAGCAAGTACTCAGTCCCTCGATCATCACACCTGATCCACACGAATTGTGCTCTTCCTCCAGAACATTGAATACATGTTCCAAGGCTGCCAATCATCCATTAGAACAGCACTAATCAAGTTACTGGTACTTAACACAAATCAAAAGACTATTCTTAAATATTTTTTATCAGCCAGAAAATTCCTTGCATGCTTCCAGGAGTGAAGATTCATCTTCTTCTGCTTGTGGAAGTCTCTCATTTACAGTAGTGTCAGCTGATTCTCTATCCCTTTCAGATATAGAATTAAACAGCATTTGCTAAATTAGGTTTCCTGAAGCACTCTTTAAGCCATGATAAATCAATAAATTCCTCATTTCACCATGTTACAATTACCCATCGGTACTACATTGAAGTTATCCATTGAAACCCTAGTACGATTGCTCCCAGCAATCATTAAGATCAATTTTGTAAAAAAAAATCTACCTCCATTTCCTCCAGCTATAACCTGTTGTTAAGCTATCTAGTTTACAAAAAAAAGGGTTGCATTTGTTTTAATAGTCCCTGCACTACTTGCAATTGGAAACATATCTAGCTACTTATGGCTGCTTTAGAAGTCTGAATAGCCATAAGTCAATTTTGTGTTGCAATTACGACTTGAAATTACAAAAATATGAAAAGTAATTGCGAGGATAGACTCCCTGAGACCAGGTAATTTATTCAAACGCTGCAGAGTTTAATTTTCTCTGGTACCACGCTGCTTAACACAGGCGTGTACAATTGCTCTGTGCATCGTTTTAATGCCTATTTGCTAACAGCTGGATTAAAATGCAAAGAATTTTTACATAAATGCATTAATTACTGGACTAATAGAAGAATTTTTATGTTTAATGCTAGGAAATTGTCATCAATTCAGAACAGGTCACCTACTGCTTTTGACTGAGCCTTTTGCCTTTTATCAGACAGTGGGTGGCTATTCAGATAAATGAGATAACCCCTTCACTGCTACGGTACCACACAACAGCTTTGAATATATACAGCAGGACCAATAGAGTTTTACAACATGATAAAGTGATTGCTTTGATAATAATAAGTGGGCTTTGACCTGATTTGATTCCCTAAGGATTATGGATTATCCAGCACCATCCATTCTCTAGATGCTGCAAAAGGCAAAGATGAGCTTTTTTTTTCAATCCCAGGTATCATTTTGTGACTAATTAAGTGATTTATTTGCTGGATAGGTTTATATACTTATGAAATTATTCCAGTCCTTTTTGAACCACAAGTGAAAACTCATTAGGCCCTTCCCATTCCCACTCCCACTCCTCCTCCCTTAGGTCATTTTAAATTTCCAAATCCTTTCCGAGGGGCAATGCAATAATTTAACAATTTAGTGGACAGGGGTGGGACATTATGTACTAACTGACAAAAGCTTAAAATCCCTCTCACTCCACCCTGTCAAAAAGGAATATTTTGAAGCCATTTTATTATTGATGAAGTACTAAAAACAAAGATAAAAATGTACAAAAAAAAATCCTCAGTCACACACTTGCTTGGGACACCCAAACTTTACCTGTGATAAACAATGCTTTCTGTAAGGTAAAAATGTCAGCCTGGGATTTGTTGCAGTGGGGATCTAATGGCATGTCCAGTTAGTTTGACTTTCCCCCTCAACCTTCAGCTTTAATATTATTTTGCCCTGGAACTTGCCAGTAATGTGAGCTGATTAACTGTGCATCTGAGATCTCATTGAATGATGCGGCCAGCAGTGTGTCTCCTTAAGCAATAAGATTTAAGGATTAGGAAATAAACAGAGTAACAATGGAGAAGGAAGAAATGTGAATTAAAGACAAATCAGGTTCAGAAAAATAAATAATGAGAGAGAGAGAAAGATTGACTTATGTGAGAGAAAAATGAGACAAATGAAAAAAAAATTAACATTATTTAAAAATTTAAAACAAAATGCAGAACTTACCTAACAACAATTTACTACTTGTAAGAATGATGCTCCACAATTTAAATTGTTTCCTTTCAAACCAGGAGAGATTGATTGGCATTACAGCAATATAAATCTTATTAAGACGGTACTTAGGCTGTTAAATGGCAGCCTTAAATTTCTGTGATGAGCTTAGGAGATAATTAATGCAGCATTTTCAAACGGGGAGAATTGAAAGCGAGATGCCACTTTTGTGAGACTAATGTAATGGATTAATGGAAAAGGTGTTGTTTTGAGTGATGTGGGCTGTGATGTATCAGTGACATCAGCAGTCATGTGCTAGATTTTGTCTCTCAAGAGAGGCTGGAACACCTTGTACTCAGGACGGACATCTACCCTGTAAACTATCTTATATCTAATGTTAATAAACCAGTTTAAAGCAAGTACCAGAGTAAGGCCACAGTTGCTCCAGATAGTATAGGTCATACATGCCAGAGGAGTTGGGCCATGAGTATATGAAACAGCTGAAGCTGCAAATTATCTGCAACTTGCAGTGATTTGCAATTCATGGATTATCTCTTCCTGGCCACAGCTTGGTGGATGATTTGCACATTAATAATGGCTAGTATCATTAAATTCACTATTACTTTGGCAGCAAATTCTGGTTCATTACCTTGCTTGCTTCAAGGATAATACAGCAAATGCATTCATTTGATCTGTTCCATGCCGTTGAATTGCCTGATCATGGAAGAAAAAATAAGCATTAAGTTACATTTAATTTTGCCTTTTTAATAAAGAATTAAAAAATCCAGATTAACAGCAATTTTAAAATAGTTGAAAAGTAAACACCATAATTTTTATAAACGCTTTGAAAAGCAGAAATCCTAATTATGTAAAATTGCAATATTTCATTTTATTAAAAGATAAAATAAATGACTTCAACCGGTCAATCTAAATAATTAAAAGTCGTGTCAGAACTTAAATGTTTCTATAACCTCGCAAATTGCCTGTCAACCTTTAGTCTTGGCTAAAATAACTACGATCTGATTTGCTAAAGTATCTGATTGTTATTGGTTAGCGAGAATAGCTTTTAGGAACTCGCAAACTTCATAATAGCAAGCAGTACAAAAATAACCCTCAACCCATTTAAAATACAAAAGATTGTTTGAGTGGAACCGTCTGTGCCCGCTGGCATTGGGCGTGTTCGGTGGCATGAGCGGATAATATGGCGAGAAGGCGAAAAGTCGGATTGACAATGTCGTGAAACTAGTTTATGATCATCCGCTCAGCCCGCCGATGGAGGGCTGCGTTTCCCAACATCGGACGTCAGGAACCTCATTGTAATACATCTGCATATCATTATAAGCCCCAGCCAGCTGCAATCATTGCCCCCATCCCTCTGGATCGTCCGCCCACATCGGCAGGAAAGCATGTTTTATAACAGCATATATAAGGTGTACACTTAGCGCGCTGCACTCTGAGGGGAACTCAGATGTGAGTATACAGTAGCATTGAGGACCGTTTGCCCAGGTCGCCTGTTGGACTTCAAGGTTGAGGTGCATTGAGGGGAGAGGGGAGGGGTGGTGGCAAGGGTGCTTGAGGTGACCTGGGGAGGAGAGGAAAGGGCTGCCCTGCGGTTGATGGTAGCTCACAAGCACGTGCGGGGTGGGGTGTGGGCGAGGGAAGCAGCCACCTTGTATAAAGTGACCTTTCCTCTGCAACTGAGATACTTCAGGCACAGCCACATTAATATGATTGGAGCCTGGCCTCTAGCAGTTAGTTTGGTGACACTTGGTTCTGCAGGGTGGCTGAAAGGCCGTCCTGTTTCTGTTTGGATTGTGGCTTCTGCTGAGCCTTGCCTCCAGCAACGGAGAGAAAGAGGCTGCAGGATGTGACTGACATGTTCTTCTGCTTGCTGTCACACTCATAGGACACCTGCACACACTGCACTGCTTTAAAGCTAGCTTTTTAACCTATTTTTGACTGGGTATTCCAGGAGGGAAAATAGTCATCTTGCATCTCAGAGCTACTTACACATTCTGAGATATAAATTAACAGGAAATGGATTTTGGGTGACTGCCGAGATGTCTAAATCAGCCTTTTATCTCCACGACCACAGGAGATTGAAGTTCAGTCTTTTGCATCTTTCCTATCTCCCTTTCAAGCATTTCTGCTCGAAAAAGGCCATGCCACCTTTCTCAGGTGCGACATTCCATGTTCTCTCAGGACAGGTCCGTCAGTATAATCCACATAGGAATTTTCCAGAAAGTGGTTACTTCACATTATCAGCCATCTTTTTGCTCAGTGCTTTTAATTGTATTGACACAGCAGCATCCACTGCTTTTCTGATGGCACTGCCAAGCAATGACTAACTGCTGGCCTCTAACTCACTGACAGCTCTCAACTTCCAACCTCCCCACAATACCAACCCCCAACCCCCTACCACCACCCCATTCAGAGTCCTTAATCCTGAGGAAAACCTGCTGTTGTCCCATTAAGTGCCAATGGACACTTAATTCAATGGGCCATCCTGAAAATAGGCAGCGAGGGACTTTCACCTACCCTCCAGCCAATGGGCAAGACCACAATCTTCTTCATTAAATACCACCCAATATCCTTACCATAAAAACAAAAAGCGCTGGGAATACATAGCAGGCCTGGCTGCCTCTGGGGGGGTAAACAGATTTGATGCTGTGACTGTGAAATCTCTTTCCCCAGATGCTCCCTGACCTGCTCCCGCCATTCCTGATTCATTTTGGATTTCCGGCAGCCACAGTATTTTGCTATTCCTTTCGTAGCTGTTTATTTAATGCACCGAAGTCAATTACAAACAACCATGTGTTACTCCAGTCAAAGACAAATTGGAAACATTGAAATAATCTACTAACTGCATAACTCAAAGACTGAAATTTCTCAGGAAGCTTTTATGGGTGTGAATAAGGTAATCTATTTAATCAGTGCAGAAGTAGCAAAGCAACTCTAGGGTTGGAATTAACAAATATGAGACTTGACTATGCAACTGATCCAAACCAATTTGCTTTAAGTAGTTTTTATACATACTTAATTTATTGCATAAATGAATTCATAGCACTTCAGCATAAAAGGCTCTTTTGTACTGAGATGTATTTCAATGCAATAAAAAGCACGTAAAAATGTCAATATGATATGTAACTAATTTTGGAAATATTTTTATAAATCTTTATTCAAGAGTGAAAAAATATATCAGAAAATTCATTAGACACAGCACTTGTTTATCCGTGAATCATGTTTAAGTGGCATTTATATTAATTACTTTGAAATAAAGACACTGTCATGAGCTGGCATGGAGTGCCATCAACAAGCATTCAGCCCTGCTAGGCTCCCGACAAATGCCCGTGCTTATAAGAAGCCATGGGTTGGAGAGTTGTAACCTTCACTTCAACCTGTGCTTCCCTCAAGGTGGTTAAATTAGCCTCAAAAGTCAATGGCAGTCAGGCAGTGTGTACCACCTACAAGATGCACAGCAACAACGCACCAAGGGTCCTTTGACAGCACCTTCCAAACCCACGTCCTCTGCCACCTAGAAGGACAAGAGCTTTCCCCTACCGTCCAGCCTGTTGGCAAGACCACCATCACCTTCATTATATACTGCCCAATATCGCATTGAACACCACCTGCAAGTTCCCCTCCACGTCATTAATCTAAGCTAACACTCCAGTTCAGTACTGAGGGAGTGCTGCACTGTCAGAGCTGCTGTCTTTTGGATGAGATGTTAAAACAAGGCGCTGTCTGTTCCCTAAGGTTGATGTTAAATATCCCATGGCTTCATTTCAACAAGAGGGGTGTTCTCCTTGGTATCCTGGCCAATATTTGTCTCCGTAACAACATCACTAAAAGAGATCCAGTCACTATCTTACTGTTGTTTGTGGGAGCTTGCTGTGTACAAATTGGCTGGTATATCCTTTATTATAATAGTGACTACACTTGAAAAGATGCTTTAGGATATTCTGGGGTTGTGAAAGGTGCTATATAAATGCAAGTCTTTCTATTTTTTCATATACCATGTTAAATCATCCGAATTACTGTGAACAATACTACAAGCAATCTGTAGGATTATTAACTCCAAACATCAGGCATCAAAATGTCAATATATCATGAAAGCAAAATATTTTTGTGTCCTTGGGCTGGATATGTACAAGTGCCTGGCAATTTGCAAAATTGCTAACAATTGTTCAACAGTAATCAAACTCATTAGCTGTAAGACCTATTTAGACCATTTCTCTACAGTGCTCACCAATTACACTGAGAGGGTGAGGTGAAGTAAGATGGGAAGAGGTTCATATTAAACATGGACCAGTTCCTGGTCTGTTTCTGTGCTGCAAATTTGATATAATTAGTGGCATTAAAAAGGAACAGGCTAGGTTAACAATTAAACATCACAGCCCATGATGCAAACCTCAGGCTCCCTGTAAACAACCTTACGAAAGATTATTTAGATTACAGTAGGTATATCAATTTTCATCTTTAATTCGAAAACAACATGGCCTAAAACTAAATAAATTAAAATATGAAGTGGTGATTTGGTCCCTGTAAATATTTCATAGGAGAAAGTGAGACTACACTGTACTGAGGTTATACTGTACGCTTGGCAGAGTTGTGACTCATTCGGTTGCAACAAACATGTAATATTACATAAGCAGATCTCGCATAAACTGGTTGCTTACTATGACTGGAAAGAGACAGCCTGCATCATAACGACAGCTGCACTGTAGTCAGTCATTAGGTTGTAGAAAATGGGCCAAATTTTACAGGCCCACTGTGGATCTGTAAAATGCAGCAAGACGTTCAAAAGCCTATTGATTTCGGCTGGACCGTAAAATCCCGCCAGTATTAAATTCCGCCCAATGGGGTAGATCTTGTTCCAAAATGGAAATATAAAACTCTGAGGGGTATGGCCAGTGTAGATAGGGAAAAATCGATTCAGCTGGCTGAAGGGTCAAGAATCAGGGGGCCTCAATTTAAGGTGAATGGCAACATGAGGGAAAACTTTTTTTTTACGCAACGAGTGGTCAGGATCTGGAACGCACGGCCTGAGAGTGTGGTGGAGGCACAGTCAACTGTGACTTCAAAAGGAAAGTGGGTAATTATCAGATCGGAAAAGATTTGCAGATTTACGGGGAAATGGTGGGAGAGTGGGGCTAGCTGAGTTGTTCTCGAACAGGTACAAATTACCTCTTTCTGTGCTGTATCCATTCTATGGTTCTATAAAATGGGTTACTGACTTACTTTCACCTGTTTTATACAATTGCATAAAGTTAAAAATTATCTCAACTGTGTTATGTTCATCAAGGCAAATTATCTCTACTATCATCATCTATCACACCTCAGCCAGGCATAACATTACCAGCTGCAGCATTGTTAGGCCTCAGTTGCAGATCACTAAAGGTGGAAAATAACATATTGAGTTCAACAATTTTAGATCATGAACTCTCTCCTCCATCCCCACCCGCTTTCCGATCCCCCACTTTTTTTTCCAATAATTTATATAGATTTTTCTTTTCCCACCTATTTCCATTATTTTGAAATGTATTTCCATGCATTGTTTTATCTCTACCTTTTAGCTTTTTTCGATTCCTTCAACTCACCCCACCCCCACTAGGACTATCTGTACCTTGCTTGTCCTGCTTTCGACCCTTAATTAGCACATTCCTTAGATAATATCATCACCTTCAACACCTCTTTGCCTTTTTGTCTGTGACATCTTTTGGTTATCTCCACCTATCACTGGCCCTCTCTCCAGCTCTACTTGTCCCACCTACCCCCCCCACTTAAACCAGCTTATATTTCACCTCTTTTCTGTTTTTACTTAGTTCTGCTGAAGGGTCATTCAGACTCAAAACGTTAACTGTGTCCCTCTCCGCCGATGCTGCCAGACTTGCTGAGTTTTTCCAGGTATTTTTGTTTTTGTTTTGGAAAATAACATTGTTCTATCCAGAAAGTTTTTCTTAATTGCAGCATAGAAACAAGCTTCCTATCCTTAAGTCTCCTGAACAAAATCGAATGGATCCACAGGTGAAATCCTCTCTCTCTCTGGGGCCAAGAACTTGAAAAGGTATTGCCTATAAAAACTGTTTTGATTCTGTCAAAGCCAGATGTGCAACACAGAGGAACAAAGTGAGGGGAGATGGTGGCATAGTGGTAACATCAGTGGTAGGCCAGAGCAGTCCAGGCTAATGCTCAGGGACATGGGTTCAAATCCCACCATGGCAGTTGATGGCATTTAAATTCAATTAATAAACCTGGAATATGAAGCTAGTCTTAGTAATAGTGGCTATGAAACTATAATTGATTATTCACTAATGTCCCTGAGGGAAGGAAATCTACTGTCCTTACCAAGTCTAGTCTATAGGTGACTCCAGACCCACAGCAATGTGGTTGACTCTTAGCTGCCCTCTGAAATGGCCTAGCAAGCCACTCAGTTCAAGGGCAATTAGGGATGGGCAATAACTGTTGGCCTTGCCAGTGATATCCACACCCCATGAAAGGAGAAAGAAAAAGCAAGGAGTGACACTGCTGGTCCAAACAGAAACCTCCCCTTGCCTAAATCTGAGCTAGAATTGGAATTAGGATTGTACATTGATATAGTGCAACATGTAGATGTCAGAATATTTATAAGGTGCTGTATACAACATGTGTGATTCTGATTCTACCTGATCCCACTATTTAGGAGGTAACTGCCAGTGGTCTCTTTTAGGGTCATTGGTTTGACTGCCAAGTGCTTGAGAATGCTAACAGCATGCTATCAATCACCAAAAAAGCTTTGTAAGTAGCTTGAACCTGGTGATAATTGCATGCATTCCTTGGAATATAGAAGATTAAGGGATGATTTCATTAATGTTTTGGGGATTTTGAAAATAATTTATAGGGTAGATAGAACGTTTTTCCACTGATGTGGGAATCTAAGACAAGGGGATATCAAAGCCAAGCCTTTTTTGAGAGGAGTTAGGAAACACTTTTTTTAATCAAAGTGTTGGTAGGAACGTGGAGCTCTGTCCCATAAAAAGCATCAGAAGCTAAATTGATTAATGATTTTAAATCTGAAGTCATAGATCTTGCTAGCCAAGAGTATGAAGCCCAAACAGCTGAATGGATTTAGGATATGTATCAACCATGATATAATTGAATGGGAGAACAGGCCCAAAGGGCTGAATGGTCTCTTCCAGTTCCACTCTCCCTACATTGGGCTCAATTTTGCCCTTGATGGGCAGGCAGGCCCAACCAACTCGGCAGCAGGCGGGCAGCCGATTGCTGCTGCTGAAACAGGCCCTGCCGCCATTTTATTTGAGTGGGCCAATTAAGGCCCGCCCAGCGTGATGCCCGATGGGAAGTGCTATGCACTGTGCGCTTCCTGTGCAGGCAAGGGAGGGATTCCTCAACTGCCAGAGTGCGCTCTTTCTCGCATGCACATGAAAGAGCGCACATCTCCCTGAGGCTAAGTGCAGCCTCAGGGAGATCGGTGAAAGTTGAAAAATAGAAAATTTTAAAAATCATTAACATGTCCCCCTCATGTGAAAATGTCACTGGAGATGGGACATGTTAATGAAATAAACAAAAACTTTATTAAACTTTTTTAAAATCTGAAATCAAACCTCATCCCGCCACTGGACGAGATTTGTTAAAAAAACACCTACCCGCCTGCCCATTGGGCCCATGCGCTGAGCCAAAGTTCACACGGGCTCCTCCAAATCGTCGACAGTTGCTGACTTAATGGCCTTAGCGAGGCCTTTAATTAACGGCAGGCGCGGGTCCCACTGCTGAGCGCGCCCGCCGACCGAAATATCGCGATGCCGTGCGCTGACATCGGGACGCTCGCGCGATGTCAGTGCGCGATATTTTAAGCGCTGAAGTGCGGGCTCCACCATCCGCACGTCTGCTAGAAAATTCAGCCCATTACCTTTTTTTTTGGTCTGGTGTGCCGGTTCTCAGCACCTCATACATCTTCTGACCACATTATCCCATCTCCTGTGCAATGGTTACTCAATGGTTACTCAATGGTTACTCAATGGCTACTCAATGGGCCTAGCAGCCAATTACAGGAGTCACAAACCATGCACTTTAAGCATGATCAGCCCCCCCCACTTGGTTCATAACAGTTTGTTTTATAGAAATGAATGTGTGATGTGGATAATCCTCCTGAGATCTTACAAATAATCTTTGAATTCTTAGTAGACAATCATTGAATGAATGTTTAAAAATGTTGACCTAACAGTTGATTATTATTAATCTGACTTCAAAAATCTGCCCAAAGAATAGTTTGCAAGTAAATATCACATTTCCCTTCTTATTGTCGCATTCCTGCACTCAGTGTATTTAATGAAATGCATTGGTTAGTGCTTTAGAATAACGTTTCTGGATTGATATTACCTAACTTGGAGCTGAGGTAACATCTTGATGAATCTACACTGCACTGTTTTTCAGGGTCAGGGTGTCCAGAACCATACACGATGCTCCAAATATCATCTAACAAACATCAGCTTCACCAAGGCCTTAGTGAAAAGGAAAATCAGGTCCATTTTCTCACACCAAAACAGTTCTGCTAAAGTTCAGTCTCCATATCAAACAGGTGCTGGATAGTTGTCCCATACTTCGGAGGGAATTAGGAAAAGGGTAGCAAGAGTTAATGGCTGGGGCAGAAAAGGAGATTCACTCAAAAAAAACTTGTTAAATCTCAGTTGTGAGAACTATGGATATAATTAAACAAAACCTTTCAGTACAGTACAGTTCAGTACATTTCTACAAAATAGAAAAATGGAATAGAGGGACCGTGCAGAATGGTGTGGTACAGAGGTACCTGGGAGTCCTTGTACATGAATTACAGGTAAAGCAAATAATTAGGAAAGCAATTAGAACTTTGGCCTTTATTGCAGAGTAGGGGAGTCTTGTTATAGTTGTACAGGGCATTGGTGAGACCATTCTAATAGTATGCACATAGATTTGGTCTTATTTAAGGAGGGATATACTTGCATTGGACAGAATTCAGAGAAGCCTCACAAGGTTGATTCCTGGGCTGAATGGGTTAACTTATGAAGAGAGTTTGAGCAGGTTGGGCCAATACTCATTGGAGATTAGAAGTTATCTCATTGAAAGATATACAATTCTGAGACGGCTTGATGTTGGGAGGATGTGCCCCCCGTGAGGTAATCTAGAACTAGGAAGCATAATTTCAGTATAAGGAATCTCCCAATTAAGACTGAGATGAAGAGAAATCTCTTCTTTCACTGGGCCACTGGTCTTTGGAAATCTCTTCCAAAGAAAGCAATGGAGATTTGGTCATTGAATATATTCAAGGCTGGGCTGGGCAGATTTTTGATCCACAAGAGAGTCAAGGGATATGCGGAGCATGGAGGAAAATGGAGTTAAGGCCTTAATCATCTCAACCATGATTTTATTGAATGGCAGGGCAAGCTCGGAGGCCATGTGGCCTGCTCCTGCTTCTATTTCTTAAGTTCTTATACTTCTACTCACTAACATTATCAAAGCTCCTTTGTCATTTTGTCTATTCCCATAAGCAAATACTTTGAGACTTATAATAATTTTCATGCGTAGAAAAATATCTCAAGGAAAATTGGCTTGAAAGTCTTACTGCTAGTTCATGCTGAAATACTGTGCAATTTGGAGGATAGCACTGCATGCAGAAGGTATCATGACTGAACATTATATATGAAATGCAGGGGTTTTAATGGTGACAGTATAATTAGCAGGGCATGTTTGCTACTTAATGAAATGTTATAATTATTTAGAATGAAATGTGTGCTGGTATAATTTTTACTTAGGGGCATTAATGTCACAAATATATATATAATTTCAACACTGTTTGAAAACAGACCTCATACAGTTTTACATAATTGCCATAAATTTTAACTCATTTTCTTGTGGTTTCTTCGCTAGGAGCAATACGTTTTTGCATTAAGGTCATGACCAATCTTGTATGTGAGTAAAACAAACTGTATAAAACTGGCTACAGTCAGGCAGCATATACAATACCACTTTAAAAAGGCACCATATGCTGCATAATTGGAGTATAATGGAGGGTTTAAATAACAGTCTGGAAAAGTCATTCTTTATTGGCCCCATTATTAAGTTTTGGGTGTTGGTGTGCAAATGCTGAACACATTCATTTGCAATCCCTCTCTTTCTATTAGTTGTACTGAAGTGTTAACGCCTCCATTTGAATAGCAAATTGAATACATTCAGATGAGTGAACACATCCCTCAGCACAAGTTCATGGCCACCAGTTAACAAAAAAGGTCTGTGAGTGGTTCAGCAGTTTACTTAGTCACGACCTAACATCCCTGTGGATTGCAATGTTGCAGCATGAGCTACTTCAAAACAGACATACAAGATAGAAGCCCTGACCAAAGTAAGGTTTTTAATCATTGTCTACGCGGGTTGCCAACTCTGGCTGTATTCCTGGAGCTTCCATCAAATGGCCACTTTGGTGAGCCCTTAATGGTGGCAGAGGTGTTGCATTCACATTCTCCTCTTCCACCTGAGCAATGGAGCCAAAGTGATGAGATATTTTGAAAAACATATATAACTCTTTTGACGGTTCAGGCCATGTGCATTCTCCTTATCTTTATTATTCAGCTTAAGAAAAGTGAATGGAAGAAACAGGAGCAGAATTCGGCCATGCGACCCTTGAGTATGACCCACCATTCAATAAGGTCACAGCTGATCTTCTATTTCAGTTCCAGTTTCCCATCTGTTCACATATCCCTTAATTCCTTTTGTGTCTAAAAATCTATCAATCTCTGCCTGGAGTATACTCATCGACTGAGCATCCACAGCTCTCTATGATAGAGAATTCCAATCGTTCACAGTTATCTGGGTGAAGAAATTTCTCCTCATTTCAGTCCTAAATGGCTGACTCTCTATCCTGACACGATGATCCACTTTCCAGTCAGGGGAATGTGTCTGTCAATATCAAGCCTGTCAAGCACGCTAAGAATTCATTAGATTTTAGCAAGGGCACCTCTAATTTTCTAAACGCCAGAGCATGTAAGGGTTAATTTTCCAACCATGCACTTCATCCTCCAGTATACACATTGGCATTTCTGGTACATGTTGCACATCTGCTTTCTAAGCCTTTAAGTGATTGCATTGAAAAGTATACGCAGCACATGATTATATTTCCAAAACTCAATCCCAATGGACCAAGCTTGCCACCAGGAATGACTAAATCAGAATATTACCTTTCATAAGTTCAGTCCTTGTAAAAAACACTTTGTGCCATTTGATATATTTGTCTCAGCTTCCTGACTGACCCCTCATGCTGGTTTTTGTTTACCCCGATCATCCTTTTATTCTTTATGTGCCAGGTGTTTTCCAACATGTCCAGTTACAGGAGGCTGGAACTGTACATAAGGAGGACAGATCAAGCAAGGTAGACTTGCATCTAAGATCGAATCCTCCCCTGATCCTCCTTCTTCTCGAACCTGTAGAGAGAGAGAAAGGTCCATAGGAATCTCCAAAGCATCGTTTTAATTGTCACACCAGCACTGTTTGCTCCACAAACAGATAGAGGTATAGCGCCAAAGGGGAGTTCCTGTTGAACTGGTGTCAGCTGATCCATTCTGAACTGGAAAATGAAATTCAGTTGTGAACTGCTCCTAGTATGGAACCACTAGTTGAGCTAGTCCCATTTTAAGAAGCTGTGTGAAAGGTCCTGTAAAGTTTCTCTACCTTCTTTTGTCCAAGAATAGCAATATGGCTGCAAAACAGTGACTTACAAACAAATGGAGCAAAACAAAAATGCCTTCAAGAGTTTGGACATACTGAAGAATGGAGGCCACCCTTGCAATGTGGTTTTATATAGGTGCTAAGCCAATGCAGCATTAATATTTGCATTTGGGGGAACCGAAAAATGGCTCTTTATTGAGCCTGTACAACTAGTATGTATGTTGCAAACACTTGAGGCATTTTTGGATTGGGTTTGACCACTGTGTGCAGACAATTTTCTGTAAACCTCAGCATCCCATTAAGCCAGGGAGCTGGTTTCTGATGCAGTTGGATCGGAAACATACTGCTGCAGGAAATTATCTTGAGCACATTCCAGGAACTCACACCCCTCTTGTCCCTTTGCACTATCCCTATCCCAGTCTATTTGGATAATTGAAGTTCCCCAGTTCACTCTATAATTCTTGCACCTCTCTGTAATTTCTTTGCAAATTTGTTTCTCTACATCCCTTCCACTGGTTGGTGGTCTATATGCTACGCCGATCAATGTTATTGCACCTTTTTCATTCCTTACCTATAGCCAGAGAGATTCTGTCCTTGATCCCTCTGAATAGTGAGAAGAACAGAAACCACTTGTTTCCACAATAAGGAGACCATCAATGGAACAGACCAACTACCCAGATGATCAGAAAAACAACTTGAACAGAGAACCAATAGTCTCTGATGAATTGCATACTACCCTACAATGTTTGAGAGGGAAGATGGAAATACTTGAATCCTATACAACCTCCGAGAAAGGTTGGGGGGATCGGTGAAACCACCACAATTGTGAACCAGGAATTAAGACAGAGACTTAAGGAGGAGATGTAGTATAAAGGGTTAATGTTAAATATGTAAATAGTCTACATTAGTAGTGATGTAAGATTACATGAAAACAGAGTATGCTGAGAGAAAGTTCTATGTGAAGCCTCGTGATAAGCCTGTACTGTACATAGTTAGCAGAATGCTCAATAAAAGGTAAAGTTTACCAACAGCCTTGTCTCCAACAGTACCTGTAAATTCAAACCATGAGCAACCTCATCCAAGATCCACAATGATTATTACAGTGAAACAGGTAACGGTAACATAGTGGTTATGTTACTGGTTTAGCAGTCCAGAGATCTGGACTAATGACCTGGGGATATGAGGTAAATTTACTTCCTAAATGTATCTGGAATAAAAAGCTGGCATCAGTAATCATGACCACGAAACTACTGGATTGTCATCAAAACCCACCTAGATCACTGATACCCTTTGGAGAGGGAAATCTGCTGCCCTGCCTTGGTCTGGCCTATACGTGACTCCAGACCTGCAGCAATGTGGTTGGATCGTAAGTGCCCTCTGAAATGGCCAATCAAGCCACTCAGCTCTGTTCAAGGAAGCAGCTCACCACCACCTTCTCAAGGGTAACAAATTCTGGTCTTACCAGTGATGCCCACATCTCATGAATAAACAGAAAGCCAAAATCCACGCCCTTAGGCTGTGATGGTTAGTTATGATATAATCTAAAAGTATGCTTTTGAATCAGCATTTTCCTGAGATTTTCCTAATTCATTCTTAGATATGATTTTCCTTTCAAAGTTTCAAAATGGAATGGACCTGCCATATCGCAACATGCACAAGCCAATTAAGAAACCTGGTCAGATTGATACCTACAAGAGCAGGAATCCTCCAGAGGGAAGAGACTTTAGTGGAAGACTAAATGAGATCAGCACTATCTGTTCTAGGGAACCGTTCAAACTATGTCACTCAGAAGGGAAATTAACAGACCAATTCATGGGATTAGTAGCTAAGAGAGGATCTCATTTTTAAAGTCATGAATTTTGTATAATGGTGCAACTGATGTTCACTTTACTATACATTTGGCACGCCAATTAACTCGAGTCACGCAAAAGTTAGGCAGTATTTCCCCAGTGTTTGATCTTTCCAGAGCAAATTTACTCTTAGTGTCTAATTCCAGGCACCCCAAATAAACCCGGGTTCAGTAATAAATTGCAGTAGTGATGCAGTTAAGTTGTGTGCTCTATATACCCCTACAATTCATCGTACTTACTTTAGTTAACACTGCCGCCACTGTCAGTGTTCGGGTCTGGCTTTCTGTGGGTTGAACTGCTGAATTTATAGTTTCTTTAATTTCCAAACCTGTGTTACAATAACAGTGTTTAAAGATCTTCTAAAATTCCCTTGCTAAATATTATACATTGCGACAATGGATTTTTTTTCCACATTAATGATTATTGCTGGGCATGCAGGCAAACTTGTCCGAGGACAGGACTGTAGTCCTTTATGCTGTGAGACATTGCATGTATATGCAACCACGAGATCAGCTTTTTGGCCAGGTTTTGTACCACTAATTATACTTTCCCAAAATGGAAAAATCAGACAGCTGGTCAGAAGTCTGTTAATTTCCCATTTTCTCAGTCCTGGCTGTTCACTTCCCTGAGCAACAGTGGAAGTTATTGATTATTGATGCCAGAGTGACTGAGTGCAAAAGCTCAAAGCAGCTGTTGGTATAGCTCCACTGGTTCACTTTCACTTAGGATCACACAGTGCCTGTGTGTAGTAAGCATTCTTTTTAGATCCAGACTATACAGCTAGTCAGTTGTTGTCATGCTCACTGAATGTAGATCACACCTGAGCAACATTAAAGTTGAAAACTGTGAAGCTGCTTCCATTTATTGCAAGGATCACAAACTCTGTCCGTGAGATGTGTAGGGAGTTTGGCACACTGCCATAGATGGGTTAGAATGGGGCTGTACGTGAGGTTGGTTCATTCAAAGCTAATACACGCACAACAAGAAAAATGACAGATAATTTATCGACTCTGACACTTTTGACACATAAATGGTGCAAGGCTGGGTGCGAGTGATGCAGTTTTGTCATGTCTTTACTACTACTGTTCAAGATCTGGAAGTTAACTGCCAATACAAAGGACTCCAGATGTCATGTTTTCTCCTCTTTGTAACTTAACTCCTCTGCAAGATGTTCTGCATCTGAGTATCAGTGGAAGAAACAAAGAAAGACCTGGATTTACATCGTGCCTTTCATAATCTTTGAGCTCCTCAATTAATTTTGCAGCCACTATAGATTTTCTGAAGTGCAGTCACTGTTGTAATACAGGGAAACACTGCCAATTTGCGCACAGCAAGCTCCCACAAACAGCAGTGAGATAATGGCCAGTTCACCTGCTTTTTTGTTCTTGTCTAAGGGGCAAAGGTTGGAAGGGATACCAGGGACAACTCCTCTGTTCCTCTTTGAAGAGTGCCAGGGAACTATTATGTCCACCTGAGAGGTAGACAGGGCCTCGGATTTACATCTCAAACTTTTGCAGTGCCATGATGCAGTGCCAACCTGGATTAGGTGTTCAGGTTTCTCCAGGGTGAGAAAATCTTCTGACTCAGGGTTAAGAGCGCTGCCAGTGAGTCAAGTAATAGTAAGTGGCAGCACCAAAGTCAAGCTGTTGAGCTCCTTTAGTGGTTGGAAGTAGCAGGGAAGCAGAGAAAACATATGAACATACGAGCTGGGAGCAGGAATAAGCCACTCAGCTCTTCAAACTTGCTCCGCCATTCAATAAGATCATGGCTGACCTGATTGTAACCTCCCTCCAACCTCCCCTAACCTTTTACCCCCTTGTTTATCAAGAATCTATCGACTTCTGCCTTAAAAATATTCAAAGACTCTTTCCACCATCTTTTGAGGAAGAGAGTTCCAAAGACTCATGAATTTCTGAGAGAAAAAATTTCTCCTCATCTCTGTCTTAAATGGGTGACATCTTATTTTTAAACTGTGCCCCCTAGTTCTAGATTCTCCCACAAGAGGAAACATCCTCTCCACATCCACCCTGTCAAGAACCCTCAGGTTCTTAAAGGTTTCGATAAGGTCACTTCTTATTCTCCTAAACTCCAGTAGATACCAGCCTGTCCAACCTTTCCTCATAAGACAACCCACCCATTCCTGGTATTTGCCTAGTAAACCTTCTCTAACGCATTTACATCCTTCCTCAAATAAGGAAACCAATACTATACACAGTGCTCCAGATGTGGTCTCACCAGTGCCCTGAACAACTGAAGCATAACCTCCTTACTTTTGTGTAATGACTCGATGGAGCAGACAGGTTTCAACAAGAAACAGCTAAACTTCATCACAGAGAGCTTTTCAGGTGCTTTTCAGGCCAGGACTCTCGTCAGGAAGCCTCACTCCCCAGGTTGCCCATGCAAAGGGTGAACTGTTTGGAGCCTCCACAGAACATCACGTGACCCCCTGATAGACAGTAGGAGGGGCTATACCCTCAGACTTCCCCTCCTTTAGTTTTTTTTACAATCTCCATTAATAAGAAAACATTTGAACATCCAACAAGATATACATATATCCAATATCAAGTGATTAAAGATCAATTCTGTGAGGTACTCTCCATATGGCTAAAGCAGCATATCTCTACCACTTGAGGTTCCTTAACAGGATCGACAGGATCTGGAACTGCAACATGAGACACATCATTGGAAAGCGGCAGTTCAGGGTTTGGCAACTCTACAGAGACGTTGGGTATGTCAATTCCAGGTCGATCACTTGTCCCAGGAATTGACAGTTCAACGTTAATCACAGGTGGAATAGTTGCTTGCTAGAATGATTCTCTGGCACGAATATAGTCTATGTGCTTACAGACGATCCTCTCTCCCACTTGTACTTGGAAAGATAATGGACCAGTCTCTGACTCAATGGTTCCAGGAGCCCAATAGGGCCCACTGACAAAACTTTGCATGAATACCATGTCACCTATAGTGAATGTGTGAGCTTTGCTGTGTACATTGTGGTTACATTTTTGATTACTCTAATTATTCTCTACCTTCCCCTTTAAATTTGGAAACACCAGGTGTAAACATGTATGTAGTTGGTGTTTCATCAGTAATTCAGATGCTATTGAACCCGTAGCTGAATGTGGTGTTGTATGATAACTGAAAAGAAAGCAGGGAAATTGAGATTCAGGAGCGCCTCCAGATAACTTTTTCATACCAGACTTAAAAATTTGTGCTGCTCTCTCAGCTAGGTCATTTGATGAGGGATGGTAAGGGACTGGTTTAATATGTTTGATTCCATTCAGATCTATAAATTTCTGAAACTCTGTGTTAGTAAAAACGGTGCCATTATCTGAAACAACAATTTCAGGCAGATCATGTATGCTGAAACTGTGATGTCACTTCTCGATCATTGAGTGTGATGTTGGCAACTTGATTTCATATGCATCCATCGATTTGGAATGTGCACCTGCAATTAACAAGAACATGGTACCCAAGAATGGTCCTATGTAATCGACATGTAATTGAACCCACGGTCAACAAGGCCACTCCCACAGATGCAAGGGAGCTGGAACAGGCAACTTCTGTTGTTGCTGACAGTGGAGACAGTACTCAACCAAGTTTTCAATATCTCCATCAATGCCTGGCCACCATACATAGCTCAGCTCAAGCATTTTCATTATTGATATGCCCAGATGGGCGCTAAGGATTCCTGTCAAGAGCAGTTCTTTGCCTTGTGGTGAGACCACCACTCTTGATATCCACAACAAAATCCCAACTTGACAGCTCAATTCAATTCTTCAGATACAGGCAAGTTTGACCATCCTTGTAAGACAAAGTCTCTGACTTTCGATAATGTTGGATCTCTGTTCGTCCAATTTCTAATTTTTTTTGTGCACATGGGAAGAATCTAAGAAATTTAATAATAACGTTAATTCCTGCAGAACGGGAGTGTGCACAATATTGTCTGGCAATGGGAGATGACTGAGCGCATTGACATTTGCAATGTGTAGGCCAGGATAGTTCTTAAAAGTATACTCATATACAGATAATGTCAGAGCCCATCATTGTATCCTTGCTGATGCTATTGGCAGGTTGGCCTTGTCCTCACTGAATGGTTTTCAGTATGTTTGCAGCACCCAATGTTCTTCATTCTAGCTCCTTGAGCTCTACTGTCAGATTAGCCTGTCTAATCTGATTTCTGTCTTTTCTTTTTCTGTTTGCCGCAGTCTTACCTTGTCCTTCATTTCGATTTCACAGTTGGACAAGTCTCTGTCCTGTGAGATCTTAAATTGGTTCAGCTCAACCGTTGAGCTACCCATGGCTTCACCTTGGAAAGTTCTATGACTTTTCCTTTCAATGTCTCTTTTGTTTCATTCAGCTGATTTTTCAGTTCCTCAGTCTCTTTCTTGTATCTCTTGGCTTCCCCCTGGAATATTGAATATTGAACATCTGCCTTTGTTTCTTTGTCTTTGTTCAGAGTGCCACTAAATTCATTGTCTTTCTCTTCATGATTTTCCAGAGGAACCAACTTTGACCAGAGGGATCCTTGCAGAATGTGAAGGTCCTTCAATTCTCCTAACTCATTCTGAGGGACCGCGGCGTATATTCTTAAAAGTTATGGAACTCCATTAGATTTTAGGTAAAATATCTCAGAGCAGTTGAGTTTGATCTTCTGTGGCCAGTCTTGGCCTAAAAGACTGGATTCTTCTTCTTTCACAATTACTACAGGCAGCTGAGCTGTCTGTTGCTTGTAAGAAACCGGTAGTTTGGTGATGCCCTTTACCTGAATAGATTCTCCTGTGTATGCCCTTAATTTAGCAGTTGTCTGCTCGAGCTTTATTGGCTGACTACCTTCATTAAGGTATTTGAAAGTGTGCTTTCCCACCATGTAGTTAGGCACCATATCCACCTGTGTTAGTAGTGGCTTCTCATTAACTTGGATTGTCACAGTGATAGGTTCAGTTTTCACAGCGGTTACGCTATATAGGGAATAGATGTTGGTGTTGGTAGCTTCAGTCTCTGCTGATTTCTTTAATTCGATCATGCTGGTTAGCTGTTTTAAAGTCATAGAGTTATAAAGCACAGAAATAGATCCTTCAGCCCATCGTGTCCATGCCAGCCATCAAGCACCTATCTATTCTAATCCCATTTTCCAGCACGTGCCCCGTAGCCCTGTATGTTATGGTGTTTCAAGTGCTCACCTAAATACTTCTTAAATGTTGTGAGGGTTCCTTTCTCTACCACCCTCCTCAGGCAGTGTGTTCCAGATTCCAACCACCCTCTGGGTGAAAAAAACTTTCTTCAAATCTCCTCTAAACCTCCTGTCCCTTACCTTAAATCTATACCCCCTGGTTATTGAGACCTCTGCTAAGGAGAAAAGTTTCTTCTCATCTACCCCATCTATGCCCCTTTTTGTACTTTTCTATACCTCTATCAGGATCCCCCCCGCCCCCCTCAGCCTTCTCTGCACTAAGGAAAGCAACCCTAGTCTATGTAATGTCTCTTCCTAGCTGAAACACTCCAGCCTAGGCAACATCCTGATAATCTCCTCTGCATCCTCTCCGGTGCAATCACATCCTTCCTATAGTGTGGCAACCAGAACTGCACACAGGACTCCAGCTGTGGCCTAACTAGCATTTTATACAGCTCCAGCATAACCTCCCTGTTCTTATATTCAATGCCTCAGCTAATAAAGGTAAGTATCCCATATATCTTCTTAACTACCTTATCTACCTGTGCTGCTGCCTTCAAGGATCTATGGACATGCATCCTCAGTATTTCCTAGGGTCCTATCATTCATTGTGTATTTCCTTGCCATTTTAGCCCATACAGTATGCATCACCTCACACTTCTCAGGATTAAATTACACAACTAGTCACCTCCCTGAAAAATTACATCAAATTTGTTAGGAATTATCTCCCCCTGACAAGACCATGCTGACTACCCCTGATTAATTCCTGCCTCCCCAGGTGGTGATTTTTAATCCTGGCCCTCAGAATGTTTTCCAATAGTTTCCCTACCACTGATGTTAGACTCACTGGCCTGTAATTGCCTGGCTTAGCCCTATTTCCCTTCTTGAATAATGGTACCACATTCACCATCTTCCAGTCCCCTGGCACCTCTCCTGTGGCCAGAGAAGAACTTAAAATTAGTGTCAGAGCCCCTGCAATCTCCTCCCTCACCTCACGTAGCAGCGCGGGATATATCTCATTTGAACCTGGGGGTTTATCCACTTCTAAGCCCGTTAAAAACATTAATACCTCCTCCCTTTCAATGCTAATTTGTTCAAGTAAATCACAGTCCCCCACCTCCAATTTCTGCACCTACATCATCCTTCTCCATATTTTGCAGGCTGCTTCAGCTTTGCCTGGCGTTGCCATTCCACACGACCTTTCTAATGGCAGTTTCTGCCTCCTTGAATTTACAGGTGTCGAGTCCGTGGTCACCGCAACATCTTTAACAACTTAACCTTGAAGCCGCATTTCCACTAGGCATTTTCACGTTTCTGACGACAGGCATTGCATCTCACTTCGAAGCTGTGGGTCTGGTTTTTGTACCATGTTTGGTGGTAAGTTCCTGCCCAGCATGAGATTAGGTGCCATGTTCAATGTGTTGTCATGAAAATATAATAATTTTCATAATATTATTATGATTTATTGAGAAGTGGGTTAATAGCGGGGTTTGGATTGCGTGTGTGTGTCTGTGTGTGAGTTAATTGAATTGGACACAGCTGCTCTGGAGGCTTTCAGATAGCAAAAAAATAAGCTATGTTTGAAATGCTAAATACATAAACATTGCTGAAATTTTAGAATGTGACGTGTGAGGAAAATTTGCATTTATGGATAAATTAGGTTATTTGACTTTCAAAGAGGTGGTAGGATGTTACACCCAGCTAGAAGAAGCTAAGCCAAACAATGTGTTTATTTTCCCCCAATGTTACTGATAAAATAACTGCTATGAAAAGCGTTATATTATGAGAAAGGTAAAGTTCCAAAGACATAACGGAACAATGGAATTTGCATTAAAAAGGGAGAAACATGTATAAAGGTTATGTGTCAGAGGAGGAGGTATTCTAAGATCTAACACAAGTGTGAAAAGCCTCCAGCCTCTACGCATCAAGTTTTGTTGTCTACAGGAACCGAAGCTGAGAAAACTCACTTCTAATTCCACTGTCCAGGGTAATGTGTTGCTTTGCCTGGGTCTGTTTAAATCTATTTGTTTTTACTGTTATTTTAACGGGGATGTAACAGGAAGCCAGATTAATTAGGGGTTTTAAGAGTTATTATGGTAGTAATTTGTAGACCTATTTATGTACTTGAAATCTTTTCTTTTGTTAATAAATGTTTAATTTAATTTTCTGAAAACCTCTGCAGTTGTGGTAGTCTTAATACTTCTGAATTCAGGGCACGCATCTCGAAATAAAATATAAATTACAAAACAGTTGTGGCCATGTCATCAAATTTCCCTCATGGATTTGATCCACCTGGCACACATCATCTGCCACATCATAACAACCTGGGGGCTCTTTGCGTGATATTTGAAATTCCTTGATTGATTTGAGATTGGTGAATCTTATGAGTACAAGAAGCACTTTGAGTTCAGGAGTCGGTATGAGAATTTTGAAGTGGTGAGACTGCAAAATGGCTGCATCCATGGCTAAATCTTTTTTGGAAGTAGAACATATAGCTCTGATTGGGTTACAAAAAGTATCTTAAGGATAAGTTAACAGAGTTGGCAGATAAGGTGGTTAAGGTTACCTGTAGGGGCAAAGAAAGCAGACATATTTGAAGTGATAAGCACAGCATTTGAAGTTGAAAGTGATACCTGCCTCCAAGTGAGACACGGATGGAGGTGTTGAGAGTTCAGTTAGAAATGAAGAGGCTTGAATTTGAGAAAGCAAAGGAGCTGAGAAAACTTGAATAGGAGGCAAATGACAAGGAGAAAGAATTGCAAGTGAAACTAGGGCAGGAACTTGAGGCAGCAGAAAAAGAAAGGGAAAAAGAGAGATTACTTCAAAAAGAAATGGAAGTGCAAAAACTCGATGTCCAGAGGGAAAAGCATTGGAAGAGAGAATGAAGGAAAGAGGCAGAAAGTACCAGCTTAAAAAGCTGGAGTTTAAAAAATAGACATCAGATTCTGAGGAAAGTTCTAACCATGAGAAAACCTTTAACCTGGGGAGATGTTTAAATGTGCGCAAGCTCTTCCAAAGTTTGAAGAAAGAGATGTGGAGGCGTGCTTTATTTCATTTGAGAAGATAGCTAAACAGATGAAATGGCTATACAGGAAAACTGGACATTGTTATTACAATCTAGGTTGGTGGGTAGAGCACATGAGGTTCATGCTTCACTATCAGAAGAAATGACAGTGGACTATGGTGTGGTTAAAAAAAGGCTATTTTGAGTGCATATGAGTTGGTTCCTGATGCATACAGGCAGCAATTTAAGAATATGAGAAAACAGCCTGGATAAACAAATACTGGGCAGAATTTTGCCCTCAGTTGGCGGGCGGGCAGACTAAGTGCCATCTCAGGGAGATCTATGAAACTGTTACAAAGTTAAAAAATAGAAAAATAAAAAAAATTATTAACACGTCCCCCTTATGTGACAGCCTTAAGGTTAGACGGGCAGGGTCTTTAATTATTTTAATTACCCTGTTAATGGTCTCAATTGGCCATTGACAGGCTGGCAGGCGGACAGCTGATTTCGGGGGTTCCGCCCGACATCATCCCACGTTATTTTCCCGTCAGTGAGCGGGCCCTGCTCCCAAATCGCCAACGGGAAAATTCAGGCCACTGAGTTTGAGAGAGTAAAACAAAATAATTTTGACCAGTGGATACGGACATTAAAGACAGAGACTACTTATGCAGCTCTTAGAGAAGTAATTCTTTTGGAAGAATTTAAAGATTGAATTCCTTTGGTAATGAGAATTCATGTGGAGGAACAAGACGGTTAAAATGGTAAGACAAGCAGCAGAGATAGCTGATGATTATGAATTAGTTCATAGGTCTAAACATTTCTTTCATCACCCTTTTAAATCAGAGAAGGATAGAAAGTGGGAAGGTGAAAGGAAGGTAGGTAATCAGGGAAGAAAAGGAGTTGGTGGAAAATCACGGGGAGTTTTTTTCTCAGTCTAAAAAGGAAGGTGCCAAGGGTAGATGTGACATTCGAAAATTGAGATGCTTTTATTGTAATAAATTTGGGCACACAAAGTCAGTATGTTGGAAATTGCAGGGAAAATCTGTTGGGATTATTGTGATGCAGAAAAGTTCTGGAAGTAAAAGTACTGTGGGTTCTGAGGTTTAGGCACAGGAAAAAACAATGGTTTTTGTCGGGGCAAAACAGGAAGAATCAGTGATAGATAAAGAAGTGGGAATGTGTTCACAATTTACCCAGGGAAGTTCTGAGGAGCAGGTTGCAGAAATGTATAAAGATTTTATTTATGAAGGGAAAGTCTTTCCATGTGTACAGGGTGGATTCGGTGAAGGTATTAAAATTTAAAGAGACGCAGGGGCTCGTCAATCCTTTACGTTGTGGGATAGTGATATTTGTTGATCAGATGGAGGATTGCAGGAACAGGGGATAATAAGTGGGGTTAATGGAGATGCTAATCCTATTCCATTGTGGAAGGGAAATTTAAAGAGTAAGTGGAGGATGGATGAAGTTATAATTGGAGTGATGGAAAAAATGCTCATTGCAGGGGTTCGATTTATTTTAGGTAATGATATAGCTGGGTCACAGATGTGGGTAAAGCCTATGGCAATTGAACAGCCTCTAGAGGTGTTTTCAGCAGAGGTGATGCAGAAAGAGCACTCTGGATTGCTTCCAGAATGTGTGATAACAAGATCACAGACTGCCAGGTTGAAACACAAAGTTAAAAGGCAGGGAGAAGGTGTTGAAGTCCAATTAGCTGGCACTATTTTTGATAAGATTGTTCAGGAAGAAAGAATGGAGAATAATGAAACTGAGGTATTTAGCTCAAGGCAACTGGTAGAGTTACAGAAAAATAGGGTACACAAATAAGACAGTTATGTCAAACAGCTTACTCAGAAAAAGAGGCAGAATGTATTCCAGAATGTTATTACCTTAAGGGTAATGTGTTAATAAGAAAATGGTGGCCACATCATATTTCAGCAGATGAAAACTGGAGGGAAGTACATCAGATTGTTATACCATTTGGATATAGAAATTAGGTCCTGAGAATAGCTCATGAAATTCCAGCGGAGGACATTTAAGAATTGGAAAGATGGAGGACATTTAGGAATTTGAAAGACACAGTCAAAAATACAATAGAAAATTCCCTTTTTTTGGCCTGGATTACGTAGTTATGCAGTCAAATGCTGTAGAACATGTCACACATGTCAGGTGATAGAGAAATCACAAGCAGTGATTAAGGCTGACACCTTTAATTTGAATTCCAGCATTTGAAGACCCTTTTACTAGGGTCATGATTGATTGTGTGGGACCCCTCCCTAAGATTAAAAGTGGAAGTCAGTACTTATGGACAATAATAAATTTGTCTACAAGGTTTTCTGAAGAGATACCTTTGAGAAATATAAGGAGAATTGTGAAAGAGTTGACTAACCATTTTACAAGATATGGTTTAGTAAAAGAAATACAATCAAATCAGGGTTCAAATTTCATGTCACATCTGTTTAAGGAAGTAATGAACAGTTTGGAGATAAAATAGTTTAAGTCATCAGCTTATCATTCTGAGTTACAAGGGGCTTTGGAAAGATGGCATCAACCTTTAAAAACTGCGGTGAGGTGTATAGTCTGGACTATCCACAGGATTGGGTTAGGGTAAATCCATTCTTGTTATTTGCTCTCCTGATGGATCAACTGGATTTAGTCCTTTCGAACTAGTCTGTGGTCATGAGGTAAGGGGGCCACTAAAACTGATTCATGAGAAATTGGTAGGTCAAACTTCGGAAGTTACTGTCCTGGATTATGTATCAAACTTCAGAGAAAGATTGGACAGAGCATGTGTGTTAGCTATGGAACATTTAAACATATCACAGCAAGTGATGAAAGTGAAGGTAAACAGTAAAGGTACAGCTTGTAGCTTTGGTGCTGGAGAAAAAATGTTAGTTTTGTTACCAGTACTGGGTGACTCATTAAAGGCAAGGTCTCGTGGCCCTTACAGGGTTGAAAAGAAACTGAGTAAAGTAAATTATTTAATAAATACTCCAGATAGAAGAAAGAAATAGAGGGTGTGTCATGTAAATATGCTTAAATAGTACTTTGATAGTGAAGAGAAGCAAAAGGGAGTTATTAGTGATGGTAGATAAAGAGAGAGAGGTAGAATGAAGGATTCTGAGATTGGATTTCCTCTAATCAAATTTCATAATGAGGGGATATTTGAAAATTTAAATGTAATATTGAGATGCCTTCCATGCAAGTGTCAAATTGATTTGGAGAAGCTATTGCAGTCACACAATTTATTTGTGGGAATAAACTGGGGAGGACAAATGTAGCTCTACATGTTGTTTGTGTAAAAGTTTCATCTTCAATAAGGCAACATCCTCATAGATTAAATCTGGCAAAGTTATCACAGTACAGAAAGAAATTGAAATCATGCTTCAAAATGACCTCATTGAGCCTAGTTGCTATAGCTGGAGTTGGCCTATTGTGATGGTAATGAAACCAGATGGAACTCAAAAACTTTGCATGGACTATGGAAAGGTGAATGCAGTGACAAAAGCTGATACATATCCTATACCACAATTGGACGGTTGCATTAAGAAAGTGGGACAATCAAAATTTATCACAAAGATTGACTTGCTGAGAGGATACTGGAAAGTAACATTATCAGAGAGAGCACAGGAAATATCAGCTTTTGTGATGCTAGATGGACTATATCAGTTTAAAGTCATACCATTTGGTATGAAAAATGCACCTGCACC
Organism: Carcharodon carcharias; assembly: GCF_017639515.1. Lineage (NCBI taxonomy): Eukaryota > Metazoa > Chordata > Chondrichthyes > Lamniformes > Lamnidae > Carcharodon > Carcharodon carcharias. The sequence continues at coordinate 221,445,685 of NC_054469.1, forward strand.
ATTTCAAAGACTAACAAAGTACTTGTAGGACTGAACAGTTGAGCTGTTTAAATTGACAACTTGATACTTTTCAGTCATTTGTGGGAGAAGCATTTATAACATGTGGAAGAATTATTTTGTTGACTGCAAGGAGCTAATCTGATTATGAAATTGGTTAAAAGTGAATTTGCAAAGGTGCAAGTTACGTATCTATTGGAGATGGCAAGATGGCTCCGAAAGATGTGAAAGTCAAAGCTATTGTGGATTTCCCCATACCTACAACAAAACAAAGAGTTTTGAGATTTCTGGGCATGAGGGGGCTTTACTGGAAATTTGTACCAAATTTTAGCAGAGTGTTGTTCCTTTGACTGAACTATTAAAAAAGAACAAAACGTTTCAATGGACACAAGAGTGTCAGAAGGTATTTGGCAGTTTGAAAACTGTATTGACTATGACACCAGGTTTGGCAGTACTCAGTTATGTCAAGCAATTTGAGTTGGCTGTTGATGCAAGCGATGTAGGCATTGGGGCTATACTGTCACAAGAGGATGAAACTGGAATTGAGAAACCGATAGGGTATTTTTCATGGAAGTTGAATGCGAAACAGAGAAGATATTCAAAAAGGAAACTCTCGATCCGGTGTTAGCCTTGCAGCATTTTGAGATTTGCATCGCAAACAATTCATCAGAAACAATTATTTAAACAGACCACAATCCTTTTAACGTTTCTGGTCAAATTTCGAGACGGAATTGCAAGGCTGTTTAGGTGGAGTTTATTACTGCAACCATTTAATCTACAGATTATATGTGTGTTTGGATGAGAAAATCTAATTGCAGGTGCATTGTCAAGAGTTTAAAGCTCAAATTGAGAATTGGACATTTTAAAATCTGGACTGGAATGATTTCTGTTGATACCAAGGATTTTTATACATATTGTTATGATAATGTATGCATCTGGTAATGTAGTAGTGTGAGTATATAGATAAGTATAGGAGGTAATCTAAAATGGGTTAAGAAAGTGAAGCCATCTTTTTAAATTATGACGGTCCATTTTCCCCTAAGGAAGGGGACATCATGATGCCTACCCGCTCCCACCCCCTCTCAACACCCCCCAGCGGGGGGAAAATTCTCCCCTATGTGTCAGAGGAAAAGGCATCCTAAGATCCAGCACAAGTGTAGAAAGCTCCCAGCCTCTATGCATCAAGTTGCGGTCTCCAGGAACGTAAACTGAGAAAACTCACTGGTAATTCCACTGTCCAGGGTATTGTGTTGTTTTACCTGGGTCTGTTTAAATCTATTTGTTTTTACTCTTGCCATAATGGGGGTGTAACAGAAAGCCAGACTAATTAGGTGTTTTAGGAGTTATTATTAGTAGTAATTTGTAGACTTATGTGTGTGCTTGGAATCTTTTCTTTTGTTAATGTTTAATTTAGTTTCCTAAAATCCTCTGAAGTTGTGGTAGTCTTAATACTTCTGAACTCAGGGCACACATCTCGAAATAAAATCCAAATTGAAAACTGCTGTGACTGTATGATCGAGCTCCCTCATGGATTTGCTTCACCTGGCACACATCATATTCCACATTATAACAGTGTTAATTAGCATTTTCTATGGTGAGGGAGATTTCTAGGGTGAACTTAAAGTCAATGTCAAGCTCAGCTAGTAAACAGTGCTGAATAGCATTGCTCCATAACTCCAGAAACTAATCGATCCTGCAGCATGTAATTTAATGTGTTCCCAAAGTTGCAATGTTCTGTTAACTGCTTGAGGTTTGCTACATAGGTTGCAATGGACTCTCCCTGGGCCCTAACTCTGGAATTAAATTTGAAATGCTGCGTTAACACAAATGGAGTATGAGAGTAGACAAGTTTCATTTTGGACAACATGCCCCAACTCCACACTATCACCCACAGTGTGTTTTCATGAAGTCCACTAATTCATTATAGGACTTAGAACAGGGCACACTCAAGGCCACCAGGCTGTGAATGAAGTTGTATGTCTTACTGCCACATACACTCAAAAGGATGGTTTTCTGCTGTTCCTCTGCGGTAATTTTGTTCGCTATGAAATATAATCCAAGGTGCTCTACATACTGACTCCAGTCATCCATAGTCACATCATGTAGCTCGATTCTGCTGAAGAATGGCATGTCTTGTGAGTAGTCTTTCACGCATGTGCATGAAAGACCACACATTTCCCTGAGGCTAAGTGCAGCCTCAGGGAGATCGCTTTGACTTTTAAAACTATTAAAAATTGAGAAAAGAAAAATCCCTTACATGTCCCCTCATGTGACAAACTCACATGAGTTGGGACATGTTCATAATTTACAGAATAACTTTATTATAATTTTTAAAACTCTGCATGAAATCTCATCCCACCCGTGGATGAGGTTTCATGTTTTTTCTATTTGCCGCCGGGGCTCCTGGCCTTTCTGCCAGCCTTAAGACTGGACGGGCAGGTCCTTTAATTGGTTAAATGATCCTGTCGAAGGCCTCAATTGGCCATTGACAGGTCGGTAGGCCCGCAGCTGATTTTGCTGCACCCCCGCCTTCCTGAAAATTTAAATGGGGCGGGATGAATCTGGGGGTTCCGCCCGACGTCACCTTTGCATCATTTTACATGTCGGCAAGCGGGCCCCACCCCCTGCTTGCCGATGGCAAGATTCTGCCCTCAATCATATTGTGATTGCTGCTACCTAGGGATGCCTTCTCTATGAGGTTACCAATTAATCCTATATCACTGCACAGTACCAGGTCTGGTATAGCCTGCTCTCTGGTTGGCTCCAGGACATGCTGTTCCAAGTACCTATCCTGAAAACATTTTATGAAGTACTCATTTAGATTACCTTTGCCCATCTGATTTTTCCAGTCTATATGTAGATTAAAATCCCCCAAGATTATTGTTGTGCCTCCCTGACAGGCTACCATTATCTCTTCTTTTATATTCTGTCCTCTGTGTAGTTACAATTAGGAGGCCTGTGCACCACTCCCACAAGTGACTTCTTGCCTTTATTGTTTCTCATCTCAACCCAAACTGCTTCTACTTTTTGGTTTCCTGAACTTAGATCATCCCTCTCTAATGCGCTAAACCATCATTAGTTAACAGAACCAACCCTCCACCTTTTCCTATTTTCCTATCCTTGCTAAGTGTCACATACCTTTAAGTGTTCAGGTCTCAATCTACGTCACCCTGCAGACATGTGTCTGTCCTGGCGATCAGGTCAGACTTATTACTTCTATTTGCGCCATCAGTTCATCCATTTTGTTTTGAATAAGTATGGCAAGTCCAAGATCGATAGAGCAGCATAGGGCAGAGATTTTCACTCAGTGGGCACGTGCACACCCAACCCACTCGAGCGTGAAATGACATGGGTTGATGTCAGCCCAGCGTGCCGACGTCAACGCACAGTCGCGAGATAATTTGGTCGGCAGGCAGGCGTTGGAGCTAGCAGCGCACCTGCCGACAGTTAAGAGGCTTGTTAAGGCCATTAATTCATCAATGAGCTTAAATTTTCCGCTATCCCTCCAGCGGTTGGAGGACAGGCAAAAAGGCCAAGCGGCCTTTGCATCGTTTTGGAAACCTCATCCACGAGCGGGATGATGTTCCCGAAAGCAAATAAAGATAAAATAAAAGTTTTAAAATTGATTCAATAATATGTCCTTGCTCATGCGACAGTCACATGAGGGACATGTTTTATTACATTTTTACCTCTTTCGTTTTCTTTTCCTAACAGCGCTTCATCTCCTTGAGGCTGCTTCGTGACTCGGGGAGATTAAGCAGTGCTCGCTCGCACGCACATGTCAAGTTCTCGCTTGGCCCTCCTCCCCCCCGCCTGCATAAACAGCGCTCAGCGCTACCGCTTGCATTTCACGCTGGGCAGGCCTTAACTGGTCTTTGAAAATAATACTAATGCTTTTATTGCATTGAGTTAGTTAGTGCATCAGCAGAAATTCCAATACTTGCACTAGAAAGTTGGAGGGCACATTTAAAATCCACAACACAAAGTCACTCTGCGACCTGTGACCTTTGTAAGCTTTAAAATGCTCAAACTATGAATGGAAAATGCTTCATCCGGAACTCCAAAGTAAGCATCAACTAAGCACTAAATGCCTCTGACCCTAGATTTATTGGTTGTTGCGTAAACTGTTATACCCAATATTCAGTGCCGAGGATGCCCAGTGTTAGTTATCCACCTGATCTTTTCCCTCCCATGTCCCCCCCCCTGCCGTCCACCCACAATCCCACTACTTTTGTCTTATGAGATGACTTTTGTCCATCATTCGGTCTTGGATGAACTGTAAATTCCACCAGCAAACATTGGGAAGTCCAAAGTCACTGCAGTCAACCCTTGCCACAAATTTCAGAGCTGTTCTTTCAATATCTTCCCCCATATTAGCTATTGCCTCAGACCAGATAACACTGTCATAGAGTCATACAGCACAGAAGGAGGCCATTTGGCCCATCAAGTCCATTCTCCCAACTGTGGTGTCCAATTTGATACTAAACCGAGCTTCCAACCCTATCTCTTCTCCACCATAGAGACCCATAACTTCTGCATCCCACCACCTCTCCTGCCCTAGTCTATTGAACAGTAACACCCTCATTCATACATTGGAATCAATGGAGATTGATGTAAACCAGGATGACGAATCAATATCACCCGATTCACAATAGCGCACAAAGTGAATATTACCTTCATTTCCTGGCTTACATCATAACGGAATTTCATTACATCTTGAGCGTGGCATGCAAATGAAATATATTTTGGGTAAATTTGATGTTTTTACTTCACTGCCGATTCAATAAAAAAAAGGTTGATGGTTGGTCAGTGTGATGTGTGTGATGCCTACTTGCTCCCCAGAAACAATTTCATGAGATTAGAAAAGGTTGCTGCCCATTCTTTTAAAGCTAAGTAACAAAATGATTGCACTTAAATGGGAATTGAGAGGTTTTGCTTTAATGTTCAGAATAAAATTGAAGCCTTTATTAGAGAGACTCATGGAGCTGCACTGAAAATTGAAAGGGAACAACATCGCAGTATCTTTAAAGGTGCTGAAAGGAATAGATAATAAAGGTGGAAACAGGCTATTGAGCATTGAGTGTAAGAAAAGGAGCAGCGGACATGATTATAATGTTAAAAAGCCTCAACAACATTTGAAGGACTATTTCCCCCCAGGAATAATGGATGAGAGAAGTAGTCTTTCAGCAAAAATGAGCAGTAAAGATGATCAAATTGCTCCTGCACTGCTGATAACCTGTAATTGTCAGCCAAGCAAAGCAACCAGTCAAAGATGAATAGTGCACAATGTTTTGATATACATTCTGGAGCTTCACTTGAGTTAGCTTATAGTGAAAGAGAAAGCCAGTTCCACCTTTGCTCTCGGGTAATTAACTGGGCTGGGTAGAATCTATGTAGGAGCAGCCTGCCTACAATATGCCATTACATTGTCAAACTGAGACTGAGAATCGATGTAAGAGCAGCCTGTGCCCCCCGGTCTGAATGACTTCTCCTTTTCTGTGCTTTCTCAAGAGATCCCAACACATAATGTCCCCTTCCTATCTCTCAAGACTTACCGGACTAAAGTAGAAGCAGTTTTAACAATGTCAATTTGGATAGCTGAAATACTGAACTTTTATGTGTTCATTGGTTGTTATTTATCTACCTTTGGTCTCAACGTTTTGTTAAAATTCATTCATCTTGAAATATTGTTTTAATCTGCACAACTCACCGGGTTAAAAGGAAGAGAGGCAATTGGTTTTTCTCTCTTCCCCCTCCCAACTTTCCATCCTCAAAAATCATGTCCATTAAAACAACTGGGCAAAATCAGCTCATTTCTTATGAACTTGCGAAGTTCTGGCAATGCCCCTTCAACAACGCTCCCTCCTCCCACGTCCCCCCCACTCCCCCACACCCCACCCCTCAGTATTTCAACTATATAAACACAGCAGTTTGATATTAGATCTGACATAATCATAAAATCCAGTGTGGATTCATTTCATCTTCAATTACCTCTGCTGAATATTTCTCTTCCATTCAATGTGCATAATTATTGTAGCACAGCACGCTGGCATTTGTTATGCAGCCCAGTTTAAAATTATTGCCTTACTTGAATTGCAGTTAAGGTTGAAGTCAGTGCTGAAACTATATTCTGGCATCCGCTAGGTACCAGTGTTAATTATATTGTATCTTACAACACAGAAAAAGGCCAATTGTACCTAACAGGCTAATGCCAGTGTCTGTGCTCTACACAATTCTCCTCCTACCTTAGTTTACCTCTCCTTGGTTTATTTTCTCCTCTTTTTCAATGCTATCTTTAAAGCTTCCTCTTTTTATTTGTCTTGATTCCTGATTCTCCAGTTCTTTTGCTGTCACACTTTCTGTCTCTTCTCAGCAACCACACTCCCAGCCTCTGGCTCTGCCAGTTCCAGGTTTTTATTAAACTTCTCGATGCAATTACTCCAAGCTATGTGTGCTTTATTCCAAGATTCTTTCCTTAACACCTGACAGAAGCCATCCATGAAGTCTCCTTAAGAACAAAAGCCAGTAAAAAGAAATGAATGTGAAAGTGGAAAAGCACTCCAGGTCGGGGCAAGTGGTTGAAAATATTGGGAAGAGTAACTGTGAGTAAAATGAAAACCATTCAGATCAGGAGGAGTAGGTAAGTAGGTGCAGTATAATGGGACAGGGCTGCTTATTGAATTACAACTGGGTTGTACAGATAAATTTAAGGTAGGTTGTATCCTATTCCATTCATTGAGGGTATAATGCAGATTAACAGATAATCACATTGCTGTTCATAGGAGCTTGCCGTGCTTAGATTGGCTGCCAGGTTTCCTATATAACAACAGTGGCAACACTTCAAAAAGCACGTCAATGGCTGCAAAGTGCTTTGAGACATCTTAAGGTCATGAAAGGGGCTACATAAATGCAAGTATTTCTTTCTTTCTGTGATGAAGTCATGGTGTATGTACGCCAGATCAGAATTGAATATTCTGAGTCACACAATCAAACTCTTAGTTGAGCTGGTGAATAATTGAGATGATTTTCAGTCTGCCAGAAGCCATGTTATTAAATTTCCTTCCAAAGTATGCAAACTAATTGTAATACACAGCAAGCTTACAGCTTGGAAAGCACTTCTGTATGTCCTCAGGATGTGAAAGGACCTAGATCAATCCAATGTTTTAAATTATTTTTCTTCCTATTTGACTAAAAGATTCATCAGAAAATTTTCTTTTAAATCCTATCACCTTGTGGTGAGGAAGTCTATACTCATAAAAGAAGTAAAATATTCCATTAGAGTCGAGATTGGACAGCACCTGTAACCTACAACCCACAGTGCTGCAGCGATCAGCGGTTCACAGGGGCAAGGACAATGCATATCGGGAATGGGAGAAATATCCCAGAATCCTGCTGCCGCTTCAGATGTTCAACTCAGTTGAAGACCATGTTGCAGCACTAACTTAAGTATACATACTAAGTTCTAATAGTCTTCCACTGGGGCTAGTATCAAGCTATGGTAACAGGAATGATTCACAAATAAAGCAGGGATTCAATCTTCAGGATGGAAGTCACATGAAATGCCAGGCAATGTTTCATATGACTGCATTGCTCCTCACCATGAAAGTAAATATTACTAAAATGTGTTCTAGGATAAATATATAGAAAGTGGCTGCACCAGAATGAGGATTTTGATGCTCCAAAACCAGAATTTAATGTCAGTAAGATTGAAAATGCAGCTGTGTGACACCCTGATCTTTCCCTTCTTGGAGAAGCATCTTTAGCATCAGGTAAGAATGCTTCAAATGGCGAGAGGTTTATTTCTGGCAGGTCAGAGCAGGACCATGCTCAATGTCATAGCTGATCCTATTCTGTTATAAAGTACCATACTGAACAAAATATGTAAGGTAGTGCAGACACTGTCATTGCTCTGAAAATATGGTAAATTGCTTGTGTTTTATTAACACTGTTCCCAGCTCCACTCATTACTAAATTTCAGACTTTATTCCTTCCCAAATTAAATAGCCTCAAAGGCTGTAACATTTTATTGTCAGGCATTTGGCATAAATTAATTCATTTGAGATAACAAATTTTGGATGAAATTTCCTCTTGATAAGTGCTGGGTGGTGCATTTTGAAGGGGCAAATATGCATCAGAGAGTAAAACTCCAAAAGGAATAAATAAGAAATTGCTCAAATACTGAAGCCTTTCCTGCCAGCATGCACGACATGGACAGCATTCAGCCTTGGGCTAAGAAGTGCCAAGTAACATTTATACAATGTGACAAAGTAACAAGTGCCAAGCAATGATCATCTCCGAGCAGAGTGTCTAACCACCTCCCCTTGACGTTCTATGGCATCACCATTGCTGAATTTCCCACCCACCAATATCTTGGCGGTTACAATTGACCAGAAACTGAGCTGGACCAGCCACATAAATACAACGATTACAAGTGCAGGTCAGAGGCTGGGAATTCTGCTGTAATTCACGTCCTGACTCCCCAGAGCCTGACCACCATCTACAAGGCACAAGTCAGGAGCGAGATTGAATATTCCCCACTTGCCTGGATGGGTGCAGCTCCTACAACACTCAAGAAGCTCAGCACCATCCAGGGCAAATCCGCCCACTTAATCAGCAGCCCATTTTACCACCTTGAACATACATTCCCTCTACACAGCAAGTCCCAACGTTTCCTTGACAACACCTCTCAAGCCCACAACCCCTGTAAACCTAGAAGACCAAGGCCAGCAGATGCACAGGACCTGTTATGATCCTGGGCCAGATCCCTCAAGTTTTTGGTGTGATCCTAATGGGACCAATAACTTTTTTTTTAAAGTAGTCAAAGTTTGAGATTTAAGGTACTCGCTAAGAGAATAAAGCCACAAGATTCTAGTTTTTGAAACAAACAAAATAAACTTTATTGTACAAAGTTAGAAAAGTATAACCATTTATAATATTTACCTTTTACTCTAACATTCAGAACTAATATGAGGTACGTATGAAGATAAAAATTAGGAGCAGGAGTAGGCCATTCAGCCCCTCAAGCTTGCTCTGCCATTTGGCTTGAGTTCCTCACGGAGAATGGCGCAAATATGAGCTACCACATCCTTAGACAAGCGAAGGCAGCTGCAGCACTGTCTTTCACTCATCTTCATGTGTGAGCTCTGTCTCCTGTAGACCCTTCATTGTGCCAAACGTCTTCATGGATTTTGCCCCTGCTCAGCAGCAAATGGGACTTTCCTGGGGCCTGGCTGGCTCTTGTCCCTCAGGGCAATGGTCTTCCCAGAGCTGTGCCAATCGACAACAGGCCTTTCTTCTCCATATTCTAATCCTAGCTATCAACAAGGTGGCATTTCCTGCAGCCCACATTCTCTTCTTCTCCTTGTATCCATGAATGGGAACAATTGAGTAATCAATGGTAGTTACCCTTGAATGGTCTCTCACATCCATATCCAAGGCCTGAATCCAGTCTCTAGCCCTTGGATCTGCCCTCAGTCTGTACATGGTACCCCAAGGCCATCCCTTGCAGGATGATAAAATCCTGGAGGACGACAGCTGGCTGAGCATCCCCCTCAGATGTGAATGCACATACATGATGAGGGTCTAAATTAGGCTCAAAAGGCCCATGTCCTCTTACTCTCATTAAGACTCCAGTTAGTTGTCCTCCAGTAGCCTTGACAATAACTATCGATATCTAATCCTTGTACTTATGTCATGACTGCAAGCATGGTACTATGAGTGACATGCTTTACACTGGGAACACTGAGGTCTGTGGTGTCCATGTTGCCTCTGTGCAGCAGCCATGGCTCTTGACTGTTTGACCCTGCATCCATTCTCACATGCCTCTGTAAGATCAGATGTTAATTGAGACCACATGCACCAAGATACCCTGACTTAGTGAAATCTCCCCTAAATGTGCAACACCAGTAAAGGAGCCATGCTTGTTCATTGTCCAACACTCAGCTGAGCCCGGTTCTCCATGGTTTGAGCAGGAAATTTATAGAGAGCCCACCCAGCCCAAAATTGTTGTGCTAAATTCCTCCCACACACCTCCAACCTCCCCCTTACACTCACCAAGTTCCTACCATCCTCCTCCATACTCACCGCCTCCTAATTCCCATTCCCTCTGTCATTATCTAGCCTCTCCCATTACCATTGAACCCATTGTTGTTCATGCAAATATTCCTGTTCTCCCCCTCTGAAACATATAATGTTGATGTCCCCATGCCCATTGTCAACCTAACCCCTCCCCTTTTGCCACATACACTCAGACTTTCTAGGACCCCCTACCCACGCCCCCCCACCCCCCCCCCCCTCCCTCCCCCCACCTCTATGAGACGACCCATTACCAATGCCACTGCCCCTCCAATCCCCGCTCCCTGAAGTCTCACCTACCAGCATACAGGATCCAAATGCCTCCCCTAAATGTTACTGTTCCCGCTGTCTCAAAATAGCATGGCCTGAACCCCCAGGACCAATTGCCTTAGGTGAATGACCACGCCCTGCACACCAGACTGTGCCTGACCATCACTGCCCAGAGATGCTGGCCCCCACCCAAGACTGAGACCAAGATATGCGTGCCTTACAGAGCCCTCTAACATGGCCTATACAGTCCTAGGACAGTCTCTTCAATATTCCCCTGACAGTGTGGTCTCAGCCCCAGGACAGTCTCTGACTCTTCCATGGACAGTCTTACAACCATTGCCCCCAGACAGTCTTTCACTATTCCACTCTGTTCATTGACCAACCCCTCGTCCTGACTCCATCTCACCCACCCCTATTCCCCCTTGTGATCCGAACCCCACTCCTACCTCCATCTCACCACTCCCTGCCAGTCTTGCCTCCCATCCCCAGCCTTAGCGCAGCTTGACCACAGGGACCTGATGTTTCGTAGGTACAGCCTTGAGGCAAAAGCAGCATCTAATGACCTCCAAGTCGTGGATGAACTGGAGCTCACCAGAAGTGCGCCAATTAAATACTTAATAATAAATAATTATCCACTGGTGGGATGGGACACTTATTTTATGATATCCCTTTTAATGAGCTTCTTTCTAAATTCCTTTATGGGAGGGGGGTGTCACTGGATAGGCCAGCATTTATTACCCATTCCTAATTGCCCTTATTCAGAGAGCATTTAAGAGCCAACCACATTTCTGTAAGTCTGGAGTCACATATAGGCCAGTAAATTTCCTTCTCTAAAGGGTCATTAGTGAGAACCAGAGGGATCTGAAGATAACCAGCAATGGTTTCATAGTCATCATCAGACTTTCAAGTCAAGTTTCATTACCTGCCAGGATGGGATTTGAAACCAGGTCCCCAGCGGATTAACCCTAGGTCCTCAGAATACTAGAGCAGTGACAATACCACTACACCACCACCTCGCCTAATTCAGGCAATGCAAATGTGGTTACCAATAAAGATCAGCGGGAAACTTTAACCTGCTGTAAAAGTCGAGGGAACAAAATTCCAAACTGATTTTCTGCTGGCGTGAAACTAGCTTTTTCAATCATGCCAAATTCAGTGGCCCACCCAGCTTGATTCCCACAGCTGGTGGTAGTGGAAAATTCCACCCATTGTTTGCATACATATACACACACAGGGGAACCTTCACCAGTGCAGACAAGGTGTAACTGTTTCTCTTGTCCAATCTTCTGATGTAGGTACAAATATTGTTTAATACAGTTATTGTTTAAAACTGTTTCCAGGTTGATTCATCACTTCCAATGTATTCCTTTTATACGAAGAGCAGAGAAGGCAAACTAGATTTTAGTTTTGGAATTAATTCAATGCAGCGAAATGTGATACAAGTACATAATTATTTTAAAAGTAGATGAACTGCACTATGAAAATTCCCAGGCATTGCAGCCATTATAAAATTATGCATTACCTGGGTTAGTAAACTTGATATGCGAATTGAACAACATTAATAAAATAATATTATCCCAGTTATCCACAAGTTGTGTCAAATATGGTGCAAACCCTATTGAAGTGACTGAATCATGAATACAATTGCATTTTTAAGCCATATGACAGATGCTGGAGAGGTTGGATCTAGCAAGCTGCTGTATTTCCACTGGCCTTAATGTAGGTAGAGGTCATACCTAAAGAAGAAGCCAGCATCCCTACTGGAGGGGGTAGCACTCAATCTTGTTAGACCACATACTTTGTTTACCTTTGTTAGGCCTCAGCTAAGTCAAAAGTCCAACACCAAAACCTACCCATCTGATCTTCAGTTGCTCATAACTCTTTTAAATTGGCATCCAAGTTTAGGAGATTTGATGGAGGTGTTCAGAATTATGATGGGTTTTGATACAGCAAATAAGGAGAAATTTTTTCCAGTGGCAGAAAGCTTGGTAAGCAGAGGGTATAAATTTAAGGTAATTGGCAAAAGAGCCAGAGGGGAGATGAGGTGATTTTGTTTCTTTCACGCACAATGAGTTGATGTTTTCTGGAATGCACTGCTTGAAATGGTGGTAGGAGCAGATTAAAAAATAACCCTCAAAAGAAAATTGGTTAAATGCTTGAAAGGAAAGAACTTCTAGGATTTTACAGGGGATTGGGACTGATTGAACAGCTCTTTTGGAGACCATCACATGAATGATAGCTCAAATGGCCACCTTCTATGCTGTAATATTCTATGATTCTATGATTTCTTCAGAACCAAGTAGCAGTGACCTTATTACAACATCACAATAACTTCCTATGATGACAATGGTTGTTTCTATTGTCTGGTACGATTCCACTCAGAGTCCACCATGCGTTCATGTGACCCCTGACCAAGGAAAATGAGTCAAACCACAATAGGTTTGGAGAGCAAGTCACAGGCCCAGCCCTGATATTCCAGATCAGGAAAAGGAAAATCTAGGCCAATTTCTCTGTCTCAGAGCCTCATGCACTTTGTTTGAAACATCAATCCAATTGTTGTTTGTTTTTGATGGAGAAAGGATATATAATTTTAAAAAGTTATAAGTAATATATTGGCCTCAAGTGGCATTTTGAGCTTCCTCAATCTGGATTGTCCTGTGCTTAATGAGCATTTGATCTAGCAGAGAGAGTAATGGTGATTTTTGAAAAGATATAACGGAGGTCTAAAATTTGTTCTTGGGAATTAGGCAATGTGGGCAGGGCCACACTTATCACTCAACCATAGTTCATAGAGAAGGGTAGTTCCTTTACTTGAACTATCATAGCTCAGTGAAGAAGATCCAACGCTGGAGGTACATGGGGATTTCCAGCATGATGACCCAGTGATGATTCAGGAATTGTGATGTACGTTCATGTATCCGTTGGGGGACTTGAAGGTGATATTGCTCTTCCTCTTCTTGGTGGTGGAGTTCACATGAAAAGGAATAGTTGTGTAAATAGCCTTCTTGAGTTGCTACAGTGCATCCTATAGATAGAGCATAACACAACCACAATGCACAGGTGATGGAGAGTGTGATTATTGAGTTCAGCAGGAGGGGCACCAATCTAGAAAACTGCGCTGTCCTGAATAGTATTCTCTCTTGCGAGTGATTTTGCACCTGTAAGCGATGAATATTCCATTCCATTTCTGATTTGAGCCTTGTAAATGATGGAAAGGATTTGAGGGGCCAGGAGGTGAGCCATTCATCACCGAGTGCCCTGTCCACTATTTAGAACGGGATCATAAATGCACTTCATATGTATTTGCTTACAATATTGGTAACAAATAACATCCTATGATCCTTGCATAATAGGACACTTTGTCTATTGTGGTTATCTTATTGTTTCTCACCTTAAACTCCCCAAATAATTAAGGATGAAGACTTTACGGAAATATCTGAGGCTGTAAATTATCATGAAAGTAATCCTTACCTCAAGTTCTGGACCTAGAGGTATTTACTCAGCTGCTGGAGATTGATAAGGCCCACAGATCCAAGCTGCTATTGCTGATGTGTTTAATAGACACAACAATATATCCAGAAAATGTTGGAAATACACAGCAGGTCTGGAGCATCTGTGGAGACAGAAACAGAGTTAACGCTTCAAGCCCATGACTTTTCATCAGAATTTCCGATATCTTCATTGCTGGTTTCTTCAGGTGGGGAATGAAAAGTATACCACCCTCAATGAAAGAAAGGGAAAATCTATATTGCCTGGATTTAGTAGAATTATTGCAAGTGACATCTGTTCAATAATATTAAAAAGGGGAACTGTGTGCTATATACAAACAAAAGATGTTTAACACCATCCAGGACAATGCAGCCAACTTGATCAACACCTCATCCACTGCTTTAAAAATTCACTTCCCCCACAACTGGTACATGGTGGCAACAGTGTGAACCATCTATAAGATGTGCTGCAACAACTCGCCAAACGTCTTTCGACTGCACTTTCCAAGCCCGTGACATCTACCACCTAGAGAGATAAGGGCAGCAGATGCATGAGAACACTGCCACCTGCAAGTTTCCCTTAAAGTCACACATCATCCTGACTTGGAAATATTTTGACAGTCCTTCACTGTCCTGGAACTCATCCTACCATAACAGCACCTTCACCAGTGGTTCAAGAAAGCAGTTCATGATCACCTCCTCAAGGGTAATTAAAAAGGTGCAATGAATGCTGGTCTTGCCAGCAATTCCTACATTCCATAAATGAAATCAAAACATATGTTTTGTGTCTTCAAGAGGTGCTGGTAACATGGAAGGAGAGGTCGCAATTTGCTTTATTTAATCAGGAGCTTTGTTAGGAACGAGAGGTACTTTAAGTAAGTTATGCTTGTATTTGTGGGCATTATGAATGAGTTTTATCTCTAAGTTTAAGTTTAATAGTGTTTCTGTAATGTGTGTTAAGAAAGAGGGAAATCCGGGTTTTGGTTTCATTTTAAAAGATGCCTGCATTCTAATGAGGTTTTATGACTCTTGAAGGGGAGTTAAAACTAACACAAGGTAGAAAAAAACTGTGCTGTTGCCTAGCAACAGGGGCTCACAGCCACAGAAAGAAACAGAACAGCAGTTTTTTAGTTCAGCTGGAAGCAGGTGCCAGAGGAAGTTGGACACAAGAGAAGGAACTGCAGGTAACAGATCTAAAGAATGAAAAGCAAAGCCCCAAAACCAGAGAGGACCAGGAGAAAGGTCCCAGGAAGACAATGAAGTCAAGGTAGAACGATAGGAATCTGATGAAGATCCTGTGTAGTAGAAGTGAAAGTAAGGAGCAGAGCAGAAGGCTCTAAGCTTAAAGTTTAAAGGGAGAAAGCGGCAGAATACAGGCTTGAAGCAAAATATGCTTCCAATAAGCCAGAAGATTTGAGGAGATGGCCCAAAGATTGGTGATTCCTCACCATGAGCATGTGAAGCAGTGGTGTTCTCTTGGTATGGCTGAGCACCTGCAACAGAGAGCATGGAAGCCGAATCTTGAATGCATATGGTGATCCAGGGGAGAGGAACATTGGAAGGAGAATTTGAAACCCTGGAGGTGGCCCCTTGTGGAAGGCATCTGAGAGAAAGCATTGTTTGGGAGAAGATTCCAAAGTGGGCTCTTCAAGGGTGGAGATTGGAAACCCTAGTGTGAAAGGTGGAGTTCAGTGAGGCCAGTTGGCTTACAGCGTGGCAAGCATCTGGGGGGAGTTGATGAGGGATCCATAGCATCTGTTTGGAGTGGCATCTGTCACTTGGTTTCAGAGTGTGGTGTGCCTGACTACAGGTCGCCTATTGGTTCACTTGGACTGTGTACTCACTGTGAACGTTAGAGTCTAAGATCACAGGATCACAGAATTTTAATGGCACAGAAGGAGGCCATTTGGCCCATTGTGTTTGCACCAGCTCTCCAAATGAGCATTATGATCTAGTGCCATTGCCCTGCCTTTTCCCCATACCCTTGCACATTGTTTCTGTTCAAATAATCATCCAATGTCCTCTTGAATGCTTCAATTGAACCTGCCTCTACCACACTTCCAGGCTCTGCATTCCAGACCCAAACAACTCGTTGTGTCAAAAAGTTTTTTTCTCATGTCACCTTTGCTTCTTTTGCAAATGACTTTAAATCTGTGCCCTCTAATTCTTGATCCTTTTACAAATGGGACAGCTTCTTCTTATCTACTCTGTCCAGCCCCCTCGTGATTTTGAACACCTCTATCAAATCTCCTCTTAGCCTTCTCTCCAAGGAGAACAGTCCCAACCTCTCCAATCTATCTTCGTAACTGAGGTTTCTCATCCCTGGAACCATTCTTGTAATCCTCTTCTGCACTCTCTCCAATGTGTTCACATCCTTCCTATAATGTAGCAACCAGAACTGTACACAATGTTCCAGCTGAGGTCTAACGAGTGTCTTTTATAAATTCAGCAT
Source organism: Carcharodon carcharias (assembly GCF_017639515.1). NCBI lineage: Eukaryota > Metazoa > Chordata > Chondrichthyes > Lamniformes > Lamnidae > Carcharodon > Carcharodon carcharias. Next base: position 221,461,966 of record NC_054469.1, read on the forward strand.
ATCTTCCTTGCTCTTATACTGTATGCCCCTACTAATGAAGCTCAGGATACTATATACTTTATGAACTGCTCTCTCCACCTGTCCTGCCACCTTCAATGATCTATGCACATATACACCCAGGTCTTCTGCTCCTGCACCCCCCTTCAAAATTTCACCCCTTATTTTATATTGTCTGTCCATGTTTTTCCTACCAAGATGCATCATCTCACTTCTCCACATTGAACTTCATCTGCTACCTATCTGCCCACTCCACCAAATTTTCTATGTCTTCTTGAAGTTCCATACTGTCCTCCTCGCAGTTTACAACACTCCCAAGCTTCGTATCATCTGCAAACTTTGAAATTGTCCCCTGCACACCAAGATCTAAAACATTAATATATATCACGAAAGTCAAGGGCCCCAATACTGACCCCTGGGGAACTCCACTACAAACCTTCCTCCAGCCCAAAAAATATCCATTGACCATTACTCTCTGCTTCCTATTTTTCAGCCAATTTTTTATCCATATTGCTACTATCCCTTTTATTCCATGAGCAATAACTTTTCTCACAAGTCTGTTGCGTGGCACTGTGTCAAATGCCTTTTGAAAGTCCACATAAACACATCAACAGCGTTAGCCGCATTGACCTTTTCTGTTACCTCTTCAAAAAACTCCAGCAAGTTAGTTAAACATGATTTCCCCTTTAGAAATCCATGCCGGCTCTTCCTTATCAACCCATATCTTTCCATGTGACTACTAATCCTATCCCAAATTGTTTCTAGAATCCTGCCCATTTTTGTAACTTGTGTTATCCTTACAAATCTGCATATATCTGTAAAGGCATAGTTGTGGGTGAAGGAGTATTGCAATATAGCTAATCTTTTTATAAAAGTTTTATTCTTGTGTTAAAAGCTCATCAGCTGACTCACATGACTCTGTTCAGTAGCCACCCTCCATGTATCTAAACAAACAAATAAAGGTTAGGATCTATCAAGCCGGGTTCCACCCTAGGAGCTGGCTTGCCCAGTAGCAACATCAGCTGGGATCATAGCAGCTTTTTGAGGAAAATAAAGATATAGCAGCATGATCAATACGCAGCGATTTTAAGACTATGGAAACATGCAGAAAATCATAATGATGAATATTATCATTGTAAAATCTCACTGAAGACACTGATACTGAAACCATAAGGGAGAAATAAAGAAGCAAAGAAATTGGAACACTTGGGATATCAATTAAATTTGAATTTAATAAGGGAGAAGAACTGACTAAAAGATAAAACTGACTATTAATACCTTAATAGGTTCAGTAAGTATCACCCAACCCAAAGGAATATAATTTTGTCAGCCCAGTGAGCAATTCAGATTAGATTTGTCAAATAAAAATGAGCAAAATTCTGAAACCTGACTGAGTGTTTATTGGATTTGGGTTTGTTGTTCAGAACAGCAGATTCGTAGGGAAATAAAAACGTCAAAGCAGCGCAAATGGAATAAGAAACTAGTTTCACTGTTATCAGTTGCAAACTCCCTAAATAACATTTTTAAAATTCTTTCATGGGATGTGGGTGTTGCTGGCAAGACCAGCATTTGCTACCCATTGCTAATTGCCCTTGAACTGGGTGGCTTGGAGGGCCATTTCAGAGGGCAGCTAAGGATCAATCAACTACATTGCTGCACATTGGGAGTCACAGGTAGGCCAGACCAGGTAAGCATGTTAGATTTCCTCCCCTAAAGGGTGGTTGTGAAACAGATAGGTTTTTACAAAAACAGATAGGGGAGATGGTGGCGAATTGGTACTGTCGCTGGACTAGTGATCCAGAGACCCAGGCTAAGGGTCTGTGGACAGGGGTTCAAGTTCCACCATGGTAGCTAGTGGAACTAGAATTCAATTAGTAAATCTGGAATATGAGGCTAGTGGTGTCCATGAAACGATCAGTGATTGCCGTAAAAACCCATCTGGTTCACCAATGTCCTTCAGGGGAGGAAATCTGCCACCCTCACCCAGCCTGGCCTACATATGACTCCCGATCCACAGCAGTGAGGTTGACTCTTAACTGCCCTCTGAAATGGCCTAATAAGCCATGAAATTCAAAAGCAATTAGGGATGGGCAACAAGTGCTGGCCACGCCAGCAATGCCCACATCCCATGAAAGCATAAAGAAATCGACGGTAGTTTCAAGGTCAATATTACTGAGATTAGCTTTCAATTCCGGTTTTATTATTTGAATTTAACTTCCACCAGCTGCCGTGATAGGATTTGAAATAAAAACAGAAAATTCTTGAAAAACTCAGCAGGTCTGGTAGCATCTGTAGAGAGAGAGAAGCAGAGTCAACGTTTCGAGTCTGTATGACTCTTCTTCAGAGCTGGAGAGGTGGAAACGAGATGGATTTCATACTGTTTAAGAGGGGGTGGAGCAGGTGGGGCAAAATGGAAGGACAGGGATAAGTGGAAGCTAAGGAGAAATTTGGCAAAGATGTCATGGACACAAGACAATGGGAGTGTTAATGGTTGTGTCAAAGATTAAAGAAGGTGCTGATAGTGGCATAAAGGTAGCAGAATATGTGAAAGCATAACATAGAAACACGTGGCCCTGTTGATGGAGGTACAGGGGGGTGGTGTGGTTGTTGGGGAAAACATAGTAAAAAAAAAGGAAAAAAAAAATTATATATATATATTTAAAAAGTCTAAACAATATTGGATTAAAAAACAGGGTGGGGATGGAGGAGAGAGTTCATGATCTGAAGTTGTTGAACTCAATGTTAAGTCTGGAAGGCTGTAAAGTGCCTAGTTGGAAGATGAGGTGCTGTTCCTCCAGTTTGCGTTGAGCTTCACTGGAACATTGCAGCAGGCCAAGGACGGACATGTGGGCATGAGAGCAGGCTGGAGTGTTGAAATGACAAGTTACAGGAAGATCTGGGTCTTGCTTGTGGACTGGGTGAAGGTGTCCCTCAAAGCGGTCACCCAGTCTGTGTTTAGTGCCCCCAATGTAGAGGAGACTTCATTGGGAGCAGCCAAAACAGTAGGCCTAATTGAAGGTGGTGCAAGTGAAGCACTGCTTCACCTGAAAGGAATGTTTGAGACTGTGGACGGTGAGGAGGGAGGAGGTAAAGGGGCAGGTGTTGCACCTTCTGCGATTTCATGGGAAGGTGTTGTGGGAAGGGGATGTGGAGATGGGATTAGGATTTGAACCTGTGTTCCCAGGCCATTCTTTTGAGTCCCTGAATTACTAGTCTAGTGACATAGCCATCACACTACTGCCTCCCTCTTTCTATGATTCAGTTTATGGAGCTGGTCTAATTTACAATGGTAGTCCCCCTAGCCTCTAGATAGCTTCTACAAAAACAGAGAAATAGGTACCAATGCTCAAGCGGACTTGCAGAATAGAAACCTTTTGGCACCAGATGTTGGGCGGCATGAAGGTGACAATATGGCCACCAAACATCCCCAGATCGACGGACCACAAATTGGGCCTCTGGCCTCATCCAAACTGATGGTAAGTGGTGAGAGCTCTGCAAGCAGTTCCACCTTTCCTATGAGTAGATTCCAGGCTTTCTGCCTGACGGGTGGTAACCTCGGTGACCATCAAGAAAACAAATGACCAAATCTGACCAGTGTCCAGTTCCTAGATCACATCCATACCAGGAAAAACTGTACCAGTGCTTTTCAGGGCACCAATAACCTGTATGGTCCTAAAATAGCTGTTGGGTTCCTCATTTACATATGCAAGGGAACTATCCCATGTTGTAAGTAGCCACAATGCTCTTTGATGGTCCATGTTTGCCTAACATTTGCTTAACTACATAAGTGGATTCTTTTTCCTTTCGGGGTGTATTCTGATTTGGCATTGTTGCAAATTAATCTTTGAATTCTTCCCACAGTTTGTCTGTAGAAACAGTTTTCACTTTCTTCTCCCTTCATTTGTGCCTGTTCCTCTCCCCGTTCAGATGCTCATGGGCTGTGATATCTCTCCAATTTTTTCCCAGGTTTCCAAGAATTTGCGTGTCCCTCTTCTGCCACTTTCCTTTAATTATTGACAACCATTTAAATTTCACCTGTGTGCCACTTTCTCCTCCCACCACCAACGCACTGCCTGAGTATGTCCAACACTCCACCAAGAGAAGTGAGCAATTATACAAAATAGACCAACCCACAAAAACCTAACGCATTGCCCCAGATCTTGCAATAGGAACAACAATGAGGTTGTCAGTGTTCAGTAGTGTTAAAGAGTAAATCGGATAGTAACCACCAACAACTGAATATGTATAATTAAATGCAATAATTAAGAAGTTGCTGTCCAATTTCCATGCTCTTCCTGCAGTTTTGCTACAGCATCTCACTGAGAAACTCAGCATTGAAACACACGGAAGTGCATGAAGTTACATTACTTAATGGTAGGTACCCATTAAATTCACCAGAAAAAGTTAGGGCTTGTACATTCCAGTGCAAATAGTTTTATTTTAAGCAGTGTGCTAAGTTGCCAAGCAAGCTCTCTGACACTGAAAACTATTTTTCTAAGTGTGGAGTCTCATTCCTTCAGATTTTAATTATTGCTGCATAATTAAAAATATTAAAGTTTTAAAATCTTTCCTGCCTATCACTTTCCCCTCCTTCTCTATCTCTCTCTCTCTCTCTCTCTCTCTCACAAACACACACAATCCCATCTTTCTATCCTTCACTTTATTTTGCTTTCAGTACATAATTTGTCAACAAATTAAATATTCCAACTTACAATTTTTGCTTTAGGTTCTGCGTACCTCAATGAGGATCTTATTGCTTAAGGAGACGCACAGTTGTTTTCCCTGTTCCCATAGATCCCCCGGAGAAGACACTATGCTGTCTGTTCTCCACTGCAAAAGCCCACAGACTTTCTGTGGGTAACTATAAGTATAGTGAAAGGCTGGTATTGCACTTTGGTCACTGAGTGCAAAATCCAGGTGAGACTGCATCAGTTCTTCAGCATGACCTAACATTCCCAGAATCCATATCAGTATTTCATGCACAGAAGCCAGTGAGCCTGGAAGAAAAACATAACCCATTCATTTTAATGAATAGCAAACCCTACTGATAATCAACATTGATAAACAAAGTTTTACACCACAAACATAACTTATAGGGTGCAGGTAGACAAAATTTTATTCAAAAGAAGAATTCAGTACAAAACAAATCTATGTGATGTTGGAATCATGCAAGGTATCAAGTAAGAAAGAAAAATCTTTCATTTATGTTGCACCTTTCATATCGTCAAGGCAATTTAAAACTCTTTACAACTAGTTAAATTACTTTTGAAGGATTGTCACTGTTATTCTCTAGTCAAACACAATGGCCATTTTGCTCGTGGTAAGGTCCCACATGCAGCATGAGTGATTTCTCTGTTTTTTCTGGTGCTGGTTGCCACAGTCAGTTTATTTTGTTGGCCACATTTTAGGATGGATATTGGCTCAGTGAAAATTGACTAGAATTCTATCAGAAATGAGATGTTATTGTTCTGAAAATGGCTTCATAAATTGTGACTTTTTCCACTGGAACAGGGAAGTCTGGGGTAGGGATTCAATGAAAGGCTTTCAAAGCTATGAAATTAAGGATGGACATGCATTTATACAGCACTTTTCACAAATTCAGGACAACCCAAGGAGCTTTACAGTCAATTATGTACTTCTTGAAGTCTGCTCACTGTTAGAAACGAGGCAGCCAAATTGCACAGAGCGAGCTCCCATAAGCAACAATGAGATAATAACCAGATAATCTGTTTTAATGATGTAGTTAAAGGATAACTATTGGACAGGACACCAGGGATATCAACAAAAAAACTGCGGATGCTGGAAATCCAAAACAAAAACAGAATTACCTGGAAAAACTCAGCAGGTCTGGCAGCATCGGCGGAGAAGAAAAGAGTTGACGTTTCGAGTCCGCATGACCCTTCGACAGAACTTGAGTTCGAGTCCAAGAAAGAGTTGAAATATAAGCTGGTTTAAGGTGTGCAGGGGGTCGCTCCCTCCGGGACACCCTGGTCCACTCCTCCATCACCCCCTACTCCTCAACCCCCTCCTATGGCACCACCCCATGCCCACGCAAAAGATGCAACACCTGCCCCTTCACTTCCTCTCTCCTCACCGTCCAAGGGCTCAAACACTCCTTTCAAGTGAAGCAGCATTTCACTTGCATTTCCCCCAACTTAGTCTACTGCATTCGTTGCTCCCAATGTGGTCTCCTCTACATTGGAGAGACCAAACATAAACCGGGCGACCGCTTTGCAGAACATCTGCGGTCTGTCCGCAAGAATGACCCAAACCTCCCTGTCGCTTGCCATTTTAACACTCCACCCTGCTCTCTTGCCCACATGTCTGTCCTTGGCTTGCTGCATTGTTCCAGTGAAGCCCAGCGCAAACTGGAGGAACAACACCTCATCTTCCGACTAGGCACTTTACAGCCTTCCGGTCTGAAATTGAATTCAACAACTTTAGGTCGTGAGGTCCCTCCCCCATCCCCACCCCCTTTCTGTTTCCCCCTTCCTTCTTTTTCCAATAAATTATATAGATTTTTCTTTTCCCACCTATTTCCATTATTTTTAAATATTTTAAAATCTTCTATGCTCTCGCCACCCCCACTAGAGCTATACCTTGAGTGCCCTACCATCCATTCTTAATTAGCACATTCATTTAGATAATATCACCAACTTTAACACCTATGTGTTCTTTTGTTCTATTGTTGTTGACATCTTTTGATGATCTGCTTCTATCACTGCTTGTTTGTCCCTACAACCACACCATTCCCTCCACTTCTCTCTTTCTCTCTCTCTCCGCCGCCCCCCCCCCCGCCCCCCCGCACCCCCCCTCCCACACACCTTAAACCAGCTTATATTTCAACTCTTTCTTGGACTCAAACTCAAGTTCTGTCGAAGGGTCATGAGGGCTCGAAACGTCAACTCTTTTCTTCTCTGCCGATGCTGCCAGACCTGCTGAGTTTTTCCAGGTAATTCTGTTTTTGTACCAGGGATATCTCCTCTGTTCTTCAAAATAGTGCCGTGGAATCTTTTATGTCCACTTCAGAGGGCAGCCAGGGCCTCAGTTTATAAAATGTTTCATCTGAATGATGGAATCTCTGATAGTGCAGCACTCACTCAGTACTGCACTGCGAGTGTCAGCTTAGACATTGTGTTGAAGTCTCAAGAGTGGGACTTGAACCTATAACATTCCGACACAGGGACAAAAGTGCTACAAACAGAGACACAACAAAAATACTTCGATTTCACTAGCTTCTACCTGATTCTGACTGAGATCAAAAAAGGATGGTTAACAATTAGAATGAACTCAGAGCATTTCCACTCCGCACCTTCCTTTGATAACATGAAGCAGATGTCTGCTTGCTAGCTAATTAAACTCAACTGTTCTAATGCACTCCCAGCTGATCTCCCACACTCTTCCCTCCATAAGCTTTAGATCGTCCAAAACTCTGCTGCCCTTGTCCTCACTTATACCAAGTCCTGTCCAACCATCGTCCCTGTGCTTGCTGACTTACTATAGCCCCCAACTGAGCAATACCTCAATTTTAAAATTCTGATTCTTGTTTACAAATCCCTCAATGGCTTCTCCCCTTTTCTATCTGAATAATTTCCTCCAGCCCCATAATCTTTCAAGATATCTGCGCTTATCTAATTCTGGACTCTCCTGCATCCCCAATTTTAATCACTCCATCATTGGTAGCCGTGCCTTCAGTTGCCTGGGTCCTAAGAGCTGGAATACCCCTCCTAAACCTCCTCTCCTCACTACCTCTCTTCCCACCTTTAAAATGTTTCTACCTCTTTGACTAAACTTTTGACCGTCTGCATTTTTCATGGCTTGAAATCAAATTTTGATTAAGAAAGTTTCCGTGATGCACCTTGTGAAGCATTATTAGATTAAAGATACTATATAAATACATGTTGTTATTACTGAGTAAGAGAGGAAGTTAGGGAGAGTCACTCAATCTCTGGCTTTTAGAAGATGTAAGTAGGTAATGCAAGTCTATGCTGGTTGTTTAACATGTCATAATTTTTTTTAAAAAAACTGTCAGTCTAGCTCTTCAAAGGTGTCTTGGGGATATGAAAATGGATGCATTTATAATAAATACAGAAATATTAATGCCATTCTGCTTTGATTTCTGTGAACTTGATGAGATTCAGTCATATAAAACAAATCACCGTGATACGATTTCCCACTAAGCTTCAGTCAAACCATTTGGATGGCTTTATTCACTGCAACCACAAGCTACAGACTGTCTTCCCCATAAAAAAAAATTATAGGTATGTGATTGACTGTTCCTTACTTGTGATGAATTATAATAGCCTTGTATGTAAAGATAAAATCTAATTGTTGTTTTTACTGTTACAGAGCTGCATCCTTTGTTGTCTTCATCCCTTTGTACAAAAACTCCTTAAATAAACTTTTCAAAAGTAGAAGTATTCTGATGAGCCTTGATCAGCTGAAGGTAAGGATTCTTGTGGGATTACTGTCTAATTCTTTTTTGATTCAGCTTTGTGTGAAATCCCATTGAGGGAGTGAATGAAACTGAAAAAGAATGAACAAAAAGGAAAGAAGAAACGACAGCCAAAAATAATGATGAGCGTATCACACCATCGAATCTCATTGTTGATAATTTATTGTGCCACACACATTTTTTACACTACAGTACAATATGAATACAAGGATCAAAAATTTCTGCTTCTGTTCCATACAATAAAACTGAGCATAAAATTATCATATTTTTTCTGAAGTGCAAAAATATCTCTTCCGCACATTAGCAGTTATTTTTAATATGCTCTGACTTAATATTCTTGGTGAAGCAGGCTCACTTTTATCTGTTACAATCCAGCCAACAAGATTTTTTTTATATTTTAAAAATCATTGTTCGGAGTAGATTAGGTGCATAAATTGAGGATAAAGTGTTCTATACATCTTGTATCCCAGGGAGAAGACCATGGACTTTATTCAAAAACAGATATCCTTGTCCATTGAGTTGTTAAACACAGATGCAAGTTTTTAGTGTTTTGTACAAAGAGGAAGTCCACGGACATTTGGAGATCTCTGAACTTCCCAGGTTGCCAACAAATAACAAAAAAATTCTGACCATTTTTTTGTATTTTGTTTTTTGCAACTTAGATTCTCTTCTACTAAATGTTTTGTTTTTATTTGCACCTTAATTCATGGAGTCATTATTAAAATTGTTGGGTTTTCTCAATGAAAATCCTGATATGAAGTGTGGGAAGGAAGGGACCAGAGAAGGGGTTACCAAGAAGGTCATAACGCAGAGTTTCTCTGTTCCTATCATTTGTTACCCTCACACTCATATCTGCAGCCAGTGGTGATTAAAGCACTAGAAGTGTTTATGGATGCCCCAACTCAAGTTATGGTATGAAGGCAGAACTAGCAGCTCGGATATGTGTGTACGACTCAATGTGCTGGATGATTGCTCTGAAACATCCTGATCACAGCATGTGAGTGCAGGCATGTCAGGGTGAGCATTAACCAAGCCTAATTGCCCACATCGAACAAAATGCTATCAACCATATTTTCTGGCATTGTTACATTTACATGGCAATGGCTGTGAGGAAAGCATCAGGGTTTGGGTCAGAGAGAGTGAGTTACACTGCACTGCCATCTGTTGTGAGGATTTTTGCTACTATCCTTCATCATGGAGCTGCCAGAAACATTGACAGCAGCCATCAATTGTGGCATCAAGCCTGCACATGGGGTGTAATTTCCTTCCGGTTCTGTCTGTTATCTCTTAACATCCTGCCTCTTTAGTCTTGGCAAGACTATGAATGGACTGAGATGCCTTTAGATACCTAAAGGTACCCAGGCCTTTACATACCCACATTTGTGAATGATGACACAAATAAGTTGACCCAGAACAATTAATTGCTTTAGCACATTACCATTTGGAGGGCTAGGAGCTTTTGTTAACCTTTTAAGCTTGATTTGCACTAGTGGAAAAAAATCATCCCTCCTCACTTGGCCAAATGCCTCTTTATTCTGTGTTGTGCAAACTATAATTCCATCAAATATCCAACCAGTGTTCCTTGCTATCAGTCCAGTTCTATCATTATTCTTGCGTGTTGACTAAGATGTAGAATTAATAACCGAGGTGGAAACACTCAAAGCCTCCACTCTTTCCCCTTCAAAGAAATAAGAGGGCACATATTGGCAAGCTGGACTTTTGCCTGACAAAACAAAACTTCTGAAAAATACTCATTTACAAGAAAAATTCAAATTTTTTACCAGCTCTTTGCATTTTAGAATATATTCACATTGCTAATAAGTTACTCACTGATTTAATCTTACAGCTGTACATATATAGCTGTTGTGACAGAGCCATCTTGCAGTCTCACCACTTCTAAAATGCTTCACCAACTCCTGAATTCAAAATGCTTCTCAAACTCGTAACCTTTAAGATTCACCAATTCCAAACCAATCAAGGAATTATAAATATTATCCCACCAAGAGCCCCGGGTTGTTATGACACAGCAGTTTGTAAAGGCTGAGTTATTTAAAATCCTAGAAGGAAATTTTAAACAACTGTCTTAACCTATATTTTCAATTGGCACATTTTGAGATGTAGCTCTAAATTCAGAAATAAGACCACCAAGTCTCGAGAGGTTGTTTTATCAAACTAAATGAGACATTTATTAATTTATAATATATTAAACAAATACACATGGCTGCAAATTACTACTATCATAACTTTTAACAAATTCCCAAATTAATCTCCACTATGGCAACAATAACCAATAGACCTAAACAGACATCAGTCAAAGCATTTTTAACCTTACGAATTCAAAATGAGATTCCTTTCAATTTGGTTCATTTGCAGACATAGTGGTAGGCTTACAGGCTTAGATCTTACATGCCTCTGGCCTTCAAACACAAACTCCTTTCTGTTATGCCCAGCCTTTCTCTTTGAAGGTAAATTCTCTTTGTATCAGCAGGCCCTTTAAACCTCTTTCATAGTACCAATTTTATTAATAGTATAAAGGTTGCTTGGTGTCTCCTAGCTAGGTGCAAGATTTCACTCCCACACTTGAATGCTCAATTCAACAAAATGCAAATGTACCATCTATCTTACTGTTTACATCTCAAAACTACTATACATCAAAACACCCAGACTACATGGCTTTAATTCAATTAACACACACACACACAGACTAAACCTCTATTTTAAAAAATGATAATTTCCAATAACATAATATACATTAATATCTCTTCATCACAACCGCCTATTGACAACAGCTGATAATCTATTGCCTAGAGAACTATATTTTTTTTATCAATCTAGCTTAAATATTGTTCTGAAGTAATATTTATCAGTGCAGATGTACCATCCAATTTTAAGAGTAAAAATTGAGAGAGAAACCTTATTAAAATAAAACATTTCTGCACTTTAACCTCGGCTCATTTACTTCAGTGGCCCTGAGGAAGCACAGTTGAAACTCAATGTTAATGCCCAGCAGGAGTAAATAGGGGCGGCACACTGTAATGCTGTGCTCAAATCTGAAATTCTCAACTTCATTGCAATGATTCTTTGTGCAGCCTGATACAATGCTTATATTTCTTCATATAAAACAGGATCTGTAAGACCCCTTTATGCTCATTTTAAATTTTTCATTAAAGCAGAGTAACTCACCATTTTAATCAAAGTTCTGTGGCTAAAGTTTGTGAAGTAATATCAGTGGGTCCCTCAGGCTCTCATATGTGGCTGTCAACCATAACGTGCCATGCATGGTTAACTATGGTTAACTTACACGGTCACTGGAAAAATATATGGCTGCTGTGACTGCACCATCAATTTTCTCATGCGAAGACCTGTAAAACAGGTCTTTTTGCATCAGCCACAGCATTTATTGTAATTCTCACACCACCAGTATTATGAGACAAGGGACTGCAAGAGTTGCTGCTCAACAGAAAAAGGAAGGTTTAAAGGACTGACATGGATTATGAGGGTATTTACACCAGCTGTTTCTCAGCATGTGTAAATCACCATAAGTGGATTTTGCGAGTAATTCACCAGATGGTGATAAAATATATGCATCATTGCAAGGGCATATTAAAGTGGTGGTAAAACCAACTTGTAGTTAGAGGCACAGCAGAGCCACACAGTAATGAATTGTCAAATCCATTCCTATTGTCTTGTTGTTGTCAGTCTCTCTGCAGTGATATATGAATGAGCTGGTGAGGGGTCTATGTATTCCTGAGAGGTGGTTCTTCTGAACACAGTGATCTTCTGGGAAATTACAGCTTCTGGTTTATTATAATTGTACATCTGAAACTGTGGGAGAGCAATTCTGCAGCTGCACCTTTGAAGGCATTTTATAATCAGCACCTTAAACGTCCATTCCTCTACACCACGTAATGGAGCTGCAGTGTGCACCGCTTACAAAATACACAGCAGTATCTCCCCAAAGCTTCTTTCACAGCACCTCTCAAATCTGTACTTCTATCCCTAGAAGAAAAAGGGCAGCAGGCAACTTCCCGACTCCCTCAAGCCTCTCCACCACAAACAAGGCACAAGTCAGGAGTGTGATAGAATACTCTCTACTTATTTGGAGGAGTGCAGCTCTGAAAAGCTCAATAACATCCAGGACAAAGCAGCCTGCTTGATTGGCACTCCATCCACCATCTTAAACGTTTGCCCCTCCACCACCCATGTATAGTGGCAGCAGTGTGTATCGTCTACTCCAGCAGCTCGTCAAGGCTCCTTCAACATCACCTTCCAAACCTCTGACATCTATCACCTAGAAGGACAAGGACAGGAGACACATGGGAATACCACGACCTGCATGTTCCCCTCCAACTCACACAACATCCTGATTTGGAAATATATTATTCCTTCACTGTCGCTGGGTCAAAAACTGGCTGTACCTACACTATATGAACTGTATAGTCCCAGAAGGCAGCTGACCATCACCTTGTCAAAGGTTATTAGGAAAAGACAACAAATGTTGATCTTGCCAGCGATGCCCACAACTTGTGAATGAATTTTTTAAAATCAGTAATGAAAACAGGGCCTTGAACCTTCATGAACTTTCTAATGTTCAGAATCCGTAACTTTGCCGCAACTCTGATGCTTGTGTATGTAAACTGAGGTAGTCCCAAAATTTGCTGGCAAAAGTGGTTTAGTAATGTCCGCCATTGTTAATGTGGAAATCGTTCAGCAGCTTGTAGTGAGGCAAGTTCTTGGACAATTTGTGGCCCCGTAGCCTACTGCAAAATGGCTGCTCGGTCCCAAGCTCCCTGTCTGTTTCAAGAAGTTGTTTCATTTTCCGCATTAATTCTGAATGAACCTCACCACAGAATGTTAGGAGTGCAAGCTGACAGTGGCCCTGACAAGTCACAGTGCAAAACATTTTCAAACTGAAGAGTGAGTAGAAAGTCTAGCAGGGCTGAAGTTTTGGTTGCACCTCTGTTGAAGTCATAGAGTGACACAAAATCCAAGGATATTCAGGTTGAAAATAATCCTTATTAGCCTGGAGATTAAAAATAAGTTGAAATAGCTCATAGTGTTGCAGGTTCAGGCATAGATTTAACCTCATATTATTAACCTAGAAAAATCATAAAATCAGAAGAAATAGTGGAAGGAGTAGACCATTTGTCCCCTTGAGCCTGCTCTACCAGTCAATAAGATCAAGGTTAGTCTGATTGCAGTGTTAACTCCACTTTCCTGCCTGTCCTCCATAATCCTTAGCTCCCTTGTAGATCAAAAATCTGTCTAACTCAGCCTTGAATATATTCATTGACCCAGCCCCCACTGGTCTCTGAGAAAGATAATTCCAAAGACTAATTACTTTATGAGAGCAGAAATTCTGCCTCATCTCCATCTTAAATGGGAGACCCCTTATTTTTAAACCATACACCCTAGTTCTAGACTCACCTACACAAGGAGAAACACCCTCTCAGCATGCACCCTGTCAAGCCCCATCAGAATCTTATATTTTTCAATCAGATCACCTCTCATTCTTCGAAACTCAAAGGTGTATAGGCTTTCCTCATAAGAGAAGCCCTTCAGCCCAGGAATCAGTTGAAGGAGAATACAGTATTGTTATCTAATATCTTGGGAATGTTACAGGCAGGAGGAGGGTTAATTTAAACAGCATTAATTTCTCCTCTCACGACCCGTCCATTAAACAGAAAGTTGTTTTGATTTGTTTCCCTTTTTACAAGTGGTGGCATATTTCTCCAACCCCTCAGTTTTGGTGTGACCTAATTTTTTATTAATAACCCCACAGCAAACTCGAGAAAGGATAAACCCAAGAGGTTAGTTTATTGCATGCATTCCAAATGCAAAAGGAGGATCACAATGCTGCCTCCACAGTCAGACAGAAAAGAGGAATAGGAATTTGCAGTATAAAGATCACAGAGAAAGTAAATATTTTTTCATACGTGTTCCAGACTCAAGAATCAAAGTACAATAAGGTATTCCTTCACGCAGTTCAGCGGGTTCACTTTTTCGGTGGTGTTGACTTCACGTTGTGTAACAGGCACTCAGAGATGAATCAATTTTGTGGGCGATGGTACAGGACTTCTGGTGGAAGCAATGTAGATGGGGCCAGGTGTCCAACCTGGGCCAGAGCTCCATCAGTGTGGTCTGTTAGTTAGATGTTAAACAGCAGACTGAGCTATTCAGTTCAGCAAGGCAATATAGACTTGTTCAACAAGCCAGAGGCCTAAGTCACTTTACCCCCTCCTATATCTCTAGCCGGTCTCCAACAAAGGATGTGTAACCATCATTTTGAATGTGGCTGGGTTTCAATGATTGTTAAATGCCTCGGCTATTATGAATTGAAAGAAAGGTTGCAGAGCCTTCTGCCTTAGCCTCCTTCTGTCCAACTTGGGTTTTTACTTGGGTGCAGATGGCCTTTGTATAGCTCTCTTTGAAATTGGGCTGTGCAGTCCACAGGTAGTCATTAATGGCTCCTCAGAGATAACGAGGTGTGAGTTTTCCTAAAACTGCCAAGTAGTTTCTTTTGTTCAGGGTCACAGAGAAATATTAGCTCAGCATTTTTGTTCAGTTTAAAATTTTTTTTGAAATAGCAATGAGAATATCCATATAATTTTATAAAATACACAGGCTGAGGTCTCAGTCCCTCAGAGGACAGATTAAGAAATGTCAACTTTCTTTCTTTGAAAATGAGGGGGCTTTTCAAATAGGAACATAAATTGACATTTTTAAATGAAGGAGATTTTAAGGAAATTCATAAAGTTGACCCAAGCACTGTATTTTGCAAAAAAAAAACCTTTCCAATTAAATAGCACTTTGCAAATTATCCTCAGATATTTTATGAGGGAGCAATGGAGACCAATAGAGAAAGTAAAATATAATTAGGGAAGGTAACAGCATATTTAAAGAGATAGGTTTTTGAAGAATCTTTGAAAATAGGGGAGAGAGGCTTCAAGGCAAAAGAGGACTGAAAGTTTCCGAATGGAGATGAAGACAATTTCCCCAATGGTAGGGGAAAGGCTGGGGTGGGGTCAGGGGAACAGTTTGGAAGAGCAGAGGGTGCAGTGAGAATCTGAGCCTGTAGAAGAATACAGATGTAGGGTAGAGTGAAACCATGGAGGGATTGAAAGGTGAAGATAATGATTTTATAGTTGATGTGCTGGAAGAAATGAGTGAAAACTGAAATGATATTTTATTGTTTTTTTTCAATATCTTGGAGTCGGATATGTGCCATATATTTCTAGATAAGCTGACATTGTGCAGTATAAAGTGAATGAAATCATTGACAAAAGCTTGAAGAATGATTAGACCAAGGCTGAGCGACGAGGTGAGGCTGTCGGCAATAGATGTTCTTGACATGGAAGTAAGGAGGCTTAGGACTGAACAAAATGGTAAGATAAGGGTTAGCTGAGCCTGTACTTGATTACCTGCAGCCTCTGAGTGATTTGCCAATGAAGAAGATGCCAAATTCTAAATTGTTCATCATATACCTATAGTGATAGAAACAAGGTGAGAGATCCATTTTTCCCAACATTAAATCATTAATATTAATGTCCCAATATTAATACACAGATAAGCAAACAAGTACTCATTATAAAGGTCATATTCATTAGGGACAAAGGATTCTGTGTAAACACAAAAGGGGTGAAATTGATAAAAGTGGCAAACAAGCATTAATGGAACAGACAATGATGAACAGTCAAATGAGCTGCCAATTCACTATCTCCTTTCACTGAAGATCAATTTCACTCCCGTTGTGTTCATAAGCAAGCTTTCTTGATTAGATCTACTAAACCCGACATTCGTTTGTAGATAACTCTGCTGATTCACCACAGGTATTGCTGAAAAAAAAGAATCATGTTGCTGAAGCTTTTCATCTTGCATTAATCAGGGCAAACACAAGAATGCCAAATTTCAATCATAACAGTTTATATTGCAGGAGAAAAGGGTGCTGACTGGTTAGCATGTCAAATCTGATAGGCTGAAGTGTTGCCATGGAGAAAGCAACAGGGAAACTGTATGTTCCCCAAGCTCCTGGTTAATTCCAAAAAGGCGTAAGGCTTGAACATATTCCTTTTGTTTGTAGAAAACGGATTCCTGTGTATGAACAAATGTTGCCTTTAATGTACATAAATAAGCCATTTTATGCTTACTCCCCTCTTCCTTTTACACTACTATCCCGGTCTATATTCAAATAATTATAACTACTGTATAATTTTTGCATTTTTCTCTAAACTCCTTGCAAATCTGTTCCTCTACATCTTTGTGACCAGGTGGTTGCCTATAGATTACACTGAGCAATGTATTGGACAGCTTTTGTTTCTTCCCTCTGGCCAAATATATTCTGCCCTTGACCCATCTGGGACATCCTCTTTCTCCAACATTGCAATGCTCTCTTTAATCAACAAGTGTACACCTTCCCCTTTTCTTCCTTTCCTATCTTTCCTGAACATCTTGTATCAAGGGATGTTTATTACCCGGTCCCACTCTTCCTAAAACCACGTTGCTGTTATAGCCGCAATATTATATTTCCACATTGTAATCTGTGCCTGTAACTTATCACAGTCCACACATTCACATACATGCACAGTAACCCTAACTTAAAATTTACTACTTTATTACTTTCTTTCTCACCCTGAACCCGCCTGCTAATTCATTTTCTCCTACTCTAGTGCTTTCTGTTATTCTCAGTACCCTTTGAGCCTTGGCACCCTTCTCTAATATTATCTCCTGGTACCCATACCCCTGTAACTTTAGTTTAAACTCTTCCCAATGGCACTAGTAAATCGACCCAACAAGGAAATTGATTACACCTCAGATTAGGTGTAATCCATCGGGCCTGTACAGGCCCCATTTCCCCCAGAACAGGAATCTAAAGCCACCCCTCCGGCACCAGCTTTCCAGCCATGCATAGATCTGCTTTTTCCTATTATTTTGGATGGGGATAGAGGTGTAGAGGGATTGGACTTCCATGGTAAAGAGGATGTGGTTAGGGCCAGGAAACTGGAAATTGTTCACCTCCATCTCCCACCAGGATGGTCTGAGGGCTCTCCGTTTCTTCCTTGAACAGAGGCCTGAACAATCCCCATCCATGACCACTCTCCTCTGCCTGGCTGAACTTGTTCTCTCACTGAGCAATTTCTCACTTAACTTGTCTCACTTCCTCTAAATGAAAGGTGTGGCTATGGGTACTCACATGGACCCAGTTATGCCTGTCTCTTTATGGGGTATGTGGGACATTGCTTGTTCTAATCCTACTCAGGCCCCCTCCCACAACTCTTTTTTCGGTATACTGATGGCTGTTTCGGTGCTGCTTCATGATCTCATCTGGACCTGGAAAAATTTATCAACTTTGCTTCCAATTTCCACCCCTCCATCATTGTCACATGGTCCACCACCGACACTTCCCTTCCTTTCCTTGACCTCTCTACCCCCATTTCTAGTGATAGACTGTCCACCAATATTCATTAAAAGCCCACTGACTGGTCCCTTGACTACAGCTCCTCACACCCCGCTTCCTGTAAGGACTCCATCCCATTCTCTCAGTTCCTTCACCTCCGTTGCATCTATTTCAATGACACCACCTTAAAAATGACATGCTCCTGACATGTCTTCCTTTATCCTTAACCGAGGTTTATTCCCCACTGTTGTTGACAGGGCCCTCAACCGTGTCTGATCCATCTCCCACACCTCTGCCTTCACCCTTTCCCCTCACTCCCAGAACCATGTTCCCCTTACCCTCACTTTTCACCCCACCAGCCTCCGCATTCAAAGGATCATTCTCCACAATTTCCGCCAACTCCAGTATGATGCCACCACCAAACACATCTTCCTCTCACCACCCACCACCACCCCCCCCACCCCCCACAACCCCGTCAGCATTCCATAGGAACCGTTCCCTCTGAGACACCCTGGTCCACTCTTGCATCACCCCGAACTCCTCATCCCCTTTCCACGGCACCTTCCCATGCAATTGCAGAAGGTGCAACACTTGCCCCTTTACACCTCCCTCCTCACAGTCCAAGACCCCAAACATTCCTTTCAGGTGAAGCAGCATTTCACTTGCACCTCCTTCAATTTGGTCTACTGAACTCGCTAGACCCAATGCTGTCTCATCTATACTGGGGAGACAAAACGCAGGCTGGGTGACCATTTTGTGGAAAACCTTCGGTCTGTCTGCAAGCGTGACCCAGACCTCCCTGTCACTTGCCATTTCTACACCCCATCCTGCTCTCGTGCCCACATGCCTGTCCTTGGCCTGCTGCAATGTTCCAGTGAAACCCAACACTAACTGAAGGAACAGCACCTCATCCTTTGATTAGGCACTTTACAGCCTTCAGCTTACAGGACTTAATATTGAGTTCAACGTCTTCGGACCATGAACTCTCTCCTCCATCTTTATTCCTTTCTTAATCCAATTGTTTCTTTTTCTAATTTTTATTTTTATTTTTATTTTTCAGTTATTTATTTTGATTTATTCATTTTTAAATCCTTTATCACACAGGGCCATCTGTCACTGGTATCTATGTAGTGCTTTCACAGAGCACTAATTCTTGTTCTGCTATTAACACATTCTGCCTTACCTTAATCCCACTATCAGCACCTTCTTTAGTCTTTAACACTACCATTAACATTCCCTTTTTCTTGTGTCCATGATGTCTCTGTCCACCTCTCCTTAGCTCCTATCTACTCCTGACCTTCTAACTTGCTCTACCTGCTCCAATCCCTCTTAAACAGTATAAAACCCATCACATTTCCATTTCTCTTTAGCTCTGAGGAGTCATGCAAACTCAAATTGTCAACTTTGTTTCTCTCTCCACAGATGCTGCCAGACCTGCTGAGCTTTTACAGCATTTTTTGTTTTTATTTCAGATTTCCAGAATCCACAGTATTTGCTTTCACCCTGCACTACCTATCTGTTTATTCTTGACAGCCTGATTGTCACCCATTCTCTATACCTCTGTATGTTGTTGAGCTGCAGAGTGACCACACCTATAAACATGCTATCTCCAAAGCTCTCAACTTCACAGATGCATCATAGTCCAATAGTTCTCACAAAGCACAGGATGTGCACTCTAGAGGTGAGAGCAGCCCTTCTATTCCTCCGTCTCCTATATAATAAACCTTACTAATAGTAATAACCTTTCCCATTTAAAAAAAAATGACTCACCAGGCAATCACTTGTCTTCACTTGAATATACTTAAATATTAGGAAGTTAATTGACTGCTTAACTTAAAATTTTTAAGGTGTTTGATCCCCCATCTGCTGAGACTCAGGCCGGAATTTTCCGGCCACGTTGGCATCGGGCGTCATGGTGGCTGGTGGAGCGACAATATGGTTAGAGGGCCAAAGATCAGTTTCACGCTGTCGTGAAACCAGTTTGCGATGGTCTGCTCGACCCGTCAATGGAGGGCCACATTTCCCGCCGCCAGACATCAGGAACCTAACTTCAATATTTTAGTATCTCATCATAATCTTGCCGAAATCATCCCCCCATGGTGGATCATCCAGGCATCATGCCGATGTGTTTCACAACTGTACATAAGCGATGTGCACCTGACAAGCTGCACTTCACTCAGGACTTTGAGGTTTGTTTGCCTACCTTGCTTCAGTCAGCACTCGCAGTCATCAGCGCCAGGCTTCACAGGCAGCCCCACATCACTTTTTTGGGGGCTCATGGGCAGGTCTCTACCCACCCCAGCAGCTGTAAGGAGGGGGTGGCTTTTCAACGGCTGCAGGGCTAGGGCTTGCTTGGGGAAGGGGAGAAGTGGCCTTGGGGAAGGGAAGGGGTTGCAGGGCGGGGGGCTGCAGGGCGTGTGTGGGGGGCACATGTTGATCTGTGCAAGTGGCCCCAAGATGGTGAGGGCTGAGGAGGCAGTCTCCAGAGGAGATGAGGCCAGATGGAGATGTGAGGGTGTGTGTGAGAGAGTGAATAGCCGTTGAGCTGGCAGTGAGTGAGATGCCAGTGAATGTGTGATGGGCTTGTGAATGATGAGATGAGATGATTGACTTACCCTGGCAGCAGAGATGAGATCATTCATCCATTTTCTGCACTGGACCCCCCGACTTCTTGTGTGCAGCGTTAGCACTGAACACCGCTGCCACTGTCTCCTAAACCGGAGTGGTGAGACTGATGGGCCTCCTGCAGCCAAAGTGGTGGTAGAGTACATCATGGCGGACCTCCACGGCATCCAGAAGGCATCTCAGGGACGTGTCACTGATTCGGGCGGCTGCACTCTTCTTGGCTTTCAGGGCCATGTCTTCACTGGAGCAGTCCCGGGCTGCAAGCATTGAGAAGTGTGTGCGAGGCTGCAGTGTAAATATGGTGCCGTGCGTGAGGAAGCAGCGAGGCAACAGCACGGCAGGAAAGTCAGAGGCCGCCCGCCAGTGGAGACAGCGTGTTTCCCGTGGCTGCATAATCAATGAGGCGAGAAGGGGACGATACGGCACGAAAACCCACCATTGCAGCCTGCTACCCGCATTTTATGCTAACGTGGGACGATTCTGCCCTCAGTCCCAAACTCTGGAGAAGATGGAACAGGAGCAGTGTTGCTCAGCAGCAGCAGCAGCAGCTTTGCTATGGCATCATCAATTGTGTTTATTCTCAAACTTGGTCCACGGTCACCGCTACCACTGCTGCTGCTGCTGCTGCTGATGCTGCCTCCTGAAGTAAGACCCTGTCAATGCCCATTTTAGTGGGCTGTCAGCACTTTGCTGAAGGAGGATTGTTCCCAAACCACCCCCCCACCCCCACCCCCCCTCACCACCACCCCCCCACCGCCCCCACCCCCCCCACCCCCCCCCCACACCCCCCTCCGCTGCATGGGGAGGCTGCCAGTAAAATGGAGGCAGCCTCCCAGAGGTTGCATGGGAGGAGAGTGTTTTTAAAGCAGGGAGGGCTGCAGGCAGGTTAGGCAGCCTCCCCCACCCCACCCCCCCCCACCCTCCTCCCCCAGGCCCCCAGCAATTTCCTCAGAGGTTCATCATCAACAGTTCCATTTCAGTTTTTAAATGATCTTCTACCTACCTTCTGTCGTCTGCAGGGACCCTTCCTTCTTTAGCGTGGCCGCCATTCCCTGCCACTCCGATTGGCCAGCAGCTCTCTGAGGTGGGACTTCCTCCTGAGTGAAGGGCAGGTGTCCCGTCTCCAGTCAAGTAACGCTTTAAGTGACTGCAAGGCTGCCATCATTGGTGGTGATGTGTTTCTTGACAACATTTTCAGCAGTGGAAACCCCACCATTCAAAGAAAATCGTACCCAATGTTGCGTTTTTCTGGAGCTTTGATTAATATCAAATTTTAAAGCATTCTGTTACGGTGAATTTACACATGTGCCTATATTTATTAAGCAGTAATTATCAGTATCTTGTATCAGTATTATGTTTACAACCAAGTTCATGTTTTAGCTTATTAAAGTATTGGAAGCAAACAAAATGTGTTTTTTTTAAAAAGCAGCTGTGTTCAACATCTGCAGATGGGTAGAGGTACCAGAAATAAAGTCAGCCATAACACTGACAATCAGGATTTTCTACAAATGTTTCAGAGTGAGAGGAACCACATGTTTTTTGATGACAATTAAAGATAATTAAAGAGATAAATGGTGTTAATGTGTATTTAATAAATCCTTCGGCCAAAAATGTGTTGGTCTATGTATTAACATAAGGATACATAAAATGCATTCTTGTGAGAAAGATACCATTTGATAAGATTGGTTTTTATTCTTGTATGTAAGAAATGTTAGTCTGCCAGTTTGGGGAAAGCATTGCATTGGGAAACAATGTCTATGGACTAAATTTTTTTTAAGCCAGAGAAATGGTTCTTAAGTAAAATTTGCAACTTGTTAATGGCATCATGAGATTGTATGGTTTTTAAGCATGATTTGTAAGAGTGGAATTGCATTATAGGTAATGAGAAAATAGTAGCCATCCATGATAAACCTATAATAGGCATTCTTCTTCGCGCTTGTCAAGCAGTTAATGAGATGCTCAACAGGTCTAAATGTTGAATCCTTTGTTAATCCAACTGTGGATGTACAATACTTGTGAAGAATCAGTCACTGTAATGAGACAAAAGCCCAATTTTCCCTCTGGGTCTTGCACGCGGTAGCAACCCAGAAGGGAAAAAAACAGTAGAAACTGGGAAATAAGAATGCTGGTCTGAACTGGCCTTGTATACTTTGAAATGGAACACCAGTAAAACAGGGAAATAAGAGCACTGGTCCAAACTGTTTTTTTTTCCTTCTGGGAACCTCTGTAACTGAATGTTTGAAAGAGATTTTTGTAAGGAATGAGTGTTGAGGAATTGGAGAACACAGCACCTATTTTTGGAGGGAAAAAATGTGCATTGTGGGGTCCAATATAGGGTTTGGAGCCCACACACTCAGCCTACGCCAGGAAGGATTCACATGCCATACTGGTTCAGGCCCAAGAGAGGTGGTAGTTAGTGATTTTCGGCGATTCGTAAATCACAGGGTATCTCGTCCTCACCACATGTTACTTGACACTTTAATAATGCCATGCACCATTCACACAGTCTGGGTCAATAGTATAAGTGCCCTTTTAACGACATGCTAATATTAATAAGTGCCAATCAACTTCACGAGCCCAGAAGTGAATTGTGACATCTCATTCCTTCAGGTAGTAAATTGTTGAAAATTTTAAAAATGCCAAATATTAATTTTACATTTTTGCCTTACATTTCCTTTCTGTCTCCCTCTCTCTTAATCCAATCTTCTTTCTTCCTGATCTTTATTTCTCTTTCTATGCCTGGTTTGATTCTAATTCACCCAGTTTCCTAATTGTCATTTTTCTGTTTCTTTGTCAATCCTAAAATCCTAAAAGAGATAAGTTGTCAGTTCCACCCTTCACGAAGATCCTGGATACCTCATTCTGCAAGTCACTCTGTTAAAGCTCACTCTTCCAGCAAATTTTGTCCCAAAAACCTTTGAGCTATAGGATACCGAAAATAGTCTAACCGCACATGTTGTGACATGTGTCGCTCCAGCAACTCAAAATGGTATGAACTCTGGTTCCATTTTGTTAGCACTCTTGGCTTTAAGTCAAAAGGTTGTGAGTTCACATCCCACACCTGAGGCTTGAGCATAAAATCCAAGCCAAATCTCCAGTGCAGTACTTAGCGAGTACTGCACAGTTGGAGATGCTGTCTTTCAGATGAGCAGTTAAACTGATGCCCCATCTGCCCTCTCAGGTCCCATGGCACCATGAAGGCCAGGGGAGCTTCCTTAATTAATGAACAGCAGATGATCTGGTCACATTGTTGTTTGTGGGAGCTTACTGTCCACAAATTGGTTGCTTTGTTTTCTGCATTGCAAAAGTGACCACATTTTTTTTTATATCTTATTGGCTGCCTCCTGGAGTTGTGAAAAACCTTGTAAATAAAATTACAATTAAAAGTTCTTTCTTTCTATTGGCATTTCAAGAGTTACTGATGACTTTAGAGCTTAAAAATCTTGTCAGCAGATAATCTTTCCAATAATATTGACCATATTAAAACAACGGAACAAAATTAGCTTCTTCTTATAATATTGCAATTGCTTCATCGAGCATGTTCCCCAGAATGGGTCGTGTAGTTGGAAGGTAAATAAATTGTGTTTTAGAAAAATCAATCAATGTCTTGTTTGCAGAGTGGTAAAGTGAGCTCGTTTTTCTTTATTCCTTTCTAAGTATGTTTACTAAAGCCCTGACCTGCCTCAAGTGACTATTGTGACCCTTGTCAGTAAGATATTTGACTACAGTGGCATTGCAGTCAAGTTCAATCTTGTCCACACCTACTTTCCACTCTTGAGTAACTTGCAACACGGTGACTGGATAGAAGCAGGAGCTCTGGCTGATAAACACCCTCCTTAACCCAGGGGCAGTGATGCCAAGCCTATCACCTTTACCCATCGCCATGGTTTGATCCTGGCACAGGCAACAGATCAAACCTGAGAGCTCCCCTGCCTTGTATGCTGTGCCGTTCGCCAGATAAACTTGCGGAGCCGTTGATGGAATGCTCGAGGTAATTTTACAAATTGTTGGCGCTACATTGATAGATACGAAATTCTGAATGAAATTCCCTTGAAATCCTGACATGGGCTCCCAATGTATCATGTCCCATGTAGCAAGCGTTGATCTGTAAATTTACCTTCGCTATGTGAGATTTGATCCTTTGATTGAGCACCGACTATCCCTTGTTGAGGGATTGTAATGTTTCATTAATTGTGCTCTTGTTAAATATTGTACACCTTCATGTTACCATCTTCACCACAGGATAACAGAATAATGTTTCTTTGTTTTTGTTTACCTGTTGACCACATGGGAATTAGTGGCAAGATCACTAAAATGAGCAATGATGTGAGTTACACAGGCATTCTCATCAAATTTCAAAGTAAAAACTCTGACTATTTGACTTCAGAACCGCCTGACTCTGTGAAGTAGATTTTCATTTCCTTATGTAAACCTTTTCCTGGTTTAAACTGGGAATTCCAAAAGCCTGCACCCACTTTGCAATTCCGCCTGTCGATGGACCTGACTGTTTGGAGATGTGGTGGGCGAGAGGGGTGGTGGTGAGGGAGGGGGACAGGGGCTACTCTCTGTATAATCCGTAGATTATTGTGTCCAGTTGGATCATCCCATCTTTGAATTGATTGTGATCTCTACAGAGCTGTGCAGGTTTTTATTTCAAGTTCCTTGTTTGTACAAATTAAAGAAGAAAGAAATCTATTCCAATTGAGACTACTGTTTTGTATCAGTTTACCATGAGCGTTGTATTCTTTGACTGTGCTATTGACTGTGCTCCAGTTAATTGACTTGTTAGAGGAAGGTAGGGCAGCAAACTTATATGTCAAAATGGTTCATTAAAATGCTGGTACCTAAAATGCCCATTCCAGCTGCCGAAAGTTAGTAACCAAATTTGAGATGATTGGCACAAAAAAAAATGCATTGTTGTGATCTGGATTCAATTTGAACTTTCAAAAGGGAATTGGATAAATACTTCAAAGGAATCTTTATAGAGGGAAAGAGCAGGGGAGTGAAACTAATTGCATAGCTGTACTAAAGAGCTGGCATAAGCATGATGGGCTGAATGGCCTTGTTCTTTCCTGTGTCATTAAATGAATCTACTATCTAGTGGGCTTGTGAAAAACATTGCAACTTTAAATTGAAAATTCTGTCATGGAAACGTTCTCTCAGGAAAGCTAGCATGAGGAGTCTGAAGGGAAATACAAAAGATAATGTAATAATAATTCAGATTTTTAACTGTTAAAGTAATGGAAAAGATATGTTTAAAACAGCCAGTGATAGCATTTTGAAGTGACAGTGGGTCAAAAATGCGAAATTTTAGATGACATCAAGTCAGTGCAAAAAAATAATAAAATATGCGGAATCTGGACAAATCAAATTGATAGTTTGGTGGTGGAGTGTTACAGATCACTCAGGGAGTCCGAGTTGCCATAGCATCATGCACTTTTAAATGCGTGTTGTGGTCTGGTGCGGTGGATGGTGATGGCAGATGCTTCAATTTATTTCCATCCCATGGCTGACCAGGAATCTCGCCAGCTCCTACTGCCTGCCATTGGCGTGTTTCGGGAGGAGTTGCAGGTTGATGATCAACCCGTTTGGCCATGTTATTTTTAAAACAATTTCAATGTTTGCGGACGACACAAAACTTGGGAGAATTGTAAACTGTGAGGGGGACAGTGTGGAATTTCAAAAGGGCATTGACACATTGGTGGAGAGGGCTGGTAGACAACAGATGAATTTCAATGGGGAGAAGTGTGAGGTGATACACTTTGGTACAAAGAACATGGAGAGACAATATAAATAAAGGATACTATTCTAAAGGGCGTGCAGGAGCAGAGTGTATATCGACCTAAGTCATTAATGGTGGCAGGACAGATAGAGAGAGCTGTTTCTAAAGCATACAGCATTCTAGGCTTTATTAATAGGGGCATAGAATACAAGAGCAGGGAGGTTATGATGAATTTATATAAGATACTGGTCAGACCTCAACTAGAGTATAGTGCACAGTTCTGGGTGCTACACTATAGTAAGGATGTGAAGACATTGGAGAGAGTGCAGAAGAGGTTTACGAGAATGGTTCTTGGGATGAGACACTTAAGTTATGAGGAAAGATTGGAGAGGTTGGGACTGTTTTCCTTGAAGAGGAGAAGGTTAAGAGGAGGCCAGTTTTCAAAATCTTGAAGGGTCTGGACAGAGTAGATAGGGAGAAATTGATCCTGCTCGTAAATAGGTCGAGATCCAGTAAAGTGTTTTGCAAAAGAAGCAAATGCGAGGTGAGAAAAAAAACTTTTTGACAGAGCGAGTGGTTCGAGTCTGGAATGCACTGCCTGGAAGTGTGTTAGAAGCAGGTTAAATTGAGGCTTTCAAGAGGGCATTGGATGATTATTTAAATAGAAACAATGTGCAGGGTTATGCAGGGAAGGGCAGGAGATTGTTGCTAAGTTAAAATGCTCAGAGAGCCGGTGCAGACACAATGGGCCAAATGGCCTCCTTCTACAACGTAGCAATTCTGTGATTCTGGTGGGACTCAAACCCTGAACTTTTGTATCAGAGGCAGGGATGCTGTCCACTATGCCACCAGACCTCTCTACTAGGTTAGGAATGGCAAATAGATTTTAATGTGGATATGGGTAGATAAAATATTTTGGAAATGATTAATGGGTTTTAAGGCAAAGGCCCTATCCTGCAATGGTCTAATGGAAGTGTGCAATTGGATGAAGATAATAATAACTAATCGATAGGCCAAATTACTCTCCTTAAAGTGGTAACACCAGTAACACGTCTGGATCATATTAAAGGGTCCTGATTTGTGAGAGGGTCCTATTTAAGGAAAAGCTACACTGCAACACAAGTGAAAAAGCATTTTGATCTGAATACTGGCAAACCCTTTCCAATGTTATTGAAGTCCAACCTTCAGTTACAAGTCACAAAAAGTGTTAAAAAATTGGTTTGGTGCGGCAAAAAATATATTTATTTCAGACTTGCAGCATCTGCAGCGTTTTGCTTTTATTGAAAAATGTATAGCTCATTTGTGAGAGTATATTTGGAACATCCCAGTGAGGGAGCACAGATTGAGAAGCCAGCCAACAGGCCACAAATGTTTGTCCATTAATGGGTAAACAAACAATCTGGGCTGGGTATGCAGGAAATGTACTCATCCTGTAAATGTTGCTTCGTGCTGGGCGCTGCTGTTTGTGGACTCAATCCTCCGATATGCAGCTTTGAGCAGATGTGGGAAGTTGCACAATTTACAGTTTAATCACTCAGAGAAGCTTTTTGGAAATCAAACAATTTTCATTGAGCCAAAGAAGACTGAATAAGGACAGGAAACATATATTTGTAATGTTGAGAGCAGTTTTTCCCCCCTATAAGCAGTAAATGTGTAAATTTCTAACAGAAGCAGTTAATATTCATCCTGTTAGCTTTATTTAAATTAATTAAAAGGAATTAGACAAGTAACTGTTTGAAAACAGCAAAGAAGGGAATAAAGATAGGAAAACGCGAACTTGATTAAATTTTCGTCGCAACATAAATTTCCTGTTGAAACCAGGAAAATGTCATCTATGGAATCACAGAATTTAAACAACACAGAAGGAGGCCATTTAGCCCATCATGTCTGCACTGGCTCTCAAAATGATGACCTAGTGCCATTGTCTTCCTTTTCCCTGTAACCCTGCACATTATTCATATTCAAATAATCATTTAATGTCCCCTTGAATGCTTCGATTGAACCTGCCTCCACCACACTTCCAGGCAGCGCATTCCAGACCAGAACCACTCGTGTGAAAAAAATTTTTCTCATGTCACTTCTGCCTCTTTTGTAAATCACTTTAAATCTGTGCCCTTTCATTCGTGATCCTTTTACAAGCGCGAACAGCTTCTCCCTACCTACGCTGTCTAGGAGCAGCTTGTTGTGGATTATTCATAAGCTTAAACATTCAGTTCCTCCACCGATGCACAGTGGCACCAGTATGTACCATCTACAAGATGCACTGCAGCATTTGGCCAAAGTTCCGTCGACAACACTTTCCAAACCCATGACCACTACCACCTGGAAGAACAAGAGCGGCAGACACATGGGAACACCATCACCTGCACGTTCCCCTCTAAGCCACACATCATCCTGACTTGGAGCTATATCGCCGTTCCTGCACTGTCGCTGGGTCAAGATCCTGGAACTCCCTCCCTAACAGCACTGTGGGTGTACCTACACCACATGGACTGCAGCAATTCAAAAGGCAGCTCACCACCACCTTTTCAAGGGCAATTAGGGATGGGCAATAAGCGCTGGCCTTGACAGTGACACCCACATCTCATGAATTAGTAAAAAGATTTGGGTCAATGGGATTGATTTTCATTGCTGTCACGCGGTCTTAAGGGGCTGCTAATGTCCAATAGGTTAAACAAAAGCAATACTGTAGATACTAGAAATCCGAAATCAAAACAGAGAAAGCTGAAAATACTCAATGAGTCTGGCAGCATCTGTGGAGAGAGAAACAGAGTTAAGGTTTCGAGTCGGTGACCTTTCACCAGAGATGGAAGATGTTGGACATTTAACAGATTTTAAAGCAAATCTGGAAGGAGGGTAAGGTTAGCGGCCATCGACACCCTTCCATGTGTTTGAGGCAATGGATGTGCAGCATGTCTGTTGTGGATGTGATAGTTTCACATGGTGCACTTTTGCTGATGGCTGAACGGACCAGCTCATGAGAAAAGGTTCTGCCACAAGTGCCGCATATGAGGTCTTTATCATAAGTCGATGTGGATTGTTCCTTTCAGTGTTGACACCTGTCGTTAAGTCACTGTAGCCATTGATCGTCATGGTGACACACTCTGGTCCCCAGGTCACCATTTCCTTCTGTTCTTGGCTAGTATCTCTCAGGTGTGAAAATCGATGGTTAGGGCCTTCATTTTACCCTGGTGAACATCCTTGAAGTGAAGATTTAGGCATCCTTCCGGTCTTCTGGCTCAGCCACCTCACAGTACGACAAATCCTTGGAAATGCACTTAGCTTCCATCTTGTGAATGTGCTCGAGCCAGGGGAGTCACCTCTGCTTGATATACTTGGGAGTTTTCCCTGTCATATTTGTGAGCTTTTTGCCTTCAATGTGATGTTGAGAATGTGCTGCAGCCACGAAAGATGAAAATTGTTGACCTTCCTTTCTTGATAGAACTCCATACTTCAAGGAGGCAGGTAGGGAGGGAACAAAAGGGGAGGTTTATGATACATTGGAAGGAGGAATGATTAAATGACTAAAGAGGATGGTTATGGGATGTATAGGAACAAAAGATGTGTCTAGAGGAGCTGTAAATGTCAACAGCAGAATTATTAAGAGCATTTGCTATCAAAAATCTCCGAGCAGTTGTTATGATCCAAAGTTATTGAATTGATTGTTGAGGCTGGAAAGCTGTAAAGTGATGAATTGAAAAATGAGGTGCTGTTCCTCAATCCTCTCTGTTCCTCTGTCTACAGATATTCCTTGACTGCTGAGTATTGCCAACATTTTCTGACAATATCTTTGAGTTTCACTTCACTAACTTTCTTGACTGGTCAGGAAGAAATTTTGCAGAGTTTCTGCACCTTGGCAATTGTGCTTTTTTTTTTCTCATTTGGTGTCCCCCCAATGTGGATTGGCTAATTCAATGAAAGGAAAATTGTATGTGACTTGTGAAGGGATTAAGCTAACTGGCTACAATAACCTTTCTTCATTATATACTTTCTTGAGGGCACGATCAATCTGATTTCACAGTGAACGATTTCCACTCGACTTAACTCAGATCAAACTTTTTTCCTGTTCTTGCCAAATATATATATATATATATATATAACTGCAGATTTGAACAATGAAAGCTCTTATATTGCTTTAAAAATAATTGGAATGCTACTTATTTGTACCTTTGTATTACAGAATTAAATCAGAGGACCTTGGAACCTGAATGCTGTAACAAAAGGTGGGCTGTGGACACCTGTGGAAAGATTTCTTATCGATATTGAGCCCTGACCAGGTCCCATAAATTTATATGAAGAATTTTGTGCTTAGTCCTCACACTGTAAAGAATCATTGAGGGTAACTTTGACCTAAGCAATATTGTAAATGAAATGGATCTACGTGCGAAATTTCTCTCCTGATTTTCTTTGTGACATGCCTGTTTCAAAATCACCTATCAAATAGAATAGAATAATAGAATCACAGGATGGTGAAAGAAAAAGGCCATTTGGCCCATGGTCCTTCTAAGGGCAGATTTTTGCCGTCGGTGAGCAGGGGGTGGGGACCAGCTCAGCGATGCCTAAAATGACGCGGGATGATGCTGGGCAGAACCCTTGATGTCATCCCGCCCCATTTAAATCTTCAGGAAGGCGGCAAAATCAGCTGCGGGCCTGCCGACCTGTCAATGGCCAATTGAGGCCATTAACAGGATCATTTAAACAATTAAAGGACCTGCCCGTCCAACCTTAAGGCTGGCGGAAAGGCCAGGAGCCCCGGCGGCAAATAGAGAAAATATAAAACCTCATCCACCGGCAGGATGAGGTTTCATGCAGGGTTTTTAAAATTTGAATAAAGTTTTGCTGTAAATTATGAACATGTCCCATCTCATGTAACATTGTCACATGCGGGGGACATGCCAGGGAATTTTTTTTCTCTATTTTTAATATTTTGCAAAGCAGAAGCGATCTCCCTGAGGCTGCACTTAGCCTCAGGGAGACTTGCGCTCTATCGGGTGCATGCATGAAAGAGCGCACTCTCACTTTTAGGGAATCCCCCCCTCGCCTGCATAGGGAGCGCATAGCCCTTCCCGCCGGATGTCACGCTGGGCGGGCCTTAATTGGACCACCCACGTAAAATGGCGGTGGGGCCTGCTTCTCCGGTGGGGATTGGCTCCCCGCCCGCCGGAGATTGGGTTGGGCCCGCCCACCCGACAGGCAGAAAATTCTGCCCTAACTCTCTGCAAGAGCAATTTAGCTCGCTCCACTCCCCATGGCCCCAAAAGATGCTTGTGTGCTTGTGTGGCGCAGAACAACCAGCACGGACAAGTTAGGCTGAATGGCCTGATTCTGCATGGTATCTTCCATGTAATGACCAGGACAAATCCTCCACTTTTATCTTTTCCTACTTTTTATTAAAAATTTGTTAAATTTGATTCTGTTTAGTTATCTCCTCAAAACTCCTTGTCAGAATGTTTTATAGCAACCATGTCATGGGTTGTGAAACTCCTCTCCAACCTGATTTGAATTAAATAGTTTATTTGGTACTTATTGGCTAATATTTGATTTCTCATTCAGTTTCGTCAAGTCTACAGCACAGAAAGTGACCATTCAGCCCTGCTGGTGTTAATGCTCCACAAGAGCCTCTTCCCACCCCCTCTTCCTGTCACCCATCAACATGTCCTGCTATTCCGTTCTCCCTCAAGCGCTTATCTAGCTTCCCCTTAAATCCATTTTGTGCTAGTCGCTTCAACTTCTCCCCATGGTAACGAATTCCTCACTCCCTAGGCAGAATTTTTTTTTTCCCTGAATTCCTTTACTATCTTATATTTATGACTTCTGGTTTGGACTCTCCCACAGCTGGAAACATCTTCTCCATATATATTCCATTCAGTGTTTTCATAACCTTAAAGACCTCTAACAGAACACCCCTCAATCTTCCCTTTTCCAGAGAAGATAAGATTCACAGTGCAGTCTTTCCTGATAAGTATATCATTTCAATTCTGGTATCATTTTTCGCAAACTTTTCTGCACCTTCACCAGTGCCTGTATTTTATATAGAGACCAGAACTGTGCTCAGTACACCGAGTGTGGTCTAAAAAGGTTCCAAAAAAGTTTAACTTTAACATAGCTTCTCTATTTGCAATTCTATCCCATCAGAAATGAACTCCTGGGCGGAGTTTTCTGGTCCCACCCGCCAGCAGGATTGTCCAGTCTTGCCAAAAGTCAATGGACTTTTGGATGGACCGTCGAGTTGCCTGTGGTGGGCCCCACCACAACGGGGCCAGAAAACCCCGGCCCGAGGGGCAGAATTTTGCCCCTGGTGGGGGTGCTCGGCGGGGCCGGGAACCTGACCACTGGCCTCATTGGCACTGCACAGCCATCTCACGTTGGCGGACAATTAAGGCTCGCCCAGCGTGAAACGTAAACAGCAGCGCTGCCTGTGTGGGGTGTGGGAGGGGGATGGTGGTGAACGGGTGGAGAGCTTCACTTGCGTGCGAGTGAGCACTGCATAATCTCCCTGCGGCACGGAGCTGCCTCAGGGAGATGAAGGGATAGTTTTTTTTTGATGTCATGTTCCCTCACGTGACTCTGTCACCTGAGCAGGGGCGCGTTATGAATGAAAAATTAAAGCTTTTGTTTGGTTTTTATTCGCTTTTGGAACCCTCACCCCACCCGTGGATGAGGTTTCCAAAAAAAAAAGGCAAAGGCCGCTTGGGCTTTTCGCCTGCCCGCCAACCGTTAGGGTCGGGGAGGTGGGGTTGGTGGGGGGAGGGTGAAACGATGCCGCAGGTGATAATGGCAGTCAGGTCCACTGACCCCGGGGAGAGTTTGGATACAGCCACAAGGGCTGCGGCGTGAGGCTGGCTGTGCTATATGATCCAAGCAGGATGTGGCCTCTTTATCCTTCCTACCAAATATACCACCTCACACTTATTAAAATTTAAATTCATTTTCAAAGTGCACAGCCATTCTGCAAGTTTATTTATTTATTTCCCAGTTTAATTTGTCCACGTGTCATCTGAAGGTCAAAGGAGAATATAACTGTATAGCAATTGACAAGATGGGAAAGGCCACTTTTCATTAAGATTACAACATCCAAACCTAAAAACACAGACTCCAAATGTAGATTATTCCACCCCAGCCACTACAGCTCCCTTCAGACAAAGCTCTACAGTATACTTGTTCTGCACTTCAATAAAGTAGAACCTTCTACCCGATTTCCATAAGGCTTTGATGGCTGTAAGTAATCAGGATTTTTAAAAAAATCTTTTCTGAAGCATACCACAACTGTTTTAATGATTAACCATTGCAGAAAAATCAACCATTAACGTGCAGATTAACCAAAACTAGTTGACAGGACCCATTAGTTTGTGATAAAAAGCTCTCATTCATGAAGTGACTAATTTTGCATTCTTGTTTCTGATGTCAGCGCTGTAAATGTGATGTTGCCTCTGTGCATGAAAAGATCAGAGGTGGTAAATTTAATAATGAGAAAATTGTGTTCAGTGGAGGAAGGATTCTGGAAAATACATTGCAATTTGGGTTAGCCACTAAGAATGAGAATCAATATGTTGGTGTTCTAAATTGAAATGAGGAACCTTGAGTACACTAAAGTGTTCAGCCATGTCTTTTGCTTTAATCAGTGTTCAGTCTTCTAACCCAGGTTAAAACACATTGAAACATTTGCTATTATTGTATCAATCACAACTGATGCAACACAGCACCACTGTTGAGTGTGCCTTTATTTGTCCTCTTGGAGTTTTTAAAGGCAGTGCTGTACAATACAAAATAAAAAGTTCCATAGCATGAAAAGTCATGTAAAGAACCAAACTGAATGACAGATTCAATTTAAATTGGGTATTAGTGACTTTTTTTTTCATGTTTAGAATTATTCAGTTTGATGAAATACAAACCAATATTGCAAAATATCTTCAGTGGCAGAAAGCCCTGTTTGCTTTCCACATTAGCCTTTAAGCACAGAATATGTTTAGATCTTGAATTGTGAATTTTATCTTTATGCTTTTTCTGGTGAAATCAATCCAATGATAAAGTTCACAGCCAAGGTTTTTTAAAAAGTGTCCAAAATATATAGCCTAACAGTCCCAAGCAACATTATATCTGCCTGTACTGCGCTGTATTGATTTTATGACCACTTTTCAGTGATTGAATCTATTCGATCAGGCTTTGGTCAACTGTCTTAATCTTTCCCTCTATGGCTTAGTATTTGTTTCCACATCTTTTTCCATTCGTGAGAAGCCTTGAGACTTTTTTTCTGTAACATTAAAGGTACCACATAAATAGATTGCTGCTCTTTTTGCAGGTCTTCAGCAAACTGCTGTAACCTGTGGAGAAGATAAAGTAATTAAAACATAGGACAACTAATATGTATTTATGGCACTTGCGTATACTTACAGTGGTGCCAATGTTATTTTTAACACTTCTACTACAGATTACAATGATCAGTGTAACATTCAGTTCAGTTCATTTCCTCCCAGTTTGCAACAGATGACACATTAGATACACTCACAGCCAAATGCCTTTTCAGTCAACAGCACAGGAGTGACGGGCCAAATGGTCTCCTTCTATGCTGCATTGTTCTATGATCCCTCCAATATAACCTTAGTTGAAGCAACCCAAATGGGAATTTGTTGGACAAGTTAATGGTGAGGCAGCATTTTCATTCAGAATAACCGCTCAAGAAATATTTACTGAGTGTCCTTGTTGAATTAAAGAATTAGTCTGGTTAAGAAAATTGCAGTTCATAATTGACATCTGTACTGGGTTAGAACGAAAGGGTGATGCAATGTTCCATGTTTCTCTTTCCAAAGTTTTACAATTTCTGTTTTCTGAATAAAACAAACATTTCTGTAAATTTTTGGAAAAACGTTTTGATCAAAGAAGCATAGGTAATAGGAGCAGGAGTAGGCCATTTGGCCCCTTGAATCTGTACCGCCATTCAGCTAGATCATGGCTGATCTTCTACCTCAACGTCATTATCCTTCACTGTCCCCAAACCCCTCAATGTCTTTAGTTTGTATAAATCTATCAGTCTCTGGCTTGAACATGCTGAATGATTAAGCTTCCACAGACATCTTGGGTACAGAATTCCAAAGATTCAGCACTCTCTGAGTGAAGAAATTCCTCCTCATCTCAGTTCTAAATGACCATTTACTTTGAGACTGTGTCCCCTGGTTGTAGACACCACCCTACCGCCACCACCCCCCAAAAAAAAACCCTCGTCAATAGAGATTGAATCAATCTACTGAAATAATTAGAATATCAAGACATTACATTTCCACAAGGTTCACATTGTAAGTAAAGAGAAGCTGACCATGTACCTAACAGCTTTTATGTTTTTCTAGCAGGCTTCTTGTTCCTAGGTAGTCCAAGGTCCAACCTGAGGTATGAAGAGCTGAAGTGCTGCCTACCCAGAAGATTGGAAAATCATTGTGATTGCCACTTGAGCCCCCATTAGTATGGTTTACACCTTGAAGACGTAACAGATTTTCTCGTATGAATCTGCGGACATATTTTGACATACACTGGATGGAAAATGTTCAGTTAGATGGAGAGAAAGAGACTTATAACATTTGTTTTTTTTTCCTTTAACTGAATAAAACATTGGCGACATTCAGCAATATATTATCCCTCAATCTGCTCTGTATTCCAGATACATTTTTAGATTTGCCAACAAGCAAGTATACTAATAAAACATGAAGAAATACTGTGAAGACTATAAGCATTCATTCAAGTGGTCACAATCGATGCATATGGGAAATAATAATGTAGCATTCTTCCAATCAATCTATATTATGTTGCCAGAAAAATGATACAAACAATCTTGAAGACAGAACTGAACACATTATGGTTAACTACAAACAACACCATTAGCATTTTAAAATATGCAGAATGCAACATATCTTGGTTGATCAGACAGTAAATGGAATAGCTGTGCCTGCAATACTCCAAGGGCAAATACTCAAAGTATCTTAGATCTTAAATAAAATATATGGTGTGTTCAATGTAATTTTACCAGTTATTAATAGATGTTTAGTAATTTAATTCAGGCAGAATGTTGGACGAAGTGTTAATAGGAACAGAAGAATGCATGAATGTTCCTATATAACAATTAGTCCAATTTTTTTTAAGGAAGGAAACTGTACTGAATGTGCCATTTTTATGAACATTATGTATTTTTTTTCTCCCGGGATCTATTAGGTGACAAAATTTAAATAAGTAGCTGAATGCTGATAAATCCCTCTAATAGGCTACTTAAAGTTTGTTTTGCAATTCAAATTGCCATGTTTGGAGGTACCTATAATAATCCAGTTACTGTAGTTCAAAACTACTGCCCAGACGAGGCAGTGGGTGTATGGGAACACCATTGCCTGCAATTCCCCTCCAAGTCACACACCATCCTAATTTAGAACTGTATCGCCGTTCCTTCATTGTCCCTCGGTCAAAATCCTGAAACTCCCTCCCGAACAGCACTGTGGGTGCACCTACACCCCATGGACTGGGGGGGTTCAAGAAAATGGCTCACCACTGCCTTCACGAGGACAATTAAGGAAGGGCCTTGCCAGCGATGCCTACATTCCATGGGCTGAATTTTGCCCTTGATGGGCGGGCGGGCAGTCGATCGCCACCGCCGAAACGGGCTGCGCTGCCATTTTTGCACGGGCGGGCCAATTAAGACCCGCCCAGCGTGTTTCAGACTCCTGCGTACAACGGGAAAATCGAATGGGCGGTGGGCATGTTCAGACCGCCAGTCCCAATGGGGAATCGACAGTCTGTATAAAGAGTGGCCAGGCAGGCTCCTTGAGGCAGTTCACCATGGCCGCTCATAGGGAAGGACATGGTTGGAGGGCAGAGGAGGAGGAGGAGGGGGGCAGGCTGCAGGATAGGCCAGCGGGGGTGGGGGGCACTGTGCCCCTCGGTTCTCAGATGCCGGCCTTGCTGTCCTCCTCCAAGATGAGTCCAACCTCCGGGATATTTTGTATCCAGAGGATGAGAGGAGGAGGACTCCACATGTCACCAGGCAGGCGTGGCAGGAGGTGGGGGAGGCTGTTAGCGCCCATGACGATGTGCCGCGCACCGGAACACAGTGCCACAAGTGCATCAATGATATGCTCTGGAAGGGTGAGGACCATGTCAGCCTTGGCCATTTGACCCAACAGGTAGCCTTAGTGTTTGAGCCCCCACCACCCCCATGTCTTACTGTTGTTACTACATTGGGCATTTGGTGCACGCTGGTTGGGCAAACAGATAGTGGTTGAGGAGAAAGCATATCTCCCTGCAGCATATGTTGGAGTTTGTCACATTTGAGTAGTCTGGGGGCAACCTGCAGGGGAGGCAGCTAGACACATACTCAGAACTCCAACACATGTCTTATTGATGGTGATGAGATGGTGGAAGGGGAGCCTCAAGGTTTCATGGCCAAGAGCCACCTGCTGGCCTCGGTGCTGCACCTAGTTGCTCCTCCTTGCCATGGGCGCTAAGACCCGTGTGTTATTCAAAGTGATGGATGCCGAATGTGTCCAAGGTGGCCATTGGGGGAGGGGTTTGGGACCAGCTGTACTATTTTTTGGGGACTGATCACGAGTAGTGTGGACAGGAGCCACTGGAGGCCTCAGGTGGGCCACTGTGGTTGGGGTGCGGCATGCGAGTGCAGGGTACATGAGCGATCAGCCCCAATAAATCCTCTTCTCTGTTCTGCAAGCAAATACAGAGCACAATATGAGGGAGCGGCAGTGGCAGCTGACAGGTGATGGGCATGTTGTGCTGCAGAATCTCACCACCTATGAGGAGCAGGATATGGAGCTGGGGAGGAGGCAGGAGGCCAGGTCGGAAGGTGTCGATGAGGCTGGGGTCCGGCGGGCAGGTATTTGAGGTCCACAGTCCCATCCACTCCGTCACTCCACCATCCAAACCACTGATGGTTGCTGCAATTGTTAATGCAGCCACACTGCTCATTCACAGACTGATACAGTCAGACGTGTGGGTCATACACAAAGGTCCCTCGGCCCCTTGAGGATGCGTGTCTCTAGCACCTTCCAAAGTCGCCTTATCCCATTTGTGACCACTATCCCCACGGCATAACATACCATGGCATCGCTGCTGCACATCCAAAGTGTTATTACAGCTTAGGAGGGTTTATACCTCCACCACCCTTTCAGCCAGTGCGTCCCACATCACTCTGTCCAAAAGGTCCTCAGCACCTCACCTGTCCACCTCATGGCTCTCAACTTAAATAAATGCCACCACGTTAGTCATCCCTGTGCCAAGGGGAAATGTTGCCTTCTGTCCACCCATTCTATGCCCCTCATAACGGTATGAAGGTCAATAATGTGACCTGTCAATCTCCTGTGCGCCATGGCAAATGTTGCAACTGTTTGCGATGTTTCCTCATCACTCCAACTCTCCAGGCCAGGATGTATCCAGGTCAGGAAACTCTGCACTCTCCCCACTCCAATCCCATCCCTCTCATGAAGTGCAGGTCACAACTGAACGCAGAAGTGTAGATGTGGCCTTGACAGCATTTTCTGCACTTGTAACATGACCTCCCTTTTCCTACATTCTATTCCTCGGCTAATAAAGGCAAGTCTGGCTTTGACCTTGTTAAACGCCTTATGTTCCTGTTCTGCTACCTTAACGGGTCTGCCCAGCAAGGTCCCTGTAATCATCATGACTTCCCACAGTCCCACCATTACTCATGTATTCCCGTGCCTTGCTTGTCTTGCCCAAGTGCTTAACCAAACACTTATCCACATAACATTCCATGTGGCGTTCCTTAGGCCATCTGACCAGCCTGTTTGTATGTGCATCTAATGTTTGGGCTTCCTCCTGACTATTTACCACATCACCAATGTTCGTCTCCTTGGGTTCTTGAAGGATGAGCGACTTATGAGGCTGGGGGGGGAAGGGATGAAAGGTGTTACTGACTGAACACTAACTGATGCACTGTCCTTGTTGTTAATTTCAGCATCACCACCGCATGGCCGCCCCCAACACGTCCAGAGCCCCCTCCATACCTGAGGGCCAAGACTTGCAACTTGCATCACATCATTTCAGCCAGTCAGGCACCAGACCAGCGACAAACACTTCGGTGGGGATTATGATATCGGCTTGTGTCACGGGACACAGTGGAGAGGGCACTTCACAATCGCTGGAGGAGATGGCGTGGACAGAGAGTGCCAATGGCGCCAGCAGCTGGAGGACTGCAGGGGACCAGGCACATGCTGAGTCCGGCAGTGCTGATGTGCCCCTGAAGATGCCAGTCATGCAGCAGCTGCAGGACCAGCAGCAGGGTGCACGGGAGCATCTGGCAGGGTTGCATGAGGGTGTGCTTCAGTTGGTCTCTGTGGTGGAGGAATCCAGGCAGAGTGTAAGTGAAGGCATGAACCTCAGGACAGAGCTTCAGGCTTCCTCCACTGAGAGATTGGCGACTCTCATGGAGAGGGGCTTCGATCAGATTGAGAATCTTCTGATTGGGTTACGCTCTGACCTGCAGCCCTCACAGCGCTAATGGCCACAGGTGGTCATTCCCAATGTGGGAGATGTTCTGGGCACCAAGTGTCGACACTCGGTGCCCATCCATCTGCGGTGAGCAGGGAGGTCCAATGTGACCTCATGTCAGCGCAGCAGCTGCCTGTCATCGCTGCGAGCTCCTCTCAGTGCGCTCCGGATGAGGGCAGCAGCTCCTCCACCCCTCTGCCAATGACCATTGCATCCGTTGAGGCTGTGACAACTGGGGAGGTACCAGAGGACGACCACCAAGGTCATCGAGGCCAACAGGACAGCAGAGTCAGCAGCTGTCTCACAAGCCACTCCGAGCGATGGAGTGACACCAAGACGTAGCACCCGCAAACGTAAGCATAAGGCACGTTAGGCACTCCACGGGTTTGTCACTGGTGATTTCGTGTTGACCATAGATTAGGGAAAAAATACTTACATACGTCTGAGCGACGCTGTGTCTTATTTTGGACTGAATAAAGTCCAAATTTCTGACCATAGCTGAGGGTGTTTCCTTTGTGCTGCTTTTGTATGTTTCACAGACATCTCATGAGTGTTTGAGTGGATATTGATGTCTCTGTACTAAGCCCTTAGTTGCAGCTGATGAGGTAGAAGATGTAGCACCTAAGTACCACGTGTGGAAGCGCCAGGCAATGCTGGTCCTGCTGATCGATGTGTGTGTGGAGCTAGCTGAAGGTTCATTGGATTAAAGTGTCCCGGGTGTCCCTGCCTCCTTGGTGTAGTAGCGGGTCAGTGTGCTGCCCCTCATCATCTGAGCCACTGCTG
Organism: Carcharodon carcharias; assembly: GCF_017639515.1. NCBI lineage: Eukaryota > Metazoa > Chordata > Chondrichthyes > Lamniformes > Lamnidae > Carcharodon > Carcharodon carcharias. Next base: position 221,502,436 of record NC_054469.1, read on the forward strand.
GATTCATCATGTGCAGCCTCATCCAGGGCGTCAAGGTCTTCATCATCAACTGCATCCCCCCTTTCCAGAGCAAGATTGTGCAGAGCGCAGCATGTTACCACTATCAGAGAGAGGCGATCTGGGGATACTGGAGTGCGCCCCCTGAGCGGTCCAGACAACGGAAGCGCATATTGAGAAGACCGATGGTTCTCTCCACCACAGCCCTTGTGGTTCCCTGGCTCCTATTGTACCGCTGCTCAGCTTCTGTTCTTGGATGGCGGAGAGGCGTCAAGAGCCACCTGCTGAGGGGATAGCCCTTGTCACCCAGCAGCCACCCATCCAGCCGAGCTGGAGCAGTGAAGACCCTCGGCCTGGGAATGTCTGATGATGTAGACTTTGTGGGAGCTGCCTGGGTACCTTGCACAAACTTGCAGAATCTACACCCTGTGGTCACACACTATCTGCACATTCATGCAGTGGAAGCCCTTCTTGTTGTCGAAGGCACCGGGCTCAGCTGCTGGTGCCTTGATGGCCACATGTGTACAGTCTATAGTACCCTGGACACGGGGGAAGCCAGCAATGGCCGAGAAGCCTCTGGCTCGCTATGCCTGACTTGCCTGGTCACAGCAGAAGTGGATGAAGGTCAATGCCCATCTGAACAGAGCGTCTGTAACCTGCTTGACACAAGTGTGTACAGCTGATTGGGAGATACCACAAAGATCACCCACCGAGCCCTGGAAGGAGCCAGAGGCATAGAAGCGGAGGGCAACTGTGACCTTCAGAGTCGCTGGCATGGGGTGTCCACCCACACAGTTAGGGGAGATCTCAGGGCCAATCATCTGACAGATATAATTGAATGTTTCCCTTGGCAGACGGAGCATCCTTCAACACTGCACCTCAGATATATTGAGGTAGCTGCTTCGCCATCTGTAAACCCTGGCAGCAGGATAGTGGCATGTTCTGCGGCCCCTTCCACCTTGGACAACCTCTTGGCCCTGCGCCCCTCGTGCCTGCACCTGTCCTCCCAAAGGTGGCTCCCCTAGAGGCTGATTGTCCACTTCTGGCCTCCTCCTTATTCTATCCCTCCCTTCCTCCTCAGAGGAGCTGCCTCCAGTGGAGATGTCAGAACCCATACCCAGGCTAAATGGAGGCCTCCGGAAAGCTGCAGGCCCAATAAAGATTCCTGACTGTAGACTGCTGAGCTGAAGCTTCAAAGTACAGAGAAAGCTATTGGAAATCGATCTGAACTTAACAATCACACAGGCAAGTTTAAAACACTTTCTGCATTAAATACTTCAGAAAAAACATGAACAACTTCTCTGAACCCACACATCCCGCCCGTGGATGAGGTTTGTTAAAAAATCACTTACCCGCCTGCCCTTTGCGCTCGTGCACCAAGCCGAAGATTGCACGGGCCCCTCAAGATCTGCTTCAATTGTCGAGTTAAGGGCCTTAACAAGGCCTTTAATTAATGGCGGATGCGCATTGCACTGAGTAGCGCGCCCGCCCACCTAAATATTGTGATGCTGCGCGCTGACATCAGGACACTCAGTCGACATTTTAAGAGCTGACATGCAGGCTACACCAGCTGCGTGTCACCCAGAAAATTCAGCCCCATGAGTAAATTTTTAAAACACAATTCTTTCATAAGGTTTGTCTGTTCTTAATGTTGCTTGGTTCAACCCTTGGAAAAAGACGATTCATTAATAGCAACATTGTAAAGATCTGGGTGACCACAGCTTATATTTCCATTTAATCATTATTTTAGTTTAGAATAGTCCACCTATGTCAATAATTGACGGACTACCCACATTTTCAAGTTTCTCATTTTTTGCAGTATCCCTTCTACAGCTTAAACATGCATCTTCATTATTATTCTCTGATAGGCGATATCCTTTGATACACCACACATTGATATAGCTCATTTCTAAATACAAAACTCATATAACATACATAATATGATCTTAAATGCTCATCATATTTCAACTGGAAGTTTCTTAAGCTAAGTTCAGATGTAATTTCTTCTTGTGAAATAGGTTTGACATTTTCCTTGTTCAATTTGCTTTTTATTTATATTCTCATCCTAACATCAAAGGATCTGTAACAATTTCCCCAACTGATTCGTGTCTTTTTGCAATCCACTTCTACACAACTCTTTTGCAAAGATACCTTTGTGACACATAGTGCATGTGAACTTGGTGAGGAGGGAACCTTATTAATGGTATCCTTTCAATGGGTGTGCTTCAGAAAGGAAGGCTAAACAATGTACGTTGTAAAAGGTTTTTCTAAGAGTATTCTGAATGTGAGCTCTGATTGCAGTGAGCAAGCCATAAACACATTCATTCTTTCTCAAGAGCTCAAAACTTCTTATCTCTCTTCGTCTTCTCTTTTCTCTTTCTCAGGTTTTAAATTAAATCAAAGCTGCTGGCTTTAAAAAAACCCCAAATGAGAACACAACTGAAATCTGTACAAATATACAGCAGGTCAGTCTATGCATCTAAAGAGAAAAGACAGGCTTTCAAACCCAAGGTTGACATCAACAAGCCACTTCTTCATTTATCATTTGTTATCTCTAGTTTTATTTTTCACTGTTGCTGGTTTCCTATACAGACTTTGGCTGTTTGGATAGGCTTCTTAATACTTGAAAGAAATCTGAGCAGAATGGATCATTATAGAGTATCAGTATGATTCCCCACCAGTTTATGTTGACGGACGAGAACAGTGAAAGGAAATGCTTGTGAAGTATGCCTGAAGGTCAATGGAAGCCATATAAAACACCCCTTAATAACAATTACAGTTTATGGGTCCTTTATGAATCAAGAAATCACATAAAACACTCCATTAACAAGTTTTTTAACAACATGAGCTATGACTCCTCACAAAGAGATTCTACTGAATAAGCCATTTCAAATAAGATGCAGTAAAATACAAAAAATGCCCCAGTTATTTTCTCTGTTGCTTAATAACATGGTGAGGAAAATGACTTTGAATAATGAGGTGGAAGGACTATGGATGCAGAATGTTCCTTGAACGTTGTCACATTAACAAAAGATGACAGCGCCATATTATAGCGCTCAATGAAGTTTCAGCCATTAAGATACAATTTTATTTCTCTGGTATCTATGCAAATGAAGTCAAATGTTTAGTGACAGGCAGATTTCCACTGTCTTGCTGTTTGTTCATGGATCAGATGGCTACTGAGTATTATAGCTGGCATATTAATAAAATCTGAAGATATGTTAAGTGATTGTGCTGTGTCTCTTACCTCACCTCCGTAATAATCCATTGTGGCAAGAAACAAAATAAAATAACATAAAACAGAAGGAAAATCAAAAATTAAATAAGGGAAAGAGTGACAACCACGAACGAGGGTTGGATTAATTGTATGTGAAAGAATAATGATCAGACTCTGAGGGAGAAAACATATGCTTCTTGGGCCATTTTAGATTTTTTTTTCTTATGTTAATGTCAATCTCTATTTTTTTTGTAACATCTTGACGGGGTGGGGGACAGTTGAGCAGTTGGAGGGGGGAGATTTGAGTTGTTCCTGCTCTAAGAAAAGGAAACAATTGGAGGGGAATTCGACTGGAGCTAGAAACACTTTTTGAGGAGCTGAAAAGAGTCCCCGAAAAGCAAACTATTGAAGACATTGACAACTGTGGAGTCAGCCACGGCAGAGCAGAGATTCCAGGGCCAGGTTCATCAGGGACCTCCTGGGAATAAACAGCCCATGAAACAAAGACAACAAGACAGGAAAATCTGGAGCAAATTAAGATCATTCAGCTCATCAAGCTCACTTCATCCAGAACTTGTGTGTAATTATTCTCCCCAACTCAGTCACTGCCCCCTTCCTTCCAGGAACATTAGTTTCCTTACCCATGCCTTCAAAACAGAAAAAGTAGGACTTTCCTGTATTTTGTGACCTAGTCCTCATCCTGGCCTATCAGTCTTCTGACTGAACATGGAATTAAAACACATATCTAGATAAGTCGTAATGCATATAATACCACGGTTAATGACGAAATGGGATGTAACATTTCAAGGTACAGATGGGGTGTACATGGTGCCCTACATGCATTGTGTCAATGGGGTCCATTCCAGTGTTTGTGTTATAGTTGCTCCTGACTACATCTTTCTTCCAAACCAAGATCTAATCTGGACCCAATTCATCCCAGAAGCTCACTACAATGTTAAACTTATTTTGGTACCAAGAGATGGTTAGTTAGGTGGTCACATGGGTATAGCAATTGTCCAATAGATTAATATCACTTTGCTGCATGGTTAAACAACCTCTACCTGATTTTCACCCACCACCCTGAAGGTTGGTATAACTATCATCTACCACCAGTTGGTCTATCACTCATGCTTCTCCTTCTATCTGTATGCACAAAGCCTTAGTCTCTTTTTTTAAAGGGTAAAGCTGAATAAAGAAACTGTGGATTTCCAGGTTTTTTTTTTATTACAGAATACACTTTGTACTTATTTTAATTTTTAAAGTTTATAGAATTGTGGATGGAGGATGAGAAAGAAGTCTCTTTTGTGATGCTCAGAGTGGTCAGTATAATAGATGCCTTTACTCTTTTATTATTTTACATGAAGCTACAGCTGTACCACAGCAGAATTAGTCAGTTTGTACAACAAGTATTTCAGAAAACAATATGCGAAGCAATATTCAGTGAATACAAAATCACCATACAATGGAGTATATTGTCTTACGTGTGGTATTTAATCTCTAGGGGGCTAATTTTAACTTTTTCTTCACCTTTTTTGACCACTGCAAAAAACAAGTGGATATCCAAATTGGGCCACAATGTGCCATGCAAAAGGCATGTTAACAGACCCATCATGGCTTTGGGACTTTCAACGGATATCTATCCAAATATTGATACATTTGCACAGATAATATACATGGATCTATGTTTTTAATACTGACATTTTAAAGTACTGACTGAAATTAATTCATGGGTTCATCTCATTATTGGAGATGTCACAAATGTCACCTGGAGAAGGGTTAATGCCTCAGTTTCAGGTTTAGAACAAGTGATCAGTTTAAACATTAAACACACTTACAAGCTGTTATCATAATATCAGGTTGGAGGGATAGCATCCTAGGAAAGCTTTTAGGGAGATAGCACACTCACCCAGTGCTACAGAAATGCAAGCCTTTCTTTGTCTTTCAATTTCTTTGCCTCCAATTCTTTCCAGGCAGCAACAGTAATGTTGGTGAACCTCCAGTATGTGCTTACATAAAGCAACTGACCTGCCCTGGGGGCAACCAGGAAGAATAGGGACAAAGAAAAACTGAGAAAAAAAATGATATTGCATCAGAGAATAAATGTAACAATAAAACGTATTTCAGTACTTAACAAAAAGAGGACAAATGGAGCACCATAAAAGATGCAACTTGAACTGAAATTGAGATGAGTTTGGCATAGTAAATATTCTGACTGATGGGAAGATCTAGGCTGCATGCTTGACCCAAATAGAATGAACAAAATTAAAATGAATGACTTTGATATAAATTTGAGAGGGTTGAAAACAAATAAATCACCAGGGATAAACGGTACTTACCTCACAGTGCTGAAGGACACTGGGGAGGAGATACCTCAGAGTGCTGAAGGACACCGGGGAGGAGATACCTCAGACTGCTGAAGAACACTGGTGAGGAGATACTTCAGAGTGCTGAAGGACACCGGGGAGGAGATTTGGTACTGATGGACACTTTCAAAGGGTCATGTACAGGCATGATGGACCAAAAGGCCTCCTTCTGCGCTGTACAATTCCATGGCTGGGATGTACCAATAAATTGCAAGCAGGCAAATGAGGTCCCCATGTTCAAACAGGTGAACAAATTAGACACAAGCAATGACAGATCTCACCTCCGTCTGTGAGGTGTTGCCACTTTTAGTATCCAGCTTCCAGATTTGGTATTTCTCACTTATAGGGACTTCCAGCGTCGCCACTGACTGAGAGAACTCAGTCTCCAAAATCCAGGAGACCTTAGGTGCAAAACTTAAAGATGAGCAGAAAGATGAGCACCAGGCTATTTCTGTAATTCATCAGCATAAGATCAATATGTTAATGAAGGGAAATATCAACCATAGATTAAAAGCAAAATGCACTGTGCTGGTGCATGAAATTAGCAAGATTGCAGCTGTAGCTTCTCAGAAAAGGAAAATAGCAAGGGTTTGTCAAAATATATTCTACATGAAAAGAGAAAACGCTACATGAAGCAACCTGCCTGGATAAAACTATAAACATTCACTCTCAGTTCTCCCAATGCAAACACTCATTTGCCGGTCAAACATATGAGGAATTCAAACACATTCCTCCACAAATTTCACTTTTATTGGATGGAAAATTCCAATGTGCACCACCAACACAAGACATTCTGCCTCAGGAGCAGGGAAGATATATTCTTTTAGCCCATGTTTCATTTTTAGCTGTATCAATAAAACTGCACCAGTTGCCACGTTTAAATATATCAGGAAACATATTATGATGTGGAAAAAAATTTGAAAAGCACTACCTGATTGCACTTGTTTAACAAAGATTTTATATTTGACGATATACAAAACCTAAGTAAAGTAATTCAATTCAGGAAACCCGCACGGTTTTGAACGCAGCTTACACCCAGATCATTGATTGAGATCAAGGTGCAAACCTTACTCCCTTAAGCTAAAGCTGGCACATAAAAAGAGTTGACATATGGTGAAGTATTGTCACATTTGCTATCTCAACTGCATTTTGGGGACCTGACATTGCATAGATTCACCATTCGTTGGAGTTTGACATGGTTGGTTTCAGCCACTTACATCACAATTTGATCATTGCACTGTTGGATTTACACACTTTTCAACACTCATCCTTGGTTAAGTGGCTGATGAGCTGCTTGAGAAGCATTAAAGGATCATGGTTGCATGAAAGAGCCATGATTGGTTCTTCCACTTTTATTGTGGAGAACACCGATCTCAGAAATCACACCTTGCAAAGCTATTTCGTCCTTCAGCTTTATTTGTCATTTTATTAAGCTCGACAGTGTAATTCTTCTATTTTCACGCAGAGGATTGCAGTGCCCTTGATTTCCTTAACTCGAAGATTTCCAGCCAGACTTTGTGTTAGATGTGCACCGATGTTATGATCAGGTGAGAAGGGCTGAACTGACTCCCCTCTACTCAGCCTCCTTGATTGGTCACAACAAAGCTTTAAGCTTCTTTTTCATGAGGATGCTTTTTCGGAATCCAAATGTATTTAACTATTTATATAGTGACCAATAAGGAGCCAATCAAACAAGGGGCAGAATTCCCCCTCCCCCGTCGGAGGGGGGAAGTTCAGGAGCGAGTACGTGCAGGTGCACCTCCGATCAGCATCCCCGATTGGGGGCGTGCCACCATTTTATGTGGGCAGGCCAATTAAGACCCACAGTGTGACGCCCGGCGGGAAATGCTATGCGCTCCCTGTGCGTGGGGGGGTGGGGGGACTCCCTAAACTGAGAGTGTGCTCTTTGGCGCAGCGTGAAAGAGCACACTCATCTCCTTGAGGCTAAGTGCTGCCTCAGGGAGATTAGCGCCAAATTTAAAAATGTTAACAGTAGAAAAAATAAATTCCCCTGACATGTCCCCTCATGTGATGCTGGGACATGTCCATCACTTTCATTGACATGAAACCTACATGAAACCTCATCCCGCCCGTGGATGAGGTTTTATGCTTTTTCTAATTCCAAGTCTCCTGGCCTGCTCGTCCAAACCTTAAGGTTGGACGGGCAGGTCCATTAGTTACTTTAATTACATTGTCAATGGCCTCAATTGGCCATTGACAGGTCGGCAGGCGGACAGCTGATTCTGCTGAGTCCCCACCGACCTGAAAATTGAAACAGGCAGCGGTGATGTCGGGAGTTCTTCCTGATGTTATCCCGCTTCATTTTATGTGTCGTGGAGTGGGCCCCGCCCCCCCCGCTCCCCGCTTGCCGACTGGGAAATCCTGGCCAAGGTTTTCTTGACCTAAAGAAAGAGCAAATTTATTACCAACGAAACCTGAGGGGAAAAATAATACAAATGCAATGACTCACACACACAACTGTCAGAAATAAGGGGAGATAAAGCTCAATGAAAATAATAAAGGATATATGGTTAGCTGTCCTTTGATTGTCCTTGAGGCATAGGTTTTTAAATGCTGTGGCCAATTTGGATTAGCTGGTTTCTTTGACGCAGTCAGACATAGACGATGTTGCAATTATTACGAGATCTTACTTCATGGGTACATTTCTAGTAAAGTTGACTTTGGAACCGGATAACACTCTTATTCCAAAAGAGAGAGAGAGAGAGCCCAGCTTTCAGCCTGTTTTCTCTACTGAAAACTTTCTTGTAATCTCTCAGCAGTGGCTGCAGCCTGGCCTGAAATACTTCACCCAATATGTATTCGCAAGGGGTTTTGGGTGGGCCTGTCTGTTGGAGCCATTGTTTTAATATCCAACATTTTGCATTCCAATGTTCCTTCCTCAGACAGTGACGAGTTTTTTTGGGTCACTGAACTGTAGGCAATGTCTATCTTCACACTCCCGCGAGGGAGATTTGTTTGCTTTTCCCCTTCATCTTGGAAGCTGGCCTTGTATTTTTAAACGGTTTGTTCTGCCTCATTTTAAATTGTAAAATGCCCAGCCAGTTTAAAGTTGAAAAATCATACTTACAAAGCCTCGTGCCACCTCCACATCACAAGAAATGAAATGAGATTCACTCTCTTAGCCTTGGTCTGGATTATTGCATCAGGTCTAACTCGGCATATTTACGTTCTGGATAGGGTGCCCACAATCACGTTCGATTTCCCTGTGATGTGGATGATTTTTCGGTGATATGGTTGGAAGAACCAACTCCAGTGGAATAATCTTGCATTCTGAGTTTTGAAGGTCTCCACAATGGCTAATGGGTTGTGGTCAGTGTGGACTGTTGTCTCTCTGGATCCATGTTGGACATATATCTCAAAGGGCTGAATTTTGCGTTTGTCGGGCAGGCGGGTCCAGCCGAATAGGCGGCAGGCAGGGAGCCGATCCCCACCGGCGAAACGGGCCGCGCCGCCATTTTGTGTAGGCCGGCCAATTGAGGCCCGCCCGGCGCGTTTCAGACTCCCGTGTTCATCGGGAAAATCCAATGGGCGGCGGGCGTGTTCAGACCACCGCTTCCATTGGGGACCTGGCAGTCTGTGTGCAGATCGGCCAGGCAGCCTCCTTTAGGCTGTTCACCAGGGCCAGTCACCAGGCAGCACAAGAGGTGAGGGCAGAGGAGGAGGAGGGGGGGCAGGCTGCAGGATAAGCCAGCGGGGGTGGTGGGGGGGGTGGGGGGGGCACTGTGCCCCTCGGTTCTCAGATGCCTGCCTTGCTGCCCTCCGGGAAGAGGTGTCAAACCAGTGGGAGATACTCTTTCCAGAGGATGGGAGGAGGAGGGCCCCCCACATCACCAGGCAGGCATGGGAGGAGGTGGGGGAGGCTGTTAGCGCCCATGATGATGTGCGGTGCACAGGAACCCAGTGCTGCAAGCGATTCAATGATTTGCTCTGGAAGGGTGAGGACCATGTCAGCCTTGGCCACTTTACCCAGCAGGTAGCCTTAGTCTTTGAGGACCAACTCCGCCCCCCCCCCCGCTCTCCCCACCGCCCCCCTGCCACGTCCTGCTGTTGTTACTTCTGTGGTCATTTGGCGCACGCTGGGTGGGCAAACAGATAGTGACCATGCTTACATCAGCCTTAGTGGTTGAGGAGAAGATGGGTTCTCCCTGCAGCATATGTTGGTGTTTATCACATTTGAGTAGTCTGGGGACAACCTGCAAGGGAGGCAGCTCGACACATACTCAGAACTCCAACACATGTCTTATTGATGGTGATGAGATGGTGGAAGGGGAGCCTCAAGGTGTCGTGGCCAAGAGCCACCTGCTGGCCTCGGCGCTGCACCTAGTTGCACCTCCTTGCCATGGGCACTAAGACCCGTGTGTTATTCAAAGTGATGGACACCGAATGTGTCCAAGGTGTCTGTTGGGGGAGGGGGTTGGGAGCAGCTGTACTATCTTCTGGGGACTGATCACCAGTAGTGTGGACAGGAGCCACAGGAGGCCTCAGATGGGCCACTGTGGTTGGGGTGCGGCATGCGTGTGTAGAGTACATGAACGATCAGCCCCAATAAATCCTCTTCTCTGCTCTGCAGGCAAAATCTGAGAACAATAGCTGGGAGTGTCAGAGGACTGGTGGTAGGCACGCTGTGCTGCAGAATCTCACCACCTATGAGGAGCAGGCCATGGAGCTGGGGAGGAGGCAGGCGGCCGGGTCAGCGGGTGTCGGCGAGGCTGGGGTCCGGCGGGCAGGTATCTGAGGACCACAGTCCCATTCAATCTGTCTCCCCATCACCCAAACCACTGATGGTTGCTGCAATCGTTAATGCAGCAACACTGCTCATTCACAGACTGGGTCATACAAAAAGGTCCCTCGGCCCCTTGAGGATGCGCGTCTCTAGCACCTTCCGAAGTCACCTTAGCCCATTTGTGACCACGATCTCCACGGTCTAACATACCATGGCATCGCTGCTACACAGACAAAGACTTATATCATCTTAGGAGGGTTTGTACCTCCAGCACCCTTTCAGCCAGTGCGTCCCACATCACTCTGTCCAAAAGGTCCTCAGTACCTCACCTGACCACCTCATGGCACTCAGCTTAAATAAATGCCACCACGTTAGTCATCCCTGAGCCAAGGGGAAATGTTGCCTTCTGTCCACCCGTTCTATGCCCCTCCTAACGGTATGAAGGTCAATAATGTGACCTGTCAATCTCCTGTGCTCCACGGCAAATGTCGCAAGTGTTTGCAATGTTTCCTCATCACTCCAACTCTCCAGGCCAGCTTGCATCCAGGTCAGGAACCTCTGCACTCTCCCCACTCCAATACCATCCCTCCCATGAAGCGCAGGTCACAACTGAACACAGAATTATAGATGTGGCCTCGACAGCATTTTCTGCACTTGCAACATGACCTCCCTTTTCCTACATTCTATTCCTTGGCTAATAAAGGCAAGTCTGGCTTTGACCTTGTTAAACGCCTTACGTTCCTGTTCTGCTACCTTAACGGGTCTGTCCAGCAAGGTCCCTGTAATCATCGTGACTTCCCACGGTCCCACCTTTACTCATGTATTCCCGTACATTGCTTGTTTTGCCCAAGTGCTTAACCGAAGACTTATCCACATAACATTCCATGTGGCATTCCTTAGGCCATCTGACCAGCCTGTCTGTATGTGCGTCTAATGGTTGGGCCTCCTCTTGACTCTTTTCCACCCCACCAATGTTCGTCACCTTAGGTTCTTTAAGGATGAGCGACTTATGAGGCTGGGGGGGAGAGGGATGAAAGGTGTTACTGACTGAACACTAACTGATGCACTGTCCTTGTTGTTAATTTCAGCATCACCACCACATGGCCGCCCCCAACACGCCCAGAGCCCCCTCCACACCTGAGGGCCAAGACTTGCAACTTGCAGCACATCATTTCAGCCAGCCAGGCACCAGCACAGCGACGAACACTTCGGTGGGGATTATGATGTTGTCTAGTGTCCCGGGGCACAGTGGAGAGGGCACTTCACAATCGCTGGAGGACAGCGAGTGCATCGGGCAGTGATGATGTGCCTCTGGCGATGTCAGTCATGTAGCAGCTGCAGGACAAGCGGCAGGGTGCATGGGACCATCTGGCAGGGTTGCATGAGGGTGTGCTTCAGTTGGTCTCTGTGGTGGAGGAGTCCAGGCAGAGTGTCAGTGATGGCATCAACCTCAGGACAGAGCTTCAGGCTTCCTCCACTGAGAGATTAGCGACTCTCATGGAAAGGGGCTTCACTCAGATTGAGAATCTTCTGATTGGGTTACGCTCTGACCTGTACCCCTCACAGCGCTAATGGCCACAGGTGGTCATTCCCAATGTGGGAGATGTTCTGGGCACCAAGTGTCGGCGCTCGGTGCCCATCCATCTGCGGTGAGCAGGGAGGTCCAATGTGACGTCACGTCGGCGCAGCAGCTGCCTGTCGTCGCTGAGAGCTCCTCTCAGGGTGCTACGGATGAGGGCAGCAACTCCTCCTCCCCTCTGCCAATGACTGTTGAGGCTGCAACAACTGGGGAGGTGCCAGTTCTGGAACTGGCCACTCCCTCCCAGGCGGGGCCATCACAGGCTCCACGGGCCAGAGAACGCCCGCCAAGGTCATCGAGGCCAACAGGACAGCAGAGTCAGCAGCTGTCTCACAAGCCACTCCGAGCGATGGGGCAGCACCTAGACTAACACCCGCAAACGTAAGCATAAGGCACGTTAGGCACTTCATGGGTTTGTCACTGGTGATTTTGTGTTGGCCTTAGATTAGGGAATATATAATTATATACGTTTGAGCGATGTTTGTGGTTTATGTTGGTGGCAATAAATTCCACTTTTCTGACCGTGGCTGAGGGTGTTTCCTTTGTGCTGCATTTGTATGTTTCACAGACATCTCATGAGTGTTTGAGTGGACATTGATGTTTCTGTGCTAAACCCTTAGTTGCAGCTGATGAGGTGGAAGATGTAGCACGTAAGTACCACGTGTGGAAGCACCAGGCAATGCTGGTCCTGCTAATCCATGTGTGTGGAGTTAGCTGAAGGTTCATTGGATTAAATTATCCCGTGTGTCTCTGCCTCCTTGGTGTAGTAGCGGGTTGGTGTGCTGCCCCTCAACATCGCCCTGTGATTCCACATCCCCTGAGCCACTGCTGGATTCATCATGTGCAGCCTCACCCAGTGTGTCAAGGTTTTCATCATCAACTGCAACCCCCCTTTCCAGCACAAGATTGTGCAGAGCGCAGCATGCTACCACTATCACAGAGACGCGATCTGGGGGCTACTGGAGTGTGCCCCCTGTGCGGTCCAGGCAACAAAAGTGCATATTGAGAAGACCAATGGCTCTCTCTGCCACAATCCTTGTGATACCATGGCTTCTATTGTAGCGCTGCTCAGCTTCTGTTCTTGGATGGTGGAGAGGCGTCATGAGCCACCTTCTGAGGGGATAGCCCTTGTCACCCAGCAGCCAACCATCCAGCCGGGCTGGAGCACTGAAGATCCCCAGCACCTGGGAGTTTCTGAGGATGTAGGTGTCGTGGGAGCTGCCTGGGTACCTTGCACAGACTTGTAGAATCTGCATCCTGTGATCACACACTATCTACACGTTCATGGAGTGGAAGCCCTTCTTGTTGACGAAGGCACCGGGCTCACCTGCTGGTGCCTTGATGGCCACATGTGTACAGTCTAAAACAACCTGGACGCGGGGGAAGCCAGCAATGGCCGAGAAGCCTCTGGCTCACTGTGTCTGACTTGCCTGGTTGCAGCGGAAATGGATGAAGGTCAATGCCCATCTGAACAGAGCGTCTGTGACCTGCTTGACACAAGTGTGTACAGCTGATTGGGAGACACCACAAAGATCACCCACCAAGCCCTGGAAGGAGCCAGACGCATAGAAGTGGAGGGCCAATGTGACCTTCAGAACTGCTGGCATGGGGTGTCCACCCACACAGTTAGGGAGATCTCAGGGCCAATCATCTGACAGATATAGTTGACTGTTTCCCTTGGCAGACGGTGTCTCCTTTGGCACTGCACCTCAGACATATTGAGGTAGCTGCTTCGCCACCTATATACCCTGGCAGCAGGATAGTGGCATCTTCTGCAGCCTCTTCCACCTTGGACAACCTCTTGGCCCTGCGCCCCTTGTGCCTGTGCCTGTCCTCCCAAAGGTGGCTCCCCTAGAGGCTGAATGTCCACTCCTGGCCTCCTCCTTATTCTATCCCTCCCTTCCTCCTCAGAGGAGCTGCCTCCAGTGAAGATATCAGAACCCATACCCAGGCTAAATGGAGGCCTCCGGAAAGCTGCAGGCCTGATAAAGATTACTGTCTGCAGACTGGTGAGCTGAAGCTTCAAAGTACAGAGACAGCTATTGGAAATTGATCTGAACTGGTAACAATCACACAGGCAGGTTTAAAACACTTTCAGCGTTAAATACTTCAGATAAAACATTAACAATCCCTCTGAGCCCACACATCCTGCCTGTGGATAAGGTTTGTTAAAAAGTCACTTACCCGCCTGCCCGTTGGGTCCGTGCACAGAGCCGAAGATCGCACGGGGTCCTCAAAATAGGCTTCAGTTGCCAAGTTACAGGCCTTAACAAGGCCTCTAATTAATGGCGGGCTTGCGCCCGGCCACCTAATTATCGCGATGCCGCATGCTGACATCAGGACCCTCGCACGACACTTTAAGCGCTGATGTGCGGGGTCCACCACCCACATGTCAGCCATAAAATGCCGCCCAAAGTGCTTGAGAGTCAGTAATAAAACCTAGGGTTTATTTTTCTTCTGTGGAATACCATCGATGATATCTGTTCAGTTTTTTTTTGAAAAGTGACCGATTGTTCTTTCTATGTCTGATTTGTCCCCCTGGAGGAGGACAGCCTCTACTTGGATGTCACTGGTTACTTTAAATGCTTGGTTAAAATCTGGAGTTGCTAGCACTGGTTCGGTTACTAAAATAGCTTTCAGCTTCTCGAAAGCTGTCTGGCATTTTTCAGTCCACAGTGCTTTTGCTTTCCTCTGCAGTAGGTCTGTTAGCAGGGCAGCTACAGTGCTGATTTTTGGGACGAACTTGCAGTAGAACCCACACATCCCTAAAAATCTCCCACTTGGTTGTGGGAATGGGAAACTGCACCACTGCATGTACATTGGCAGCTCTGGGCAGTACTTGCCCTTGACACGCCACGTGTCCTAGATAGGTTACTTGAGCTTTAGCGAACCCGTGCTTTACGAGATTGACCACTAGGTCAGCTGGCTGTCATTTCGGAAAGAGGGCTTCCAGTTGCTATAAGTGAGGTTCTCAGGTGTCATTGTTCACTAGGTGCAATACACAATTGGATAAGCCTGCTACCAGCTGGTTCATCAGCCTTTGAGAGGTGGCTGGGACATTTCAGGGTCCAAATGACATGACTCAACACTGGTATAACCCATCCGGAGTCACGAAGGCAGAGAGCTCCTTTGCACAGGCAGTCAAGAGAACCTGCCCATATCTCTTGAGTAAACTCATCTTTGTAATGTTGGCTGCATTACCTACCCTATCTATGCAGACTCCCAGGCAGGGTATCAGGTAGGAGTCAGCTCTGGTCATTACACTAACCTTTCGGTAATCAACGCAGAGCCTTTTGGAGCCATCTGGCTTGGTCACCGAGCACAACTGGGGAGCTACAAGGCTCTATTAATTGGTGCTCCAGCATGTCGTTAATCTCCTCCTGAACCTGAGCCAGCTTTTCTGGACCTGGATCTCATGGGAGGGGTCTCTCCCACATCCACAACATGTAGAGATGGTAGTACAACCAGGCTTGTCTCTGCAGAGCTGCTTTTAAATGCAGTGAGTAGCGTTGTCAAGTCTCCTCGCTGTCCTGCATTTAGGTGGGTGAATATGGTGTCCAGTTTTGCTGGAATTTCTGTGTTTGTTAACAGGACAGTAGGTGTAGGTTCAATGTAGGTGTCACCCTATGTCACCCTCCAGTTCATCTTCACAGTTCCTTCCATCCTCCAGATCTGTTATTATTGGACAGACCGTTATCTGCTTGTCCCTTTTCTCGGCTGTGATATTGTTTTATCATGTTGACACGACACAATCTTTGCTTTCCCCTGCTGTCTGGAGCATCAGTTAGGCAGTTTACCTTCCCAACCTTCTTTTCTACTATGTACGAGCTATCGAACTGGCCTTTTATGGGTTCTCCTGGTATTGGTAGGGGCGCTAGCACATAGACTGAAAGGTTTGGGCCCTGGCCTGTTTGTCTGGGTGCTTTTTCTTAGCTGTCTGGGAGATTTTTAAGAGTTCTTGAGCCACATCACAGACTTTCATGAGTCCTTCATGGAACATGGAAACTTCCTCCTTCTGTTCGAAAACTCTTTTCTTGGTTAGTTTCTAAGGATCCCTCACTTGGTGTCTGTAAACCAATTCAAATAGAGTAAAACCAATGGGCTCACTGGGTGAGTCGCGGGTAGTGAACAGAAGAAAACCTAGTCCTTTATCTCAGTCATGTGGGTACTCGTGGAAGTGTGCCCTGATCAGTGCCCCCGGCTACAGCTGGGTCAGACCCTGGTGACCCATGAATTCCTGGAATATTTGGGGCATGAAATTTGATCCCTGATTTGACTGGATCTTGGTGCGCAGACCATTCCGGCTGAAGAATTCTGTTAATACCCACACCACTATTTAGGCAGATAAGATTCACAGGGGAATAGCCTCTGGAAAGGAGGTAGTCACACCTGTGATGGTAAGGACACACTGGTAGCCCCCTTTTGTTTTGGGCAGGGGCCCCACACTGTCCACTAACATCTTGCTGAATGGTTCCCCAAAAGCCAACACAGGAATCATAGGTGCAGGTTTTATCGCAGGCTGGGATTTTCCCACAACCTGGCAGTGTGGCAGGCTCTGCCAAACCTTACAACATCCCTGTGGAGGTGTGTAGCCAGTAAAAATGCTGGCACTTGCGGACTTGGAGTTTTGTATACCAACATGCCCAGCTGTCTGGATTTCATGTGCTAGCTGTAATATTTTCCCATGGTACCTTGGTAACACCACAACCTAGTGATCAGCGTCCACCCCTCATTTGCAAGTCTGTGAAGGGGTCTCCACTTCCTCATCAGCAGCACTCTCCAAGTCTGCACATTCGTGGGAAGTCCAAAGACTGTCGGGACTTGTAGTTCTTGATCTCTGAGCTCAACACTAAAGTGCGTTTGGCTTTTGGAACATTTCTAACAAAGTTGACTTCTGAACTGGGTAATGCAGAGAGAGAGAGAGAGAGAGTGCGAGTGCATGAGTGAGAGAGAGAGAGAGCGAGAGAGAGAGAGCCCAACTTTCAGCCCGTTTTCTTGCTAAAAAAAACCTTCTTGCAATCTCTCTGCAGTGGCGGCAGCCTGGTCTGTTTTACTTCACCCATTGTGTATTTCCAAGGGGTTTTGGGTGGGTCTGTCTGTGGCAACCATTGTTTCAGTATCCAGCACTTTGTATTTTAATGTCTCATCCTTAGACAGCGATGAGTTTCGATGGATCTCTGAATTATAGGAAATGTCTCTCTTCACAACTCCCCCAAGGGTGATGTTTGTTTTTCCGCTTCAACTTGGAAGGTGGCCATGTATTTTTAAGTGGTTTGTCTGTCTCATTTCAAATTGCCAAATTTCCAGTCAGTTGAAAGTTGAAAAATGCTTTTTTCAAAAATAAAAAGGCACAGCCTCGTGACAACTGATGTGACACAAACAGAAATGAAATTGCGGGCAAGCACTCTTGTCACAAATTGGCGCCTTTACACATTGCTGCTAAGGAGCAGATAGCTTGAAATTGGTGAGCTGTAATCTATAGCGTGCAATAGGTTCTGGGGGAATGATCAAACAAGTATCTACATGCAAGGACACTTGTTAATTATAATCTGGATTTGTCTTTAATATTTGTTCAATCTTACATGATGCATGCTTTTGGAAACAGTTCAGATATGAAAATAGGTGCAGTGAAGTTCATCGCCAAATCCAGGAAACAGCTGCCTTTGAACATTTGTATCCGAAAGCAGCCAATACTTACTGCAGTGGGAAGACCTGGGCTGCTACAACTGGAGTCTGCTACATGCAGTAATGAAATGAGCCAAGAATGTCCATGTAGCAAAAACTTGCAAGCAACAAAATCATGACCTGAGTTTTTCCCATCTCAGGTAGGCTCGGTGGGAGCGGGCAGGGGCAATTGCGGAGTTGACTGCTACCAGCGGTCGGCACCGCTCCGTCATTTTACACGGGTGGGCCAATTAAGGCCCGCCCAACGTAATACCTGAGCGGTGGTTCTACCTATCGAATGAATTCATTCCACAAAGACACACTTAAGTACAGTGAATCAAAACTTTTTTCAAAAACTATCAGATTCACTGCCTTTAGCTTCTGATGCAAATTCATTCTGAGTCACTTTGGCAATAGTATCGCCATAAGGATCCCGTTCTGGATCAGATATGGTACTTTCGCTTTCAGAATCCTCCCTCCACAGCAAGTCATCTTCCTCTCCGTCCATTGAACTGGATATTCTGCATTTCTTGAGCAATCTGATGGCAGTTTGTGCATTAATAGCATTCCACGATTTGATGACAAAACCACACAAAACATCAAGCAGAGCGTGAGGGCTTTTCTGTAAAGGTTTTTTTTCTCTCTTTCAATCACCCACCCATGATCCCTAAAGAACTTATGGGTTTTTTTTTCTCTCTTTCAATCACCCACCCATGATCCCTAAAGAACTTGTTGAGGTACTTATCCAAAGGTTCAACCACGAGCGTTAGAGCCGCTGGTATAACTTCAATTTGGGAGATATTTCTTCGCAGGCACTTTTGATCGCAAGAGTTTCTTTTGGGAGCTAAACAGGCCAAACACTGTTGAGCTGTGTCCTTCGTATAGGTCACCGGGGTGCGCATTATTAATGCACAACTTCATTCCATTCTCATCCAACCCTTGTCATGGACGTGCAAAAAGAGAGTTAACATTTCGAGTCTGTATGACTCTTCTTCAGAGCTAATGAGAAGTAAAAATGTGATGAAATTTATACTGTTTAAGGGGAGTGGAGCTGATGAAGCTGGACAGAAGACCAGCAATAGGTAGAGGCAAAGGAGACAGATGTCATGAACAAAAGGATAAAGAGGTGTTAATGATAGTGGTACTGGCTAAAGGAGGTGCTGACGGTGTCATTAAGATAAGGAAGCAGAATGTGATAATAGCAGGAAAAGGGTAAGCACTCTGGAAAGAACAAGATGAATAAGTGATAGATAGCCCTTGTGGGGATGGGGTGGGGGGAGGGGACAGTGGTGGGAAAAAAGATCGAAAATAGGATCAAATGTGGGGGTGAAACAATTAATAAAAATTAAAACGACTAAAAATAAAAATAAGTGGATTAAATTTAATCACATTTTTACTTCTCTTTAGCTCTGAAGAAGAGTCATACACACTCGAAATGTTAACTCTGTATTTATTTCCACAGATGCTGTCAGACCTGCTGAGCTTTTCCAGCATTTTCTGTTTTCGTTTCAGATTTCCAGCATCTGCAGTATTTTGCTTTTTGCTTTGATTTGGCCCGCTTAAGTGTATATTTACACGTGGCATTGCTTGTGAGGATGTAACCATCCTGATGATTTTCGAGGACTCATTCTGATATAAGCTTCTCAAGATCAGGCCCGTGACGGGTCTCTGTTCCCATGGCGCATTTGACCCTGGGCATCTTTTTCAGGCCGGATTCCTTCTCCTTTCATTGCCGTACCAGAGTTTTTCACTAATACCAAATTCCCTCACCGAAGTACGTTACTAGATGGGTTGGCAAATGTCATGACTTTTAGCTTGAAGCCAGCTTCGTATTTCATTCTTTTTGCCAGGAGATCCATTTCTGTTCGGCGTTCGCCGTGTAAGGTCTGTTCCGTTTGGGTATTTCTTTAACCCCCGCACACCTTCTTGGTAACAGGAATCATATCGCCTGCTTGATCCCATGCGCTGATTTGTAAGTGAATAAAACATGCTTTTTGGAGGTGAAAAATTGAGGCCAACTCCTAATGCGATAATGACATTTCTTAATGGAAAAGGAATCGACTTATACGCTGAGTATGGGCCTAGACATGAATTTTGGCGCCGCAGCAATGCAGTTGTCCTACACACTGGGTTGAATCATACACAGTGATCTGTGAATAAAATGTTAGTATCTGTAATGAAGCTGTCAGATTGTCATAAAAACCTAGCTGGTTCACTAATGTCCATTAGTGAAGTAAACTTGTCATTCTTACCCATTTGCTGCCACCACCTTCTCAAGGACAATTAAGGATGGGTAATAAATGCTGGCCTTGTCAGTGACTCTTGGAGCCTGTAAAATAGTTAATAAAAGGCAGTTATGGAAACAGGTCCTGATCCACAAAACTACCCGTAATCTAACAGTAAATTGATCATTTTACTCAGCAGAGCAGAGATGATGACTTACTTAGATTCCCTTATTGGCATTTTTTGAACATTTACATTAGGCCATTTATTTAAGAATGGCTGATTGGAGAACACATACCTGCAATGAAACTATTTGGGAGAGATAGTTCTAATAGTTGAGTGCCCAGAGAAATTTAGCAAGAAATTTAATTAGTGCCCAAAATTGCTGCCAACTTCATGGAGCAACTCACCATGCCAGTGTGAGGTCAAAGCCAAAACCAACATGGAGCAATGAAAGAGCTTTGACAATAAAATGTTTTGCCTGAAGTGGGATAGCTGAAATGTGACAAGCATAGACATCCCTACATGATAAACTTGATAACTAGAAAGATAAATGTGTGGGTAAATGGGAAGATTAAAGAAAGAAAACAGATTTGAGACTCCTTAAAATACTGTGGTACTTCTACTCAGGCTGCTTCCACATATAATCTACAATCAAATCCCTACTTAATTGTCCCTAAAGTTACACATTGCAAATGACTGAACCTTCTCTCCTCAGCAAAAGATCAAAAGAATTCCTGTGTACTCCGTCCTTTCATTTTGCCTGTTTGCTAAACATATTTTCTTGAGGTTCAAAGGTTGCAAAAAAAATAGGATGAATATATTCAACATTTATTAAAGCATGAAGTTCACCGTACCCTTCAAGTACAACAGACACTGAAGTACCACAAGTGCTTCTTCAGGAATGTCTCACGAGTTTTCATGACTGCCACCTACCGTCAATAATTTTCTTTATTATTCTGCTTTTTTTTTAAATAGGACACCTTGTTTAAAGTATATATTTCAGGTTGCTGCACCCTCCCTGTCTAAAAAGTGACACCTCTTACAGTTACAGTCAATTAAGCCTCTCCTTCTCCAAACTTTTAAGATTAGTTAAACTTACATTGCTCACTCTTTTTCAGTTTCACATGGCATGCACATAGATTGTCCACAATGCACCATTTGAAAAGTCACTGATAATAGAGATTATAAGAATAGGAGCTAGAAATGCTTTTTATGCACAAATTGACTGAAGTGGAACAGAATATCAGGCTTTGCATATAAAGTGCAGGCAATCTGATATTGCCCATTTTGCTCCACCTCCAGATATAAATTTCTTCCCTGAGATTTCTGAATAAGAATAATTGCGAAAATCAATGCAATTATAATAATGGGGAAGAGAAATTCTTTCCCAATAGAGTTGAAATCGTATTGTTACAAAGGCGCCAGCGATATGATTCTTCTCATCAAGTCTGATCCTGTTGGTGGTTGAGACTCCCACTGTCTTTAATGAAGTTTCAGGTTTGTATATTCGTGGGATGGTTAACGTCGGGGCATATCTGCACTTGGATGCAATGTTAGGTATTTTACCCTAGCACCCTAGGATCCATAGGATTGCAAGGAATGTTAATTTTACTTCCACTCAACGGGCAGAATTTTCTGGCTGGCGTGCAGGTGATGTCAGGGGGGGGCGGCATCGCAATATTTCAGTCGGCGGGTGAGCTATACAGTGGGACGCGCGCCCGCCATTAATTAAAGGCCTCATTAAGGCCCTTAACGTGCCAATCGCCGACAATTTCGAGGGGCCTGTGCGGACTCTGGCTCGGCGCACAGGCCCAATGGGCAGGCGGGTAGGTGATTTTTTTTTAACAAACCTCATCTAGTGGCGGGATGAGGTTTGATGGCGGGTTTTAAAAACGTTTAGTAGAAGTTTTTGTTTCTTTCATTAGCACGTCCCATCTCGTGTGACATTTTCACATGAGGGGGGCATCTTAATGAATTTTTTATTGTTCTGTTTTTTTTTATATTTACCAGCCTTTCTGTGATCCCCCCGAGGCAGCACTTTGCCTCAGGGAGCTGTGTGCGCACGCGCCAAAGAGCGCACTCTGACAGATGGGGAAACCCCACCCCCCTCGCACAGGAATCACATAGCGCTTAAAATGGTGGCGGGGACTCACCCGCCCATCAAGGGCAAAATTCTGCCCAATATTACTCGCTGAATTCAATGGAGAGTAAAATCAGGAAGAGTGTGAAACCAACATTCCCTCAATCCTGTCAATTTGCTGATCGGGGGTGGGGGGGGGGTTGGGTTAAAATAGCTCCCATTGGGCAGGTGTAAAATCAACGTTTCGCCTGATTCTGTGGGCTTCCCACTCGGTGGGTGGAATTAAATTCCCTCCCTGGAGGCAAGTTTGGTGGTGGAGCGCATTTTAGCAGGTGGAAGAGTGGTGCCTTCCCACCTCCAGCCCTTTTAAAGTTCACGGTGGGGAGGCCCAAGAATGGCCTTTCCTCCCCGCTCTGCCAATTGACACCCAACTGAGGGCTTCACCTGCCACCACTGGTATTCATCCAGCAGCAGTTGGGAGGAGGTGGGGGGGGGGCTAACCATGTGACAAGCAAATTCTGTCTTCGTTACTTGTGGGCTTCTAGTGGGGGAAGGGGTCCCTCGTTCAAAGGCAGCCAATGCCGGTACCCAGCATCGGGAAGGGGAGATCCCTCTGAGATTCACTCTCTTGCTTTTGCTGCTGACTGCAACCCCTCCTCCGCCTCACCACCCATGCTGCGAGTGCCCCCCGCACCATCACTCATCTGTGTCTAGGTCTCTTAGCAACCACCTCCTCAACGGTGCTGCCGAGCAATGGCAGCTGCTGGCCTCTGATTGGTTCGCAGCTTTTGGGGACCGGGATTTCTCCGATGCTGGGGAAGACCCGCTGCAGCCCAACCAAGCGCTCAGAGGGACTCAATTCAATGGGCTTCCCTGAAAAGAGGCGGCGTGGGGCTCTCCAGCTGGTGGGGGAGACTCCTTTCACCTCTGTTAAATACCGTTCAGGCAATCAGGTTAAAGCTGCCCCCAGTGATAGGACAGAGGAATGCTGGAAGTGCAAAAGGAAAACATAAGATGCTGGAAGGACACAGTAGGACACTCAGGAAGCTGGAAGAGAAGGATAGGGCAGAGTGTTGCCCTTGGCAGGCCGGCTCAGCAGGGTTGGGCAAGGGCAGTCAGGAAGTACCATGATTTCATGCTGGTGGGCCAATTAAGGCCTGTCCAGCATTAACTGCGAGCTGTAGCGCTGAGCGCTGAGCGTACGGGCGGGGGGGGGGTGGGGGGTGGGGAGGAGAGAGAATCGGCCGAGCCGCCAACATCCCACATGCGCGCGAGTGAGCGCTGAACAATTCCCCCTGAGGCACGCAGCTGCTCCAGGGAAATGAAGAGATATAACAAAAAATAATAAAGAAAATAAAAACGTAATTAAACATGTCCCCTCTGTCTCTGACTCTGTCACATGAGCAGGGACGTGTCATTAATTCAATTGCAAAACTTTTATTTTATTTTTATTTGATTTGATTTTGGAAACCTCATCCCGCCCGTGGATGTGGTTTCAAAAAAAAAAGAAAAGCAAAGGCCGCTTGGCCCTTTCGCCTGCCCGCCAACCGTAAGGTTGGACGGGCAAAGAAAAATTTTACTTATAGGTTATTTAACAGCCTTAGAAGGCCTCTAATTGTCAGCGGACACACTGCTGACTCTGGTGCGCACCCGCCGACTGAACTATCGCGCGACTGCACGTTGATGTCAACACGCTCACCCTATGTCAACGCGCATCATGTCACGCGGGAGTGGGCCGGGCTGCAGCAGTTTAGCACCTTTGGAGTAATCAGAAAAATGGGCTGAATTTTTTTGCCTGTCGGGTGGGCGGGCCTGACCCAGTCTCCGGCGGGTGGGGAGCCGATCCTTGCCGAAGAAGCGGGCCCCACCGCCATTTTAAGTGGGCGGGCCAATTAAGACCCGCCCAGCGTGACGCCTGGGCTTCCTGTGCGGGTGGGGGGAGATTCCCCAAAAGCGAGAGTGCGCTCTTTCACGCATGCGCACGATAGATAGAGCTCACATCTCCCTGAGGCTAAGTGCAGCCTCAGGGAGATCGCTGAAAGGTTTTCAAACTTTAAAAATAGAAAAATAAAAAAAATCATTAACATGTCCCCCTCATGTGACAATGTCACAGGAAATGGGACATGTTAATAAATTTCACAAAAATTTTGATAAACTTTTTTAAAACTGACATGAAACCTTATCCCACTGGTGGATGAGGTTTCGTGTATTATCAGAAGCCCGCTGGGTCTCCTGGCCTGCCCACCAGCCTTAAGGTTGGATGGGCAGGTCCTTTAATTGTTTTAATTATCCTATCAATGGCCTCAATTGGCCATTGACAGGTCGGCGGGCGGACAGCTGATTGGGCTGTGCCCCCACCCTCCTGAAGATTTAAATGGGGCGGGGTGACGTTGGGGGTTCCGTCTGACATCATCCCACATCATTTTCCCATCGGCGAGCAGGCCCCGCCCCCTGCTCACTGACGGGAAAATTCAGCCCAATGGCTGTGACTCAACCAATTGTACAAAGGAACTTAACTGAATATGTAAATTACCTAATTAATGGACTATTGTCAGTACCCACCCATTCAGGGGTAACAGGAAATTATTCTATTTCCACCAATTACGACAGGGGGTGATTCCAAGAATGGCAACACACAGAATCAGGATGCTTAGTGATGCTTAGTGACAAGAATATATCGATGGAAACCTATTTTTAACACATTCTATAAATGTTGTCAGTGTTTAATTTCTTTACTTACCACACATGCTCCTTTTCGCGTACTCGCTCATCTTTGGATGACAAACTGTCCTGGCAGTATTTCAAAGAAAGGCTTAAATGTGAGGTCCAGTCAGACTGAAGGCCATCACCATTGAGGGGTAGAGTTTTAATCGAAAACTGAATTACAGTCCTTCAAGAAGGTATTAAATTTTCATGAAACTGATCCTTACAGCGATGAGATGATACAAATTATGTACATGCTGTTTGATCCTATTCTCAGTTACCATATTTCAAAACAGAGTAGCAGCAGTGTTGCCGAAAAAACTTATCTCTCACATAATTACACATATAGTTAAATGCAAAGGTTACCAGCTGTTCCATCTCACTGTTTCGTATCACCATGAACGAAGATGCTGCTGTGAAATCTGGGAGGTGTAGTGAAGCCACAATGCCATTTTTCGCGAGTTGTTGTGCCAGGAATTTTTATTTATCCCTTTGAGAGCATAAGAAAAGATCGGGGGCAATAAAGGCCATTCAACCCATCGATCCTGCTGTTCCACGTACAGTCTGCGCTGCCATAGAGTCTCCAAACGTACTTCACCTGCTGAGTAACAGTGATCACGTTAAAATATACCTCCTTGAATTTTAAATGTAATAAAGCAAAAATTGATCAAGTGTTACACCCTACATTGTCCTAATCATATTCTCCTGGCTACCTTTCCTGAGCTCATGGGAGGATTCGGATAGAAGTGTCTCATAAAGCATTGGATTACTTCCATGTTTATCTGTTTCTGACATTCTATTCTTTGGCAGGCATTTGCCAGCACCAGGTATAATCACTGCTAACTGTTTTGATTGGAAGTCTGTGGTTCCACTGCATGGCAAATCAAACCCTTTCTTGTACCAAAAAAAAAAAAAAGTTTGATGGCTGATAAATGTTTTAATCAAGGGAAAATACGCATGGCTGTCAGAAAGACAAATGAAACTGTGTCTTTTGTTATCAGTTGCACATTAAGTATGATAGCGTGGGCTAACAGAGAGGTGGTTTACAGCTCTTGACATAAAAGCAAATTTGGTGTTATGTGTGGATGTGCATATGGATAAAACTATGAAACAATATTTGTTTAGTTTGGAGCTAGAAAAGTAATCTGACTCGATAAACAAATTAACCTTTCGGGCACAATTTCATGATGCGACTAAAGCAGAATTGCACAGAAATTGCAGACAGCTCTAACTAACCTCAAGCAATTTTATCCACTACCGCCCACCAACCCCCCCACTCTAGAATAGATATTTTGGGCTGAATTTCTCCTTTAAGACTCATGGGTCTAATAATCCAAGGCCAAACACACTCCATAATCATGGGAGCAGTGGGGATGGGGATTGCAACATAGCCAAGGTGACCAGCAAGCTTCACCTTGGTGGTCAATGTAAAGGCTGTCGGGCTCCTGCACAGGAATTGTTTGTAATAAAGAAACAGAGGGAGTAAACAATACTCCATGAATATTATAGACATTTAGAATGTATATGAAAGATCGAATCTTAATTCTTGAAATGTGAAACACCACAGGCAGCTGTGGCTCAGTCAGTATCACTCTTGCCTCTGAGTTACAAGGTTCTAAGTTCAAGAGCTGAATTTTTCCCCCATTGCTGAGAGGGGTGGGGGGGAGGGGGGGGTAGTTGATGGGCTGGCGTGTACGGGCGCTCTTCCGATTGGCGCCCCCCATCGGAGGCGCAGCGCCATTTTACGTGGGCAGGCCAATTAAGGCCCCTCCCCAGCGCGATGTCTGCACAGAAACGCACAGCGCTCCCTGTACGGGCGGCGGGGGGATTCCCTAAAACGCATGCGCAGGAAAGAGCACACTCATCTCCCCGAGACTAAGTGCAGCCTCAGGGAGATCGGCTGGTACATGTAAAAAAGATAAAAATAGAACAATAAAATATCCCTTACACGTCCCCTCATGTGACACTGTCACATGAGTTGGGACATGCCCCATAATTTTTAAAAAATCTTTACTAAAATTTTTTAAAGCCGACATGAAACCTTATCCCGCCCGTGTTTTCTCTAGTTCCCACCAGGGCTCCTGGCCTGCCCACCAACCTTAAGGTTGGACGGGCAGGTCCTTCAATTGCTTAACTGACCCTGTCAGTGGCCTCAATCGGCCATTGACAGGTCGGTGGGCCTGCAGCTGATTTTGCTGCGCCCCCGCCTTCCTGAAAATTTAAATGGGGCGCGGTGACATCAGGAGGTCCCCCCCACAACACCACCCCCCCCCCCCCTCCCCCGACATCACCGCATCACCGCACGTCAATTTACGAGTCGGCGAGTGGGCCCAACCCCCACCCGCCTCCACTCGCCGACACGTAAAATCCCGCCCCAGGTCCCACTCTATGGGCGGGGTTTTCCCCACCCACCCGCCCAATCTCCCAGTCCCGCTGCAAGCCAATGGGCTTCTGGCTGGGGCGCCAGCTTGACCCCGGCAGGTCCCACCCGGGGGCGAGGCCAGAACGTCCCGGCCTTTGGCAGCAGGAGGTTCGGCGGCTCAGCCAGGAGCCCACTGACTTTCAGCGGGCAGGGCCTTAAAATTCCGCCCTGTGGTTTGAGCGCAAAAAAAAAAAATCAAGGCTGAAGCTCCGCTGCAGTGCTGAGGAAGTGCTGCACTGCCAGAGGTGCAGCCTTTCAGATGAGATGGTAAACCGAGGCGAGGGAGGTCTTGTGGCGCAGTGTCCCTACCTCTGAACCTGTAGCTCCGAGCTTCTACCCCACTCCAGGACTTGATGGCCATGGAAAATACACTCACAATGTGGTGAAACAGGTTGATTATCAACCTGCAACATGCCTGTGGCAGGCGGTAGAGTCTTCCGGTCGGCTAGGACCCCACATCTGGTAACTGCAACGCAACAGCCTCCCCACGTTAAAAAAGTCTCCAGGCCCACGTTCTCGCCATGGGCTGCGCTCCATGACAAATATCCCCTCCCCACCTGAAGGGACTAGCTACCTGAAGAAGAAACCGAGGACCCATTTATAAAAGCAAAATGCTGCAGATGCTGGAAATGTGAAACAAAAACGGGAAATGCTGGAAAAAAAAATCTCAGCAGGCCTAACAGCATCTGTGGAGAAAGAAAATAAACAGTTAACATTTTGAGTCCGTACGACTCTTCTTCAAAGCATGCAGTCATACAGACTTGAAATGTTAACTGTTTTTTTTTCTCCCCACAGATGCTGTTAGGCCTGCTGAGTTTTTCCAGCATTTTCTGTTTTTTTGCCCGAGGCCCCATTTGTCTGCTCGAGTGATGCAAAAGGAACCATGGAACCACTCTGAAGAAGAACAGGGGAGTTATTCCTGGTGTCCAGGCCAATATTTACTCGCAATCAACATCATTAAAAAATATAGATTATCTGCTCGTTACCACATTGCTTTTTTGTGGGAGCTTGCTGTGCGCAATTTGGCTGCCACATTTCCTGCATTACAGCAGAGTGACTACACTCCATAAGTTCTTTACTGGTTGTAAAATGCCTTTTGTGGTCGTGAAACTGCTGTACAAATGCAAGGCTTTCTTTTCCTCCCAATATGCTTACTATCCACACCCAGCATCACACTGACTCCACACCCCTTCCCCCCACACTGGAAAATCAGCCAGAGATGTTATAGGCAGCAGGAGTCCTCGACTGACAGCTGCCACCTGAAATTTTGACCCATCCCTTCAGATACTCTGATGCTCCCAGAGTGTCATGACTATTTCAGGTGGCGTGAGGAACTATTGTTCACATTAGCTGCCCTCACCTTAAGAGAAAAGGTCAGCTCATTCTTGCGTGAAAGAAGTTTGAGGTGAGCATGAGAGGCCAACATTTACTTGCCTCAATCCCCTCCCCACTCCCAAACTAACTGGTGGAGGTATGACATGGGATCAGCAGGACACTGGGCATTGATAGTAAACAGGGTGAGAAGGAACCAACCTGTGGGGTTTCACATTTAAAAACTGGGAACCTCCTTCAAAGCCCATTGAAAGGGCATTCTACTGTAAGGTGACCTATTTGCTGATGTCAGAAGAATTAAATATTGGACATGTTATGAGACAGCAGTTGGTAAATGCTGAGTTATTTAAAATTCCAGAGTGAAACTTTAAACAACTGTCATAACCTTTATTTTTAATTAGTATGTTTTGAGTTGCAACTCTAAATTCAGGAATAAGACCACCAGTTCGCGCGAGGTTTTTATATCAAACTAAATGAAACATTTATTATTTTACAGCAAATTAAACACATGGTTACAAATTAATACTATCATAACTTATTAACAAATTCCCAAATTAATCTCCACTAAGGCAAAAATAACCAATAGACTTAAACAGACACCGGGCTAAGAATTGTTCATCTTCCAAATTCAAAATGAGGTTCCTTTCAATTTGGTTCTTTTGCAGACAGCTATAGGCTTACAGCTACTTAGGTATTGCATGCTTCTGCCCTGCAAACATAAACTCCTTTTTGTTATACCCAGCCTTTCCCTTTAAATGCAAATTCTCATTGTATCTCCAGGCCCTTTGAACCCCTTTCATAGTACCAATTTTATTAGTCATATAAACATATTGCTTGGTGTCTCCTAGCCAGGTGAAAAATTTCACCCCCGGTCTTTAAATGGTTTATTCAACAAAACGCAAATATACTCTTTACCTTACTGTTTACAATCAAAATTACTATACATCATAGCACCCAGACTAGCTGGCTTTAATCCAATTAACACACACACACACACACTCACAGACAAAGACTAAATCTCTATTTTAATAAAAAATCCAGTAACATTGGGCGGAATTTTCCAGTCGGCGTGTGGGAAAGGGCCTGACATGCCGACGTGTAACATGCTGCGCGCCCTACGAAATGTAAGCGGCTCATTAAGGACATTAAGAAAGCAGTTGAACCACTTGTGAATGCCGCCTGTCCTACCTTAAGGTTGGCGAGCAGGTGAGAAGCCCAAACAACCTTCGCGTTTTTCAGGAAACCTCATCCACAGGCCGGGAGAGGTTTCCTGGAGCTTTTATTTGAATAAATTAATTAATTCTCAATAAAACTAAAAACATGCCCTCATTCAGAGACACAGTCACATGAGGAGACGTGTTTACATAAATTTTTAAAATCGATTCTTTAACTATTTTAATCTCCATTCAATCTCCCTGAGACACAGAGCTGCCTCAGGGAGATTGCTGTGCTCCTTCGCAAGCATGCGCCAAAGAGCGCTGTCTCTCCTCCCCCCGCCTGCACAGGTAGCACTAGGCGGTCCCAGCTGCTTCTTACGCTGGTTGGGCATTAATTGGCCCACCCACGAAAAAATGGCGGCACGCAGCCAATCACAGGTGGCGATCAGCTCCGCACCTACCCCACCCACTCCCGCCCAGCCCACTAGTCATAGGAAAAATCCTGGCCATTAATACAGTAAATAACAATATGCGTTAATATCTCTTCATGACAGACAGGTCATGTTGGTTGGTCTGATGGAACCTGTTCAGCTAATTCAGCTGAATGTTTACAGGTCCTGTGCAAGAAGAGCTAAAAGCAACAAAATGCTTCAGGAAAGCTCGCAACGCTCCACCTGCCTGATCAAGAAACCGTTCTATACGGCATAGTTGGTGAATTATAAAACCTAATCACAGTGGTTTGGTCTAGAAGCTGTTCAATCCACTCCTGCAATAGAATCAATGCTGGAGGTCATTCTATGAATGATAAGCCTTTCAAGAAATTTTAACACCGAGCTTAAAGAGGTACTTTGCTGCGGGTCAGTACTCTCCCAGGTTTTGGGAAGACCACCACCTTTTGCCGCGGGCTGGATCAGAAGGTAATTTATTCTGTTGGAGGAGACCAGATCGAAAAATGGCTAGTCAGTGGATGTGAGATGTTCCAGGTCGCTGAGGGATTCGGGGGCAGGTGATGCTATCAGCCTACAAGCCTCACAGCTTTCCAATGTTTCAATTGACCTTTATATTTCCTCGGTGGTGAAAAGCTGGAAATTTTCTTACATCTCTTGTCTGCACCGTTCGTATTATTGCAATTTCTTCGTTACCTAATATTCAGATATTTTCTCCAAGGCTGCTTTTCCTGTCCCCTTATAACACAGAATCAAATTTCTGGACTCAACATTTCCCACATGAAGATCAAGCCTTAGTCAGGTAAAGGTTGAATTGCAATAATAGATTAAAAGATGTACAGAGGCATAATGGTTACATGACTGGACTAGTAATCTAGAGGCCTGGGCCAATGATCCTGAGACATGTGGTGGAATTTTACAGCCCCCTGGCGGTGGGGGTGGGGCTGTAAAATGAGGCGATCCGTTCAAAGGTCCACTGACTTAGGCGGGACCGTAAAATCCGCCGACGTAAAATTCCGCCCGCGAGTTCAAATCCCACCACGGAAGCTGGGGAATTAAAATTCAATTAAATAAATAAACCCCGGGGGGGGGGTGGGTTGGGGGGGTGGGGTGGGCGTTGGTGGGTAGGGGGAGCTAGTACCAGTAATAATGACCATGGCCTGAATTTTCCCGTCGGCGATTTGGGGGCGGGGCCCGGTCGGCCGAGGGGAAAATGACATCGGCATGAACCCCCGACGTCATCCCGGTCCATTTAAACTTTTAGAAAGGCGGGCGTACAGCGAAATCAGCTGTCCACCCGCCAACCTCTCAATGGCCAATTGAGGCCATTGACAGGCTCGTTAAGATGGTTAAAGGCCCTGCCCGTCCCAGCTTAAGGCTGGTGTCCATTTTTTTAAAAGTCAAATAAAGTTTATGCCATTTTCATTAACATGTCCCATCTCGTGTGACATGGTCGCATGAGGGGGACATGTTGATAATTTTTTAATTTTTCTATTTTTTTGACTTCCCTTACCTGTCGGTGATCTCCCTGAGACAGGACTTTGCCTCAGGGAGCAGTGCGCCCAAGCGCGGTAGAGCGCACTTTGACAGATGGGGATTCCCTCCCCACCCCGCACAGGGAGCGCTCAGCGCTCAGCGCTTCCTGTCGGTTGCCCCCCCCCCCCCCCCCCCCCACTCAAAATGGCGGCGGGCCCCATTTCAGTGGCGGGGGTTGGCTGTCTGCCTGCCGCTGAGCCGGGGGTGGTGGGGGGGGGGGGAGGGGCCCACCTGCCATCCGAGGGCAAAACTCTGCCCCCATGTAACAACTGGACTGCTGCAAAAACCCACCTGGTTCACTAATGTCCTTTAGGGAAGGAAATCTGCTGTCCTTACCTACATGTGACTCCAGAACCACAGGAATGTGATTGGCTCTTAACTGCCCCCTGCAACTCACTACCCCTGCAGCAGTTCAAGGTGGTGACTGACCATCGCCTTTTCGAGGGTAATTAGGGACGGGCAATAAGAGCTGGTCTTGCAGAAATGCATGAAAGAATGAGTTAAAAAAAAACCCTTCTTCCCCAACAGTATAACAGAAGCCACAGGAATAATAAGATATGCAAGCTGACAGGGACAGGATTTAAAGGCATTGAATGTATACTTTCGAAGAGCTCTGGCAGGCTGATATTTCTTCAGCAGAATGTTAAACCAATTTAATGTTACTGCTAGGTATGCACAGATTGTAATCATACAGTCTGTGGCCTTTTGTTTCTCAAAAGAAATAACAACTTTGTGGCGGAGAAGTGCATTTTAATGCGTCAGAAGGTTCCATTTGTGCGCCATCACGAGCCAGAAATATTGTATGTGCTTTTTCTTGGTTCTAATTTTAGAAAGCCAACTGTTAGCCTCACGCCTCCCAACATCCTCCACCAGTCAGGAGTGTAGGGTGCCCCTGTCAATGTATTGGTGATAGCTGCTGTCAGCACTGCTACTTAATTGGGTGACAGGAATTATGTTCTGAGGTTTTCCCTTTTCTCAAGATTGAACACTGAAAGGTCTACAGCAGCAGAGTGCCCCAGTTCTTGACCTGGCTGGGAAATGGTGAAACTCACACAATGAAGGCTGGTGATTATAAAACTTCAACTGCTGCTGGGATTCGAACTGCTGGCGCTTTGAGTTGAGCAGCTGGTCAACAGCTGCTAGAACTGCCTTCCCACTCCAGTACAAATGATTCACTTTCACTTTGATGTAGGGCCAAGCATTCTAGGAGCAGATAAACACTGCCAGGGTAATTCTTTGTCCTGGGATAATGCCTGACATGCTGGTGCAATTAACACATGGCAAGAATTTGAAATTAACAAGGTTCCAATTTCAACATTGGATCAAATAGAAAAGCTTATTAACATTTTATTTTTCTTTACATATTTCATTTTCGTTTTTGTCACCCAGCAGAATTTGTGCTTCTAGTGTAAATTTTTTTTTTTAAAAGGAGAAATCATCACCGGCAGCAGCATTTAAATACGATTTGCATATTTAAAAAATATAACAAGAACAAAATCGTTAGGGTCACAATTAAAGAAAGAAGGGATTGCATTTATGTAGTGCCCTTCGTAACCTCAGGCCATCCCAAAATGTTTTATAACCAATTAATCATCACCTGAACTGTAATCACTGTCGTAAAGTAGGGACCACAGCAGCCAATTTGTGCTCAGTAAACAGCAACGTGATAATGACCAGGTTATCTGCATTTATCTGAGGGATAAATATGCGTCCAGGCATCAGGGAGAATGCTCACTGCTCTTCTTTCAAATAATGGCATAGGGCCTTTTATGCCCATCTGATGATGAGTTTAACGTTTCGTTTGAAAGACGGCACCTCTGAGAGTGCAGCACTCCCTAAGTACTGCAGTGGAATGTCCTCCTACAATTTAAGTCATTAGTATGGTGCAGTCACATCATGGGGTTTTCATAGATAAAAGGAAAGAACGTTAATTGGAGTTGGAAGTTAATTAGTCCTGTTGTCAGAGCTGTATGAATTCAAAGTAACATAAATTAAGTTGTACATGAAATAGGTGATGCTGTGCTAAATTTATCCATTATTAAAGAGTATGCTCGTAGTCAGAGGCAACTACCAAACATAATTTTTAAAATGCGTGGGCTGCACAATATAATTGATCCCACGATATTACTTTCCTTGCAAAATGCTACAAGGTTTCCTCTATTCACCACGGTGGCAAAATCACAAATGCTGTCGAAATAGCGACCGGTGCAATATCAGGACTCTCGGTCAATATCGGTGACCGACATGGAAGAAGCTGAGATGGAGAAGCTTAGAACCATGGTGGATGGGTATGTATCTTGTGCACAGGAAGGAGACTGTAGGAAGTTGTGGATTGGACATGAGTTGACGGGGGGGCAGGGGGGATTGGTGGGAAGTGCAAAATAACCTGTGTCGGAGAACAAAGGTGGATTAGTCGAGGGGGTGCGGCCAGCCCTAGGGGAGAAATCTTAGCGGTGTGGAGGAAATCGGATGAGTCTGGAGAGTACAAAATAACATGGAATAGACCCCAGGGACAGAGAATGAAGAAAGCATAATCGAGGTGGAGAGGCGGAGAGGCAGCTCTCTGGAACCGCTCCACTGAAGCCTGTAGGCTGATACCTGCTGACAGAGATATCCGGCATGCCTCATTTCTGGAAATAAAATTTTAATGACCTCCTGAGCAGATCATTTAATAATAAATAAGAAGCCATTTAAAAGATCAGGTAAGTCCCCAAATAGGACAATCGAAACCACAAACTACTCAAGGCATTATGTCAGGTGAAGAAGACTTAAGGATATGATAGAATATTGGTAACAGCTCACAAGCATGACGAACCAGTATTAATAGATCCAGACCCTACATAGTGTTTGGAGGATGGATAGAAAACATCAAAAACCTGAAGGGTGAAGGCTGCAGAAACTATTGGTGCAATTCCTTCTTCACAGCAGCTTAAATGTCAAGGGAAATACAAACTTTCTACAATTGCAACAAAGGCATTGCTGTAGACAAAGCTATCGGACTTTAGAAAGAGCGTAGAGGCAATGCATGAATAATGTTTAAGATAACAGCGCCCCACATATATGGAGGTGAAAGAAAATCACTGTTGTTGCCTATAATTGAAAAACTGCTGCGCTCACAATATTTGGATACTGTAGTTGCATCAAGGAAAATAGCAAGGCTATAGAAATTACATTATACAGACCACGATGCCAAAGAATCCATACCAGAGAAATAAAGCTCTGCAAGTTAAATCACTCTTAGGGCAGAATATTTTTCTTGCTGGATGGGCACATGCCCAACCCGATCAAGCGTAACATGGCGCGCAATGCCCTCGAGCGAGTGTTCCAACATCACCGCGCACGCTCCTGATATTTCGGGCAGTGCGCCCACTGACAATTGAAAGGCCTACTAAGGCCACAAAAGTCATAAGTAAAAGAATTTTTTGCACTGCCCAGCCAACCTAACGTTAGCGGGCAGGCGAATAGGCCAGGTGGCCTTTGGATTTTTTTTTTTGCGAAACCTCTTCCATGAGCGGGATGAGGTTTCGATCAGTATTTTTTAAAAAAAAAAAATCAATTTAATTCCTTACATGTCCCTGCTCATGCGACAGAGTCACATGCGGGGACGCGCTCTTAACACTTTTAAATTCTTTATATTTTATTTAAAAAAAGCTCGGCTCCTTGAGGCAGCTCTGTGCCTCGGCGAGCTTTGAATGCGCGCACCCACACGCATGTGTGAACTTCCGTGCTTGCCCTCTCTGACCGCCTCCCCTCCCACCCTCGCACCCCACCCCCCGCCGCACCCCACCCCCCCCCAACTCCCTCCCCGCCACCCCGGCAACGCTGCAGCGCTGCAGCGCCGTTAATTGGCCAGCCAGAGTGAAATCGCGGCCATGGCTGATCGCGGGCAACAGTCCATTTCGTGGCTGCTCCTGCTCGCCCCCAACAAGCCCAGCAGACGACCGGAAAATCCTAGCCTTAATCCCCAGTGCCCCTATGTTTAAAAAGCAGTTTCACTAATTTCCACATGGGTTTTCCTAATTTCCTGCCCAAAGATTTGGCAGGATATCAGTGTTAACAACAGCTAAAGCTTGCGTTTATGAAACGTCTTTAATGTGGAAAAAACATTCCAAGGCACTTCACAGGGGCGTTAACAAAGCAAATCTGAGCGACATAAGGAGATGTTGGGACAGGTGACTATAACTTGGTCAAAGAGGTGTTTCTTTTTAAAGAGAATCTTAAAGGAGGAGAGAGAGGGGTGGAGGAGCAGAGAGGATTAAGGAGGGAAGCCAAGAGTTCTCAGGCCCAGGCAGCTGAAGGCATGGCCACCAACAGTGGAGTGATTAAAATCGGAGTGGACAACATGCCAGAATTGAGGGACCGCAGGGATCTGGGAGGGCTGTAGGACTGGAGTTAGTCTCAGGGATCCGGGAGTTAAACCTGGAGAAACAGGCTAAAGAGTCATTTCCACCATCTCTTTAGAGCTTCTGCTGATCTTCCCCAGGCTTATGACAGGAAGTAGGGAATCCCTGTGACAATTCTACCCTATAACGTGCACATAACCATAAGGCGCAAAATGAAAGAGGTGGCAAATATGAGGAGAGAATTGAGGAATTTTGTGTATGGAGTCAATGGGGCAAGTGGAATCTCTGGCCAATAGGCTCCGAATTGAATTTAAATGGATGGAAAGTAGGATGGGATTCATAATGGCTGGGATACAAACTGATCTTCATTGATTCATTTAACTGGAGTGATTCTTTTAAGGTTGCTGGTGCAAAAAATCGAATGGTTGAGCCTCTTTCACTAGCAACATGGGTGAATGTTTGGTGATGCTAACAGCAGTCTCGGCTTCACAATTGCCCAATTCATACCTGACGTGCATGTACACGACCAAGTGGAGGAGTGACAGAACTCGTGGGACATGAGGCAGCACTGTCACTGGGTAGAAGAGCAACGAGGGATAAATCTGGGGGGGGATGGGGGATAGGGGAATGGGTCTACGGCAGATATGAAGCTGTGTGTATTTGATTTTCAAACATTGTCACTGTTACAGCTTCTCTTTAAAATGACGTAATTTACCAAGTAAACAGAGAGTGTGCTACACCGGCAGTTAAAAGGTGGATCAACCCCAGGACTACTATTGCCTTTTGAAGTGTGCAAATTACAACACGAGGCAGAAATGTAAAAGCCAGAAACACGACAATTTCAACCCTGAAAAAGAATATTCAGTGACAAGAAGCAGTTTCTTCCTTCCATGAATTAGGGCAAGGGGATATTTTCATTTTTTCATCTATGTTTGCTGATGAAAACTGACTGTATGATTATGATTGATTGAGAAATATCTGCTACAGGGGGAAATATCAACGCCTAATAATAATACCCAGTGAAGTTTGAACATCAGGGAGTTAAGTAGATGGAAACAAAATGCAAGCACACAGGAAGGAAGGTGAAAGCATATTGCAGTGTTGGCAAATCACCACAAGAGTGCGATCATTTAAAGTTTTAGTAGAGGTTGTGGGGCTCCTACCCTATGGGCAGCATTTTTCCCTTGGTGGGCAGGGGAGGGTCGAGGAGCAGACCACTGCTCGTGATCGGCACGGCACAGCAATGGCCCGCCAGTGTGAAACACGAGGGGCGGCGCCAAGTGCTGCCTGTGCGGGGTGGGGGGTGGGGAGAGAGGGGGTGTGGGGAGTGCCAGCCGGCCAAGCTCGAACCTCATGCATGCCCCCTAGTGAGCGCTGCATGATCTCCCTGAGGCCACAGAGCAGCCTCAGGGAGATCAAGCACTGTTAGAAAAAGAAAATGAAAGAGATGAAAATGGAATAAAACATGTCCCCTCATGCGACTCCGTCACATGAGCAGGGACATGCTATTGCACCCAATTTCAAAACTTTTATTTTATCTTCATTCACTTTTAGAAACCTCACCCCGTCCCGTGGATGAGGTTTCCAAAAAAAAATGCAAAGGCCGCTTGGCCTTTTCACCTGCCCGCCGACAGCTGGGCTGAACGGGAAGCAAAAGAATTAAGTTAATTGATTAATTAATGGCCTTAACAGGCCTTTTAACTGTCGGCGGGTGCGCTGCCGGCTCTGAGGAGTACTCGCTGACTGAGCTGCTATCGCGTGACTGCCCGTTGATGTCGGCACGCTCAGCCAACATCAGTGCGCTTCATTTCACGCTCGAGCAGGTCGGGCAAGCACCCGCCTGCCCAGCGAACGTTTCTGCCCTAAGTGAACGCATGTTAAGATTTGAGTCATTGTTCATACATTTAACATTCAGGGCATGGAGTGTCAAAGAGTGTGCGGCAAAGTTGTACAGAACCTGTTCAAAACAGTCCAAACGGGGCAGTGATAGCTGAGCAGCACACAGCCGATGCAAAATGGAATCTGTTGAGGCAAATGGAAAATGCACAATCCCCATTGAATTCACAGACATGTAACAATCATCAGAGGACAGCAATACTTCACAAGAACTCACAGGAAGATGTTTCCACTAGACAGCATCAGATCAACTTAGCTTTATCCTTAGAATCAGAACAGGCAGCTGGAATTTACCCTTGATAGTTGAGCTTTATTCCTAAGGAAAGGAAAAATAGAAAATCTTTACAGAAGTACAAGGTCAAAAAGGAGAAGGTACTGACAATAATGGAAACAAAATATAAGAAGAGACTGCCAGACGAATCAATGAATACTCAATGTATTTCCACCATCTTAGAAGTGCTGGAGATAGGGTGGATATTCATTCTTCTTACTCATTTTAATTTCATTCTTTTTTTTGTTATTAGATAAAAGCTCTGCTTTGGCAGCCAGGAATCAAACATCTGTACCACAGTGCCAAATTAAGGCTGGATTTATTTTCAGTTCTTCAGTTGTTTTGTCAGTGCAGTTTCAATCAGAAGTGGCAGGTGTTTGTATATTAACTTGCGTTATAGCAAAGAAACCTATTGTGAGTTAGGATCAGTGACACCATGCGTGCATGCTGCATCGCTGCATGTGGGCTTCATGGCACTTCCCAATATATATATTACAAGTTATGCTGGTGTAAGATTATTAATTGGAATTTCTTCCATGAATAGCCTTGCTCATTGGCCCATGCCAATGTTAATGCTCCACGCAAGCCTCGTTCTACCATTCTTCATCGAACCCCATCAGCATATCCTTCTATACTTTTCTCCCTCATGTGCTTATCTATCTTGCCCTAAAATTCATCTCTGTGATTGTTATGATCCCAGCTGAGGTTACCCCTGGACAAGCCTGATCCCAGAGTGGAACCCAGCTTGATAGATCCTAACTTTAATTTGTTTACTTAGATACACGGAGAGTAGCTACTGAACAGAGCCACTGACTCAGCTGATGAACTTTTAAAAAAAGAATAAAACATTTATTCAACATGAAAAGATGAACTATATTATAATACTCCTTCACGAACACTTATACCTTTACAGATATATATAGATTTGTAAGGATAATTCAAGTCACAAATGCTATCTTGTACTTTAATGTTCACAATAAATACACAGTCCATGTAAACCAACATACACCCTGTGGTCAGATACCCCACCCCATGAAACCAAGTGACAGATGCCACCTCAGCCAGATACTATGAATCTCTCCTCAACTCCCCCCAAATGCTTTACACGCCATAAGCCAATTGGTCTCGGTGCACAGAGTCTTTCACATGAGGATTTCCAATCTCCATTCTAAAATACCTCGCCTTGGAATCTTCTCCCAAGCCAATGCTTTCTCTCAGACACATTCCGCAAGGGTTCACCCCAATGTTTTGAACTCTCCTTCTGATGTTCTTCTTCTCTGGGTCACCACATGCATTCAAGCTGTCTTCCACATACCCTCTCACCAACTCAGTCATCAATAGTACCACTGCTTCACACACCCATAGCAACATGTTACATGCCTTCAGTTGTCTCTTTGGACCTTCTTGTCTCTTGCAAGCTGTGCTCACTTTAAATCTGATTTCTGCAGATTTTGTCGCTTTAAATCTGATGCTTGCAGCCTTTCTCTCTTCTCCTCACTCTTAAGCTCATTAACAGGGCCTTTTCCAGGTTCCTGTCCTTCCTTTGATGAGAAGTTCTGGTTGGGACTTTTCCCTGTTTCCATCTCATTCCTTGCCCTTGGGACCTTTCTGCTCTTTTGGGAAATCTGCAGCTCCCTCTCTCAGTGTCCAGATTTCTGTGTATGTCTATGAGAGAGACCTGCCTCTCTGGACCCCTGTTGCTAGGCAACAGCCCAATTCTTTCACTCTTGTTTATTCAACATAGCTGCAACAGTCATAAAAAAGCATCATTAGAAATGCAAGCACCTTTTTAAAGTGAAACTAAAACTCAATTTGACCCTTTCTTAACACAGATACATAAATACAAATCAAACTCAGATTTTAAAGCTAAAACTCATTCCCAACACTTACACATACCAATATAACTTAGTTAAGCTGTCTATATTTCCTATCCCTCCCCCACCCCATTGGAGGGAAGAAAGCTTCACAACAGTGAAGGTTTCTTTGCAATGGCCTTACATCTGCCTCATACAAACTTAACACCATAAACTTCTAACAATAACTTATTACATGCTATACAAATACATTTTCCATATCTTCACAATTACACATCATATTGTAGAATTTCAAAAACATACTTAAACAAAGTCAATAGATGTAATAAGATTAGTAGAATTTGCACATCATAGCATTATTATAACTCAACTCTTATGTTTCTTTTTCCTGTTATTCCCAGTCTTTAGCTCAACAAAGAATGTTTCATTTGTGGCTACTGCCTAATGTTCCTTTTTGTTTGCTTCAACTTCAAGCTCATTTTCCAGACCCAAATGGGGTAAATTTTCGTTTTGGTTTAGTAAAGTCAAAATAGCATTTTTGTTAGTTAACATCTCATTTCTTCGCTGATTAAAATCTCTTGTCGCCATTTCAAGGATGTTATTGAGATGCTTTTCACATTCACACAGAATGGTTTCATAACTCCTGCTTAGTTTGGTCTTTAAACTTTTTGTGATGCTGTTGTTTCTCCAGATCCCATTTTGAACAGGTCTTTTCTGCTTCTCTTTGAGCAATGTCAATTATGTTCTCCCTGTGGAGTTTCATAGTTTGTTCCAACCCTTCAATTCTTTTGCATAATTCACAAACTATATCACTGCACTCCTTTCCAGGTTTTAGATGGTCTTTTTGCAACCTGTCCACTTGCCTGGATTCCAACTGCTGCATTTTGTATATTAGCACCGGCAATCACTTGTAAATCAATGTCTCTGGTCATTGACTGGGAAATGTCATTTTGCAATTTCAGTCCTTATTGTTGACAGTTCTTGCTTTCCAATTCTGCATGCACTTTAATTGTTTTCATATTGTCCATTACTGAGGATGATACATCAGCAATTTTACTTGGATCAGTTCTTTGCTCAACACGACCACAACTCAGCAAAAAGTTTTTATTTACCGGAACAAATTTTGAACAGTGACACTCCATATCACACATCTTCTCTTTCACCTACTCCCGGTTGCATTGAAGTTTGAGAATCTCATTACTCTTTTCCTGAAGAAGTTTTAACAGTTTGTTAGTATTAGTTTTTAATTCTACCTTCAACTAATTATTCTGATTTACCAACAATTCCTTTTTCTTGTTCAAGGCACTTTGTTCGATATTTCATAGCAACTTGTGATGCTTGAAGTTCATCAAGTTTTAACTGAAGGTTGACCTTTGTTAAATTTGCTACTACAAGTTTATCGTTCAGACATTCCAAGTCGTCAGTCAAGTGCTCTACATTCTGTAACTGGTTCTCAATTGATCTCATCAATTTTCTTCTTTCATTAGCAGACTCATCTTTCATACATGAAAATTGATTTTCTACCATTACTCAGGTTTTACTTCAATTGTTTGTTGTCAGCAATAAGCAGCTCATTTTTGGCCACAGTAGATTTTTTAAAGTTGGTTAAGATCAGCATGATCAACCACCTGCTGCAATACAGTTGTTACCAAATTACTGTCTCCACTAGTCAAATCATTACCCAGAAATGAAATCCGCCCCATTCAATGGGTGATTTAGGAATAATTCCCACCATAACAATTCCATTTACAAAGTGACTGTGTAAGTTAACTTTACACAAAGAAACAGGTTCATAAATTCCATTAATACCTCTTATCAATACCTTTCCCTTCAGAAAACTATACGGAACACAAATTGTATCATCAGCCACCATCAATGATTGATCTGCCCCTGTTTCTCTCAAAATTTTAATCTGTTTACTTATTTTGTTGGAAGAGTAAGGGAACACTTCCCCTTTCAACACAAAACACCCAGACCTTCTGTTAGCCTGACTTCTATCACTAGTAATCAAAGAAGAATTCCCTGGATTACATTGAAGCATATCCCCCTTTCCTGTATGTTCTGAGGGAACACGTTTCACCTGTACCACTGCTACAGTTTTAACAAACATTTCCTTTTCCAAATTACCTGGAAAAACTCAGCAGGTCTGGTAGCATCGGCGGAGAAGAAAAGAGTTGATGTTCCAAGTCCTCATGACCCTTCTTTGACCTGCTGAGTTTTTCCGGGTAATTCTGTTTTTGTTTTGGATTCCCAGGATTTCCGCAGTTTGTTGTTTTTATTTCCTTTTCTGATGCTGCCTTTCCTGAGGATTCCTTAGGTGGTCCTATTACTGCAATAGGTCTACCATTTAATCTCCTACAATCCGTTCTGTCATGTCCCACCTTGTTACATTGAAAACACTTTCAAATGTCACTTCCACCTTCAATATTTTCCTTTCTGATCTGAGGACACATTTCCTGGCTACTTGCCTTCCTTTCATCTCTCCATCTTCCATCCTTCTCGGGTTTATGAAGATGATTGAAAAAGGGTTTAGATTTATGGACCAGTTCATAGTCGTCAGCTATCTCCGCCACCTGTCTAGCTGTTTTAACCCTCAGGTCTTCAACATGGGTTCTAACTACAAGAGGGAGTGAATCTATAAATTCTTCCAAGAGAATTATTTCCCTAAGATCTTATTAAGTCATCACTACCTTTAATGCCCATAGCCAATGGTCAAAATTACTTTGCTTTACCCTTTCAAACTCAATATAAGTCTGCCCAGGCTATTTCCTTATATTCCAAAATTTCTGCCTATATGCTTCAGGGA
This sequence comes from Carcharodon carcharias, assembly GCF_017639515.1. NCBI lineage: Eukaryota > Metazoa > Chordata > Chondrichthyes > Lamniformes > Lamnidae > Carcharodon > Carcharodon carcharias. Next base: position 221,545,032 of record NC_054469.1, read on the forward strand.
CTAACTCATATGCACTTAGAATAGCCTTTTTCACTGCATCATAATTCACCAATTCCTCTTCTGAAAGTGAAGCATAAACCTCATGTCCGCTACCTACCAACATAGACTGCAAAAGTAATATCCAGATTTCTTCTGGCCACTTCATTTGCCTAGCTACCTTTTCAAACAAAATAAAGAATGTCTCTATATCTCTTTCCTCAAGCTTTGGGAGAGATTGCACAAACTTAAACATTTCACCACTAGGTTTTGGGTTGAAGGTTTTGAACTTTCCTCAACATCTGAGATCCCTTTTCTAACTTCCAGCCTTGTAAGCTGGTATTCCTTTTCTCATTCCTTCTCTCTTTCCTTTGTTGCTAATTTCTCCCTCTGGAGGTAGAGTTTTCATGTTTCCATTTCTCTTTGAGCTAATCCATCTTTTTTCCCTTTTTGCCCTTTCTTTTTCTTTTGCCTCTAGTTCAAGTTTTTCAGTACCCTTTCAGGTTCAAGTTGCTTCATTTACACCTGGTTCTTAACTAACTGAATTGACTCACCCCATGGAGAACATGGTCTCTCTGGTATCCCTTCCAGTTTTAAATGCTGCGCTATTATCTCAACTGTATATGCTTCTTCGCTCCTTCAGGTAATTCTAACTCCAATTTATCTGCCAATTACATTAGCTTACTCTTAGGTAATTTCTGTAAACCAGTCAGAGTTACATTTTACACCTCTAAAAAAGTCTTAGCAACCTCCAACATCATTTTGAATTCCAACCCGTTTAATAGACCTCACAGCAACTCCAATTCCTATGTCCAGTGCCACTTTGCCTCCAAGTACTTGTTTTATATGGGTTCACAGATCCCAGTATTCAAAGTTTTCCCAATTCCATCTTTTAATGATAATTCTGAAACAATTATTATTCTACATCCAATCACCCGCTGTCCACGTTTCAAATCTCGCAAGGGTTCCCATTTTGTTATGGTCCCAGTTGAGATTACTCCTGTACAAGCCTGATCCAAGGGTGGCTTCATAACTCCTAACTTTTATTTGTTTGTTTAGATACATGGAGTGTAGCTACTGAATGGAGTCACTGACTCAGCTGATGAGCTTTTAACAAAAGAGTAAAACATTCAATCAACAAGAAAAGATGAACTATATTACAATACTTCTTCACCCACACCTATACCTTTACAGGTATATACAGATCTGTAAGGATAACACAAGTTATAAAATCTATCTTATACTTTAATGTTCACAGTAAGCCCATGTAAACCAATAGGTACCGTGTGGTCAGATACCCCACACTCTGAAACCAAGTGACAGATGCCACCTCAACCAGATGCTATGGATCTCTCCTCAACTACCCCCCAGACGCTTGTCACACCATGAGCTAACCAGTCTCCTTGCACTCCGTCTTCCACATGAGGGTTTCCAATTTCCACTCTTTAATACCTCTCCGAAACTGACGCTTTCTCTCAGACGCCTTCTGTCAGTGTTCACCTCCAGGGTTTCAAACTCCTTCTGGTGTTCCTTTTCCCTGGGTCACCACATGCATTCAAATTGTCTTCCACACACTCTCTCTCTGACTGAGACAGCACTAGGTACCACTGCTTTGCATGCCCGTAGCAATGAGTTACAGACCTTCAACTGTCTCTTTAGACCGTCTTGCCTCTTGCAAGCTGCTCTCACTTTAAATCTGTTTTCTGCAGCTTTTGTCTCTTTAAATCCGAAGCTTGCAGGCTTTTTCTCTGCCCTTCACTCTTAACTTCATTAACAGGGCCTTTTCCAGTTTCCTGTTCTCCCTTTAACTAGAAGGTCTGCTTGGGATTTTCCCCTGTATCTGCCTCGCTCCTTTGGCCTTGAGACATTTTGATTCTTTTGGGAAATCTGCAGCTCCTCCTCCCAGTGTCCAGTCTCTCTTGGGTCTTGGATTCAAACTGAACTTAAAACTGCTGTTTCTTTAGTTTTTCTGTGTGTGCCTACGGGAGGGACTTGTCCCTAGAGCCCTGTCGCTAAGCAAAAGCCCAATCCTTCTGCTCTCATTTATTTAACCTAGCTGCAACAGTCATAAAAAGACTCATTCGAAATGCAGGCACATTTCTAAAGTGAAACTAAAACTCAATGTGACCTTTTCTTAACACAGAGATACAGAAATACAAATCAAATTTAAACTTTAAAGCTAAAACTCATTCCTATCACCTACAAATACTGATATAACTTACTTACACAATTTCTATTTCTTAACACTATGCACCACAACTGCTCCTACTCCAGGTACCATGCCCGACCATAGACTTCTGTTGGATTGCTCCATGATTATGCTTGGCAAAGTACTGCAGTGGCTTACCATTGCATTCTTCAGTATGGCTGATCAGGAAACACTCCTGCTCTTATCATCTGCTATCAGATGTATTGGAAGGATTTACAGGCTGATAATCAACATGTTTGGCCACATCTTGAATGCACCTTCCATGACCATCAAGTCCTAAAGTGGGTCTTGAACCCAGAGCTTCTGACCCAGAGGTAGGGGTACCATTACTGCACCACAAGGCCCCTCATTCACCACAGCTATTCCATGATAATATAATGATCATGGACCGATCATATCTCAACAAGCAATGCCACCAGAAAACAAAAGGCAGCCATTTTCTTACATTTTTACTTGTTCCCATATTTCCCATCATTTTTTACTCCATTTCTCTACAACTTTTATAATTCTCTTCAGCACTTTTGCTTTCAACTGTTTTTTTTTTTATCTTGCGTTCCTCACCAGCCCAAACTTAAAGCCACATCCAGCATCCCAGATGCCCATGTTTGCCTGACTCATTTAAATTGAGGCAGGGGCTGCCAAAATTGTGAGGGCCTTTTCACCATAATCAAGCAACAGGGTGGTCAGTGCACGACTGAATTTTACATAACAAGAATATAAGAAATGGGAGCTGGGGCGGCTATTTGACGCTGTGAGCCTGTTCCGCCATTCAATACTATTGTGGCTGATCCTACTACCTGAGTACCACCTTCCCGCACTATCCCGTGTCCCATCATTTCCTTAGTATCTAAAAAAACCTATCAACCTCCGTCTTGAATGCACTCAACAACTGAGCATCTGCAGCTCTCTGGAGTGGAGAATTTCAAAGATTCACAGCCCTTTGAGTGAAGAAATTTCCCCTTATCTCAGTCCTAAATGGGCAACGCCTTATCCTGAGACTGTGACCCCCATGTTCTGAATTTCCCAGCCATTTCCCCCAGGACATTTCCCCAGTTTCTGCCCTGACGAGCCCTTTAAAATAAAAATGATAAATTTCAAAGGTGAAGCTCCAGAAATCATAAATTAATTTGCAATGCGATAATACTTACCTGGGTCTAAAAACATTTTATTGATCTGAAAAGGGCCACCAACTTTAAAATCACTTGGTATTATTTTATGCTGGCATCGCCTAAAAAACTGCCTCAATGTTGAAAAAAACAAAAATGATACGTTGAATTTGGGTTTAACTTGGCAAAGCCACACCATCATGGAATGGTTGAGATGATTAACAAAGACACATTTAAGGGGAAACTCAATAAGGAATAGAGGAATATGTTGATGGGGTTCGATGAAGAGTGGTAGAAGGGGGGCTCTTGCGGAGTGTAAACACTGGCATGGACCAACTGGGTGGAATGGCCTGGTCCTGCACTGTGCATTCTATATATTTCTATGTAAGTGGAAGACAATTTCCAGCAGCTAGACCAGCAAGGTTACTGTGGAGTATCAGTTACTGGACACAACAACTGAAAAGCCTTCATATAGCCAAGAAAACTGAGTCAGTGATGGAAGATGAGAATTTTATATACTAATTACTCTGGTAAAAGCTGTGCTTGTGTGGATGATATTTACTACCACATCCAAGCTAATATCAAAAAGCCTGTCATTGCAAATGAGTAAAACATTGTTCTGTAAGGGTTCCTATGCAACCTGACTGCTGACCACTCTAGAAATAGTGCATCCATGGTATGTGACTAAAATACACTCAACTGGGGTTGATCTTGATGTTATGCATCTCTCGTCATTTTTGCTTCCAGTGAAGCCAATGGAGACAAAGGCCAGAATTTTTCCGTCAGCGAGTTGGGGGCGGGGCCCGCTTACCGATGCGAAACTGACGCGGGATGATGTTGGGAGGAACCCTCGATGTCATCCCGCCCCATTTAAAAGTTCAGGAAGGTGGGGGGACAGCGAAATCAGCAGTCCACCCGCCGACCTGACAATGGCCAATTGAGGCCATTGACAGGATAATTAAGCCAATTAAAGGCCCTGCTCGTCCAATCTTAAGGCTGGCGGGCAGGCCAGGAGCCCCAGTGGGTTTCTGATAACACATGAAACCTCATCCACCGGCGGGATGAGGTTTCATGCCTGTTTTTAAAAAACTTTAATAAACTTTATGTGATATTTATTAACATGTCCCATCATAGCGCTTCCTGTCAGGTGGCCCGCCCACTCAAAATGGCGGCGGGGCCCATTTCAGCGGCAGCGATCGGCTGTCCACCCGCCCATCGAGGGCAAAATTCTGCCCAAAAAGTAGAAACCAAGACCATCCGGACTCTAGACAATACCGACACCACACCTTATCCAATGATCCATATGCATAGTCCATCGCAAATGTAGAGGCACCAGGTCATTTACAGAGTCATTTTCACCCCTACATATCAGCAAATCACAAAGATCCTAGAAACAAGGCCTAGCAACGTCTCCACTCTAGTGAATGGAACTTTAACACAGAGTTTTGTGAATACTCTCACCTCCATATCAGACTATTTCAGCTGGCTGGATTAATTTTGACTAATGGCTCTCTTGTGGCTGTCATGGTAATTCATTCACAACAGAAACGGAAAAATTGATCTGAACAAAAAGCAAGGAATACAGAAATACATTGGAATGAAGATCAGGGAAATTGAAATTCAACTGTGAGACACAACAACTGTTGCAAAATGTAGGTAGAAACATGTAGAACATGTTATCTATTAAAGTTCTATCTTGACTTCACTGATTAATGGTTTGATTTTACGTGCTCTGATGTGTAAATGCAGGATGAATATGTATATGAAAATATGTTGTGTAGATACACTGAAGAATGCACTTACACACTCGACTGAGGATCACCGTGTGCGCTTGAGTCTGTTAGTATTCCTAAACTGTATGGTTTAAGGATTGCTAACTGTTTGGTTCAGGACAGCACGATTCCAAAGTTGCATAGGTGTGCCAAAGAAAAAAGCCTTAAAGATATTTTTGCTCACTCCACAGAGGCAAGCAATTGCTCAATAAGATTTAGACACAGGAAGTGCACAACTTTATTTCGGAGCAGAATAATACCTAGTACATTACATGCTGTCCTTGCACAACAGTGTATCAGTTAACCCTGAGCGAGCAATGATCCAGGCAGTACCATAGGAACATTGCATATTCACACATTTACATTGTATAAACCAAAAGCTGATTTTAAAAATGTATGAAGAAACCAAGGCAATTATTAACAGTGTAGGGAAAGATTCAACATTAACCTTTGAAAGGGAATTTGCATCAACTTGAATGGGAAGAATTTGCCATGCTGGAAGGATAATAGTGGATTGTGACTAATTGGATAGCTCTTAGGAAGAACCAGCACAAACACAATGGGTCAAATCATTTAAGACAGAGATGAAGAGAAATGTTTTCTCTCAGAGGGTTGTGAGTCTTTGGAACTCTCTTCCTGAAAAGGCGGTGGAAGCAGAGTCTTTGAATATTTTTAAGTCAGACCTAGGTAGATTCTTGATTAACAAGAGGGTGAAAGGTAATCTGGGGTAGGCAGGAATGTGAGGTTGAGATTACAATCAGATCAGCTATGACTTCATTAAATAGCTGAGCAGGCATGAGGGACAGAGTGGCCTACTCCTGTTCCTAATTCGTATTTATGTATGTTTGTATGTAAATATGTTCATATTGTACAATTCCATGAATCTATGATGTCTGCCAACCCTTCTCTTTACTGCTCAACAGCAACTTATTGGGCTCAATAAACTTAAATTTTCTTATTTAAATACGCTGCCAAAAATTGTGACTGAACCACTGACTGGGGAAATAAGGATGCAACAATTTTTAGCCCATCCAGTTTCTCAACCATCTCTTCTTTCACTTTGACTTGGGCAGTATCTTCTTCCTTAGTAAAAACAGATGCAAGGTAGTCATTTAATACCTCAGCCATGTCCTCTGCCTCCACTTGTAGATAACCCTTTTTATCCCCACCCTATGACCCTTTTACTAAGTAGATGCTTAAAGAAGACTTTTGAATTCTTTTTTATGCTAGCTAACACCTCTTCTCATACATGCTCTGCCTCTCTGATTTCCTTCATCATTTCCACACTGAACTTTCTATATTCAGCCTGATTCTCACTCCCATTTTCAACCTGACATCTGCATTTACCCTCTCCTTAATGTTTTATCTTAACCTCTGAACAGAACTGGACTAGTCACATAAATACTATGGCTACAAAAGCAGGTCAGAGGCTGGGAATTCTGTGTCAAGTAACTCACCTCCTGACTCCCCAAAGCCATCTACAAGACACAAGTCAGGAGTGTGATGGAATATTTTCCAATTGCCAACTCCAACAACACTCAAGAAGCTGGATATCATCCAGGACAAAGAGCCCACTTGATTGCACCCCCCCCCACCCCCCATCCATCACCTTAGACACACAGTAGCAGCAGTGTGTATCATCTACAAGATGCACTGCAGCAACTCACCAAGGGTCCTTTGACAGCACCCTCCAAACCCACAACCTCCACCACCTTAAAGAACAAGGGCAGCAGACATATGGGAACACCACCACCCAGAAGTTCCCTTCCAAACCACACACCATATTGACCTGAAAATATATTGGCGTTCCTTCACTGTTGCTGGGTTAGAATCTTCCTGCCTAACAGCACTGTGGGTGTACCTACACCTCATGGGCTACAGCAGTTCACGAAGACAGCTCACCACCACCTTCTCAAAGGCAATTAGGGATTGGCAATAAATGCTGGCCTAGCCAGGGACACCCAAGCCCCAAGAAAAGATAAAAAGAAAATCTCTATTGTCTTCCTGGGATGAATGAATGGTCATATATAATTGTAATATTTCCACTACCTGCAAGTGACGATTTTCTCTACTTTGCAACGCATTTTCAAAAAAAATTCTGTGAACCTGTATGAAATTACGTTTACATCAATATCACTAATCAGAACATAAATGAATTAGAGCTGCAATTGTATCATAACAGGCTCCTAATAACATGCAAATTTGTCACTGTGCAGTGAGATCACAACAGAGGAGGTAGGATAGCAAATTGCAGTTATAAAGCTCTGTCTTCTTGCATTAACACCACCTAAGGAGACGGTTTATTTTTAGGGAATCTGAAAAGGCTGACTGTAAATTGCCCTCAATTCTATCTGTGCGTCATTGTCACAGTAACTTAAAAAAATATTCACAGTCATATTATCCCATTTAAAGGGAATGTAAACCAGGGAAACTTTAGATCGGCAGAAATACAGAACTCCCCGAATGATTAAGCGGGTAATGTTTAAGTGAGCTGGGACATCACAGGGTTTGGTCACTGCTCTATATGACATTTACTGATCTCAGTAGATAAAAACACAAAGGTAGTCCAATTGATTGGCGCCGGCTGTAAATCATGTCCCTGGTTTGATGTCCTGGGTGAAGAGGGTACATAGATAGATGTCAAATGTGCTGCCCCATACTTTCGAATCCACTTTAAATCCATTCTGAAAAATGATGCTTTGAACTCTACGTTAAAAGGTATCTGGTTCTCATCGAACGATATGCCAAGATTCTAAGATCAAAGTGTTGGGGAGTGTGGAGGGGGGGGAATGGGGGGAAAATTGGTAGAGGAAACTCAAAAAAGACATGGGGATGGATTTTCCATGCCCCGATGGGGGTAGTTTCAGTAGTGGGGTGGGGAATGCACAGCAATTAGGCATACCCATCACCTTCCCGCTCACCACCCAGCTCACCCCCAAAATGCGCTAGGTGGATGGGTGTCAAAATCGGCAGTCCATTGTCATATGTAAATAAATAATTAAAGATCAATTATAAAAACAAAAAAACTGCGGATGCTGGAAATCCAAAACAAAAACAGAATTACCTGGAAAAACTCAGCAGGTCTGGCAGCATCGGCGGAGAAGAAAAGAGTTGACATTTCGAGTCCTCATGACCCTTCGACAGAAAAGATCAATTATGATTTTTGGCAAGCATATTAACCTGAATAATTCGCTGAATAATATGGCAGGTGTGGGCAGTCAGGCAAGAGTAGGCAGGCTGTTTTCCATGACCTACATGAAGAAAGGCAAGAAGGTAGGGGTGGGACCTCACTCAGGGGGCTCCCTGCATGCATCAGGGGCACCCCTTAAGACAGAACCATCCCTTCTTTCCGCATCGCCTGCCCAAAAGAACCCAAAGCCGCCAACCTCCTCACCCCGTCCCTGTGCCCTAAAACCCTGGGACTTACCTTCTCAGGGTAGACATGTTCCTCTTCAGCCTTCTTCCTGCAGAACCAGCAGCGCCCACTGCTGGCTGTTGCTGCCAGGACCGATGGAGCTGCCAGCCAATCAGAATGGCTGGCAGCTCCCGAGGGCGGGACTTCCACCCGAGCGTGGGGCGGAAGTTCCGCTGTTGGCCAATTTAGCCCAACCGCTGCGCATTATTGGTGCAGGGTGGGCTAGAATGTACCAAGAGATTGACCTTACTTCCGGGGGTCAGGAGGTGGTCTGACCCCTCCTCCAGCACCACCCCCGTAAAGTTCTGCCCTCTTGCTTAGCCAGAAAAAATGGTCCAAGTACAAAATGGACAGTGCCTCTTGACAAATACTGTTGACAGTACAAAACCTACCCCCAAAAGGATTTAAGTTTGCAGAAGGAAAGGTACCTGCCAGTACATGTTCATGAACTGTGTTCAGTTTTTACTAAGCCACAAGGAAACAGTCAACAGGAGTTGACAATATACTGTTTAGCTGGAAACAGTTGGAGGAGTTGTGAAAATAGTAGTTATTAATTATTAATTAATTAGTTGTCTACAACCAAATGGAGGTTAATCTGCTCAGAACGTGCATCTTCATGTGACCACTATGAACTATCAATGTAAAACTGAACTATCATAGAAGACAGATGGGATCTATTTTATTACACGACAACTGTCAATACATGTATCTAGATAGACTTGTATTTGTATAACACCTTTTATGATCTCAGGGTCTGTTCAAGAGCTGTTGAAGTGTAATCAGTGTTTTAGTGTAGAGAATGCGGTGGCCAAATTGTGCACAGCAAGCTCCCACAAGCAACAAAGCGATAACAACCAGATCATCTGTTTTCCTTGTGATGTCCATCAAGGGATAAATATTGGCCAGGACACCGGGGATAACTCCACTGTTCTTCAAAATAGTGCGACGGAATCTTTCACACCCAACTGGGAGCAGAGGGCGCCTTGGTTTTAGTGCCTGCCATTATGTGTTACGGGGACAGCTCTGGTGTGGGCCGGAAGGTGGTGGGCTGGGAGCCCCTCATATTTTACTTGCGCCCCCCCCCCATTGAAAATATATCTGGCTGGGGTGGGGGGGGCGTAAAATTTATCCCATTGCCCCTACCCACGCACCCCCCACCGCCAAAATGCCAGCTGATACCAAGGATACAGAGACAGAGCAATGGAGGAAAGAGGTGGGGCAAAGTGCATTTGAAGTCAGGAACCATTGGGAGAACAAGGCACCAGAGGATAGCAGATAGGGGAGGCAGTGGCGTAGTGGTACTGCTTGGATAATCCAGTGACCCAGGGTAATGCTCTGGGGACCCGGGTTTGAATCCTACCAAGGCAGATGGTGGAACTTGAATCCAATAAATATCTGGAATTAAACGATAACCATGAAACCATTGTTGTAAAAACCCATCTGGTTCACTGATACCCTTTAGGGAAGGAAATCTGCTGTCCTCACCTGGTCTGGCCTACATGTGACTCCAGATCCACAACAAGGTGGTTGACTCTTAAAATTACCTTTTGAACAAGGGCAATTAGGGATGGACAATAAATGCTGGCCTAGCCAGTGATGCCCACATCCCACGAACGAATTAAAAGAATAGCTGGGAATGGAAATCACTTGCCATGCCTTTGTGGGAAAATTGTTGGAGGAGTGATGGAATATTCCTGTATGCTGGTGGTGGGGGAGGGTTGAGTGGAGTGGGGTGGGGAAGGCAGAAACCTGCATCAAGTGTTTTTGAAGGAACAGCTTTAATTCACTCAGTATCACTGCCAAGCCAAGCAAACTTCAATAATATAATTCTGTTATCAGTTGCAAAGTGCAAAAGGGCTCATGGATGCCAATAACAGAAGTGAAATAGATTCTCACAATTTGAAATTTCTAAGGGCAGAAGTGAGCTAAAAGCTTGAGAGAATGCAAGTCTGCCAGTCTAGGCAACATTAATCTAAATTGATGAATGGAAGGCCATGGACTCGGATGGAATGCCATGTGCACTATAACGCTCCACTGAATTCAATCGAGTGTGGAGTTGGGCAAGGTATAAAAACCAACATTCATCCCGATCCTGTCAAATTCCCAACTGGTGGGTTAGGTTAGATTGAGCAGATCAGGCTGATCATGTGAGAGCACTATACTGAGCTTTACTCTTACATTCATTAGCAGGCCTGTTACACATTGGATAGTTTTGAAAGGGGGCAGTTCTAATCTGAACCCCATGTAGGGAAACAGAATGGATTCGTGGCAAAGCCAGTTTTATATCTCACCCAATTTTAATCTTCATTGAGGTTGGCCAATCTTGTGACCAGTTAGGTTAAAATTGCTCCCATTAGAGCTGCTGCTTTTCTGATTGGTATTGTGTACATATCGGAGCTTAGGGGTGTGGGATGTGGAGGGAAACTGACACATTGTAAATGCAGCATCAAACAAGTCAATGGTTAGAAGAAAAACTGCAGTTTAACATGTTCTTGTAGCCATAAATCATTAAATCATAGGCTGCCTTCTGAGGAAATATTTCAAGCCATATTATTTTATCTTTATTCAGGATATGATACAATACTTCAAAGGTGAAATCTATTACACCATCTCAAAAATTCTGTTTAATATTATAATTTTTAGATTTTCTCACATATTCAGTGAATAAGAACACAGAACGCATAACTTGGAACAGCTCAACTTCAGCATTGAAAACAATACATGCACAACAACTTGTATCAATTGGTTTCTGCAGGTCACTCTCTGATTTCTGCTTTCTCTTAATCAGACAGCACTACTGTCAAATTGAAACCATGGTATGATTCAATGTACCAAATCCCTCACTTTCTATTACAAAAAATAAGCCTCATCTATACAGCAAACAAGTTTAGAAGTATCAGTGATACCTGATAGAAAGCACTGCTGCAAGACTGCCTGAATATGAATGCTTTCAGCTCTGAAGTGCACATCAAAATAACATGACACAACAGCTTGTGGTATTCACCGAACTATGAGCTTTACATCTTTTAATCTAGGTCATTTTGTGCTATGTGGATTGCTGCATTTTCAATCTAAGGGCTGAACTTCCTGGGCTGAAGAGGAGGAGAGCGAAAAAAAGGACATTTCCAACAGGACAGCCAGGAATATGGGTTTGAATCCTGTCCTGCCATGTTTCCACTCCACTTGTATTGTACCTAAGTTCTAAGTTGTGAGAAGGAGTAAAAGACCCTTCCTTTCACCATCGTCAAGGAGTGTGATGCAATTCAATCCTCAGCCTGGTAAAGGCCCTAGCATTGCACAGAGTAAAGGCCAATCCCAGAGTTAGGTTATAAGTCAAGGCCATTAATACCTTCCAAAGCTGAAGTACATAACACATTTTATCTTTGCAAGGAATCGGCTTGTGGTTCCCCCCTAGGGGAGCATCATTATGCAGCTCCAGGTTCTTGCTGATGACAGGCTGAGGCCATCCACTCTGTACAGTCCCTTGGGTCTATGTCTGGCTTCATGAACAGATAATAGTTCTGTCCAAACATATTTCTCCAGGCAGGCCAGAACTACTAGAACCTCAACTCCCTTGGCTTTTGATTTATTTCCGGTGACAAACCTCTCTATAATAGGTAGAAGTACAGTGACCTATATGGTAATATCTGGATACTTATCGTTTCAAGTGATACAGTGGGCCCAAATTCCAATCGGGGCCCTCGGAAAGAACACCTTTCTGACTGGAGAGCGGATAATGAGTCAGAAACTACTACTGCTGAGATTCTGTTTCGTTGGAACGGTTGAGTGTTTTTTCTGTTTGTGGGGGGGTAATGAAGAGGAGGATGGGTTGAGTAGTTAATTCTTCCTCACACTCCATCCCCTCTGTCCTACCCTGTATACACCTGGCAAATAGCAACAAAGCTCTTGCCAGCTGGGAGCTGGCATGAATCCTATTGAAGCTGTGTTTCCCATGAATCCCACCAATGCACCTTGGACAACACCTTCCAAACCCATGACCACATAAGGGCGAGGGCAGCAGATAGATGGGAACACAGCCACCTAGAAGTTCGCCTCCAAGTCACTGACTTGGAAATATATCACCATTCCTTCACTGTTGCTGGGTCAAGATTATGGAACTCTCTTCTTAACAGCACTGTGGGCATACCCACACCACATGGACTGCAGCGGTTTAAGAAGGCAGCTCACCACTGCCTTCTCAAGGGCAACTAGGGATGGGCAATAAATGCTGGCCCAGCCAGCGAAGCCCACATCCCGTGAATCAATAATAAAAAAAAAATAAGGGAGGGAATCTATTAATTTAAGTTGAGTGAAGCAATACTCCTTTAGAAACAAGCTTTACAATTTTGGACACAAAACAAAAACAGAAATACCTGGAAAAACTCAGCAGGTCTGGCAGCATCTGCAGAGAGGAACACAGTTAACGTTTCGAGTCCGAATGACCCTTCAGTTTTGGCCTGGCTAGTTAGGCTCTCCTGGGACCAATGATGTGAGCTAGATCTGATTTTCCAGACTGTTGGCGGAGAACAAATTGAAGTATTCTTACAGGCATGGTACACTTCTTCTAAGTGTAGTGATAACCTTTTCCTTTAATTTGGACTTGCAGTTCCTTGCATCAGCAAACTTGAATCCCATTCCTGCACAACTCTGAAGCCAGGCTGGTTTACTTAGAATTTCAGGTCTAGGATGCTTTAAGCACATTGGAGATTATTTTATCAAAAAGCTTCCTATTGGTCCCTAACTTTATTGGATTCTTCAATAGGGTAACATCAGCTTGGGTTATCTGGGATAGTGAATGTGGCATATCAAATCATCAGCTGTGCTGAATCACTTAGAGAGCAATTTTAACTGAAATCTCTGGGTGGAATGCTGCAGCCACTCAATGGAGACAATATTAACCCGCCCTACCAGTCACAAAACTGACCGGGTTGGGGGCAATGCTGCTTTTTGCACCCGTCCGGTTGTACTCTCCATTGAAGTGAATGGGTAACATTGGCTGGGTGTAAAATCAGTGTACCACCTGAATCCTATGGGTTTCCCACTTGGGGAGTTGGCGTAAAAGTGCTCCATTAGCATTCATGCAGTTGGATTGAGGTCACTTCAATCTTGAGCTGTATTTTTTAAGCACTTCATTAGAAATTGGAAGTTTGAGCTGTAAACTATTTGCTACAGCTATTAGCTGCCTCAAAATGGCATTCCCTTGCAAAATGATTGTATTTGCCAAATATGCAGGATTTGCCTCCAACTGAACATTTATGGCTTGAATTCTGATAGCTAGCTTTCTTACCTTTTTGCATTTGACTGATTGTTCATGGTGTGTGTTGTTCACTTTCCTAGCACCACTTGCAGCAATGTTTTGGTGCTGTGATTGGTCATTGCCTGAAGTTTGGAATTCAGAAATTTCAAATTAGAAAGAAATTGATATGATAGGTTTCATAACCTCAAGATAGCCCAAAGTTATCTACAGGAAATGAAGTACCCTTCAAGTGCAATCACTGTTTTAATGCAGGGAAACACAGCAGACAATTTGTGCTTAGCAAGGTCCCACAAACAGCAATGCGATTAATGATCAGATAATCTATTTTCTTCAGTGGTGTTAGCTGGGGCTACATATGGCTCAGGAGATTAGGAGAATTTCCTTGCTCCATACAGCAAAGGTTCACTTGAGACTTCCAAAGTTATAGTGATGTTATCACAAGGCACATTTCTGTAGGCAAAAAGATGTACAGGTTTGGATAACATTAATGTTGTTTTTATTCACATTGGTGAATTAGCATATGGAGCAATGCGTTCAAATGCATCAGTTGTTTCAATATTTTTTCTTGGCCCAATGGAATACAAATATTATACTTTCAGAATCCTTTAACACTGCATCACAGATTCTTTACAGTGCAGAAGGAGGTGGTTTGGCCCATCGAGTCTGCACTGGCTCTCTGAAAGAGCATTTCACCTTGTCCCTCTCCCCTGCCTTATCCCCATAACCTGGTACATTCTCTCTTTTCAGGTAGCAATCCAATTCCCTTTTGAACTTCTCGATCGAACCTGCCTCCATCACCCTCTCAGGAAGTTTCTTCCAGACTCCAACCTATTGCCAATTATTTTGTATCTGAGCATTATCACGGCTATTGGGCTGTTCCAATTCTGGGAGTTTCCAAAAATGTCATAAATGCATATTGTTGAAAAATCTGTAAAAGCACAGCTATTTTACGACATGTGTCAAAGACAGTTTCGACATGTCAAAATTATTGGATCTACTTTCTTCATCATGTTGAAATGAAGCCAAGGCTGTCTCCAGTTCTCACCCAAAGACAGGAGGAAGATCTATAGGCCGCCATTTTTTTTTTTTAGTAAATTTTTAAGACAGGAGAATGACAGCAGGAAACTATGGGTGGAATTTTCCGGCCTTGTCGCTGTGGGGGCGGGGCTGCAAAATGCTTGGAGCCAATGAAACATTCATTCACGTCGGCGGGACCAGAAGGTCCCACTAGGGGGAGGGGCCAGGAAATTTTGACTGCAGTTGCTGTGCGTTCAGGCTGCAAACCTCACCATCAGTAAAATGAACAAATACTCATGACACATATAGCTCCGAACTGCTGAGTTACTGCTTAAAACAACCTGTACTAACTGCTTTCAGCCATCACTTACTTGCTTATGACCTGTGGTCATGTCAGTTAGAAAATATGGATTGGATTAGTAGATTAGTACATTCCACTTACTGTAAATGTTGCTATTATTAACAATTGTCAAGCAGAGTGTAGATGATTTAGCCTGGGTTTATTTCTCAACCACCATGTGAGATGCTTAATTGGCTGTAAATGTGTCACTGATCAGCCAATTCCCTTAGAAGAGATGAAATTTAGTCTTATTGCTGAAAAGACAGCCATGTTTCTAAAGCTTTTTTGTTTTGAACTCATCAAGACAAATGGAAAAATACCAAATTTCAAACGATCACAACAATTTATACTACTGGAGAAAAGAGTGCTGATTGGTTGGCAAGTTGACTTTGATTGGCTGAGACATTGCCATGGAGGAAACAATGGGGAACTATTGGCTCTCCAAGCTCCTGGATAATTCAAAGAAGACACAAGGCTTGAACATAATCCTTTTGTTTTCAGAGAATGGGTCCCTGCGTATGAATATATGTTACTTCTAACAAGCCTTGATGAGCCAAGCTATGAACTCGGCGCTTTATCTTAAATTGGTTGTTAGTGTAGCTATTAGCGCACTCTGGATTGTTCAGCAAGTGCTGCCCAATCACAGAAACACATCTAACAGTAGATGTTTTGTTTGAAAACTAAAAATAATTGGGGTATAAGACCATAAGCAACAGGTGAGAATCATTTTTTTACACAGTCAGTTGTGATAGGGAATGTCCTGCCTGAAAGTGCGGTGGAAGCTGATTCAATAGTCACTTTCAAAAGGGAACTAGAGACATACTTGAAAAGGGAAAATACAGGCTGAGGGGAGAGAGCAGGGTGAGTAGGACTAATTGGATATTTCTCTCTAAGAGCCAGCACAGGTCCATGACCAGCTGAATGGCCAACTTCCATGATGTAGCCCACTAGGGCCTGAATCTTGTGTTCACTGGGCCTGCATGATGGGCGAGCTGGGAAGCGAACACGAAATGCGCTTCCTCCCATGACCGGCCCCCGAACGCAATTTCACTCCGGCTAGCCAATTAACAGGCGGCCAGCGTGAAACCCACGCTGAGAAAGGCTGAGCACTGCTGGCGGGCGTGGGGTTGGGGGGGGTGGTGGGTGGATGGGGAAGAGAGCGGGCGCCAAGAGGAGGGAGAGTGTGGGCTTGCACTCCCTGAAGGCTGACGGCTGCTGTGGGGCTGCCTCACTTAAAAAATGAAACGAGCTCAATAAGCTGCTGCAAACGGCGACAATACGGTAAATGCAAGCACCTGGCAGCAGACCACGTAGCACTCCATCCCTCAAACACATTTGTTTATTTTATTTAACCTCGGGCATTTCATCCCACCCCGGACGGAGTTTGTAGTGAAAATATAAAGGCCGCCTGGCTGTTTGGCCCATTGGCCAACCTTAAAAGTGGATGGGCCATGTAAGATTGCTGACAGTTACCTCCTTAAGGGGCTCAGTTGCCCACTTAGTTGTTGGCCGACCATAATCTTGTGCGGAAGCGCGATGACATCAGGAAGCTCGCCCGGCATCATTTCGCGCAATTGTACGTTGATTCGGGCTGGGTGTGCGCCCAACCTCGGAATGCAGGACTCTGGCCCAGGATTCCACAGCTCAGCGGGAATGAGTAAATTGGCCAGATCTGCTTGGTGAAATCTTCCAGTGAAATATTCATTATGTATTTTAGATGAGTTAATGCTTCAGTTAAAACAATGGAGGGAGGAATTTCAAAGGGATACGTTAATAGCTTGCGCACTCACGGTGAAAAAAAAAGGACGGTTTGCATTTTCATCGCCTCTTCATAGCCTTGGGATGTCCCCCAGTTCATTTCAGCCATTGAAGTACGTTCTGATATGCGGCCACTCTTACAATGTAGGAAAGGCAGCAATTAATTTGTACACAGCAAGCTCCCACAAACAGCAACACAATAATGAACAGCTGGCCTGTTTCTTTTTGTGGTATTGATTGGGTAATATATATATTGACGAGAACATCAGAGACAATTCCCTGACTCTTCTTCAAAATGCTGCCATTGGATCTTTTGTGCCTACCTGTGAGGGTAGACTAGGCCTTGACTTAATGGGTTGTGTTTTACATTGTAAAAGCAGGAATGCTGTAGCCCCGCGGAAGTATAGTGTCCGGCATGGTAATGTCAGATTGTGAGCCTGATGTCCTTACGTCGGCTTGCGATAATACATTAGGGATAATACATTAGGCAGACAGGCTCCAAAATCAGCAGCCTGCTTGCCATTTTGAACTTAATAATCAAAGACTGTTTGAGTGAGTTAATGTTGTAACATAGCTTTAAAGAGCACCAGCATGACATCACTTGAGCAGAAATTCTAAATGTTTAAACAGCATACAGAGCTATGATTTCTTAATTCAGGTGTTTTTGTACCAGACAAGCAAGCCATGAAAATTTGCCTCGCAATTGGGAATGAAGATCTACACAGGCTGAACACATGAGGATTAACAAAGGAAGAGCTAAAGGATCCCTAAAAGATATGGGCTTCGGTTCAGCGTCAGGTTAACTTCTGCATTAGGGGGTTGGAGTTTAAAAATAGGGAAGTCTTTGTTACAGCTGTGCAGGGTGTTGGTGAGGCTGCACCTGGGGTCCTGTGTACAGTTTGATCCCCATATATAAGAAAGGATATACTGCCATTTGAGGCAGTTCAAAGGAGATTCGCTAGGCTGATTCCTGGACTGAAGGGGTTGACTTATCAAGAACGACTAAACAGGTTAGACCTTTATTCATTAGAGTTTAGAAGAATGAAGGGTGATCTCATTGAAATGTGCACGATTCTGAGTGGGCTTTACAGGGTAAATGTTGAGAAGATGTTTCCACTAGTGGGGGAATCTCGAACTAGGGGACATAATTACAGAATAAGGGGACACTCATTTAAAACTGAGATGTGAAGGAATTTCTCCTCTCAGAGGGTAGTAAATGCCTGGAATTCTCTACCCCAGTGAGTTCTGGAGACTAGATCACTGAAAGTATTTAAAGAGGAGGAAGATAGATTTTTGAAATATCAGGGAGTTGAGGGCTATGAGGAGCTGGCACGAAAGAGGAGTTGAGGCCTGGGGAAGATCAGCCATGATCTTATTGAATGGTGGGGCAGGTTTGAGGGGCTGAACAGTCTTCTCCTGCTCCTATTTCTTATGTTCTTATGTATTCATCAATTCATGTGATCCAGTCTTAGTTTCACTTTTGCTTTGAGTAGAGGATACATGGAGCTCTGACACCACCAAGATTTATACCTATGTGTAACTCTTCTCATGTACCTAATCTTAATAAATAAACCCACAACATGTTTACCCAATCCCTTATGAGAGATGGGTGCCTTGTGTCTTGGACAGTAAATAAACCCAAGGTATTACATTATATCATATTATATCATATACTAACATGATACGGCGATCAGTGGTGGCAAGACTGGTAGTAGCAAGATTAATTACAGATACGATATAGTGAACAGCCTTAGCTCATCCTACATGGCATGACAAGACCTTTGAAATTTTGGTCAGATCGCAACAAAGTCACAGCATCAGAGAGCGCTGAAAATGCAGAGTGGTGACTGCAAGGAAAAGCTTCGCAAACACAGGGCTGAGCTAGTGCTCAAATAAAGAGCTGGTGAATAGACAGGTCCTGGTGGTGAGACTGTAGCGCACAGCCTGTCAGCTCCGTGAATGGGACAGTGTGCTGTGAGGACCACCACTCGTTTAGGATAGGCAAGTCACCCGGGAATGGGCCGGATCAATGATGAGCGAGGGACGGTCAAACAAAGAAAAAAAGGCCATACAAATCGGGCCAGAGAAGGTTGCAATTATAACTAGTGGCTTCAGAAGTTGCTGAACAATAACGTGAACAAAAAACAAAGATACCATTACCCCGTGATGCGTTCCAGCCAGAAACTGTCTTCATGGGCGGAGCTTCAGTGAAGCTCACAAAAGCAATTACAGAACCACACATCCCTGGTGCTACAGAAAAAGGAAGGTCAGAGGGATATTGTCAGGATGTCCAAAAAACTCCCCAGTTTGAACTGGGATGCAGTTGACCTACTATCTGAATTTAAAACATTTAAACATCATACAGAGCTATAGTTTCTTGATTCAGGTGTGTCTGAACCAGACAAGTCATCAATGGAGCAGTAACATGTGTGCTTCTCAAACCAAAATCCTATTCTAAAGTTATTGATCAACAATGTAGCCCGCGCTACACAGCAATTGGGTACAACAAACACGTAGCCAACCTGCTCACATCCTCTCAAAGGTATATTGCACCTTACGTTAACATACCCAGCTTCCACTGCTCACCAGGGAAGATGGTTCCAAAGATTCTTGACTGTCTGAGAGAAAAAATTTCTTCTCATCGCTGTCTTAAATGGGAGACCCCTTATTTTTAAAATGTGTCCCCGTGTTCTAGCCTCTTCCACACGGGGAAATATCCTTTCAGCATCCACCCTGTCAAGTCCTCTCAGGGTCTTATATGGTTCAATAAGATCAATCTTCTGATCTCCAATGGATGCAAACCCAGACTGTCCAAACACTTTTTTTATTTATTCACGGGATGTGGGTGTCACTGGTTGGGCCAGAGTTTATTGCCCATCCCTAGTTGCCCTTGAGAAGGTGGTGGTGAGCTGCCTTCTTAAACTGCTGCAGTCCATGTGGTGTAGGTACACCCACAGTGTTGTTAGGGTGGGAGTTCCAGGATCTTGACCCAGCGACAATGAAGGAACAATGATATAGTTCTAAGTCAGGATGATGAGTGACTGGGAGAGGAACTTCCAGGTGGTGGTGTTCCTATCCATCTGCTGCCCTTGTCCTTCTAGATGGCAGTGACTGTTAGTTTGGAAGGTGCTGTTGAAGGAGCCTTGGTGAGTTCCTGCAGTGCATCTTGTAGATGGTACACACTGCTGCCACTCTGCGTCGGTGGTGGAGGGAGTGAATGTTTGTGGATGTGGTGCCAATCAGGTGGGCTGCTTTGTCCTGGATGGTGTCAAGCTTCTTGAGTGTTGTGGGAGCTGCACTCATCCAGGCAAGTGGTGAGTATTCCATCACGCTCCTGACTTATGCCTTGTAGATGGCAGACAGGCTTTGGGGAGTCAGGAGGTGAGTTACTCGCCACAGGATTCCAAGCCTCTGACCTGCCCTTGTAGCCACAGTATTTATATGGCTAGTCCAGTTCAGTTTCTAGTCAATGGTAACACCCAGGATGTTGATAGTGGGAGATTCAGTGATGGCAATGCCATTGAACATCAAGGGCAGATGGTTGGATTCTTTCTCATTGGAGATGATCATTGCCTGACACTTGTGCGGTGCGTATGTTACTTGCCACTTGTAAGCCCCAACTTGGATATGGTTCAGGTCTTGCTGCATTTGGACATGGACTGCTTATAAGATAACCTCCCTGTCACCCCCATGCCAGGAATCAGTCAAGTGAATCTTCTCTGAACTGCTTCAAATGCACTTATATCCTTCCTTAACTAAGGAGGCCAAAACTGTACAGAGTATTTGAGATGTGGGTGGAATTTTATGGCCCCATTGTGGGGGGTCGCAGCCAGAAAATGCGGCAAGCTGTTCAAAAGCCTATTGACTTTGGCAGGAGCAGAAAATCCTGCCAGTGGGAGGGGCCATAAAATTCTACCCATGGTCTCAGCCAACCAAAATAGCTCACCTATTGAATCCACCAATAACAGGGGACTTGTAACTGTCTTTCTTATTTTATTTACTGTTGAGTTGCTTGATGGTTGGGCAGAAGATTTTTGGCTTGGTTTTCTCAAAAAACAAACCCATAATTCTTTGATGGTGCCTTCATTCACAATCGAGAAGATTCCTCACACCCAATGATTAAGATATAATTTTCTAGTTAGCCTGAATTTAGCTACATCTGATATGTATGAAATTAGAAAGGTCCTTACGCACAGAAGGCAGTCTTTAAATTTAATTGACCCATTCACCCTATTAGCTAAGCAAAAGGCTAACTTACAATGTTTTCTGGTCCCATATATCCCATAAAATTACCTCTTCAAACTCCTGAAAATATTGATTTATTTTTCAACTGTGACAATTGAATGATGATCAAATTTAGATAACTGAAATGTCAGAAGACCATCTAGCCTGGTTTGAATCAGCTCTTCCCCTTTGGTGATTCATAATCTAAGATAGTTATCTTCACTATTTTTCAAGCAAGGGTCACTTTTGCAAAAAACCTGCAGTATGAGAGCCACATTGACTAATAAATTATCATTGCTCACTAGGGTCAAAAAAGTACACAACACCAACGTTTGAAAACTCTGCTAGTTCTATGGTGGTTGCCATGGTAATGTAATTGTCACTATACAATGCACACACTTAGATATACTTATTGGTATACATTGTACCATGTGGTTAATGGGACATGTAAAGAAGGCTAATTTTTGATTGGCTCGGTACATGTTTTTTAATGTGCCAAGGAACTTTCATATTTTTCTTAATATTACTGTGAGATAGTTTAAAGCCAGCTTATGTGTGTGTGCGGCGTGTGTTTCTGTGCATGTGGCTAAGTTAATTAAACTAGAGACGATTAGACTGCAAGGTTTAAATTATCAAAGAAGAAGTGAGGTGTGAGCATTTAAAATGGAAATCAGTAGAGCTAAAGTGAGGTCCGTCAATACAGTATGAATGAAATTTGCATTCTTAGATAAGTGAAGTGTTCGATTTTCAAAGGGACATGGGAAATATTTACAACTGGCAAGGTAAATAAGGCAAGGTTATGATGTTGATTTTTCCCCAAAGCGCAGGCCATAATGAGAACATGAAAGTTGTTTTATATTCTGAGAAAAGTGACTTCTAAAGACAAGTGGAAACAATGGGGTTTATGGATCAAAAGGGATAAAATATATTTAAAGAAGGATGGAAGGCTGTGTGAGGTGTGGTTGTGTGAGACCTGGAAAGGTGACTTATGTGAAACTGACTTGGAGAAAAGCCTCGAGCTACCCTGCAGAAGTTGGCTCCCCCAGGAACCAAAGTTGTGTTAAAAGCCTTTGGAAGTCCATTGTCCAGTGGGTGCTTGTGCTAATATTGCTGGATGACTTTAAAGATTCAGAATCTATTTGGACTGTTGCCTTAAAGGAGATGTATAGTTGAGAGACTGGTTAAGTAGAAATTTTGAGAACTGCAATAACTGTGTAACAGTAATCTCGCATGTGTTTAAGTTTTTTTTTCTTCCTTTGTTAGTAAATGTTTTAATTTAACCTCTTAAATCTCTAAAGGCAGTAGTAGACTTGCTACATCTGACTTCAGTGCACAAACCTTCTCGTAATGAATACAAATTGTAAAATCGTTGTGATGGTGTGACTATGGATTCGGTCAGCTCGGCAAATACCTCCTGCTGTGCCAAAACAAATGTTAAAAGTAAAATAAATAGGTCTATAATGCTGGGTCAGGCTCCAGCTCACCACCATCACCCTCCGAGGATAAAGTGGTTACTGAAAATGGATGGATGGAGTTGGGGAAGCTGCGCTTAGGGTCGATGGGAGCCACCACTAGCTCCAGGGACTTGTAATGAGGAACATTGATCCAAGGTATACTTTGTGGAAAAAGGAGGAGCTAGACTCTTAAATCCCCGGGACTGCAAGACATGGAAAGCCTAAGTTCCACCCGAGGGGTGCGGAATTTGGGGCAGTTAGGCCAGAATTCCATGCCATTTAGACTGGTCCTTCAGGCATTGGTAGGTCAGCCCGCACACCCCCTGTCCATCACTCCACTTCAAGAGGGCACTTTGGGTGAGTTTGAGGTCATCCCTCAGGAAATGCTGCTCCAAAAGATGCCTGAGTGGAACTCTGGCTAGCTGAGAAATCTTCCATTTGCCTTTGACATAAATAACAACTAGAAGCAGGAATGGGCCATTCAGCCCATCAAGCCTGCTCTGTCATTCAAACAGATTATGGCTGATTATCTACATTTTATGCCATTTTTCCTCACCATCCTCTTGAAAGAGAGAATTCCCGTTTCCCACTACTCTTTGTATGAGAAAGTTCTATTTTAAATGGTGCAGCTCCAATCTTAAGATTGTACCCTCCTGTTCTGGATTTTCCCATCAGAAAATTTCTCTGTATCTAACCTAGCAGTTCCCTTCATCATTTAAGCATCTCTGTTGGATCATCTTCAGTCTTCTAAACTCAAGGGATTACAAAATAGGTGTATGCAACCTCTCCTCATAAATTAATCCTTCAAGTCCTGGTATCAGTCTGGTAAATCGGCAATGTATCCCTTTTCTGAGGTTCAGCACCCCTCACTGAACAACATTCACTCTAGATGGAGCCTAACCAAGGCTCTGTGCAACTCAAGTGTCACTTCCCCACTTTTTTTTAATCCAATCCCTTCCGGTAAAGGGCATTTGACAATTGAGCGGGAAGCAAAACAAGCTGGTGGCTCGTTACTGCATGTCCAATTCACGTGTCTTGAGAGTGGAAACTGCAACCTGAATAAAATTATAAATGCTTGCTTTCGGAAAGGGCCCTGTCTATGATTTATTTTCTTTTTAAACTGCTCATAATCAGGTGAATTGCTTTTATAAATTCCAGTCAATTCTATCCTATTATTTTAGCCACTGGCACTTCTGTTACATTGAAGCCACATTTCAATTAGCATTTTAATATGTTTCTGAAGTTGTGTAATCCCTTGTTTCAGTGTGTCAATGGAATATGTGTCTGGCACCATGGCAGACAGAATCACTATTAGTGTCAGTGCTAACACAGAGGGTAATAGTCTTAATAACATTCCGCCAACATGAGACAATCCACTACCAAACATCACACATTTCAAAATCCAATTACTTTTATTTAAAAATTTATTTTGGTAAGTGTTTGCTGTAGCTTTTGATTTGCTGAATGAATTATTTAATAAGCTGTGGCATGAGCATTTGGAAATTGCATACTTTAACTTCTAGTTAATAAAACCCACAATCAGAATGTAAGATCTCTTGTCAAATTAATTCCAAATTTATCAGTTTCATTTAAAAAATATTTTTTAATAATTGTTGGTAACCTTTAGCAACTTGTCACCAGAGCCAAGCATATCACAAGTATTATTGTCTTAAAGCTTATTAAAACGGAATGGGCAGTTTAAAAATGAACTTAACTTGAGAATCTTTATTTACAACAATTGCATATTTATTAAGAATGAGCCTCTTACAATGGCTAGAATCAAATGAGATGAGAAGAGAAAAGAGAACAGCTTTCTATATTCCCAGTGTGCCCAGAGGGGCATTTTAGGTAATTGGACATGGGTAGAGACATGATGAAGTCACGTGTAGCATGTGCAGCATCAGTTGCCTGTTGGACGGGGTATGAAGCGATGTGTACCATTGATGTTATAGAAGTGAAGAATCCCATTGTCAACGCATTACTGAAGAAAGGATCATATTTTAACCTGTCATTGGCTTTCTTTGACTAACAATGCATTTTTTTTTATGATATGGTTGATTGTTGAACAATTGATCACCAATTGAGACATTTTGAATAGGACATATCCTGATCTAGAGAACACAGATCTTTTAACATTTTACTCTCAGTGTGCTATGAACCGACCTCTTTCTTTCTTCCTTCTTTTTTCTCTGTTAACGGCATTTCAATCGGAACAGTATATTGTTCCTTGCTGGGCATTGAGATGGGAACAGATGTTGCAACAGAGGTGACTCAGTGCCATGCATCCCAGGAAATCAGTATGATCAGCCATTGAGCTTCAAGTGCAATTTACCAATGCGTACATGACATGTAACCTTCAGGAAACAATCCACAGCTAATTTTTTACAGCCACATTTTAAAAAAAAAACTACATAAGAGGCTAGCAAAGTTGGTTCTAATATAGAAATCATTTTATGCCAGATATTCTGCACCGAACCCAACACTGCTTGCTGCTGTGATATTTCCATTCGGTAGCTCTGAATTTCATACACTTGCAAGTTAACAGTAGGAAAATTAATTAATCTTATTAACAGAATAATGGATTCCTCCCTTGATATAGCAATAGGTTTGGACATCCATAAGGCGTTGCTTAAAATGATCCTTACGGATAACATGAATGGCAGTATCAGAATTGACTAAATCTGGAATAAAATAAAAATAAGAAAAAAGAAACAGAAAATGCTGGAAGTACTTGGCAGGTTAGGCAGCATCTCTGCAGGAATAAACAGAGTTAGCATTCCAGGTTGTTGGCCTAGTTGAACTGGGAAAAGTTAGAGATGTTAACAGGTTTTATGCAAATGAAAGGCAGGAGAATAGGACAAATAACAAAAGGGGAAGTTGGTGATACGGTGATAGGCGGGAGAGGTTAAATAGCAAACGGTCCGCTGTGTGAGGTTAAGGGGAGTGGTAATGGGACAAGAAACAAAAGATATGTCTGGATGAGGTGTGGATGGCAGAGTGATGAACAGCTGCCAGCCAAAAATGAAAAAAAAAAGAGAAACTGGAGAGAATTCAAAGCAAGCAAAGCAAAAGGAAACAGAACGAAGGCAGGGGTTACAATCCGAAATTGTTCAACTCAGTGTTGAGTCCAGGGGGAGGATTTTCAGGTCAGCGAGTGGGGGTGGGGCCTGCTCACCAATGCATAAAATGATGGGGGGGGGGGTGGGTAACATCAGACGTGCATCCCGCGTCATTTAGATTTTCAGGTTGGTGGGTGCGCAGCCGACTTCGCTGCATGCCCGCCGACCTGTCAATGGCCACTTAAGGTCCATTCATAAGTAATTAAAACACTTAATGGACCTGCCCATTCAACCTCAACTTTGCCAAGGCAACCTTCAGACAAAGCAAGAAATCTCATCCACGGGCTGGATGAGGTTTCATGACGGATTTAAAATATTCCAGAAATTTTAAAATAAAAGTAATGGACATGTCCCAACTCATGTGACGGTGTCACGTGAGGGGACGTGTCAATAAATTTTTTTTCTCATCTTCGTTCAATGTTTGACACCTGAGTCGATCTCCCTGAGGCAGCACTTTACATCAGGGAGATCTGTGTGCTCTTTCACATACATAGAACAAAAGAGTGCACTCCCAGCTCAGGAAATCCCACCCCCCACCCCACCCCCCCGCCGCCGATTCCAGCACAGGGAGTGCATAGCGCTTCTGGGCGGACATCACACCCACGTAAAATGGCAGCGTACCCCCGACCGGGGTCACCGATCAGGAACCTGCCTGCTCGTGCCCACTCCCGCACAGCGCCCCCCCACCGCCACCCCCCCCCCTGCAACGTGGAGAAGATCCTGCCCCAGAAGACAGTCAAAAGATGACATGCATACATTGAGCTCCATTGGAACATTACAAGAGATCAAGGACAGAAAGGTCAGGGTAGAAACAAGGTAGAGAATTAAATGGCAGATGACTGGAAACTCAGGGCCATGTTTGGTGGTGACCCAGTTTGCATTTGTTTTTCTCTTATTCATTTATGGGATGTGGGCATCGCTGACTAGGCCAGCATTTATTGCCCATCCCTAATTGCCTTTGAGAAGGTCTTCCTAGTGTAGAGGGGGCTACATCATGAGCAGTGAATGCAGTAGACTAAATTTAAGGAAGTACATGTAAATCGCCGTTTCACCTGGAAAGAGTGTTTGGCACATTGGACAGCAAGAAGAGACAACGTAAAAGGCGGATGTTTCATCTCCTGCAGTTGCACTGAAAGGTGCCATGGGAAGGGAGGGGTTGTTGGGGATGGTTGAGGGGTGGGCCAGGGTAACACGAAGGAAACAGTCTCTGTGGAACATGGAAAGGGAGGGAAATGTGTTTATTGGTGGCATCATGCTGGAGGTGGAAGAAAATGCAGGAGATGATCTGGGAATGGAGAGGCTGGTAGGCTGCTAGGTCAGGATACGACGAACCCTATCATGGTTCTGAGAGTGAGGGAGAGGAGTGAAAGCAGACATGCATAAAAGGGAATGGGCATGGCTAAAGGCTCTGTCAACAAAAACAAATCAGGACTTTCTAACATTTGCCTAGGCTAGATTGAATCATATTAGCATGAAGGCTCTCTCAATTAAATTGATAAACACAGACTGATATAGTGCCAGAAAATATTGGAAGAGATACTAGGACATGTATTTTTCAGAGCACGTGCAATTATTGATATTAATACTGGACAGGTCAGACCCCAGAGCAAAACCTGACTTGATAAACCCTAACTTTTTTTTTAGAAACTGTGGAGGAAAGTTACTGAGCAAATTCACAGGAGTCTGCTGATGAACTTTTAATATGAAGAATAAAACATTTATTAAACAAGAAAAACAAACAGTATTGCGTCAGCTGAAAAAGGTTAGAAAGGTCATAATATAAACACAAGAAAATGATTAAAATATTTGCTATTCCTTCACCCGGGCATAAAGAAATTCAGAAAGATAAAACAATTTACCATAGCTATCTTATACTCTAATATTCAGGGTAAATATGCAGCAAATGTGAACTAACTGACAAACTGTGGACATACACACCACACTTCAAAGTAAATGACAGATGCAACCAAAGCAGATTCCATGTATTTCCCAGCAACCCACCCAGGAACTTGTCACACCATGAGCCAACCGTTTTCACTGAAACTTTACCTTTCTCATGAGGGTTTCCAGTCTCTGTGTTTGAAACTCACCTAGGAATTCTTTCCCACATATCACTCCCACTCAGACAGCTTCAACAAGGATCCAACCCCAGTGTTTTAATCTCACCTTCTGAGATTCCTTTCCCCTGGATCTTTGAGTACACTCATGCTTCGTCCTCCAGGCACACTTTTAGCACTTCGACCATGCTAGCTAAACACCACTGCTCCAAAGGATACCTTTGCCCTTATGGAGCACAGAGTCACCAACCTTCGGTTGCCCTCTCGCATCTTCAGCCCCCTCTTAAGCCCACTTTGCTTCAAGTCTGCTCCCTGAAGACCTCTCTCTTTAATTCAGAGCCTATTGCTTGGCTCTGTTCTCTCAATTTTACATAACAGGACCTGTTCTTGATCTCTGTCCTTGTCCCTTACCTGGGACCTCCTTCTGGGACCTGTTCCCGCCCCACTCCGTGGTTTTGGATCGTCTTTGCTTGGGACTTCTCCCTGTCTCGCTCCCTGTGTCCTGCTCCCTGGGACACCTTCTCTTGAACGGTGCTTCTCTTCAGGTCACCTGACCTGCCGTTTCATGCTGTTCTTTTTCTCTGTGCACGTACACAGGTCTGGCTCCTTGCCGAAAGGTGTAAAAATGGATGAACTGAGCATGTGTGGCCCTTTCCCTGCTGGCGCATGTGCCGATGTCCTGAGGCCCTTTAGTTCCTGAATTCCGAACTCCTGATTTAAGTAAGTAATTTTGGGTTTCCTAACACTCCAACCCACTCAATTTTCCCAGCATTTGTTACACCCAGGCAATCCTGGGTGCTGACCCAGGGAAACTTCTCTTATGAGGGTGGAATAATGCAAAATATAAGGTAGGATAGTTTACTTGAGCTTTGCTAGGTATGGGAGCTTTTTCTCAGGTGACGGAGTTGGGTGGAATCCCAAATGAAAGTGTATTAAGCTTGGGCTGTGGTAGAAACAGCTCTGATAGGCTGAACGCTCTTTCTGGGCTTTCATTGGTGGAATTTGGGAATTTGTCCCATTTTATCATCAAAATAATCCACCTTTTTTGGGTTTAAAGTTTTACCACCTAAAGAAAACTAATGCCATTTCTCTAACCAATACTTTAAAAATTTAGAACACAGCCTATTATAATGGACATAAAAACAGTTGGCTTTTTTTGGCTTCTGAGCTCCAGACAGCCCTGAGTCTTAAGCAAATACTTAATTTAATACGGGCATCCACAACCATATGGAGAATTCACACATCCCCTTGTTTAAGGATGGACCATCAACAAAGAGCTGCAGCATTAGTGCCAGCTTATCTTTCTGTTTCACCATGGACAAATGAAACATCAAAACTCAATGCGTTTTAGACGAATGTTAATGTATTACCATTGACCGTCCAACTTTTCCACATAAGACAACCCACTCATTCCAGGAATCATTCTAGTAAACCTCCTTTGAACCACCTCCAATGAATTTACATCCTTCCTTAAATAAGGAGACCAAAACTGCACACAGTATTCGAGGTGCGGTCTCACCAATGCCCTGTATAACTGAAGCATAACATCCTTACTTTTATGTTCAATCCTTCTCATAATAAAGGCTAACATTCCATTATGCTTCTTAATTATTTGAAGAGTCAGAGCTAGAATCAGAATTGCACCAACAGTCAGCAAGACAACTGTATTCCGTAATTATCTAAAATATGTATACTGCTGTGTAGTTACTTTTAAGGTTAATTAACAAGCATTATTATGTGTGTTTTGAAATTCAGTGGAACTGCCTGTGCCTAGTAAGCTTTTGTGGACTAGTAAGGTTTTGTGGGCTACTATTTATTCCTGTTACACTTCCGCCCCAACTTCCTGTCATTTTCTGCTATCATGATCAATCAGCTGGGATCAGTCCGGAGGAACTGCAGGCAGTCTAACAACTTTGATCTGCTGTTCTGCATGTTCCATTTTTAAGAGCCTAATTAACATTTCAAGTAAACACCAACACATCCTTTTCTCCCTCCAACCAAATCAACAACAAATTAAGAGGAAAACTCGAAGAGCTGTGGAACTTAACATCTGACTGTCTAAGTACTTCAAATTTACATTTCAAAGAGACTCCCTAAATCTACCACTGCATTCAAACTAAAAATCACTAAAATGAGGAGCTGATCATCTCTTGAGGAGCCACTTGTAATCAGTTGATGTTGTTTGTACATTTCACCTGCTGAGATGGGACCAATAACAGTAACAGTGATGAAATAGACAATGGTGACTTTTCCCTCTAGATTTCCAATGCAGTGTTTGGCTTTTGTCAGTTAGGATCATGTTACCTGTTCTTTCTGTTGGATAGTGTTATTGGAAAGGGACAGACTTCTACAAACCCACATTCAAACACTGTCATAATCATCCAGCCCATGGTTCATATTAATATATTAGATCTAACTTTTAGTTCTGGGAAGATTAAATTTGTAAGGGTAATCTAATCAAAATGCTGGACTTTACAAACTTCCAGAACACCTCAAATAATGGCAGATCAAAGAGACCCATGCACACTTCAGAGGTTAGTGGTAGGAGAGTGCAAGCCATTAAGACAGCAGGTGGCCTTATTTAGCTGTGGGACTGCTGACAGTAAGCCTGAGAAGAGCTAACCTGACTTAATTCAAATGTTATATTATTCAGGTGGGTCCCAGAATCAAAGGGCTTAATTTTCCATTCCGGGGCTAAGTCTCATGGCAGGGGCAGGAACCGGGAGTGTTTTCCGCCCATGGAGGGTGGTGGGAATTTACTCTGCATCACATGATGCCGGCCTCATTAATTATGCCATCGTCGGGGGGGCTTTCTTGACGTTTTATCCAGCAGGGCGGGCTGGATGGTGCTTGCTCCGCTGTAACACCCTGGCACCACATTTGAAAGGTGCCTTGATATCACACAGGGGACATGGGCCACAGTGGCAAGGGCACCATCCATGCGCCCCATGGATAAAAGAGTGACTCAACGTGAAAAGTTGATGCCTCATAGCCCCACTGCAGTCCACTTGGTCTGCAGCTGGAGATGCCACTGTGGGTCGCTGACACTTTCACACAGCGAGCTCAGATACTGTATGGCAGGGGGGCAGGGAAAGAGGTTTAGGCATTGAGGGCACCAGCAAACACTGTGAATGAAGTGCCTCTGTGAGCCTGATCTCTGTACAGGCTCACCGCTCTGGAGGGTGCTGCCCCAGAGCCCTTCTGGACAGCCTGCAGTGTATCAATCACATGGCACACAATCCAGTGGGTTCTTTGTAAGGCTGAAAGCATGAGAAAGATACACGAAACCCAATTGTTCTCAATCCCATAACTTCCAATTTGCTACTTTGTCAATTGAGACTTGTTGAAATTGGGCCCCGCTTAGGCTGTTTTTAGGATGCAGAATAGGCTGGGAAAAGCAAAATTTCACAGGGTTATGCTCAACCTTGGAACAATGTTACATGTTTCCCCAGGAAAAGAAAATGGGGAGGGATGCAAATTGGACAATCCAATTGTACGATCCCTCATCTTGTGCTATTGTCCAAGACCTTGTCTTTGAGTACACTGAGGGCAACACTCTATAATCCCATTAGTTCTAGAAATAAATGTTTTCAAACAACAAATAAAGATTATAAATCTCAGCCCAGGCTGTGTGTCAGGACTGTTGTACATGGAGCTTTGTATACAGCAAGGCTGTCTCGGTTAACCGCGCCCATGGGAAATGTCTCTGCTTTGAAACATTCCAGCTCAGAGTCATTGAGCTTGAGTCTGAGTCATGATCCTTCCAACATGTGATGGACGGGTAGCAACTTCTGGATAATTACAGTACAGAAAATTATCTTCCGTGTGTAATAGTCATTAAGTTTAACAACATCCATGTTCTGCAAAGAAGCAAAGATCTTTTGGTTTATATGCAATTTAAATTCTGGATAGTCTATGCTCATTTCAAGATATAGCTTGGGCTGCATGCAGAATAAAGCTATCCCTGTATTTCTCCTATAACATGGTTCAGTACTAAACTCAGAAGAATGTCCCAAAGCATCAGGCATCTGACCAAGACTGCTAGATGAAATAAAACTGTGTAGGCAGTTCTGTGCATTGTCCCCGTACCACCTATGCCTGCTCTGAGACTGTTCAGATTAAATTCAGACCTTCATCCAAGAGTTCAACCACACCAGACACTGAACACATCTCCAATTTGAGTGATTTGTACTACACTTTAACTTATATTTTGCAACAAGGAGTGTACATTAGCGAACAGTTTGCTGAAAAACAATTCACTTCTTTATGTACAATAAGAACTAGATTCAGGTATTAACCAATGGCAAAAATGAATTCAAATGCATGAATTATCTGTTGGATTACTTAAGATTCATATTTAGTCTCGTGATGAACTACCCCTTGCTTTCATTATCCATCTATTAACGTGGCCCTTTGAGTTCATTATTGTTTAATTGCTTACACGGATTTCAGGACATGTATTGCTGTACAGATTGTTTGCCTTATTTTAACATGCTGTTCAATCTTAGATTTTGATACGCATTATAAATAATAGTGAGCTTGGGCTCTGTTTGTCTTTTCCAGAAGTGTCGAATTAAACAAAGCAGAAAGCCACCAGATGCCTGCTGCATATGTGACACCTCGTTTAAACATCCTTCCCTGTTACTGATGGCAGGTTGCAATGGAATACTAAAAGGGACCATCTTTCTGAATATTTCTTTAATAACCTGCAGGAATATCTGAAATCAATCAAATTTACTGCCTGTCACATCAGGGGAAGGTGAAGCGGACTGGATGGAATATATGCAAGCAAAACAGAATTCAATATAAGGTCACTGAGCAAATTTCAGAGAGATTTAGAGCATCATGCAGTATCTAGGTTATTTCCTGGTGGATTTATGGCTCATTTTATTCGACTGGTCTGTCACTAAATCACCTATAGAGTACACACCCATAGGGAAGGAAACATGACAGTAATTTAGTTCAGGATTTGAATATTCGAAGCTCAGGTGTTTGATAGAGTGCAGGGTTCAATAATAGACCACTGCAGAGCAGAACCACCTGCTGAAAGAAATTGAAATAGGGATGAAAAATTAAACATAATGAGAGTGCATGCCTAGAAACAGGTGGAGCTGGAAATGGAGTGAAATTCCTTTATTGCTGTAT
The DNA here is from genome assembly GCF_017639515.1 of Carcharodon carcharias. Lineage (NCBI taxonomy): Eukaryota > Metazoa > Chordata > Chondrichthyes > Lamniformes > Lamnidae > Carcharodon > Carcharodon carcharias. Next base: position 221,577,881 of record NC_054469.1, read on the forward strand.
ATTAATGAACCATTTATGATGAAACAAAATCATTTATATTCTAATAATCAGAATTACTCAGGGAAAAAAAATGAACAATCCAGAAATATGATAATTTTGCGCTCTGCTATGTTTAAAGCAATCATGGTGATGACAGTTGTCACAATGCTTCAGTTTGCTGTTGGGGATTGGATGTCCACGGGGATCCTCTTCATCCGCTATTTCTCCAGGATTGCCACGGCAGAAGATTATTAGAACCCGTGTGAAAATTCAACCCCTGTGTCATCAGGCATTCAGATGCAGATTTGCCTCTGAGATTCTAACGCAAAGGAGCTTCTCTGTCGCTGTTAATTCCTTGGGAAGGTGACATGTGATAACTTGAATGCTTAAGAGAGGAAAAGAAAAGTCACCTTAGGTGGATGTTTCACTAAACAGCTCAAGAAATTTAGGGTAAAAAATAATCTGGGCAACATATCTAGCAACATTGTGAATCCTACTGCTATTGAAATGGTAAACAGATTTGCAAATTTTTACAATTATATTCACAGTGTTATTGGACACATTGACCACAGAGAAATGCTTATCTATCACTGGTGGAGAACCTGGGCTCAGAATCTTGTTAATCTTTTTTGGTCACAGTGTGCTACTTAGCGCAGGAAGGCTTAAAGAGTGGAAGGTGGAGAGACAATAAATTCTTAGAAATTAGGACCCTTTTAACAGAACCAAAAACACCTGGAAAAACTCAGCAGATCTGACAGCATCTGCCGAGAGGAATACAGTTGACGTTTCGAGTCCGAATGACTCTTCATCAGATATTATCACCACCGTCAACACCCCTTTGTCCTTTTGTCTATGACATCTTTGGCAACCTCTTCTTTGCCTCCAAGTATCACTGGCCCCCTATCCAGCTCCATCTGTCCCACCCCCACCCCCGCCCCCCACCCCCCCATACCAACTGATATTCCACCTCATTTCTCTATTTCCTTAGTTCTGATGAAGAGTCATACAGACTCGAAACGTCAACTCTGTTCCTCTCCACAGATGCTGTGAGACTTGCTGAGTTTTTCCAGGTATTTTTGCTTTTGGTTCAGATTTCCAGCATCTGCATTATTTTGCTTTTATCTTGGGGCCCTTTTAACCCTGTTTGTCCTGACTGCAGTTATTAACTTTGCCTTGAGTTAGGAGGAAAGGGAGGTATTGTAACCTTTCAATCCACTAAAGGCAGCGGGAATAGGACCCAGGACTGAAAGGGGTAACTGAAGATAAGTTTTTTTGTTAAACGTTCCTTAGGGACATGAAGAGCAAGAGTGCCAACTGTGCTTAACTGTATTCCTGAAGTTTTCATCACATGACTTTCTCCCACACTCCAGCCATTAGTCGGCCAACAGATCCAACCTTGTGACTGCCCTCCTAAAACAATTGGAAAGCAAGAAGACTCACTACCCAATTGCGTGATGCTTGACTGTTAGCCAAACAGCCTTGATTTCCTCTTCTCGATATTTTAAAATTTAGGACAGAGAAACTTTCAAAGAAAGTTACAAAAAATATATTTTTTTGAATGTCCTGATGATTTTTCTCCAGGGTTGCATGCAGCAGTGTCCTCGAGATTGATCTTAAATTCCTGGACACTGGGCTGACCCTTAAGAGTTGACAACCCGAGCAGCTCCTGTCAAGCACATTGATAGAGTTCCAAGGATTCACATCCATCAATCCTTGGGCCTTTAGATTTAGGCATGCGCCAGTGGCAGTTTTAACTCTTGTCACCGTGCCTCATCTTTGCCTCTATATCACTATTTCTCTAGGAATTTCTCCTTCAAGCATTTCACCTTCTTCTATACCCCACACCTCTCCTTTAAAAGTTTCTATTGCCTATTGAAGCAACAGAAAATTCCATTTATGTAGCATCTTTAACGCCGGAAAACATCCCTTCTCACTTTACAGGATTATCAGATAAAATTTGATACTGAGCTTCATTAGGGCAATTAACCAAAAGCTTGGTCAAAGAGATAGGTTCCTGAAGCACCTTAAAGGAGGTGAGAGAGAGGTAGAGAGGCAGAGAAGTTTAGAGATGAAATTCCAAAGCTTTGGTCTATGTGCAGCCAATGCCCACCCATAGTGGCATTATTAAAATCAGAGATACACAAGAGGCCATAATTGGAGGAGTCCAGAGATATCGGAAGGTTGTAGAGTTGGAGCAAGTTACAAACATGGGAAGGTGTGAGATGAAAAAACGCATAAGTATAAATAAAAACAATTACTTCATTTATATTCCTTCAACTACATAATCCCTTATAAGAACAAATATTTAATTCAACTGCATAATACATTATAAAAACAAGCATTGGAATTCGTAATTCCACTTCAAAGAGTCGATAACCACTTGATGTTGTTAAGCAAACTTAGAAAAGAAACTAAGAAATAGCAGGTGCCCTACTGTGATAATGGAAGGTTGTGAAATCAGTCATGCAGCACTCATTCAGTAATGGTAACCCTCAGCCTTATGTGACATATAGAGTGAAATAGAAAGCAATAGTTTGTTTTAAAAATCCAGGTTTTTTTTTTCAAAGATTTAAAAGGCAAGAGTTTTAAATGCCTTGACAGCTTGACGGGTGCCTTTGACAGTTCAATTTGACATTTTTGACAGTTCCAGTGAGCTTGACAGTAAATGAGTTTATGCACTTTTTGTGCACATTTATGCCCACTTTTAACAATTCCAAGGGGCACCAGACCTCCCCCAAAGGGCATCTGACCTCCCCTAAAGGTAGCCTGTGACCATATCCAAAGGGGTATCCTACCTCTCCAAAGGAATCCACAAAGTGCATACCTACTCCTACCAGGTGTAACCTGCACATGTCATGTTTCACACACCTGAGTCACCAAAATTACACATGACTGGAGACAGCTGCCAATTTATGTGGGTAAATGCCTCTATGAAACATGCATCTGTGAAATGCAACCTGCCCTCATGAAAATGGGAGGTGCCATTTTTGTGGGTGGCAATTCAGAATTCCGGCTTCTTTCTCCATTTGCACAAAAATCCAGACCATAATTTCTGTCTCTTCAGGTATAAGTCCTTTTCCCTTGGTCAAGGCCATCACTCTTGGATAGGAAATATATGGGAACATGATCACCTGCAAGCTCACCCCAAGTCACTCACCATCCAGACTTGGAAATATATCACTCTTTCTTCACTGTCACTGGGTCAAAATCCTGGAACTCCCTCCCTAACAGCACTGTGGGTGTACCTACACCACATGGACTTCAGTGGTTCAAGAAGGCAGCTCACTACCGCCTCCTCAGGGGCAATTAGGGGTCAGCAACAAATGATAGCCTTGCCAGTGGTGTTCATATCCAAAGAACAAATACAAAAATTATTTGAAGTTGGGGGGGTGCTGCGGGGCTTGGAATTAGGAGCAGAAACTTGAGCTGAATCACAGAATCTTTACAGTGTAGAAAGAGGCCATTCAGCCCACTGAGTGTGCACTGACTCTCTGAAAAAACATTCTTCCTAGTCCCATTCACCTGTGGGTTTGCACCCCATTAATGTGCCGTAAATCTCAGTTTGGGACCAGAATTTATTCTGTGCACTCCCATCTGTATCCGCAATTTGATTTTGCAGGAAATGTGTCATTAATGCTCGAGTGGTCCCAACATAACAATGAAACGTGAGTTACTTGCAGAGGGATTGATTACCCTTTCTCAATAGCCATTCTCTCAACTTGCGGGGGAAAAGTGCAACAGCAAAATGACGACAGTTTTCTTAGATTCTTCCAGGCCTCTAGCTCCTACTCTTGAGAAGAGTGGGGTCACTCTGAGCCTCCACTGCCTTTGTAGGGCAGGTACATCTCTGTCACTCTGCTACGGTATGGGCACCCCATACTTAAATTACTCCATCCCTGGGGTTGAGGGCAGGGCTACTTTGGTAGTAGCTGGAAGCTTTGTCCTCCCACAATTCAGTGCGACTGCACTGTGGATTCTCTCCCCTTCCAAAGGCAAACTGTGTTGTGATAATTTCATTGACGGTGCTTAGAAATCCAACCCCTCTCAAAATACAGAGGGGACTTGGCTGTTGTCAGCGCTGCAGATAACCAGTTGTCCCAACGCATCATGGCCTTTATTTGTGCCATTGGCACTTTCCATGGTGCCTGTAGAAGGTTCATATTGGGCACCTTCAAAATGCTTTTTAAAAAGTGACCTCATTAACTAAGCTTTCAATCTGCTGTCTTGATGCCTCATTCATTGCCTCAGTGTCAATATTTTTTATTTGCCTGTTAAGGTTGTGAAGCGCCTTGGGGGACATTTTACTTTCTTAATGTTGCTTTATAAATGCAAGCTAGAAACATAAAAAGCTTAGAAAATTTATGGCACAGAAGGAGGCCATTCAGCCCATCATATCTGTGCCAGCTGAGGAAGAGTTATCAAGCCTCATTCCACCTTCCAACATCTGGTCTGTAGCTCTGCAGATTATGACACTTCGAGTGCATATCCATTTTTTTTAATGCAATGAGATTTACTGCTTCTTACCACCCTTTCACGCAGTGAGTTCCAGACCACCACCACCCATAGCTCTAAATATTTGGTTTTGTTGTGATAATGAGTGAACCTCATTGTTGGCCTTTAAAGCTGAGCTCAGTGTTCAGCTTTTGTACAGCAGAAACATTCAGCCTGCCAGAAACCAGAAGAAATATTGGGAGTGTCTCCTCTTGAAATAATTGCTAGCTGTGGCATGGCCGTTGAAGTTAGGGCTGGCTGCTTCTGGTGACACTGCAAGATAAAGGCATAAATGGCTTCTGCCAATATAAAGGTTAAATTAACAGCAAATAATGGCTGCATGACCATATTAGTTCCAACTTACCTGAGCGATATCCCTCAAGTGCGCACATCATGCATGATATTTTTCCCCTTTCTCATTCCAGTCACACTGCATGAGTGAACAGACAACTTACTGCCCACACACCATCCCCAAACCGTCCCCTCCCCCAACCCCATCCCCACTAGGGCCATCTGTCACTTGCTCATTCTGCTTTCTAATCTCAATGTCACCATTAACACCTCCTTAAGCCAGTATCACCACCATCAACACCCCTTCCACATTTTGTCTATGACATCTTTGGCAATCTCTCCTTTGCCTCCATCGATCACTGGCCTTCTCTCCAGCTTCACCTGTCCTACCCCCCTTAGACGGTACATATTTCACCACATTTTTACTTCTCTTTAGTTCTGAAGAAGAGTCATACGGACTCGAAACGTTAACTCTGTCCTTCTCTCCACAGGTTCTGTCAGATCTGCTGAGATTTTCCAGCACTTTTTGTTTTTGTTTCAGATTTCCAGCATCCGCAGTATTTTGCTTTTAACTTAATGCCATTTGCTGCTAATACGCATCATTTTGTATTGTGGGCTTGTGTTGGGAGCTGGTGTGAATCTGCGGAAACTCATATCAAGGCCCAACAACAAATATTTCCAACTGTAGAACATTCAGTGTAGGAAATTGAGAAAAAGAAATCAGCAAAATGAGAATTGCATATCATAGATAAAAAAAAATAAAATGCTTGTGCTTCCTTATAGATTCACTTGACAGGATCTAGGTTAAATCCAGTCATGTCTGTGATGACTTTGAAATGATTTGTGTGTGTCTGAGTTTGAGGTTTTGCCATCAGTATGGCATGTGAATACACAAACAGCATATCCACAGCACAAAGCTTTGGAATACAAGGTTAATAATTAAAACAATAAGAAGGGCCTGGTCTAGTACATTAACATTCTAATCTTTTGGTACCTCAGTGATGTGGTGCTCCTGGTTGTCACCTTGCCTAGTTGTTATTGCTTGATGAAGAGGCCCTGCTAGTGTTAAAGTGACAACCTCATTACATTGCAGAGAAGCATTTGCTCTGCTCCCATCAAACAGGGTGTGCTGGTTTTGAGAGTATCCCTCTGACCTGACAGCTACACTCTTATTCTCCAAGGAGTCTGCGGTTTTGTGGAACTGTGCATAAGGTATTTTGTGACAACCTTAAGCAGGTCTATTGTCACAGAGCATTTAGGACAACAACAACTGCATTTATATGACACCTTTAGCATAGTAAATCGGCACATAATGGCAACTGAAGAGCAATGGGGTGGTTCTGCAATGCGAGAGCTAATCAATTGTTAATCCATTATATATGGTGCTTGTTCCAACATCATGCACTGAATAATTCTTGAACTGAACGTAGAGTTGCAAAGCTTAAAATAAGTTGACATGTTGAAAGGAGTTAAATTGCATGCCTTATTTGTATTGTTATCTAAGAAATAGCTTACTCAAATGGATGCCTGCTTTCATATGAGAAAATAAATGCAAAATAAACCATGGTCGTCTTTTTTATTTACCCTGTCACTTTGTGGAACTGTTTGTGTTATTGTCCTCTCTCTAATTGGTTCCTTTTCAGCCTTTTCTCATTGCTTTTCTAAGACCTCTGTCTGGCAAGTAAATTGGGGAGAAATTTCATGTTCTACAGAGAACAATGAGGATCCTCATTCAACAAAACATATGGAATTAACAATGATCAGTGTACGTGACAAAACCTGATTAGGCTGTGGTGACTAACAGTTGTTTAAAGTGGTCCATTGCAGATGTAGTTGCATAGTGGTTGTGTTACCTGGACCTGATGATCCAGAGATGCAAGTTCAAAACTCACAAGATAGCCAGGGAATTTAAGTTCAGTTCATAACTATACCTGGAATAAAAAACTCATGGCACTAATGATGATAAGGAAATTACTGGACTGTTGGTTAAAAACCATCCATTAATGTCCTTTAGGGAAGGAAATCTGCTGCTTTTATCCTGTCTAGCCTACTGGCGACTCCTGACCCTCAGCAGCGTGAATGACCCTGAAGTGCCCCTGGAAATGGCCCACCAAGCCTCTCAGTTATGGTCAGTAATTGCTGGCCATGCCAATGACACTTGCGCCCCTGAATGAATATAAAAACCTTCAGATTAGCCATCAGCGCATGTAGGGCTAAGGCAAAAGTTGAAAGGCAAAAAGTTGGCGTTTTATATAAAAGCAAAATACTGTGGAGGCTAGAATGAAAATGGAAAATGCTGGAAATACCCAACAAGTCAGACATCATTTGTGAAGAAAAGTACGGAGTCAGCGTTACAGACCTGTGACCTTCCTACCATTTTTGACTGCAGAACTGAAACGTCGGCCAGGATTTTTGCTGAGTCTCAGGAGACCTTTACAAATTGTGGGTGGGACCTTGATGCAGATGTCCACCTCCATTTCCAGCAGATCCCATTTTTGCTGGCAAGGGAAGGAAGTGACATAAATCTCATGGGTGGAAATCCCGAACACAGCAGGGCCATTTGATTTGACTGCTGAGTACAAACACATCTAAATGCTATCACTCCAACAGTCTTAACCAGCGGTGTGGAAACCAGGATTTTATGGAGGAGGCATAAACACTTGTGAAGAGCAAGCTTAAAGTCGGTGTCATGATCTCAATTGATTTAAATCCCCAGACCTTTAAAATTGAAATCAAAATGCAGTCTGTAGCTTTCACGTAGAGTAAAATAAATCAATAGCTTCTAGAGTGCATTGATTAACATGCATTTGGTTTAGCTTAGGAAAAAAAAATCCGGTTTTGCAATTTCAATATCCTCCATTGTTTAGATTTCACAAAGTTTTTCATGACAGCTGAGTCTATTATGAATGCTTGGCTGAATTTCAAAAGATCAATAATTACTTATCCCAGCAGGGGAATGTAGAGAAACTTTGAAGTTTTAAGATGCTATTAAATGATTAATTGTCTTTGATGTGATTCATGAAATACATATTTGTTTGTTTTGACAAAAAATGGTCACTTGAGGAGATTTACATTTTTGAATGGGTTACATGAATGAGAATATTCTTTTATGTGTCAAGTATGGCTGATTGTTTGAGTATTAATATTGGTATGATGGAAATTTAATTTTATTTCTTCTCTTCATGGTTCCTGAGGCCTGCCCATAGTGGATACTGGGTGTTTGGCTATGAAGGATACATTGGAGGCACAGGGGATATGGGGGTATAAAGGTGGGTGGAGGTATGGGGAACATGGGGGGCTATAGGGATATAGGGTGTATGGGAACATGGAGAATATGAAGGGGCATGGAGCATGCGTGGGGACATAGGGAATATTGGAGGGCATAAAGTGCATGGAGGGGGCATGGGGGATTGGGTGAGGAGTGAGCTTTTCAGTGCCTGATATTCATCAGTAAGACAGGACTAATGTCCCAGTAAATGGCGATGTGTGTTCTTGCCTGACAGCCAGGCCCTCTGCACACTTCCATTGCCACCTCAAGACTGCCTCCATTGACAATGGGCCTGACTCCACCCTGTTCCCGCCTCCCTGACACATAAATATGGTGGCAGGGGACCCCTTCAAAGGAGGCATGCCTGCCAGTCAGGAAGTTTCCTGGAATGTCCTTCCCACCTCCTCCAGGAAAATCCAGCCTGCTAACTTTGTCTTTCCCTCTACAGTTGCTGCCTGATCTCCTGAATCTTTCCAGCATTTCCTGTTTACATTTATTTCACTGTTTTGTATGCCCACGTGCTGCATGGAAGGGAGATTTGCATTTCTATAGAGCTGTTCACAGCCCCAGGACATCCCAAAATGCTTTTTAGCCAATGAAGTACTTCTGAAGCAAAAATAGAATTACCTGGAAAAACTCAGCAGGTCTGGCAGCATCGGTGGAGAAGAAAAGAGTTGACGTTTTGAGTCCTCATGACCCTTCAACAGAACTGAGTGAATATTAGGAGAGGGATGAAATATAAGCTGGTTTAAGGTGGGGGAGGGGTGGGGGGAGAGAAGTTGGTTGGGGGGTGGGGGGGGGTGGTGTGGTTGTAGGGACAAGCAAGCAGTGATAGGAGCAGATAATCAAAAGATGTCACAGACAGAACAAACCCTCACGCCTTCTCCTCCCTCCCAGAAACATGATAGGGTCCCCCTTGTCCTCACTTATCACCCCACCAGCATCCGCATTCAACGGATCATCTTCCGCCATTTCTGCCAACTCCAGCATGATGCCACCACCAAATGCACCTTCCCTTCACCACCCCAGGCGGCATTCCATAGGGATTATTCCCTCCAGGACACCTGATCCACTCCTCCATCACCCCCTACTCCTCAGCCCCCACCTATGGCACCTCCCCATGCCCATGCAAAAGATGCAACACCTGCCCCTTCACTTCCTCTCTCCTCACCATCCAAGGGCCCAAACACTCCTTTCACGTGAAACAGCATTTCACTTGCATTTCCCCTAACTTAGTCTACTGCATTTGTTGCTCCCAATGCAGTCTCCTCTACATTGGAGAGACCAAACGTAAACTGGGCGACTGCTTTGCAGAACACCTGTGGTCTGTCTGCGAGGAAGACCCAAACCTCCTTGTCGCTTGCCATTTTAACACTCCACCCTGCTCTCTTGCCCACATGTCTGTCCTTGGCTTGCTGCATTGTTCCAGTGAAGCCCAACGCAAACTGGAGGAACAGCATCTCATCTTCCGACTAGGCACTTTACAGCCTTCCGGACTGAATATTGAATTCAACAACTTTAGATCTTGAACCATCTCCTCCATCCCCACCCACTTTCCGTTTCTTCCCTCTTCCTTTTGTTTTTTTCAATAATTTATATGTATTTTTCTTTTCCCACCTATTTCCATTATTTTTAAATCTATGTCTTTTATGCCCTGTTAGTCTTTCCACCTCACCCCCACTAGAGCTGTACCTTTAGTGTCTTGCCATCCGTTCTTAATTAGCACATTCGTTTAGATAATAACACCACCTTCAACACCTCTTTGTTCTTCTGTCTGTGACATCTTTTGATTATCTGCTCCTATCACTGCTTGCTTGCCCCTACAACCACACCCTCCCCACTTCTCTCCCCCCCCCAGCTTATATTTCACTCCTGTCCTAATATTCACTCAGTTCTGTTGAAGGGTCATGAGGACTCGAAACGTCAACTCCTTTCTTTTCCACCAATGCTGCCAGAGCTGCTGAGTTTTCCAGGTAATTCGGTTTTTGTTTTGGATTTCCAGCATCCGCAGTTTTTTGTTTTTAATCTCAATTATTATTATTTAAGTACTTCTGAAGTGTTGCCACTGCTGTGGTTTTGCTGTCAGCCGTGGCACAGTGAGTAATACTCTTACTTTTGAGTCAGAAAGTTGTGGGTTCAAATCACACTCCAAACACTTAAACGAAAATCTAGGCCGAAACTCCAGTGTAGTACTGAGGAAAAGCTACACTGCCTTTTGGATGAGACATTAAACCAAGGTCTCATCAGCGCTTGTGGTGGGTAGTTAAAGGTTCTATGGCACTATTGTGAAGAACAATAGAAAAGTTATAAAACAAAAACAGAATTACCTGGAAAAACTCAGCAGGTCTGGCAGCATCGGCGGAGAAGAAAAGAGTTGAAACGTCAACTTTTTTCTTCTCTGCCGATGCTGCCAGACCTGCTGAGTTTTTCCAGGTAATTCTGTTTTTGTTTTGGATTTCCAGCATCCGCCGTTTTTTTGTTTTTATAATAGAAGAGTTATCCCTAGCATGGTCAACATTACATGAAGCAGATCGTTTGGTCATTATCATACTGCTGTCTGTGGGAGTTGCTGTGAGCAACACCTGGAACCAGTGTAGGGAAGAACCAAAGTGACTGACCTCTAACATTGAAGGGACAAAATTAAGGGAAATTTTATAACTTTTCTATTGTTCTTCACAATTGTTGATTATTAAACCTAGAAACAAGGCTGAGGTGGGGAATGAGTGGAGCTGAGCAGACAGTGCAAATGGGAATGTAAAATCAGTGCTTTCTTCAAATTCAATCATAATAGTAGAGAAAAAGATTACAAGTTCAGTACAATGACAAAGCAAATTAATGCCAGGAAGCTTATTCAATGTAAAATGTAAACAACTCATGGGATGAAATTCTAGGTTGGGAATTGGAGATAAAAACACTGGGAAATTAAGCAACTTACATCTTTATAGCACGTGTAATGTAATATAAAATGTCCAAAGGCTTCACAGGAGTGTTATCAAACAAAATTTGACACCAAGCTACATTAAAAAAAAAATATTAGGACAGGTGACCAAGAGAGGTTGATTTTAAGGAGTTTCTTAAAGGAGGAGAAAGAGAGATAGACAGTCTTAGGGCCCAGGCAGTTGAAGGCATGGTGACTAGTAGTGGGGCAATTAAAATCAGGGATGTGCAAAAGGTCATAATTGGAAGAGTGCCGAGACCTTGGAGGGCTGTAGAGCCAGAGGAGGTTACAGAGATATGGAGGGTGAGGCAACATGGAGGGATTTGCAGAGAAGGATGTGAATATTAAACTCACGGCACTACCTGACCTGAAGTCAATGTAGATCAGTGAGCACGGGGTGGGGGGGGTGATCGGTGAGGTGGGAATTGATGAGAGTTAGGATTTGGGCAGTGACAATTTGGAAAACATCTAATTTATGGAATGTGGAAGAGGGGAGACTGGTTGAGAACGTGTTAGAAAAGCCACAACTGGAATGAAACGGAGTGTTTTATTTTGGAAGAACTAGGATGGCTTCCTCATCAGAAATTATCCAGTGAAGCGTGTAAAATAGTCTTTTATTTGTCATCCCTCAAGTCTATTCAAGAAGCCCGCACTTCATTACATTCAGGAATTCTAATGTGAAGTTGCAGGCTGCTAACCACAGCACACTGGGAGAAATTTGCAGTCTTTTGCTGTGGATTGTCATATTATATCAAATGATTTGGCCTATTTACCATCCATCTCCAGATTCCAGTCTTAGCATTTTGCTTCTGATTTATGAAAATAAAGTTGTTTTTTATATGGCTGTCTGGATCTCAGGAGTAGGAGCTAACTGAGCTCTCTCCGCTGTTTAACTTTGTGATGTGTGAACTGGCAACACTGCATGGAGCACACACACTGCAGCAGTATCGGGCTGACCATGGGATTGTAGCCAGTTCCATGGGCGGAATTGTGGGCCCCTAGCTCACGATGGCATTCCAATGATCGTGGGAAAGTTTGGAGTCCATTTTGGCTTTCCAGTAAGAAACCGCAGGGAGCCGGGCAATGCAAAGCCGGTCGCAGTCCCAAGAAAATTTGTGAAGCTGGTTACGTTGTGGGTAACCTGGGTGTGGTCAATGCTACTTATTGGCCTGAATTTTTCAGTCGGCCTGCCCATCAAAGGACACACGATAATATCAGGCGTGCGACTGGACTTCATTGCGCTGTCTCGCGATGTTTCATTCAGTGGGCGAGCGCCAGAGTCGGCTGCGTGCCCGCCTAAAACTGATAGGCCTGTTAAGGCCATTAACAAATTAATTAATGTCATTGTTAACACGGCCTGTCCAACCTCACGCTTGTCGGACAGGCGAAAAGGCCAAGCGGCCTTTACGTTTTTTTAGGAAACGTCATCCACGAGCGGGACGAGGTTTCCTAAAGCATTTATGGATCAAAATTGGAAGTTTTGTGAAATATAAAAAACATGTCCCATCTCATGTCACATGAGTGGACATGTTTATATAATCTTTTTTTTCTATTTTTTTAAATTATTCAGTAGTCACTCCCATCGTCTAAGGCAGCTCCGCGCATGCGTGAAAGAGCGCTGGTCCCGACTCTCCCTCTCCGCCCCCACCACCCCCCCCCCACCCCACCCCCTCACCGACAGCTAGTGCTGAGTGGCTACGGCTCAAGTCTTATGCTGGGTGAGCCTTGATTGGCCCAGCCGCATAAAATGGAGGCGCGGAGCCGATCGTGGGCGGCAGTCGACTCCACGACCGCTCCTACCCGCTCCTGCCCACTGAGCCCGCCCACTGACTGAAAAATTCAAGCCATTATTTTTGAACATGCATGGCCAAAGGGAGGAATCCGCTCTGGAAAGCAAGGCATCGGTGAGCTGTTTCACACAGCAAATTGGCTAATGCTGCCGGCAGCATTAGTAATGTCTTGGAAGGAGCAGTGACCTAGGCTGTGCCATCTATAGCAATTGACTGCAGATCTCCTTGCAGGGTGGTGACACTGCTTTGCCAGTGTTTGCCTGATACAAGGAAACCATCTAAGATAAATGCTCCGCGGAACTGCAGATTGCATCTGTAACCTCTCCCTCCAGGTGCAACAGTTCACCCCTTCCCTCCCCCCCTCCTCCCAAAGAGACCCTCTATGAGCTACTTCTACAACAACAACAAAAATAACTTGTAACTATATTGCTCCATTAACGTTACAAAATCTCCCACGGCGCTTCGCAGGAGCATTATAAAATAAAATATCACATCAAATCACGCAAGGAGATATTAGATCAGATGACCAAAAGCTTAGTCAAATAGGTAAGTTTCAAGAAGGGTCTTAAAGGAGGAGAGTGAGGTGGGGAGGTGGAGAGTTGAAGTGAGGGTATTCCAGAGCTTTGGACCCAAAGAGCCGAAGAGACAAATGTAACGCAAGAACCCCATTATTATTCAGAGCCCACGATAGTGGCTAAAAAAAATGTTTAAACATTTTAAATCAAAATAACTGACAAGCTAGTACACAGAAATGTATCCAAAAGCCTTGAGCAGCTTCACATGAGTGCAGTTGAGGATTCCTTTAATTAGTGTTTGTAATACCTGCTGTTATGATCTCTTGTAGACACTTTTTAAAATTCGTTCATGGGATATGGCTGTCGCTGGCTAGGCCAGCATCCCTAATTGCCCTTGAGAAGGTGATGGTGAGTTGCAGTCCATTTGGTGTAGGTACACCCACAGCGCTGTTAGGAAGAGAGTTCCAGGATTTTGATCCAGGGACAGTGAAGGAACGACGAAATATTTCCAAGTCAAGATTGTGAGTGGTGGTGGTGTTCCCATGCATCTGCTGCCTTTGGCTTTCTAGATAGCAGAGGTCATGTGTTTGGAAGGTGCTGTCTAAGGAGTCTTGATGAGCTCCTGCAGTGCATCTTGTAGATGGTACACACACTGCTGCTACTGTTTGTCGGTGGTGGAGGAAGTGAATGTTTGTGGATGGGGTGCCAATCAAGTGGGCTGCTTTGTCCTGGACGGTGTCAAGCTTCTTGAATGTCGTTGGGGCTGCACTCATCCAGGCAAGTGGGAAGTATTCCATCACACTCCTGACTTGTGCCTTGTGGCTGGTGGACAGGCTTTGGGGAATCAGGAGGTGGCTATTAGTATTTAAAGGGAAATTCGAACACCCAATGATCAACTGCCGCAAGCTTCGACAGTTTAAAACAAATGAATTTTACTCTACAAGAAACAAGTAAAGCAAAGGCTACTAAATAAACACTGCCTTAGGTGAATACTTATGCTTTACATTGAAAAGCATTATAAAACAAAATCACATGTGCTTTAAAGTATCGCTGAAAAAAGACATTTGTCAAAGCTTTTCCCCTTGCACTCATCAGGATAATTGAAAGGATATTGTTATGATCCCAGCTGACGTTACTACTGGAGAAGTCGGATCTTAGAGTGGAACCCGGCTTGATTGATCCTAACTTTTTTTTTATTAGAAACGTGGAGGGCGGCTACTGAACAGAGTTACAGGAGTCAGCTGATGAACTTTTAACAAAAGCATAAAACATTTATTAAACGAGAAAAGCTGAACTATATTATAATACTTCTCCACCCACAACTATATCTTCACAGATATATGGAGATTTGCAAGGATAAGACAAGTTACAAAAGCTATCTTGTACTCTAATGTTCACAGTAATTGCACAGTCCATGTGAACCAATAGGTGATCTATGGTCAGGCACGCCACTCTCTGAAATCAACTGACAGATGCCACCTTAAACAGGTACAATGGATCCCTCATCAATTTTCCCCTCAGACGCTCATCACACCATGAGCCAACCAGTCTCACTGAACTCCATCTTTCACATGAGGGCTTTCAGTCTCCATTCTCGAAGAACTTGCTTTGGAATCTTGTCCTAAATGATGCCTTCTCTCAGAAGCATTCTGCAAGGGTCCACCTCCAGGGTTTTGAATTCTCCATTCAATAGAATTCTCCCCTGGATTGCCACATGTGTTCAAACGTCCTTCCACGTACTCTTTCTCACTGACTCAGCCATGCCAGCAGAACATCACTGCTTCACATGCCCATATTAAAGAGTTACAGGCCTTCACAGTCTCCTTCCATCTTCTGGCTTCTCACAAATCTATTTTGCTTTACGTCTGCATCCTGCAGCTTTCTCCCTTTAAGCTTGGGGCCTTCCTCTCTGCTCTTAACTTTCACTTCCACTGAAGAGGGTCTTGTTCCAAATTCCTGTATTTGTCCTTTGACTTAACATAAAGGGTGTCTTCGGGTCTCTTGTTTTCGTTTAGAATCTGCCCCCAGCAGCTCCCTCTCCCAGTAGACTGCTAGCAGCTTGGTATCTCCCTTGAGATCCCGAACTCTCTTGACATTCACTGTTACTTTAACTTGAGAGGAACTCATCCAAGATTCTTAGACTTACTTTCTTCAGCAATCACCTTGCATGTCCAGCTAGAGAGAGATTTAAACTGCTTCCTTCACCTTAGAGCATAATGACCAACCGAGCCAAAATGCTTTCAGTTTCTCTGTGTGGGCAGTATGCCAAGGTGACAAGGATTTGTTCAGAACCAAGGGCCTATGAAGTCATCACACACAGAGGTGCAATAGAGAGGTGTAAGTGAGGACAAATCAGATCCATACCAGCCCCGTCAGCCACCACGTAGCTCTGTCGCAGCCAGGACAAGCTCCAGACTGCAACCAGGAATCACACCAAAAATGACAATCCCACAGATCACTGTGGGAAATCCAAGGAACCTCCAGAAGAGTTTACCATCCAAAGATCTGGGCTTACCAGTAGATGACCCCTACATTTTAGAGTCTCATATATTCACCAGTCCTATACACTTATGTAACAGTGACTAAACATGAACAGGTATTTTAAATAGTTATACTTTGTTGGGAGGGGGGAAAAATATCTTTAAGAAGAAAGGGGGACGTTGTAATAAGCCTTTGAGGCAGGCCGTCACTTTAAGGGAAGTGTGCCACGCAGTCCAGCCTCAGCTTCACTTCGGCCTGGAGCAGAACACAGCAGCTGCAACCCCGCTGCTGATGTCCTCAACCTTTCTGCTCATGTATATCTGTTCACATGTGCCTAGAATTAATAAATGAACCCACAACGTGTTTGCACAATCCCTTATCAACGATTGGTGCCTTGGTGTTATTATTAACGCAAACGACGATGACTGCCATTCAAAGACAACTGAAAGTGCAGTTACTTTGGCATTGGTTGAAAGCAAGAATAATTTGTGTTTGTTAGCTAGCTGCTGTTCCAATTTCTCAGCACAGCGAATTCATTCAGGTGAGTTGCACCTTGGTATTTAGCATTTGTTCTGGCCTTAAAGGAATGATTGGAGGACACGGAAGAGACTAGCAATTAAGTTTTCTTTTTAACTTACCTTAATATGGAGCCAGGCGACAAAGAGATTCTCCTCCAGCTCCCTTATTAACACTGTGAGTTGCTGCCAGTCCACACCGACCACTCTTCTTCCCTTTTTGTTTATCTTTCTTTTAATTCTTGCATAGAATTTGGCATCACTGGCTAATTTGCCCTTGAGAAGGTGGTGGTAAGCTACCTTCTTGAACCACTGCAGTCCATGTGGTGTAGGTACACCCACAGTGCTGTTAGGGAGGGAGGTCCAGGATGTTGACCCAGTGACAGTGAAGGGTTGGCATTCTTGTTCCAAGTGGGGAAGGTGTGTCACTTACAGGGGAACTGTAGCAGTGTTCCCATGCATCTGCTGCATTGTTCTTCTAGATGGTAGAGGTCGTGAGTTTGGAAGGTGCAGTCGAAGGAGACTAGGTGATCACTTGCTTTCCTGGAGTTATCCGTGGAATGACCTTGACATCCAATCCAGCTGGAATTTGAAGTGAATTGACTCTCATTGAGGTGTCATGACACATTTTGCTGGAATTTGTTTATGAATGATTGAGGACAAATTTAAGAGCACTCTGGGGTCTCTTTCTTTGGCTGGGGGAGATCAGTGCACCAATAATTTCTCACCCAGTATTAGCAGGTATTTAATTTAGACCACATGTAGTAGTATTTACTTTTGAACTGAGTAAAGGCAAGGATTGGAGCCTAGTGGTCAGAATGGTTATGCTTTTTCATATGGTGCTAATTGATTGAAAAATGGTGAAGGTATTAATCCATGAAGCCTGTGAACAGTGATCTTTCAATTTCCTCTGTGCGGCTTGATTGACAGCTCTTCATTTGGAGGACTGGCGATTTGGCAATTTCTAGTTCAACTTGTGCTTTTTCATGCTGCTGTGTAGTTCTGCTTCTGTAGATAAATTTTGACAATTAATTTTAAACTGGAATGTCACCGTCCGACAATTTGATATTCACTGCCTTGCAGAGTAGATGAATGTGCAATCGTTAGCCCATGTGATCCCTGGTGTATAGTTCCATTGGCAAAAAGGTATTGTTCATTTGAATTCAGAAAAAGACACGGATTATCTTATGGGAACTCTTTGTTATGAACACATGAAATAAAACTGCTGAGAAAAACGTCTAAGCCATAACAACCAGGAGCAGTTAAATATCTCTTAAAAATATTAATACTGCCAGTACAATGTCTGTGTGGACTTTTGTTATGCCGTGAAACGTCAACATGAGAAATATGTTAGTTTAGGTAGCCCAGTGACAGGGTGCATTAATATTCAAAAGTGCTAGGTCAAGTGGGAGGAATAAACGTGAAGAAATAATTTATCATTTTCAGCCATTCTTCTGTACTTTCGAGTGCATGTTTGGAGATCACTATTCGTAGTGGCCTTGAAACAGGTTGCATATGTATTGTCTAGACAGGGCAATGGTAAGTGGCAAAAAGAATGGGTTCTAAAAGAGATGAGGAAAGAACTAAAAATGTACATTAGCATATTGAATGCACATCCACTGTCAAGAACAGATTGCCTGGTCATTATTTTCATTGCTGTTTGTGGAACCTTGTTATGCTCAAATAGGCTCCTGTGTTTGCTTGTATCACAACAGGGACTCTCCTTCAGAACTGCTCCATTGGCTGTGAAGCGCTTTGGTTTACCCTGAGGACATGAAAGGCACTATAACAATGCAAATTCATTCCTTATTCCTGCTTGAGCTTGATATGAATTTGGATCGAGTCCCTGGCAGCTCACTGTGAAACCAGTGAATGCCTCGTAATGATACATCTGTCTGATCTTTACCCAACTCCCTCAACAAAGGTGAGACTGCTCCACAACCCTGTGTAGTGCTTAATAAGCAGGAAGGTAAGATCTGCGACCATATAAGCTCGGAGTCTGAGTACATGAATTTAAGATGCTTCATGTAAATAAGCATTGATGCCCTGAAACTCCATGAGAGACCTATCATTCTCGTGTCATAGCTCTAGTTGAAGCCCGAAAGAAAGTCAAGTAAGTGCCTGAATTCTTGGTGTTGTATCTATTTGGGTTAATAAATAAATCAATTGTGGTTTACCAACAGAAGTTTGTCCTCTTCTGTGTTTTAAATACACAGAAATGTTGCGCTTTAATGCACCGTTCACCTTGTTCACTTCACCAGGATAAGCAAAATATCCTACTGCATGTCATAAAACCACAAGGTGCATATAGGTAATGAAGATCCTTTGGCCCATCTCACACCAAACCTATAATATCCCTCACATTCCAGAGTTATACCGAAAGCAAAGACAAGTGCTGAAGTGATGTGAAGACATTGTTCACTTTTACCCAGTTTGTACCAAAGAATGGCTCTGGAATGGATGGTCCAGAGGCAGGAGGCATCGTACAATGAGGTATAGTGCCATGGAGTAACAGGATGTAAGTTTACATAGGACTGCGTGAAACATCCATCAGGCTGAAATTTCCTTTTCAGTGCATGAGTAGGGATCAGTTGGAGGAGCAAGTCTCCCTGCCATTATGAAACCCAATCAATTAACAGTGGGTGAAGCACTTCATCGGATTACCACCTCTGCCTATGGTGAAGAGAGAAATGATGTTTTTTCATCCAGAGACCTCTGGTCCTCCGCTGTGGAGACACAAAGATTGTATTGGCTTTTTAGCAGCCATTCCCCTCAATATAAATCAATGGGCTCTAACATTAGCATGGTGCAGGTCAAGGTACAAGAAGCTTTGAAGTACACTTGTGCAGGTAGTGAAAGGAGCATTGCGGCACCATAAGAATAAGTACAGTGTAATACCGGCCCACTAAATTTCACAGTCAATGTTGACTATACAGCCAGGAGCCCTTGAGTACAATTTGTCTTTTACTCTTGTTTTCTAACAGAAAGTCATAATCTGTAGAAGGCCTGATGGAGTGATAGTAGCTTTGAAATCACATACAGCAGCTGTAACATCTTGTGCTGTTTTTACAAAATGTGCTTTTTCCCATACTCCGATCAGAAACTGCAGCTGTACATTCAGACTGTTCATGGTTTCCAGGGTCAGCAGGTTATATTAATCTTTAAAATTTGTGCACTGTAAATAGCGAGGATCTCTGACTTGTTGCTGCATTCCCTGGCCCATTGCTACTTACGCTGGCATCGGTATTGATGCTGGTCATTGAAAAGGGACAAAATACATCTCAGGATTCTTGCCAATTTGTTGCTATTTTTCCCATTTATTTCAGTGGCAAGTGCCAAACAACATTGCATAACATGAGCGATGGGCACCACCAGGCCCAAGTGCATGAAACAATAAATGTTGCGTGGGACAGTGCAGAGATTCCCAACAAGTTACAGACCTCCTGTTGCTCACTCTGCCCTCTAGACCTGCCAAATAAGCTGCAAAACCCTGAGTCCTACCAAGAAAAAAGTATTTCAGGTAATGTGTGAAATGGCAACAGAGAATTTCCCAAACTACAATTAAACAATAATTGAATTTGGTTGGTTGAAATTTCTTTTACGTTTGCTCCTCAGTCATCTGCCACATCAAAGCAGACCTGCTGGATTTTCTGAGCTGTTGCCAGTCTCATCAGAAATAGTAAATGTCCTGGCTTTCAGCATTACAGACGTGACTTTCGAGAGTGGGTGGAAGGGGGGAGCAATTTAATTTTGCTGTAATGCGATAGTGTAAAACGGGCAACAGTGAATCGGCAGATTTGTTTAACACGTTTCCCAAACTTTATCCCTGCTGACTTCGAAAGCGCTTCCGATTTGCTGTGTCTTTCGTGATTACACTCAGTCAAGATTACTCGACGTGCTGCCTTCGAACTCAAGAGAGACCAGTTTGAGCCTTAATCATGCGGGAAAGGGAGGTAAAGAACAGAAAATGGGGAGGAGACCATTTTAGTATCAACCACCCCAGCGTCAAAGTGGCCTGTTTGATTTGGCCTGCCTGGTCCACGTGTAGCTCAGTTTTACTTCCCATTTAGCTGATCATGAAAAATGGGCGGCCAATCCGATCACCTCAGTTTCCCACAGGGTGGCCTATGATTAACGTCAGTCCCTCCCGCTTAGTGTGCAGCGCTGGCAGAATTCAGCTGATTTTCCCAGGTGGGAGAGGTAGTTCCTGCTTGTCAGAGCTCACAATTGAGCCAGGAATTCTCCCCCTAGTTTCATGGTGGACAGGACATTGGTACTGATATTGCATTGATGTTGGTATTGCATGCTACCATTCTTTAAATGCAAATTAGAACAGTCATGAGCGTGAACTCTAGTTGACTTTTACTCATGCAAAGCTTGCAAATCCGAAATGTGTGACATCGCTAAGACGTCAATGCAATTTCCCAACTTTACTGCCAACTTCCAGCTCCAAACACAAATCGTGAGGGGTAAAAATTGCAAGGTGTTCCAACCGTCGAGGCCTGACTCTTCTGGTCGGCAAGCAGGGGTGGGCTCTGCTCGCTGATGCATAAAATGATGCGCGGTGACATCAGGCATGCGTCCCGATGTCACTGTGCATCATTCCGATCTCCAATTAGCAGGCGCACACTGGACCATAAGATCATAAGACATAGGAACAGAAATTAGGCCATTTGGCCCTTCGAGTTTGCTCTGCCATTCAACTATGGCTGATCAGTTTCTCAACTAGAGTTGGCCGCACGCCCGCTAAATTGTCAAGGGCCTATTAAGTCCACTTAAGAACGAATTAAAATAAATAACGGAGCTGTCCATCCAACCTTAAAGGTTGGCGGGCAGGTGAAGAGCCCAGGCGGCCTTCAAATTTATCATGAAACCTCATCCCACCCATGGATGAGGTTTCATGAAGGATTTATAAATCAAATAAATTATTTTTAATCAAAATTCATTGACATGTTCCAGCACATGAGGGAACGTGTCTGAAAACATTTTTTCCTCTTTATTTACATTTTTCAATATGCATTTAAACTCCCTCAGGCAGCTTTGTACCTCAGAGAGAGATTTCTGTGCTCTACCACACACATGCGCGAAAGAGCACAGGCCCCAACTCAGGGAGCGCTCAGCGCTTCTGGGTGTGTGTTACCCTGGATGGGCTTTAATTGGCCCACCCACGTAAGATGGCAGCCCACAGCCGAACGTGGGCGGCAATCGCCTGCGTGCCCGCCCGTGCCTGCTCTTGCTCAGCGCCGCCCCCCCCCCCCACCGGGCGGGGAGAAAATTCTCCCCCTAGTTTCATGGTGGACATGACATTGGTACTGATATTGCATTGATATTGTTATTGCATGCTACCATTCCTTAAAGGCATATTACAACAGTCATGAGTGTGAACTCTAGTTGACTTTTACTCACACTAGCTTGGGTTCTCTAACATGATTTATATTGTTTTTACACTTTTCCCTGCTTATATGTGTTAACCCAGTAGCGATCAAGGAACAGGGACAGATCCAGCCCACTCCAAATGACTAGGACTCAGGACCACAGTGGGCCTCACACTGCAATTAACCACTAAGTAACCAGGGGAAGGTGTGATGTAAAAATGCTCCTTCCACCAAACCTGCATGATACTGACTGTCACGTCCTGGGTAAACGCAGGATCAGGAGGTGTCTCACCAAGGGGAAAAAAGAACGCATTTCCTGTCCTCAAAGATCTTCACTGGATTCAAAGGAGTTGAGTGACAGCCCCCTGTAGCAGCATAGAGCTGTCAGGTTAATTAGAAATTCAGCCTGCTCTACCAACTTGTAGATGGCTGTGCCAGTGTGCACGTTGTAAAGACTCATTTCTTGTTGTCCTTGATAAGCTAGTGGTGAGCTACCTTTTTGGACCCCTGCAGTCCTAGTGGCCTAGGGCTCCCACAGTGATATTGGGAAGGGAATTTCAGGATTCTGGCTCAATAACAATGAAGGAACAATGATATATTTCCAAGTTAGGATAGTGTGTAGCTTGGCAGAGAACCTGGAGGTGTTCCCATATGTCTGCTGTCCTTGTCCTTCTAGCTGGTAGAGCTTGCAGGTTTGGAAAGTGCTGCCGAAGGAACCTTGGTGAGTTGCCACGGGTACATGCTGTAAACGGTACAAACTGCAGCCACCGTGCACCGATGATGAGGGGATTAAAGGCTTAAGGTGGTGGGTGGGTGGGGTGCTGATCAGGTCATTTGCTTTGACCTAGATGGCGTACAGATTCAGTTGTATACCCTTCGGTTTAGAGTTATAAACAGCAATAACTGAAGAGTTTTTCCACTATTCAACAGCCTAAAGCAGGGTCCTGTTGCTATGGCTGGATGTCCCTCACCCGATTCACCTAACCCTGGATACTTTCACTATCCTCTGAAATGGCACAGATTTCATTTCAATATGTCAGGATAAAGACCAATTGTGCCTGAAAAGAAAAATAAAAATGTTGCTTCACTAATTTATTTGCACTCAAAACACATTTGAAAAACAGAAGGATTTTACAAATATCAGAGACAGAGAATAATTTAAACAGTTTCATAAACAGTAACTTAAAGGAAGATGATAAAAGATAGTGCAAACTACAGCTGCATGAGACAACTGGTACAAAACAGCTTTACTTTACACTTAGCAGGCAGTTCCGAACCTTCAGAAATATTTGTCTTCCTCGTCAAGAAATGTAATATGATACTTCTGTCAAATGCAGATTTTATTTTGAGGAGCTTTCAGTTTCCTTTCTTTGGTACTCATTCCGTATTATTCATCTTTGCCACCATGATGAGATACATTTATGGCACTCACGTACTTTATGGAATTATAGAAGCTTTAATAACTTACTTCACTATCGTGGTTCAAGTTTCCAATGTCCTTTTGTGACTGGAGATTAGAGCTTGGGCCATAAAAATAGATACCTACATAGTCAATGAATTCAAGGACAAAAAATTCAGGTTTTGATAAGCATGGCCAGCTTTATTCCTCTAATTTTGGTCTCTATTTTCTGTTCCGTACCAAAACCAAAGTACCATGTCACTAGCCTAAGTATCTCATTTCCATTTATTGAGGCAGTAAATTTGAATCACATCAGTTAACATCTGATAAGATGTCAATTTACTGCTAACTCTATAGTAAGATGTTGAGTATCGGAATGTAGCATTCATGGCTTAGACGTAAGTGTGTGCATTATCACCTTGCTGTCCAACAATTTGAAAACTGTCCTCCATATTTCAGTTTAAAGTTACATCCAACATTAGTTCTGAGCTGTTACACTGCACGGGTGACATTTCAGCGGTGCCATAGGGTATTTGATCCCCAGCATCTGTATCTCCATTTATTTTTCTGATCTATGATCCTGTTTATACCCTGGCAATTATCCAGCTGTTTTAAGATGACAAGTGGCACAGCTTTCAGACGAGACCTTCACTGACAGCACAGACGTATAAAATTACCCCCCGAACGGATTTTGTTGAAAGTTAATTCAACATATCGATCAAGTTGTAGTGAAAACATCTTCTAATCTCTATTCTTATCCGGCTTTTGTTAATTTTGTACTCATGTCCTTATTGTACCTTAATGCTCGTAAAGTGCTACAGAGCATTACATAGATTTTAAGCATTGGGTGGATCATCTTCTTTAGACAACATTGTAATGAGTAAAAATTGCTTCTGGTAAGCACACGCTGAAGTTAGTGTGTAGCTTACTTTGAAGTTTGTATATGTGTGTTTTAGTTTTGATCATTCGTGTGATGTGGGGATTGCTGGCAAGGCCAGCCTTTATAGTCCATCAGAAGGTGGTGGTGATGAGCCACTTTTATCACAACTGAGTGATTTTCCAGGGCCACTCACAGGGTACTTAAGGGTCAACCACTTTTCTGTGTGTCTGGAATCACATTTAGGCCACACTGGAGGTAAGGGCAGCAGATTTCCTTAAAGACATTAGTGAACCCAATGGACCTTTAGGGTGATCCAACAGTTTCATAGTTGCCATTGCCCGTTACTTGCTTTTTATTCCAGGTTTATTCAATTAACTACATTTGAATTTTCCCAACTGCCTTAGTGGGATATAAACCCAAATCTCCAGATTACCAGTTCAGTAACATAACCATTATGTTACCATGCCCTATATGAAGTTACTGCTTGTTATGAGAGAGCCTTTCAGTAAAGCTAAGTTATTTAAAAATCCCAGAGGGAAACTTTAAACAACTGTCACAACCTATATTTTTAACTGGTATGTTTGAGATGCAACTCTAAATGCAGGAATCAGAGCCCCCAGTTCTCAAGAAGTTTTATATTCAACTAAATAAAACATACACATTAAACACATATACATGGCTACAAATTACTACTATCGTAACTTTTAACAAATTCATAAACTAATCTTCATTAAGGCTACAGCAACCCATAGACTTAAGCAGACACCAGCAAAGTATTTTCGGCTTACAAATTCAAAATTAGGTTCCTTTCACTTTGGTTCCTGTGGAGACAGTTATAGGCTTACATGGCTTTGATCTCACATTGCCTCTAATCTACACACACAAAAACTGCTGAAGTTATACCAAGCACAGCCTATTGAATATAAATTCTCATTACATCACCAGCCCCTTTGAACTCTACCTCTCCTAACAATAAAACCCCTTTCATAGGTATCAATTTTATTAGTAATGTAAACATATTGCTTGGTCTCTGCTAGCTTGGCACCAGTTTTCACCCCACTTCTTGAATTCTCTATTCAAAAAATACAAATGCACTCTACTCTACCTCTCTTACACCTCAAAACTAGAACATATTAAAGCACCCAGATAGCTGGCTTTAATCCAGCTAAGACACACCCACAGACTAAACCTCTATTTTAAAAGAAAAAATATATTCTAATAATATTATTATATAGCTTCATGGCACTACTATATGCAAGTTAGTCCTTCTATTAGTGTCCTCATTACTATTTTGATAATTTTAGTAGACTACTTTCATCACCCATGCAAACACTGCACAAAATAAAATCCAGTTTATCTGAAGTATATTGTATGGGTTTGACATATAAAAAAAGCAGTCAAAGGCAAATAACTAACCTGTCTGTCACTGCATTCTTATGATTTTCTCAGGTCATTGAATTTCTCTGACACCCTAAACCCCAAAACCTTCCCTGCCCCACCCAACCCTTCCAACCCCTCATGTCTTCCAAAGTCTTTAGGTTAGTATACTGGAGTTTTATAAACTGATTTTAGTCATTAAGTCAAGTGATTAGAAAAGTGCTGCTAGCCAGGTCACTGACCACCACATCATTCCCAAAGATTAGCAGCACGAATGTGGAGCAATTAGATAGCTCTGTCTTAAAAGAGAGAGATTATTCATTAAATAAATGATTACTTGGCAGTGGAGATAAGACAGTTTTTTCCATTTTTGGTGCTTTGCAATAGACCTGTTCAAATTTAAATTGATTGCTTTGGGATTGCTTTGGATCCATTAATATATTGCTGCATTTGACATTCCTTAATGGCTCTAATTAGCTTTTTTGCTCTTTGCATTTTGGCTTCAAATATGCATCACAAGTATATCTTTCCAATTTTGGATACTTTCTTCCATTAAGTAGAATGACTTGGCTGTCATACATTCAAAACGTGAAAGTGCAAATAATAGACTCATTAGAACCTTTATTTAAAAAGAACATTTTTTAGTAAAATTGTACTGGTATATTAGAAAATGTGATAATGTAAACAGTGTTTATTACAGAATGATAATGATGACTTAGTGATATCAAAATAATTACTCCTTGCTCGAGGTGCATAAAAATTGTATTAAATAACTTCATAAATTATCCACCCAATACCCACAAGCAAAGCTTGTGAAACATAGTTGAAACCTATTAATGCTGTCAATAGGAAAAGTCTGTGCAGATGGTAGCAGTCAAGGTCAAGAAATAAATTGGAAAATTATGCTGCTGATAGCCAAGGCACCATCTTGGAAGAGCTGCCTCAGGGTTCGGAGCGCCTTGGTTCAACCATCTCAAGACTGCTTTCAGCTTAACATTGGTATCAAATGTCATACCTTGGTTCACTGACCCCAGTAGTCCAGCTGGGAAACTGGGCAGAGAAAAAAAAACTACAAATTGCAAAACCGACGCTGTCAGTGGTAGACTGGAAACCATAGCGATAACATTTACTGCATGGAGACTGAAGCCAAGTGGAAGCCAAATATCACCACTTCAACTATCGACAAGGAGCTGCTGAAGTGACAGGAAGTGTTAATGGCTGATGTGGATACGGGTGCTGTTTTAATATTTAAAAGTGCTGCACTAGACAAAACAGAGTCTAAGGTTGACTATTCCTACAGGTGCTGTACATAAATTAAACAAATCTCAATATCTCCTCATTTAGGGGCTTCAGAGAAATGAAGGCCAAAAATGTTTTACTAAACTGTCAGTTTTATTTTCCTATGAAATGAAAGAAACCTCATCTCTTATTAACTGGTTTCAGATGTTTTAAGGTGTGGGATTAAATCAGCCGCCCTAGCATGTAAAATAACTTTGAGAATCAGTATTGTTTGAATAATGATCTCAGATATTTAAGTGTGAATGGGTTAATGTGATTTGCTTTGGAAACACATTTGTTCATAAAGTCACACTCACATGCAGACAATATGCCTGCATTAATTCACTGCAAATCTTGACACCTGTGGTGCAATTATTACATGAGTGAAAGCTGCAGCACAGCTCACACAGGAAGTAAAGCTGATCCTTCCAGCAACTATTTTGACACTTTGACAGCCTTATCAAGGTCCCCAGCTATGATTTTTTTTCAAAGTCATGGCTACAACTCAATTGACATTGGAGGAAAATGTGGCAAATTCTGTTTAAGTGTACCATGGTAGGATATAAAATGTACAAAGCCCTTTAACCTTTGTGTGAATTTAGTTCAGATTCAAATTAAAGCAATTTAAAAATTAATTCTGAAATCTTTGGGGACCTGAATTCCAGTGGCTTCTGATAGGTTGTACAGCCAAAAAAGTACCCCAGAGGACAATGCCTCGCTCAAGCCAGAGGAACATGAAAAAATTGCCACAATTTATGTTCCAATCTTTGTGATGCTGCAAGATATTTCTGTCAAAACGTATGGTCACCAAAATACATTTTTGGGAGAGCCCAAAAATCTGGTTATAAGTATTATTTAAAAATTTGAACCTCCTATAAAATGAACCATGGAGATCTTGTGATGCAGTGAAGTAGCTACCCTGCTTCTGAGTCAAGAGCTCTGGGTTCAAATTCCACTCCAGACCTTGATGGTCAAGGAAGGTGCATTCATGATGTGGCCAAACAGGTTAAATATCAACTTATAAATCCTTCCAGCATATGCCAATGATGGGCAGTAAGAGCAAGAGAGATTCTTGGTATTAGAAAAGAAAATTGGAGCATCTACCATCACTATTCATTGCTCCAGGCTACATCATGAATGTAAAAGTGCATGTCGCCACAGCAACTCGGACTCCTTGGGAGGCCAGTTGGATCAGTTGGCTGGACAGCTGGTGAGGTTCAGATTGGAGCCAACAGCATGGGGCTTGATCCCCGTCCTGGCTGGGATGCATTCGAGACCTGTCTCCTTGCCTTACCGGTGGTGGAAGTTGTGGCATTATGAGTTGGGCCTACCTTCAGGCAGAGAAATAAAGAGGAAGACAATGAACCATATTATAAATTCTGGTTTATGTTTATCCTGATAACTCAGAGCCACATAGGGTTTTGCATCTATTGCAATGCCCAGACTGTAGCCTTTAGACAAACAAATTTCAGATGAACATTGGTAAAAATCATAGAATGATATGGCACACAAGGAGATCATTCAGCCCATTGTGTCTATGCTTGCTCTTTGGTAGAGCTATCCAATTAATCCCACACCCTTGCTCTTTCCCCGTAAGCCTCCAAATGAATCCCCTTCAAGCACTTAGCCCTTTTCAAGGTTGCTAAAAAACCGTTCCTTCAGGCAATGCATTCCAATTCAGAACAGGACTGGAAGTATAAACTGCAAAACCAGATAAGATATACGCCATAAAAAGCATTCACTGAAATTGATGGTGAAAATCTCTGGCTGTTTGAAGATTATTATAGATAAATATTTTTTTTAAATTGCATAGAATATCCAAACAGAATAAACAAGAAAAAAAATACTGTCTAGGTGATAAGTGTATTTACTGGATCAGCATATCATTTCACAAGCTACAGCATCAACTGGACAGCAAGCCATCAGTTACACTATTTGTCCCTGATATTTCAATTTCAGAGATGAATCTTTTGTTCAGTAAACCTTAGTGATATTTGCAATGTAAAAATATGATTAAACTAATCCAAGAAGTTCCGAGAAATAGACAACAACTGATTTAATCAAAAACTTGACGCACCATGTCCCAAATAGTAATCTTTGAAAATTGATGTAATTAGCGGCATATTCTGTTTATTGATGCACAAACAACAACATCAACCTGAATTTATATAGCACCTTTAACATGGTAAAATGTCTCAAGGCACTTCATAAGAGCATTATCAAGCAAAACTTGACAGTGAACTACATTAAGAGGTTTCAGGACAACTGAAAGAATCCAAGGCAAAAATAGCAAAGGCACTATTACACATAATTAATAATTTGATAGAAAAGTGTATAGGCCCAAATGTTACATTTATATTTATAAAGAAAGATGGAGCATGTTATGTCAATTTACCACCAATCGTTGGAAAAATAATGGAACCCCGACTAAAGGGAAACATTTTTTTAAAAAATCTAGAAACTAAAAATAAAATAATGAATAGTCTACAT
Organism: Carcharodon carcharias; assembly: GCF_017639515.1. Lineage (NCBI taxonomy): Eukaryota > Metazoa > Chordata > Chondrichthyes > Lamniformes > Lamnidae > Carcharodon > Carcharodon carcharias. The sequence continues at coordinate 221,606,948 of NC_054469.1, forward strand.
GGATTTCTAAAGGGAATATCTTGTCTGATGAATCACATTGAATTCTTTGTAGAACAATCAGAGAGAGCAGGCAAAGACTAATCATAATCTTCATCAAATGTCCTTCAATTTGACATCCACCTAGCATCATGAATTTCTGCCATGAATCTTCATGGGACTAAACAGGCCAATTCTCAACACACAGGTATGGACCATGATAGGAACCGGTGAGTGACTTTGCTTAACGCAAGGATCTTGAGGCACTGTCATTGTCCTCGTGATCTCAAAGGGATGGTGGTCAGGTTTTAGTGATGTGTCAAACCATGATAACTGGGACCACCATTCTGCTTCAGCCTTCTTCTGTTTTCACAGACAGGGAGACACAGAGTCTTCATTTGCCTGTTCTACCATTGAGGGCTTTTTGGATGGAAATTTGTCTGGCACCTCCCCTTGACCTTGCTGCTATGGGTGGCCCAACCACAAGCAAAGAGCTCCCGACAGCTTCGCTCAAGGGATCGTCAGAGCACATATGCCTCTCCACCATGTCAAGGTGGTGATCCAGGGAGGGACGTGAGTAATGCAGCAGATGTAATATATTGAGATTTCCAAAAGACTTTTGATAAAGCGCCAGATAATGAATGAGGACAGATTATGCATAGTCAGGGGATAGTTAGCGGCATGAATAGCTAGCTAGCTGAAAACCGAAAAGCAGAACAAAGGAGTAAAGGACAGAAGTTCAGAAATGGGGTTACACAGGGATAAATGCTGGGGCCACTGTTGTTCACAATTTGTATTAACAATTTAGACTTTGGAATCAAAATCAAATCTCTAAAATTGCAGATGATGCCAAATTTGGAGGGATAAGTAATAATGGAGATGACTGCAACAAATCACACGAGAACTTTAATAAACTTGAAGAATGAGCATATAATTTCCAAATTAATTTCAAAATAATTAAGAGTAAGGTATAACATTTTGGGTAAGAAAAATATGGAGGGCACATATTACTCGGGAAACAGGGATGTGAATGAGATGGAGGAGCAAAGTGATCCGGGAATTACACAAGTCACCAAAAGTTGTGACAGATCAATAAGGCCATCACAAAAGACAACCTAGTGCTGGGTTGCATTTCTCTGTTAGAACTGAAAAATATAGATGTTATGCTAAACTTCCATTGAACCTTGAATGGACCACACTTGAGTACTGTGGACAGTTCTGGTTGCTATAGTACGGAAAGGACATAGAGCCACTGGAGACATTGCAGAAAAGAATTACAAGCGTGAAACCAGAACTGCAAGGCAATAAACATCAAGAAAGGAGGAACAGATGGGGACACTTCTCACTTGGAAAACAGAAAGCTAACTGGTGGACCAATAGAGGTCTTTAAAATTATCAAAGGAATTGATGAGAGTAGACACAGGGAATATGCTTCCTCTTGTAGGGGAGAGCATAACTAGAAGCCATTGATGAAAGATAATCACCAAGAAATTCAATAGTGAATTTAGAAGAAACTTATTAATGCAGGGAGTGGTACTTATTACCATAGAGAGCATTTTGAAGCAAATAGTATAGATGGAGTTAAGGGGAGGTAAGATAAACAAATGAGGAAAAAGGGAATAGAGGGTTATAGTTGATAGAGTTACATGAGGAAGGGTGGGAGGATGCTCAAGTGGAGCTAGCATGTAATGAATGGTCTCTCCCTGCGTCATATATTCTATATAATTCTATGTAATGACCTAAAGTTTGGTCGGTGAGGGAAGGTTTTAAGGAGTGTCTTAAAAGAGAGAGCAACAGGTAGAGAGGCAAAGAGGTCCTAGAGAAGGAATATCAGACCTTAGGGCCAAGACACCTGAAAGCACAGCTGCCATTGATGGCTCTATTGAAATCAGGAGTCACACGAGGCCAGAATTGGAGAAGATCAGAGATCATGGAGGTTATAGGGCTGGATGTGATTGCGCTGAAGAGGGTGCAGAGGGGATTCACCATGATGTTGCCTGGGCTGGAGCGTTTCAGCTATGAAGAGAAACTGGATAAGCTGGCGTTGTTTTCCTTAGAGCAGAGAAGGCTGGAGATGGGGGGGGGGAGCGCGGTGCTGGTAGAGGTATATAAAATTGTGAGGGGCATAGATAGGGTAGAAATGAAGAACTTCTTCCCACTAGCAGAGGTGTCAATAATCAGGGGGGATAGATTTAAGGTAAGGGGCAAGAGATTTAGAGGGGATTTGAGGAAAGTTTTTTTTTCCAAGAGAATGGTTGGAATCTGCAACACACTGCCTGAGGGATGGTAGAGGCAGGAACCCTCACAACAGTTAAGAAGTATTTAGATGAGCTCCTGAAACACCATAGCATACAGGGCTATGGGCCAAGTGCTGGAAAATAGGATTTGAATAGATAGATGCTTGATAGCCAGCACGGACCCGATGGACTAAAGGACCTGTTTCTGTGCTGTATAACTCTATGACTCTATGGAGGAGGTTACGTAGATAGTGAGAGGCAAAGCTATGAAGGAATTTAAAACTGAGGATGAGAATACTAAAATAAAGTTATTCCCTGACCCAGGAGGCAATGTAGGTCAGTGAGCACAGAGGTGATGGATGATCCACAATCATTTTCTGCAGTGGTGGTCTCAGATGTCACCAACATAGGTCAGGAATTGAATAAAATACAAACGTACGAAATAAGAGCAGAAGTAGACAATTAGGCCCTTCGAGCTCTGCCATTCCTTAGGATCATGGCTGATCTGTTGATGTTTCAAGTTCCATATTCTCATCTACCCCCAGTAACCTTTGCTTCCCTTGCCAACCAAGAATTTCTCTATGTCTGCTTTAAAAATATTTTTCCTCAATCTGTCCCAAAAGGATGACCTCTAGGCTGAGATTTTCCGTGCCCACCGGCATCGGGTGTGTTCAGTGGCATGAGTGGACTACATGGCGCGATTGGTTTCGTTCGCTCGGCCCACCATCCCGCCATCAAACGTCAGGAGCATCATTATAATACATCTGCATATCATTATTAGGCGAGCCCGCAGGAATCGTTCCCTGCTCTCCTGCTGGATCGTCCACCCACATTGGCGGGAAAACACATTGACATGTTTCACAACAGCACATAAGCGGGCGGCATTTCACTTGGGACTTCAATGTTTGTTTGCCTACCTTGCTTCGGTCAGCGCTCATGGTCATCAGCGCCAGGCTTCACAGGCAGCACCACATCACTTTCAGGCTGGCTTACGGACAAGTCTCTACCTAACAGATCCACCGTATCTGGGTGTCTTTTCAGCTGCTGCAGGAGAAGGTCTTGCTTGAGGAACGGGGAGATGTGGCCTCAGGCAAGGGAAGAGGCTACAGGAGAGCTGTACTGGGGAAGGAGGGTATCCCAGGGTATCTGTGGAGGCACATGTTGATCTGTGCAAGTGGCCTCAAGATGGTGCGAGCTGCTGAGGCCAGATGGACATTGAGGGTACGTGTGTGAGAATGGGTGGTGATGTCGCTTGAGCTGGCAGTGAGTGAGATGCCAGTGAATGTGTGATGGGCTTGAATGTGTGAGTTTAGAGCAATGGGATGACTGCCTTACCCTGGCTGCACGGATGAGATCATTCATCCTCCATCTCCATTGGATGGCCAACCTCTTCCGGTGCAGCCTTGGCTCTGATCACCACAATCACTGCCTCCCATGCCTGGTTGGTCATGCCGCTGCCCATCCTGTGGCCAGAACAGGGGTAGAGGACATCACGACAGACCTCCATGGCATCCAAAAGGTGTTCCCATTGACACATTGCTAAACCTGGGGGCTGCAGTCTTTTTGCCTTTTGTGGACATCTTCCCTGTGGTAATCCTGGACTGGAAGCACTGAGATGTGTGCAGCACGTATCTGGAGTTTAAATATGGCGCCCAGCATGATGTAACAGTGAGGTGATGGCATGGCGGGAGAATGAGATCTTGCCTGCCATGGAAATGGCGCGTTTCCTGGGAATGCATAACTAATGCGGCGGGTTTGGAATGATACAGTTTGAAAACCTGCCATTGCAGCTGGCGGGTAAAACGGCGTTTTATGCACCCGCTACCGCACTTAGCGCAAATCTGGGGTGATTCTGCCCCTAATTTCAAATCAGTGCCTCCCTAGTTCAGGACTCACTCACAAGAGGAAACATCTTTTCCACATCCACCTTGTTGAGATCGTCCAGGATCTTGTACACTTCAGTCAAGTCACCCCTCACTCTTCTAAACTTCAGTGGAAACAAACCCAGTTTCCTCATTAGACAACCCACTCATTTCAAGTATCAATCTAGTAAACCTCCTCTGAACAGCCTCCAATGTATTTACATCTTTCCTTAAATAAGGAGACCAAAACTGCACACAATTTCAAGATGTGGTCTCGCCAATGCCCTGTGTAACTGAAGCATAACATCCTTACTTTTATGTTCAATCCCTTTCGTAATAAAGAATAGCATTCCATTCCATCTTCTTGATTATTTGCTGTACCTGCATACTAACTCTTTGTGACTCATGCACTGTAACACCTAGATCCCTCTGCACCTCAGAATTCTGCAGCCATTCTCGGCTTTTTTATTCTTCCTGCCAAAGTGAACAACTTCACATTTTCCCACATTATACTCTATCTGCCAGACTTTTGCCCACTCACTCAACCTACCTATATCCATCTGCAAACTCCTTATGACTTCTTCACAACCTAATGATATCACAGATTGAACAGGATCTATTCCTGCAATAATTTTAAGTCTATGCTGCAATCATGGGGCTATAGTTTGAGATTTGTTCACACATTTACAATATCATTGATATTATTGATTAGACTATTACCTTGCTGTTATGCCCCATTCAATATTATTTTTACAGGAATAAAGAAAATATGAACAGAAAAATTAGAGATTGAAAGGCAAAAAAAGAGTGAAGTGAAAGAGAGAGAGTCCTGAAGGGTTTCTGAGAGAGGACAATTTAGAATTCACACTAGAATGACTGTTTGGGTGAACACTCAATAATCAGCTGTTTCAAAAGTGGGTATTTCCTAATGATAAAAGCTATATTCGCCTGCTGTTATCTGATTGGCTACATTCATAACTTCACATGTCAACAAACATGACTTACAAAGCAGCTTCTTCTCAAATCAATCGAATGTTGGCAAGATTTGTAATGTACCAGAGTTTCAATTCTCTATTTTTAAACTTTATGTGCTGGCCAAAGAGATCATAGAGATATTACCAAATCTCAACAAAATTCGCCCTCGTATATATCATTACCGTATGTTCACGCAATTGTTGTTTACTTGAACATGGGATGTGGGCATCACTGGCAAGGCCAGCATTTGTTGTCCATCCCTAATTGCCCTTGACAAGATAGTGGTGGGCCGTGTTCTTGAACTGTTTCAGTCCAGGTAGTGTAGGTACACCCACAGTGCTGTTAGAGAGGGAGTTCCAGGATTTTGACTCAGCGACAGTGAAGGAATTGTGCAGGACAGTGAAGGCAACATATTTTCTAGTCAGGACGGTGTGTGACTTGGAGGGGGACTTAGTGTGTGTTGTTGCCATGTGCCTGGTGTCCATGTCCTCTAAGACGCGTTAGAGTTCACAGGTTTGGGAGGTGCTGTCAAAGACGACTTGGCGAGTTGCTGCAGTGTAATTGTAGATGGCACACACTGCTACCACTGTGCGTCTCTCTCTTAGGTGGTCTCTTGATATTGAGGATACCTTGCGGCCACTCTGGTTTGATGGATTCTGAGGTGGGTGATAAGTCCAATGTGCAATATACAGACCCTTCCACATGTGGGGTAGGCCATGCTTGAAGAGTTGAATAGATGGGCTATTTGTGCACCCTCTCCGACACCCTGACTTTGCCTCTGCACATTGCTGACGATGTCTCTCGATATGTTCGGTGCCTTCCAGGGTGAGCATCCTCCATTTTGGTCAGTCACAAACCAGGGTCTCCCATGAGTTGGCAGGGATGTTTGACCTCTTTAGTGATGCTTTGAAGGCATCCTTAAAGCGTTTCCACTGTCCTTGTGGGAGTCTCCTGCCGTGACCGAGCTCCGAGTCGAGCAGTTGCTTGGGTGTCTGGTGACAAACATCCTTCAGTTGACCTTCCCTTGCACATAGTGTCCCACCTAGATCAACAATGTCAATGTCGAGGCACCCAAGTTCCTGCACTACGATGGTGGTGCGGCGCTCGTGTCTGTCACTGTTGGGACTCTCCATGGAGGTCCCGATGCACCAGGTCCCAAACTTCATTTTGACAAATGGAAGATGGAAAGTGTGTTATTTCTTTTAACATGAGGTGGTCGTTGCACACCACAGGATCTTGGCAGAACGAGGCATTCATCTAATTGACGCGGCTGTTCCAAGATGATTGGATGCCGGGCTCTGCTGTGTGACAATAGCACGTTCTGTGCATCACCAAACACAGGGATTTGTAACCTATGTCCAGGAGCAGACATTGTGCCAGTGATAGAGTGAATGTTTAAGTCATGGATAGGTGCTGTGTTCGGAGGTAAAATTCATTCTCAAGGACCGCAAGTAAATTCACCATTCCCAGCATGCCAGAGTGGCTCTTTGTTCCAATTTTGTTAACTGATGGTCCTTTACCTCCTTTTCATTATGATGAAACTTTTCTTTAAAGTGGAGCTTTCCCTTCATGTCTGCAACTAAAAATAAGAGAAAGAAAACATACTTGTTAGGAGCTGATTAGACCATTTGGGAAGTATGTGACAGTCAATGGTAACTGTGGCTTGGCCTAAATAGCCAAGTGGTTATGGTACTGGGTTTGTAACGCTGAGATCAAGAGTTCAAATCTCACAATGGCAAACTATGAAACAATGTAACTTCATCTGAAACAGATGGAAACAGGTTTACTCAAAAGAGTATCAAGAGTTCAATGGCAACTATCTCAACTTATGACTGCCTTTAATGTTTTAAGTTGATTATTAGCAGGATATTATGTTCATCACACACTCGTGCGATATTTCAGTTGGCAGGCAGGCGTGGGAGTTGGCAATGCGCCTGCCAACAATTAAGAGGGCTATTGAGCAAATGAATCAATTAATTAAGCAGTATTTTTCACCGCCCGTCCAACCTTATGGTTGCTGGGCGAGCGAATCAGCCAAGTGGCCTTCGGATGTTTTAGGAAACCTCATCGGTGGATGAGATGAGGTTTTCAACAGTAGTTTTGAAAAAAATAAACATTTTTAAACATCGTTTTTAATATGTCCCTGTTCGTGTGACTGGGTCACATGTGGGGACATGTTTCTCTCATTTTTAAAATCTTTATTTTTGAGTCTACAATTCTTCAGCCCCCAGGGAACTCTCAGTACGCGCTCCCCCCCCCCCCCCCCGTGCATGCGCAGACTTTAGCGCTCGCCCTCCACTCTTCCCCCACCCCAGCAGCGCTGAGCTCCTCAGGGCGCCTTTGACGCTGGCTGGCTACTAAATTGGCCAGCCAGTGCGAAGTCACGGTCAGGGGGCCGATTGCAGGGGGCAAGTCGTTTCCCGACCTCTCCAGGGCCTGCCTGCCTCTCTGCCCACCCGACGACCAGAAAATCCTGGCCTGTGTGCGGCAAAAAATGGGAAAAGTGTCTCTCTCACAATCACCCTGTAAATCCAGCCAAAAATTGAGAAATGGTAGCATAGCGGGGTATGATGTTGGATTAGCAATACAGATTAATAATCCAGAGGTGTGAGTTCAAATCCCACCATAGCAGCTAGGTATTTATATTTATTTAATTAGATAAAACTGAAATAAAAAATGTATCAGTAATGGTGACCATGTGATTACTGGATTGTCATAAAAAATCTGATTCACTAATGTCCTTCGGGGAAAGGAAATCTGCCATCATTACCTGGTCTGGCCTACATGTGACTCCAGACCCCACAGCAATGTGACTGACTCTTAACTGCCCTCTGAAATTGCTTAGCAAACCATTCAGTTGTATTCCCGGTGGCAGCTCACCCATATTCAACAGGCCCTCCCTCCAAAGAAACCCTTCCCACTTGCAAGAGCTGTGCAAATTTAGTTAATATTTATGCACCAAGGACGTGTTTTTGTTTTGCTGTGGTTGTCTTATACCTTAAGCGATTCGCACATTGCTGTCACAGAATTATATCTTTCCGCTGAAAATTTCAAAACCTCCTTGTTATTTTTCTATTCCATTCAGAGAAACTCTAAAGATAAATAAATGTATGAGTTGGAGTACGTTCCAAGGTGGCAACAGAGGGAGGAGGTCAGACAATATGATAACTGCAGCAGTGAATCCCGAGCAGTTCACCAGTGCCATCTAAGCCTTGGGACCTGTTGGGTCATTGAAATATACTCCAGCCTGTGATAACTGTTATAAATGCGTACAGTTCTGACTGGTAAGGTTGGTTTTATATAGTGTGTGACCACATCATCTTTGATTATGGCAGGCCTCCTGGAAGACAGCAACATAAACCACGATTTCTTATAATCAAATTATGTAATTCAAACTGGAGTAATATTATTTATTTAACTTCATCTATATGGAAACAGCACAGTCAGAGCATACTATCAAGGAATACTTCTTAGCCCTTTCTTGAAAAGTCTTATACTGCTAGAGTTTACATTGTTAGTGGTAGAAAGATGAAGATATGAATGTCAACTATATTTATTATTATAACCTCAGGAATCATAAACTGAAATGAAGTACAATCTCAATTTTGCATCCAGTGCAGAAGGACTCCATTCAGCCCATCATGTCTGTGCCAGCTCTTTACTGGGGAAATCTTAAAATAAACCCCACTGCCCTGTTCTTGTTCCCTATCACTGTGACTTCTAATTCTTATCCAGTTTACTCTAGGATCATCAGAACAGGAGGAGGCTATTTAACACCTCGAGCCTGAACTGAGACCACGGCTGTTCAGCAACTTAACTCCACATACGCACTTTTGCCCCATATCACCTTTCCTCACAAGAATCTATCAATCTCGGTTTCAATTGAAAAAGAAACATTATCCAGCATCAATCGCTGTTTGCAAAAGAGAGTTCCGAACTTCAACCACCCTTTGATGTGAAGGAGCCTTTCCTAACTTTAGCCCTGAAAAGTCTGACTCTAAGGCCAGAATCTTGCGCACCACTGCACACCACTCTCCACTGCACACCATCTCTCCACCAGTATGATGGGATTGATGATAGGGGGACATTTAATCAGGAAGGACCTTCCCAGACATTTTATTGAATTCCAACTTCCCCATCTACCATGGTGGGATTTGAATGTGGGTTCCCCAGTGCATTACCCTGGGTCTCTGGAATGCTAGTCCAGTGACAAAACCACTATACCACCACCTCCCCAGTAAACATAGTTCATTGGGATGTTTGGCAGTAGCAATTGAGGCCATTAAATGGGCAAGTAATGCCCATTAAAGGCACTCCTGCTGCTGTTGGTATTAACCCAGCATCAGGTGCTGGCGATTACCATGTGGGGAGCATGACAAGCAAACACTGGTGTGTTCACTGGCTGGCTCCAGTGGCTGGTGGGGGGAGGGGGAATCCATCATTAAATGGCACTGACTACCGGATGGAGGGACCCTGCTTTGGGGAGAGGGTATTGTGTGATAAGACCCACCCACCCTTCCCCTTGCTGCTGCCTCCCCGACAACCTGCTCCCCTGTAAACCCCACCCTGCAAAACCCCTCCAGCCATCACTCAGCCCTGGCCTGGATCCTGGGCCTCAGATGGGTATTGTCCAGCAGTAGACACTGCCTCCCTGGTGATGCTAGTATTCAAAAGAGCTACCAGCCTCTGATTGGTTGGCTGATCTTGGCAGGTGGGACTTCCGCCCCCCCAAGGGTCCTGATCCTGGGGAAAGGCCAGCCGGTGTCAGGTGCCTGGTTGGCACATAATACTGGCAGGCGTTCCAGAAAGAAGGGACGAAGAGTTCTCACTGGCTCTCCAGCTGGCACCAAGTCCACCATCGCCAGCTCAAGATTCCGCTCTAAGTTTTAGGCTATGCCTGTTAGTCCTGTACTTCTCAACCAGGGCAAATAGTGTCACTCCTATATATCTGAGAGACATCAACTGCATACCGCAGATATTTGATACAGTTGGACAGGTTCCACATGAGATGCATTCGGAACATAATGGGCATCAAATGTGAGGACAAAGTGCCCAACACTGAGGTATTTCAAAGAGCAGAAATGTCTGGAATTGAAGCACTCATCATCAAAGCTCAGTTTATATGGAGTGGGCATGTAGTATGTATGACTAACGCTATAATCCCTATAAGGCAGTTACGTATTCACAATTTAAATTTAGACACCACCTACAAGCTAGTCTGAGATTAAGATGAACCTCAGGAAATGTGGCATGTTCACAAGAACTGGGAGAAAAACGCACAAGAAAGAACAACCGGAGAATGTGCCCAAGTACTGGCATTGTCTCCAACAAACAGCAAAGAATATGGGCAGCTAGAGGGAGGTGGTGGCATTGTGGTTTTGTCACTAGACTAGTATTCCAGGGACCCAGGGTACTGCTCTGTGGACCTGGGTTCAAATCCCACCACGGCACATAGTGAAATTTGAATCCATTAAAAAATCTTGAATTAAAAGTCTGATGATGACCGTTGTCGATTGTCGTAAAAACCCATCTGGTTCACTAATGTTCTTTAGGGAAGGAAATCTGTCGTCCTTACCCATTCTAGCCTATATGTGACTGCAGACCCACAGAAATGTGGCTGGCTCTTAAATGCCCTCTGATGGGTAATAAATGCTGGCCAAACCAGTGACGCCCACATCCCATGAAGCTCAAGAAACCAGGCAGCCCCAGCAAAATAAATCAATTCATCCCCGTGGAAAACCTTGCAGCTTTGCAGTTGGCCTCCACAGTCATGATTGAATGGACAACAGATGACTCTAGGCATGCATGAACTGCCCATCTTCGATTATGAAGGGGAACCAACAATGAGTGGAAATAGTTTCTCCCAATCGAACCTCTGTTCCGCTTGATATCTCTTAAAAGATGCAATGCTTTATACCTCCCTGTAGGAAAGCATTCCATGGGGCTGGATTTTACTGTCGGCAAGCTGGGGCGGGACCCGCTCGCCAACGTGTAAAATGATGCGTGGTGACGCTGGGCGGAACTCCTGATGTCATCCCGCCCCATTTCAATTTTCAGGCGGGCGGGGGCTCAGTGCAATCAGCTGCGCGCCCGCCAACCTATCAATGGCCAACTGAGGCCATTGACAGAGCAATTAAAGTAATCAGTGGACCTGCCCGTGCAACCTTGAGGTTGGTGGACAGGCCAGGACCCCCAGCGGGAACTAGAAAAAGCATCAAACCTCATCCACGGATGGGATGAGGTTTCATGTAGGGTTCTAAAAATTTTCATAAAGTTTTTTTGGAAATTATGAACATGCCACATTGTCACATGAGGGGACTTGTTAGGGAAATTTTATTTTTCTATGTTGAGCTTTTTTACATTTTGAGCCAATCTCCCTGAGGCAGCACTTAGCCTCAGGGAGATGAGTGTGTGTGCCTGTGGGAAACAGCGCACTCTTGGGTTTAGGAATCTCCCCCCTCCCCCCCCCCAACCCCCCCACCACCTGCACAGGGAGCACATAGCACTTCCCCCCTGGACATCACGCTGGAAGGGCCTTAATTGGCCCGCCCACGTAAAATGGCGGCACGCCTCCGATCGGGGGTGGCAATCAGAAATCCGCCTACCTGCGCCTGCCCATCAACCTCCCCTCCCAACCGGGGGAAAAGTCAGCCCATGATCTATCAGTCTTTTGCATAAAGCAAAGCTTCTTCACTCCTTTTCACTGTTAGTGGTGGCCTGAGCTTCCCGGTAACCAACTTCCAAGAGTGGCAGACTACAAAAAGATAACATGGGATTAGCAGGGGGTGGGGGGTGCAATGCTGCAGTGGTATTGTCACTGGACATCTAATCCAGAAATCCAAGGGGTAATGCCCTGGGGACCTGGGTTCAAATCCCATCACAGCAGAGGGTGGAATTTGAATTCACTAAAAATCTGGGGTAGAATTTTCTCCCTGTGGGGGAGGAGGTGGGGGCGCCAATCGGGTCTGCGCCTCCATTTTATGTTCGTGACGCGCACCCAGAAGCGCTGTGCATTCCCTGTCCGGGGGAGGGTTCCCTGAATCATGCATACGCGCAAAAGAGTGCAGAAATCTCCCTGAGTCACAGAGGTGCCTCAGGGAGATTAGTTTTAAGTTTTACCAGTTCAATCAAGTGTTGAAAAAATTTTTGACATGTCCCCTCATGCGAAACTGTCACATGAGCTGGGACATGTGCGTTCATTTCAATAAACATTTTTGAGAAAATTTAAAATCATTCATCAAGCCTCATCCTGCCCGTGGATGAGGTTTCCATGGAAAATGCGGAGGCCGCCTGACCACCAACCACCGACCACCCCCCCCCCCCCACCCGCACCCCCTCCGCCAACCTTAAGGTTGGGTGGGCGGCTCTGTTAATTATTTTAATTGTTAGTTAAATGGCCTTAGTACCACTGCCCACCCGCCCGCCGAACTGACAGTCTAAATGAGGACACACGCCCGAAGTCACCCTGCGTCATTTTACTCCTCGGTGAGTGGGTCCCGCCCCGCTCGCCGAGCCGAAGATTCTCCCCCTGGAACTCAAAAGTCTAATGATGACTGCGTAACCGTTGTTGATGTCATAAAAACCCATCTGGTTCACTCACGTCCATTAGGGGAGGAAATCTGCCATACTTATCTGGACTGTCCTACATGTGACTCCAGACCCACGGCAATGCCCCCTGAACAAGGGCAATTGGGGCTGGGCAATAAACGCTGGCTGAGCCAGCGGAGCCCACATCCCATGAATTAAAAAAAAAGAAGCCTGCTGAAAATGATAGATGTATTCTTGTCTGAAGATTATCTAGTCTAAAACCAAACCAAGTGCAAAATTACAAAATACAGGAGTTTTATCAAACTAAATTGTAATGCATCTTCATCAAAATTGTTCATCATGATTAATTCATAGTTTTTGTCTTACTGAGATGAAGTATATCAGCGTTAGGGAAACAGATGATGTTTCCATTAATGTCACTCGGTTTCAATGTCAAGAAAAGTAATTTGAATCATGAAGACTGCTCTTTTCATGGCCCATGTATATCATGTCCTTATACGGGTCCTCCATCCAAGTAATACGCTGAAAAATAAATTCTACATGAAGTTCAATTTGCTCTTACTGCTGTAGTTGTGGTTTTTTAAAAATTAATTCACAGGATGTGGGTGTCTCTGGCATGTATTGCCCATCCCTAATTTCCCTTGAGAAGGTGTTGGTGAGCTGCCTTCATGAGCCGCTGTGGTTCATGTGGTGTAGGTACACCCACAGTGCTGCTAGCACGGGAGTTCCAGGATTTTGGCCCAATGGCAGTGAAGGAATGGTGATATATTCTAAGTCAGGATGGTGAGTGACGTGGAGGGGAACTTACTTCACGCCACCTTAGTAACAGGAGGGAATTCCCGCCTGTTCCTATTTGTAGCAACGTGGCAAACATGTGGGAGTGAATATCAAATTCAGTGTGGAGTGAGCTGAGCTGGACGTTGTATAGTTGCAAAACAGAAAGTAGTGGATCAGCCGCAGTTCGCATTCACTCAATTTTCCTTTATACTGAGAACAATGCGTGAACAATCGGTGGATAATCTGATATCGCTTATTGAAGTTGGATTTTACCCCCGCAATCTTTATAATTGAATTCATAGCTTACAATTAATAACAAACGGAAGAAAATGTGTTTTTAACCCCAACTTCAGAAAGGCGTCCCTAACGCAGCAGTGCTGATTATTCCATTTTGTATAGCTGTAAACCTGGCCCCTCCTAACCAGATGACTTACTGAATGTCAATTTGAGTTGAATTAAGAACATAAGAAAACATGGAATGAAACTCATCTTTCGCTTGTTCTGGAGATCAGGCAAAATTTCTCCCAAAACTGTCTTGAGCTTCCCCAAAGTAATTTCACTTCGGATCTTTAAAAGATCCGAAGAAGAACACACTCTCATCTCAATAGTCTGGACCAATTTTAAAAGTAATTTCAGAATATTCATGAGACATTAAAGAATAAAACAACATAAATCTTACTGAGAGGGCATGAAGATTCTTACCCTTCACTTTGATTTCTCAAATCAATAATGCTGAGCAGAATACTATAGCACACTGAAAGAAAATAACTGAATTTGCGTCTCCTTAAGCTACTCTAAATGGATCTTCCTAAGGGCTTTGTTCTAATTATCATCACTAAAATCTATCCTCAAAGCACTTTTCTAAATTAACCATAATTTACTTTGGTCTTGATTGATAAATTGAAATGTCAAACAAGCCTGGGAAACACATCCCAGACAAGGTCTGTCAATAAAATTGCATGGAAAAATCTTGCACTCAGCTCTTCTCTCATTACGATATCGGTAAAAACATTGTCTGTTATTCTGAACAATTAATCAGTGACGACTTGTCAACAAACCACAGCTTAGAGAGGTGAATTGTTTGCTTTTAAATATAAAAGTTACTTGCCTAAGTAAAAAGAAAAAATCCAGATATGGCATCTGCGGTGAAAAAAAAAATCAGATGATCATTTTGTTACTGCATCAAGTTCAGTAGTTGGGCTTTATGCCAATGCTGGGGAGCTGCAGCTGTGGATCCTCTGCCTCCTGTAGTCTAACCCTATTTTCTCTGATTGCTGGTGGTAAAGGAACACAAATGATGGGCTCACCACATCTGTCTTTGCACCTGACTCTCGGTAACCACAGAGACTCGTGGAATTCACTGATGCTGCAGATGAAAATTTGAATAATATAAAATTAAGCAACCAGCAACAAGGCAGGCGTATTTACCATGCTCTCGGAAGAGGGTGAATTACCAGTCAGACTTGACTTAACTAAAATTAGTGAGTATCCTTCAAAAGATAATAAGGAATTACTTGTTTAGCTTTCAGTGAATATTAACCAACAGATCAAAATTATCCATTTTTTTTGCATATCCCAGTGGTATAGTCAATGGAAACCCTACCTTCCATCCAGATGGTCAGGAGTTTAAGTTCCTGAGCTTTAGTTTCTTGTCAGTTGTGCCCACCTGCAACTCTTGGTAATTATTTTTGTCAGTTCCCAGTGAGTTATATCTGCTAAGAGGGAGAATCTGGGGAATAATATTTTTTTTCTGTGCAAGATGCACCACTCAATCATTCCTAGAGCACGAGTCATGATAGAAAGGGAGAACTGAATGTCGGAGAACTGAATGTTTCAGAGATGAATATTTCCACCTACATGAAGAAAATTGCAGGGCAGTGAACATCTCTAGATAATATTAGTGAAAAATATCAGCCATTAAAAACCCTGAATAACTCACAATGCCACACTCTGGAACTCTGCAGACACTGGAAATCCAGCTGATTTCACAGAAGTGAACGTGATATGCAAAATCTTCTAAAAGTGGATTGGGGCAAAATTACAACCCAGTCTCCAGTTTGAGCTGCTGTAATATATTATTCTCACTCTCTTAAATATTTGATGCTATTATTTGAAGACTTGCCATGTTCATTACTGAATTCCTGTGGCTTGATAAGGGTAATTTTGACTTTGCCAATATTGAATCAGCCTCTTATTCTCCAACATTCTCAATTAAATGGAAGTTGGGTTATTTGTGTAATCAATAGCTAACACAACATTGCCCACTTAATATGATCACCCAAAGTCAAAATTATCGCCGCTTTATCGAATATCTCTCTATGCACCTCTGCTAACAAATTGGCTTTAGCTTTGTGCTAATACACACAATGCTGCAAATCAGAAGAGAAGTATTATTTCATGCATCATTGTGTTCTAAAACATATTAGAACATTTGTTTTGGCCTTGATTCCCTATGGATATTTCAATTACAAACCTAAATTCGAGCAAGCATGTTATTTACTTAAGGAGGGATTATATGAACATTGATTTTATGTTTAAAGGGTTTAGAGCCTTTAAGTAATCAAGATTGTAAAACAGTTAGTGATTTTGTGCATGCTCGTAATTTATCAGATTGTGCACTCTTAATATTGGCCTTGGATAAGACATAGTCACAGTAACAAAAGGCCAGGTCCAGGGACTTAACTGTGGCAAAAATAATCCTGAAATATGTTATGATCCCTGTAGAGACTGATAACTTTTTACAAGAGAAGAATTTCCCAGCAACGGAGGAAATTACCAAAGGACAAGATTTCATGTTTTAAAACTGTTACTGTATCAAACAAACTGAAATCAATTTAGATCAAATATTAATTAACAGGCAACTAACACACCAAACTAAAGAAAAAGGTAATTTCGCATTCACTAAGTAACACAACATGTCTTACCAAAGCCTTTCACTGTGTACTACATTCTGGCAGATGTGCACCATTCCAAGAACAATCCATCAGTAACTCCCAGCTCTCCAGCAAACTCAATTGACCAGCATGTTGAAACTTCCGATGTGCTTTGAAAATTGTTCTACTCAGCCAGAGTTTTCCAGATCCAATTTTTACCAGCAAGGCACACATTGGCAACTCACCATTCCTTAAACTTCAAAAGCCCTGTCCGTTCTGTTCCCTTTCTTCTGAACAGAAAACAAACTCTCCCAAGCATCCTGCTTGGTTGTTAACACAAAACAGCAAATTCTGCTCTGCTTCCCCACAGCAGATTTCTTTGTCTCCCGGTCTCTTAAAAGGCAGCTGTCCTTTTTTCTGAGAGAAACTGTGAAAAGGTGTTAAGATTATCATTTGGCATTTCAGTGGGCTTCTGCTTGAAGTTCCATGACCTCATCATTCTCTGTTTCAGAATATTTTGTTTTACCCTAAGTTAAAGAGGACATTTTAATACAGTAAAGTTCAATGTTCATGACAAATGTTATAGGTTTGGTGGCGGTATTTATGTTGAATGACTATAGTCACAATTATATCAAAAAGCACTGCTCCCAAATTTCCTGGATTGGGGGAACAGTGCATCCATATTTAAACCCTTGCTGGATAAGGATTTTAAGACGTACCATGATATCTGTTGAATTTCTCCTCCAGGAGCTCTATACCATCAATTCCATTCAGCTTCATAGTCTGCTGAGGAACTGTCTGCGTTTTCAGTGTTCAGATGGAATCACATTTCCCATCCTATGTTGCATGACTTCTACCTTCACAAGGACTCTCAAGAATGTCAACTACTATTTAAAGGGCACAATTTGCTACGGCTTCTCATCAAGGCACAAGTGTCCAGTTAAAGGGGAAACTTGGTGAGCTATTCATGCCACTGTTTTTTTTTGCCAGGGTGCCCTGTAGTGAGTTGAAACCCTCTCAGATCTTGGTGCACTAGGGGATTATGGGCTCTGCCACCACTCCAAATGCTTGCAACACATTTTAGGAAGGTTTGCAGGGTCTCCTTTACTGTTTGATGCCCCAGAGCAATTCATCATTTCACAAGAAGACGGCGGTTCATTATCCATACATTCTGCAGCCAGAGTGTAACACAGCTTGCTCCTTTTCTTCTTTCTACTCTGACCCTCATGACTTGCTAACTCCTCATCTACAATATCTATAGCCCCTGTGTGGGTGTCTCTGGGCTAGTCACACAAAAAAAAAACACAGCAATATTAGATCATTTGTGATGATACTTATGACAGTTCTTGTGCTCATCCTTCCGAGCACAGCAGGGTTTTGAGACAAAGGTGACCTCCATTGCGATTTTCCAAGCCTTAACTTTGTGAGTGTCAAGCTTCAGATACAGAACCTTTCTCTGCTCCTTCATTACATCCAAAGTAATTTGCATGACCTCATGTTTGAAGTGAGCCTCTTGGCTGCTCATTGCTTCCATTAGTGCTGCCATTTGCATATTCCATAGCAGGATTGCTGCACTGACCATTATTAATACTGATTAAATGCAATTAATACAGATAAGAAGTGTTTCAGTACTGTTAATAGGGTGCCACTTGTTTTCTCTGATTGACTGCTGAATCGCACAGTCACACTGCAAGGAGTCATGATGATTAAACCTACACACTTCCACGCATTCCAGGAGAAGCATTAAAAAGAGGACAAAACACATGTACACACATAGGGTGAGATTTTAACTCATTCAAAACCCACCTAGTTGCACAGTTAAAAATCAAGTGCAGACTCTGTCTGCAGTGTGCAGAAGATGCACTGCAACAACTCACCAAGGCTCCTTCGACAGCACCTTCCAAATTCGCGACCTCTACCACCTAGAAGGACAAAAGCAGCAGATACATGGGAACACTGCCCACCACCCGCAAATTCCCTTTTAAGTCACTCATCACCCTGACTTGGAACTATATCACCATTCCTTCATTGTCACTGGGTCAAAATCCTGGAACTCCCTTCCTAACAGCACAGTGGGTGTGCCTACAACACACGGACAGCAACAGTTCAAAAAGGTGGCTCACCAGCACCTTCTCAAGAGCAGTTAGGGATGGGCAAAAGTGCTGGCCCAGCTTTGGCAAATTTTCAGGGAGCACCCATGATGATTCAAATGATCTTTCTCCATTCCATTGATTCTGCCATTCCTGTAAGTACCAGCAATTATTTTCTTACGTTCTTATCTCACACTTAAGAAATAGGAGCAGGAGTGGGCCATTTAGCTCCCTCGAGCCTCCTCCAGCAGTCAAAAAGATCATGGCTAATCTGATGCAGCCTTAGCTCTACTTTCCTGCCTGTCCCCCATAACCCTCGACTCCTTTGTCAATTAAAAAAAATCTAAAATCAGTCTTAATGAGAGACGTTGATGGCTGGAAGTGGCTTTGGTCATTTTTAATGTTCCAATCTACAGACAAGAACAATAACTTGTCCTTATATGGCACTCAAGACAGATAAAAACATTGACATGTTTTACAGAAGTGTAAGGATATAAAAAATGGATGTTGAACCAAGTAAAAGAGAAATTAAGACAAAGAGAGGGGTTTACTGAGTCTCTTGAACAGCAACTTAAGTAGCACCGTTAATGTAATAAAATATCACAAGGTGCTTCACAGGAGCATTATAAAGCAAAATTAGACAACAAGCGATGTAAGGTGATATGTGGGTGGACGGCCAAAAGCTTAGGCAAAGAGGTAGGTTTTAAGGAGCGTCATAAAGGAGTAAAGAGGTAGAGAGGCAGAGAGATTTAGGAAGGGAATTCCAGAGCTAATGGTACAAGCAACTGAAGGCAAGGCTATCATCAGTAGAACGATGAAAATCAGGGGTGCTCAAGAGGCCAGAACTAAAATAGCACAGATATTTCAGAGGTTGTTGCACTGGAGGTGATTACAGAGATAGCTAGGAGATAGGATGAGTGAGAGATATGAAAATAAGGATGAGCATTTTAACATTAAGTTGTTGCTTGACTGGGATACACTGAAGGTCAGTGAGCACAGGAGTAATGACTGAATGGTCATTCATGACTGAATTCGGTGTGAGTTAGCACAAGGGCAGCAGAGTTTTGTACGATCTCAGACTTTATGGAAGATTAAATGTGGTAGATCATCCAGGAGTGTATCGGAACAGTAAAGTCTTGAGGTAACAAAGGCATGAATAAAAGAGCAAATGAGAAAAGGAGGAAAAAGGTGAAGGGGTCTCAAGAGAGAATTCCAAAGCATGGGCCTAGGCAGCAGAAAGAACAGCCACCATCAAGAGTAGTGGGATTATTTTAATAGGAGCAAAAAGATTGGCATTAGGTAACCAGGAGAGAAAGAAGCACCATAGATACCACTTAATTGGAGGAGGGCACCACTGCTAAAGCACTTTGCAGGTTGCCCAGTTAAACTAAAAGATGCACAAAATAAAAGTGAAAGAGAATCTAATTCTCGTGGTCAGCGATCACGGCCTACAGAGCCCACTGGTCACAAAAGGCCTCAAGTGTACTTGGTTGACACTGTCTGGTCCTTCTCCAAGGTCACCTGGGTGTTTGCCTTTGACCTGAAACATTAATCTTATTTATCTTTCCATAGATGCTGCCAGATCTGCTGAGTATTTCAGCATTTTCTCTTCTTATTTCAATATTATTTACACTAGATGGCAATCTAATCCAGAGGTCAACTAAGGGCATAAAGCAGCTCTTGCATTGCTTTATCACACCGCATGCACTGTTACGTGTTTAAATGGCTGTATTGTTTATTCGGGTGGGTGTGGGGGGTGGGCGGTATGGGGGAAACTTTTTGAATCTTAAACAATAAAATATTTAGCAGCCAAATCTGTAGGACTGTGCAGTATCTTTGATGTGCAAATTATTCGTTCATGATCGATAGGAAAGATAAGATAGCAGAGTGGTTATGTTAGTGAGCTAGTAATCCCGAGGACTGAGCTACTAAAACAAAAACAAAAGTACCTGGAAAAACTCAGCAGGTCTGGCAGCATCTGTGGAAGGGAGCACAGTTAACGTTTCGAGTCCACATGACTCTTCAAGTAAGGAAAAATAGAAAAGGGGTGAAATATAAGCTGGTTTAAGGTGGGGGGGGGCGGGTGGTGTTAGGACAAGAGAGCTGGATAGAGGGCCAGTGATAGATGGAGACAACCAAAAGATGTCACAGACAAAAGGACAAAGGGATGTTGAAGTTGGTGATATTATCTAAAGGAATGTGCTAATTAAGGGTAGAAAGCAGGATGAGCAAGGTACAGATAGCCCTAGTGGGGGTGGGGTGGGGTGAAGGGATCGAAATAGGCTAAAAGGTGGAGATAAAACAATGGATGGAAATACATTTAAAAATAATGGAAATAGGTGGGAAAAGAAAAATCTATATAAATTATTGGAAAAAACAAAAAGGAGGGGGAAACATCAGAGAGGGGGTGGGGATGGAGGAGAGAGTTCATGATCTAAAATTGTTGAACTCAATATTCAGTCCGGAAGGCTGTAAAGTGCCTAGTCGGAAGATGAGGTGCTGTTCCTCCAGTTTGCGTTGAGCTTCACTGGAACAATGCAGCAGGCCAAGGACGGACATGTGGGCATGAGAGCAGGATGGTGTGTTGAAATGGCAAGCGACAGGAAGGTCTGGGTAATGCTCGCAGACAGAACGAAGGTGTTCTGCAAAGCAGTCACCCAGTCTGTGTTTGGTCTCTCCAATGTAGAGGAGACCGCATTGGGAGCAACAAATGCAGTAGACTAAGTTGATGGAAGTACAAGTGAAATGCTGCTTCATTTGAAAGGAATGTTTGGGCCCTCGGACGGTGAGGGAAGGGGAAGTAAAGTGGCAGATGTTGCATCTTCTGCGGTTGCATGGGAAAGTGCCGTGGGAGGGGGTTGAGGTGTAGGGGGTGATGGAGGAGTGGACCAGGGTGTCACGGATGGAATGATCCCTACAGAATGCCACTGGGGGGGTGAAGGGAAGATGTGTTTGGTGGTGGCATCATGCTGGAGCTGGCGGAAATGGCGGAGGATGATCCTTTGAATGCGGAGGCTGTTGGGGTGATAAGTGAGCACAAGGGGGACCCTATCATATTTCTGGGAGGGAGAAGAAGGTGTGAGGGCAGATGCGCGGGAGATGGGCCGGACACGGTTGAGGGCCCTGTCAACCACCGGGGGTGGAAAACTTCGGTTAAGGAAGAAGGAGGACATGTCAGAGGAATTGTTTTTGAAAGTGTCATCATCAGAACAGATGCAACGGAGGCAAAGGAACTGAGAGAATGGGATGGAGTCCTTACAGGAAGCGGGGTGTGAGGAGCTGTAGTCGAGGTAGCTGTGGGAGTCGGTAGGCTTGTAATGGATATTGGTGGACAGTCTATCACCAGAAATTGAGACAGAGAGGTCAAGGAAGGGAAGGGAAGTGTCAGAGATAGACCATGTGAAAATGATGGAGGGGTGGAAATTGGAAGCAAAATTAATAAAATGTTCCAGGTCCAGACAAGAGCATGAAGCAGCACTGAAGTAATCATCGATGTACCGGAGAAAGAGTTGTGGAAGGGGGCCGGAGTAGGACTGGAAAAAGGAATGTTCCACATACCCCATAAAGAGACAGGCATAGCTGGGGACCATGCGGGTACCCATAGCCACACCTTTTATTTGGAAAAAGTGAGAGGAGTTGAAGGAGAAATTGATCAGTGTGAGAACAAGTTCAGCCAGACGGAAGAGAGTAGTGGTGGATGGGGATTGTTCGGGCCTCTGTTCAACGAAGAAGCG
This sequence comes from Carcharodon carcharias, assembly GCF_017639515.1. Taxonomy (NCBI): domain Eukaryota; kingdom Metazoa; phylum Chordata; class Chondrichthyes; order Lamniformes; family Lamnidae; genus Carcharodon; species Carcharodon carcharias. The sequence continues at coordinate 221,629,020 of NC_054469.1, forward strand.
GAGAGCTCTCAGACCATCCCGGTGGGGGATGGAGGTGTAGAGGGATTGGACGTCCATGGTGAAGAGGAAGCAGTTGGGGCCAGGGAACTGGAAATTGTTGATCTATGTAGGGTGTCAGAAGAGTCACGGTTGTAGGTGGGAAGGGACTGGACAAGGGGAGAGAGAACAGAGTCAAGATAGCGAGAAATGAGTTCCATGGGGCGGGAACAGGCTGACACGATCAGTCTGCAGGGACAGTTCTGTTTGTGGATTTTGGGTAGGAGGTAGAAGCGGGCCATCCGAGGTTGGGACACTATCGGGTTGGAAGATGTGGAAGGAAGATCTCCAGAGGAGATGAGGTCAGTAACAGTCCTGGAAACAATGGCTTGATGTTCAGTGGTGGGGTCATGGTCCAGGGAGAGGTAGGAGGATGTGTCTGCGAGTTGACCCTCAGCCTCTGCAAGATAGATGTCAGTGCGCCAGACAACAACAGCACCACCCTTGTCAGCGGGTTTGATGAGAATGTCAGGGTTGGACCTGAGAGAATGGAGTGCAGCAAGTTCAGAGAGAGATAGGTTAGAATGTGTGAGAGGAGCAGAGAAATTGAGACGACTAATGTCGCGCCGACAGTTCTCAATGAAAAGATCAAGAGAAGGTAAGAATCCAGAGGGAGGGGTCCAGTTCGAGGGAGAATATTGGAGGTGGGTAAAAGGATCCATTGAATGGGGAGAGGACTCCTGCCCAAAGAAGTGAACACGGAGACGAAGGCGGTGGAAGACGAGTTCAGCATCGTGCCGAGCCCAAAATTCATTGAGATGAGGGTGTAACTTGGAAGCATGAAGTGAAACCTCACCTCCTGTAGTGTGTGAAGGATCCAGTCTGAGTGCCCTGCCTGAGGCTCCTCGTACCTGACAGAACTCAGTCAGATCCAAGCCCCTGTGCCAAAGCACTGTCACTGGAATTGGGTTTGTTGGGGACGGGGTGGGGAAGGGGTATTGTGGTGATGATTTTGCTTCACCTGATCCTGAAGGCTGTAATAGTGCTGCAAAGGGACTAAGAGGTGGTGTAATGACTGGGATGAAAACAACCCATTGGCTCCACAATCACTCCCCCATATGTGACAGGAAGATGACCTTTGCAGGCACATGTTTACCCATGTTTCTGTTCCATATACCTGCAGAGAAAAGCACAAGGGAAACATGGGTTGGGAAGCCAACGCTGTGTTCATCCTGGCAATCAGGCAACTAAAAAGGAGAAGAAGGGCCTGTTCCCACCAGGCTGGGCAAAGGGAAGGGCCTCGCCCTGATGAACAAGGGCCTGTGGGACCCCCTCAACACCCAGAAGCTGAGACTGACAGAGCCACTGAGCGGAGGCATCTGGCAAGACCAAGGGTTTATAGAAGATGCTTCTCATACCTCCAGGCGATTGAGAGATGGTGCCATCGACTCCTTAGCATGTCTAGGAATGTGGTGGCTCACACCTGCCACATTCTCCGAGAGAAGCTGACGCCACAAGGGACTGGGAAGCCATCTACTGTCAGTGGCTCTAAAGTCACGGCCACTCTGAACTTCTTTGTGAGGCTCATTCCAGGGCTTCACTGGGGACCTCAACAGGATTTCTCAAGCATCAACTCACAAATGCATGCAGGAGGTCACCGATGCCCTGTTTAGCAAGGCTCACAATTATATAGCTTTCTCTAGATGAAGTGACTCTCTCAGTGTGCAGCTGGTCTGCAGTTACCACAAGCCGATTATGCAGGAACGTGTGAGATACCCTGGAAGCTCCCTCAACTCATACATCGGGCGTCACTCGCAGGTGCCAAAGATCTTCAAGGGTCCTCAGAACTTCCAGGGTTGGCTCCTTGGTGACAAAATCTGCCTGCAAAAAGCATGGCTGATGATGCCTGTCCGGTGGCCTGAAAGTGCCTCAGAGGAGAGGTATGATGCTGCTCATGATCCAACACGCTCATTGATAGAGCAGACCATTGCCATCTTGAAGGTGCATTTCCAATACCTAGACAGGACAGGTGCCATTCTCCAGTACTATCTCCATAGGGCCTCATGCATCATCGTGGCTTGCTGTGCCCTACGCAGCCTGACGCTCCAAAAGGGGCATGTCTTGTCAGATGCCAAGATGGAGGAGCTGCACATGTCCTCCGACGAAGGGGATGTTGGGAAGTCTGAGCTCAGTGAGGGTGAGGAAGTTGAGGGTTCACTGGAAGAAGCCATAGCATGGGCCAGGCGAGGCAGGCATGCACATGGAATGCGAACAGCCACCAGGTTCCTGGAGGATGATGACAACTAGCCATGACGATTCTCTTTCATCAGTGCCCTCCACTGGCTCCACCTTACCACCTTCATTGCAATCCTCCTCATCTCAATGCACCACTTCAATCTCAGAATGAGTAGTTTCATCCTGACATCACATTGTCTTCATCCTTGGAAGGTAAGGGCAGCCTCGGGAGCATGTGGTCTTTCTGTAATGTGGTAATAGCTGCAATAGGGCTTTTTGTGAATAAATTCGAGATTGTGCTGCCTCTTCAAGCATCTTACGAGCATTTCACTGCCTATGGCAGCCTTAAAGAGGCTGGAGCAGCACTTCAATCTTCAGCATGCCTGTATTGTGACAAGGCGCCTCACGGTGGTCAATCTTCGCTCAGTGGATATTGCCTTCATGTGTGAGGTCGATCCTGAGCTTGCTCTGTGGTTTTTCCACAAGGCTAATTGTTGATGCCAGACAAATGTTGATGCCCCTTCATCATACTCAGTCCTCATCATCACATATATTCTCAGGACACAGTCATCTGTAACTCTCTGTGAAGGGTGTGAGGCTGCAGTTCAGCTCACCTTTCAATGGACCTCGAAAACTTCATGGGCAGCATATTCTGATATTTGCTGCCATTCATGAACATTGGATTCTCTCAACTTCCCCAGAGGTCTTGCCATGGCATTTGATCTTCTAAAAATGCTGACACTCTATCCAGCCCTTGAGGACCCAAATCATTGATAATGAAGAGCACACATCAGATGTATTGCATGCCTCGGTCTGATCCTATTTCAGGGCTACACATTTTCATCCCAACAGCCTGACAAATGCACACAGGAACCAGGCACACCGACGCCATTGTTACTTTCACATTAACCATTTTGATTGACCATAGGCAGTGTGTTAGTGTCAAGAGATGTTATCCAGACCTTATGGCCCAGTGCTGCTTCCTCCCATGTCCATGTCATAATCTGGGGCCTCTGCACACAATTCTTAAATTGCACATTTTTAACCACCTAGCAGGAAACACAAGGACAAACATGTATCTGAGGTTGAAAGCTTAAAAATATGAAAGTGGGCATTAATCTTGGGGTGAAGTACAGATGTACACGGAGGCATGAGATAGCACTGCAGACAGACAGGAGCACATAAGAGCTCCAAGTTCAGGATTAGAGGTAAAGCACACTCAAGGTTGATGGAAAATGCATGCAGGACAATGAAAGATGCTGCGTCTCCATGTACAATCAAATTTCATCATCTAGGATACACATTGAGGACTCTGCAATGCAGAAGCTCACGGGAGCTACATCAGCTTCCACGTTCTTGACTCAACATCAACTCATATTGGTACTGAGCAGAGGACAGACAGAGACTGTTAGGTGATGCACACCATAGAGCTGATGCACAAGTTGGGACATCTGTGAGGAAAGGGAGGGGAGCCTGTGACACTTGAATGATCATGAGGAATATCTTTAGATAGAAGAGGCATACACAACATGAGAATTGGAATGAATGGAAATTATTTACATTTGTGAAAAATCCATACAGATTGTGAACATCTTCGTTCTCCTAGTATTTCTTAATTTTTCTAACCCGACCGCTATGTCTTGGTGCATCCTGGGCATCCACAGCGGAGCTGGAGACCTCCTACTGACTTCTATGCCCTGTTGTCTGTGATGACTTTGGTGGGTGTCCTCTGGAGGGCCCCGCCTGTTTTGCATCTCCTGCTGTGGGACAGGTGTACACACCTTGGTCTGTGGAACAGCAGTTGATATGCAGAGGGGATTGGGATCAGCTGGACACTCTCAGAGTCAACTGGGTGGATGGCCCTGGTATATCCTGTTGCTGGTCCTCATCCCTATGGGTGCTCGAGGGCTGCTGGCTGACTCCTTGAGGAGAAGTTGCACATGGAGTGAGGTCGAGGTGCCCGTCCACCTCTCGCTTAGTGACTGATGGATCCCACCAATGCTTACAGTGAAGGAGTGTAACTCCTGACGCATATCAGGCCTGATGTCCTGGACCAAAGTCTCCATGGCAGTCCAGTGTTGACCTTGGTGCACTGGCATGTTGGCGCAATGACCTCAGACTGAATGCAGACAGACTCCTCCAATGTCCATTGCAACCTGTTGACTGCATCTGACAACCCTGTCTGATATTCCTGTGGCTGTCATTGCAGCTGCAACATCTGTGTTAGGACCAAGTCCAGAGGCTCGTCATCTGACTGGGGGGGGGGTCAGCATCCAGGTCTCCAGCAGCCTTCCGCATGCCAGAGACCTTGGATGTCCCTGCCTCCACCTGCCGTGGACCAGAATCTGTGCTGTGCTCACCAGATGGTGACCGTGAGCCTACTCTAGAACAAGGTCCCCCTGAGGCATGTGTCTCTGTGTTGTTGGGTGGAGTGGGTGAATGCTGTGATGACTCTGCAACTGGTGGGTCCAGAGGATCCTCGTCAGAGGTGGTCTGGGGGTGGGCCTGAGGGCCTGGCTGCTAGTAGGAATCTTCTGTTTCCTGCTGGTGCCTGTCAAAGAGAGAAAAGATAGTGATTTGCTGCAGAGCAACCAACTTTACAAAGCACTCATAGTTTTGTTGGATGAACGTTGAGCTGGTGATGGGTCCTTACTGGATTGAGGACACTGCGATCTCACCCTCAGTACAGGCACAGTCCCGGATCTCACTGGCCAGCGCTGCCACATGTTCTTCGAGTAAGGGACCTGAACTCAGGAACACCCCCACCCCCCACACCCCCATCCCAAGTCTGGGATGTCTCCCTTTTGTTGTAGGTGAGCATCTCCTGCACAATGACAGATGGACTGTGAGCAGGATGGATGCCAAGTCAAATAATAAGGATGCCTGCTTTCTGTGGGTGCTGATTGGGCCTGTGTAGTAAGGGCTGAGGATGTAAGCTGCACAGGATGCAAGAAGAGATGAAGATGTCAAAGTGCGTGTGAGAGAATCTGTGGCGATGTCTCTCGTGCTGGTAGTGTGTGAGATCCCTGTGGAATGTAACCTTGCGAATGCCTGATGGGCTTGTGAGAGTGTGAGTTGAGAGTGAGGAGAACTTACCTTGGTGGAGCAGATGAGATCATTCATCCTTTATCTGCGCTAAATGGTGGACCTGTTATGAGCTGAGCTGGTGTTGACCACGCTCGCCACCTCCTCCCAAGCCAGAGTGATGAGGTTGGTGGACCTCCTTCTCCCATCACTGGGGTAAAGGATATCCCGGTGTCCCTCCACCACATCCAGGATTAACGTCAGTGCATTGTCGCTGAACTTTGGAGCACTCTGCTCCTTCCCTTTTGGAGGTCATCACTATCGTCGACCAGTCCTGGGCTCCACAAAGTTAATGATGAGTGCGGGTGCGGTTTAAATATGGCGCCCAGAAAGATGATCCCACGAGGTCACGGTGAGGCGGGCAACTCACAGTCCGACCGGCTACGAGATCCGACATGCTTCCTGTGTCGTGCATATTTAATGAGCTGAGAAGCAGACAATCTGTTGCAGAAGCCCGACATTCAGGCTGGTGGGAAACGCGCCACTTCTCCTGCCTGCCACTCACTCGGCCTCCAGAGACTGAAAAGTCCTGCCCAATAATTTTGAGTCTAGATTGCTTCCTGGTTTCACTGCTTACCTACTGTTAGTGAACAGGTTCAGGGCCACCCAGTTTGTCCAGAACACACAGGAAATGATCTGTAGGTGGGATTAGAATGAAGGTTGGTCCTAAGACTGGCAGAATTGCTTTCTGCCAAGCAGGATTAACTCACCAGCGCAGTTTCCTGCTGGAAGACTCTGAGCCATTAAGATGCAGGCTCAAGTTTGCAATTGGATTCTCCAAAATTTAGTTCATCCAAATCTGAATCTGAGGCAGGATCCACAACTTAATGCACAGTCACCACTTTGTTGCTCTGGTGAATAAAGGTTTGTGAATATTTGGAATCCTCTACCCCAGGGAGCTGTCCGTGCTCAGCTATTGAGTATATTTAAGACAGGGAGTGACAGACTTTTGGACAATAAGGAAAACCAGGGATATGAGGATAAGGCAGGAAAGTGGAGTTAAGATAGAAGATCAACCATGATCTTACATGTTTTAATTAAAGCAATAATGAAAAAGAAGAAACCTAAGTTATTTGCACACAGATAGTGAAATATTCCACACCCTCCCCAACTCACTGTCTTACTGTCTCTGTGTGCTAAAGACATCTATCAACAAAGTGTAAACACACACACACACACACACACACACACACACACACACATACATTGCAGTAGTCTTCTGTCTTTCACTGCTGGGACAATTGGTGGCAGGAAAGTGGAGTTGAGATAGAAGATCAATTATGATCTTATTGAATGGTGAGACAGGCTCAAGTGGTGTAGGCCCTACTCCTGCTCCTATTTCTTATGTTCTTAGCTACAGCCACAAGGAGGTAGCTAAATAGGTCACCACCACCCCAAGGAAAAAGGCATCCTCTCCTTTGAGATCTTCTTCCTTGAAGCAATTGACAATGGGGAAGTTGAACAGTTCAAAGTTTCTATTTTTTCTAGCTCTGGCTCAGAATTATGCATGGTGGTCTGAATTCATACTTCAGCTTCATTCAATGTTACCACAGGATATTCATTGCCCTTGTTCAGGTACACTGTTGCACTCCACTTTCTCCTCATTTTTACAAGAATCACACTGAAACTCTTGACTCAGATGACTGACCTTGGAAAAGGTTAACCTGTAAATCCTAGCTTTTCCCTAAAAACATTTCCCACTTAACAACTACAACCTCCTCTGGATATATGGGGCCATAGCTTTTTGAAAAAATGATGCTCTGAGACTAATGGTATACTCATTATTTATGCACAAATGCTGCAGGACCTTCAGGCAAGAGGCAGATGCACGACTAAATATAAATTAAACACAAATGCTGGTGTCTGACATTTGCTACTTTACCATTCACTTTGTGAAAACAACATTACGCTGACTGGCTCACCAATGAAATGGCACGAAGTTGCTATATTTACATTTTAACGTCATCACAGAGAGTCAGAGCTGCTCTTCAATGATGCAAGGAGCTTGCTTTGGAGCCATTTAAAAACTGTGCATACTTAATTAAGCCTGGATTAGCTGTCAATTTTTTTAAGCAACTTGCTAAGTGTTAATTACTGTCAACAAACCTCTCTGGCACTGAAAATTAACCCTTAAAAATGTGAAATCTCATTTCTTCAGGTTTTAATTAGAGGAGATTTAAAAAAATAAAATGAATAATTTTGTTCCTTTCTACAATTCCTTCCAGTCTCTCTATTTTCTCTCTCTCACTCAACCCAATTGTTCTTTCCTGTCTTTTATTTCTCTTTCTGTATCTGATTTGGCATGAATTTACCTATTCTAATCTATACTTGCTTCTCATGCCTTGCATTGTTAATTTCACAATCTTCAAACTGATTGGTTAAGGATGTATCCAGTTGCTTGCCCTGTTCACTCAAGTCCCAGGTGTTTGGTTTCCCCTGCAGCAACTTTATCAGCTCAATTTTCAGCACCTTGTCAGACAATTGCGATTAAACGGTCCAGGACAAATTGAATGGATACCAACACCATGCACTGTCCTGCCACAGATTTTGCACCACTAACATTTTTCTGGAGATTTGTGCTAACATTAACCTTCACACGCTTTGCAAGGCTGTTTGGTTTGATATTTGCTCATTATCCAAAGCTACATCATCTGCAGTAGGTCATTCATTGGTGTCCAGAATGTGATGGGTTTGTGAGGGTGATCTCCGGCGTTTAAGCAAAGATAAACATTTTTAAACAGTTGCCCTCTTCCTTAACTAAGAAACAAGCTTTGTCTCACTTGAATACAAATAAGACTTTTTGGAGCAATGTAACTTCACTGGTTCCTGGGTACTAAAGTTACGTTTCAAAGGTTGTGTCAGCTTGATGAAGTCTTACTAATTTTTCCAATTGATTTTTGTTCTCCTTAATTTTGCCTTTCCTTCTCCATCCCTGTTATCTTCTCTTTCTTGAGAAAACATGCTCCATGTCTTTAGGGTGTGGTGAAATGTCATGCTGCTTACAATGCAAAGCTTATGTCAGCTCATCAGTAGCATATTTTAAATAAAGCACAATGTGTTGACAAAGAGTCACCACAGTCTTTGGTTAGATCACTTCTCATGGATGTAGTCCATTAAAATGATTAATCAACTCACTAGAAGGTGCATTTACCCATTGTGGGAAGGAATCCTGTTCAGCTTTATCACAATAATCTGAATTTCTCTTTGTTTCAATTAAATCTACATATTGGTTTTACTTGCTGGCATCAGCTACTTTCACTTTGTCAGTTTATCTTCCCTTAGCCTAGAACCCAAGTCAAGTCAAGGTGTCTCCGCTCTCACTCAACTGAGATTATCTAACTAAATCTGAAGTGGGGAATTGTCTTGGCCAGCTTTTCCACAACACATGGTGTATTTCCGCCCTATTTTGTCAAGAAGAACTATTACATGCATTGATATATCCACCTCACTCTTTGGGTACGAGGAGGAGCAACAACAACAACTTATGATTCTATGGCACCTTTAATGTGGTCAAGCATCTCATGGTACTTCAAACAAAACTTGACACTGAGTCAATTAGGAGATATTAGGACAGGTGATCACAAACTTGGGTCAAAGAAGTAGGTTTTAAGGAGCATCTTAAAGGAAGAGGGAGAGATTTAGTGAGGGAATTCCAGAGCTTAGGGACCAGATAGCTAAAGACATGGCCATTAATAGAGGAGTGATTAAAATTGTGGATTACAACATTGAGTAAAAGGTAAAATTGCAATATTGTTTGAGTAAAAGGCCATCACAACATAGAAAGGTCCTGTCCCTTTCATATGTACACTTTCAGCAAAAGATGGTGGATAGCGATCAAAGATAACAAGTTTGTCAGTTTATCTTCCCTTAGCCTAGAACCCAAGTCAAGTCGAGGTGCCTCCGCTCTCACTCAACGGAGATTATCTAACTAAATCTGAAGTGGGGAATTGTCTTGGCCTGCTATACCACAGCACATGGTGTATTTCCGCCCTATTTTGTCAGGAAGAGCTATTACATGCATTGATATATCCAAGTGAAAATGTTACTAGCTGAAACAGATTTACAAGCTGTGATTGGTATTTCAATGAAGCCAATTTGACAAAGCCACAAAGATGTTTGTCAATAACTTTTATGTTGTTACATAGTAACTGAAAGTCCAGACCTGTCAGATTGTACATTCCAATGCAATGTCCAGGACAGCAGTAAACATTTTCCAATCATAAACCAAAACTTCAGTTAAGCCAATTACAGAGTTGAAACCAATTGGTTTGAGCTTTGTGGTGTATTCTGAATTTGAAACTAATGCATGCCACTGCTTATGTGACTTATATTCAGGTCAGGCTTTATTCCACTGTCAAGCTTAATTCAAAATGATTTGGTGCATTGAATTAAATTCTGAATAAACACTTTGGAAATTGATGTAAGGAGCTTCCCAGTCACTTTTGTGCAAACGTGTTGCCCACTGCGGTCCTGAGTGTGTAGAGCCTGATTCAATACCAAGATAGTACCGGCTCAGCCAATCCTCGTTTGAGCAGGGGGTGGGTGAATTAGAATTAGCTCAATGTCCTTCAGCTGGAAAAAGGTTAAAGGAAAAGAAACAGCTGGGATTTCTGCTCCTGATCGCTGGATGTGAGTGGCAGGTGAGAACAGGATCAGACTGAGCTGTGATGTGCCCGATGATAAGGATAGCTGGCCAACTTTATGTCAAGGCTCAGCCATGAAGAATGGCCACTTATGTGACACACTGGCAGCATCTACAAAGCTTCGCTGCATTTCTTCTGCTTGCCTGTTGGCCTTTTCACTTTCTCAGTGTGGAAAGAAATCACAATGCGTTCTTAGTTGCCCTTTCATGAAGAAAACTCTTGCAAGTTAAAAAAAAAAATCCTTATGCAAAATGCACAAAAATCCAATAAATGTATCATTACCCTGTCCAGTTTTGGTGAACCTAACCAGTACACATAAACTGGTGGGAATATGCCCAATCCTTACCCAATAAATACCTTACTAGCCTGAGCCTACAATCAGCTTCAGTCTCATTACTTATTGCACATTTGATAATGATACTTAACCCCATTGCAGACTATGAGTAAAAATACATTTCGTGATGGCGTGCTAATAAAAGAAAACGATGGATAATTGGGACACCACACGCTGACGAGAGTCTATTAAAAGTACAGCTCCTACAAGTCTGCCCACAGTAAGCAGGTGAAATGTAATGTTGTTTAGGAAAAGCTATCAAAATGGCTGAGCAATGAAAGGCTTGCAATTGTGTGGCTGCTGTTGGGGAAGCAGCTGGTACTCTCCCACTACTTCAGATCCATGTAATTTACACAAAGTACAGATCATATCCAAGACAGGTTGAAACTGTCAGACAGGGAAGTTACAGTGGCCTTATGATTGATTACAGCTCGAGCAAGACAGTGTTTTTTGTTTTTTTTTGTTTTGGTGAGTTGGTGTCAAAGCAATGATTTACTTAATCCTGCTCCTGCTGCAAAGCTATGAATCAGTGAAGAACCATTTTGCAAGGCCATTTTAATATTTTTCTACCCTGTTTTTGGGCTGGTGAGGTCAACTTACATGGGAGTGCCAGGATGGGAAATGACTCACACTGTTTATTATACATATGTGCACTTCTCTATTCAGGGAACGTTTGAAAAATTGTTCCTGTAGTCTGTGTTGCCCAGTTGGTAGTGTTGATGCGCCAGATTGCACTTATTTTTATTTGTTCATAGGACATCGGTGTTGCTGGCAAGGCCAGGATTTTTCTCAATTGTCCTTGTGAAGGTGGTGGCAAGCTTACTTCATCAACCATTGCAGTTCCTGTGGGTTATAGCCTTCAGTAACAGTTTTGATGCAACTGAGCGGCTTGCTAGGCCATTTCAAAGAGCAGGTACGAGTCAACCTCACATTGTGTGTCAGCTAATGTCAAATAAAATTCCAATGGTGATGCCTTAGGTGGTTCATTAATATTTTCTCCACCACCTCCTTCGTAGTGCAAATCCGACGAGGGATAGCAAAGAGTGGGGAGGCAGAACATGAATATTACATAACAAAAATACCTGGAAAGACTCAGCAGGTCTGGCAGCATCTGCGGAGAGGAACACAGTTAACACAGCCGATGCTGCCAGACCTGCTGAGTTTTTCCAGGTATTTTTGTTTTTTGTTTTGGATTTCCAGCATCCGCAGTTTTTAGCTTTTATATGAGTATTACATATGTTGAATCAGGAAATGCAGAGCAAATCCACTTTCACCTTTATGCAAAAACAAATAATATTCACCCAATTCAAGTTAACATATCATTTAACAGTGCTGGCTTTTCAAAGGTTAACAGCAATGTTGCTTCCTGTCTTCCTTTCCCTGAGGCTGATCGGTTGGATGCTACTTTGCATCCATGGTTCTCCACATGCTGTTCCTGATTTCAGATGTTCTGCCTCAGGGCTGTGCTGAACAAACGCAAGATGCTTTCCCAAAAGGAGAGACAGAGAGATTTGTAAGACAGGTTCACTCTATTGTCACCAGCTTTAGAGCGGTATTGTTGGAAATCCTGTAGCAGTTAAACCCCATCGCCACCACCTGATGCACTAAAATACTAAAGCAGCTAGTCTTATTTTATTTACAAATTACATCATTTCTCCGACCACGAATGCCTATTTTAAGAATTCTGGTATGGAGATCAACAGGTCCCATATATTGGGTTTTCTGTCCATTTCAACAAAAAGTCCTAACAACTGCTCGCCCAAATTCTTCACATAACGCTTCTGGGATGTGGTATATAAAAATATATCTTTAGCAGTGCGTGTCTAGTCCAACAAGAGGTTAGGCACTGCTGGACCTGGTTCTTGGGAATGAGATGGGCCAAGTTGGTTAAGTGTGAACAGGAGAACATTTAGGAGATAGGGATCAGTGATCATTGTACCATAAGGCTTGGGTGGGCTATGGAAAAGGACAAAGAACAACCTAGAGTAAGAATAATCAATTGTGGGGAAAGCCAACTTCAATGGGGTAAGAATGGATCAGGGCCGAATAAGTTGAAAACAAATATTGACAGGGGAAGCCGTAACTGAACAATGAATTACCTTCAAAGAAGAAATAATTCGGACTCAGTCAAGGTTAAGTTCCCTTGAAAGGGGAAGATAGGGCAAACAAATCCAGAGTTCCCTGGATGACAAAAGAGATAGAGATTAAGATGTGAACCGGGAGAGAGATAGTGTAGAACTTCAAAATGACATGGACAAGTTGTGGAATGGCCAACAGGTGGCAGATGAAGTTCAATGCAGAGAAATGTGGAGTGATTCAGTTTAGTTGGAACAACCTGGAGAGACAATAAAATAAAGGGTACAACACTAAGGGTGGTGCAGGAGCAGAGAGGCCTGGGTGTGTATGTGCATGAGCCATTAAAGCTGGCAGGATAGGTTGAGAGAATGTCTAATAAAGCATACATTACCCTAGGCTTATTAATAGGGGCATAAAGTACAAGGGCAAGGAAATTATGTTGAACTTGTATAAGAAACTAGTTCAGCCTCAACTGGAGTATTCTGTTCTGGGCGCTGCAATTTAGGAAGGCATTAGAGAGTACAGGAACGAGAATGGTTCCAGGGATGAGAAAGGTTGGAGAAAATGAAGAAGGCTGATAGAGATATTCAAAATCATGAGGGATCAGGATAGAGTAGACATGGAGAAACTGTTCCCACTTGTGAAAGGATCAAGAATGGGAGGGCACAGACTTAAGGTAATTGACAAAAGAAGCAACAGCGACATGAGGAAAAGCATTTTCATGCAGCGAGTGATTAAACTCTGGAATACACTGCCTGAGAATGTGGTGGAGGAATGTTATCTGGAAAGGAAGAATGTTCAGGGTTATGGGGAGAAGGAGGGGAATGGCACTCGGTGAGTTGCTCATTTGGAGAGCCGGTGTAGACACAATGAGCCAAATGGCTTCCTTCCATGTTGTAACAATTATCTGATTCTGTGATGACCTCAGGGGCAGAAAATTACGTTCAGTGGGTGTGCGCACGTATGACTTGGCCAAGTGTTAAGAGAACACGCGATGACATCGGACGAGCATCCTGACATTATCGCGCAGTCCCACGATATTTTGCTCAGCGGGCGCAGGCAGTAATCAGAAGCGTGCCCACCGACAATTAAAAGGCCTATAAAGGCCATTAAAAAGTTAACTAAATTTGAAATTATGCTGTCTATCCGGCCTAACAATTGGCGGGCAGGTGAAAATGCCAAGCGGCCTTTACATTTCTTAGGAAACCTCTTCCACGGGCAGGATGAGGTTTCCTAAAGCAAATAAAAATCACATAAAAATTTTACACTTGAATTATAAGCATGTCCCTGCTCATGTGACAGAGTCCCCCCCGCACCCCCCCCACCCCACACAGGCAGCACTCAGCACTGTCGCTTGCACTTCATGCTGGACAGGCCTTAGTTGACCCGTCAGACTGAAATTGCTTTCCAACCCCGATCACGGGCGGTGGGTCGGCTTCCCGATTGCTCCTGCCCATCCCCCGCCGAGCCCACACGCCAAGGGCAAAATTCTGCCCCAAACGTCAGAAACACAAATTTGTAAAGTTTACTTTTTTTAGTATCCAACAAGATTGAGAATGAATTTCCATTCCTCCACCAAGATTTCCACGGCTGGAGGTATGATGGACAATTGGAGGAACATTGAATTAAATTAATCCATATTATGTCTAACGGGTGAAGGCTAAGACCTGGGCCTAACAAAAAGATTTGGCATTTTAGGTGGATTGCAATACAGCATTTATCAAGATAACAGTTCATGGGCAAGTAGGTTTCTGGCTAACACAAATTTTTTTGACTTGTCCAACACCAACCCTTCATAGGGTGCTATATTTTAATGAATAAAAACTTCAGAAAAAATTCCAAAGCTTAGGGCCATGCAACTGAAAACATGGCCTCCAATGCTGGAGTTACTTAAGTCAGAAATATGACTTTAGAGGCACAGAGATCTTGAACATTATAGAGCTGGAGGAGATTCCAGAGATAGAGAGGCCATGGAGGAATTTGAAACCAAGGATGAGAATGTTTAAATTGAGGCATTAACAGGTCAAGCATTGACTCTCCATTCAATCAACCGGGGCTCTGCTGTCCATTGTGGTCCAGTACGATAGTTTGGCTAAACAAATAAAGAATCTTGTAAACCTAATACAATCAGCCACATTTACAATCTGCAGGGATGTTCCTGTCGGTACATCTTCAAGTCTCAGCGGAGTATTGTCCAATGGACCCATGAATGAAATTTTCCTACATTTGGGTCGCAAATTTGTTTGTGAAAGCATTTCTGAAACTGGAAGCCTGAAGGTCCATCCATGCTTGGTACCCCGTATTGGCACACACTTGGCAGAGTGACAAGTGGCTATTCCGTGCATGTGTGAGTGTCATTCCTTGGCTGGAATCTGCTGCTGAGGTGATCTTGTGTGTCAGCTAAGCAGCAAAGTCTCGATTGTCATATCTGGCCCAGAATGGTTATATAGCCTATGGTAGGGAGAAGAAGGTGGGGCGGTGGGAGGTGAGGGGGGAACAGGTGGCAGGGAAGGGGATATTTTCTGTAGTAATAGATCAGGTAAACAAAAACAAAATAGGTCTTCACTTCCATTGGCTGTGTTGGAGGTCTGTAAGTCTATACTTGTTGGTGACATCAACTCCAAAAGTCTTATTCTCTTGAGTAAATTTTCACGGAGTGTAGTTAAAGCACTTAATTTGCACATGCTAAGTAGCAGACACATTTATAAAATGTCTTAGCATGATGTTTGAGAGCTACTTTAATTCACACTTAAAAGCCTTTGAGCATTTCCTCATGATTTTTAACATGACCTGAGCTCTCTGATACATTGGATTATTATAACACATTTCAACCTGTATGCCATCTACACACTCTAATTTTATTTATAATGAATCATCTTGGAGGTGATAACTTGAAAGAAACATGTAGGGTGATCCTCGTGGATAACAAGGTGAAACTAAAGAAGCCAGTAAATAATATGGAGTTACCAGGGATGTTGGACAAGTGGTTATTCTGCAGAGATATGAAAGCTGTCACAAAGAATCAATTTTCAATGCCCAGGAAACAAACTATTGCAAAATGTGACAGAATTCAATTGCCTGTGTGATACCTACAATGCTATTAACACCTGCTCAAAGAGAGTGTGGAAAAGAAAAAGCACACAGGAGTAGCAAAAGGCTTTGCTTGATGACTTGTGTGTTCTCAGCACCAAGACTGTTAAAAAGCATGAAACTAAATGCAATCATTAGATCCTTTAAGTGACATGGAAAGATTATCCTTCAAACCAAGAAATTCGACAAGTGCCACAGAATGAATAAGTGCTGAGAGGATGGGCAGTTTCATCATGTAAATAGGATGGATGACAACTGGGTTAACCAAGACACTGTTATTTGAGAAAGGTCAGGAATAACCCAGGAGGAATATCAAAAAAAGAGATGGACTCAATATCTGTGACAGGTGTCAGACAGATTGTGTTAACCGTGGACAAATCTAAGTTAGACCTGTGCGAAGACACATGGCCAGTATTTCTGACAGCACAATTAACTGCGCAGAGTTAACCTCCTGCTGAACATAACAGACAAGACATTATTCATGTCACGATTAGTACATAGAATTAGCACCTCCACAATGTATGTTATGACTTAGGTCCTATGCTGTGCAAGCTTAGTAACAGATTCTCTTTCCACAATCCAACAGCACCATTGAAACAAGAGCAGGCAGAATACCTCAGTCCCCAAATCATCCAATAGAGGTTTGAGGAATAATTGAAAGATAGTACGAAGTAAACTAAACTGGTAAAATTGCCATAGTGGTTCTTGTTGCAGTTTCCAGGTGATTTATCCTTGTTTGGCTGGGTCAGAAGAAACTCTTGTTAGACAAGAGATTGTAAGGTTATTGGAGGTGGATGGGAATGTGGAAATCGAAACACAAGAAGATCAGCCATGATCTTATTCAATGGCAGAGCAGGCTCAAGGGACCGAACAGTCTACACCTATTCCTATTACTTATGTTCTTATGTTCCCCAAAATCCGGCTCTCTTTCTTGAGGAATTTGCAAACATTTGGCTATGGTTATATTAGAGAACTCGTATTCCTAAAGATCCAAAGGCATGAGTTTAAATCCCACCATGCCAGCAGCAAAAAATTAAATACAATCAATTTGGAATTAAAAAGCTAGTATCAATAATGGTGACCATAAAGCTACTGTACGTTAATGTCCTTTAGGGAAGGAAATCCTTACCCAGTCTGGTCTACATGAGTCTCCAATTTAACAACAATGTGGCTGACCCTTAACTGGGCTCTGAAATGACCTGGGAAGCCATGTATTCAAGAAGGTGGTTCACCAAAACCTTGTCAAGAGTAACTACGGATGGGCAATAAATGCTGGCTTGCCAGTGTCACTCATATCTTGGGAGCGAATAGAAAAATATGTTATCTTGTTGGTTAGCATATTCCTGTAGCTGTGGTCATCTTGGCAGTTTACTTTACTCAGCTCTGAACTTTTGGTCCCACTAATTCTGCCGCTTGAACTCAACTACTACAGTCAAGTGACCAATCAGAAGAGACCAGTCAGAAGAGAAACAAAGCACTCAGTCAACCACCTCTCCTTTCTCCAGGCCAAATAGTACTTATGACATCGTTGTCCTTACTTAAAATACTGCATGTTTTCATCACTGAGCTGAATGGATACTTAACTTCAAGAAAGGTACATGTCCAATAATACAAACACTAGGAAATACCTAGTTGGTCAGGCAGCATTTGTAGAGAGAGAAACAGAGTTAACATTTCAGCTGATGACCTTGCAATAGAACCCTTCTATCAGAATTGAGAACAGGTCTTATTAAAGGTCATTGACCTGAAATATTAACTGTATGTCTCTCAACAGATGCCGCCTGACCTGCTGAGTATTTGCAGTTTAATCTGTTCCTATTTCAGATTTCCAACATCTGAGGTGTTTTGTTTTTGTGTATTCCCACTCCTCCTCAAGGGACTGGAAAAGCGTGAGGCTCGACAAAACAGATTTTTCCAGGAGTATATTAAAATGATTCTTAAATATTTGAGGAAAGATTCAAAAATCAGTCTCACAACTACAAATGAAATGCTTTTCATGGTGTACTGAATGTTTGCTATTCGTATCAACATATTGAAATGAGACAGAAATTCACTGTTAACAATGTTATTAACAGCACAGCACTAAAACTGGATATTGGCTCATTATAACTTCATCAGAACTGGGGTAGAAACCCTGTTTATGCAAAATCACAGTGGAATAGCTTATGGTGCTTATAATCCACTATTAAAATTGCCATTACCATTCAAACAACAAAGGAATGCTTCTTACATTTTGGGGGCATATGTTCAATATTTGCCTTAATTGGACTCAGCGTCACTAACCATTCCTGTTCATAGACCTCCTACAAAGCACAGTTTCTATTACCTGTCCAGCATCTAATTAATATTAACAAAGTCTGTCTTTCTCAACCAACTTCAAAGAAAAGAAATAATCAACCTAGCACCCATCCTGGAACATCACATCAAACCTTTTTGCCGTGTACGTGACTGCAAATTTTAATCGTCTGATTAACTAAGTCAGGATGAAATCAATGCACTTTTTCCTACATGATAAGAATCAGCACGAATAATAAAACATGGCATAAATGCGCATTCTTCTCTAATTTATCAAATTCCGAACTGAACCAAAACCAAACACTCTCTTTTGACACCATGGGCAGGATTTTCCTGTGGGCTTTGGGACCCCCAGTGTCGAGGCTAAATACCATACCATAAGAAATAAAAACAGAAAATGCTGGAAATACTCAGCAGGTCTGGCAGCATCTGTAAGAGAGAGAAACAGAGTTAACGTTTCAAGTCCTTATGTCCCTTCTTCAGAGCCCAGACCATAAGATCCTGCGTTAATACCCTCTTTAACAAGGGCACATCATGAGTAAACTTCTGGATAAACAATGTGTCCTACCCAGGCTGCCAAAGGAAGAAAGGCAGTACTTTGGCTATTATTATAAACCAGGCCTCATATGAAAATAAAAGCTTCGGCTGTTCAAGACTCAAAGCACTATAATTTTAAACGAGGGGACCATTAGGTATTAAAATGCTGTAAATTAGATTGCTTACTCTTGTCAGACCATTGACCTTTTTGTAATACTGCTGTGCAGTTCTTGGGGAAAGAGAGAGAGAGAGATGCTACTCAAGTCCACTAACATCTCTTTACAAATAGTATGAGAGAACTTTTGGCATTGTCTTCCATGAGGATCCAACGATCTATCCCATTCCTTTACTAAGTTTGCTGAGTCTCACCTGGAAGGATTTGGATCTTCGTCTCAACTCATATTTCACCTCTTTTCTATTTTTACTTAGTTCTGTTGAAGAGTCATAAGGACTCGAAACGTTAACTGCGTTCCTCTCCGCAGATGCTGCCAGACCTGCTGAGTTTTTCCAGGTATTTTTATTTTTGGTTTGGATTTCCAGCATCCGCAGTTTGTTGCTTTTGTCATCGTGTCAAATGTTCTCCCTCTTATCTACTGCTCCTCCAGCGTGCTGGGATAAGCTTCAGCCAGACATGGCAACTTAGCTGCTGCACTTGGCATTTTTAAGCACCTGACCCCAGCACTTTACTCCTGTCTTGTGTGATATTTACACCACAGCTTTGTTAAAGGTTAGTTAGAGAATTGCAGAGCATTCGTAGGTGCGAGGTCCAGCTTGGCGATACAAAACTGGCATAATTACAAAAGATCTGTGGTAATGAAATAGTCCAGAACCCTAAAACATGATAACTCCATTCTGTAATTGTACTAAATAAACACAAATGTAGTGTTGAAACTCCTGAGCATGGAGTTCCCCGGGTTCTACAAATAATCATCAGCAATGTTTCTTTATTTACTGGTTTGAGGCAAATGTACCAATATATTCCATACTCAGCCATTACTGTGGCATGGTCTGTTTCCAGAATCTATTAATTATTATCTAGTCAGTTGGAAGTTCTCAGCACAATTACACGAAACAAGATTCCAAAATTCGAAGTAACCCAAATTTCTCCATTGTAATGTAGATGATCCATTAGAAACCCGATTAGGAGATAAAGTCATAGCCTGTGCCGTGTTCACTGATCCCAGGCAGATGGCAGTGGGGATCTACAATTGGTTTCAGTGTGTCTCAGTTAGGGAGGGGAAAAGTTAGCCAGGGTTTCTGCTGCCCGGTGTGAGAGAGACTATCTGGGAAAGTTCATGGGGTGTTATTTGGACCATGATGCGCCTGCTTTAAAACAGGAGCAATGAGGGACAAATTTCAACACCGTTGCCCAAACAGTGCTTGAAAGAAGGTGGATCTGATCATGGGATGGGTCATTTTTCTCAGCGCAAATGGTCAGCTGCAACAGGCTTTGGGTCCCTTACGTCTCCCTTTGAGAACCCAGCTACTGCAAAGTGGAGAACGTTACTCCCTGGTTCCTTCAGTGGTTGCTGCAGCCTAAACAGGTAAGTTTGATGTTGCCATGACGCTCACAAGGAGGAGCACTGATTTCCATCGACTCCACAGTATCTCAATTGCACCCCCACACCACCACAGCCACCCCCCCACCCTCTCCCATGGTTACTCCCTACCCCCAAGCCCAGCCATATCAAAAAGAATTACCAAGGAGTGGTTGCCGGCGAGGCAGCAATGCAACACTTATTTTCCTCATATGGGTGAGCTGGCTGCATAGGTGTGACTGGTCAGTCTCGTGCCCCTTGTTTGGAGCACCCGCTCCATGCAAAGCATTCTCTTCAAGCCCAAAACCAGGACTAAAAGAATTCCAAACACTACGTGCTGAATTTTCCCACGGGCCTTGGGAACACATATTCAGTCCCAATCCCATGCTTGTTGTCAAGGCTCCCACCAGCAAAACTTCAAATCAGCCGCCTCTATGTTCACTGTCCAATTAAGGACAGTGGGTGGGTTTCTGAGGTGGAATGCTCACTAAGAACGCCTGCAGCACTGGATGGCCAGAAGACCCAATGAAGGAGAAGGGCACTGTTGAGGCAGGAAGGCGAGAGTGAAGATGCCTCAAAATAGAGATGGCCGCTGAAGTCTGCTGAAAATTCAAAGTTAAAGGCAGGCCACAGTTGATATATCCATCAGTGTGGAGAGGAAACATCTCCACACTATTGGGTTTGGCAGCACCTGCACCCTTTTCATTCTTGTGTCTCATTCATTGGGCCAGTGAGAGGCCGCCTCCAAATTGTTGCTGACCTGGGGACTCAGAGCTGGTGGGGGTTTGTAGCTGGGGAGGGGGGAGGTGGTGGGGGGATGGTGGGGGGCTGGGGGGAGGTTCAGATGTGGAGTTTCCAGTGCTCTGAAATTCCAGAAGTTTCTGAAAATGGCCCAGAAGTGGCGCCTTAGCTGCCCACCTCTGTGGAGCGGGATGCCAATTCCCATGGCAACCTGTGCCTGGGAAACCCATCTGGAGGTGGAACAGTTTCAGGCAGCTGACCTGATTCGTAACCCTCTCTTAATTTCCCCATGTTCACCGCCAATTTGAGCCTGCCTCCACCTCCTTGGTAAAATTCGGCCCCATGTGTTGGACAAGAACATAACCAAAACAAAAACAGAATTACCTGGAAAAACTCAGCAGGTCTGGCAGCATTGGCGGAGAAGAAAAGAGTTGACGTTTCAAGTCCTCATGACCCTTCAACAGAACAAAAGAACATAACCAAGCTCAGTAGCAAATGTGCTGGTGGCGAACAGACAGGTGAAGCTCTCTCCCTACACTCACAGGTACAGATAGAATATACGCTGAGGAATTTTGACTTTGGGTGAGAAGGAAGGAGCCATAGTGCAACACAAGCATTCTCAGATCACCTCTCCTGAATGACCTTGATGGAAATGAAAAGGGGATTTCTGTCGATATGCTACTGCACATGAATACTTATCATGGTGTTGAGTGCAGCATTAGAGAGGCTTAGTGCCTGAAAGTATGGAAAAATCTTTCAACAGGATCAGAGCTGTCCACTGAATACCAGACTGCTCCCTACTTTATACCTCATGAATGGAAGTGGAGGGATAGATCCAGGCATCTGAGTCACAGTGAAATGTGTCATGAACAGAATGTTGACATGACATGCACTGTGTAAAATTGAATCTTATGCATCTTCTTGTTGGTGACAATGAACAGCAAAAAAAACCCCTAAGAAACATATCAACAGAGCACCAAAGATTAACTCTGAATAAGGATGGCCTCATTACATGAAAGGGTCAGTTCCAAATGGATTTAAGCCTTAATGCAAGCTGATGGCTTTTGTTTTTCCTGCTTATATTCTGTGTTTGTTCTTTCTTTTAAAAGTTTTGTAACTTTTGATATTTAGACCTTCTGAGCTGGGACTGTATAATGTGGTTGTAATTGTCTGCCTTGTAAGGCAATGGTCTGCGCCATGGTTGTCAATTCTGTGCTAAGCATCACCTGGTGTGGCTCAGGAGAGCCACGAAGGTATGACGGTTTCTTGCTATATTTTCGAAAGCAGGAAAAAGAGTCAACCATGGGCGCTGAGGGTATTAACTGAAGAGACTGATGATCCGCACGCTCCAGTCGCTTTTCCCATTGCCCTGTTTCAGGCAGGAGTACACTGATATATTGTAACTGGACCTGTGTGCTTTGAAGATGGTGAGTAAATAATCAATACTGGTCAACAATCACAGCTTTATGTGACTAAACAAAAAAATATATACTTCCCAGTTCTCTAAATTCAAATAAAAGCAAAATACTGCAGCTGCTGGAGATCTGAAATAAAAACAGTGAGTGCTGGGAAAACTCAGCAGGTCTGGCAGCATCTGTGGAGAGAGAAACAGAGTTAACGTTTCGAGACTGTGGTTGAGTCCCTTCGGTTCTGAAGGAGAGTTATATTGGACTCAAAACATTGGGCGGAATCATCCCAGATTTGCACTAAAGTGCGGTAGCAGGCGTGAAAAAAGATATTTTGCCCACTGGCTGCATTGGTGGATTTTCATGCCATATTGTCCGTTTCCTGGCATTAATACTGCATTCACAGGAAACACGCTGGATCGCTGGCGGGCAGGCTCGGATTTGCCCGCTACACTGACGTCAGTGCTTCCTTGCTCCAGCGACTATATTTAAACTGCACCAGAGCGCAGCCTACTTCTTGTCTACAGACCAGGACTGCTCCAGGTGACAGATGGCCCCAAAAGCCAGGAAGACGGTACCCCCCAAATTTAGTGACACCTCTCTGGGTCACCCGTTGGACGCAGGGGAAGGCCCCCACGATGTCCTCTACCCTTGCTCTAGTGCAGGAAGTCCACCAGAGACACCAATCCAGCCTGGGAGGCGGTGGTAGCAGCGGTCAGTGCCACCGGAGCACAGGGGAGGTCAGCCATCCAGTGCAGGAAGAGGATGAATGGTCTCATCCGTTCCGCCAGGGTAAGTCAACCACCTCATCACTCTCAACTCACACACTCCCAAACCCATCGCACATCCACAGGGATCTCACTCCTCAAGCGACAACATCACTAACTCTCACACACACCCTCACATCTCCATCAGATTCATATCCTCTGGAGCTCGCGTCCTCATCCTGTCCATGGCTCCGCTCACCACGCAAACATCCCACACAGTGCCATGTGTCCTGCTCACACTCTCTCCATCTGTTTTCATGCAGGAGAAGCTGGCTCACACCAGCAGGGAGAGGTCCCAGACCTGGGTGGAGTGGCCCACATTAGGCCCCTCACTCGCTTTGAAGAGCATGCCATCGTGCTGACCTGTGGTGACAGTAAGGTTGGCGGTGAACACCCCTGTGAGGATCCTGCACCACATCATCCTTCTCAATGCAACTGTCAGTGCTCTCTCTCCCGCTTTTGACTTTGCTGCCATGCACCAATCATCTCTATTTTGATTCACAGGGAGACCTGCCAAGCGACCGACACCCTCAGCCAGCAAGTCGCTCAGCTCCATCCAGGACCTCACCTCCAGTGAGGTGTACCTGTCCAACACGAGGCTCCGCCCACTTTCGTTTGACAACTGTGTTAGTCGTTAAGTATCTGATCAGCTCTCCCAGCCTTTACCCTCCCCCAGTCACCCATGTCCTTTCCCCCATCACTGTGCGCCCCCCCCACTCCCGGCCCGACATCACCTTCTGCCTTCTCACCATTACCTACCAACCCGAACCCTTCTCATTCCAGAATGTCCACGTGAACATGCACGTTCCCTACCTCCCAGAGAATCACACCCCCGTCCACATTGACCTCCCCAACCTCCTCCAGTCCACCTCGAGGATCCATGTCTGCCACCGTGTCCCCACCAACCACCATCGCCACCAATTGCACGGTTACCAAAGCAACCTCTCCATTGCACTCAGCCAGCTCAGTCCCTTCTCACAATCATCATTCCCTCCTCCCCATGCCCACCCTCAGTTCGCTCCCCAGGAGACAGTCATTGACTCCACAGACCCCTCCCTTGCAGGTTCAACTGGACATCCGCTCCCTTATTTCCTCCTCCACCCTTACTGCCACGTCCCCCGGAACACCTTCCCTCTCCAAACTCCCTTCTCCCCACCCGGACACCTCCCCTCCCCGCACTCCCTTACACCTTCCTCCCCCGCTGACAACTACATCCCCACTTGCAGCATTCTCTCCCATAACACCCTGCTCCCCCGACACCATCGACCCCCTCCCAATCTCACCCCCCGACACTTTGTTCCCTCTCCCCTCAACCCCACCAACCTCACCCTCCTGACACCTTTGTCTCCGCCCACAACCCCCCACTCCCATTCTCACTGGGCCGACGTGTATTCCGGCCGGCATAACGGTAAATTGGGCTCAGGGGGACAATCCTTGCTAGGCCTTTCTTTGCATTCCATTAGCAGGGTGCAAATTGTGTTCACGCCGGCCTCCAGTGGGATTCACGTTCCACCATGGTGGACACCATCAGATGATACAGCTACAGTTTCAAGCCGGCTTGAAATCAATTTCTGCCCCTCACGCCGAATTCTCTTCCCCCTGCCCGCCATGACACTGGCCGCCAACGGGACCGGATGCTCCTGCCAGTTAACCCTGTTTCTCTCTCCTCAGACGCTCCAGACCTGCTGAGTTTTTCCAGAGCTTTCTGTTTTTATCTCCAAATTCAAAGTTGCTTACGACATCAACGTGCATTCATATAGTGCCTTTAACATAATAAATCATTCGAAGGTCCTTCACCGAAGCATTATTTGACAGAGATATTAGGGCAGATGACCAAGAGTTTGGTAAAGAGATACGTTTTAAGCAGTATCTTAAAGGGAATGAGTGTGATTGAGGGGTGGAGAGGTTTAGGGAAAGAATTCCAGAGCTTAGTAACCGGGCAGCTGAAAGCATGGTCAGTAGTGGCGGAGTGATTAAAAACAGGGCATTATGGAATATATTTTTGTGATATTGATTAAGGGATAGATATTGACCAGGACACCAGGGATAAATCCCCTGCTCTTCTTCAAAATAGTGCCATGGGATCTTTTACATTCATTTGAGAGAGAAGACAGGGCCTTTTAATGTTTCATCTGAGGTATGGCACCTCCAACAGTGCAGCATTCCCTCAGTACTATTTTGGAGTGCCAGTCTTGATTCATGTCCTTGAAACAGGAGTTATACCCACAACCTCCTGATTCAGAGGCTAGAGTGCCACAGCTGACAGAGAACAAAGCAAGAGAGCCTCTTGCAGTTTTAATTCCAAGCCCATTAAGGCAAAAGTACTTCACACTACTCAGGATTTGTGCCAGTGACAGTTCATCTGCATACTTCATGGTAGATTGCAGTACAGGGGAAGCAGTCATGTACAATAGTGTAGGTGCGATCACTGGACTCTTCCACAATTCCAATTCGTATTCTGATTAGGGTATTTCAGTACTGCTGGAGATGATCCCAATCAGAATCAGACTCTTGTTATAGGGGGTCTCATATGAGGTCCAAATCACTAGACATGTAATTGAGGAAGGAAGCAAGATATCTTCCCAAACAGCAGATTCCTGCTCCCCTAATAGCACTATCACTTGTGCTTCTTCACACATGCACTGTTACTCAGCATGTACTACCTCCTCAAACTCACTTGCTGTGTGGCCTGGCATGAGTATAGTTGTGTTGGTGCTTTCAGCAGTCGGTGAGACGAGGGCAGGGTGCTGAGGGGTTTTGGCTCATTCTGCGCCATTCTATCTGTCAGCAAACAGTTCATCCAAGCTACAAAAAACAGATGGGGTTGATGTGTCACAATGCCGGCTTCAAGAAACCCTTTCAAACAATGCGTTCATTGGAATATACACGGTTGCATAGAGTTACATTGATGTTATAGTGCAGAAACAAGTCATGCTAGCCACCAGGTCCACATCAGCACTTATATCCACATAAGCCTCTTCACACCTCTCTTCCCCTCACCCTATCACTGTATTAGCACCATCTCTGGCAGTTTTGTGCTTGGTTTTAAGCCGATGACTGCAGAGGTGAGTAAGGAAACATAACAAGAGCAGGATTTTACTGACACTGAGCCTAGAAAAAATTCCCAGGTGCACTTTCTGGACAGATTTTCCCTGGGTTTGTACCCAGGTTCATTGGGTTCAGTGAATAGTGGAAAATATGGCAGATGAGACGTTGACCTGTACGCAAACCACTTGAAGTTTCTTCCATTTAAATTTCCGGAAGGAAGATTGGGTGGGTTCCTATACAGATCTGTACTCTGATCCATCTAAATTCCCCATATTCATGGTGACCAGGTAATCCTGTTCACAACAACCAAGGAAGATCTCGCCTCCCAAGTTCTTCACTGCCAAGATGAGAGATTTCTCATTTTGTCCATGAACAATCCACAGGAGATCTTAGAGATTTCCAAGTAATTATTCATGGAGTGCTTTTAAGGTTAAAAGTAATTCATGCTTTATCCTTGACTTTCACATATGATTCACTGACGCCTGCTCTTGTTAAGTTAGTGTGAGGTTTAAATGCCAATAGATCATCTGTTCATCCACCCACAGCATACCATAACCTGAAGCTTATTTCAACTGTATTTAAGTTACAACAGGCTGTGAATTCATCGTGTTCCATTTTCCGCTGCATAACAGATAGTAAATTAGAGCCAGGGTGGATTAGGAGACCCAAAGCCATAAGGCATTGAGGCCAAAGATAAAAGCAAAAAACTACGGATGCTGGAAATCCAAAACAAAAATAAAATTACTTGGAAAAACTCGACAGGTCTGACAGCATCTGCGGAGAGGAACACAGTTAACGTTTCGAGTCCGTATGACTCTTCAACAGAACTAAGGAAAAATAGAAAAGAGGTGGAATATAAGCTGGTTTAAGGGGAGGGTGGGTCAGGTAAAGCTGGATAGAGGGCCAGTGATAGGTGGAGATTGCCAAAATGTGTCATAGACAAAAGGACAAAAAGGTGTTAAAGGTGGTGATAAGGAATGCGCTAATAGGTGACATTAAGGGTAGAAAGCAGGACGAGCAAGGTACAGATAGTCCTAGTGGGGGTCGGGTGGAGGGAAGGGATCGAAATAGGCTAAAAGGTAGAGATAAAACAATGGATGGAAATGCATTTAAAAATAATGGAAATAGGTGGGAAAAGAAAAATCTACATAAATTATTAGAAAAAAGGGGGATCGGAAAGGGGGTGGGAATGGAGGAGAGAGTTCATGATCCAAGATTGTTGAACTCAATATTCAGTCCAGAAGGTCGTAAAGTGCCGAGTCGGAAGATGAGGTGTTGTTCCTCCAGTTTGCGTTGAGCTTCACTGGAACAATGCAGCAGGCCAAGGACAGACATGTGGGCATGAGAGCAGGGTGGAGTGTTAAAATGGCAAGTGACAGGGAGGTCTGGGTCATGCTTGAGGACAGACCGAAGGTGTTCTGCAAAGTGATCACCCATTCTGCGTTTGGTCTCTCCAATGTAGAGGAATACGCATTGGGAGCAGCGAATACAGTAGACTAAGTTGAGGGAAGTGCAAGTGAAGGGCTGCTTCACTTGAAAGGAGTGTTTGGGCCCTTGGATGGTGAGGAGAGGGGAAGTAAAGGGGCAGGTGTTGCACCCTCTGCAGTTGCTTGGGAAGGTGCCGTGGGAGGGAGTTGAGGTGTAGGGGGTGATGGAGGAGTGGACCAGGGTGTCCCGGAGGGAATGATCCCTGTGGAATGCCGCCAGGAGAGTGAAGGGAAGATGTGTTTGGTGGTGGCATCATGCTGGAGTTGGCAGAAATGGCGGAGGATGATCCTTTGAATGCTGAGGCTGGTGGGGTGATAAGTGAGGACAAGTGGGACCCTATCATGGTTCTGAGAGGGATAGGAAAGTGTGAGGGTGGATGCATGGGAGACGGGCCGGACACGGTTGAGGGCCCTGTCAACCACCATGGGTAGAAAACCTCTGTTAATGAAGAAGGAAGACATGTCAGAGGAACTGTTTTTGAAGGTAGCATCATCAGAACAGATGCGACGGAGGCGAAGGAACTGAGAGAATGGGATGGAGTCCTTACAGGAAGCGGGGTGTGAGGAGCTGTAGTCGAGGTAGCTGTGGGAGTCGGTAGGCTTGTAATGGATATTGGTGGACAGTCTATCACCAGAAATTGAGACAGAGAGGTCAAGGAAGGAAAGGGAAGTGTCAGAGATGGACCATGTGCAAATGATGGAGGGGTGGAAATTGGAAGCAAAGGTATTAAATTTTTTCAGGTCCAGACGAGAGCATGAAGCAGCACCGAAGTAATCATCGATGTACCAGAGAAAGAGTTGTGGGAGGGGACCAGAGTAGGACTGGAACAAGGAATGTTCCAGTCCTGCTCTGGTTCCCTCCCACAACTCTTGAACAAGGAATGTTCCACATACCCCATAAAGAGACAGGCATAGCTGGGGCCCATGTGGGTACCCATAGCCACACCTTTTATTTGAAGGATGTGAGAAGAGTTTAAGGAGAAATTGTTTAGTGTGAGAACAAGTTCAGCCAGACAGAGGAGAGTAGTGGTGGATGGGGATTGTTCAGGCCTCTGTTCGAGGAAGAAGTGGAGACCCCTCAGACCATCCTGGTAGGGGATGGAGGTGTAGATGGATTGGACGTCCATGGTGATGAGGAGGCGGTTGGGGCCAGCGAAGTGGAAATTGTTGATATGATGCAGGGTGTCAGAGGAATCACGGATGTAGGTGGGAAGGGACTGGACAAGGGGAGAGAGAATGGAGTCAAGGTAGCAAGAAATGAGTTCCGTGGGGCAGGAACAGGTTGACACGATCAGTCTGCATGGACAGTCCTGTTTGTGGATTATGCGTAGGAGGTAGAAGCGGGCCATCCAAGGTAGGGAGACTATCAGGTTGGAAGCTGTGGAAGGAAGATCTCCAGAGGAGATGAGGTCAGTGACAGTCCTGGAAACAACGGCTTGATGTTCAGGGATGGGGTCATGGTCCAGGGGGAGGTAGGAGGAAGTGTCTGCGAGTTGACGCTCAGCCTCTGCGAGGTAGAGGTCAGTGCACCAGACAACAACAGCACCACCCTTGTCAGCAGCTTTAATGACAATGTTAGGGTTGGACCTGAGAGAATGGAGTGCAGCAAGTTCAGAGAGAGACAGGTTAGATTAGGTGAGAGGAGCAGAGAAATTGAGACGACTAATGTCACGCCAACAGTTCTCAATGAAAAGATCAAGAAAAGGTAAGACGCCAGAGGGAGGGGTCCAGGTGGAGGGAGAATATTGGAGGTGGGTAAAAGGATCCATTGAATGGGGTGTGGACTCTTGCCCAAAGAAGTGAGCACGGAGACAAAGGCGGTGGAAGAAGAGTTCAGCATCGTGCCAAGCCCGAAATTCATTGAGATGAGGACGTAAGAGTATGAAACTGAGTCCTTTGCTAAGCACTGAATGTTCAGCAAAAGAGAGGGGAAGGTCAGGGCGTATGGCCGGAGCTGGGATTGGAAGACGGGATGGGGACAGAGGGACGGGTGGGGTAGAGGTTCCTGAATGGGTGTTGGTGTCAATGAGTTGTTGGAGCTTGCATTCCTTTGCACCTGAAAGAAAGAGACAAAGTTTCTGGTTGAGGCGTCGGATGAGACGAAGAATAAAATGAAACTGGGGGCACGGGCAGCTTAGAAATAGGGTGCGTCAGTGATGATGGAGGGAGAGGTTGAGTGTGTTCATATGGTGGCGAATGGCACTGAGTGTGGATCTAAGGATGCAACGAGAACTGCAGTCCGAGGAGCGTTGTATGTCCCGGAGATACCTATAATCCTGGGTGGGTTCGAAACATGAGGGATAGAACTTCTGTTGAAATCCACGTGGGGTAAGTCGGAGACGAAGACATCACTGAGAAAGGAGATATGGCTGTGAAAGCGGGTTTTAGTAAACACCTTGTCAAACACCAGGAGAGAAATGGAAAGCAATGAAGGTGAACAAGGCAAAAGAGTGAGACAGAAATCCTGTCGGAGAGAAGAGCAATACTTCTTCAAGGTAGGCGTTCCTTGAAGAGAAGCGGCAGTCAATTAAACACTAAGATAAAAGCAAAAAACTGTGGATGCTGGAAATCCAAAACAAAAATACCTGGAAAAACTCAGCAGGTCTGACAACATCTGCGGAGGGGAACATAGTTAACGTTTCAAGTCTGTATGACTCTTCAACAGAACTAAGGAAAAATAGAAAAGAGGTGAAATATAAGCTGGTTTAAGAGGGGGTGGGACAGGTAGAGCTGGATAGAGGACCAGTGATAGGTGGAGATAGCCAAAAGATGTCACAGACAAAAGGACAAAGAGGTGTTGAAGCTGGTGATTTTATCTAAGGAATGTGCTAATAAGTGACATTAAGGGTAGAAAGCAGGACGAGCAAGGTACAGATAGTCGTAGTGGGGCTATTTCAATTCCTTCTCCCCACCCCACCCTCATTAGGGCTATCTGTACCTTGCTCGTCCTGCTTTCTACCCTTAATTAGCACCTTCCTTAGATAATATCATCAACTTCAACACCTCTTTGTCCTTTTGTCTGTGACATCTTTTGGTTATCTCCACCTATTACTGGTCGTCTATCCAGCTCTAGCTGTCCCACCCCCTTAAACCAGCTTATATTTCACCTCTTTTCTATTTTTCCTTAGTTCTGTTGAATTGTCATACGGACTTGAAATGTTAACTGTGTTCCTCTCCGCAGATGCTGTCAGACCTGCTGAGTTTTTCCAGATATTTTCATTTTTGTTTTAGACATTGAGCCTCTGCCCTCATTGTTACATTATCGACCAGCTACAGACACTCAGGGCCCAAAGAGGGCAGCTGCTCAGTGTGGGCTTAACTGTCTTTTTTGCTTATTCTTTTCCCGGGACGTGGGCATCGCTGGCTGGGCCAGCACTTTTATTGCCCATCCCTAATTGCCCCTTGAGAAGGTGATGGTGAGCTGCCTTCTGGAACCACTGCCATCCATGTGGTGTAGGTGCACCCACAGTGCTGTTAGGAAGGGAGTTCCAGGGTTTTGACCCAGAGGCAATGAAAGAATGGTGATATATTTCCAAGTCAGGATGGTGAGTGATCTAGAGGGGAACTTCCAGATGGTGGTGTCCCCATGTGCCTGCTGCCCTTGGCCTTCTAGATGGCATTGGTCATGGGTTTGGCTGGTGCTCTTTAAGGGGCCTTGGTGAGTTCCTGCAGTGTATCTTGTAAATGGCACACACTGCTGCTACAGTGCGTTGTGGTCATCAATCTTCAAACAAGTACTTGAGAGGAGGAATTGTGGAGGGGAATTGGGGTGGGGGGGAGGTCAAGCTTGGAGCAGCAGTCGCCTGCAGTAGCACTGTGAAACCAGGAGAAGCACCATCCATTTCTCTTGACTCCACAGTAAGGGAGTTTAAAAAAAGTTCACCTGCTTTGTCTTGTAGTTTGGGTGGGCCACTGTGGACGTGGAAAACCTGCTCACCCCATCCTCCACATTGTTTTTGACCAGTTTCCCAGAGGAAACCTAAGTAGGTCTCTGATTTGAGTTTGGATGAGGGCCTAACATCTGCCTTTAGCCCGGACAACATGAGCACTTGGGAAGAAGCCTTAACTAACATGTTGGTGCCAAAACCATAGGTGCAGATCAGTTGCTTGATGTTGCACTTGAGGGAGGGGATGACAGTCCCTTTATCCCGTCTCACTTAGGTTTGGAGTCGTACTCTGGACGTAACAGGAATGAGTGTCTATGACAACTAATGTGTTGGAACAGCAATTTTATTGAATATTGAATAATGATTATAACAACAATAATATGATTATAATTGATAATATATTAATATCTAGAAAAAAGAGAAAAATAAGTGAAAAGAAAGAAAAATGATTATATTGAAAGTAGAATGCATTTTATATATATCAGAAGAAAAGGACAGATTTTTCAAGAACAAAGAATAACCCCACTTAGTCTGTTCCACAACAGCACCTTAAATTAGTACCTACATTATTGTCTCCTTGGTTACATACATTACCAGGTCACTGAGTAACCTACAGGTGGGCACTGCAGTCAGTTGCTCCATTCCTGGCCCTTCCTCCTCTCTTCAGTGGTGACTATTCCAGTACGACTGCAGCAACGAGTCCTCGAAGCAGGGTCCCTTTAAGCCAAATTTCTGGCTCCATCCCACCCTTCCGAGACCTGGTATAGTCCTTTCCTTTCAGCTTTTATCAATTCATCGCACGGGCACTGCAAGGCCATGCAGACTTCGCAATAACCAAGTCGCTTACGTATCTTTCGATGGTACCTTCCCACATGTCACCCTTCATGTGTCATGTCCATCAATCAAACTTCATCTTCATATCAGGCGACCACCATAAGGTAACCTATCATCCTGGCCTGTAGTCCAAGGGTTACTGAATGCAGTAAGAAAAAGGATTTCTGGTAAATAAAGGACAGCTTATTTTAATATTTTAGGTTGAACAATGGAAAACAAAGGTGTAGTCTAAATACCAGCTGTGCATGGCCAGTGTGAAAAGACAAGACCTGGAAAAACATATTACTACTGATTATTATTGATTAATTAAGCAAAACACAATCATAGCTGCGTTAATATCAATGTCTACCAATAATACAAAATAACTTTAAATATTCGCTATAGGCTTAAATTCCAGAACAAAGCTTTAATAAAATGCAAAAGTTAGTGGCTGCCAGCCTGCTGGCCTCAGACCTACACACCCAAAAATTGGTCCTTGTTGCTCCTGTTTTCCATTCTGTAAACAAACACAGAGGAAACCAATTTCCCCACCAACACCCCAACCCCAAGCTTTCTTTCTTTAAAGCAAATGATGAGGTAAAATGTCATCACCCGAGGGTAACAAAAAGCATAATTTTGGCTTTATTCGTTCTAAAGTATATTAAATTATGACCAGGCCAACTATCCAATTGTTAATTAATTTTCTTCATTTGTTAGCAGGCCAACAACATGAATGTAAAATGATTAAACCAATAAATCTTAAAGTGTGTAATACTGGATACCTCAAAGGATTCAGCTTAATCTTTAGGGATGTGCACCGAACATTTCACAATTCCAAATTTTATGGTCGAAATTTGGATCTACCCTTCAGTGTGGAATAACGCTTGGCATTTTATTTAATCGTTATAGCACAAAGAAATGAAGTTTATCATAAAATATTCAGATGACTGGATTCCTGTAGACTCTGGGACACTTTTTTAAAAAAAATTCTTAACACTATTAAGTATGAACCACTTTATTTTAAGGCAGAGTAATCATGGATTAGTCACTGTTAACACCATTTTCATCCTCCTCCTGATTTCATTATCCTGGTGTGTGAGGATTCTTGGTGGTGTTGCTGTTGTTCCGGTTTCTTCGTCTGTCACTTTACAAGAATGTTGATTCCTGCTGTTTGGGAAATATTAGTCACCAACCAAAAGAAAAGCAATTGGGAAGCCAAGCTGCTGACTGACTTCCAGTTGTTCAAGGAATTCGTCAAGAGTTTAGCTTCATGTAGTCTTAATGCTGCATATCTCTGGCCTGCTACTTCAGAATATTCTATACAGAAGCACTCTTTGCATTTGAAAACAAGTGAAGCCAATTAATTTCCTACTACGTAAACAAAAACTCCAGACCCTGGATCTTTCTGAATGCTGGGGTTTAATCATTCAGTGCGTAGCAAGGTCTGATGTTCTCTCTCTGTCAGAAATTATACAAACTTTCCACGCACCTTTCTCCTAGATAGCCACTAGAAAACCCCACCTGTCCCCTTTCAGTTCAGCCCTACCTGTCATGGCTGAATTATTTCTTCAGATGAAACATCATTAGAAATGTAAAACTGATAGCAAGTACAACAAATATATTGAGTCACGGTATTGCTTAAACTCACATCATGTAACACTTGTTATATCCTTTCTGCAGCTATTTCCAAATAATGTTCGCACAATAGCTCATGCCCAAAGAGTTGGTGCTTGTACTGCTTATAGTTGTCCGGAAGCCTCCGTCATTAGGATGGAGAGTTAGTTATGTTGCTTTCAAAGTATAGCCAACCTTGACAGATCTCTGATGAGAAAGCAGCTCAATGAGTGGGGACTTTAAATTGGTAGATTGTTTGGGCACCTTAAGCAATCTGACCAAAAGATCACACATTGGAAAATTTCCCAATATAAAAGGGTTTACAAACTGCCTAACTTTCTGTGATCATTAATCATACTGTCACAACCACAAAAAATGTGTTTCCTTAAAGTGGTCTGTAAGCTAAGAATTTGTGTTTGTGTATATGTGTGTGTGTCGCCCCCTATTAGTTCAATTTAAAAATAACCCAGCAGATAAACTTCAGTCTTAAACAAGATAAAGGTTTGTTTATTATAAAAACTACTGCTGAAAGTTACTTAGGTAAAAGTAATGAAGTCATGAACTAAAACAGTTACAAAGATTAAAAGCAGACCATGATAAAAAGATACTTTAAAATGCGATTTCAAATCAATCATTGCAGGTCTGTTGCTTGAATTCCTTGGGCTGGATTTTGCCGTCGGCGAGCAGAGGCCCACTCGCTGATGTGCAAAATGACACAGGCTGACATCAGGCAGAACCCCCGACGTCATCCTGCCCCATTTAAATTTTCAGGAAGGGTGGTGGGGGGGGGCGGGGGGCACAGCGAAATCAGCTGTCCGCCCGCCGACCTGTCAATGGCCAATTGAGGCCATTGACAGGATAATTAAAACAATTAAAGACCCTGCCCGTCCAACCTTAAGGCTGGCGGACAGGCCAGGAGCCCCAGCGGGCTTCTGAAAAAACATGAAACCTCATCCACTGGCGGGATGAGTTTTCATATAGGGTTTAAAAACCTTTAATAAAGTTTTAGTGAAATTTATTAACATGTCCCATCTCGTGTGACATTGTTGTATGAGGGGGGCATGTTAAAGATTTTTTTATTTTTCTCTTTTTAATGTTTGAACAAGTAAAAGCGATCTCCCTGAGGCAGCACTTAGCAATTGCCTGGTCTCTTTCAGCAATACAGTAGTTGATTTCTTAATACCTTCCTCTTTTTCCTCCCTTAGCTAAGAACCCTCTATGAAGTTGTTTCTCAGAGTTCTTCCCGAGGATTTGCACACACAATGTCTGCTTTGAGCCAGACTTTGCTTAGTTCCAAAACTTAAAATGGCAGCTATCCCAAATTGTGAATTGTGCTTTCATATTAGGCATTGGGTTAGTTCCGGTCTGGAGCCACAGCCCCATCATTGTTATTACCATTTTAAAAGTCTCAGCCATTAAGTTGAATGGTTCCCATTCTTCCAGGTTTGAGGGGATAGGAAAGAGCTAGTCACACCACCAGGGAACACCCGGTGAGTTTCTGTTTACCCTTGTGGAGCTGCGGATTGAATTTTAAATGTTTTCACTTGATTGGATATGGCTACCTGCAATTTGCTTGGAACTTTCAGGAAGCTTGACCACATTGCAGTTGAAAAAGATCGGGTGACTTTTGGCAGCCATCTTTCAGGCTTCTTGTGTCCATTTAAAAGGAAGATCAGCTTTTTTTTAGAAATACCTATAATATCACAACTACACGTTCATGACAATACAGCCAATATTTCCCCAGAGTTGACAGCTGTATTTCAGGATATATTTGGGAAAAAATTTCGTGGACGTTTTCATTTTGTTGCATGAACATTTTATTTGACTGAAGTTCTGCTAGTTTTCTTTCGATTCTCGTTCTCCTCAAACCATGCATTAACTGCCAAGGAAGTAGTCAGACGATGTGTTGTTTGCCTTGTCTTAGTGGTAACTTTTCACCTCTGAGTTAAATGGTTGTAAATTAAAACCTCACTCTCGGATTTGAGTACATATTCCAGGTTGACAATTAAATGCTGCGCTGGAAGAATATCGCCCTGTTGGAGATGTCATTTTTTTTCAGATGTGATGTCAAACCAGGGCCCTGTCCGAAATGTAAGGTGGATGTAAAAAATCTTGTGCTCCTATTTATGGAGGCGGTGGTATCATGGTATTGCCCAGGGTAATGCTCTGGCGAGCTAGGCTCAAATCCCACCCTGACACTTGGTGAAATTTGAAATTTTTTAAAAACTGGAATTAAAAAGTGAAGACCACAAAACCTTTACTGATTGCTGTGAAAACCCATCTGGTTCACTAATGTCTTTTAGGGAAGGAAATCTACCATCCTTAGCTGGTCTGGCTTACATGTGACTCCGGATCCACAACAATATGGTTGACTCTTGAATGTCCTCTAAAAACAAGGGCAATTAGGGATGGGCAATAAATGCTGGCCTAGCCAGTGATGCCTGCATCTCATGAACAAATAAAAAAAAAGAATGTTTTTATCCATACTGTCCATATTATTTGGACTTAGAGGTTTTCCCGCATCTAGTGATGCATGAGGTAAAGTATGTGCTCATGTTTGCTTCAATAGCCAGTTTTACCTGGAAGAGGTGGTGAGCCTATCACCAGCGGCTATAATTTGAGGGGTGTTGCTCTGCATTAAGCCAAGACGCTCCCATTCTTATTACCTGCTATAGACGTATTGGAGGGATTTGCGGGTTGACAGTCGACCTGTTTGGCTACATTACAAAAGCACGTTCCTTGGCTATCAAATTCCGAAGTGGACTTGAACCCAGAGCTTCTGGCTCAGTGGCAGGGACACCCACCCACTGCACCACAAGACCTCCATCACTGTCCATACTGGGGAGAGAAGAAAAGATGATCCCTCATCAAATGTCACGAAAATACAGATTATCTGATCATTTATCTCACTGTTGTTTGTGGGAGCTTGCTGTGCGCAAATTAGTTGATGCCTTTCCCTGCATTACAACAGTGACCCCACTTCAAAAATTACTTCATTGGCTGTGTAGCACTTTGGGATACACTGAGATCATGGAAGGTGCCATAAGAATGAATTCCCATAAGTTCCGCAACACAACTTTGAATGAAGCAACCGTAGAAGATAGGACAGTGATCTTGACACAAACCTCTTGTTTTCAATTTTTCCATCCCCTCTGTGAGAAGGTCAGAAACTAAGTGGATTGACAACTCAAAACTGCATCGTATCACTCTGCGATATCACTGCAGGGTTAATGTCACACTTCCAGTTTATAAAAGGCACGATATAAATACAGGTTCTTTCTCTCTTTCTCTCCCTTACAATGATGTTATGATTTCTCTTTACTATTATTGCATGCTAACAAACAATACTACACAATTAAAAAATAAACAAACTGAAGATAGCTTTAAAAGTTGCAGAACATAACCAGGCAAAGCACTTCACAAAAAGATCAATGAACTGCATTACAATTACAGTAGTTCTCTGTAATAAGGTTCTAAAAGTGAGAATCTTGTGTAATTTATTTTTAAATTGAGTGAAACTCTAATCCCTTTGCCTATTATTTTTTTTTCAACCCTGGGCAATCCTGTGAGCCGAGTGATGGGAATGCACAAGTAAAGTCAAATAGTGCAGCCGAGAATATTGACTTATCTCACAAGTTTGTCTGAAAGTAATATTGGTGAAAATAAATCTTTCATAAGTTAATAATTAGGCATACTTCTGAATGTTTCTGTATGGATAAAGAAAAGTTTTTAAGTAGCATTTAACATATAATATAATTTATTATATATAAATTAGTTGGCAACAAACAACAAATAAAAATATCTGTAACTATGCACCCAAAATCTATCAACTCACCCGAGCTCATTTCAATCCCTGCCTCAAATTCAAATGCAACTAAAATAAGGTTTGACAGGTTCTAACCCATCAAATTGGTTGGTCCTAGAACCTTCTAATCCTAATGACTAAAAGCTCATTTTCTTCTGAAACAAATTACCACACAACTAGAACTTTATCAGCTTTAAACACTGATGATTGGTGTTGTGATGTATATGCATCTTTAAGGGGCACATCTCAAACTGCTGTCCAGCATTACTCACCATCAGATAGGATGTGATGTATAATCCCATGCACTCTGTAGATAGGACAGAGTAGCATTCCTGCAGGTCAGACATGGTTACATAGCCCCCCAGTTATCATTATCCAAATATAGTCTCATCTTCAAACAAAGAACCCACATTATTGTTTTATCAATCCTTTTTATATAATTAGTACGTTTGCAGTAAACAGAAGGACAGAACAGTTGGCATCTATTTATTCTATGACTCACACAGAAAGAGTGTATGTATGGGGATCTGGTGAGGGTGAGAGCTGAAACTGCCTTGGGTTTGTTGCCCTACATGGTTGGACTGATTACAGAAACTCACTGCCTAAGCTGACGCAATTTGTCATGGAGGTAACAAAGGGTGCATACAGGGGGTATTCTTTAGAAAAAAAAACTAAAGAGAGTACCAGTCACTTCCCTGTAAAAAAATCCTATTAAACTGTGAAAAAGTACTTAAGCCAAAGTTCTGACAGCTTTTTGTGAAATAAATTTGCATGTTCTTATGAACATGTTTTGTAGAAGAACCTTCTTCTCGCCAGCCAGATATCCCTATATTAATTTAAATGAAATTCAGACTGCCATAATGTATTCTCCTAGTCACTTAATTCAAATGAAGAACCTGCCTTAAAGATAAAGCACCTTTTTATTCAGTGCACTTTCTGTAGTTTGTGTGGAGTTGGTGACTCAGAGCTGACAAACATCCTGTCTGTGAAAAGTAAGAACAGTAATACTGGGACATTAATGTCAGACTTATAATTGAACCCATACTGACGGATAGGGTCACTCCAATAACTAATCCAAGCTCGGCATGATTTACATTACTGCAGGCCACAGTCATTTTGTATTCAGCCGTGAATAAGGAGAACATTCCAGTGGCATAAATTCTGTGCCCTCTGTTGCTGAAGACAGCTTTTCAACAGATTTGAAAGGCTGACTTGACAAATACTTTCTGACACACAAATACATTCGACACGTTGACAACAACACGCATTTATGGAACACCTTTAATGTAGGAGAAAAGGAACCCAAGGCATTTGACAGAGACAAAAGGAGTGGACTCAAAACCATTGTCAGGAAAGCTAGAACAAAAAGCTCGACTGAAAGACAAAGCGGTAGAGAGATTAAGGTAACGTTCTCTAGAAAGTATCGCTGAGATGATTGAATGCTCTCCCAGCTACGGCAGAAGGAAGAGATGCACAGAAGCTGAAACACCAAAGGACACATTTGGAACATAAAGCTCAGCTTAGTGTCAATCAGGACAGCAAAGTTTGTCCTGACTCAGTAGCAAAGTAGGAGCTGGAGTCAGTAGCAATGGAAGAGAGTTTTAAATGGGACTGTAACAATGGCTTTGGCCTTCCATCAGTGCTCAAGTAGAGGAAATTCTCTGGCTCACCTATGACTTATTGCGAGATGGGCTACACAGAGATGGTCATGATACCAGGGAACTAGTGGTGAATTAAAGCAAAGTGTTGTCATCCTACATAGTGAATTCTGCTTGTGCCCAATGACAATGTAACTGGGAGGCAGTACACCGATGAGGAAGGGGGAGCGGAGGCCAAGAATAGATGCCTGGGATACTCCAGGGGTGAAGCCAATGCTGAAGATGTACTGGTGCTTGGCATAAATAAGAATGGCACCATGCATGAAGCTGGACTTCTGAGGTGAGGTACAGAGGCAAATGGTTTGATTAACCATATCAAATGCCATTGAACAGAAGTTAAGGGATAGCCTCTTGCAAGTGCAATTGTCGATGATCTCAGTCAGTAGAAATCTGTTGATAAGGATTTGAACAAGAAATTGATTAAGAAGAGGGTATGGACCTGAGAGGGGTTTATATAGTAACTATTGACATTTTTTGATACATTTTTTGAAAATGGTGAAGGATTAAAAGTAAAACTCAAAAAAATTGACCCAGAAGCATTAATAACTAAACCTGATGTGGTGGATCACAGAATGGAAAGCTTGTGTCCTTAACCACATCCCCCACCTCGCCACCATCCCCCCAAACCCTGCCGCGTATACACTGCCCCCCCCCCCCCCCCCCCCCCCCCCCCCCACCCCCCCCCCCCCCCCCCCCCCCCCCCCGATATGGTGAGCTGCTTAACTGAGCTGTGCATTTAGGGTGCTGCACGGTACTGACCACAACCTTCAGTCAAAGAGGAAAATTGACATTAAAGCCTGCAGTGGAGAACTTACACATGCCTCCTTGCAGTTACCTTGAGAGTAGTATAAGTAAAGAGACAAGCAGGTCAACTGTCTGCTCTCTTTCTTTTTCTCAGCTGTGGAAAGATTTGAAAAGAAGAGCAGAGAAAAATTCCTTAGAGAGATTTTTTAGCATCGGTGAAATGTGAAAAGCCACAGAGCATTCAGGTGCCCACATACATCTGTGTCCATCTACACAAACCATTGAACACTGGCACAGAAATATAAAAGTAATCTAAAAGGCTACTGGAATGTTGTCCCTTTCCTCAAAGGATTTGGCATTCAACAAGGAAGCAATGCTTTGGTTGTGTAGAACCTTGATCAGACCTCATTTCAAGTACTCTGTTCAGACATAATCTTATGTTACTTTTTCACACACAGGTTAGTGGAAATCTAGACCCTGATCTCTAAAAAGTTGTGCATACTGGCGGTCAACTAAAATTTTCAAGACTGCAATTAATGCTTTTTTGCCTAAAAGTGCCAAGGTACAGATCACTCATGATGCAACAAAATGGCAAAATAGGGCTGAGGGATCAATGTCCTCCCCCCCACCACAACCCCCATTTGCCCAGAGAACATCAGAGCCCTCTGCTAATCTCTACCTAGCTACACTCATGGGGGATGTTAGCATTGTGGTAATATCACTCCTCCAGTAATTATGAGGCCCAGACTAATCCACTGGGGGCTTGGATTCAAATGGCACCTGGTGGAATTTAAATTTGATTAACTATTAAAAATCTGAAATTGAAAGTAATACCGAGCATGAAACTATCATTGATTTTTTTTTTGTTTAAAAACTCATCTGGTTAACTTAGGAAAGGAAATCCAACATCCTTACCTGGTCTGGCCTACATGTGACCCCAGATCCACGACAATGTGCCTGACCCTTAACTACCTTCTGAAATAGCCTCGTGAGCTACTCAGTTCAAGAGTAATTAGGGATCACAAACAAATGCTGGCCTTGCCAATGATGCTCATGTCCTGAGGGAGAACGATAAAAAAGCTCAACAGGGTCATTGTAAAACAATAGGCAATGGGAATACTGGTACATTTCCCCTTGCTAATACAGAGCTCTGAAGACTTGTTGTAATGTGCTTATTGCCACAGTGCCTGAGAACAGCGATTGCTGCAAAAACCTGGGATAAAACCTAGGATCCTTTTGATCTAGTGTAGCTTAGCAACTCACTGAATAAATTCTCTGAACCTTAAGAAGAGCCCACTTCTGATTAAACTTAAGATCTAGTGAAAGGTTGTCAAGGCAAACAGAAATTCTCTGTAAAATCGCTGGATTAAATGTGTTTTCAGGGTATGTAGCCTTGTTCAAAACTGTCTTTAGACAAGGCATAAACTGAAAGCACCCTATGCAATATCAAAAATGTGCTTACTCTATTATAAAGCAATTAGTTTAACCTGACAGTGGACTATGTAACGGAACATCTAATTAGATGATTAGATGAAAAAGCAGGGCAAATCTAACCCGGCCAATTACTGCCCCATCAGCCTACTCTCCATTGTCATTAAAGTAATGGAATGGGTCACCAACAGTGCTATCAAGTGGCATTTGCTTAGCAATAACCTGCTCACTGATGTCCAGTTTGGGTTCCGCCAGTGCCGCTCAGCTCCTGACCTCATTACAGTCTTGGTTCAAACATGGACAAAAGAGCTGAACTCCCGAGGTGAGGTAACAGCGACTGCCCTTGACATCAAGGCTGCATTTGGCCAAGTGAGGCATCAAGGAGCCCTAGCAAAACTGGAGTCAATGGGAATCAAGGAGAAAACTCTCTGTCAGTTGGAGCCATACCTAGCATAAAGGATGATGGTTGTGATTCTTGGAGGTCAGTCATCTCAGCTTCAGGAGTTCCTCAGGGCAGTGCACTCGGCCCAACCATTATCAGCTGCTTCATCAATGACCTTCCTTCCATCATAAGGTCTGAAGTGGGGATGTTCGCTGGTGATTCCACAATGTTCAGCACCATTTGTGACTCCTCACATACTGAAGCAGTCCATGTCCAAATACGGCAAGACCTGGACAACATCCAGGCTTGGGCTGACAAGTGACAATTAACATTCACATCACACAAGTGCCAGGCAATGACCACCTCCAACAAGAGAGAACCTAACCATTGCCCCTGGATGTTCAATGCCATTACCATGACTGAATCCCCCACCATCAATATCCTTGGGTTACTATTGACCAGAAACTGAACCAGCCATATAAATACTA
Organism: Carcharodon carcharias; assembly: GCF_017639515.1. Taxonomy (NCBI): domain Eukaryota; kingdom Metazoa; phylum Chordata; class Chondrichthyes; order Lamniformes; family Lamnidae; genus Carcharodon; species Carcharodon carcharias. The sequence goes on from NC_054469.1 coordinate 221,671,099, forward strand.
TGGCTACAAGAGCAGGTCAGAGGCTGGGAATTCTGTGGTGAGTAACTCACCTCCTGACTCCCCAAAGCCTGTCCACCATCTACAAGGCACAAGTCAGGAGTGTGATGGAATACTCTCCATTTGCCTGGGTGAGTGCAGCTCCAACAACACTCAAGAAGCTTAACACTGTCCAGGACAAAGCAACCCACTTGATTGGCATCCCATCCATAAACATTTTGGAAGAGTATCTGTTTTATTAGTTACTATAGCCATTAAAATTACAGGTTGATGTTTCAATGATATTCCATCAATACTGTTTTTCAATGCAGCAGAAATTTGGAAATCTACTTTCAGACCACAATGCACAATTTCTGATACAATTACTGGTGCAAATAACATCTGGCACAGGTCAATACTGTATCTGGCATCTAGTTTGGTTCCTACAGAAGCCTAATAATACAACTTTATCTTTAGGAGTACTTGGCTATTTTGTGAATGTTTTCCCAAGGAAGTCTGTTGATTGAGCGACAACTGCCAATGTTATATTTATAAATGATTTAGTACAAAAGAGCATTATTGTTCTGCATCTCTGTCTTGTTTTACAGCTCATTCGTCCACCAATAGTTCTGTGTGCCCTTAACTGTATCAGTTGTTGCAACTGTCTCATTTCTCAGATGATCCTGCTATCAATGGTCCCTTTTCTCATATATTCTACTCTCATCCTATCCCATTCAGAAATCAAGTGTGCGCTGGTGGTGTTGTTTCCCAGAAGGAAAAGAACAGTTCGGAGCAGTACTCTTATTTCCCAGTTTTTTTCATGTTTTTCCTTCTGGGTAGAGGGAGGTAGAGGACAGAAGAGAATGTGGAGAGAGAGCGAGAAATATACTGCAGTCCACATCAATTAGGATCAGCTAGTCCTTCCCAGTTTGGGCTAGAAATTCCCCTGTCTCTACTTATTTGACTCCCATCAATGTGGCAAGGAGCCTGACAGATCAGGATCAATCTACTGAGTTGTTTCCATTGGCTTGAAAAGAAAGTTGGCTCCATGAATCTCATATCACTGACTAATTGAGTTAATCCACCAATTACTTATTTAGGTTCTAATCACAAAATTGCCAGCATTTTACACAGCCAGTGCCAATTTATTGTGCTTCAGGGAATTTTTAAAAAACTGATGTGGAATTGGGTTCCTGTGTAACTGGAAGTACTGCAAAGGCTTTTATTCTTATGGCACAATTACCTTTCATATTTATGATCAAGCCACATGCCAAAGGTGGTTGCAGTTTAGTGTTTATTTAAGAAATGTACATTGTTCATGCACTCTGCAATGATTTGGACACTAGACAAATGAATAGTGACCTCGCTAGTATCAACATAACATTTTCTGCTCTAAATTAACAATTTCAACTGCTATGTTGGGCATTGCAACTCAGCCAATTTACAGAACACCGTACAGAGTCTGATATCGAGACGCACACTGGCTGCTCTTACAGAGGCAAATGGAGGTCAGGTGAATTGTGTAGTTTCACGTTGGTGCTGATTTGCATGAATGCCAGTATAAACCAGCAGTGGACATAAAGGTGAATCATTAACATAAACCCACAGAGCCTCCTCTATGCCACTCACTGTATCTCTTGCTTGTGCCATTATTATTGGGCAAGACAAAATTAAAAGAAATTGCTTGCATATTTTCCACCAGCATTCACAAGTGAAATGAATATGTCCGCATATAGAATCATTGAATGCTACAATGTGGAAGGAGGCCATTCCCCCATCATGCCTGAGCTGGCTCTTTGCTAGAGCTGTCTAATTAATCCCGCTCTCCTGTTCTTTCTCCTTGTATTTTTTTTCTCTTGAAGTGTTTATCCAATCCTCTTTTGAATATTGCTATTGAATCTCTCCCACCCTTTCAGGCAGTGCATTCCATACCATAACAACTTGCTGTGTAAAAAAAAATCTCCCCCTTATTTTGCCAATTATCCTGAATCTGCGTCCTTTGGTTATCAACCCTTTCACCACTGGAAACAATTTTTCCTTATTTACTCTCTCAGAACCGTTCATGGCATTGTAGGCCTCTCTCAAATCTGCTCTCAGCCTTCTCTGGTCTAAGGTGAACAATCCCAGTTCTTCTGGTCTCTCATCCTAAATGAAGTCCCCTATTCCTGGTATCATTCTAGTCAATCTCTTCTGCACCCTCCCCAAAGCCTTGATGTCCTTCCTAAAGTGTGGTGCCTAGAATTGAACACAATACTCCAAATAGCATGTTCCTTCACTGGGTTGTAAGAGGCCGAGTACAGGCCATACCCAACCAGCCACACTTGAAAAACCCAAAACAGAACATCAGCAGTTAGATATGATTCTGCATTTGGGCAGCACCTGCTGAACAATCCTGAGTGTGCAAATGGCTACACTAGCAACTAAGCTAAGATAACACGATTGGACAACCTGTGCTAAACAATCCTCAGTGTGCTAAGAATTATGCTGACAACCAATTTAAGATCGTCAGTCGGACTTGGAGTGTGGCACATTTACATGCGCTGGAAGCTGCATTTATTAATATATAGGGCCCTGTTTTTTACAGACAGAAATAATGTGTACATGCATTGTGCCTGTTTCAGCTAAACAAAGTAAGTGACAGCCATTCACTGGTTCATTCCCCAGGGTAATGCCTTGACTAATCAGTGTTAAGCTGCCTGGTTTAAATTTCAAACAATGCTTGCCAGTTAACTGTCAGCCACCATAAACTAGTGCATTCTCCATGGCAATGTCTCTACCAATAAGAGTCCATTTGACAACCAATTAGCACTCTCTTCTCATACAGTATAAATATGTTGTTTCCCCAGACATTGGCATTTTCTTGCGAATTGTCCTGATGAATGTAAGGTGAAAAGCTTTGACCCAAAATGTCTCTTTTTTTAGCAATACTCAACTTCTGTACTACCAAACATCTATATCAGTTGAGCTCATAACATGGCTAATTTATGCTTGCTAGAAGTGACATACATTCATACATAGGGACCCTTCCTCTGCAAACAAAAATAATATGTTTAAACCTTGCACCTTTTTTGAATTACCCAGGAGCTTGGGGAGTCTATACTTCCCTGTTGCTTTCTCCATGGTATTGCCTCAGCCAGAGTCAATTTGCCAACCAATAAGAACCCCCTTCTCCCCTGGTATAAATTGTTGTGATTGTTTGAAATTTGTCATTCTTGCGTTTGTCCTGATGAGTGTAAGACAAAAAAACTTTGGCAACATATCTGTCTTTTCAACAATATTGACTATTCCAGCTGAAGCCTAACCAGTGCTTTATAAAGGTTTGACAGAATTTCCTTACGTTTGTACCCAATGACTTTATTAATACATTCAAAGAACCCATATGCTTTTTAACAGCCTTCGCAATTTGTCCTGCCAACTTCAAAGATTTGTGCACATAAATTTCCAGGTCCCTCCATTCCTGTACCACTTTTGAAATATGCCAAATGAATAAGTAAAATAAATGTATATGTGTGTGGAGACATACTGACGTTTAAGGGGAGGATGCCTACTTAATCCAACCTTGTGGAATATGGAATTGAGTGATTAAGATCAAGGTGCCAAGTCCCTTAGTTTAAGAGAGAGAACACAAGCTGCATTAGGTATGAGGCAGTGCACCCTTTCACTGGGTCTGCATGACATGTTCGTTTAGACTTAGATGATTGTGAACTGTTATATTTGTTGTACTTATTATTTAAGACCTGACATTCTGTGATTAAAAACAGAAAATGCTGGAAAAACTCAGCAGGTCTAGCAGCATCTGTGGAGAGGGAACCAAGGTTACATTCCAAGTCTGTATGACTCTTGTCCAGAGCTAAAGAGAAGTAGAAATGTAATGGATTTTATACTGTTTCAGAGGGTGTAAAGCAGGTGGAATGAGATAGGTCAGAGATAGGTGGGAGCTAAGAAGAGATTGACAAAGATGTCATGGACACAAGAAAAAGGGAATGTTAATGGTAGTGGTAAAGAGTAAAGAAGGTGTTGATAGTGGCATAAAGATAAGATGTTAATAGCAGAACAAGGGTCAGTGCTCTGTGAAAGCACAGCATAAAAACAAGTGACAGATGACCCTGTGGTGGTTAGCGAAAAATGATTTGAAAAAATTAATAAAATAAAAATTTTAAATAAATAAATAGAAATTGGATTTAAAAGGGGGTCACGCTGGAGGAGAGAGTTTATGGTCTGAAGCATTCACAGTATTTTGCATATATCTGACATTGTGAGTTTTTATTAATTAGTTTACAGCCAGGAACAGATGAAAACATGCTTAATGGTTTTGAGATGGCCAACAGTGAAAGATTATTTCCACTGCCTGGTGGTTTAAAAATAAGTTGGCATAAACTAAGGGTTGTCTTCAGAAGGATGGGAGTAGGTACAAGAAGTTTGCTTTTTCCTCACAAAGGCTGTTATTGGGATGTAGAATGATTTGCCGCAGGTGGATGCTGAGGAAGAGTTGGCAATGTCTTTTACAAATAAATTGGGTAATTATTTGAAAGCAATAAAATGAAAGGATCCATGGAACTGAAACTTGAATATATATCTACTGAAAAGCCAGTAGTGGTAGTGCGACTGGACTAGTAATCCAGAGACCCAGGTTAATGCTCTGGGAAATAGTTCCAAATCCCACCATGGCAGCTGGTGGACTTTAAATGCAATCAATAAAATCTAGAATGTAAAGCTAGCCTCAGTACTATCGTTGGTTGTCATAACAACTCATTTGGTTCACTAATGTCCTTCAGGGGAAGAAATCTGCCATTGTTACCCAGTCTGGCCTGTAGGTGACTCCTATTCCACAGCAGTATGGTAGGCTTTTAACTGCTCCCTGAAATGGCCTAGCAAGCCACTCAGTTAAAGGACAATTAGGGATGGGCAACAAATGCTGACCTTGTCAGCAATGCCCACGTCACATCAAAGAATAAAACAAACTGATCTCTTTCTGTACTGTAATCTGTCTGTTTAATAGATGGAGATCCATTTACCAAATCAGGCAGCAGAAGACCTTCTGTGAATCACAACTGTTTTATCACTATAGTTCAGCACAAACACCAGTTCCCACTCTTCCTTTCCCTGTCCAGAAGTATTAGCCCACTTACTAGAGAAAAATCCAGCTCTTAAGTCCAGGCTTCAATGAGCATCACCTGCTCTCAATTCATTCTGAATCTTGTCCTGGTTCACTCTTAAAGGGACCTGCATTTCTATCATTGTCATCTGATTCCATAAAACAACAAAACAGACTGAAATTGCTCTGAAGGATTGGCTGCTGTAGAGCATTAGGTTTGTGGTTTGAGTGTCAGTTATGGCATTTGAGATAACTAGCCTTGCTTATCTTCCAGTTTACAATTATCAGATTTGTAGGAACTTCTGGATGAAAACAGACCCATGTTCATGTCGTTCACCTTCAAGTAGTCATGTGATACAATGATAATGGAGCTGCTGTCCTCTTCTTTAGCTGTGTTCATCTAGTTCAGGATGTAAGTCTCCTCAGGCTTTCTTCATGAGGATTCTTACCCTACACTGATGCACTGCCAAGGTGTGTTGTCATTAATGACTGACCAGGAATCTCTCCCGCTCTTACCCTCCTGTTATAGGCATATCCTTTTCTCAGACCTTCCTTTATCTTTGTCCCACCCAGCCCTTGCTCAAATTCTATTATATCTCTAGCTTTTCCCAGTTCTGATGAAAGATTATCAACCAAAAATGTTAATTCTATCGCTCTTTCTACAGATGCTGCCTAACCTGCTGAGAATTTCAGCATTTGTACAAGGTTGTACCAGGTTTGGAGAAGGTCGATGTGGTAAAATGGAGTGCTATGTACCTTTAAGAGAATGTAGTTAACTGACCACATGACTGTATCGACCAATCGTTATATAGCACTGGCTACTTTGGTAACTGTAAGTCGAGAGCTGGAGGTGATTGAAGAAGCACATATCGTGTTAGTGTTTTGTTCTGAGTTCCAATAAGCCACCAGTGTTTGTTCATTTAGTTGGTCTCTCTGCCTATATTGTTTCAAGCACCAACTAATGTGATAATATCAAGGATGCAGCTTGTGTTTGCCGGACAAAGTGAACCTGATAACCAAAAATATAATACTGACAATGAGGATAAACCAGATCAATTGACGACAATTAAGGAAGCCAGGGTTAGCCAGCTATCTTACTTCACCACTACCGTGAAACTGTTTGAAAGCTCCTTAGTCATCGAATATGCTGCTGTTTGGGCATCTTGAACCATTTGACCCCGTTTCCGATGACTGGTCTCATTATGTTGAAGGCCTATCATTTTTCTTTACCACTAACGACATCGTGGGCAGGACAAGAAGAGGGCAATTCTTTTGTCCACATGCGGGAGCAAAACATATGGGCTGATCCGCAGCCTCACGTCACCAAACATCCCCAATACAAAGACTTTTGATGAGTTAGTGAATATTGTCAAAAATCACCTGAAGCCAAAGCCCTCAGTCACTATGCAGTGTTTTAAATTCAATTTGATGAATTGGCTTCCAGGAGAGACATTTGCTGACTGTGTAGCTGCTTTAAAGGAGTTAACATGTGTTCGGAAAGTCAATTAATGCCGTGCTGAGAGACCGATTGATGTGTGGAATTGGGGATGATGCTATGCAAAAGTGATTGCTACTTCAAGCTAATCTAGACCTCAGTAAGGCATCAGAATTGGCAACAGCCATCCAGAATGATGTTAGAGACTCGGAGGCAATAAAAAATACACAAAATGGTGCCATCCATCTTGTAGGGCGGGAAGGACCGGTAACAAAAGGCGCAAAAGCGTGGAACTCCACGGAAAGGCGGGAAATGGCCGGTATGTACAGACATTGAAGAACAACAGAACTACAGTGAAAACCCATGACATCAATGAGAGAAATGCATCCAGGCAGCCTGAAGGTGATCGACAGTTCAGAAATATCGAATGCTTTTGCTTCCACTGCAATGGTCACATAATGCGGCAGTGTCAAGATCGGCTGAGACAGCATTTTAAAAATAAAGACAGAAATCACAAAACCTGCCTTGTTGAAGAGCCAGATGAAACAGAATCTGACATCTATTCATTGTACAACCTGAAAGTGGGTAGAACTGAGCCAATCCAGGTAGTCATTAGAGTCAATGAATGACCTATCAAGATGGAGGTCAATACTGGGGCCGGCTCCAGTTCAATTGGTCACAACTGGCTGAAAAAGATTAAATTGTAATGGGCTGAAATTTTTCAAATCAGAACGAGGAACCTACAGGAATTGTTACAAAAGTACCCTTCCATTTTCAGTGACAAGCTAGGAAGGATTCATGGGCTACAACTCAAAATCCACATAGACCCTAAGGCAATCCCCAGATTTATCAGAGCAAGACCAGTCCCTTATGCTCTACAGGACAAGGTTGAGTCCTAGCTAAACAGGCTGGAAATGTTGGGTATCTTACAACCGGTGCAATTTTCCGAGTGGGCAGCCCCCATAGTACCCATACTGAAGCCAGACCTAAGTGTTTGTTTATATGGTGACTATAAGTTAACGGTAAACAGAGTGGCCAAACTTGATAGACACCCAATACCAAAGATTTGTGAATTATTTTTGAAATTGACAGGGAGCATCACATATTCAAAACTCAACATGAACCAGGCCTACCAGCAGGTAGAGCTGGAAGAAGGCTCCAGGGAATTTGTGACCATCAATACACATCAAGGATTGTATCAATATAGTCGACTACCCTTTGGGGTCTCATTGGCATGGCTATTTTCCAACATACCATGGGAGATCTACTTCAGGCACTGCCCCACGTCATTGTTTATCTGGATGATGTCTTAGTCACTGGACTAACTGAAGAAGAACACTTAGCTAAGCTGGAGGAGGTTGGCTGAGTGGGCAGTCCAAACTTTTAAGTCCAGGATGAAAAAGCTGGATGGGAATCCCATTAGCACCAGATTGTCATGGTTTCTGTTTGCATACCAGATGGTGCCATGCACGACCACCAGTATTGCCCCCGCTGAATTACTAATGAAGAAACGTCTCAGCACCAGTGTATCTGTTATCAGGCCAAGTATAGCAGGGAGGGTGGAGAGAAGCCAAGAGGGCCAGAAGGCTAGACATGAAGGTCATAATCATGAAAGAAATTTCACGGTGGGAAACACAGTTCTCATGGAGAATTTTGGAGATGGGCCCAATTGTCAATTAGGCGAAGTGAGTGCCGTGACAGGACATCGCTTCTATAATGTATCGACAAATGGCCGAATAATTAGACGACACGTGGATCATCTCCGGAGAAGGGAGACAACCCCACAAGAAGGAATGCTGTCATCATTTGCGTTTGAGTCTGCAAAGTATGTAGAAGAAATATCACATGATTTGGAAGTACCGGTGGGGCTTGTTGGACCTGAGATGGTGGAAGACAAAAAATTGTCCACTTCCACCGAAGAGCCTGGTGGACAGTTGACCCCTGAGGAGAGGGTCTAGGAAAAAGCAACCAAGGTCATTGAGCAAAAAACACCCAAGGGAGCCTCCTGAGAGACTTGACTTGTAAATAGTTATTCGTGTAAATAATTGGGATGTTGTGAAGCTTGTGAATTGTACTTCAAGTAAAGGGGGAGGGATGTGGTAAAGTGGAGTGCTATGTACCTTTGAGAGAATGTAGTTAACTGACCATGTGACTGTATTGACCAATTGCTACACAATGCAGGCTAGTTTGGTAACTGTAAGTCTGGAGCTGGAGGTGATTGAAGAAGCACACATTGTGTTAGTGCCCTGTTCTTAGTTCCAATAAACTACCAGAGTTTGTTCACTTAATTGGTCCCTCTGCTTGTATTGTTTCAAGCACCAATTAATGTGTTAATATCAAAGACACAGTTAGCGTTCGCTGAACAAAGCAAACCTGATAACCAAAAACATGAAAGTAGACAAGGAGAACCTCTTCTCATTAGCTCATTGTGCAAGGATTAGGGAGGCATTGATTTAAGGTTTTGGACAGGAGATGCAGAGGGGAATATGTGAAAGAACTTTTTTTTGCAGCAAGTGGTAATGACCTGGAATTGACTGCTCATGAGGGTGGTGAAAGCTGAAAGAACCAATGATTTTGAAAGGAAGCTGGATGGGCACTTGGAGGGAATAAAATTGCAGGGCTACAGGGAGTGACGAAAATGTGGAATTGATAGCATGGCTCCCCAAATATCCAGCATAGACCCGATGGGTTGAATGGCCATCTTCTGTGCCATAAAGGACCCCATTGGAAGGACTAACAGATTGAATATCAACCTGTCTGGCCGCATCATGAACACTCGCCTCTAGCCCTCCCCCTCTGAGTTATTGACTAATCATGGCGATCAATAGTCTACAACAGACCCAGACATCAGGTGAGGAAAATTCTCAGTGGTGGAGAGTTTTGGGGGCAATAGGGACAAAGTCACCTGTTTCTCACAAACATACTTCAATGAGTCAAATTGTTCAGATACGAAATCCAAAAATATTACCTTCTCTAACTTGAAACATGACAGTTGTTGATGGGCCTTCTGCTTCTTATCAGAGTTTACTGTTTTAATTCCAGTTTTGAAATTATATAGGTCTGGTATAGATATGATTCTATGAAATTGTGTCTGCTTACTACTGTAGGGAATTTAAAAAAATTTTTCCTGGGATGCGAGGGTCGCTGGCTAGGCCAGTTTTTATCGCTCATCCCTAATTCCATTAAGAAGGTAGTGCTGTCGAGTCATCTTTCTGAACTGCTGCAGTCCTTGTGGTGTAGGTACACCCACAGTGCTGTAAGGGAGGGAGTTCCAGGATTTTGACCCAGGGACAGTGAAGGAACGGCGATATATTTCCAAGTCAGGATGGTGAGTGAATTGGAGGGGAACTTCCAGATGGTGGTGTTCCCAGCATCTGCTGCCTTTGTCCTTCTAGGTGGTAGAGTTTGCATGTTTCTAAGGTGCTGCCAAAGGAGCTTTGGTCACTGGCTGCAATGCATCTTTTATATGGGTAAACACTGCTGCCACTGAGTGTCAATGGTGGAGTGAGTGAATGTTTAAGTTTTTGGATGGGGTTCCAATCAAACATAAGAATCATAAGAAATAGGAACTGGAGTAGACCATTCAGCCTGCTCTTCCATTCAATAAGATCATGGCTGACCTTCTAGTGTTTTGATTTCCACATTCCCAACTACCCCCGATAATCTTTGATTCCCTCGCCTAGCAAGAATCTATCTATCTCCGCCTTAAAAATATTCAATGACCCCACTTCCATCGCCTTCTGAGACAGAATTCCAAAGTCGCACAACCCTCTGAGAGAAAAAAATTCTCTTCATCTCCGTCCTAAAAGGGCTATCCCTAATTTTAAATCAGTGCCCCCTAGTTCTAGTCTCACCCACAACAGGAAACATCCTTTCAATGTCCACCTTGTCAATACCATTCAGGATTTTGTATACTTCAATCAAGTCACCCCTCACTCTTCTAAACTCCAGTGGAAACAAGCCCAGTCTGTCCAACCTTTCCTCATAAGACAGGGGCAGCAGATAGATGGGAACACCACCACTTGGAAGTTCCCCTCCAAGTCACTCACCACCCTGACTTGGAAATATATCACCACTTCTTCACTGTGGCTGGGTCAAAATTCTAGAACTCCCTTCCTAACAGCACCGTGGGTGTACCTACACCACATGAAATGCAGCGGTTCAAGAAAGCAGCTCACCACCACCTTCTCAAGAGCACCTAGGGATGAGCAATAAATGCTGGTCCAGCAAAGACATTGACTGTCTCAAACTCTCAAGGTGTAAAACACTAGCTCCCAGATGTCATTTCCAGTGCCTAGATTGTCTGTCCAGTTTCATTCCTTTTTTGTGACTTTGTAACAACTGAGTGGCTTGCTAGGCCATTTTAGAGTCAACCACTTTGCTGTGGGTCTGGAGTCACATGTAGGCCAGACCAGGTAAGGACAACAGAAGATTTCCTTCCCTAAAGGGCATGAGTGAGCCGGATGGGTTTTTACAACAATTGGCAAAGGTTTCAAGGTCATCATTAGACTTTGAATTCCAGGTTTTTATTGAATTCAAATTCCACCATCTGCTGTGGTGGGATTTGAACCTGGATCCCTGGAGAATTACCCTGGGTTTTTGGATTACCAGTCCAGCAACAAAAGCACTACTCCATTGCCTCCCATTCTTCTATTCCTTTATCCCTTGTGTTTATTTAGCTTTCTCTTAACTGTATCTATGCCATTCATCTTAACTATTCCCTGTAGTAGCCAGATCCACATTCTAACTATTCTCTGGGTAAACAAGTCTCTCCTCAATTTCATATTGAATTTGCTAGCATATTTTATATTTATATTTTTATATTTTACTAGTATATTTTATATTTACAGCCCCTTTCCTGGTCTTCCCCACTTGGACTATTGTTAGCAATTCTGTGAAAAAGATACAGAGGCACTGGAGGAAGCACAAAAGGGGCCACTGGCCTGTGAAGACATCTCCTCCATATCTACCCTATCAAACTCTTATGTAATTTTAAAGACCTCTATAAGGTCAACCCTCAGTTTTCATTTTTCCAGAGAAAAGACCCTCAGCCTCATCAGTCTTTCAACTTCATAGTCCTGGTATAAATTCTAGTAAAGGATCCTAGTGAAGGAAATCTGCCGTCCTTACTCAGTCCGGCCGACAAGTGATGTCAGACCCACAGCAGTGTGGTTGGCTGTTAACTGGCCCCTGCAATGGCCTAGTAAGGGCAATTAGGGATGGGCAACAAATGCTGACTTTGCCAGCGACATCAACATACCATGAAAAATTAAAGAAAAAACCTTTTGTGCACTTTAAGCAGTGTCTATATATCCCCTTTATAATATGGAGACCTGAACTGTTCACAGAATTCCAAGTGTAGTCTAACCACCATTCTGCACAAGTTTAACATAACTCCTCTCCCTTTCAGTACTATTCCAGAAACAAATCCCAGTGCTTGCTTTCTCTTTTTTATGGTCCTGGTAACCAGTGTTGCTAATTTTAGTGATCTGTGTATCTGTACCCTGGGTCTCTCTGTTCCTCTAGCCTATTTAAACTCTTATTTTCCAAGAGGTAAGTGACCTCCTTATTCTTCCTACCAAAATGCACCATCTCACCCTTACCCACACTTGTCAATTAATAAATTGCCAGCACCTTCATTTTTATACTTTACAAGATCTAAATAGCCTTGCCCCATGATGCTGCATTTACTCCGACTGTGGTAAGTCCCCCATTCAGGGGTGCTCAAAATGTACTGACAAATGTCAAACCAGCACCTTATGTCCCTAGTAATATTGGCCCTAGGGTCCAAAGCTACTGTATTCTCCACTCCACAATGCCAGCAGCACTTACTCCTTATGCAAAGGCATTCAGAAATGAACAGAGATGAATATAACCAAAGATTTTTAAAGTGAATCATAATTCTCCAGTATTATTTGTTTACTAAAATAATTCTTAATGGTAACACTCACCATAGCCAGGTTCTTTGAAATTTTTACTCAATGATTGGAAAGTCTATCACTATAATATATGTCACAGTGCAGATAAAGAGCTGATCGATAGTCTTGAAAAAGCTGACACTGTTAGCGAAGTATATTGAAGGTTTGAAGAATGGGAGATAAACACTCTGGTGCTCCTTATAAGTGGCAGATTGTGTTTTCCATCAAACTGGAAAGTAATTCCTCCCTGACTAGGCAATGGATGCCATGGTTCAGCATTGCACTGCATAATGTAGACTGTGTGATTCCGTGCTAGTGTGAAACACTGCAGAGAACTTCCTTGTTGTGCTTTTATTACGTCAGTATTTGGACTGGGCAAACCAGCATGAGATAAAGTAAAGTAAGAGTAAAGGTGTGACAAGATGTACTAACATTGCTGAGTGATCGCAAGCTGTGGATTTTTAGTACCAAGTGATAACATCATGGTTTTGAAAACACAGCGTGTCATATTCATGAAGAAACCCATGTACAAAACTTCCAACTCCAGCCAGGATGTTAAACTGGTGACAGCAGACCGGCCACCCATTACAAACACTGCCCAAGTTTCCTTTCTGTTAATATCATCACTGATCTGTTACTACCCTTCATACACCCTACCTGAGTTGATAATTCCAGCACGTTTCCACTGCCTATTTTGGCAACAATGTCAGTAACTTTGCTAAAACCATGGACAGAGAAATTTCATCCAAATATCATCTCTTCCTTGGCCTGGATTTTACAGTAGTTATGGCAGTGAAACTGTCAATGTTTGTCGTCATTATTGGACTGAAACTGACAGCAACTTTGGGAGTCTGTACATGCGCAGAATAACTCAGAGATCCAGAATTTCCTCTCAGTGATTCTATGCTGCTCCAGAAGACACATGTTAAGGTCTCCTTGGACTCCCCTGAAGAGTTAAATTCCTAAGCAATCAGTGAATTGATGGAAACTTCCACTCTAATACTGTTAGTCTCACTGTAAAAACCCTTGAAAAATATATAATCCTTTGAATGAGGTGTAACTGAGTTTTTAATGGCATACTAACTTCATACTTACTGCTAAATGCCCTGAAAATCTAATTTTGTATTTGTGGAATGTTTGATTTCTCCATTGGAATAAATATTCCACATTTTTTTAAAGTAATATCTTTTAAAGGCTTCTTTATAATATTTTAACACATATCTTAATGCAATCATAATCACACATGTCGCTAGCTGAAAACTGAAAACTGAAATTAAAAGTGAAGGTTAAAGTGCTTTTAACTTCCTAGTTTGCTGTCTGAGAATACTTCAATGTGATTGGTTGTTTAACCTGCTTCATGACATCACTGCTGCTTCATGCCTAGAGAATACCTGGAGAAAATCCAGCCCAATGATTGATGACCACTAATTCTGAACGGTGTCATCATCAGACATTTCCCGCAAATCTCCATTCCCTGTTGCGTATTATCTTCTGTACGCAATACCACAAAAATACCAAAACAAGGCTGAGATCATGCTGGAATCCATTGCTGTGCTACCCAATGTTCGAGGGAGTTTCCAATCATGCAGTCAATTAAATATGGAGTCAGTGAATTAAGGACTGCAAATCTTGGAGAATCATTTGGAGAGGCCCATGTCAACTGAATTGTAAGATATACAGGGCAGGAACTTGGAGGGTTTAGAGAATATTGGTAGAATCATTGAATTATATAGTCCAGAAGAAGGTCACTCCTTGGTAGAGTTACCCAATTAGTCCCACTTCCCTGCTCTTCCTCTGTTGCCCTGTAATTTTTTCCCCTTCAAATATTTATCAAAGTCCCTTTTGAAAATTGCTCTTGAATCTGCTTCCACTGCCCTTTCAGGCAGTACGTTCCAGGTCACAACAACTCGCTGTGTAAAAACATTCTCTTTCAAGGACTGGCTCAAGTACAGCATGGATGCCAGCATGGGCTGGTTGGGCCAAATGGCCTGTTTCGACACTGCATAGCCTTTGATATTTTCTGCAATAATGATATTTCTGCTTCTGTCAGGGCAGTTGCCCTGAACTCCAGATCCCAGTTTCAAGAACCTTACTCCTGATGCCAGTGGTATAGATGGTTGGCACGCCAGTGTATCTGCTTTTACTCATGGCAGCAGCACAGAGGAGAACATCCATAGCTCCACAAAGAAACTTTCAACTCTGCAAGCCCAGGTTTTTAAAGATCCATCCCAACAGGGAGCCTGGGAGAATGAACACTGCAAGAACATTTATCAAGGCCATCAGGTGAATTCTTAACCCTTTGCATCTTAACCCTTCATCAAAGGATTCACTGGGGTTTGTGACCCAGTCTATGTTTTGGAGTTAATGATGTCTAAGCTTCGAGCAACTTCCTATGATTGCAATAGCATTCACACTATCAACCAACAATCTGGATCTACACAAGCTAGTGGGTGAACAGATTAACTCTATTTTACCAATTATTAAAAATATCAGACAACTAGGTAATAAGCTAATAAAGTGTCAGCTCATTGTTGCCTTCCTAAAAGAAACCAGAGAGACAATAAATTATAGCCTTGCCTGTTACATTCAGTTAAATAATAAAAGTTTAAAAAAAGCAAAACTTTTCGGCAGCATTTAAACCTAAGTATTGCATATGTAAACAATTAGTGGATGGGGTTAATTGAAAAATAAGTAGGTGGTTACAAAGGCAAATCAGTTATGCCACAATAATTCTGCTTGAACTGCTTGTTGATTATAAATTCACAGTTAAGATCAGTGTCTGAGATTCGTATAATTTTGTGTGATTAATTCAGGATTAGTCTTTTTAGACAGTTGACAAGTTAAAAGCATTAGAGATCCAGTCTATTGAATGGATTAAAGTCTGTAGCAGTTAGCATTGTTTACAGAATTTTTACATTCTCATACTTATGAGGTAGCAAAGAATAGAATTATAAAATCACAGAAGGACGCATCTAATTAGTTCCTCATCCCTGCACTTTCCCCTTAGCGATATATTTTTTAAAATTTTCAAATATTTATCCAACCCTTTTTTGAAAGTTACCATTAAATTTACTTTCACCACCCTTTCAGGCAATGCCTTTCATATCATAACAACTCACTGTGCAAAATAAAACATCTTATCTAGCATCTGGTTATCTTGCCAATTATCTTAAATTTGCACCCTCTAATTTCCAACTCTTCTGCCACTGGAAATGATTTCTCCTTGTTTAACCTATCAATGCCCCTCATAATTTTGAACACCTGAATTAAATATCCTCTTAAACTTATATAAAAACAAAAAACTGTGGATGCTGGAAATCCAAAACAAAAACAGAATTACCTGGAAAAACTCAGCAGGTCTGGCAGCATCGGCGGAGAAGAAAAGAGTTGATGAAGGGTCATGAGGACTCGAAACGTCAACTCTCTTCTTCTCCGCCGATGCTGCCAGACCTGCTGAGTTTTTCCAGGTAATTCTGTTTTTGTTTTCCTCTTAAACTTCTCCATTTTAATGAGAATGGTTCAGCTTCTCTGGTCTCTCCACATAAGAAGTTCCTCACCCCTGTTTATTTCTGGTAAATCTCTTCTACACCATCTCCAAGACCTTGACGTTCTCCCTAAACTGTTGTGCCCAATATTGAACACAATACTTGAGTTATGATTTATAATGGTCTTAGCATTTCTTCCTGGCTTTTGTACTCTACGCCTCTATTTATAAAACCAGAGATCCAATAGCTATACACTTTTTTTCAGCTTGTCCTATAAGGCTTGAGTATGTGAACTCTCATGTCCCTCTGGGAAATTTTGGCACATTTCCCTCTGGGTAGATGGTGTTATTTTTCATTTTTCAGTTTGATAATCCATATTATTGACTGGTGATGGGAATCTTATACTTTTGAATACTAGACAATCAAGCTCAAAGCAAACAATTGTCCTTTATGACTTTGTTAATAACAGTACAAAGATACAGTCATAAAGTTGCCCAATTCTGGTGATCAGAAAATTCTTTAGAACTCCTTCCTCCCTAGGTCTGTTCTCATAACCTGCTATATTCATAGTTAAGATTTGTGATCTGCCATCGCTCAATAAAGACGCAATAGTGTACTTTAATCTCACACACACGAACTGTACCAAGCAGCTAAGGTTATTTGATCACACATTTTCCTTCTGCACAACATACGAATAAATATGTTAATGTTTATGAGTGTTATGGACCGGAGCGGGAGTAATTTAAACAGCCCTGATTTCTCCTCTCACTACCCAACCATAAACAGAAAGCTGTTTTTGATTTTTGACTTCTGGCTTTATAAGTGGAGGCATGTTTTCCCCAACCCTTCAGTTTTGGAGAGGTTCAATCCTCTGTTAATAACCCCACAGCAAACTCAAGGTAAGGTAAAATACGAGGGCTTGTTTATTCTGGACACACACACAAAACACAGGAAAGGAGTTTTGCAACGTCCACCTCTTTTTGCACTCACACAATAAAAGAGGGAGAAGGGTAGGAAAGGGGCACAGGGCAAGACCACAATAAATATAAGAGTCCAGAGTCCAGAATCAAAAGTCCAGTGGTGTATTTCTTCAGAGATTAGCAGGCTGAAACTGGTGCAGGAGCACCAGAAGCGAGGACGCCCATGATGGGAGAAGGCTCGTAGAGATGAATTAGTACTGAAGGCACAGATACAGAAGTTCCAATGTTCTAGTAGTTCACAGTGTAGATGAGGGCCAGGCACTTTACTTGGACAGAGCTCTTTCTGCTGCTACCTGTTAGACAATAAAATGGTAGATAGCCTGGGTTTAGTTCCATAGGGCAAAATTACAGGTTCTACCAGCTTGGGGGATGTCATATGACACACCTCCCACATCTTCTCCTGGGTCTTGGTCAAAGGTTGTATTTTCCCAGGTCTGGAATCTTTAAGTGTTTAAATGAAAAGTCAGGGTTCCTTTTGTCCTTTGCAGATATGCACGTCTCCGGTGGCCGGAGTTCTGCCTTAGAACTATGAAGAGGTGGGGGCATTTCTTTGGAAGTTGATTAATGACAGCCACAGAAAAAATTAGTACCTCTTTAATGATAACAAGGTCCCTGCTGGTTTCTGAAGGTTAGGGATTCCTCTGGTATGAGTCGTGGCCAGTCAGGGTAAATCCTTGAGCCTTCTAAAAAATTTTAAAAAAATTTACAAAGTAGCCAGGTTGACATCGACACAGCACACTGGCCAATACTACAGAACCCTGTATGCCTACAATCTATAGGGGTACTATTCTTTCCTCCTGGATCCTCTGCTCCATGTTAAATTTACCTTCTGCATTAGCTGTATTTGGATTACACTCTAGCTCTCAGATATTTGCTCGCAGGGGTGCTACACAATTCCTGATAGGGCAGAACATCTTTCTGTCCTTCTTTGCAAGCCATACTCAGTGCTGGTAGTCCTGATGGCTTATATTCTATCCCAGGTAAGGAATGTTTTATTTGCATGAGCCCTCAGCCTGGAGTTTCTGCTCAATTATATTGGTTTCTTTGGTTGGCAATTTGTTCAGTATTGATGCAACTTGCAGAAAAGATCGTAAAATTTTCAACGCAAATTGCATTTAGCATATCGTGAGCTTCTCCCATCTTTTGTGTTAATTTTTTAAAAGTTGCACCAGAAGCTGGCCCCATCCACAAAACTGGCCATGGCCCCTGGGGTGAATTTGACACCATTGGGATTTACCACATATTTCATCTATTTGCAGAGCTTTAAGAAAGCTCCACAATTAAGCTGGAACTTTTGAGAGCAAAGACAACCATCAGAAAACTTTGAGACGTTTTGAATAAATTCTTTTTAAAAACTAAGGAACTGACTACTGGACTTCAATCTAACTAGAAACCTGTTCTGCATAATTTTTAAAAGTCATTTTTAGTTATTTAAAATTGGGTTACAAGCAGACGATGGACTGACCCTGTGATTAAACTTTTTTTTGGTGATAAACCCATTGTCAGCTGTTTTAATCAAACTGCACCATGTTAACACTTGTGCTATCTCAAATAATAACTGTAAAACAAATTTTTTAAATGATGTTTTAAAGTGTTGCCCCGGTTCCATTGGTTCAACACAGATTTTGCATCTGGCCGAAAAGTAAATGAGTTGAAGCAGAAGGTTTGATCAGTATCAGTCCTTTCCTTCCCAAGCTTTCTGTTTGATAATTTATTCATTTTTGAGTTTATGTTTAAGGAAATCCTTAGGGAGTCTCTCCTCATCCACCTCAATCTCAAAAAAAGGTGGTAACTTGGAGCAACCAGCTGCACCTGAGATTCTCAAACTTCACAGTTGCAATTTGGAGAAGTATTAGAATGTCAAGTGAATAGTAAAGTGACCAAGTAATGGTTTTGTTAAAAAAAATGATGAATTACTGATACAAAGAGTACTCAAAATTTGGTCACTATCTTCGAGGACAATGTTGAACAGATAAAGTGCTGATGTAGGGGCTCATGCTTATGATGCGATGGTTAGCTTTGAGGGAGCACTGTGATAGGCTAAATCCTCAGCAAAATTCCCCTGTAAAGGTGGCCCAGGTAAATTTAGCCCTCAGCTGCCCAGCAACACTGGCCGCTAAACGATCTGTGTGGCATCAATCTTTGGTACCTGCAGTGTCATCATTAATCTCTTTGACATGTCTGACACTTCTACAATCTGTTTGTTCTTGATTCCAGAGGTATGAAGCACACAGCATCCTTGCACAATTCCCAAAATGGGACCTCTCCATGGTACCAACGTCTTCTTTCTGCATCTCAGTGACTGGTTCAACCCCTTGTGTTGTAGGCCTTAATGGAACACTAGTGGTCTTATGGTGGGTGTCATGAGACATAGGAGCACTAGGTATACCTGTTTTTAACCTAGATAGAACAGGGAAACTGTAATTACGGCAGCACATGACCTGCCCATTTTGGGAATGAATGGGCAGAATTTTGCCCTCGGTTGGCGGCTGGGCCCCACCGGCTCGGCGGTGGGCTGGCAGCCGACCCCCGCCACCGAATTGGGGCCAGCCGCCATTTTGAGTGGGTGGACCAATTAAGGCCCACCCAGCGGCCTGCGCTCCCTGTGCAGGGGTTGGGGGATTCCCCATCTATCAAAGTGAGCTCTTTCACGCATGCACACACTGATCCCTGAGACAAAGTCCTGTCTCAGGGCATTAACTGATAGGTAAGAAAAGTAAAAAAATAGAGAAATATTAAAATTATTACCATGTTCCCCTCATATGACAATGTCACACGAGATGGGACATGTTAATAAGAAACACGTAAAATTTATTAAATTTTTAAAAAATGGACATGAAACCTCATCCCGCCAGTGGATGAAGTTTCATCAATAATCTGGAGCCCACTGGGGTTCCTGGTCTGCCCGCCAGCCTTAACCTTGGACGGGCAGGGTCTTTAATTATCTTAATGAGCCTGTCAATGGTCTCAATTGGCCATTGACAGGTTGGCGGTCGGACAGCTGATTTCGCAGTCCGCCCGCCTTCTTAAAAATTTAAAGGGACCAGGAGGACGTCGGAGGTTCCTCCCGACATCATCCCGCGTCAATTTCCCCTTGGCGAGCGGACCCCGCCCCCAAATCGCCGAGGGGAAAATCCTGGCCAATGCCTTTCCAGTTGACGTATATTTGGGACCTTCAATGCCACATGGGTCAAATCAATAGTTCTCACAACCCTGAGGAACCTGGAAACTCAGGAAAAAGAGCTTAGTGGTCTTTTCTTCGTCTATTTAGGAAAGCTGCCAAAATGTAAAAACTAAGCTGTCCTGGAAAAGAGACCATTGATGACTTGGCTTACACATGAATGCACAGTAAATTGGCTGATCTGGGAAAAATAAGGTCCCCTGTAGCATTCCAGAATGAGCTTGTAACATCAAAATTCAGAGCTGTGGCACCTTTCTCTGATACAGCCAGAACTATCTGTGCTGCAGACCTTGTGTTCAGCTCTGTCTGTAATGGATAAAGCTCACCCAAGGCTTCATGAATGAGACACAGCTCACAAGAAATATCTTGAAACGATTGCCTGGTTGATGGGGATGTATCTGATGATCTACATTCCAACATATGAATCAGGAGCTGGAATAGGCCATTTGGTGCCTGCTCCACCATTCATTAAGTTCATGGCTGATCTGACTGTGGCCCCAACTGCACATCCCCACCCACCTCCGATATCATTTAACTCCCTTGTTAGTCAAGAATCTGTTTACCTCTGCCTCAAAAATATTCAATGACCCTGTCTCCACAAGTCTCTGGGGAAGAGAATTCCAAAGACTCCCAATTCTCTTAGAGAAAAAAAATGTTCTCCTCATCCCGGTCTTAAATAGGAGACCTCTTATTTTTAAACTGTGTCCTCCTATTTCTAGTTTTTCCCACATTGGAAAATATTCTTTCAGCATCCAACCTGTCAAGTCCCCTCAGGATCTTATATGTTTCAATACTATCACCTCTTGTTTTGCTAAACTCTATTACACGTCCAGCCTGTTGAACCTTTCCTGATGAGATAACCCCTCCCATCCCAGGTATCAGCCTAGTGAACATTTGCTGAACTGCTTCTATTACATTTTTATCCTTCCTTAAATAAGGAGACCATAACTGTACACAGTACCCTAAATGTGATCCCACCAACGCCCTGTACAACTATAGTAAAACTTTCCTACTTTTATATTCCATTCCCCTTGCAATAGACAACAACATTCCATTTGCCTTCATCACTTGCTGTATCTGCAAGCTAACTTTGTGTGATTCATGTACCAGGACACCCAGATCCCTCTGTACCTCAAGAGTTCTGATTCTCTTCTGGTGCTACTTGATTAATTTGTGTTTCATGAAAATTTCTTGCTACTTCTCTTCCTTCAACATGCACATTGGGTAGAGTAGGATTCCCCCATTGCGAAACCCATTTCGCAACTTCCTCCCTAATTTCCTCCAAGCACAAGCCTCTTCTCAGGTAATGGGAAAAGTGTGTGGAAATTCTTTAACAACAACAATGTGTGAATGTTGATGATGCGTACAGGAAATTCAAGAAACAGCTGAAAAATATGACATAGAATAGCATAGGATATGCTCAGAAACAGGCCATTCGGCCCACCTATTCTGTTCAGGTGCCTATACTCCCCATGAGTTTCCTCCCATTCCATCTACCTCATCTCACCCTTTCTAGAAACTTTTCTCCACGCCTAGTTACCATGCCCACAGTATAATGATATGTAATCAGAAAGCTGACAGTACTGTTCCAACCCATGGGAGGAGTGCAGCACAGATTCTCCAGAATGTTATCCAGGCTCCAAGGATTAGATTGTTAGGAGAGATTACATGAACTAGCTTTCTATTCCCCAGATTTGAATATTAAGGGGTGATCTTATTGAAGGTTTGAAAGGATTTGATAGCTTAGATATTTTTTTCTGCTGGTGGGGAGTTTACAACAAGATATATAACACTTAAGTTACAGCCTAGCCATTCAGCAGAGAAGTTAGGAAACAGTCTTTCATGCAAAGGGAGGCAGAATCATTGAACCATCTCTCACATAAAGAGGTGGATGCTTGCTCAATTAATAATGTCAAATCTGAGATTGATTGAATTTTGATAGGCAAGGTTAAGGGATTTGGGGCTAAGCTGGAAGGTTGGAATTAGGCTATGGGTCAGCCATGACCTCACTTAGTGATAGGACAGGCTTGAGAGGCTGAATGGCCATTCTCGTTCCTGTGTTCTTGATGCTGAAGTCATTGAATGTAGGAAGGATAATACCATCCCATCCTAGCTCGATGATTTACACCAGCCTGCCCCTGAGAGGATGACAGCAGCTTCTTCAACACGCTGGTCGGAATTTGTGAGTCCCTTTTTTTGGATGTTCCAATTCCCGCCCCCATACTGATACAATTGTTGGCTCCCATCTTATCCTCAGCTTGTATAAATTTTTAATTGGAGGCATGTTGGCTGCAGTCTTGCACAAAGGTTCATTATCTTCAAGACTGGTTGGCCCCACCTTTTTTTGAGACAGGCGAAGCTATTTCCTGCAGTTAGTGTGTTAGTTGGATTTATTGGAAGAGTCATGCTGCTGCACATGCAGATTTCCATGGTATGGAAATAAAACTGTCACTGGGGTTGAAATTTAGAGTCACTTAATGTAAAATATCACTCTGAGATTCCCATTTTGAGGGTTTTACTACACTGCACAACTGTAATGCAGACTGTTGACCTTTATGTGTATGAATACAGCACCCAGTTTACGTCCTTGTTTCAGTTTGTTCACATCCCTTTAGTGGAGGCCCTTTTGTTATCATGCAGGATAATGAGAGTGCCTGCACCATTCCAGTACAGCTAACACCTAATGAGAAATGTGAGACGTAACATTGATAATCAATAAAAGTATAATTGATTACAAACCCCAGAAGCAGCCCATCATAGAATCATAGAATGATATAGTACAGAACTGGTGGGGGGGGGCAGCCATACATGTGCTGATTCTTTTAAAGGACTATCTAATTAGTCCAACTCCCTGCTCTTTTCCCATTACCCTGCAATCAGTCATGTCCACCTGTCAGTGTTCAATTCAGCCCCCATGCCTGTTCCTGCAAATCAGTTTCCTGTAAACTTCTGGCTCTTTTCCTCTAAGTGTTGCAGTGTGAAGGCTCATTTCTTGTAGGAAACAACCCTCATTCCAAGGTTAAATTAGAAACACAGGCTGAAATTCTTCTTGGCAATGGTTAAGGATGAACATTTATCTTGTCCTTATGGCATTCCTCTGACAGCTAATTTAGAGGAAGCATTAGCCCGTTTATTTTTAATAGCATAATTCCTCCATTAAAGTTACAAAGTAATGTCATATGTGTCAAGCACCTGCCTGCTGACATTGTCCATTGCTATTTTGAGCCTCTTTTGCAGGTTGTAACCTGGGCAGTTGCCTGTGTTAGTTACTGTCCAGCATTTCCTCCACAAGGGATTACAGAGGTCAGTGGGAGGGCACCGACTTGGCACAAGGCTAGTGGGTTCTCATGCTACC
This sequence comes from Carcharodon carcharias, assembly GCF_017639515.1. Taxonomy (NCBI): domain Eukaryota; kingdom Metazoa; phylum Chordata; class Chondrichthyes; order Lamniformes; family Lamnidae; genus Carcharodon; species Carcharodon carcharias. The sequence goes on from NC_054469.1 coordinate 221,694,524, forward strand.
ACAGAGGCATCTCCAGTGGTTGGCCAATTAAGGAATTAATTATTTTTGCACATGGATGGAAGGTAACTTTCAACAAAGTTGCCATTGGCAGCTTCAGGTCAAACCTCTGTAGCCTGGTTATCACTTCACAAAGGAAACTCACTCAGTGTTGCCACCTCATCAGAATACTCTCTAAACACATGGTTTGATATCCAGCAGCGTATAACAACAACTTGCATTTAATAGCACCTTTAACATAAAACATCTCAAGGCGCTTCAACTGAGCATTATAAAATAAAGTTTGACACTGAGCCACCTAAGGGGGTATTAGCAAAGATGACAAAAAGCTTGGTCAAAGAGGTAATTTTTAAGGAACGTCTTAAAGGAGGAAGGAAAGGTAGAGATGGAGCGAGGCAGGGACGGTCTAGGGTGGGAGTACTTGGATCTGGATGGGGATGACATTTGACTCAGTGGTTGTATTCTCACCACTGGTTTGGTCCCCGCTCCAGTCAGCCCAAAAGGATACAGAAGCGCTGGCCCTAAGTACTGAGTTAACTCCAGCAGTCATCCCTGCATCCAATCTGCTTAGGTGGCAAACACCCTTGTATAGGATGGATTGGGGGGCTTTTAAACCATAGTTGCAGCCCACATCGGTGAAGGTACTCTGAAGGTATAAAATAAGTGAGGAATGGAATGGGAAACCACCTCAGCTACCAGTAAGTAGCTCAAGAATATCGTGAGTAAGTCTAGAATTAGGATCTGCCCCAGATAGGCAGAGACAATGAGTTCACCAATAAAACAATTAGCAATGTGTAGTCCTTTGCCAAGTAAATGGTATAGCCCTACACAAACTGCAACTTCCACAAGTAGATATAATGTTGAAAAACAACTACTCAAACTGTGTATAGCTTATCCCTACATCAGACAATGAACAGTGAGCTATAAAAAAAGGATTATCATTGATGACGAGGCCTTTGCAGCAGTATGACTCCTAACCAGCATTGTGGTGCATCAGCTGAAATTATTATTTGTCTTAGAACTGGCTCTGGCATGAGTTCCTTTTTTGAGTTCCCCGATGTTTTTTTTGTTCTGTTTTATGGTTCTAGCTTCACTCCGCTGTCTGTTTTCTATTTTGTCTAGCTTCTCGTTTCCAGCAGGTGATAGTTTTTGACCTAGTGTGGAATTTATCCAGCTAATTGACTAAACCTAGAAGCATTAGCCTTTGTGGATGCAATGTGCTCAAAGACTAGAGTTGCACGTTAAGAGACTTAAAAAGGACAATTTCCACCCTAACAGCCTGGTGGAAACTGGGTGGGTAAAGCCACCCCCGAAGATGTCTTGAAGCTGCCAGAAACTGATGAGTCGCAATTTGAGCCCGTTTGGCCATGTTGTTGTCAAGGGCAACAGTCCAAAACCTGACAGGATCCATTCTAAAAATATCGTTTCACGTGAATCATGTGGTGAAGGGGAGTAGGTGATGAGCTCTGCCAGACTTCACAAGAAAAACTTAGGGAAGAATTTTCCGGTTGGCGAGCAGGGGGCGGGGCCTCCTCGCCGGTGTGTTAAATGACAGGCGTTGATGTCCGGCGGGCATCCTGATGTCACCGCGTGCCTTTAAGGTTTTCAGTTCAGTGGCTGTGCAGCCGAGTCGGCTGTGCACCCGCCGAACTGTGAAAGGCTTATTAAAGCCTGTTAAAAACTAACTAAAACAGTTAAGTGAGCTGCCCATCCAACCTGTTGGTGGGGGTGGGGGGGGTGGGGTGCAGGTGAATAGGCCAGGCGGCCTTTTCATTTTTCACGAAACCTCATCCACGGGCGAGATGAGGTGTCATGAAGTGTTTTAAAATTCATTAAAAATTATTAAAAAGATTCATTGGCGTGTCCCAGCTCATGTGACACTGTCACATGAGGGCACATGTTTTAAAAGTTTTTTTTTTCCCTTTATTTAAATTTTAAAACCTTAAACTGATCTCCCTGAGGCACCTCCGTGCCTCAGGGGGATTTCTGTGCTCTTTCGCGCACATGCGTGTGAAAAAGCGCAGGCCCCGACTCAGGGAATCCCACCCCCCCAAACGCTCGCACAGCGCTTCCTGGCGAGCGTCAAGCTGGGCAGGCCTTAACTGGCCTGTCCACGCAAAATGGTGGCGGGGACCTGATCGGGGCCGCTGATCAGATTTGTGCTCGCACCCACCCACCCACCCCCACACAACCCCAACCACTCCCCCACCCTCCAACTGGGGGAAAATTCAGCCCTTGTTTTTCTCTCCTCTCTGCCCCCTGCTGACATTCTCAACAATTTTCCAAAACTTTGGAGACTCAGCCTATCCACTGATAGCACATTAACTGCTACCAATGTCACCAAGTGTAAACACTTTGCAACTTCGCCCAGTAAAACAATTTAGAGCTCCCCTTAATTGTTAGCAATCAGCCCACCCAAGCTTGCTGTCAGGCAGACTTCAGAACAAGTTACATGGCCCCCTTTCTTTTTACCTTATATTAAAGATACAGTGCCAAAACATAACAACCTTATAAACCTCTTAATTGTAACACAGCAGGTGAATTACTTCCGAAATATAGTCATTTTTGTAGTTAGTACATTTAGCCTACTTATGTTGTTTCTTATATTGGGGTTAGAGTCCTCTGCTTACCAAGCACTGCCATTGCAACTGTGAGCATTATCCTAATGGAACTGCAAACATTTTCCCTCACAACATATTCAAAATTTTTGCTGTAAGTTAAAATTGAGAAACTTCTTCCTAATTGCATTTATGACCTCATTGTGTATTGCAACCGGAAGGATTCCTATACAATTAGTCTCAGAATGTGCTAATATTTCAGCATTAAATGATTAACGGTAAGAATAACTGTTATGTCATTGTTTTAAAAGAATACTTGAAATGTCCAAAAAAAATGTTTGAAAGCAAAAGAGAAGTGGCATCTTTAATTGTAGCAAAACATCCCAAGGTGCTTCTGAAAAGTGTTATACGTCCAGGATATTGACAGGTAACTGTTTATGATCTGCTGTATGATACCCTGAGTCAAATGTTGAGCCTTTACATGTCTATTTTTGCGATGTGTCTCAGAGGATGACAGCATGCCATCACTAGAAGGAAAGTGTGCCATGTGAGCCAAGTCCATGTTTCACCTTTGCCTGTGGGCAGAACACAGCTTTGCTGCTTATGTCTTCAAGCTTTCTATCCATGTATATCTGTTCTCATGTGCTTAGTTTAAATAAATAAACCCACAAGGTGTTTACACAATCCTTTATGAGTGATTGGTAACTTTATGTCATTATAACAAAATGACACGAGGTTCAGTGGTGGTCAAACAGCATGGCAGAAAGATTAAGTACAGGTATAATGTGGTGAACAGCGTCATGGCATGAGCCAACCCTGAACGCCTGGTCAGACTGCAAAAGGGTCACAGCGTCGGAGAGTGTTGAAATTACAGTGTGGTGACTGCACAGAAAATCTTGGAAGACACAGTAAGATAGTGTTCAGATAAAGAGCTAGTAAGCAGATGAATCCCTTGTGGTGAGATTGCAGTACATAGCCTGTCAGTTCAGTGAGTGGGACAGCGCATCGAGAGGATCAGCACTTGCTTAGATCAGTTGAAAAAGGCTGGTGACCAGAGTGAACCTTTACTGAGTGTTCTTTGGCGGGGCAAGATCTTCAGGAAAGTTAGGCACTTTTACTTTATAATTGTTGTTATATTCTACTGCGGGGTCGCTCTGCTCATGGTTGTACGCTTACCTGTCACCAGGTGAGTTGATTACAATATACGGCAGAAGCAGAGACCAATATGAAATGAAGCACATGCTATTTAATTACAGAAACAATAGAGCACGAACGTGATGTCTGCTTCTCCAACCAGATCCTAGTCTAGACTAACTCTTAACATTGTGGCCCACGCTACAGAGCTATTGGGTCTCACAGTCACATGGTCAACCTGCTCACATTCTCCTAAAGGTGTATCATACCTTAGATTATCACATCCCTCCCACATCCCAGTACATTTTATAATATATTAACTATTTACAAAAATAAACTATTTACAAACTCAGTCTCTCCAGAGGCTTTTTCAAACATGTTGACTGTTATAGTTCTACAACTTCAGATGGTTTATCTGAGACCTCCCTCTCAGGAGTTATCTGTCCACAAAAATCTAGGCTGACACTCTGGAAGGGGCTGTGCTGTCGGAGGTGCCATCTTTCAGGTGAGGCATTAAACTAAGCCCTCTCCTGCCCTTTCAGGTGAATATTAAAGACCCCATGGCAAGTGTTTTAAAAAGTATCCTCATCATTGTGATGTCAGGAACGTGACAACCAATTTGCACAAAGCAAAAACAATGTGAGAATGACCAGAACATGGGACTGATTATGCCCACCAACAGAGCAGACAGTCAGACATCTCATTTGAAAGACGGCACTTGCGTCAGTGCAGCACTCCCTCAGTACCGCACTGGAGTGGCAGTCTAGATTATTGTGCTCAGGTCTCTGAAGTGGGACTGGAGCCCCCACAGCCTTCTGAATCCGTGCTACCCTGCACAGAGCCACAGCTGACACAAACATTTCGCAAAATGTCCTTTCACAACTGGAACTTGGGCTGTTATCCAATCTGAACAGGTGGGATAAACCTTCCTTTCTGATTGATTTGAAGTATTCTTAGCAAAAGCAAAAAGTGTGTGAAATGACACAAACTGCCAATAATCCCTTTTTGCCTGTTTCACTCAGAGTTTGCAAAGCTCACTTAAGTGGGAAATGGAAATGTCACATTGGACAGAAAAAGCTTCCATTTGATAATGAATTTTGGTCAGAACTACAAAAGGGAAGATTTATTGCTCCTTTACCCTCACTGCAAGGCAGTTTCTACTTTGCAGTCAACATTCATTTTATGCATCTTCAATGTTGCTTACTTAAGGACAGCATAAATGTAATAACAAAATAAGACCTGAATATTGTTCAGCTTAAAGAATTGGTGCTGATGGGCTTTTTAAATGGAACTTGATTGGTGTATTTCTATCTTCAATGACTTAAGAAGCAATCCTGGTGCTAAGCATTGGGGAGAAAATTGCTATAAATTCACTATCAATTCAACAACATCCATAGAGAATCATAGGCTGATACAACATAGGAAGAGACCATTTGGACCATCATGTGCATGCTGGCTCATTGGTCAATGCAGAGTGCGGAGAACAGGAAGGCTTAATTTAAAAACAGCAGGGAGTCTTCATTTAAAAAAAGAGCAGGGAGAGTTCATATGAGACCAGTGACAGAGTGATGTCACGAACCACAACGTAATGCAAATGCAGGGAACACAGCTGGCTGGTGAGCAGGATTGGTGGGTGTTTCTAGTCTTTAAAGTAAAAGTCAGGTCTTTAGTTTCTGTTTGGGTCTCTAGCTTTTTGTTTTCTCTCTTTTTCTTAAAAATAGCTTGTTAGTAATCAGATCGATACTGGAGGAAAAAATAATTAGAATAAAGTGTAAAGAGTGGGGGATTCTTCATGTGTGAAGGGCAGGAATACTAGAGTAATTAATTAATTAATTTAATTAAGTACGATAATGATGGCAGGACTGGTGATGTGTTGCTCCTGCAGCATGTGGGAGCTGCTGGACACCAAGGTGATCCAGAGCAAATACATCTGCAGTAAGTGTTTGCAGCTTGAGGAGCTTCAGATCCGAGTTGGGGAGCTGGAATCGGAGCTGCAGACGTTGTGCCACATCAGGGATGGGGGATGTTACCTGGATACTTTGCTCCTTTGCTCCAGGAGGAGGTCACACCCCTCAGATTAGGCAATTTGATCTGTGATCAGGGACAGGAGGGTGTGACGGCCGGTGAGGTAGGTATGAGGACCCAGGGAGGTAGCATTCGAGGAGCCTCAACCCCTGCAACTGACCAACAGTTATGAGTTTCTTGCAAGCTCTGTGGATGAGAGTGGGGACTGCAGGGAGGATGGGCGAACTGACCACGGCACTGTGGTACAGGGAGGCATTCAAGTGGGGAGAGGAAATAGGAACGTAGTAGTGGCAGCGGACAGTATAATTAGGGGATAGATACTGTTCTCTACAGCCATGAGTGTGAGTCCCGAAGGTTGTGTTGCCTGCCCAGTGCCAGGGTTAAGGACATCTCCTCAGGGCTGGACAGGAACTTGGAGAGGGAGGGGAGGAGCCAGTTGTCGTCGTCCATGTTGGCATCAATGACATTGATAGGACTAGAAAGGAGGTTCTGCTGAAAGAATTTGAACAGTTAGGAGCTAAATTAAAAAATAGAACCTCCAAGGTAACAATCTTGAGATTACTACCTGAGCCACGGGCAAACTGGCTTAGGGTAAATAAAGTCAAGGGGTTAAATGCATGGCTCAGACATTGGTGTGGGAGGAATGGGTTTCAGTCCATGGGGCACTGGCACCAGTACTGGGGTAGAAGGGAACTGTTCTGGTGGGACGGGCTCCGCTTGAACCATGATGGGACCAGTGTCCTGGTGAAATGAATAATTAGGGCTGTAGAGAGGGTTTTAAACTAAATGAGGGAGCAGGGGTGGTGAGGGTTCTGGAGAGAGGATACGTAGGCTTTCAAAGCAAAAGGATATGGCAGCATGACACAGCAGCTATTTAGGCAACGATTCCCAGAGTGTGATAGGAAGGGACAGAGTGCACAAACATTTTAAAAAATCAGCAGCAAATAGGGTAAAGGGGGAAATAATGGTAAAAATGCAAAATTAATGGTTCTTTACTTAAATACACATAGTATTCAGAACAAAATAACTGAATTAATGGCACAATTAGATGTTAATGGGTATGATCTTATAGCCATTACGGAGACATGGTTACAAGGAGATCAAAACTGGGAACTAAATATTGAGGGTTTTGTGACTTTTTGAAAGGACAGTCAGGGAGGAAAGGGTGTTGGGGTAGCTTTGTTAGTACAAGATGGAATATGGACGATAGCAAGAAATGACCTTGGATCAGAAGATGTGGAATCTATATGGTTGGAGGTAAGATATTACAAGGCGAAGCAGACACTCGTGGGAGTAGCCCATATGCCCCTAAAAGTAGCTAAACTGTAGGACAGAGAATAAATCAGGAGATAATAAAGGCACGTAAAAAAGGCAGTACATTAATCATGGGTGACTTCAATCTTCAGGTAGGTTGGGAAAATCACATTGGCAGAGGTAGCCATGAGCAAGAGCACATAGGCCAGGGCATTTTCCTCGTTGGGCGGGGTCAGCCGAGACAGGCGGGAGTGGTCGGAAAGCTGACCGCTGGGGGCAATCGGGGCCAGACCGCAATTCCACGTTGGCGGGCCAGTTAAGGTCCGCCCAGTGTGAAATGCGAGCTGCCTGTGTGGGGTGGGAGGAGGAGGGTGAGTGTGCAAGTGCATGCAGGAAAAGCTCCCTGAGGCACAGAGCTGCCTCAGGGAGATGAAGAGTTTTGAACATTAAAAGTAAAGATTTTTTAAATGTTAAAAAAAAACATGCCACCTCGTGAGCAGGGGCACGTTATTAATGAAATGTTAAAATTTTAATTTCATTTTTATTTGCTGTTGGAAACCTGATCCCGCCCGTGGATGAGGTTTCCTGAAAAATGCAAAGGGCGCTTGACCTTTTCTCCTGGGAAAATTTTAATTCAATTATAACTTTAAGGGCCTTAATAGGCCTTTTAATTGTCGGCGGGCGTGGTACTGACTCCTGCGCATGTCCACTGACCGAAATGTTGTGCGAGTGCGCGATGACGTTGGGACGCTCGCCTGATGTCATTGTGCGTCATGTTACACTGGTTTGCGTCGGGCGTATGCCCGCTTGACAAGATAAAAATCCTGGCCATAGGGTGTATTCAGGACAGTTTCCTAGAACAATATGTTATTGATCCAACCAGGGATCAGGCTATTTGGATCTGGTAATATGTAATGAGACTGTTTTAATAAATGATCCCGTAGGAAACCAAGACTATAGTATGGTAGAATTTAGCATTCAGTTTGAGGGTGAGGAACGTGGGTCAGAAATAACTGTGTTAAACTTAAATAAGGGAAATTACAAAGGATTGAGGGCAGAGTTGGCTGGGGTGGACTGGGAAAGGAGTTTAGCAGCAAAGACAGTTGATGAACAATGGCAGATGTTCAAGAAAATAGTTCATGCCTCACAACAAAACTATATCCCAGTGAGGCAGAAGAATTCAAAGAAGGGGATAAAACAATCATGGTTAACCATGGAAGTTAATGATAGTAACAAATTGAAAGAAAAAACATATAACATGGCAAGGATTAGTGGTAAGCCACAGGATTGAGAAAGTTTTAAAAACCAACAAAAGATGACCAAAAAAAAAATAAAGAGGGAGAAAATAAACGTTGAGGGTAAACTAGCAAGTAATATAAAAATGGACAGTAGGAGCTTCTTTAAATATATAAAAAGGAAGAGAGAGGCGAAAGTGAACATAGGCCCCTTAGAGAATGAGGCTGGAGAAATAATAATGGGGAAGCAGGAAATAACAGAGGAGTTGAATAAGTACTTTGTATCAGTCTTCACGATAGAAGACACTAATAGCATTCCAAAAAGACTAAACATTCAAGGGCCAAAAGGGGAGAGGAAATAAATACAATAACTTTCACTAGAGAAAAGGTACTAGGGAAACTAATGGGGCTAAAGGTTGATAAGACCCCTGGACCTGATGGGTTTCATCCTAGGATATTAAAGGAAGTTGCTACAGAGATAGTGGATGCACTGGTAATAATCTTGCAATAATTTTGATTCTGGATTGGAAAACTGCCAATGTAACACCCTGGGCAGAGTCTATCAGTCAGCCTGTGGGGGCGGGCCTGACACGCCGATGCATAAAATGATGTGTGATGACATCGGGCATGCGACCCAATGTCGTCGCGCAGTCCCATGCCATTTGGTATGGTCGGCATGCACCAGAGTCAGCTGTGTGCCCGCCGATATGTAAACAGCCTATTGAGGCCATTAAGAGAGTAATTGATGTAATTGTTAATGCTGTCTGTCCAACCTCACGGTTGGCGGGCAGGCGAAAAGGCCAAGCGGCCTTTACGTTTTTTAGGAAACCCCATCCACGAGCGGGATGATGTTTCCTAAAACTTTAATTAAATAAATAAATAAACGTTCCTACATATAAAAACATGTCCTATCTCATGTGACACAGCCACATGAGGGGACATGTTTAGTTAAATTTTAGAACCATTTATTTAATAACTTAAATAGCGATTCAATCTTCCAGAGGCAATTGCATGTGAAAAGTGGAGGGAGACACAAAACAGGTAACTATAAGCCAGTTAACTTAACATCTGTCATTGGGAAAATATTAGAGTCTATTATAAAGAATGTAATAGCAGAGCGTTTAGAATTGCATAATCTAATCAAGCAGAGTCAGCATGGCTTCATGAAGGGGAAATCATGCCTGACAAATTTATTAGAATTCTTTGAGAAAGTAAGAAGCAGGATATATAAAGAGGAACCAGAAGATGTAATATATTTGGATTGGCAAAAGGTGTTCGATAAGGTACCGCACATCAGGCTACTTAATAAAATAAGCTTCCATTGTGTTGGGGGTTGTATATTAGCATGGATAAAGGATTGGCTAACTAATAGAAGACAGAGAGTTAGGATAAGGGATGGAAACTTGTAACTAGTGGAATACTATAAGTATCAGTGCTAGGGCCAAAGTTATTTACAATATATATTAATGACTTGGATGAGGGAAGTGAATGTACTATTACCAAGTTTGCAGGTGACACAAAGATAGGTTGGAAGGCAAGTGGTGAGGATGACACAAAGCATCTACAGAGGGATATAGACAGGTTAAGTGATTGGGCAAAAGGCTTGGCAGATGGAATATAATGTGGGAAAATGTGAGGTTAATCACTTTGGCAGGAAGCTTAGAGGAGTTGAATATTATTTAAATGGAAAAAGACTGCAGAAACCTGCAGTACAGAGGGATTTGGGAGACCTTGTGCATGAATCACAAAACAGCTAGCATACAAGTTCAACAGGTAATAGGGAAGGCAAATGGAATGTTGGTCTTTATTTCAAAGGGAATGGAGTATAAAAATTGGGAAGTCTTGCTCAAAGTATACAAGGCGATAGTTAGACCACACCTAGAATACTGTTAATGGTTTTTGTCCCCTTTAAGGAAAGATATACTAGCATTGGAGGCAGTCCAGAGAAGGTTCATTAGGTTCATACTGGGTATGGAGGGAATTTCTTATGAGGAGAGGTTGAGTAGTTGGGCCTGCACTCATTGGAGTTTAGAAGAATGAGAGGTGACCTTATTGAAACATATAAGATTCTTAGGGGGCTTGACAGGGTAGATGCTGAGAGGTTGTTTCCCCTTGTGGGAGAGTCTAGGACCAGAGGGCATAATCCTAGCATAAGCAGTCACTGATTTAAAACAGAGATGAGGAGGGATTTCTTCTCTCAGAAGGTAGTCAATCTGTGGAATTCTTTACCACAGAGAGCTGTAGAGGCTGGGTCGTTAATTATATTCAAGGCTGAGATAGACAGATTTTTAATAGAAGGGAATCAAGGATTATGGGAAAAAGGCAGGAAAGTGGAGTTGAGGATTATCAGATCAGCCATGATCTCATTGAATGGCGGAGCAGACTCCATGGGCTGAATGGCCTACTTCTGCTCCTACGTCTTATGTCTTATGGTCAATCTATTCAATTCATCACACTCCCCTGCTCTTTTCCCAAAGCCCTGCATTTTTCCCCCTTCAAGCATTTATCCAATTCACTTTTTGAACTTCTTATTGAATCTTCTTCCACCAGCCTTTCAGCCAGTATGTTTCAGATTACAGCAACTGGTCGTGCAAAGAAATGTTTCCTCTTGTCATTTCTGGTTCTTATACCACTTTTAAAAATTATTCATTCAAGGGATGTGGTCTTCGCTGGCTAGGCCAACATTTATTGCCTCTCTCTAATTGCCTTTGAGAAGGTGGTGGTGAGCTGCCTTCTTGAACCACTGCAGTCCATGTGATGTACATACACTCACAGTGCTGTTAGGGAGGGAGTTCCAGGATTTTGACCCAGCAACAATGAAAGAACGGAATGTGAGTGACTTGGAGGGAACTTCCAGGTGGTGGTCTTCCCATCTATCTGCAGCCCTTGTCCTTCTAGGTGGTAGTGGTCATGGGTTTGGAAGGTGCTGTCAAAGGGGCCTTGGTGGGTTTCTGAAGTGCACCTTATAGCTGGTACACACTGCTGCTACTGTGCGTCGGTGGTGGAGGGAGTGAATATTTGTGGAAGGAGAGCCAATCAAATGGGCTGCTTTTTCCTAGACGTTGTCAAGCTTCTTGAGTGTTGTGGGAGCTGCATTCATCCGGGCAAGTGGGGAGTATTCCATCACACTTCTGATTTGTGCCTTGTAGATAGTGGACAGGTTTTGGGGAGTCAGGAGGTGAGTTATTCGCCACAGGATTCCGAGCTTCTGATCTGCTCTTGTAGCCTCAGTATTTATATGGCTAGTCCAGCTCAGTTTCCGGTCAATGGTAACCCACAGGATGTTGACAGTGGGAAATTCAGCGAGAGTAATGCCATTAAATGCCCAGGGGCGTTGGTTAAATTCTGTCTTGTTGGAGATGGTTATTGCCTGGCACTTGTGTGGCGCAAATGTTACTTGCCACTTGTCTGCCCAAGCCTGGATGTTGTCCAGGTCTTGCTGCATTTGGACATGGACTCCTTCAGTATATGAAGAGTTGCAAATGGCGCTGAACATTGTGCAATCATCAGCGAACATCCCTACTTCTGACCTTACGGTGGAAGGAAGGTCATTGATGAAGCAGCTGAAGATGGTTGGGCCTAGGACACTACCCTGAGGCACTCCTGCAGTGATGTCCTGGGGCTGAGATGATTGACGTCCAACAACCACAACCATCTTCCTTTGTGGTAAGTTTGACTCCAACCAGCGGAGAGTTTTCCCTCTGATTCCCATTGACTCCAGTTTTGCTTGTGCTTCTTGATGCCACACTCGGCCAAGGGCAGTCACTCACACATCCCTACCTCTGGAGTTAAGCTCTTTTGTCCATGTTTGAACCAAGGCTGTAATGAGGTCAGGAACTGAATGGCCCTAGCGGAACTCAAACTGAGCCTCAGTGAGCAGGTTATTGCTGAGCAAGTGCCACTTGATAGCACTGTTGATTACCATCACTTTACTGATGAACAAGAGTAGACTGATGGGCAGTAATTGGTTGGGTTAGATATGTCCTGCTCTTTGTGTACAGGTCATACATGGGCAATATTCTACATTGCTGGGTAGATGCCAGTGTTGGAATTGTACTGGAACAGCTTGGCTAGGGGTGCGGCAAGTTCGGGAGCACAAGTCTTCAGTACTATTCCCAGAATATTGTCAGAGCCTTGCAGTATCCAGTGCCTTCACCTGTTTCTTGATATCATGTGGAGTGAATCAAATTGGCTGAAGACTGGCATCTATGATGCTGGGGACCTCTGCAGGAGGCCAAGTTGCATCACCCACTCAGCACTTCTGGCTGAAGATCATAGTTGGGGGTCTTCAATATCCATCACCAAGAGTGGTTTGGTAGCATCACTACCTTCCCAGCTGGTCGAGTACTAAAATACATAGCCGCTAGACTGGATCTGTGGCAGGTGTTGAAGGACCAACAAGACGGAAAACATACTTGGCCTCACCCTCACCTATTTGTCTGTCCCAGATGCATTTGTCCATGACAGTATCGGTAGGACTGACAACCGTGCATTATGGAGACAAAGTCCAGTGTTCACATTGAGGATACCCGCCATCATGTTGTGTGGCACTACCACCATACCAATTGATATAGATTTTAAATCGATCTAGCAACTCAAGACTGGGCATCCATGAGGTGTTGTGGGCCATCAGCTGCAGCAGAATCGTACTCAATCACAACCTGTAACCTCATGGCCTGGCATATCCCCCACTCTACCATTACCATCAAGCCAGGGAATCAACCCTGGTTCAATGAAGAGCACAGGAGAACATGCCAGGAGCAGCACCAGGCATATCTAACAATAAGCTGTCAAATGAGGTGTCATCCTGGTGACTGCTAGTCCTTACTTCTCATACCTCAGTCACCACCACATACCCATGCCCCTCTCATAGCCTCTATGCCAACTCAATGCCAACTCACGCTCACCAATGGCTCCCAATGCCTCCTCATAGCCCCCATACCACCTCCATAGTATTTTCCATGGGAAGATCAATAGAGTCATGTGGAGATTGTTAGGGGGAACTAAAGGGATACAGTAATTATTAGGGGGGGATATAGGGGTGCCGTAAGAACTTATTGAAAGGGAATGTATTACTTAAAATCTCCAAGCACATTGACAGTTAAAGGTTACCAGGTGAACCTTGCACAGCCTTAAGGGCCTACAAACAACAGAAAGGCCCTGGAGCCAGACTGTAGTCAGAGAATGGCATTAACAACTAAGATTAAATGTGTTCTTCAACAGATAGGGGAAGAACAGATGGTAAGGTTTCTGCCTGGGTGAAAACAAATAGGGATGTACTTGTTACCAGAGATGTCTTGTAATGTAAACCTATATGTTGACGAGATCGGAATCTAGAAACTGTTCTTCTACGTGACCAATAATGTATAAATATGTTGAATGCTTGTAGTTTAGCAGAGTACTGTCTCAATCTGTATTGGGATGGTACCCTCCTTGCAATTGCCCAAATAAATGATCATAACCTGCACCTGAGTCCCCTGTGGTCCGTTCATCAAAGACACCACATCAAGATGAAAAAAAGATAAGCTTCTAACAAGGTAATTCAACACTCACTCATATACACTTGATAATGTAGAAGGCTCCATGAAATCCATTCAAAGCTTTTAAACCTTCACAAGCAATTAATCTCTGAAATTAAAAATAAACTTCTATTCGGATACCACATCAAAGCCAGCTAATCCTTTAATAGACTCTTTAAACTGTCAATCAAACTGTGATTTCAGAACACCTACTGAGATAATTGTAGCTTTTGAAGCACAGCCAAAAAATCTTAATGCCATACTAATCCTAGGGAAATGTCAACAAAGAGCTCTGTTGAAACTGCATGAACAGATGCTAATATTTTTTGTAATCTACACCTGTCAATGAAAGTAGTCCTGCAGAGGTTTTTTTTTTAACTTTCACTGACAGCCTCAGTCTTTTTAAAGAGTTGGACATTTAGAAAACTTCAGATCATGACAGTTACACAGACCTTATCTGCCCTCCAAGAGTGTTTACATCTGCTCCACCAATTTGTGACTCCCAAACTGCAGGCTAAGGCCCTTGCGACAGCCAAAGTTGGGTTTGTTCGAGTTCAGTTTGTTTGGGTTTGACTGTTTCTCCTTTGTGAATTACACAACCCAACCCATTTCCTCTATCGGCAAAAATCTGATATGTCGGAAATGGATGTGGGACTTCCACAGCGGGGTTCCACCCACCATTTCTAGAGGCCTGTGGAATTGGGAACATCCACCCAATGCCTCAAGAGGATGAATGATCTCCTCTGTTCTGCCAGAGTAAGTCACTCTCCTCATCACCCTCATCTCACACACTGACAAACCCATCACACATCCACAGGGCCCTAACTAACTCCTAATTCAAGGGACATCACGATTCAATCTCTCACACACACAGTCATTGTTCTCATCCCATCCATGAGATCACTCACCACCCACACAAGCCAGGCATACTTATCATCTGGTCTGGTAGACGTCCTGTTTACACTCTCTCCATCTCTATCCATACAGGACAAGTTGGCACACAACAAAAGGGAGAGGTCATAGACCGGTGGAGGAATGCCTGAAATCAAGGTCCTCATGGACTTTAAAAACAGAGCCATCCAGCTGGCCGGCCACAATCTGGACCAGTCCTGTGCTGACGGTGAAGTTGGCGGTGCTCTACCAAGTGAGGCTCCAGCAGCGCAACATCCATCAGACAACCATACCGTGAGTGATGCGTCCTGTTTCACAGGCCACTGCCGTGCACTGATTATCTCCCCTTGCTTCGGCAGGCACATCTGCCAAACAGCCGACAATGTCCATGACACAGAGTCTCCATCAAGCCCAGAGGGAACCTCGGAAGAGGAATTTGGAGGCAGCCTCCTTGAAGTCCCATCACAGTGCTCACCCACACCCTCCACCAGCGCAGGGACACATATCTCAGTGGGACCTAGCATTAGAATAGCTTTGGGATCACAATCTGGTGAACACATCGCACTGTCTGATCCACAGCAGGTGGCAGGAACTTCCTAGGTTCCCGGCACTCGGAGGACTGCTGGAGGCTAGAACGTTGCTGAGTCCGAGTCAGATGATGAGCCTCTGGACTCAGTCATACATCAGTTGCTGGAGCTGCAAAGGCAAAATCGGGAACATCAGGAAGGGATGTCTGCTGCACTCCTCAGATTGCAAGGCATGAAGGAGGAGTCCGTTTGCCTTCAGTCTGAGGTGATAGCACCGGCATGCCAATGTACCAAGGTCAACACTGGTAGAGTGGTGGCTGCTATGGTGACCTTGGTCCAGGAAGTCGCTCCTGCACTGCTGCATGGGCTCAACTCCCTCGCTGAAGTCAAAGTTGGCCTTGAACAGTGTGTAAGTAAGAGGAGTGCAGGGCAGCCCGATCTCATTCATGCTACCCCTGCACTTCAAGGAGTCAGCCAGGGGCCCTCAGGCACCTATAGGGAGGGGGATCAGCAGGTGAACACCCCAGGGCCATCCACCCCGGTGACTCTGGAAGTGTCCAGCCCATCCGAATCCCCTCTTCCTGTGACCCCAGCAGCTCCAGCTCCACAGGCTGAGGAAGGTTTCACTGCCACACAGCAGAACCCCAAAAGCAGGCTGGGGCCCTCCAAGGCTCAACTTTCCAGACGTTGCCCACTAAGTTCATCACAGACAGGGCGTCACAATCAGCAGGCTGCCTCCACCTCCACTGTGGATGTCCAGGGTGCATCAAGGTGTAGCGGCAGTGTTAGGAAGGTTAAGGAGAATTAGTTGCACAGCTTGGGCACAGGTGTTAACTACCTGTACATATTTTTCACTATTTTCAATAAACTCCCAACAATGTCTCCCTGCCTGTGGCTCCTTGTTCTGATGAGCAGTGTTCTTGCCACTCAGATGTGAAACCTTTCTGCACAAGATAAAGGCAGGTGTCTCAGTCCAGGGCCTCTTCTCTGTGCTCTGTGCAGCCTTCAGACCACAGTGATGGTCCAGCCTCACTGGAAACATTACTGATGCCTGCACCTCGGCAGTGCTGGTCATTGCTGCCGGAATGTAGTGGGCCAGTGTCACAGGGTTCAGTCATTCTCTTGGTGTGCTCCCAGCATCTTTAAGGTGGGGCTGGCCCCCATCTCTTCTGCACCTGTGACCAGTGACGCTGTGCTCCTGAAGGGGTCAGGTGCTGAAAACGGACAAAGGATCAGATGTTTTTAAAGTTTCATGACTGTATCTCTATGATATGACCCTGATCACAGATCTGCCCTTGGCCAGACAGGAGTCAGACATTCTCAGGGACTGTATAAATATTAATGGAGTGTCCTCACTGCATCTCATCATCATTCTCCTGAAATCGAGTGGCTATTAGGGCCTCCACTGCGTCTCCATGACAGAAGTATTCTCATAGAGAGTATTTGCACTGTCATAAGCCAGACTGGAATCAAACATTCACAAATGTGATGTGAGGATCTAAGGGGTCATCTCACTGCATGTCGCCATCATCCTCCACAAATCTAGAAACAGTGAGGCCCTGCCTCATCTAGCCAGTGCGCGTGCCCATCATTGTCACCTCCGAGGACCTGCTCACCTTCATCCCCGTTAGCGTCTTCCTCATCAGAGGAGACCTCCAGCTCCTCCATCTCCTCCTCAGCCATCGCATCTCCCTGTTGCAGCTCCATGTTGTAAAGGGTGCAGCAGACAACGACGACATGTGACATCCTCTGTTGACTGTATTGCAGGGCTCCAGGCAGAGTTCCGGTCCAGGCACCGGAACCTCATCTTCAGCATCCCAATTGTTTGCTCCACCAAGTTGCGAGTTGCAGCATGAGCCTAATTATACCCTCACTCTGCTGCACTTGTAGGAAACCTGAGATCTGGGTGAATCCAATGGCTCTTGCATCCTGGCTGTCCTGGTCCTGGGTGAAATGTACAATGTTGTGTGCCCTCAGAAAGACGGCATTGATGACCTCATGGATGCATTTGTGGGTGGAGACTTGTGAGATCCTACAGGGGTCACCTGTGGAGCCTTGAAAGGAGCCACTGGTGTACAAATTGAGTGCTGCAGTCACTTTCACTGCCACTGTTAGTGGATGCCCTCCATGTCCCAATGGCACCAAATCCTGCAGTAGCTGGCAGATATGACTGGCCAGTTCCCCAAAAATGCACAGTCTTCGGTGACAGGAATGAACGTTGGCGTCCATAGACCCTGGGTGTCGAAAGGCGCCGACCAGCGACTGCTCGCTGTGGTTCTTGGGCGGTATTTGCAGGAGCCTCAGCCGCCCCTTCTTTCTGAGGTTGCTGCTCTGGCCTCTGTGCAGCCATGAGCCTCAGTCACTCTCTCCTCCGTTGTCTTCATGCTCTGTAGGCTATCAGGCATAGAGCTAGTTCACCAGGCTCCATGATCCTGATGTACCCCTCCTGCAGGGTGAAAGAGGGAGACACGTGATTAGTATGGGTATGCTAAGAACCTGTCCTGGTTAAGTGTGACGGCCCCTTAACGCTTCCTGGAGAGTGCTGACCACCACTTGGATGGCCAGAAATTAGTGCACTGCAAGGCTGCTCTGTTAGCTTGAACCAAGGGGGAGACTGGTCCAAACTGGATGGTGACATTGCAAGGGTCTGTGAGCCCCTCCAGCAGTGAATGCTCTGTGGCCAGCTTTAGCGAGGAGATTGTACAACATGCGCATAAGTCCAACTGTTCTGCCGTCCACTAAAACGCTCATGTATTTGCCGTCTGTGTCAGGGACGGTGGGGAAAGAGGTGAGTGAAAAGCTTTGGAGCACTTGGTGGCACTTTGATGCCTCTGTGTGGATCGAGCGGGCAGATAAGCTAAGAGCCCAACCCCAATCATATCAATGTGGCTGTGCCTGAACTGTCTCACTTGCAGAGGAATGGACACTTTATACAGGTTTCCCTAAGATGTGGCCACTTCCTTCGCCCACCCTACACCCCACATCGAATGCATGTGCGCTATGTCCAACAGCAGGGCTGCCCTTAACCCCGACTCCCCTGAAGCTTGAAGTCCTACAGGCAACCCTGGTGAGCGCTGCACAACATTACTGTGTACTCACCTCCAAGATCCCCTCAAAGTGCAGCCCGCCAAGTGCATGCGTACTTTCCCACCAACGTGGGCAGATGATCCAGCCGGGTGAGGGGGGGAACAGAGCCGGACGATTCTGGCAGGCTAGCCTGGTAATGATGTGCTGATGTAGGATGATAAGGTTCCCTCCATCCGATGGCGGGAAATGCAGCCCGCTGTCCGCAGGCTGAGCAGACAATCGCCAACTAGTTTCCCTCCATCGTAAAACCAATTGCACCATATTGTCCGCCCATGCCACCGATCACTCCTGACACCGGCAGGCATGGAAAATTCTGCCCACAGCAATTAACACCCTCTGAAATGGTGCAGCAAACTACCCAGTTCAAGGACAATTAGGGTTGGGCAAGAGATGCAGATCTTACCACCGATGCCCGTATCCCATGAAAGGATAAAGGCAAAAAAAAAAATACTCTCTAATTACATGAAGGTGTAATTAGATAAAGAGATAAAAACCGGAAGTTATGGAAAAGCTCAGCAGTTCTGGTGGCATCTGTGTAGAGAGAAACAGAGTTAACTCTTCACTTCTCAAGAAGAATCATATTGGACTCAAAACATGAACTCTGTTCTCTCTCCACAGATGCTGTCAGACCTGCAGAGTTTTACCAGCACTGTCTGTTTTTATTTCACACCTCCAGCATCTGCAGTATTTTACTCTGATTATACTTGTGACAGGTCGTTGTTCTGTCAAAACCTGAGACTGAAAAATAAATAGATCAGTCTTTATGAAAATTGAGGTTTCCTGTGTATATGGAAACAGGTCATTGGACTCGACAATGTTGATGCTGCACATGAGCTTCCCTCACTCTTCACTTAATCCCATCAAAATGGGTGAAGATAGGGAGCCCAGACAATTGGTAACTTCAAAGCAACCCCTTCATCTGAGAAAGATGTGAAAAGTGTCTTAGCATTGATGCATCTTGTCACCTCTTTCCTCTTCGGTCTGCTGCCCCCTTGGGACTGTGGCAGACCGCGACATAACCTCTCTCCTTATGTTTCTTCAGGCAACTTCCACTGGGGCGATCAGGGATTCCCACCTCACTGAAATCCGCAGGGCTGGCTGCGGATTTCAGTGAGGTGGGAATCCCTGGGCGCACTCTTTCACTGTCATTATATTGTTGAGGCTGATCCATTCATGTGCCCAGCCCAGTGATGCCTGTCCAGGAAACCCTTAGAAATTGCTCTGGTGGGGCTCAACCAGAGCTCGGAGCTATTGTGAGTTTTACTGAAGCCCCCTGTAAAGGCCCTGAACCTTTACTAAGTGCACAAATATCATTTATGCATTATGAGTGAAATGTGCCTTGCATATTCCTTACAGCATTTGCTTTTATTTATGCATTCTATAAATATTGATGTTAAGAATATTTGCCATCCAGAATTTCATTTGGATTTTATGTTATTAAGAACAGATTTAGATTGGTAGTGTAACAATTGATTTGTTTAGATAAGCCATCACAGCAGCAATGATTTTGTTTCTTTCTTACTGAATTTGCTCATGCAGCTTGGATATATAACTAACTCTGAGCTTTGTGATGCACATCACATTGGCTCATTAAATGAGAATGCCTATGATTAGCAGCAGCATTCTCATCTGCCCAGACAGTGCTACTGAGTGGCGACCTGAGCTGTAATTCTGAATTTCTGGGTTAACATCCAGAACCCGGGAGATGGAAGTTTCAAACACCCACATCGTGCATGCCTCCCACCCCCTCCCCCCACCCCCTCCCCTCTGGAATATGATTTGTGTGAGTCTATAAAATCTCCGAGTTGTATTGATCTAACCATACTGTAGGGTGGTATAAAAATTGCTACAGCCAGTGCAGAAGCATTTATGTCACAGCATGTCAATCAGCATGGAAGTCCTTCCCCTACTTCACACCTTTTTCCAAGGCAAGAGCATGTGAAGATATAACAAGAACACAGCCATATGGTAAGATTCATGATAATGTTAAGAAAGAAGACCTCAGCCAAGTTTGTTTGCCTTTTTCCGAGATCAGAATATTCATTAAAAAATGAACAAATATACTTG
The DNA here is from genome assembly GCF_017639515.1 of Carcharodon carcharias. Taxonomy (NCBI): domain Eukaryota; kingdom Metazoa; phylum Chordata; class Chondrichthyes; order Lamniformes; family Lamnidae; genus Carcharodon; species Carcharodon carcharias. The sequence continues at coordinate 221,714,818 of NC_054469.1, forward strand.
AACCATGTGAAAATGTTTCAGATATATTGACAAGTGCAATTTAATAACTGTTTTAATTCTCACTGAAATGAAGGATGTCAATATTTGTAATTAGTGAACACCAATGCGTGGAAGCTGCTTTCCCCTATTTCTCAATATGGATGAAGTGGTAACCAGACAAAAATCGCAAGTGAACATTAACCTGGCAGAGGCACTTCCCAGTATCATATTTGAGGAGACTGTAATTAATGCAACCAACCCTCTCATCTGAAACCCATGGGATTTTAATTGTTTTATTTGCCCTGGAGTTCCTCAGGGTGCTGTCCTAGCTCCAAGCATCTTCAGTTGCTTCATCAATGACCTTCCCTCCATCATAAGGTTGAAAGTGGGGATGTTCACTCTTTGTTGCACAATGTTTAGCACCATTCGCATCTCCTCAGACACTGAAGCAGTCCATATCCATATGTAACAAGACTTGGACAATATTCAGGCTTGGACTGATATATGGCAACTAACATTCGCGTCACACAAGTGCCAGGCAATGACCATCTGTAACAAGAGAGAATCCAACCATCTTCCCTTGACATTCAATGGCATTAGCATCACTGGATCCCCCACAATCAGCATCTGGGGGGGGCTACCATTGACCAGAAACTAAACTGGATAAGCCATATAAATACCCAGCCAGCAAAGCCCGCATCCCATGCATGAATAAGAAAGTCTCACTTCAGTGCTAAGCATCTTTCCCTCCCTGCTAGGCAAATATCTTCTTATATCAGAACAGGACACTGCTTTTATTTTGTTTGGATTGGCATTAATTCTCACATTCTTGTTAAAGTCTCTGACACTTCACACTGCATACACTCTCTTTATCTAACAATTCCCACCTCTTCCTCATTCCTGCTGCTTCCTCCTCTCATTATGCTCACAATCCTTTCATGGACAAATCTACACAGAACAGAGGGAAACTGGAAGAATCTTGCGGGGAGACACAACCACATTGCAACACTTCACTCTAGTGGAAGTTTCCTCTGTCAGTCTCATGGTGCAGTGAGTAGAGGTGAGATTGGAGATGTCCAAGGCCCTTGCAGGCTTCATGCACCTTGGGCAAGCTGGGGGATTGATTGGGCAAGGGCTTCATCCACATCACAGATCTCAGGGGCAGCCAGACATTGGAAAGCGGAATACACTGCCATCAGCTGCCTCAACCAGTGCCCACTCTCTTACCAAGAAGGCAGGTGGACCAAACTGGCCCCATTACCCACTGAGTTGCTGTGGCCAATAACGGGGCCTACTCAGGCCACAGCTTCATGAATTTCCCACTATGAGCACCTCATAAGCCCTCACCTGAAGTGCAGCCATGTGGAAGTCGAGGTGGAAACAGGTCAGGTAAGAATTAGAAAGGCACTTTGCGCTCACGTCGAGTGATGTTAAGTTCTAAACAATTCTGTACACCAGTAAAACAATGAACCTTTTTGAAAGTGTCATGTGCAGTATTATCCTGTTATAGCTGGTGTCCCTGCAGTGGTAGGCAGCATGTAGATCAATGCTGATCTTTGGGTGGAGGCTACTTATTGGAAGAGGAAAGGCCGGAGACAGTTTTTGGATGCTAACAGAGCACAAATAGGAATCATTGAGCTGAAGGGACCCTCAGTGAGCTACTGCCAAAGACTTCTGGCTACAGGCTGCTGATGAGGCTCTCACATGTCTTTGCCATCTTCGATGTCACATGTCATCTGCACCATCTGGTTAAAGTTTCTCATTCAGTCTGTTGTCTCCATTACTGAATAAAGTTGTGCCACATGCACTGATGCAAACTGATACAGGACACTCATGGTATTGGAGCAGACCATGATTCTCTTTGTGAGTTGCTTGAGGAGTCCAGTCAACCTCTGGATCTGGTTGTGGCATGGTTTGGTTGCTGTGTGAGTTTCAACAAGGAGACCTGAGCCAAGCATCCAGGCAGTCTGAAAGTATTCAGCCTCTTACAGGCTTTGCAGGGAAAAGAGGTGCGCAGGCAGAGTGCTGGTGCTGGATAAATGTAGGGCGGAGAGGGCACAGACCCACATGATGTGCTTCTGAAGATCACACAACAGATGAGCAACAATACAATGGAAACCCTTGTAATATATGTCGTGTAGTGATCTCATATGCAAGGTGATGTGATAAGTGCGCAGTCAATATTGCCTTAAAATTGTGAAACTGCAGGAACCCCAGAGCACTGAAGTGCTGTTTCCAAATGTCCATGAGGAACATGATGGGATAGTTCTCCTTAGCAGGCATTGCATCGGTCACCTGCTTAACACAAAAATGAATTGCAGACTGATTGATGTGGTTTGTTGCAGCTGGGGAGGAACCTAAAGAGAACACAGGGAATACCATATTGACCTTGATTATTTTTGGCAGTATCAGGCCTGGAAACATAGGTTATAGGTCTTGCTGTAACTGATGACACAGCTTTCTAGGTGAAGCAAATCCCCCTTATGGTAACCACTTCCCTCTGAAACAGCTCCAGGGCTTTATAATCCATAAGGGTTCGTGTGGGGGGAGAATGGTTAAGGATATCTGCATGCTATCATCCTTCTGAGGGTTTTCCTGTTGCTGCAGCTCTAGGAAGAAATGGCAAAAAGAGGAAACTTCCAGTGGGCCCTCAACCTTATTGAAGATATATCAGGCACTTCAAGCGAAAGAGCGGCAATTCAGACTCCGAGAATGACTGTGAGCTCATAGCAAGGTATCACAGGAATAGTTGAAGTCTTTGGAGTGAGAGAAAGTGAGCTGGTCTTCACATTGCTTTGGTATTTGCTGCCTCACACCCTGTGCTGCCCATAGCTTATGGGCAGGTTTAGGAAACAGGGACGACCATGTAGACAGTCTAAGATAACACCCAGCTTTTAAAGGGCCCTACTTTATTTTGGATTCTTTCACGGGACACGGGGGTCATTGGCTACACAAGCATTTTTATTGCCCATCCCTAACTGCCCTTGAGAAGGTGGTGGTGAGCTGACTTCTTGAACCGCTGCAGTCCATGTGGTGTTAGGAAGGGAGTTCCAGGATTTTGACCCAGCAACCAGTGAAGAAATGGCGAGATATTTCCAAGTCAGGATGATGTGCGTTTTGCAGAGGAACTTGAAGGCGACAGTGTTGCGATACACCTGCTGCCCTTGTTCTTCTGGGTGGTAGAAGTCGTGGGTTTGGAAGGTGCTGTCGAAGGAACTTTGGTGAGTTGCTGCAGTGCATCTTGTAGCTGGTACACAAACTGCTGCTACTGTTCAACTGTGGTGGAGGGATTGAATGTTTGTGGATGTGGTGCTAATCAAGCGGGCTGCTTTGTTTTGGGCGGTGTCAAGCCTCTTGAGTATTGTTGGGAGCTGCACTCATCCAGGCAAGTGGAGAGTATTCCATCTCACTCCTGACCTGTATCTTGTAGATGGTGGACTGGCTTTGGGGAGTCAGGAGATGAGTTACTCACCATAGGATTCCTAGCCTCTGAACTGCTCTTGTAGCCACAGTATTTATATGGCAAGTCTAGTTCAGCTTCTAGTCAATGATAACCTGTGGGATGTTGATAATAGGGGATTCAGTGATGGTAATGCCATTGATTATCAATGGGCAACAGTTAGATTCTCTCTTGTTGGAGATGGTCATTGCCTGGCATCTGCGTGATGCGAGTGTTACTTGTCACTTGTTAGCCCAAGCCTGGCTATTGTCCAGGTCTGGCTGCATTTGGACATGGACTGCTTCAATATCTGAGAAGTTGCAAATGGTTCTGAACATTGTGCAATCAGCAGTGAACATCCCCACTTCTGACCTTATGATGGAAGGAAGGTCATTGATGACGCAGCTGAAGATGGTTGAGCTGAGGACACTACCCTGAGGAACTCCTGCAGTGATGTCCTGGAACTGAGATGATTGGCCTTCAACAATCACAACCATCTTCATTTGTGCTAAGTATGACTCCAACCAGAAGAGTTTTCCCCCTTGATTCCCACGGACTCCAGTTTTGCTAGGGCTCCTTGATACCATACCCAGCCAAATGCGGCCTTGATGTCAAGGGCAGTCACTCTCACCTCATCTCTTGTAATGAGGTCAGGAGCTGAGTAGTCATGACCGAACCCAGACTGAGCGCCAGAGAGTAGGTTATTGGTGAGTAAGTGTCACTTGATTTATGAAAGGGACATCATGGTTGAAAAGTCTGTCAGAATTTTTTTTAAGAAATAACTAACAGAATTCATAAGGGGAAGGGATTGGATGTGGTGTATTTGGATCTTTAGAAGGCTTTCGATAAGGTCCCATGCAGGAGGTGAGTAAACAAGATTAGAGCACATGGGATTGGGGTAATACGTTGGCATGGATTGAGAACTGGTAAACAGACAGAAAACAGAGAGAATGAATAAATGAGTCATTCTCAGATTGGCAGGATGTGAGTAGCATGGCATTTCAAGGGTCAGTGCTTGGGCCCCAGCTGTTCACAATCTATATCAATGATTTTGATTTGGGGACCAAATATAATATTTCCAAGTTTGCTGATGGCAGAAAACTAGCTGGGAATGTGAGTTGTGAGGAGAATGGAATGAGGCTTCAGGGGATTTACACAGTTGAAGTGACTGGGCAAGAACATGGCAGAAGGAATACAACATGGAAAAATGTGAAGTTATCCACATTGATTGGAAAAACAGAAGTTGCTTAAATAATGATAGATTGTGAAGTATTGATGTCCAACATTCAGGGTAAGAATAAGGCACATCCCATGAATGAATAGAAAAAACAACAACTGTTATCAGCAGACATGGAAGGAGCAATGATGGATGATATTTGCATAGGTTCAAAGACAATAATACAAAAAACCAACTTTTATAATAAATCACAATAATATTATGAGAATTATTATATTTTCGACACAAATCACAAGCTCTGTCTATTTGCCCTCCCATTCCAGTATCTCTCCTCGATTTTCTTGGCATCTCCAGGAATTGAAGATTAATCTCCAGGATGCCACTGTGAGTGAAACACAGGAGAAATGTAATTGCAGCGTTAAAAAAAAATGTGTTGTGTTCATTTGCTTTAACGTTTTCATTTATTAGATAGCTGTTTGACTGACTGTCAAGATTAATTCAACTGGATAACAAAGAGTCTGACCCTTTACCAACTGACTGGAGGAAGGTAGTATGCCTGGAAGATGGACCAATGGTGTAAGTATGGGGGTGGAGCAGTTTAATGGTGAGACAGTTATGTGATGAAACCTACAGGAAAATACCTAACCAGAGTTGGAAACCCAACGACTTGCCTTTTAGAATGATGAGAAATTCCAAAGACCTGCCAACTCTTAAAGCTAGTCTGTTTCTCTTAGGCATGAGGTGGTGGAATATGGATCACTGGGATAGCAAGAACAACGTTGATGCCTAATTTTTTTGCTGTGAAGATGCTTATTGAACAAGCAAGGGCCATGAGGGAGGTCTTATTTGTCCCTGACGGATGCTTGGTCTCACACAAAATAAGTCAGCATGCTCGGAGAGAGTTAGTTGAGCAGGTCAATGCCAGCAGCCTCATTCTCAGCTTCTGTCTGTACTGCCAGGAACATTTTAATCACCTTACCAGGACTGCCAACATGAAACTTCTCTTCACAATCTCTTGCCTGGATACAGTCCTGCAATACCACATTATCAGTAAAGTAATGGAAGGGATCATCAACAGCACCACCAAGCAGCACTTGCTTAGCGATAACCTGCTCAATGATGCCCTGTTCGGATTCTGCCAGGGCCACTCAGCTGCTGACCTCATTACAGCCTTGGTTCAAACATGGACAAAACAGCTGAACTCCCAAGGTGAGGTGACAGTGGCTGCCCCTGACATCTAGGCTGCATTTGACTGAGTGTGACATCAAGGAGCCCTAGCAAAGCGGGAGTAAATGGCGATCATGGGGGAAAGCTCTCTGCTGGTTGGAGTCATACCCAGAACAAAGGAAGTTGGTTGTGGTTGTTGGAGGTCAATCATCTCAGTTCCAGGACATCACTGCAGGAGTTCCTTAGGTTAGTGTCCTCGGCCCAACCACCTTCAGCTGCTTCATCAATGACCTTCCTTCCACCATAAGATCAGAAGTGGGGATGCTCACCGCTGATTGCGCAATGTTCAGCATCATTTGTGACTCCTCAGATACTGAAGCAGTCCATGTCCAAATGCAGCAAGACCTGGACAATATCCAGGCTTGGGCTGATAAGTGGCAAGTAACATTCGCACAACGCAAATGCCAGGCAATGACCATCTCCAATAAGAGAGAATCTAACCAATTCCCCTTGACATTCAATGGCATTACAGTTGCTGAATCCCCCACGATCAACATCCTGGGGACTAACATTGACCAGAAAATGAATAGGACCAGCTATATAAAGATTGCAGCTACAAGAGCAGGTCAGATGCTAGGAATTCTGTGGCAAATAACTCACCTCCTGATTCCCCAAACACTGTTGACTATCCACAAGGCACAAGTCAGGAGACTCCAGTTGCCTGGATGAGTTCAACTCCAACAACACTCAAGGAGCTCAACAACATCCAGAACAAACAGCCTGCTGGATCGGCACCCCATCCGTCACCTTAAACATCCATTCCCTCCAACGCACAATAGCAGTAGTGCACTGCACTGCAAGTTGCACTGCAATAACTCACCAAGGCTCCTTCAACAGTCCCTTCCAGATCCATGACCTCCACCACCTAGAAAGACAAGGGCAGCAGATGCATGAGAACACCACCACCTGCAAGCTTTCCTCCAAGACACACACCATCCTGACTTGGAAATATATTGCCATTCCTTCCCTGTTGCTGGATCAAAATAGGCTGGAGGGTCTGAGACATAAGGAACGATTTGATAGGCTGGTTTGCTTTCCTTGGAGCAGTGAAGGTTGAGGTGGGCCCTGATAGAGGTGTGTGAGATTATGAGGGGGAAAGATAGGGTGGATAGGAAGGTACTTTTTCCATTAGTAGAGGGGCCAATAAACAGGGGTCACAGACTTAAGGTAAGAGGTAGAAGGCTAAGAGGGGAGTTGAGAAGAAATGTTTTCACCCAGAAGGTGTAGGAAACTGGAACTCACTGCCTAAAAGAAGGGTTGAGTCAGAAACTCGTAACATTTAAGAGGTATTTAGATATTCACTTGTGTTGCCATAGCCTCCACGGCTTTGGGCCAAGCACTGGAAAATGGGATTAGTGTAGTCAGATCTTTAACTGGCACAGATACGATGGGTTGAATGGCCTCCTTCTGTGTTTTAAACGTCTGTGAATCTATGAGTCTGAGTCTAAAATCCTGGAACTCCCTCCCTAACAGCACTGAGGGTGTACCTACACCACATGGACTGCAGCGGTTCAAGAAGGCAGCTCACCACCACCTTCTCAAGGGCAATTAGGGATGGGCAATAAATGCTGGCTTAGCCAACAACAGCCACAACCCATGAATGAATTTTTTAAAAATCCATGTTAACTCTGCTCAATCCTCGCATTATTTTATGTGTCCAGGTATCATATCCTTTATAATAGATTCTTACATTTTTGCTACCACTGATGTCAGGCTAACAGGTCTGTAGTTCCCCCTTTTCTGTCTCCCTCCTTTCTTAAATAGTGGGGTTACATTTGCTACCATCAAATGTGCCAAGGGCCATTCCAGAATCTATAGAATTTTGCAAGATGACCACCAATGCATCCATTATCTCTACAGCCATGTCTTTCAACACTCTGGGATGTAGATCATCAGGTCGAGGGGATTTATCAACGTTCAGCCCCATTAATTGCTCCAGTGCTACATTTTTACTAATACTAATTTCTTTCAGTTCCTCATACTTTCTAGTCCCTTGGTTCTCTAGTATCCCTAGGAGATGAGGGTAAAAATTCTGCAAACTTCTAGAAAGAATTATTAAAATCTCCTGCACTGATTTTGATGTGTTATGTTTTATTTTGTCTGGACTTTTGACTTAATGCCAGCGTCTTTTATACTTTACTTTAAACTTTTCAAATTGGAAATTATTTTAAGTCAGCCCTTCAGGATATTTTTTGACAGCCTCATTCTTATTCATTGTCGGTGATCAAACCATCTAACTGCAAGGGATAAATCATAAAAGGCCCTTAGCAAAGGTCAACTATTAGATGATTAAAATTTTTTAATTGTGATATTAAAATCTAAAATAAAAATCAAGGAAGAGATTACAGAATGAGGTCATGGCTAAAATGATTGTTAGGAATTGCTGCTATGATTAATTACTGGTTGTTGCAAAATTGATCACAGATGCATTTCATAATGTAGCCTCAGGTACTTATATTCATAAGCTGGACTGTTTGTTTCATTAGGACTTTGTTTACCATCTCTACACCTACCCTTTACTAATTTATGACCGATTAGGAAAGAAAGCAAAGAAATAAATCAAAATGGGAAATTGAAAACATCACTGAAGTGAGCAGAAAAGAGACAAATAAGTACAGATAACAGAAAAGGGAAAGAGACATGTGGCAGGAAAATCTGAACTTGGATTCATTTCTTTTTGGCAGTGCTAAGATCCAAGGCAACTGTCATGTCCACGTTGCACTGGAGGAGCATCACAGAATGACAGAATAGTTGCAGCAGAGGAAGTCATTCGGCCCATCGAGTATGTGCTGGCTCTCTGAAGGAACAATTTACTCTCTGGTGTCATGCTCTGGTCTTCTCCTTCTCCTTCTCCTCCCCTTCTGCACATTCTTCATTTTCAGATAATAATCCAAATCCCTCTTAAATGCTTTGATTAAGCCTGCCCCCACCACACTCTTAACCAGTACATATTTCAGATTTTAACCACTTGATGTCTCTATCACTTCTTTTGCCAATTACCTTAAACCTGATTTTAATCCTTCTGCCAATGGGAATTTATTTCCTCCTTCTACTCTGTGCAGATTCCTCATGATTTTGAATACCTCTATCAAATTTCCTCTCAACCTTCTTTTCTCCAAGGAAAACAGTCCTAACTTCTTCAATCTTTCTACTTAAATAACTTAAATTCCTTACACCGGAACCATTTTCACGAACCTTTTCTGCACTCTTTCTAATACCTTCACATCCTTCCTAAAGTGTGACTCTCAGAACTAGTCATAATACTCTGGTTGAGGCTGAACTGGTGTTCCATACAAGTTTAACATAATCTCCTTGCTTTTGTACTCTATGCCCCTATTAATAAAACCTAGGAATCTGCAAGCTTTATTGACCACTCTCTCAACCTGTCCTGCCACCTTCAATGATTTATGCGCATATACACCTTCTGTGCACATATACTACTCCTGTACAGAATTGTACTCTTTATTTTATATTGTCTCTATGCATTCTTCTGACCAATATGAATCGCTTCACACTTCTCTGCATTAAATTCCATCTGCCACTTACCTGTTGATTCCACCAACTTATCTATGTCCTTTAGAAGCTCTGCACAATCTTCCTCATTGTTGACAACATTTCTAAATTTCCTATCATCCTCAGGTTTTGAAATTGTGCCTTGTACACAAAGGCTTTGGAAGAGCAAGGGTCCTGACACTGACCCCTAGGAAACTCCACTACAAATGTCCTCCAGACTGAAAAATAACCCTTTCCTACTGCTTTCTGTTTCCTGTCACTCAGCTAATTCGGTACCCATGCTACCACAGTCTCTTTAATTCCATGAGCAAAACTTTGCTCAGAAGTCTATTGTGTGGCACTTTTGGAACATTGAATGCCTTTTGGAATTCATGTACACCATATCAACCAGCATTACCTTCATCAAGACACCCTGTTACTTCATTAAAAAATTCCAGCAAATTAATTAAACATGATTTGCCCTTAAAAAAGACATGCTGAATTTCCTTAACTAACCTGCAATTGCCCAAGTGACTGCTAATTTTATCCTGAGTTATTGTTTATAGAAGCTGAGGTTAAACTAACTGGCCTGTAGTTGCTGGGGCTTACCTTTAGACTCTATTTTGAACACGGGTGTAATGTTTGCAATTCTCCAGTCTTTTTGCACCACCCCTGAGTTTAAGCAAGCCTGGAAAAAGGTAGCCAGTGCTTATGCAATTTCTATTCTAATTTCCCTTGGATGTATCTTATCCAGTCCTACTGCCTCATCAACTTTAAGTACAGAGAACCTGTCCAATTCTCCTTATCAATTTTGAATCTTTCAGGTGTCTGAACCACCTCCTCTTTCACCAGGCCCTGCACAGCACCTTCTTCTTTGGTAAAGCCAAATGCAAAGTATTAATTTAATAGCTCAGCTACGCCCCCACCTCCATGCACAAATCTCCTTCTTCAGTCTCTAATTGAACCTTACTCCTCCACTTGCCACCTCTTCACTATTTATATGCCCATTGAAGTCTTTCCCTTTTAAGTTAGCTGACAGTCTCTTTTCATACTCTCTTTTTGCTTTTCTTATTTGCATTTTTGCTTCCCTTTTGAACCTTCTATATTCAGCCTGGTTCTTGGTTATACTATCCGCCTGACATCTGTCATAAGCACACTTTTTCTTCCTCATCTTAATCTCTATCTCTTTTATCATCCAGGGAGCGCTGGATTCGTTTTTCCTACCTTTCCCCTTCATGGGAATATAACTTGTCTGTGCCGGAACTAAGTCCTTTTTAAAGCAGCCCATTGTTCAGTCACCATTTTTCCTGCCCATAATTGATACCAATTTATCAGGCCCAAATACATCCTTACCCTACTGAAGTTGGCTTTCCCCTAGTTAATTATTCTTTACTCTGGATTGTTCCTTGTCCTTTTCCATAACCAACCTAAACTTTATGATACAATGATCACTGCTCCCTAAATGTTCCCTACTGCCATTTGATCCACTTGGTCCACCTCATTCCCGGGAATCATGTCTCCTTTCTTGTTCGACTGCAAACATACTGCTGTAGAAAATTTTCCTGAATGTGCTCTACGAACTCTTGCTTCTTCTTCCCTTTACATTACAACTATCCCAGTCTATATTTGGATAATTAAGTCCCCCATTATAGCCACTCTACAGGTCTTGCACCTCTCTGTAGTTTCCTTGCAAATTTGTTCACAAGAACACAAGAAATAGGCCACGTTATCTGTTGAGCCTGCTCCGCCATTCAGTATGATCATGGCTCACCTTGGCTTCAACTCCATTTTCCCATCCACTCTCCATATTCCTCAATGCCCTGAGAAACTAAAAGTCTGGCTATCCCTGCCTTAGATGTATTCAACAATGGAACATCCACAACCCTCCAGAGTAGAGCATTCCAAAGATTCACAATCCTTTGAGAGAAGTAATTTCTCCTCATTTCAACCTCTATATCTTTCCCACTAGTTGGCAGCCTTTAGGCTACATTGAGCAATGTAACAGCACCTTTTTTGTTCCTTAGCTCGAGCCAAATAGATTCTGGTCTTGCTCCCTCTGGGATAACGGCTAGAATTTTCCAGCCCCTCCTGCCAGTGGGATCTTACATTCCAGCCGAAGTGAATGAACGTTTGATTGCCTCACAGCATTTTCTGACTCTACTTCCACCACAAAGGTGCCAGGAAATTCCATCCATCATCCTCTTTCTCTGACAGTGCAATGTTCTCCTTAATCAGTACCATCACCCTTCCCCCTTTTCCTTGCCTTTCTTCAACACCTTGTATCCAGGAATATTTAATACCCAGTTCTGCTCTTCTTTTAGTTAAGTCTCTATTATCGCCACAACATCATATTCCCAAATGGCAACCTGCAACTGTAACTCACCAATCATATTTACCCCACTCCGCGCATCCACATACATGCACAGTAACCTTAATTTATCCTTATTACTTTCTCCCTTACTCTGAACCCACTTAATACCTTTCTATCTCCTGCCCTAGTGCTATCTGTCGCTGTCTCCTATCCTTTCTGACACACTGTTTTCTGTGATCAACTCAGCTTCACTTTGATTATTGTACCCTGTACACCTTGGTATTCCTCCCTGATGTTACCACTTGGTTTCTACGCCCTGCCAAGTTAGTTGAAACTCTCTGCAATCATCCTAGCAAATCCCTCTGCCAGGAAACCGGTCCCGGCTCCATTTAGGTGTAATCTGACTGGCCTGTACAGATCTTGTCACCCCCAGAGCTGGTCCTCATACACCAGGGATCTAAAGTCCTCCCTCCTGCACCATCTTTCCAGCCACAGGTTCACCTTGCTTTATCCTCCAATTTCTGTACTCACTTGAGTATGGAATTAGGAGAAATTCAGGGGTTTGAAGTCCTGCTTGCTAATTTCCTGCCTGGGTCCCTAAATCCTGACTGCACGACTACATCTCTCTTTCTGTCTATGTCATTGGTACCAATATGGACCAGGTACCATTCTAAAATATTACCTCAGAGGCAACAGAAGTAATCAGGAATGTACTGTGTTGGCAGAAGACAAAGAGTATTGATTATATACTCAAGGTCAGTCCAATAACTGAATGGCAGCATGTTTCTGAGACAGCTGGAGAAATTATTTCTACATGGCTTTTATTGGACCCTCTAACCATATTTCAAGGACACTGAGTTAGTTCATTCTGAAAATGTTAACAGAAATAAATACAATGGAACTCACATTAGTAATTAACTGCAAGTAAATTTGACATATTCATTTGTGGCAATCTTATTATATGCAAAACCTTGCACCTAGCCATTGTACTATTTGAATCAGACTTTGTAGCTACATTATGTAACCAACATACATTTGTCACACTGCACTTGAAGTTACATTGCAATGTTGTACTCATTAAACTGTAAAAAATCACAATTAGTCAGGTACGGAGCGTACTAATCATCACATAGCAAAAGTGGCAAATCATCTATTTCAAGACCACTCTGATCAAAAGCCAGCATTTTGCAAGTGATAACATGGGGTAGAAATGAACCAAAGAATCACTCCAAGTACTTTGTCAAACGCTATGAGCTGGTTCAATGCCGCCCATCGCAACAGGAACCATGGCAACTGGGCCCACTTATTCACAGAACAGGCCCTGCGTCATCCTCCTTTTGGTGGTGAAACTTCCCCTGATTAAGCTGGGAGGCTGGAAGCTGCTGACACAGGATTCCCACCTGCCAGCAGAGAGATATCAATTAGGTTCATTAATGAGCCAATTGACACCCATTAACCATGAGCCCACCCCAATATAGTGGTGAGCTTGGCCTAAATAGCCAAGTGGTTATGGTATTGGGTTTGTAACCCTAAAATCAAGAGTTCAAATCTCACAATGCCAATATAGTGGTGGCTCAGGAATTAAATGGAGGCCACATGACTTTCCCGTGCTTCCTGAATTATGGCCAGCCAGCCCTTCAGGTTTGCCAGCAGCCTTCCAGGGGAGTCCCTCCTAGTCAGGCACTTTGTGTTGGATTGAGGGACCCAGCATCAGGGAGGGCTGGGAGAGGTGCTGAAAACCACCCACCTTTGACTCCTACCCTTCCTGACACACACTTTCCTGTCATCCCCATTCCGCCTTCACTTTGTTCTGGAGTCCCATAACAATTCTGGACCTCTGGTGGGTGCATTGCTCCTAGACCCACCCGTACTGGCAGGGTGGGGAGTTGCCAGCCTCCGATTGGTCAGCGGCTCTCGGCTTTATAGCTCATATTTAAAATCAACAATTTATCTGGCACTAATTGCCATTTGCGGAAGAGAGTTCCTAACTTTTACCATCCTTTGTGTGAAGCATTGGGGAGAATTTACCCCCATCGGTGGGGGGGGGGTGGGGGGGGGGTGGTGGTGGTTATGCTGGGGCAGGCGCGGACCTGATCGGTGCCCCTGATCTGGTTCGCGCCACCATTTTACGTGTGTGGGCCAACTGAGGCCCGCCCAGCGTGACGTTCACCTGGAAGCGCTGAGTGCTCCCTGTGCGCGAGGGGGGGAAGGGTGGTGTTCCCTGAGTCGGGGCCTGTGCTATCTCTCTCGCGCATGCCCACAAAAGAGTGCAGAAATCTCCCTGAGGCGCAGAGGTGTCTCAGGGAGATTAGTTTAAGTTTTAAACATCTAAATAAAGAAAAGAAAAAAATTTTAAGACACGTCTCCTCATGCGACAGAGTCACATGAGCTGGGACATATCAATGAATTTTTATGAAAAATTTTATTCAATTTATAAACACTTCATGAAACCTCATCCCGCCCATGGATGAGGCTCCATGAAAAATGCGAAGGCCGCCTGGGCTCTTTGCCTGCCGCCAACCTCAAGGTTGGACGGGCAGCTCAGTTTATTAGTTTAATTAGTTTTTAGGTAGCCTTACTAGGCCTTTGATAGTTTGGCGGGCACCCAGCAGAGCTGAAAATCTAAGTGACGTGTGGTGACATCGGGACGCACGCCCGAGGTCACCCCGCATCATTCTACGCCTCGGCAAGTGGGCCCCTCCCCCGAAAATTCTGGCCATTGTTTCCTACTTTCATTCCTGAAAGGTTTGGCTCTAATTGTTGGGCTAAATCCCCTAGTCTTAGGGTCCCGAACCAGCAGTAATAATTATTATCTTACAGCAGCTGAGACTAAGCATAACAGAGAAAAATTCTTTCAGCACAACATTGTGAAGTATAAGAGGAAGCAAAATTTTAAGAGGCAAGCATGCTCAAAGCTGAGACTGAGCACATAGTCAACTTCTGGATGTCTATTTCTTCCAAGTGTTGTCAAAAAGATGTGCTTGATGCCTAATAATGATTTTTAACCCACCAGCTGTAAACCTGAATTCAATTTTAAAAGCAAAGTTTTTTAAAACACAGAGCCTAAAGTGCCTTGAGCTCACAGCCCAAGATGGCTGACCCCAATTTGTATTACTATACGTTCTACATTCTAATTCATTGGAGTGGAGTCAGTCTGTCTGCAAAACCCATCAAAGGCAATGACTTCAGTGGGCTTTGGGTTGTGAAGGATTCATATCTCCTGTCTCATTAGCAAGGCATCAATGGCAATCATCTGAGGTATTCAACTGTTGGGGACAGGCCGTTAAGACTAATTGCTTGGATAATGGGATACTGGTTAGGTTAGCTTCAGGCATGAGATAATCAAGTCACCTTTGGAATCCATGGACAATGTCTTTTTTTAATTGACAGTTGGAAAAGGAAGATCACGTGGCAAGCCAAACCTTGTCTGTTTCAAACACGTTTTCTCGGCAGAACTGAGGACAAGCAGCTTAGGGAAAAGACCAAAGTAGGATCCCCCGGCCCCCTTTTATCTCTAATCCGCCTGGTAAGTTTCAAGCCCTGTTTGCTGTAAACATCCAGACATGCCCTGCTGCAGACAGAGATTAATTAAAAGAATCCAACTCAGCACAACTATCTCCAAAAGAATAACCAACTCAATCATCCACATCTTTAGATCGGAAGAATTGCGATCATTGAATTCAGCCTGAAGCTGGGCCAAGTCACCAAACTCCAGACTGTATACTCTTTTAATGTTTTTATGGACTCCAATTCAGCCAAATTATCCTTCCCCATTCTGTAATCTGTATTTGTGTCTGTGTGTGAGCTGTGAGTGTGTGTATGTGCTGAAGTTGGTGTGTATTCTATTATTTTAGATCGGTTTAAGTATAATAAAGCTAATCTCTTCCTTTATTAAACTAAAGGAAACCTGTCCTATTGGTTCTTTGATGATCATGGCATGCAAACAGTTAAGTACTCACTGAATTAGCTAGTACATTCTTTTCAAACAAACAAACCTGTTGCAGTTAAACAAGGAGAGGGCAAAGAGGGGAGCCCTTTGCCTCATTGTCACCTGGTCATCACAAATTTCACAAGAGAGGACTTGAGCAACACACTCTCTCCAAAAAGAAATGTGGTAAGTAAGGTGATTGGCTTTTTCAGAATGAGGTTAAAGCCTCAGTCAGGCTAACTGGACTCAAAACAAAATATGTGTTCAAGGATGGGATGGTGTTTTTACCTAGAAAGATGAAAGATACCAGAGAGGAGGTTTGTGAGGCAATGAAGGAGGAGTGATTGAACACTGAGGAGGTGCAAGTAAATTGGAAAGAGGTTAATAAAGTGCCCCTATTCGAAAAGGCTGACTGAACAGACATAGGCAAATACAGACCCATTAGTCTTACTTCTGTTCAATTTAAAATAATTACGCCAAGTGACAACCAGGTGATTGGTAAGAAGCCCTGTGATGTTTTTTTCTTAAATGTATTTGAGTACAGAATGTAGGTTTCTCTGGTAAGACCAACATTTATTGCACATTCCTAAGGTCAGTGACCTTCTTGAACTGCTACAGTCCACAGTGGTGTTATGAAGGGAGTTCCAGGATTTTAACTCAATGATGATGGAGGAATTATGATAAACTTCTAATTCAGGATGGTGTGTGACTTAAGAGGGTAGTTGCAGGTATGGGGTGTTCCCATGCGCCTGCTGACCTTGTCCTTCTAGGTGGGAGAAGCCACATTTTGTGTATTGTCCACCTTGACCTCTGAAAGGCTTTTAAGTCTCACATACAGGCCATTAATTTAAGTCAAATTAATGGGGATTCAGTGTAAGCCCTGAAAATGAGTAAGATATTGGCTGAAGGGTAGGAAACAACTAATCAGAGATGCCAGAGTGGGTGGAATGACTGAGTGAGTCATCTCAGAATCTGTTGCAAGAATCATTATCCTCAAATTTAAACATGTCCCAAACTATGCAAGGCAATAATCAATGAAGCCAGTGTAAATAGGACAACATTGTTAACACATTAGCATATAATCATAGGAGTGCTGTGATCATGCCATACACAGAATACTATGCCTTCTCCTTGATTGCTAGCAACAAGAAAGATCTTCAAACACTGGAGGCAGAGCAGAGAAGGGCAACCAATAGGATTCATATTTCTGAAGCACCCTTCAAAGTTCTCTGGGGTCGAGAATTTGAAAGATTAACCACCCTTTGAGTGAAGAAATTTCTCCTCATCTCCGTTCTAAATGGCCGACCCATTATTCTGAGTTTGTGACCCCCAATTCCAGGGCCAGAATTTTGATCAAGGAACTCCTGATGAAATAGTGTTGGAAAGAAGAAAAATGCCAGAAGGATGAGGCAGCTCAGAATGTTCAGAAAGTGAAAAGGGGGCATTATAATAGCAAATGAGTTAAGATGTAGAATCACACAGAATCGCAGAATCACAGAATATCACAGTGCAGAAGAGGCCCTTCAGCCCATCGAGTCTGCACCTACACCTGAGAAACACCTGACCTACCTACCTAATCCCATTTACCAGCACTTGGCCCATAGCCTTGAATGTTATGACGTGCCAAGTGCTCATCCAGGTACTTTTTAAAGGATGTGAGACAACCCGCCTCCACCACCCTCCCAGGCAGCGCATTCCAGACTGTCACCACCATCTGGGTAAAAAGATTTTCCTCACATCCCCCCTAAACCTCCTGCCCCTCACCTTGAACTTATGCCCCCTTGTGACTGACCCTTCAACTAAGGGGAACAGCTGCTCCCTATCCACCCTGTCCATGCCCCTCATAATCTTGTACACCTCAATCAGGTCACCCCTCAGCCTTCTCTGCTCCAACAAAAACAACCCAAGTCAATCCAACTTCTCTTCATAACTTAAATGTTTCATCCCAGGCAACATCCTGGTGAATCTCCTCTGCACCCCCTCCAGTGCAATCACATCCTTCCTATAATGTGGTGACCAGAACTGCTCACAGTACTCCAGCTGTGGCCTCACCAAGGTTCTATACAATTCCAACATGACCTCCCTACTTTTGTAATCTATGCCTCGATTGATAAAGGCAAATGTCCCAAATGCCTTTTTCACCACCTCACTAACATGTCCCCACGCCTTCAGAGATCTATGGACACACACATGCCAAGGTCCCTTTGTTCCTCAGAACTTCCTAATGTCATGCCGTTCATTGAATACTTCTTTGTCCAATTACTCCTTCCACACTTTTCAGGGTTAAATTCCATCTGCCACTTATCTGCCTATTTGACCATCCCGCCTATATCTTCCTGTAGCCCAAGACACTCAACCTCACTGTTAACTACCTGGCCAATTTTTGTTTCATCCGCAAACTTACTAATCCTATCCCCCACATAGTCATCTATGTCATTTATATAAATGACAAATAATAGAGGACCTAGCACAGATCCCTGTGGTACGCCACTGCACACTGGCTTCCAGTCACTAAAGCATCCTTCTGTCATCACCCTCTGTCTCCTACAACTAAGCCAATTTTGAATCCACCTTTTCCAATTACCCTGTATCCCATATAGAGACTGAACTGCTTCAGACTGATCTTAATAACCATCTGTGCAAAGGCAGCATTGATAATCAACTACATGCAGAATATTATGCATAGTCACTGCTGACAAATTTCACTAGAACCCTAAGCTAAAAAGTTATATTCTTACAAAGATCCTTCTCAGGAATAGGTAGGAAATTAAGATAGACAAAAGCCTCCAAGCAAGATATCTTTTATTAAGTTTGATTAGATTATCTAAAGGAAACTAATTAAATAATCAGTGCAATGAAAGCAAAGTTATATCTTTCTGCCGTGTGATTAATTAATTGCTCCAATGTTCTACTTTTCAATTCCAACTCTGGATGATGTTTACAAGTTCCATTAAGCACAGCTCACATAGAGATTTCCCATTAAAAATGCATATTGCTGTCTGGCCAGGATGTAAAAAGTTAGAGTAAATAGACTAATTAGGTAGAATCATATAAAACTTTTTTTCCTGTATTAATAAACAGAGATAAAGGCAGATCCACTTGTCCAAAAAGCTTTTGTACATCTTGCTCAAAAGGAACCATTTAGAGTTTCATGTTTTAAAATCAGGAGCAATTAAATAAAATCACATAACTGTATTTATTGGCTAAATACCTGTACATCTTTCTAAGAGACTTGCCTATGCTGTGTAAAAACATAAGAAGCTAAGAAATCAAAGCAGGAGGAGACCATATGGCTCTTCGCACCTACCCTGCCATTCAATGCAATCATGGCTGATCTTTGGCTTCAACTCCGTTTTCCATATGCTTCTAATATCCCTTAATTTCCTAAGAGACCAAAAATCTTCCTATCCAGAAACCTTATTTCCTATTGCCGTAATTTTTAAGAAATATTATGAAACAGAGACCAAATGAACTTTCACGACATACCAAAGTGTTTTACAGCTAATGATGTGTTATAATTTGTACACAATAGCTCCAAGAACAGGAATGAGATAATCAGGTGTTTTTTTTTTACTTATGTTGATTGAGCAATAAATATTAGTCAGAACACCAGGAAAAACTCCCTTACTCTACTAAATAGTGCCAAGGGACATTTCTTTCAATTCTTTCATGGGATGTGCACACTGTTGGCTGGGCCAGCATTTATTGCCCATCCCCCAATTGTTCTTGTGAGGTTGGTGGTGAGCCGCCTCCTTGAACTGCTGCAGTCCACATGATGTAGCACATCCACAGTGCTGTTAAAGGGGGAGGTTCCAGGATTTTGGCCCAGCAACAGCGAAGGAACAGCGATATAGTTCCAAGTCAGAATGGTGTGTGGCTTGGAGGGGACCTGGTAGGTGGCGATGTTCCTGTGCATTTTCTGCCCTTGTCCTTGTAGCTGGTAGGGGTTGTGGATTTGGAAGGTGCTGACGAAAGAGCCCTGGGGAGTTAGTGCAGTGCATCTTGTAGATGGTATACACTGTTGCCACTGTGTTGGCGGTGAAGGGAGTGGATGTTGAAGGTGCCAATCAAGTGGGCTGCTTCTTCCTGGATGGTGTTGAACTTCTTGATTGTTGTTGGAGTTGCATTCACCCAGGCAAGTGGAGAGTATTCCATCACACTCCTGACTTGTGCCTTGTAGATAGTGGACAGGTTTTGGGGAGTCAGGAGGTGAGTTACTCACCACAGAATCCCTAGCCTCTGACCTGCTCTTGTTGCCACAGTGTTTATATGGCTGGTCCAGTTCAGTTTCTGGTCAATGGTAACCCCAGGATTTTGATAGCAGGGTTTCAGTGATGGTAATGCCATTGAATGTCAAGAGGACATAGTTGGATTCTCTCTTGTTGGAGATGTCCATTGCCTGGCATTTGTGTGGCACAAATGCTACTTGCCACTTATCACCCCAAGCCTGGATATTGTCCAGGTCTTGCTGCATATGAGCACAGACTACTTCAGTATCTGAGGAGTTGCAAATAGTGCTGAACATTCTGCAATCATCAGCGAACATCCCCACTTCTGACCTTATGATGGAAGGAAGGTCATTGAAGAAGCAGCTGAAGATGGTTGGGCCGAGGACACTACCCTGAGGAGCCTCTGTGCTGTTATGTCCATGAGAGAGGGCAGACAGGGCCTTTAGCATCTCTTCTGAAAAACAGACCACTGACAGTGCAGCACTCCCTCGGTTCTGCAATGTGTCAGCCCTGATTTTTATGCTGAGGTCCAAGTGTATGGCTCGAAACCATAACTTTCAAACTTTGAGGTGAGAATGCTACCAACCCCTCTCAGTGCTGACCCCAGTTCTCTTAATCCAGAAGCTTGCTGCCTATGTGAGCCTGGACATCAGCCTAGCACATTATTCCATTGTGGAAGTATTACTACCAAGCCAGAAACTGACCTCAACCACATCCAATTAACACACACTTTCAAGTCAGATAGACATTGGCTAATTTTTTCCCTTTTGAGTCAAGGCACACTGAGATCTAGCTGCATGCCCTCATTTACTGATCCACAGCTAAACCTGAATAGACCAAAACTAAAGCTTGGGATTTTCCTATTCTGCTCTCTTCCTACAGTGTATTTGTCCTCTGAGCTGGTGTTGGGGAGCCATTTGCTGAATTATAATTTTGATGCCTGGAAACTATAAAGTGAAAAGTGAACGTATATTATTTTAATTGAGGTTATGAGTTGGAAGAGGGGCCTAAGCTATCACACACACAATTAATTATTACCCTTGCTTTGAAAAGAATTGCAACTTTTTTGACTATCTTGAGGCTGAAAACATCCAATAAACTACATTCCCTTTAACTTAATTTGACCAACAAATGTCTAGCAGCAAGAGGAATCCCAATTTAGATCTAGTGAAAAGGGGATAGCTCTCTGTGGCATTTGTAGGCTACTGAATTCACATTCAGTTTCCTGTGTGCTCACACTGGGATAATTGACTCTAACACTACCCGTGTGACAACCTGGTGAAGTAGAATAATCAGCACATTGTAAAAACCTACCCAATTTTGATCACACGAGGAAACGCTGGGATGATATTTGGGTGGATGCTGTGGTGGGTGGGCAAATCTGCTCTAGCATGTCACCTTGCAGGCCATGGCTGTGAAAGTTATCCTCATTCTCTCACAGATTTGCAGCACGTGGATTAATGTAAACGCTCAAATCGCACTGATCTTACATGGGTAGGGTTATGTGTTCAGTACATATTAGTGAAGTTAATTTCACTCTTAAAAAGACTTTCTTGTAGTGTTAATTATATATCAAATTGTCAGCTCGCATAGAAAACACAGCCTTGGACTTTTTGGTGATAATGACAGTGAAACTATCAGCAAACGTCACATCACCCCACTGAAGCAGATAGCAACTGCTGGAGTCCACACATGCGGAATAATGCAGATGTCCAGACATTTCTGCCAGTGATTCTGTAATTATCCAGGGGATGCACTGTCTCCCCCAAAGTATATTCAATTAGAAA
Organism: Carcharodon carcharias; assembly: GCF_017639515.1. Taxonomy (NCBI): domain Eukaryota; kingdom Metazoa; phylum Chordata; class Chondrichthyes; order Lamniformes; family Lamnidae; genus Carcharodon; species Carcharodon carcharias. Next base: position 221,736,387 of record NC_054469.1, read on the forward strand.
TCACTGAGCTGGTGAAAACTTTCTCTTTTATACTGTTAGTCTCACTAACAGGAAAAAAGAAACGTGGAAAAAGTTACACCTGAAAACCCCTTTTACTGCCAGGAAAGGAGAGATCTGCACCACAGACATCGCTAGACCCTTTTGGGCAGCTTTCTTTGAGGTCACCAGTGAGCGTCGCTGCTTCCCCATAGGCCACAATAGCCAAGCTATAATCTTCAAAAGCTACACCAAATTGCTTGGTGAGGAAGATGTTTAATCAGTAATTTACACTTGGATCAAAAGCTATTGATAGGACAAAAACTTGCCTGTTTTCTTGCTGCAGTGAAATTTATGAGTTTGACATGGGCATTTATGGTGGAATTCAATGTTATTTTTAATGTGAGAGCAAAATACTGTCCTGAAGAAGAGTCACATGGACTCGAAACGTTAATATTGTTTCCCTCTCCACAGGTGCTGCCAGACCTGGGGAGTTTTTCCAGCATTTTCTGCTTTTATTGTGTTATTTTTAATCAGAGCTCCAATACAGTTTCTGAAATTGGGACCCATCGGCCGCAATTATTTTACACAGAAGTTACTTGGCCTAAAGGATTCCTGAAAAATAAAAAATAAAACAAATTCAGAAACTTGTTTTGAGAAGTATGCCGAGTCATTCACGGCTTTCACAAAAGGAGAAATCACACATTCAACTATCTTTGAAGGACACGGAGTGCGGATTTCAAAATCAATAGCACGAATTATTCTCGCAAATCTTAAAAATGCCCATCCAAGCTTCTCAATTCTCAACCTTTTTAATAGAACCTTAGCAACATGTCATGAATTCCTGTAACAAAGGATAGAGACACTTTATAGTAATGTTCACAGTCAAACAAAACTGTCATTATCCTGTTGAGGGCTACACTGAACAAAAAAGAACTTACATTTATGAAGTGTTTCTCACAGGCAGGAAGGGTTCATAAAACTTTACAAGAGATATGGGATGAACAATGAATAGGAGGTATTATCTTTGCATTTGTCTCTGTGTCTTTGTCTTATTACGCCTCTGGGATAATTTTCTGCGTTAGTTAGTTTCTTTATAAAAGGCAAATTTTTGTCATTATTGTTAAAATAAAATAATTCTGTGAAAGGCCATAAGCTGCAGTGAAGAGGCTTTTTTATTTTAAGACGTGTTTTTGGAGAGATTGCAAGATGACAGCATTTGGGTAGAGAGTTCCAGTCTCAGAATGAGGGCTGTAATGATGGTTGAGTCTGAGTGAAAGTGAGCAGGGCATGAGTCCTCATCTGGAGTCAGAGGAATGAAGGCTATGGAGTGGAACGTATAGAAAAAGAATACTTCCCAAATAGGGTGTGACAAGTCTTTGGAGGGATCTAAACATCAGTTCAAAGGTGTTGAAGTTGATTTGCTGGTACTCAGGGATATGGTGGATATGAGGACTGGGACGTTGGGTTTTCTAGGGAGCTTTTGTCAGATAAAGGCCGGGATTTTCCAGCCTCACCTGCGGCGGGGATTTTCCAGTGCTGCTGAAAGTCAGTGGACTTTTGGCTGGCTCTCCAAGTTTTATGTTCCCATCCAAACACGTCCTGTCACAGGCAGGACCGGAAAATCCCGGCCAAACAGTCAGGTTACCAGATTCTGGGTTAGTTGGTGTATGTGCGAAGATATGCGTGAAGATTAGAAAAAAAATGGATACCCAAAATGACATGGATGAAGACAATGGCACCAGAAAAGTAAAGTAGGGATGTAGCAAGCACTGTGCTAATGGTGGAAGAAGGTGAATGTGGAGCAGTCAAAGAGAACAACCTGAGGTCCACCCTTAATGGGAATCCAGAGAGGCCTGCAATAATCTTGAAGCTTTCTGGCAATGGTAGAGACATCTCCATAACTATTCTTTTATTCACTGCCACCATATAATATTCTTGCTATTGTTTGATTAATACAGAATATTTACTGAGTTTGCAGAATTGGTGTAAAACAGGAACGTTATTGAGATACACATTACTATGTTGGCTACATATTACTCAAGGCTGAAAGAGAGAGAGAGAAAACCATGTGATGTTGCATCACTTCCATGCGATGATATACACAGTATATGATTAGCACATTACACACTTTGAATTAACCTCTTATACTCCAGCTCCAGTGGCGGTTAGTATTTGCCTTAAGGACTGCCGGTTAGACCACAACAAGAATACAGAAGTACTGAGGTGATTGATGCTGGTGAGTTTCTGAGACAGTTTCCACAAGCAGGTGTTAGCCCCCTCATTAGCACATGCAAGAAGTCTAAGAACTATTTGAAATGCTCACCAGCGATACTCGAATATCAACTGGGGGAATATGACATCAGACATATTTAAGCCAGCAATTCAGATGCTGCATGTAGGCCCAGAAAAATTTTCATTCCTGCCCCTATGGTACACCAGAGCAATGGGTGAAATGGGGTTCAATTTCTCCGCCAAAATGCATAAAATTAAATTTATAGGCCACATTGGCCCCAAAATTGTGAGACCATTCCTGGTATAGAATCTTGCCTTGTAGGATTTCAGAAATGGGCAGAGAAAACAGTTGTGTTTCCCTCTATTTTTCAAAGACAGCCTAACCAGCAGCCCTTAAAAAGGTTGCTGGAGGCTGTAGTATAAGAGGTTAATTCAAAGTGTGTAATATGCTAATCATATACTGTGTATATCATCGCATGGAAGTGATGCAACATCACATGGTTTTCTCTCTCTCTCTCTCTTTCAGCCTTGAGTAATATGTAGCCAACATAGTAAGGTGTATCTCAATAACGTTCCAGTTTTACACCAACTCTGCAAACTCAGTAAATATTCTGTATTAATCAAACAATAGCAAGAATATTATATGGTGGCAGTGAGTAAAAGAATAGTTATGGAGAAGTCTCTACCATTGCCAGAAAGCTTCAAGATTATTGCAGGCCTCACTCAAGCAGAAGTGTGGCTTGATTGGTATCAGAGATTTGCTAGATATTGACCTGCATCAGGCCTTGCTACAAAGGTGAGCAGTGGGCCGATCAGCAGGCTGTTATATGTGATGGGCGACTGTGCAGAATATATCCTCATCAGGCTGGGTATTGATGAGGAAAAAGCCATGTACGAGGAAGTACTCAAGGCACTGATACATACTTCAACCTGCGAAAGAATACCATCGCTGACTGGGCTAATTTTGACAAACGTATCCAGTGCCAAGGATAAAGTGTTGATGCATTTATCAATGATCTGTATAGACTTGCAAAGAACCGTGGGTATGGCGGCTTAAATGATGAGCTGATCAGAGACAGAATTGTTGTGGGAGTGTTGGATGATGTCTTGTCTTGCCACTTACAGCAGGGAGATGATCTAACCTTAGCAAAGACAAGCCACCTGAACAGGCAAGCTGAGGTCGAAGCAAAATCGACCTGTGATTCAAGATGTCAAGGGGAACACTATCTCAAAAGCTGCTGACCCAGTAGAGTATGTGAAATTTAACAACAGAGAAGCTGTCATAAAAATGCAGGGGAGACAGGAAGACCGTCCATCAACAACACAAGCTAACAGCAACTGGTGTGGCAGGGATAAACACAGGGGTTAAAACTGCCCTGCCAAAGGGCTGAATGCCATTTATGCAGAAAGATGGGCCACTTCCAGGCCTATTCAGAATATGCACAAAGAGGGAGCCTTTGAATGGTGGCAAGTTCAATGAAATAGATGATGTGCATGATATTGAAGTGCCTTTCCTTGGGGAAATCTAAAGCCAAGCAGAAGCAACTGGAGTGCTGATATACATGTAGAAGGAAACAAGACTCACTTTAAGCTAGATGCAGGTGCAGCACTTTTGGCTCTTTCTGACATTGAATCCTGGTTGGAGAGACGTTCTCTTCAATCATCATGCAAATCACTAGATGGGTCAGGAAGGACTGAACTCAATGTCATGGAAGAACTGAAGGCAACTTTCTAGTTTGGAGAGAAAGAAATCACAGAAAAATTATATGTGATTCAGATCCAGAGTTGCTCACTTAAAGCAAGAAGGCCAGGACCAACTTGCACTTGATCTGCAGAGTAGAGGAACTGGAAAATCGAGAAGATCAGCTTAAAAACTGAATTCACACAGCTGTTCACAGGACTAGGAAAACTGAAGGCAGCATTCCACATCAGTCTGCATCCCGAAATGAAACCAGTATGCCTGTTTACACCCAGAAATGTCCCTCACCTGCTCTTGTCAAAATTGAAGAAGGAAATTGACTCTATGTTGAAGCAAGGGGTTTTTTCACCTGTGACAGAACCAACAAGCTGGTGCTCGGGGATGGTCCAGGTGCCAAAACCCAACAGATCAATCAGAATGTTTGTAGATCTTACCCAGCTGAATAAAGCAGGTGAACACGAAGTTCATCCTGTATTGTCTGTGGATGAGTGCTTAGCTAAATTGGGAAAGAGCTCCTTCTTCATGAAACTAGATGCAAATTGTGTTATTTGGAGTTTATGTTGTTCACAACCTTCATTACTCTGTTTGGAAGGTTTTGTTTCAACAGATTATCCTTCACATCACATCAGCTCCAGAAATCTTTGAGAGGAAAATGTTAAGTATCCTAGAAGGACTGGATGGGATTGTATGTCACATGGATGATGTCCTGATCCATGGATCCACTCAGGCAGAACATGACACAAGAGTATGAACTGTGGTGCAACACCTACAGGAAGCAGGACTTACACCCAACAACAAATGTGAATTCTCACAGCCAACTGTCAAGTTCCTTAGGCATATTGCGGATGCATCCACCATCAGAGTTGATCCACAGAAGACAAGAGCAATCAAAGAGTCTTCACCTCCTTGGAATGTGACTGAGCACCAAAGATTTATGGATATGGTAAACCAAGTCAGAGAGTTCTTGCTCAACCTAGCAGTTGTCAGTGAGCCACTGTGTCAGCTATTATGACAAGACAATACGTGGTGCTGGGACGAAGCACAATAGAGGTCCTTTGAGAAAATCAAACAGATGCTGATAGCACTGATATTTTAGTTCATTATGATCCAGAACTACCCACTATCATTGCTGTAGATGCATCTTCTACAAGACTGGGAGCTTTACTTTTTGAGATACAGATGGATGGAAAGCGCAGACCAATTTACTGTGCATCATATTCACTGACAGACTGAAAAGAGGTATGCAGTGTTAGGGAAAGATGCATTAGCTGCTACATGGACTTGTGAGAAGTTCACAGATTATGTTCTTGCCTTCTGCTTCAAGATAGAGACAGACCACAAACCCTTAGTAACACTCTTAAATTCTAAGCAGTTAGCAAAAATTCCTTCAAGAGTGCAACAATTCAGACCGAGGATGATGAGGTTTGATGCAAAGTCAGTGCATGTTCCAGGAAAGCAGCAGGCCATGGCAGATGCTTTGTCCCGTATCCCAATGGTAATGCCTGAGCAATGTGAAATAACCCTTGCCGAAGAGGTAGAAACCTTTACATTGACAACACCCACAACTCTACTAGCAACAACTCAGTGGCACAATGAAATCAGAGATGCACAAAAATCTGATGAAGAATCCGTTCAGGTTAGATAGTACTGCATCAAAGGATGGCCAGCATAGATGCCACACAATCCCATCCTCAGGCAGTACTATGAACAGAGATGACACTTCAGTGTAATTGATTATTCAGCCATCTTTGATGAGAGGGTAGTCATTCTGAGAGTTCCGAGACTCGACATTCTGTAACAATTGCATCAAGGACATTTGGGCACGACAAAATGTCGAAGCAGAGCAAGATATTCCAGTTGGAGGGCAGGCTGCTCAATGTCATTGGAAGGAATGATATCAAACTGTAATATCTGTGCTAATCATTGTCAGGAGACAAGAGAACTGCCTTCCTGCCCATCATGACCACGGGAACATCTTGGGTTGGACCTCTTTGAACATAGAGGTATGATATTCTTGATCACAGTAGGCTACTACTCCAGATGGATAGAAGTTACACAACTGCAGGGTCACATTGCTGAAGCGATGTTTTCATCACTGAAAGACATATTTGCAACTCATAGAATCCCAGACCTTGTCATCTCAGACAATGGAGCGCAGTTTGCCAATGAATGCTTCAAAGAATTCACAGCAGCGTATGGATTTGTTCAAGCTACCAGTTCACCAAGCTACCCTCAAGCTCACTATGGACAAGTGGTTTAAAAGAGACCACCCCCATATTGCTACCTCATCCAAACAGCATATGGTAGAGTGAGACGGAACAGATGTGCATTACTTGCCACACGGAAACAGCCTCCTACCCTGTGGAAGCTGTCATCTATCCAGTCGAACTGGCTAAAGATGCTGCATTCATCCCCCAGTCCAGATGACAACCTGACTGGTGAACCTCAGTCATACCAATTCACTTCTGCCCAGCAGATTCTGAGAGACCACCTGCCGGAGTCAATCCCCCAACCCCCTCTAAAGGATCTGTTCTGGTAGACTCATGAAACTGCCAAGTGGTCATCATTATAAAAGGAAAGGAGGAAAGAAGAGTACCTAAGAAGAGAAAGCAAGATTAAAAATTGCAACACACCAGAGTTAAAATTGTGTTTTTTTTTATCTTCACAGTACAAAATATGGAAATCAGAGACTTGAGGGGGGTGGTGTAGCAGAAAGGATTAATTCTAACTGTGTAATATGCCAATCAGGTACTGTGTACATCATCACAGGAGGAGATGCAATATCAAATGGTTTGCTCTCTTGTACAGCTTTGTGTAAGATGTAGCTAGTACAATAAGATATGTCTCAAAGTTCCTGTTTTACAAATACCTCTGCAGATCTAGTAAATACTCTGCATCAGTCAAACAATACCAAGAGTATTTTAGAGCCCACCATGGAATGGTTTCATTCTTTATTAAGTTACCAACAATAGGTGACAGTAATAACTGACTAGTTCTGAAAGCATCCATTACCCCATCCAATCATTCTAATTTGTTATGGTAACCTGCAGTGCTCCTCTCTAACCAATCTGATTGGTTCCACAGGCAGTATTCTAATGATGGAGTACCCTTTCTTGTTTCTCTATGGTCCAAGTTCATTGAACATTCTTCTATATCCTCAAAGCTGCAAGTGTTTTTTTTTTGGTCTTTGCTCCCTTCCCTATCTTGAAATGTGGATCTATTGTGCAACCTTCAGTTAGAGTTCATTCTTTTTCAAGATCTCAAAACTGTCCATTTCTTATCTCTTTCAATCTCGGATTTTTACATATTCCATAGGCAACCGATGCCCAGGGGTGACAGTACCTAATCATCATTTATTTAACTCACCTAATTCCCTGTTTTTTTTTTTTTCATCCTTGATGTTGACCATTTTTTGCTTTAGGTTTCTCAATGATAAGCAATTAAATGCATTTCGGGTACATGAAAAAATGTGCACTCTAGTGTTTCTTATTTGGTAACAGGGACATAACCTGCAGATTGACAGAAACCCTGGAGACGCTAAATAAATGACTTTCACTCTTGCCTTCCAAGTGATCTGATTGGTAGATACTGACAACTTTTAATCCCACTGCAAGTTCTTCAGTGTGAAACACTGACAAGCTGACATGTTGTTGAGACACTGTCAGCTTGAAGTACACATGGTTGACAAGTACATCACTTTCTACATTCAGAAGAAATGATAGAAACTGGTTTTCTTTTCACTTGTAGAGGAGCCAAAAACTAGAGAACACCAACATAAATGAGTTGCTAATAAATCCATATGAAATTCAGAAGAGATTCCTTTACCCAGAGTGTGGTGAGAATGTGAGACTTCCACCTCATGGATTAATTGAGGCTAATAAAGGGCAGCGTGGTAAGTCCATCCATCGATGCTATAACAATTCTATGATTCTAATTTATGAGGGTCCCAGACAGGGTAGATGGAGAGAAATTGTTGCCATTGGCAGAAGGGTCACAGAATTAAAGTGATTGGTAAATGAATCAAAGGCAAGCACAGTGAATGGCTACAATCTGGAAGCCACTGCCTGAAATGGTGGTGGAGGCAAATCCAACTGTGGGTTTTGCAAGGGGATTGGATAAGCACCTGAAGGAAATAAAATACTACAGGGCTGTGGGGAAAAGGCAGGGACTGTTGCAGAGAACCAGTGAGCAAAAGGGGTTAGTTGGCCTCCTTCTGTCCTATAGCCACTCTACGCTTCTATAAGGGGCAAATGAATAAGAGGATATACTAACAGGGTTAGATGAAGGAGAGTGGGAGGAGGCCTGTGTGAAGTATAAGAACTGGAATGACCAGTTGGGCCAAGTGGGCTCTTTCTGCACTGTAAATGCTATATAATTCCATGTAATCTACCTTGACTCAATAAACTTTAGATGTGTTTCACTCTGAATATATTGTCAGCACATGGAGCAGCAATGCTCTGGTGGTGGGTAGCGGGAGGGTAGTTGCAAGGCTCTCAAGCTGGCCCCCTCATGAAAGGCAAAGTGCGAGAGCAGCAGGGATATAAAAAGTAGAAAAGTTGACACAGGAAATAAATTGTGATCATATTTTGTCAGATTTGGGTTTGGTGGGGCGGACTGGGTGGGTGAAATAGTTCTTCTGCAGTAGCAAGAATATTGGTAGTGAATTGAAACTTGGTTCAAATGTCACCTGAGCACTGAGTTCAATAGGGTAAAGTATGAAACAAGCAGCTCATATGTTAGCACTCAATTACTGCCCATGCCCAATTTCATCCTCTCGGTACCTGGAGAACATAGAAAGAGCTGAACAGTTCCACAGTTTTGAGGTTCTGGTTAAAATTGGTTGTAATTAGAAACTGAGCAAAGGATCTTAAGTTCCACAAAGTGAGGCAACAAAGATAAAGAATTGAGTGAAGAAGAATACTCAGACAGGTACTAACCATGAAGGCGACAGCCTTCCATCTCATACGACAATGCAGTGCTATGGTGATCAACCCTGTGTTAAGGATCTCCTGGTGAGGCTCAGGAACCCCATTCTGGCATGGCAGTCCCTATCTCATTTGCTGCAAAGGAGGACAGTGGGGCTGAGAAGGTGCACAATTCGCTAGCCTCTGTTTTCTCTGGGCCATCTTCTTAGCCAGCTGATTGAGACCTTTGTTTCTGCTCACCTCTTCCAATGCCCTTCCAAACAGTCTACCTCCAGAGGTCAGAGCCATCAGTGACTGTCTCCCAGTTGTCAATTTCAATGTCTGCCATTTTCATATCTCACTTGCAGGTGCCCTTTTAGGGGAGTTGTGGATACCCAGGGGTCACTTGGTAGTACAGACCTTGAGTTTTGCTGAAAAAAGACATTTTGTCGAGGCTTTCATTTTGCACTCATCAGGACAATTGCAAGGAGACCAATGGTGGGGAAGCAACAACATATACTGGATGAGAAGAGAGTGTTGATTCGTTGGTAAGTGGCCTCTGATTGGTAAAGGTGATGCTATGGAGAATGCACCGGTTAATGGTGACTGATAGTTAACTGCTAAGCATTGTTTGAAATTTAAACCAGGTAGTTTGACTCTGATTGGTCAAGACATTGCCCTGACGAATGAATCAGTGAATGACTGTCACTCATTTTGTTTAGCTGAAGCAGACGCAATGTGTGTATATGTTTTTTTTTTCTGTCTGCAAAGAACAGGGCCCTATGTATTAATATATGTAGCTTCCTGTACATGCAAATATGCCATACTATGAGCCTAACTGAAAATCTTAAATTAGTTGCTAGTGTAATTTTTAGCACTCTGAGGATTATTTAGCAAATGTTGTCCAATCGCGGGATCTCATCTAATGTTGGGCACTATATTTGAGTTTTGCAAGCACAGGCTGGTTGGGTACAGTCTGTACCTTGCCCGTTGCAAACAGTGACTGGGACATGCTGTTTCACATAATCTGTCAGTTTTAGGGATGTACAGCTTACATATCTAGCATCACACTGGCACTGAAATTCATATAACACATTACTCATTTGTGTGATCGGCAGAATGTCTTTTTGGCTTGATAGCAGCATCCTGTTAGTGGCGAATACTGCTGGTCCTGCTGCTGCATAGTAGCCGGGTGAAACATTTTGAGATACCATGCCCTTCTAAGGTAATCTGAGGCAGACTGGGCACTTTCTAGTGCTGAAAGTGATGTCCTTAGGCCCATTCATGAGCTTTGGCTCCATCCTGCACTTAAATTCACCTTTGAAATGGAGCAGTCAATTGAACTCCCTTTCTTTGACATACTAGTTGAGAAATCTTCCAGGGGGTTCTCTATCATGGTCTGCTGCAAGCCTACCTTCACTGGCCAATACATGCATTGGGATTCTTACAGTTCCACATGCTATAAGGTTGGCCTTATTGGCAACCTTCTAAATAGGCCCCGAGCCATTTCCTCACCGTGCAAGCTTGATGCTGAAATAGGGTGCATCAAAGACATCCTGTGGGTAAAGGCTACTCTAATCAGATCATCTCACACAGTATATTGCACCAACACCTCTACCAATCAGAGTCCACTTGTCAACTAATCATCACTCTCTGCTCAAACAGTATAAAGTTGTTGTTTCCCCTGACATTAGTGTTCTTGCAATTGTCCTGATGAGTGCAAGACAAAAAGCTCTGACAAAAGTCTTTTTTCAGTGATACCCAGAATGTTGTGACCCTGCGGCCAACTCACTGTCTCCGTGCAACATCAGATCCCTTTGCGATCCGCAGTGTGGTCAGACAGGGTTGTGCTTTGGCATAATCTTTGCTGATGTCACATGACTTCAAGGTTTTTTTTAATTCGTTCATGGGATGTGGTCGTCACTGGCTAAGCCAGCTTTTATTTCCCATCATTAATTGCCCTTGTTCAGAGGGCACTTTAAGAGTCAACCACATTGCCGTGGGCCTGGAGTCACATGTAGGCCAGACCAGGTAAGGATGGCAGACTTCCCTCCCTAAAGGACATTAGTGAACCAGATGGATTTTTATGACAATCGGCAATGGTTTCATGATCATCAATAGACTTTTTAAATTCAAATTTCGCCATCTGTCATGGTGGGATTCAAACCTGAGTCTCCAAAGCGTTACCCTGGGTCTCTGGAATACCAGCCCAGTGACAATACCACTACGCCACGGCCTCACGGTACTTAGTGACTCTGAAACTTATTTTAATGAAGCAGGCATTGATTTAAACTGGAGAGATTCATTAGACCTGTCAACTGGAACCAGGGTTATCTCGTGTGGCACATATTATAAGACAACTGGTACACCGTCAGATCCAGGAGCTTCAGTCTTCGTAGGATTAAACATGGCTTTATGGGTTTCTGTTTCTTCTATTGGTTTTTGCAAGCTGACTTGCTATAATCAGATCATTTAAGCAGCTGAAAAGAAAATAATTCTCAACAGACTATGCTTCTAAGTGGAAGAGTAACGATGATTCTTGACAAGGAAAAAAAAACAACTTTAATGGTTCACATTTTATTAATTCTGTTTGCACAAGTATATTGAGCCTGCAGACATATCTGAAAACAAGCATTACTTTTATAGAAAAATGGACAGCAATTTGATATTACAGGATCCACAGAGAACTGATAACAGGTACAGCAATAATTCTCGAAAACTCAGATATACATAAATCACTTAAGACCTGGAAGACACAATTCAGTAGTTAAAGATAGCTTTATGGGCAGATTATTGAGCTCGGCGGATTGGTGGTGTCTGACTCGGCTGAGGGTAAAATGACGCGCGATAACATTGAGCGAGCGTCCCGACGTCATTGCGCAGTCCTGCGGTATTTCAACTGCCGACTCTGGCGCGCGCCCGCCAACAATCAAAAGGCCTATTAAGGCCATTACAAAGTCATTAAATTCAAATCTGTGCTGCCCGTCCAACCTTCCGCTTAGCAGGCAGGTGAAAACGCCAAGCGGCCTTTGCACTTTTTAAGGAAATCTCATCCACTGGCGGGACAATGTTCCCTAAAGCAAATAAAAATGAAATAAAAATTTTACACTTGAGTTAAAAACATTTCGCTGCTCATGTGACAGAGTCACATGAGGGGAGACATGTTTTATGACATTATTATTTTCTTCGTTAGTTTTTTTAAACAGCATTTATCTCACTGAGGCAGCTCCGCGCTTCAGGGAGATTGAAGCGCTCTTTCGCGTGCGTGCATGATGTTTGCTCTAAGCCCGCTTACCCTCCTCCCCTCGCCCGCACAGGCAGCGCTCAGCGCTACCACTCACGTTCCACGCCAAGTGGGCCTTAATTGGCCCAACCGTGTGAAATTGCGGTGCAGTGCCGATCACGGGCACCTTCCAACCTCCCCTGCCCGCCCCGGCCAAGCACCCCCACTAAGGGCAAAATTCTGCCCTATGTCTTTTATAGAAGCTGTGGTATATAAAGTTACATCACATTTCACTGAATGCAGAAATGGGGGGCATAGAAAGTTGTCATGGTATAAATAAAATGATCATGATCTATCATCTGTAAACCCTGTGTAATTCTAAACAACACAAACAATGTGGAATTCTTTTAGCACTTAGTTACTTCTCATGTAAACATTATACCACAACAAATTAGAGGAAGAATGATACATGATGGGTACCAGACATATAAACGAAAGTGGGCATTTAAAAGTAAGTAGTTATTGGCTAGCAAAAAAAAAGCAAAGCAGAAAAAATATGGAGGCTGAAGAGATTGGGGCAGTGCATGGAATGTATAGGAAAGTGATGGAGTGATACAGGAACTGAGTCTGTAAACGATGGATGTTGAAATGGGAGTGTGGGATGCATGGGGAGGCCCTCCCTGATTGACACTCCAAGATATCGTGGAGAAGGCATTGCAGCATATCTGACACAACATGGTTATTAGAGTCAAAATGATGCGCTCAAAGAACGTGGAAAGAAATGCAAAAAATTACAGACTTTAAGAAAGCTAAGGTAAGGCTACCAAAAAGTATAACATGTCAATGAGACCATAAGACATAGGAACAGAAGTAACCCATTTGGCCTACCAAGTTTGCTCCACCATTCAGTGAGATCATGGCTGATCTGATAATCCTCAACTTCACTTTCCTGCCTTTTCCCCATAATCCTTGATTCCCTAACTGATTAAAAACCTGTCTACTTAAGTCTTGAATATACTTAATGACCCAGTCTCTACAGCCCTCTGCGGTAAAGAATTACACAGATTGACTGCCCTCTGAGAGAAGAAATTCCTCCTCATCACAGTTTTAAATGGTGACCCCTTACTCTGAGATTATGCCCTCTGGTCCTAGAATCTCCCACAAGGGGGAGCAACCTCTCAGCATCTACCCTGACAAGCTTCATAAGAATTTTATATGTTTCAATAAGGTCGCCTCTCATTCTTCTAAACTCCAATGAGTACAGGCCCAACCTACTCAGCCTCTCCTCATAAGAAAATCCCTCCATACCCAAAATCAACCTAGTGAACCTTCTCTGGACTGCCTCCAATTCCGGTATATCTTTCCTTAGATAAGGGGACCAAAAATGTCCACAGTTTTCTAGGTGTGGTCTAACTAGTGCCTTGTATAGTTTGAGCAAGACTTCCCTATTTTTATACTCTATTCCCTTTGAAATAGATGCCAACATTCCATCTGCCTTCCCTATTATCTGTTGAACTTGTATGTTAGCTTTTTGGGATTCATGCACAAGGACCCCCCAAATCCCTCTGTGCTGCATTTAAGTAATATTCAGCTCCTCTTCCTGCCAAAGTGCATAATCTCAAATTTTCCCACATTATATTCCATCTGCCACTTTTTTGCCCACTGAGTTAACCTGTCTATGTCCCTCTGTAGACTCCTTGTGTCATCCTCACCACTTGCCTTCCCATCTATTTTTGCATCATCCGCAAATTTGGCGATAGTACATTCACTTCCCTCATCTAAGTCATTAATATATATTGTAAATAATTGTGGCCCCCAGTACTGTTTCATGTTGCACTCCAATAGTTACAGGTTGCCATCCAGAAAATGCCACCCTTACCCCAAATCCTTATCTTCTATTAATTAGCCAGTCCTCTGTCCATGCTAATATACTACCCCCAACTCCATGGGCTCTTATCTTATTAAATTGCCTTACATGCAGTACCTTATCCAATGCCTTTTGGGAATCCAAATATATCACATCTATTGGTTTTCCTTTATCTATCCAACTAGTTACCTCCTCAAAGAATTCAAATAAATTCATCAGGCATGATTTCCCCTTCGTGAAGCCTCTGCTTGATTAGAATATGTATTTCTAAATGCTCTGCTATTACATCCTTTATAATAGACTCTAACATTTTCCCAATGACAGATGTTAAGCTAACTGGCCTATAGTTACCTGTTTTTTGTCTCCTTCCCTTTTTGAATAAGGGTGTTATGTTGGAAGTTTTCTAATACTCTGGGACTTTTCCAGAATCTAAGGATTCTTGGAAGATTACTAGCAGTGCATCCACTATCTCTGTAGCTACTTCCTTTAATATCCTAGGATGCAACCCATCAGGTCCAGGGGACTTATCGGCCTTTAGCCCCATTAGTTTCCCTAGTACTTTTTCTCTAGTGATAGTTATTGTATTTATTTCCTCTCCCTCTTTTGCCCCTTGATTATTTAGTATTGGAATGATATTCATGCCTTCTACCGTGAAGACTGATGTAAAGTATTTATCCAACTCCTCTGCCACTTCCTGGTTCCTTATTATGATTTCCCAAGCCTCATTCTGTAAGAGGCCTATGTTCACTTTGGTCTCTCTCTTCAGCTCTTGCTATCCATTTTTATATTACTTGCAAGTTTACCCTCAAAGTTTATTTTCTCTCTCTTTATTAGTTTTTTGTTCATCTTTTGTTGGATTTTAAAACTTTCCCAATCCTCTGGCTAACCACTAATCTTTATGACATTATGCATCTTTTCTTTTAATTTGATACCACCCTTAACTTCCTTTGTTAACAATGTTTGGTTTCTCCCCTTGAATCCTTCTTACTCACTGGGATATATCTTTGTTATATGCCGTGAACTATTTTCTTAAATATCTGCCATTTTTTCTGCTAAAATTCTATCCCAGTCCACTCCAGCCAACTCTGCCTTCATCCCTCTGTAATTTCCCTTATTGAAATTTAGCACAGTTGTTTCTGACCCAAGTTTCTCACACTCAAACTGAATGCTAAATTGTACCATATTATGTTCACTGTTTACTCTGAGATTATTTATTAAACCTGCCTCATTACCCATTACCAGATCCAAATTAGCCTGATCCCTGGTTGGATCCACAACATATTGTTCTAGGAAACTCTCCCAAATACACTCTATGAATTCTTGCTCATGACTACCTCTGCCAATTTGATTATCCCAAACTACATGAAGATTAAAGTCACCCATGATTAATGTACTGCCTTTTTTACATGCCCTCATTATCTCCTGATTTATTCTCTGTCCTACAGTATAGCTACTGTCAAGGGGCCTATAGACTACTCCCACCAGTGCCTTCTTCTCCTTGTTACTTCTTACCTCCTCCCATATGGATTCTGATCCAAGATCCTTTCTTGCTGTTGTACTTATTCTATCTCATACTAACAAAGCTACCCCACCACCCTTTCATTCCTGCTTGCCCTTTTGAAAAGTCACATACCCCTGAATATTTAGTTCCCAGCTTGCATCTCCTTGTGACCATGTCTCTGTAATGGCTATAAGATCATAACCATTAAAATCTATTTGTGTCATTAATTCATTTATTTTATTTCAAATACTAAGTGTATTTAAGTAAAGGGCCATTAATTTTGCCTTTTTAGCATTTTGCCCAAGAATCTAAGACGCAAAAAGTAACCTGCTAAGCCCTACAGATTTACAACTACCCTAGCTCATCATATCATTACAGAGAATATGTTTCATTTTGCCACAGGTGACTTATGGCCTTGATTCAGGAAAGCAGCCTTACCTTTGCCTTTTCCACACCAGCCAGCTTGACTGGCTGCGTGAGATTAATCATCATGTGTCAAGTTAAGGAAACTGTGGCCTGGATTTTGTGGTGGTAATAATGGTAAAACTGTCAGCATTGCTGGCATTGCTCCTTTAAAACTGACAGCAACTTCTGGAATCTGTACATGCACAGAATAATGTGGAGATTCAGAAGTTGCTGTCAGTGATTCTACATTTCTCCAGTGGCTGTACTGTTAAGGTCCACCCCAGATCCTAATCGATGGAAAATCACTGAACTGATGATAATTTCCACTCTTCTACCTGAAATCTCTCTGTGAAAATCTTTGAAAAAGTTATGCCTTGCTAAAGGAGGTGTAACTGGTGTTTTAGTAATGTACTAACTGCATAATTACTGCTAAACACCCAGAATAGTCTTGAATAGCTAATTTTATGTTTGTGAAATGTCAAATTTCTCAATTATAATAAAAAAAACTTCATGTATTTGTAAAATAATCCTTTTAAAGTTGTTTGTCTTTATCTTGGCTTCTTTATAACGTGATCATAACCATTCGAAAATGTTAACTTAAAAGTAATCAATGCTTTCAACGTCCTGGTTTGCTTTCTGTGAGAATACTTCAATGTCATTGGCTGCTTACCCTCCTTGTTGACACCGCTGCTGTGGCAGAATGCCTGGAGATCACCTTGACTTGGCATCAGATTTGATCTGACATCGGAGAAGAGGGAATCAATGCCACAGGGATCGGGAGGTCTTTGTGGGAGGCTCACTTCAAGGTCGGCGGCAAGTTCTAGCCGCAAAATCCAGGCTCACGAGCTCAGTTTCAAAATTCTGCGTGAACCAGAACTTAATTTGCCGCTGGCCAATTTCCACCCAAGGAGAGAAAGGTTACATCCTGTCAGCATAGGCTTGATTTGAATCAAACCTCCAGCCTTGAAATATATGAAGTATGAAAGGAATTACTGGCTAGATTTTAATTCTCGGGGGAGAATTGTCTCCCCATCGGGCGTGCTGGGCAGGAGCAAGTGTGCAGCCGATCACCGCCGACGATCGGGTGCGCGCCGCCATTTTACGTGGGTGGGCCAATTAAGCCCCACCGAGCATAACGCGCACCCGGAAGTGCTGAGCGCTCCCTGTGCGGGTGAAGCGGGGGTGGTGGGGGGGGGGAGTCGGAGCATGGAGCTGCCTCAGGGAGATTATGAAAAATTGAAATAAAGATAAAAAAAAATTCCGACATGTTCCCCTCATGCGACATTGTCACATGAACTGGGACATGTCAATGAATTTTTAATAAAAATTTTTATCCCGCCTGTGGATGAGGTTCGATGAAAAATGCAAAAGCCGCCAGGTCTCTTCGCCTGCCTCAACCCCCCAACCCCCCACCCGCCAACCTTATTGTTGGACGGGCAGCTTTCTCAATAGGCTTAATTAATAGATTGATGGCCTTGACAGACCTTTGACAGTTAAGGCGGGCACGCAGCCAACTCTGGTGCGCGCCCGCCAAACTGAAGATTGGAATGACGCGCAGTGACATCAGGACACACGCCCAACATCACCGCTCGTCATTTTATGCGTCGGCGAGCAGGCCCCACCCCCACACGCCGACCAGAAGATTCAGGTCTTGAAGTAACAAATAATATTTCAGAAAGGCATTGTAAACATGGACTGTAACATTGTTTTTTCAACCATTTGGATTTAATTTTGATAAGGTATGATTAAAAAAAGATAATTCGAGAACGTGATCCATATTATTTTGAAATATAACGATTAAAACACATTTGCTAGTGTCCCACAGCAGGAAATTATTAAATATGGAACAATGCTGATTTATTGCTTTGGATGCGCTATTTAAAGTCACAAGGATCACAGGTATAAATGAGAATAATTGTTTGATGTAATCAGATTTTTAATAAACCTGAACAAAGACCAATATGTGATACCATCAATCCGGCGGAATTTAACCATTGAAAACCTGCCCAGGGCTTTTTGCTGAGCGGGTGGGTGTGTGTCCCCCACCCGCTCAAGCGTAAAGTGATGCGCGATGACATTG
Organism: Carcharodon carcharias; assembly: GCF_017639515.1. Lineage (NCBI taxonomy): Eukaryota > Metazoa > Chordata > Chondrichthyes > Lamniformes > Lamnidae > Carcharodon > Carcharodon carcharias. The sequence continues at coordinate 221,754,277 of NC_054469.1, forward strand.
GGCGAGGGTCCCGATTTTATCGTGCGCACTGGCGCAATATTTCGGTCGGCGGGTGGGCGCGGGTGCGTGTTGGCAGTTCACCCCCCACCCCCCCCACCCCCGACAGTTAAAAGACCTATTAAAGCCGTTAACAATCCAGTCGATTTAAATGTTTTGCTGCCCACCCAATCTCAGGGTTGGCGGGACAGCCTTCGCATTTTAGCGAAACCCCATCCACAGGTGGGATGAGGTTTCGATCGATCGTTAAGAACTCTTTAAAAAAAATGTCATCCTAATTTCTAACGGGTCCCTGCTCGAGTGGCAGAGTCACAGGAGGGGACATGTTTGTTAAGGTTTTAGAAACCTTTCTTATTTTTTTTTTCCAAATCTATTCACCTCCCTGAGACAGCTCGATCCCTCTGGGAACTTTTCCGGCGCGCACCCGCACACATGCGTGAACTTGTGCACTCGCCCTCCTCCTCCCCCCACCCCACCCCCAACCCACCTCACACAGGCACGCTGAGCACTGCAGCGTGCAGTTCATGCTGGGTGGGCCTTCGTCGGCCTGCCAGCCCGAAATCGTGGTCCAGCCCTGACCACGGGTGGTAGTCAGCACCCCCCCACCCCCCACCGCCCCCATCAAGCCCACCTGACAAGGGCAAGATTCTGCCCATGGTTCTGAAAGCTGCTTGGCTCTCCTGTAAGCTACTAACAATAGGAGGTGTGCTTCCCTTTTGAAAATATAATCATCTCTAAATTTGAAAATGATGAAGATCCATCATCCCTTCTTATCAGATTTTCGACGAAATATTGAGCAATTAGACCACAGGGGATAAGATCTGTGACAAGAAATTCCTACGTGTTATCTTTAATTTATTATCCTTCAAAAGAGAAATGAGTTCCTTTAGTAAATAGAGTATTTTCTTCATCTTTAAGATACAGAAGCTCTGCATTTTTGCCCAGCTGCTTTGAGGCTTGTTGGGAGGAGGCAGGAAATAATTTTCACCGCCACCTGATACTTAAGATGCAACTGTCAAAACTCCAAAGATAAAGGGGGTGAAATCTGACTCTGGTTTTAGAGAAATGGAGAAGAATTAGAACACCTCTTAATTTTGGCTGTCCGATTTTGAGCTGGGTCTCACCCCTGCTGGACTTACACCCTCTTCTCTTTACACCATGATTACGACGAGTCCAGGCAACAGAAATTGTTTTTTTCTGGTGCCCTATCACCAACACACAAATGCATGGTCAAAATTCCCATTTTTGCAGCTATCCTTAACATATTATTAGATAGAAGAGTTGTAACCTGATCACCAGCCATGGTGCTCCACTTAGAGGTATTTACTGCCTAGACAACTTTTGCCAGTATCTCATGTTTGCCTGCATAGTTAAACATTTATTTAACTTTAGGGAGCCCTGGCCTGCATTTCAAACTGCAAGAGTGGCTTCAGTTCACTAAGAAACTCCAAGATGAACTTTTACATTGAAGCTCAGATCAGGTAATGGGATAACTCTGCTTTCCAAAACCCATAAATCCTTCACGAGGTCCAGTGCCCAAAACTGAATTCAGTACTCCAGATGCAGCCTGGCCAAGGTTCTGTACAGCTGAAGAATAATGTCCTTCCCTTTGCTTTCCAAATCCTTGAGATAAAGGCCAACATTTCATTACCCTTTTTGATTACATTTTTGGACCTGTGCACGAGATATTAGTGATTTGTTTACACAGACAGTGTTACGAATTCAATGCGTGCATTGCTTCTTGTGCTCTGCCTTTATTAGAACTGCTTTTAGGGGCTGTAAACCCATCAGGAGTGAAACCCAGCTCAAAATCCAAGAACCAAAATTAGGACGCTGCTTCCAGTCAGTGCCTCATGGCAGACGTCACCTGACCTCCACCGAGGCACTTATCAGTGCAGACTCGATGGGCCGAAGGGCCTCTTCTGCACTGTGATTCTGTGATTCTGTGACCACAACATGCCAGGAAGGACCAAATCATTCAAACAATTGCCCAAATCCCTTTACTCCTCCACAGCTCCTAGTCTCTCACCATGAAGAAAATATTCCCATTTGGTTTTCTCAGCACCATATGGATGATCTGAGAAACCTTCATATTGAACTCTATCTGTCATAACTTTGCCCACTCACTTAATATGTCTATATCCCTTTGTAACTCCCTCCTCACAACCAAACAACTTACTTACCTCTCAACAGTGTCAGCTGCAAATCATGGATTGATGACTCTTTATTTCTGCATCTATGTCATTGATATACATGGTGAAAAGTTGAGAGCCCAGTACAGGTTCCTGCGGAACATCACTTGTCATATCCTGCCAAGCAGAGTACTTTCCCTTTGTCCCTACTCTCAATCCTTTGAATTTCCTGAACAGGGAAGGATTCCTTTCACAGAATCACAGAATTGTTATGGTGTAGAAGGAGGCCATTTGGCCCATCATGTATGCACTGGCTCTCTGGGCATTTTAACTTAGTGGCATTTTCCTGTCTTTTCCCCATAACCCTGCACGTTGTTTCTATTTAAATAATCATCCAATGCCCTCTTGAATGCCTCAATGTTCAAACTGTGATTAGATACAATGGCCCAGAGTTTCCTGGGATCCAATTAGGTAGACAATCCAACAAAATTTACATTGTTTCAGACAGGTACTTCCTGCATTCTGCGCATCAACATTTGGTGTCATCTGCACAATAAGGGAGGGGAAGCCCTTCCCCCGTTGACTTAATTTACATGGTCCGTAGTTGGCACTTGTGGATTTTGGTGCTTTCTCCTGCACCTAGGGAACCTTTTAGACATGAATGGCCCCTGCCTCTTTGCTCAGCTTGAAACATGCCAAAACTGATCAGCTCTGTGTATTCAAAAAAAAAGGGCATCTCACCTGGCAAATTCATGTCCTTACATCCACATCTGACTGGAAAAACCTGGAGCTATAAACATCAGCACAAACGTAATAGGCCAAATGGTTTTCTTCTGTGCTACATTATTCTATGATTGTATGAGAAGTTCAGAGCTGTGGTTGATCTTCATCTTGACTGGGAACACCCTGAGTGAAGTTGACATATGGCTCCAAATGCTCCTGCAGGATTTCATGCAGATGGCCAAGGGCTTCATCCATGAAGTGTATTTCTCCATATGCAGCTCTGCCATGGGTACAGGCTGTGCCACAATACTGAAGAGACTGCTGTATCTTGACATTGTACCTCATGGCCATGGAATTTTTGCCTCTGCCGCATTCTCGACCTCTTCCATTGTTATGCAGAACAGAGGTATTTGGAAAGGTGCATACTCCCTTAACCTCTCCCTCCATATAAACTCCTCTACCCATATCCATGGCCACCCCCCCACCCAACACCCTCCGCAACCCCCCAACAACCCCTTTCCATTTCCTGGGGTCTCTTTGTTCCTATCCTCTCGTTCAGACCATTTCCCGTGTTTTTCAACAACTATAGCAACAGCATCTCCTGCTGCCAATTTTGTTTCCTTATGTGTCCACACCGGAAAAAAAGGATTCACATCACAATGAAGTGGGCCCAATTAAAGTCAGAGAGGAATCCATTGTGCCCGTCACCATGAAGAACTGTCCCTTCTCATCCTACTTGGCCTCTCTCTAGCCTTTCACATGGTCAACCACATCATCCAGCTTAATGGCTCCATTGCCCAGCTGGGTTAAAATTTCCTCGCTTCATTTCTCTCAACTGTTGAAGCCAGGTGAGCTCCAACACCAGTAACTCTGAAGGCACCCGCCACCTTAAAGGATAGGCCTTGACCCACCCTTTTTTCCTCATCCTCATACCGCCTTTCTTTCATTCAAAGTCAGGAGGCCAGTCACGTATACTGATGACTCTCAGCTCTATGCCACCATTAACACTCTTTCTCCTCTCAAGTAGCCATCTTGTTCATTGCAAGCGTATCTTTCCAAATTGTTCACTGCTTTGTTGAGTTGCAACGTAGCTCAGTTGCTCCTCTGCTGTTGCAGCCAGTACGAGTTTGCAACTTTAGCAGTTCCTGTTGTGCCACAGATGTACCATCTTTGCATAGTGGACTAAAGAATTAATGTACAGTTGTAAAGTGTTACCACCTGGAGTGAGTATGGGCGTTTCCACTTTCATTAACACCAAGCTAAGTGATTTTTAAATCTGCTTTAAGATGTGGGGCTTTCAGAATTGTGAAGAATCCTTGGTGCTATTCACATCTCAGTTGGGCTGCGTAGCTGTCAAAGATTTTTTAACAGCCATTCATTACCTTGAATGGCAGGATGAGACTAATCAATGTATCAAACTGCATGTTTGAAAATAATAGCGATTTTAATGGTTCAGGTGACCTGGCAATTAGCTTTGCCACCTGCTGGCACTCCAGGCCTTTGTTGAAATTCAGTGGTTCCTTTGTACGAATTGGTACCTGCTGAAAGAGTTTTGAATTTGGTTTTGTAAATTGTCAAGAACTAGCATTATAAAGATTGTGAGTTATGAATAGTTTATCATTTTCTTGCAAACACTGCTCTTCTATGTTCGGAGTTGTATCTTTGCTGACATCGCCTCTTTTGAATCTTTTCTAAGGCAGTTTATTTTCTGTGGAAAATATAATAACTGTGTTGCTCTCTGGATTTTACTTGAGATTACTCGCTTTTGTCATGCATATCGTCTCTCTGGTACAAAAAGAGCAGACTTCTGTGTGCTGTTGGCAAGAATAAATGTGCTTGTCAGTATGTACCTGCTGAACTCTGCACTGTTTTCCCTACATTACCCTCAGTTGAATATGGCATCTATTTTAATCAGGATCAAGAAGCAATTGCAGCATTATTTCACAGCTTCCCTTGTACTTTTAGTTCCTTTTATCACCCTTTTGATCTAATCTGTTCCGACAACTTTTGCAAGCGCGCAAGAGGCCAAGAATTACGTTAACAGCATGACGACCACAAAGAGAACAAGAGTATCTTCATGCCACATCTCAGCCTAAATGCACTTTCAATGACTGAAGTAATGCGTAGCTAATGTTACAGGTTGAGAGAGAAAACTACTGGCATTGGGGTAAAGAGTTATATAAGACACTGAGCTAAATAGGAGATATGCATTCGTGAACGTGAAAAATACTCCAGTGAATACAATTCAGTGGTCTCTGATACTTTTTGGATTTAAAGTTGCTGCTGCTATTACATGGGATACTTCCTGTGCATGTATATGGATCTTTTGCTAATATATGTTTCCATTTTTCATATCACTCATCAAGCTGAATGTTCCCAGAATTGCCTCACAATTGTCAAAATCATAAAGCTTCAGACAACCCTGTAAGGATTTACAGTGAGGCTATGCTTCTATATTGCTTGATATTGGCTGAAATGAGTAGATTAAACAAAAATCAATGTAAGGATCACATTTCTCTTCAAAAGAAACATGAAAAATATCTTTACAATGCAAAATGCCATGGAGTATTTCCGCTCCTCCCTTCCATTTTCCCAATTTTCTCATCCTTTCTTAGAAGAATTGGATCTTCCTCAGCGTTGAGGAAGAGAGAAAACTTGCATTTATATAACACCCTTCACGACTGCAGGAATTCCTAGATTGTTGTCACAGCTGAAGAAGCACTTGTGAAATGTAATCACAATGTACAAAAATGGGACAAATAATTTGTGTGCAAATGGACAAGGAAATAATGACCAGATTTGGGTCTAGAGATCTGACGATGTTGCACCCATATCATGCTCACAATTCTGAGTGGGAATTTTACCACCTAACGTATTGATATATGCATCGGAAGAGCCACCTGGGGCCACAGCTGAAACAGGTGCTGGCCCTTAGCTTATATAGTAGCCGATATGGCCTAACGCCTGTTTAATGATACCCCTTCTAACTTGGTTTATCCTTAACACAGCCGGCATCGGGGCTGGGTGCATTCCAGAAAAAAAACAGGTCTGCATGTGTCCTAAGCAATGGTCCTGCTGGAGGCCACAAAATAAAAGTTTACAGAACATGAAATTGGTAGGAATAAAATTATCCCCCCATTTCCATAATAAGACCAAGCACTTCTGTTTGTCACTGCTCACAACTAACTCTCAATTGCTGCCTTGATCACCCTCCTGATTGCCTCCTTCTGATCACATCCCAGGACATAAGAAACAGGAGCAGGAGGCCATTCAGCCCAAGGAATCTGCACTGCTATTCAATAAGATCATGGCTGATCTGACTGTCGCCTTAACTCCACTTACCTGCCTGTCCCGCGTAACCTTGACTCCTTTGTCAATCAAAAATCTGTCTACCTCAGCCTTGAATATATTCCATGATCCAGCCTCCTCTGCTCAATGAGGGGGAGAATTCCGAACACTAATGACTCTCTGTGAGATGCAATTCCTCCCCATCTCCATCTTAAATGGGAGACCCCTCAGTTTGAAACTGTGCCTCCTCATTCCAGATCCCCCCACTAAAGGCAACATCCTCTCAGTACCTAACCTGTCAACCCCCTCAGAATATTAAACATTTCAATAAGGTCACCTCTCTCACCGAACTGCAATGAGCATAGGTCCAGTTTGCTCAACCTTTCCTCATTAGACAGGTAGTCCCTGAAATAAGTTATCGAATAATTCGTTTTAGGGTTTGGTTGGGAGTTAAATGTTGTCCAGGACAAGAGAAATTCCCTACACTCTTTCCAGCTCAAAGGGCAGCTAAAGCCTTGGTTTAATGCCTTGTTCCTTAGCACTACACTGAAATGTCATCCTAGATATGTGCTCAAGTTTCTGGAGGAGAGAGAGTGATGGAACCGTTTGAGGAAGGAATTGCAACTAGTAAAGACCAGCTTGCTGAAGACAAGGCTATCAAACGTGGAGTGGGGGGAGGGGAATCTACAAAGGTCAGGGTCGGAAGAATGAAGAGGGAGAGGTGAGGTCACGGAGTGGATTTGTCCCAGAAATTGGCCAAGTCCAAAAGTGGGTGGGGAAATGGGAGCTTGGCCGGCCAATGGCAACGACGGCTCTTTCCACTGTACCGTGCACCACTTTGTTGAAAAAATTAAGAGGCAGGGTTTTACATCAGATAGCTGGTGGGAGGGTCTCTGATTCCCCTGCCCCGCTGTGAGCTCAGGCCTTCAGTAATCCAGGCGCCATATTTAAAGGGTGCCCCTGCGCAGAGCTAGCACTGTCGCAGGGATCAGAAGCTGCTGGAAAGTCGTGGCCTCCAAAGAGAAGAAACATGCTGCCCCCCAATTCAGCGACATCTCTCTCAAGCACCTACTGGACACAAAGTCCTCAACCGCCCCCACTCCAGGTAAAGAAGCTCATCCAAGGTGACAAATCCAGCATGGGAGGCAGTGGCTGTGGTGGTGAGCACCAAAACCCTCCAAAAGATAACAGCCACCCAGGGCCGAAAGAGGATGAATGGTCTCCTCTGTTATGTCAAAGTAAGTCACCCTTCTCATCGCTCCCAACTCACACTCCCACAAATCCATCACACGTCCACAGGGGTCTCACTCACTGACAGCTCATAGGACATCACCACTCACTCTCCCACACACACACCCCCATCTCCCCTACTGATTGTGTCCTCATCCCATCCCTGGCAATACTCACCACCCACACACACCAGGCATGCTTCTCATCTGGCCTGACAGGTGTCCTGCTTATACTCTCTCCATCTGTCTTCATAACAAAAGGGTAGGGTCCCAGAGCCGGGGTGGAATGGCTCAACTGAAGGTTCAGTTCAACTTTGAGAATAGAGTCATCCACCTGGTCGGCAGTGATCTGGACCATTCCTGCTGATGGAGAGACCGGAAGCAGTCATCCAAGTGAGGATCTTGCACTACAACATCCATCAGACAACCATACTGTGAGTCAGTTCCCGGTCTGCAGAGCCTTTCCATGCAGTAATGATCTCTCCTTGCTTTTATAGGCACATCTGGGAAAGAGCTGAGGGGGTCGATGGGCCAGGCCTTCAACTCCAACCCGAGGACACCTTGGAAGAGGAATCTGATGACACCCTAATTGAAGACCTGTCACAGCCCTCACCCACACCCTCCACCAGTGCAGAGACACACAACTCGGTGGGGACCTAGCTATAGTAGAGCCTCCGGGTGATAATCTGGTGAACATAGCGCACTGCCTGATCCACAGCAGGTGGAGGCAGAGACATTCCAGGGTGCCGCGCTCGGAGAACTGCCGGAGGCCAGAAATTTGCTGAGTGTGAGTCAGATGACGAGCCTCTGGACTCAGTCGTGTCACAGTTGCTGGAGCTGCAAAGGCAAGCTCAGGAACATCAGGAAGGGATGTCTGCTGCACTCCTCAGATTGCAAGGCACGATGGAGGAGTCTGTCCGCCTTCAGTCTAGAGTGATAGTGCTGGCATTCCATCACACAGAGCTCAACATTGATAGGGTGGCGGCTGCCATGGAGACCTTGGTCCAGCACATCGGTCCTGCACTGCTGCGTAGGCTGAATTCCATCACTGAGCCACTTGTTGACCTCTATTAGTATCAATGCAAGGAATGGCAGGGCATCTTAAGTACAATCCAGTTGTCCCTTCCTCTCAAGGAGCCAACCAGGGTCCCTTGGGCACCCATAGGGAGGAGGATTAGCAGGTGCACACTCTGGGTCCATCCACCCAAGTGACTCTGGCAGTCACTGGCCCATTCAAATCCCCTCTTCCTGTGACCCCAGCAGCTCCACAGCCACTGTTATAATGCAGGACCCCGAAAGCAGGCTGGGGCCCTCCAAGTCTCAGCCTTCCAGAGGACACCCGGCAAGGTCCTCACAGACAATAGGGTGTAGCAGTCAGTAGCTGCCTCCACCTCCGCTGTGGATGTCAGGGTAGCACCAATACGTAGCAGCAGGGTTTGGAAGGTTAAGACGATGTAACTCTTTTAGAGTTAAAAAAATTAAACTAAACTAACAAAATTGGGATAAATCAGGCACAGCCCCTAATTCAGGTCAGCTGTAAAACCAAGAACAAAGTTTAAAGGAAACTTACAAACTTTAAACCAAAACGTGATTAAGGGGGTCAATAAAACACCCCAGTCCCCACGGTGCCCACCGAGCATGGAAGACCTGGAGAGTGCTGGCAGACACCGCGTGCTCCGTCTCCAAAGACACCCGGCCGCGAACGTAGCCGGGGTTAAGACGATGTAGTTGCACAATGTGAGTATGGATGTTAATCACTTGTATATAATGTTCACCAATGTAAGTGCATTCATACTCACATCTCCTTGTTATGATGAGGTGAGTTCATGTCATTTAGAAGTGAAACTTTGATCCTTGCACAAAATGAAGCCATGATTCTCGGTCCAGGGTCTCTCCTCTGTGCAGTGTGTAACCCTCTGATCACAGTGATTGTCCCATCCCGAAGTCACAGCCCACCTCAGTGATGCCTGCACATTATGCTAATTATGTTTCCTGCAAGAATATTGTGCCCTAGCATTGTTGGGTCAGGTGATGTTATGTGTGTTGTGAGCACCTTTGAGGTGGGCTGCCCCCTACACCCCCCACTTCTCGTCTGCATTCCGGACAGGTGAAGGGGTAATGCTGAAGGGGACAGACAGGTGATTATACACGCAAGTAGTTTTGTTCCCGTTGTATTCCAGCAAGGTCTGCCTGAGATGAGGCTCTGCACAGAGTGTGAGTGTGATGACCTCTTCCAGGCTGGTGCCAGGCTATCCTGTAACTCAGGGGAGACCTCACCACTTCTTGTCGTCCTCCTCGAGGAATCTTGCTGCTATTAGGGCCTCACGAGCACACCTGCCTCTCCTGGCCAGAGCAATGGCCTCGTCGCCTGCCTCCTGGCCCTCCGGGGCCTCATCGCCCTCCTCCCCTTCCACTTCCTCCTCAGCAGAGAAGACGTGCAGCTCCTCCATCTCCTCATCATCCGAAACCTCCCCCCACTTTGCATTGGCGGGGTTTGCAGCATGCACCAAGCTATGATGATGCGTGATACCCCCTGGGGTTGTACATCAGTGTCCCCGCCAAATCTACTGAGGCAGCAGAACCCCATTTTCAGGATCCCAATGGTGTGCTTCACCAAAGTCCAGGATGCAGCATGAGCCTCATTGCGCCTTGTCTCAGCTGGAGTCTCAGGCCGCCACATGGATGCCATCAACCACGTTCTCTGCTGGCAGCCCTTGTCCACGAGGAGCCAACCTTGCAGCCTTTGTGGACCCTGGGAGATGTCAGGTATCTGAGACCTGCTGAGGATGTATGAGTTGTGGATGCTCCCTGGCTATCGTGCACAGACCTGCATGATCCGTTTATTATGCTGGCAAGCCAGCTGAACGTTGAGCAAGTGAAAGCCCTTGCTGTTCGTGTACTGGACTGCTTGTTGCCATGGAGATTTTAGACCCATGTGAGTGCCGTTGATGGCCCCCTTAACCTGTGGGAAAACACAAATTTCAGTGAATTCCAGTGCTCTCGCTTCCTGACTCGACTGATCTCAGTTGAAGTTGAGAAAGTTGTGTACCTTGGAAAAGGTGATGTCCGTGACCTGGATACATTTATAGGCAGGGACCTGAGACGTCCCACACAGGTCACCATTGGAGCCCAGGAAGAAGCCAGTGCTGTAGAAATTGCGTGTGGCGGTCATTTCTAATGCCATGGCAGTTGATGCCCTCTGAGTCCCCTAGGCACCAAATCCTGCAGATGGTGGCATATTGAGTAACCAGTTCCCTTGACAACCACAGTTTTTGGTAACACTGGTTCTCGCTCATTTGCAGGAAGGACAAGCACAGTTGATATACCCTTGGACTAGCAAGGTGCCATCAAACGACAGCTCGCTGTATGTAAAAGGAAAAAGATTATTGAAGACAAATGTAGGTCCCTTACAGTGCGCAACAGGAAAATTTAAAATGGAGAACAAGGAAATGGCAGAGCAATTAAGTTAGCTCTGTCTTCATGGAAGAAAACACAAATAGCTTTCCAGAAATACTAGGGAAATAAGGATCTAGTGAGAAGGAGGAATTGAAAGACATTAGTATTAGTTAAAAAAAAAGTGTTGGGGAAATTAATTGGACTGAAAGCCAATAAATCCCCAGGACCTGATAATCTACATCCCAGGGCACTAAAGGAGATGACGATGGAAATAGTGGATGCATTGGTTGTCATCTTCCAAACTTCTATAAATTTTGGAACAGTCCCAGCAGACAGGAGGGTGGCAAATATAACCCCACTATTTAAAGAAGGAGGGAGGGAGAAAACGGAATTACAGACTGGTTAGCCTAAAGCCAGTAGTAGGGAAAATGCTAGAGTCCATTATAAAGGATGGGACAAAAGGATACTTAGAAAATATCAATAGGATTAGACAAAGTCATCATGGGCTTATGAAAAGGAAATCTTGTTTGACAAGTCTACTGGAGTTTTTTTTAGGACATAACTAGTCAAATAGACAAAGGTGTGGATGTGGTGTATTTGGATTTTCAGAGAACTTTTGATCAAGTCCCACATGAGAAGTTTGTGTGTAAAATTAAAGCACATGGGATTGGGTGCAATATATTGGCACGTGTTGAGAATTGGTTAGCAGACTGGAAACAGAGAGCAGGAATAAATGGATCTTTTTCAGAGTGGCAGATGGTGACTAGTGGGTACTGCAGGGATCAGTGCTTGGGCCCCAGCTGTTCACAATATATATCAATGATTTGGATGAGGGAACCAAATGTAATATTTCCAAGTTTGCCTATGATATAAAACTAGGCAAATGTGAGTGGTGAGGAGGATGTAAAGAAGCTTCAAGGCGATATAGACAGTTTGAGTGAGTGGGAAAATCATGGTGGATGCAGTATAATGCGGATAACTGAAGTTATCCACTTTGGTAGGAAAAACAGAATGGCAGAATTTGGTTTAACTGGTGATAAATTGGGAAATGTTGATGTACAAAGGGGCCTGGGTGTCCTTGTACATCTATCACTGAAAGCAAGTATGCAGGTGCAGCAATGGTATGTTGGCCTTCATTGTGAGAGGACTTGAGTACAGGAGCAAGGGTGTCTTACTGCAGCTGTACAGGGCCTTGGTGAGACCACACCTGGAATATTGTATATAGTTTTGGTCTCCTTACCTAAGAAAGGATATACTTGCCATAGAGGGAGTGCAGCATCGGATCACCAGACTGATTCCTGGGATGGCTAGATTGTCGTATGAAGAGAGATTGGGCCGACTAGGCCTGTATTTACTGAGGTTTAGAAGAATGAGAGGGGATCTCATTGAAACATATAAAATTCTGACAGGGTTGGAGAGACTGGATGCAGGGATGATGTTTCTCCTGGCTGGAGGGTGTAGGACAAGGGGTCACAGTCTCAGGATACAGGGTAGGCCATTTAGATAGGAGATGAGGAGAGATTTCTTCACGCAGAGGGTGGTGAACCTATGGAATTCTCTACCACAGAGGCCGTGATGGGGGCAAGTCACTAAATATATTTAAGAAGGAAATGGATAGATTTCAAGACACTGAACGAGTCAAGGGGTATGGGGAGAGTGCAGGAGTACGGCATTGAGAGAGAGGATCAGCCATGATCATATTTAATGGTGTAGCAGGCTTGAAGGGCTGAATGGCCTACTCATGCTCCTTTTTTTATGATTCTATGATCTTCCTCTACATGCGGAGGAGGTCCTGCTGCCCCTTGATCTTGAGGGTTGTGCTCCTCCCTTTATCGAGCCTGGTGCCTCTGTCGCATTTTTTTCTTCTTCTATCTTGCTTATCTATAAGCCATGAGGTAGACAATGAGATCATGGTCTCCTCGCTACAGTCTCAAAGAGAGAGACGTGAGGGTTAGCACACGTCGCCTAAGGACATCTCTTGGTTAATTCTCTGGCCCCAGCCGTATCTCAAGAGCCCTTCACCCATGCCGGAGAGTCCTGGCCACCACTTGGATGGCCAGTGGTTAGTTCGCTTGATGCCTGACCAATAACCCAGCCACCTCCGCCACACATCACATGACCTGGTGGCGACAGCTTCGGCCACTCGACTGCATCCTGTGCTCTCAGCTCAGGCGCAGGTATTATCCTAACCCGCACTCTAAAGCTGCGCAGTTAGCTTGGACCATGAGGGTTCCTGCTCAAAGCCTGAATAACCACAAAGCACGGGGTTCTGAGCGCCTCACTCACTGACTGTTCCATGCCCACCTCTCGGAAGGGGATCCTCTAACTTGCCCAATCACCCAATTGTTCTGCAGCCCCATAAAACTCAGATTATTTTTGCAGTCTACGCCCGAGGGGTTAAAAGTTCAGGAGCAATCAGCGGCACTATCAAGGAATTTGTATTGCTTGAGTGGGTATATTTGTTTCAGAAGTCAGACTCCAAGCATATCATTGGAGTTGATGCTGAACAGGCTCAGCTGCGGAAGAATGTTTGACCTTGGAATGCTTTTCCAAGCACCTGGCCGATTTCTTTCCCGCTCCTCCCAACCCCCACCACCCCCACCCCACCCCACCCCGCCACCCCCTCCCCCAGCATGTGCTTGGGTACTAGCTTCCTTCAGCCTGTGCAGCCTTGACCTCCCCCCCGCCCCAGTCACCACCCCTGCACTGGAGCCCTTTCCCCAAGGCTCCCCTCAGTGCTGCTCTGACTACCACGTACCCACCGCCCCCCTCCCACCACCCGTATCCCCCCCACTGCCCCACACCGGAACTCATTCCCCCCGACACCTCCTTGAAAGCCAGCTGGGAAGAAGCCGCTTTGGAGACTTGCCTGTAACGCACCCCGCCCCCCCACCCTGCTGTCAATCCGTGCTGCCGCTTCCTTGAATTCCTATGGGGGATCCTCGCCAGGGCTGCGCTAAGTTGTGCGCACTCCCCTCTGAGTTCCCCTCAAACCTGAGGTTGCTAGATGCAGGCCTTTTAAAGGCAGTTGTAAATCACGGCGCTCTGATGTCACGCCGACTTGGGAGTTAAATTTGACATGAGTTGCACGGGGGTGGTGGAGGAGTGGGTGATGATTCCGGTGCTTGGCCACAATAATGAGATGCAAATTTATGAAAATTAAGTTCCCGACATTCGACGGCAGGAAACACGGCCTGACATTGAGGGGGCTGGGGGATGGGGGTTGGGAGGGGGACAATCACGTCCTGGATTTACACCGCAGGGAAACACGACTGGGGACTTGTTGTAAAATTTTCTGAACACGCCTGCCTTGATCGGGGGGTGGGGGGGGTAGAAAATCCCGGCCATAAAGTGGTTTAAGCGTGAATATGAAAGCATCAGGGATTGGCGGCTTATAGTAACGCAGGGACAGGAGTAAACCATTCAGCCTCTCGAGCCTATAGCGGCACTATCAGGAATTTGTTTCAGAGGTCAGACTCCAAGCAAATCATTGGAGTTGATGCTGAATGGGCTCAGCTGCGGAAGAATGTTTGACCTTGGAATGCTTTTCCAAGCGCTTGGCCGATTTCTTTCCCGCTCCTCCCAACCCCCACCACCCCCACCCCGCCACCCTCTCCCCCAGCCTGTGCTTGGATTAATCAATTCAGCCAACCCAAATTTTATAAATCCATTGCCCAGAGCTAGGGCAATTGGGGTGGATTTGACTGTCTGTAGCTGGTATTGTGACTGGTCCTGCCTGGCTCTGGGAAACTGAGCTGAAACTGTTAGGAAATGGAAGAGCAAACCTTCAAGCTGAGGGACAAAATTATTCGATGAAATCATGACAGACCTAGATCTTAATTCTGTCCACCAGCTTTACCACCACGTCCAATGAAAACCGAAAGGGTGACAGGTCTGTAGGACTGACTTCAGAATAGAATAGAGGCAGTGATGCTTTGCACTCATTCAATTCATTCAATTTCTCAATAAGTGACAATTTCTCTAAGGAAAAATTAAGGAAAATTTTTTGCCAGGGCATCCGGTATCCCTTTAAGTTTATGTTATGAAAAACTGTGCAGTTTTGCAATTTTGGGCCCGTAGCTGTTTTTTCAGTTGTCAGTTTTTTCAAACCCCTGGTTAGTTTTTGCCAGTTTTCCAGTTCCACCCACACAACACTGTGGCTAAATTTGTTGTGGCAGCACAACTATTTATTCACAGTGAGTTCTGAAGTGATTCATTATTTTAAATAGTTAGTCCATAATATCAGCAAACTAGGGGAACACATGTCGCCGAAGCTGCAGAGAATTGGTTTGTGGCATTTAATTTCCTTTTAAATGATGATGCATCTTTGATCTCTTCACTGTCCTTTCTGAAGCTTGCCTTGTCACAACACAATCTGCCTCTAGAAGCACTTATATTTTGAATTATCTTATTAGAATTGATTTTTATATATTAATATATGTAGATCCAATAATCCTTGAAGGAAAGGAAATGCCATCACTTACACTCATGCTGCTGATTCAGACGGTACTAATTCTAGCAAGAAATACTGCTTTTCAACAAATTAACATATGAATATGAAAACACAGTAAACACCAAACAATTCAGGTCAATAAGATGCAAGGCAGCTGCAAACACTCGCAGTGGCTTTGTTTTAAAAAGAGGGCAATTTCCAACCACTTGAGTTTAATGGTGCCTTCAGGACACAATTGTGGCATTAATATGAAACGGTTTAGCACTGAAGTTACGGTATAAATTCAGCCTGAATATGGAAACCGAACCTGTCCTAACACCAGAGAGAAGCTGAAGGATTGAACAAGCCTTGTTCCATGTCAGCTGGGGTCTTGACACCCAATTTACACTCCACAGGTTCGGCATCTGTGCAAAGTTGAAACCACTTCACACTCCTGCTGAACTTGTACCATAAATGCACTGTCAGATATACTTAGACTGTACACTGTAGTCTGCGTTAATAATTTGATGCATGATAAAACAAATGAAACATCACAAGTGACTTATTTTATTTATAACATGTTGTAATATTTAACAAGCTGAGCAATTAAAGTGCATTTATATCAAAATGGTTGTATAATAGCATATGCCAAGTTCTTGATCTGTACATCATTGGGTTGAATGATAAGTAATTTGGTGCAATTGTTATTGATGCTTAGAATGAGAGCATTGGAGCTGTGGCAGGGTTGCGGGTTTTTATCGGAAATGGTACTTTGTGCACTTAGGGAATGGTGAGATTGGAGAGAAGGTTGTTTTTTGGAAAGGGTGCTGACGAATTGTAAAACCCGGCAGTGCTGTCGATGTCTCAGGGGCTAAGTGCACCATTTAGGGTTTTGGATTTGAAACCAAGAATTTCCCATCCATAGATAAAAGCAAAATACTGCGGATGCTGGAAACCTGAAACAAAAATTAAAATAGCTGGAAAAACCTGCGGAGAGGCATACAGTTAACGTTTCGAGTCTGTATGGCTCTTCATCAGAACTGAGGAAAAATAGAAATGAGGTGGAATATATAAGTTGGTCGAGGGGGGTGGGACAGGTACAGCTGGATAGAGAGGGCCAGTGATAGGTGGAGGCAAAGAAGAGATTGCCAGAGATGACAGAGACAAAAGGTCAAAGGGGCGTTGACGGTGGTGACGTTATCTAAGAAATGTGCTAATAGGTGACATTAAAGGTAGAAAGCAGGATGAGCAAGTGACTGATGGCCCTAGTCGGGGTGGGGTGGGGGGAAGGGATCGAAATAGGCTAAAAGTTGGAGCTGAAACAATGGATCGGAATATAATTAAAAATAATGGAAATAGGTAGGAAAATAAAAATATATTTAAAAAATATAAATAATTAGAAAAAGGGGGATCAGAAAAGGGGTGGGGATGGAGGAGTGAGTTCATGATCCATGCTGAGTCAACCCATCTGAAATGGAATAAGGCTGCAGGTATTATACTTAGAGACAGATTTTCACAGAGTCAGGAAGACTCTGCAGACCTTTAAAAATGGTGGGTGGAACCCGGATGAGGAGGGTCCCAACAGATCCCATTTTTGCTGTTCAGAGAAAGGTGCTGAGTTCAAACAAAGCCCATTTTGGCCGTTGCAATGGCCTTAACTCACAGTGTGGGAGTCACAAATTGATGGAGTAGATGTAAATACCTTTGAAGAGTGGATAAGTTCTATATAATGTCATGACCTGAGGAATATAAATCCCCTGCTCTTTAAACTGTAAAAAACAATAGCAGCAGCTGTCAGTCATTGTTCAAAAAAATCCTTGTCTTGACTGGTTTGACTGACAGGCTAGCTGCCGTAGCATTCATTCAAGAGGATTCAGTAGAGACATTTGTTGACATTTCCCTAAAATCTATTCATTATGACCACTTTGCTGATTTTCAAAAGCTACAATTATCTCAGCAGGGGGTGCTAGGTTTGATTAACAGCTTAAAGAGATTATTAAAGGAAGATGGTCATGAACAGATCATTTTTTAAAGAGATTAACTGCTTAAGGAGATTTAAAAGCTTTGATGCTTTCATGGATGGGATTTTTTTCACCAAGAAGCCTATCTAGTGAGAGCTGTAATAAATTTTTAGAAGTTTATTCTTTTCATTTCGACATGGCTCCTAAAGTCTGCCCATGGTGGATGAATGAGTTGACAGTGAGGAGGACTATGGGGTGGGGGGGGGTAAGGGGTAGGTGGAGGGCATGAGCTGAAATGGGCTGGCGTAGGGGTATGAGGGGCCATTGGAGCAGGTGGGGGTGAGGAGGTGTGAGGGGTAAAGGCTAGATGGTCTAAAATCTTCTAAAACAATTGGGACAAAATCTCAATATAGTAACTAAAGCTAAAACCTCTCCTGCTGTCTATTGGGGTCACTTGATCTCATGGGAGGCTCTGACAAATGAGCCCTAAGTGCAAGCAATTCAGGGGGTGGGGGCAGGGGGTGGGGGTGGTGTGGGGCCGGATGTGGGGCTTCCTGACGAGAGTCCTGATTGAGCAGGTAGCATCTGAAAATCTTTCCGTAATAAAGTTTATCTGTTTCTTGTTGAAACCTGTCCGCTCTGGAGTCACTACATTTGGCGATGAGGGTAAAATATCTCTGACGCTGCTCCTCAACGTGAGTACATCGAATATTAAGAAAAAGAAAAGGCTACTCACCAGTCATGCCACTCTTCAGCAGAATCGATCCTTATGATGCGACTATGGAAGACTGGAGCCAGTATGTAGACCGCTTCGGGTTTTATTTCGTAGCGAACAAAATTACTGCAGGGGAAAAGCAGAAAGCCATCCTTTTGAGTGTATGTTGCAGTAAGACATTCAATCTCATTTGCAACCTGACTCCTTTAATGAATTAGTGGACCTCATGAAAACGCACTTCCTGCCAAAGCTATCGTAATAATGAAGCGTTTTAAATTTAATTCCAGAGTTAGGGCTCTGGGAGAGTCCATCACAACCTATGTAGTGAACCTGAAGCACTTGACTAAACACTGCCACTTCGGGGACACATTAATGATATGTCGCGGGACGGATTAGTTTGTGGAGTTCAGGACGATGCCGTTCAGCGCTGTTTACTCTTTGAGGTCAACATCAACTTGAAGCATGCCCTAGAAATCTCCCTCGCCATGGAAAGTGCTGTGAGAGACTCACACGCTTTGTAACACATACAACATGGAGCTGTTCTTCATGTGGGGCAGGAACCCACCGCTGAGCGTGGCACAAAAACCAGACCCACAGCATCGAAGGGAGGTGCAACGTCCACTGTTAGAAACATGAAAAGGCCGAGCAGAAACACTTCAGCAGCGACTTCAAGATTAAATTGTTATAGATGTGAAGGTGACCACAGGCCGGACACCTGCAGATTCAAGGAGTCAGAATGCTATTACTGTCATCAGAAAGGTCACATAGTCAGGCAATGCAGAGCAAAGTCGAAACAACTCATAAAGCAGCAAACCAACATGATTGAATTAAAGAATACAGCAGAGCCTGAAGCTGCCGACACTGACATTTATTCCCTGTATACCGTCACCGCTGTAAAAACCAAACCTATCACTGTCACAATCCAAGTTAGTGAGAAGCCACTAATAATGGAGGTGGATACAGGAGCCTCAACTACAGCGGTGGGAGAGCACACTTTCAAATACATTAACCAAGGTAGACAGCCAATAAACCTGGAGTGGACAACAGCTAAATTAAAGACATTCATTGGAGAATCTATTCAGGTAAAGGGCATCGCCACAGTACCAGTGTCTTATAGGCAACAGACAGCCCAGCTTCCAGTGATAATAGTGAAAGGAGAAGGACCCAGTCTTCGGGGTTGAGGCCGGTTACAGAAAATCAAGATAAAAGCAAAATACTGCGGATGCTGGAAATCCAAAACAAAAACAAAAATACCTGGAAAAACTCAGCATTCCTGGCCTGTTGAAGGGCCATTCAGACTCGAAACGTTAACTGTGTTCCTCTCCGCAGATGCTGCCAGACTTGCTGAGTTTTTCCAGATATTTTTCTTTTTGTACAAGAAAATCAAGCTTGACTGGTCTGAGATATTTCTCCTGAAAACAAGAGGAGTTCCTGAACTGCTAAGAAAATACGACGGCATATTCCAGGATGAATTAGGGAAGTTAAAAACCTTGCAGGCCAAGATAGATGTGGATCCTCAGGAAACACCACGTTTCTTTAAGGCCAGACCTGGGCCTTATAGGTTGAAGGAGAAGGTGGATGCAGAACTGTGCCAATTAGAAAAGCTGTGAATCATCCAACATGTCCAATTCTCGGAATGGGCAGTACCCATAGTTCCACTGGTTAAACCTGAACAAACCATATGCATTTGTGGGGACTATAAGTTGACCGTAAATAAGGCAGCAAAATTAGACAAGGACTCATTCCAAGGATAGACAACTTATATGCAAAGCTGGCTGGAGGCAAGTCCTATACAAAATTGGTTATGAGCCACGCCTATCAGCAATTAGAACAGGATAACATGTCGAGAGAATGTGTGACCATTAACACACACAAGGGTCTTTATCAGTATACTCGCCTACCCTTTGGAGTATCGTCTGAATGCGGTATCTTCCAGAGAGCAATGGACAGTCTTTTGCAAGGACATCCCCAGTGGTAGTACCTAGATGATGTTCTGATCACAAGGTCAACCGAGACCTAACACACGGCCAACCTGGAGGAGGTGCTAAGAAGGCTCATGGAAGCTGGCATACGGTTAAAGAAGGGAAAATGCACATTTCAAGTGCCAGACCTGTCTCAGCAGGGTGGACGCCATAGGTTTGCATCTGGTAGAAGAGAAAGTTCGGGCAATAAAAGATACAACCTCACCATACAATGTAACCGAACTCAAGTCCTTCCTGGGTCTGATCAACTACTACAGCCATTTTTTATCTAACTTATCAACTGTGTTGGCACCATTACAATGTTAATGTTAAAAAAGGAATTACGGTTGGTCATGAAATTCAGAACAGGAAGAAGCCCTTGTGAAAGTAAAGAAACTGCTGCATTTGCCGTGTTTATTGGTACACTACGACCCATCAAAAGAATTGATATTCACGTGTGATGTCTGTCCTTATGGTGTAGGAGCTGTGTTATCACATAGAATGGAAGATGGATCAGAAGGACCCATTGACTACGTCTCGAGAACCCTCTCTATAGCTGAGAAGGGTTATTCCCTGTTAGATAAGGAATATTGGTGATATTCAGAGTGAAGATATTCCATTAGTACCTACATGGACGACATTTCACCATTGTGTCAGACCATAAACTATTAATGGGTTTATTCAGTGAGGATAAGGCCATTCCACCAATAGCTTCAGCAAGAATATAATGTTGGGTTTTGCTATCTGAGTTGAGTATACCTTTATGTACCATCCTGGCTTATGCATTGCAAATGTGGACGCACTCAGTTGTCTCCCGTTACCAGATAGCATTGTACATGCCCCTGTTCCACATGGAGTTGTGCTGTTACTGAATTTCCTGGACTCTTTGCCTGTGTGTGTGAAACAAATTAGAAATTAGACGAACAGAAATCCAATATTGTTGAAAGTCAGAGACTTTATTTTGCAAGGATGGTCAAATTCTCCTGTATCTGAAGATTTGAGGCCCTTCCATGCCAGAAACACAGAGTTAAGCTGTCAAGATGGAATTTTCTTGTGGGGATCAAGAGTTGTCATCCCATCATGAGGGAAAGATACACTGATGACAGAGTTTCACAGTGTGCATCCAAGCATATCGAAGATGAAAATTCTTCTGCAAGGCTATGTTTGGTGGCCAGACATTGACAGTGACATTGAAAGCATGGTCAAGCATTGTCTCCATTGTCGGCAACAACTGAAGATGCCTGTTTCAGCTCCACTTCATCCGTGGGAGTGGCCTGGTCGACCCTGGGTTAGATTACATATAGATTATGTAGGACCATTCTTAGGTACCATGTTCTTATTGATTATAAATGCACATTCTAAATGGATGGATATATACACAGTCAAAACGCCAATGTCGAGCGCAACTATCGAGAAGCTGCTTCACTGTCTTAGCAGACATGGCCTACTTAAAATCACCGTTTCTGCTAATGATACAGCCTTTACCAACACAGAGTTTCAGAGATTCATGAATCTGAATGGAATCAGACATATTAAAACAGCCCCTTACCATCCCTCATTGAATGGTTTAACTTTCAACTCTGATGTGAACAAGTTGTCAGAAGGTACTCTAGAATTTTGGCTTTTCCACTTTCTTCTTAGTTATCGTACAACGCCACATTTGACTATGCATTCAACACCATCTGAATTGTTGATGAAACAC
The DNA here is from genome assembly GCF_017639515.1 of Carcharodon carcharias. Taxonomy (NCBI): domain Eukaryota; kingdom Metazoa; phylum Chordata; class Chondrichthyes; order Lamniformes; family Lamnidae; genus Carcharodon; species Carcharodon carcharias. The sequence continues at coordinate 221,775,813 of NC_054469.1, forward strand.
TGCCCACATACATGGTTGAGTCTGGTGTTTCAAAGTTTAGAGGGGAAGGTAGAACAGAATCAGTGGAATCAAAAGTTAAACCATGATATTCACAGCAAAGCTCACACATTAAGTGTAGGGGCACAGTATTCGTGCAAAATTTCAGAAGTGGACCTTGTGTTACTGGAACAATTGTCTCTGAGACTGGTCCATTATCTTTCAAAATTCAAGTGGAAGATAGAATCATCCATAAGCAAGTAGATCATATTCATGCTAGAGAGACATCCCCACAGCCATCTATTTTACCTGTGATTAACATCGAACCGTCAATTCCTGAGGTGACTGATCGACCCAGAATAGACATGCCCGATGTCTCCGTAGAGTTGCCAAACCCTTAACTGCCACTTCCTAATGATGCATCTCATGCTGCAGTTCCAGGTCCCATTGATCCTGTTGAGGAACCTCAGGTGGTAAAGCTGTGCCCAGCTAGCCGTATAAGGGGAGCACCTCAGATGCTTGATCTTTAATCACCTGAAGTGGTATATATGTATACGTTACCGGATATTCAAATGTTTCTCTGTAAATAGAAATTGTAAAGAACTAAAGGGCAAGGAAATGTAGTAACTGTGGGTATAGCCTCTCCTGCTGTCTATCAAGGGTCACGTGATGTTCTGGGAGGATCTGACCAATGAGCCCAGACAATCCAAGGGAGGGGAGGGGAGGGGAGAGGGGTCTTCCTGACTGAAGCCCTGATTGAGCATGTAGCACTTGAAAAACTCCCTGTAATAAAGTTTGTTTCTTGTTGAATTCTGTCCACTCCCTCAAGTCATTGCACTCAGAAAATCAAGCTGGGACATTTAGTCGACCTACCTCAACACTTGCCCATGCCCAAGTTTCCTACCATCTGATTCTGGTGTTGGCAGGCTTAGCTTCATTCCACACCTGCTGCTCCAAAGTGAAAATTTCACAGTTTGGGCACTTTTTATTGAGGGGGGAGGGGGTCCAGCAGGTCAGGAAATTTCCTAACTCGAGCTACCCACCTCGGTAGCTAAAATCCGACCCCCAGTCTCAAGACCCTGGAGGTAAGGGTGGAAGAATTGGCTAAAAACCTGCCCCTGAGTGCTATTTGGATGTCCCATACTGGAATGTGCCTGTGCATAAATATCTATTGAGGAGCAGGTTGAGTTTCCCTGTCAGGTAGCCCGTGATACTTGTGCATCTGTCTATTTATTAATTTTCTAATTTTATGTCCATGAATATAAGAGCTGAGAGTGACAGCAAATGAAATACTTTTCCTATTTCAATCCAGAGTCAGTATTAATTTATTTTTGTGTTATCAAAGTAGATACATGTTGACTCTCTCTCTCTCTCTCTCTGCGTGTTGCCAACAAAATGCCTCTGCTTCTGTAAAATGGAATTTTTGGCATTGTAATATCCTACCAATGAGTTTGTCAATGTTATGTTTCAGCCAGTTCCCGTGTGTTTACTCGTGTTCACTCATGTCTAAATTTGTTAAAAAAAATAAATTTCATACCACTGTCCAACAAGCAAACGCCGCACTTGGAGTGTAAACAATACATAAACAAAGCCAGCCTTGGCCTAGTTGGCAGTACTCTTAAATCTGACTCAGAAGATTGTGTGCTCATATCCTGCTCCTGAGACTTAGCACAAGAATCTAGGAAGATAATCCAGAAGGTGCTATTTTTCAGATGCGATATTAAACTGTGGCCCTGTCTGCCCTGGTATGAATATATGCTTAATGCCAAATAATGATTTTTAATCCATTGGCTGGAAACCTAAATTGAACTTTTAAGAATAGACATTTTAATAAACGCAGAGGCTAAAGTGACCTGAACCTGCAGTCCAAGGTGGCTACCCCAATTTGCATTGCTGCACATTCAACATTTCAATGCAATTGGAATGGAGACAAGCTGTCTATAAAATCAACCAAAGACAATTAACCTCTAGGGATTGAGAAAAACCCACAATGCCTCATGTGCCATTAAAAAGGCATTAAGACAATCACCTGAGATATTCAACTGTTGAATCATTAAGACTAATCACTTAGACAATGGGACCCTGGCTAAGACAGCATTCCAGAAATGAACTAATCAATTTACCCTTGGAATACATGGGCAATTACCTTATTTGGACTCCTGGAAATTGGAGAAGGTCACATGACTAGCCAACCCTTTTTATGTTTTAAATGCATGTATTCTAAGCAAAACTGAGGACAAGCAGCTGAGACGTTGAGAGCAAAGACCCAAGTGGTGTCCCTCCTGCCTCCCTCTCTCTCCAACACACCTGGCAAGATTCAAACCCTGTTTGCTGACCATGACCATCCAGGAACATTTGCAGACAGAGAATTCTTAAGAATTCAGCCCAGCACTACTGTCTCCAGAGGAACAATCAGATCAGCCATCAATATCTTTAAATCGAAAGCATCTGGAGCATCGAAGGAAAGTCTGAAGCCAGCCGAGTCACCAAATTACAGGTTGTATACTCCTTATTACATTTTCTGGGTCCTAATTTGCTCAACCTATCATCCCTCACTCTGTAACCTCTATTTATGTATACGTGTGAACGTTGCATGTGAGTGTGTGTGGAAGTCAGACTTTTTTTTAACTTAGATTAGCTAATCTCTTTCTTTGTTAACTCAAGAAAATCTGTCCACTTGTTTTCATTATGATCACAATGCATGAGCAGTTAAGTATTCACTAAATTGCCAAATACATCTTTTTCAATAAAAAAACCTGTTGCAGTCAAATGAGAAGTGGGCAACTTGGGGAGTTATTTGAACCTCTTCAACTGATCTTAACAGCCTCACAGGTGGGTCTCAAAGTATATCATTCAAGACAGAACAGGGTGATTCTCCCTAGTATCCTGACCAATACTTAATCCTTAATCAACATCATGAGAAAACATAAAAGTTTTCTGGGTCATTGGGCCAAATCTTTTGGTCTCCAGATCATCAGAGATTGGACGTATGATCGAAGATGTGCTTCAGAACTCTGTTGGGGTTCTGACACACTGAACTATGTGGGAATTGTCCAGGAAGTTTGAACTTCTGATGGGCAATTCTGCTGGTCCCTAAAAGACTGCGCGAAAATCTCCGTGTCTGAGTTAGAGTCGGAGACTTAGACAATTCCGATGTATTCACCTGGTTCGTTACCCAGGAAATGTTAGACAGATTAAAACCCAATCTAATTCCTGGGTAACTCTAGAACCGAATCCACCCCCCCCCCCACCTCCAATCACTCACACTGACCCCCTGGCTACGCCGTCGATCTCCCCTGATTGCCGACTACTCTACCCAACCGCTTGACTACCTCTCCTACTCCCCAACTACTCCCTGACTTCCCAACTGCCACCACACCTGACCCAGCTAACCTGCTGAACCCCCAACTAGCGTCTGAGTACTCCCCCAACCCAACTCAACCCAACTGCCCATCCTGACCGCCTGACTAACCCCCCGACCCGACCTGTCTAGCCCTCAACCTGACTACCCTTCCTGACCCAATCTGACTACCCGCTGACCCACCTATCCACCACCTACCTCAACCACCTACCTACCTTTCCCACCTACCAACTCACCCACCCATCCACATCACCCACCTACCCATTTCACCCAACTACCCAACCTGTCCACTTACTCACCCACCCCTTACTCACCTATCCACCTACCAATTCACTCAACCATTCACTAATATTCAAAGACTGGACATTTAAGCTTAGGGCACTTATGCTGTGTAAAGGGATGTGTCCTATCTTCCCTCCAACACTACTCCATTGCAAGGGATTTCTCCAAATGATGCTGTGTTGTGCATTTCTGGCTCAGTAGGCCCTGGAAGAAATGCAGAGTAGTGTCAAGCCGATGAAACTTTTGAGCAGAGCAGCAGTCTGAAGATGATTGCTGCACCTTGGAAGATCCAGGCCATTATCTTGTTGATGTTTGTGGAAGCTTGCTGTACATATGGCTGCTGCATTTCCTAATCATGACTAAATTTCAATGTTATTCATGGCCTGTAAAATTCTTTGGGACGTCCTGAGATTGTGAAAGGTGCTAAATAAATGCAAGTCTTCCTTTTTTCTGTAGCATACAGCTATTTGTGTGTTAAGGATGCAACTACCATACTCCTCACCCCATCCTCATGTGATCAGATGTTGCGACATTATCACTGCATGGATACCAGTAAGTGCAATGCATCAAAACTCTTAGCATCTACTGGATGAGAGGTCTGTTCTCATTCTTGCCTTCATTACCTCTAGAATTGACTATTCCAATGCACTATTATAATGTGGCAGGTGATGTGTGCCAGGTAGACCAAATCCAGAAGGGAAACTTGGCCACGATGTCACAATGGTTTTGCAATTTGTATTTACTATGAGAAGATTTGGGCACTGAATTCAAAAGTAATGAGTCCACTAACACCTTTAGAATTAAAAAAAAACTAAATTAAAACCTGTATTAACAAAAGAAAAGATTTCAAGCACGTACGTAAGATTACAGTTACTTAATATTATAACAAATCCCAAAATTCCTAATTAAACTGATTCCCAAATTCACACCCACTTTAAGGCAATAGTCCAAAATGGATTTTAAATGTAAATAGCAAGCCAGCAAATTTACCACAGCACCAACTCGACAGTGGAATTCCAAAGGCTTTTCTTCAAGTTTAGTTACTGGACACAGCAGTCTTTTGCAAACATGGCTAGAGGCTTCTCCAGGACTGTTTTACATACTCCTTTTAGTTCTTATATATCACTTTCCTTCCTTTTTTACATATGTTTCTCTCTCTTTGATCTGTAAATCCCATTGTTCTATATGTCTTTGGAAATGTACTTCTCCCATAATATAATAATCTTTCATGTTGCCAATATGGGCAGTACCATTTTGGAAAAATAAGCACAATAACCTTGTCCCATTTACCTTGTTAGTTGTAAACATCCCACCATCCCTTTGAAACCCAAACAACTCCTTCACTTACCTAAAATGCAAATTTCCTTCACACCAGACATGCCAAGACTTCATCCATATTTACCCATTAGCATTTCAAATGCCTTTTTATGCCTACCTTATTTTGATAATTTCAAGCTTTCAGCCTATCTGACTCACACAGACAGAACCATCTACACTCACAACCATAAACCTACTTTACAATAAAGCACAATTAAATTACGAAACTTATTATAGTTTTCTGACAGTACTCCTGGATAGTCTCCCACATTCTATCCTCTGATGTATTCACCTGGTTCGTTACCCAGGAAATGTTAGACAGGTTAAAACCCAATCCAATTCCTGGGTAACTCCAGAACAAGTCCCCCACCCCTCCCCACGCAATCACTCACACTGACCCCCCGACTATGCTCCCAACCTCCCCTGATTATCCTCTTGACTCCTGCCTGCCCTACCAAACCAGTTGACTACCTCTCCTACCCCCCCAACTACTCCCTGACTTCCCAACTTGAGATCATCCAAAACTTTGCTCTCCGTGCCTTAACTCGCAGCAGGTCCTGTTCCCCATTCACCCCCCTGCTCACTGCGATGAAACGGGTGACTCTATCTGATTCCAATGCAGTCCAATGGTAGTCTAGATAGGATGGATGAAGAGAGCTGCATCTACTAGATTGCCTGATCTTTAAAGTTTATATGTAACTAAATAACTCATGGTCAAATTAAGACTTTCCATTTACACGATGATTTACAGGGTGCAAGATATGAACATTTTGAGCCTGGCAGATACTTGTGTCTCAAAACCTAAGTTTGAGATTGAACAAATTTGAGATCCTGCAATGTTCTAATGCAAGAACATTCATAAGCAAGAATATTGCTTAAGCTTAAGCATTCAAGAACATCTTATTACGAACAGCAGTATAGATCTGATTTCAAAACCCTGCATTTATGCTGCTTAGTCCACTATCAATGTAAAACTAAAGACTGGTAATAGACACAAATACCTGTACTTTCCATTGCTCTACTACTCTAACCAGTACATTGGTTCTAAAGAAAGGAAAAGAGAATTTGAATGTATACATGGTCTTTCCCAAACCTCAGGAAGTTGAAATCTTTACACAGCATTAACAGCACAGATGCAGGACATTCAGCCCAACTGGTCTATGCTGGTCCCTTTGCTCCATACAAGCCTCCTCTCACTCTACTTCATTTAATCCTATCAACACAACTTTATATCCCTTCCTCCCTCGTGCATGTATCTAGCTTCCCCTTAAAAGCATCTATGCTACTCAATGTAGTAGCAAGTCCTAGCCAGCCTCTGTGTAACAGGTTTCTCCTGAATTCTCCTGAATTCTCCTGAATCTAGTTTTGGATTCCTCACACAAACAGAAGCATTATTTTCTCTAACCTAACCTATCAGACCACATAATATTTTAAAGATGTTTATTAGGTCACCCCTCAGCTTTCTCTTCAATAATGATTACCATGTGGTCATGCAGATAGTTTTCTGTGACACTTTCTGTCCCCAAGAGAATTGATGTAAGTCTGCATAACTACATAAACAAACATTTCCTCCTTGTCTTTTACTCATTTCATTAATTTGCCGGCATATTTAGTGCTCATTTTTTGGGCAGCATGCATATTATTGTGATCGATCCCTTCTTATCCTTCATCTCAATCCATACGGATTCTTGATGTTAGCTATGTCCATCTTTTCCTACTATTATTTCTTAACTCGAAATAACAAAGCTATTCCAGCCACCCTTCTTCTTCCTTACACTTTCTATCTATGTTATAATCTTCAATATTGAGCCACCAGTCCTGTACCTTATGTATCCATTTTTCGCTGACCCTTACTGTATCTGGTTCCTCGCTATGAATTATTGCCACCAGTTCCTGACGTTTGTGTGCTATGGTGTTCTCTATCCTGAACAGGCAATGTAATTCATTTTTATTATTGGTTTCTCTCACTTGTTTTTTAACAGATGTTTTGCAACTATGTTCTAAACCGTCAGTCCCCTGACGGTTTACATTACCCTTAATCTTTATCTTGTTCTGAACTTCGCTCTCAGCTATTTCTTTTAGCTTCAAATTTATGTCATTGCTATCAAATCCTTCCCCACACCTTTCGAGATTACAGGCCTTTCTAAAGCCCTCTCCATCCTTTCAGGTAGGACACTGGTCCCATTCTGAATCATGTGGAGGCTGTACATGCTCCTTCCTATTATGTCTTAGAAGATCCAGATTTCATACTGGTCCTAGATTTTCAATCTGAGCTCCAACTATTTCAGAACACTTATTCCAACTAAATGTCATTGTTGAATAAAATGTTTTGTTATCCAAGTTTTGCTTGCACTGGGATTGGAATCAGGAACGCTCAAAGTTTTTCCATTAGGGGTAAGGGCACCAAAGTTTCATACCCTCAATCGGATTGGATTTTAACTCAAAGCCCAGTGCATTAATATGAAAATGTTCAATCCTTCACTGAATCATGAGCAAAGTGTTGCACCATGGATTTTTTGCTACCTCTGTCTGTAAATAGAAAGAGTAAGTAGATGGTAATGTTTAATCTAGCGTCAACACATTGTTCCAGGACCTGTATTTACTCATGTCAAGCACTTGGTTAATTGTGGCTTGCAGTGAAAATTAACGCAGGAGGGAGGGTATGAAGAGAGACCTGATGTCCACATCGAGCAAAAAATAAAAAAAGTCAAGTCTTGTACAAATGAAGCTTGTTAACTGGGTCACTCTGGTGGAACTGGGATTGGTCCCATTTAACGGGTCATCTGTTTTAAATGTCACCAATTTGCATTGATTTAAATATATTAGAAATTGCTTGGTGTCTGGGTGCCCCTTTACATCAAGAATTATCTCCATTAATGCCTTGCACATTATCTGGTATCAAGGCTGATAAGAAACAAAATAAATAAGATCATAAAAAAGATATCAAGACAATGTTTCCAGTGGTGCTTGTAGCAATGCTTACAGATGCAGAACTACTGAATTTAAGAAAAAAACACTTTCTTATAAATGATATGAATGATTAATGATGACAGACATTGCATTATTTATGTAGACGTGGTCTTTGCAATGATGCAGTATGATATTTTAGTTTTAAAACATCTATGGATATCTTTGTACCCCATTTGGCTGGGCATTTCAACGGTGATAAACTTTAAAATAATGATCTTTGTTAGCAGCCACTGTGGGGAATATTCCAATATTTTGTTCCATTCAGAAAATAAAACTGTCTGCCGATATTCACAAGTAGATGTATTTAATCATATTACTATGGTAGCAGAAAATCTGTACTTCAAATTATATTGAAATTGCTAACCTTTGGGAACAGGCTGCAAAAGGTAAAGTTGAGTTCATGTAACTCTCTAAATTGTAAGGTTGGTCGAGTGCATTTAACATTCATTATAAGCAGAACAAGGGTAGTCAACAGACCAATTAATGGAGATTGCTAAACATCGTAATTGAACATTACGAGTACCGGTCTGAGCTGTATGCCGATTTCAGACAGTGAATATATGAATGGATTATGCCTGCCACTTTTATTCTTATTTATTTCGTGCTCTGTTTCATGTTGAAACAAAGTGACGAAATAGATGTAGCTTTTCTCACCTTTTTTTTTTTAAATGCCGCTTTATTTTTGGACTAGATTATTTTATGGAAAATGCAAACTCCTGTAATAGTAGCTGCTGCAAAAGCCAGAAAGCAGCGCATCCTGCCTTGCTAATGACAAGCTTTCCTACTACATTAAATAGCACTGTTGTGGCTATATGGCTGAAGTAGGAATCCGGTCACTCGTTCGCTTTCTAACCAGAGTGTGTGACATAATTGAGCTCCAGAGATCTGGTCACTTCTGGTTTTCCAGCAAATAAAATGACCATAAAAGTTGCCTGTTTGATGCTTAAAAACCCAACTGGGTTAAATGTCCTTCGCAGTCATGAACCTTCGAGCCACACCTGATCTGCTTTACCCGTGACTGTCGACCATTCTTTGTGGGTGGCGTGTTTTATGCCCTCGAAAGTAACATGGCAAGCTACTCAGTTGTACAAGAATGTGGAATAAACACAGGCTGGGATTTTTCCAGCCCCAGTGTGGCGGGACCCACCATGGGAGATTCGGCGGCCCAGCCAGAACTCCACTGATTTTCGGCAAGGCTGGACAACCCTAGCGGTGGGCAGGGCCGGAAAACCCCGCTCATGGTTTCACCAACAGTACTTACTTCCTGAGAGGAAGGTAGAAGGGAATCAAGGGATATGCGGATAGAATGGGAAAGTGGAGTTGAGGTAGATCAATCAGGAAGTTTTACGAGGATGATATTGGAAATGCGTAGACATATATATTGTGAGAGGACGAACAGACTGTGTCTCTTTTCTCTTCAAAAAAGGCTGAGGGGTGACCTAATACAGGACCTTAAAATGATGAAAGGGTTTGATAGAATGGATACAGAGAGAGTGTTTCCTCTCATGGGGAAGAGCATAGCTAAAGGCCACCAATGTAAGATAGTCACCAAGAAATAGTTTTGATGCATTCAACCATGAGGGGTCTGGACAGAGTAGAGATGGAAGAACTATTCCCATCGGTGTAAGAATTGAGAACAAGGGGACACAAATTTTAGGCGATTAGCGAAAGAAGCAATGGTGACATGAGGAAAAACATTTTTCGAGCAGCAAGTTGTTAGGATCTGGAATGCACGGCCTGAGAATATGGTGGAGGCAGATTCAATTGAGGCATTCAAGAGAGAGCTAAACTGTTAGCTGAAAACTAAGAAGATATAGAGCTACAGGGAGAAGGAGGAAGGAATGGCACCAGGAAAATGTGCGCCAATGGCGAGCCAGCACAAGCACAACAGGCCGAATGGCCTCTTCCTATGCTGCAACAATTCTGTGATTCTATGAAAGGGAATCTGAACAAGCATATAAGGGAGAAGGGAATAGATGGTTACTTCAGTAGATTTAGCTGAAGAAAGAAGGAAGGAAGCTCGGATGAAGCATAAACACCATCATGGACTTATTGGGCCAAATGGCCTCTTTCTGTGCTGTGTATCCAATGTAATTCTATGTAATCAAACATGATCTTACTGAATGGTGCATTAGCTTGAGGATGTCCACTTCTTATATTCTTATAAATTAACATATTACTTAGGAGCAGGAGAAGCCCATTTGGCCCCTCGAGCCTTCTCCTACATTCAATAAGATCATGGCTGATCTGACTGTGGCCTCAACTCCACATTCCCACCTACTCCCAATAACCTTTGACTCCCTTGTCAGTCAAGAATCTATCTACCTCTGCCTTAAAAATTCTCAATGACCCTGCCTCCACCAGCCTCTGGGGCAGAGAGCTCTACGGACTCACAACCCTCTGAGAAAAACACATTCTCCACATCTCCATCTTTAAAGGGAGACCCCATGTTTTTAAACTGTGTCCCCTAGTCCTATTCCCTCCCACAAGGGGAAACATCCTTTCATCATCTACCCTGTCAAGTCCCTTCAGGACCTTATATGTTTCAATAAGATCACCTCTCATTCTTCTAAACTCTAATGGATACAGTCCCAGCCTGCCCAACCTTTCCTCATAAGATAATCCTTCATCCCAAGAATCATGCAAGATGTGTGAATCAGCATTCACTGACCTTCTGAACTCAGCAACCCGTGCAGTTGATTTCAGCTTAATGACACCATGTTTGCTCAAATAGATGGTGTTGCTATGGGATTCCCTCTAGTTCCAGTTCTCAAAAACATTTTTGGTGGGTTCCATGAGAAATGTGTCTTCAATGGAATGACACATAACCTCCTACCCCTCGCTATATTTAAATCTGTAGCAGCGTGTAATAATTTCATTGCATGTCTTCATGGGCTCCTTCCTGCGCTCAAATTCACCTTTGAAATGGAGCATTCAAATAAACTACCTTTCCTTGATATACTAGTTGAGAAATATTCCAGGGGGTTCTCTACCATGGTCTTCTGCAAGCCTACCTTCACTGGTCAATATGCGCGTTGTGATTCTTACAGTTCCACATGCTATAAGATTGGCCTTATTGGAAACCTCTTAAATAGGGCCCAAGCCATTTGCTTATCATGCAAGCTTGATGCTGAAATCAGGCGCATCGAAGACATCCTGCAGGATAATGGCTACCTTGAACAGATCATTTCACACTGGATATCACGCAAACTCATGAACGGGCCTAAGGCCATCACTTTCGGCCCTGAAAAGTGTCCAGTCTACCTCCTATTACCCTGGAAGGGCAAGGTATCTCAAGAATTTGAGCAACAGGTGAAGCTAGCTGTTTCACGCTGCTTCTATGCAGTAGCAACACAAGTGGTATTCACCACTAACTAGATGCTGCCGTCCAGCCAAAAAGACATTCTGCCCATCACACAAATGAGTAATGTGGTATATGAATTTCAGTGCCAGTGCAATGCTAGATATGTCGGCCATATGTCCCGAAGGCTGAAGGATCATCTCAAACATCATGTCCCAGCCGCTGTTTGCAGCGGGTAAAGTACCTACCGCACCTGACCAGCCTGTGCTTGCAAAACTCAAAACACAGTGCCCAACATTAGACATGATTCTGCGACTGGACAACATTTGTTAAATAATCCTCATTGTGCAAAAAATTACACTGCCAACCAATTTAAGATTGTCATTCGGGATCGCAGTGTGTGCATTTGTATGTGCTGGAAGCTACATATATTAATACACAGGGCCCTGTACTTTACAAACAGAACGTGTACACACATTGCGTCTGTTTCAATGAAACAAAATAAGTGACAGAGATTTGCAGACTCATTCCTCACGGCAATGCCTTGACCAATCAGCACAAAGCTGCCTGGTTTAAATTTCAAGCAATGTTTGGCAGTTAACTGTCAGTCACCATTAACTGGTGCATTTTCCATGGCAACGCCTCTACCAATCAGAGCCTACTTGCCAAACAATCAGCACTTTCTTCTAATACAATATAAAGTTGTTGCTTCTCTTGACGTTTGGTATTCTTGTGAATGTCCTGATGAGTGCAAGACGAAAAGCTTCGACAAAATATCTTTTTCAGCAATTCTCAATTTTTTTCGGTATCTCAGAGCCCTGCAATCTCTCTCCATTTAAATAATATGCTGCTTTCGTATTCTCCTCGCCAAAATGGACAGGTTCACGTTTTCCCACATTGTACTCCATCAGCCGAATGTTGCCCACTTGTTTAACCTGTCTATATCCCTTTCCAGACTCCTTATGTACTCTTCACAACTTACTCTCTTAAATACCTTTGTGTCGTCAGCTTACTTAATAATCACACATTTGGCCCCTTCATCCAAGTCATTGATACAGATTGTAAATAGTTGAGGCCCAGCACTGATCCCTGTGGCATTACATTACATCTCATTACATCGCGCCAACCTGAAAATAACCCATGTATGCCTACTCTGTGTTTCCTGTTAACTAACCCTTAAAAACCATTGTCTGGCCTGGAAACTTTGGTCAGGCAGACCAAAGGTGTTGTTTACCCCTTTGAAGATTCTTATCAATTGTCCTCCGAGGGAGGTTGTCTTCCTCACTCCACCCCCTGCTACTTCACTGAGGAACTTATGGGGAGCGGGTGGGGTGGGGTGGGGGAGGGGGTCTGGGATATCCCTGTGTAGCCCAGAAGTTAGCCTCAACAGAAGGAAAGAAAGAAATTAAAAGCCAGAGGAATCCATTAGCTTTGCAAAGTACCCCACTATTTGAGGGGAGCTTTGACAAAATGCCAGGCTTTTTTTTCATCAATCCTTCGATTCTGATCACTCCAATTTAGCAGACGCCTTTGTTTTGCCTGCTTGCAGCTGTAGTTGTAGAATTACTTTTCGGGAAATGGACATTGCTGAGAAGGTTGGTGTGGTGCTAATGTCACTGGATGAGTAATCCAGAGGCCTAGGCTAATGCTCTGGGGACATGAGATGAAATACCATCTCAACTGCTGGAGTTTTAATTCAATTAATTAATAATTCTGGAATTGAAACTAGATTTGGTAATGGTGACCAACTGACATTAAAGCCCATCAGGTTCGCTAATGCCATTTAGGGAAGGAAATCTGCCATCCTTATCTGGCCTACATGTGATTACAGACCCACAGAAATGTGGTTGATTTCTAATCTTCCTCTGAAATGCCCTTGCAAGCCCCTCAGTTTAAGGGCAATTACAGATAGAGCAACAAATGCTGGCTTTGCCAGAGATGTCCACATCCCCTGAATGAATATTTTTCTCCTTCTTGCCATGAGAAGGTGACCATAAGACATAGGAGCAGAAATTAGGCCATTCGGCCCATCAAGTCTGCTCCGCCATTCAATCATGGCTAATAAGTTTCTCAACCCCATTCTCCCGCCTTCTCCCCATAACCTTTGATCCCCTTACCAATCAAGAGCCTATCTATCTCAGTCTTAGATACACTTAATGACCTGGCCTCCACAGCCTTCTGTGGCAATGAATTCCATAGATTCACCACTGAGTAAAGAAGTTTCTCCTCATCTCTGTTCTAACCTTGGCTGCTGAAATGCAGAAGGGCATCAAAGGCAGTTCAATGTCAGGCGTCTTGTCCAACTGCATTCCTGCTCTTTAACAGATTTTGTGGCAGCTTGAACCTCCTGTGAGTACAATATGGAGGGTTACCAATGTGTGGCCTTGTCTCTCAGTGTGCAATTGATTCTGTTTCTTCTTCAGCTGAGTGAAGAATAAACCATAGCAGTTAAAAGCTTACAACAGAACAGCCCACAAATCAATGAGATTTCAAGCATGGTGACAGCCTGGTAATTGACTGTTGGTTATTCAATTAGCTGGGTGACCATTCCAATTCTGATCCATCTATAATTTTTTCACCCATTTTCTTTAGTCTTTAAGCTCTAAAATTCTTTGCTTGTCACTCAGTTTGCTGCAGCCCAAACAATTTATTAACCCTTAGCCATGTACCTTTCATCATTTTTCAAGGCAAATGGTACATTTTGATTTGTGAATATTGTTATTCAGATGGGACAGGATGAAACCAAAATGGAAATGGAAAGTGTGCTAAATCATGAACTTTCTTTGACATGACTCTAAACTGCTGTTAATGACCTCAATTGGCTCATTCTTTTTCAATTTCTCTTCAGTGCCTAACATTCCCCATAACAAAATAATTTCAATTTGGAAGTAAGCTGAGAAAGATAAGCTAAAAGTTAAACAAATTTTAAATATTTTTTAAGAGAAAGACTCCTTCTTTCTAAGCTAAGTTTCATCGTAAACAGCACATGCTAATAACAGTATTTCAGAGAGGGCTCATTTTTATGGGTCTTATTCCCTGAGCAAGGCACTAATTCAATTTAACCAACCTGCGTAAAGCAAAAGTTCAAAAAAAAATCCCAATGCAATTCTCTGAATACCTTCTTTAATAAAAATCTGTTTCATAATGCTGGAGAAATGTGACTAAATTGCTGATTCAGGTCTTTCAACAGCAAATAAAAGGCTGCACACTCTAACCACTTCCTTATATCACTACAGTTATTATTTCACCAATACTATTTATATTCCTTTGGAGAGGGGGAGAAACTGCTGACTCCAATTCAGCTATGCATGTGATGTTTTGTTATTGTTTGGTAAACATTGACTTTACCTTCCTGCAATAAAAGAGGGGAAAACATGAAGAGATATTTTGTGGAAATGTTCATTAAAAGTATAACATACCCAAGGGAGTAAAGAATGAGGTATGTACTGTTTGCTTAATCGTTATTAGTAAAATGTGGATAGTAGCAATTGTTGTGAACCCAACATATTCAGGCTCAGGACAAATGTAAATCTCCCTGTAAGGCTCCTAGACAATAATTCAATAATTGGTTACATAAAGGGATAATAATTATAAATTAAACAGATGCTGACCCAGTTAATGCTCTCTGAAATAAATTATACTTAGTGACACAAAGAAACCTGCTCATTTATTCGTGAAAAGTCTATTTACAACAAAAAAAAACTTGTGTTTACTTGGCAACTTTTAACATCGCAAGGCACTTTCACAGGGGCGTTATAAAACATGATATGACATCAAGCCACATAAGGAGATATTCGAGCAGATGATCAAAAGTTTGGTTAAAGAGGGAAATTTTAAGGAGCATCTTAGAGGAGGTAAGCGAGGTAGCGAGGCAAAGAGGTTTAGGGAAGGAATTCCAGCACTTAGGCCCAAGCAGCTGAAGGCATGGCCTGCAATGATGGAGCAAATAAAATAGGATGCTCAAAAGGCCAAAATGAGAGAAGTGCAGATATCTCGGCTATCAATCTTGGCTAATAACAAACAATTGCCAACTTTCTCAGGACAGATAATTTGAATCTTGGCAAACACTTAGGATGGTGTGATGGTATCTATGGATGTGATTTTTATATTGCTGTTTCTTTTATAACTGTGATAAAGAGATGTGCTTTGGAAGAAGGTTGCCCCTAGTCTCTGAGTATCACACATCGAATCTAATAGAAATCAAGCTCAAAATTGTTCAGGCCTCCCCAGGCTGGTATGTGGTACACCCATTACATCAGAGATTTTAATACATAAGTAAGACAACCATGGATTATCAACCCTGTTTTAAGTAGTCTTGAATAGTGTAGCTTCATTAGGAAGTAATGAACAAATTAGTACTGATTTATTTGTTGTAAGTACCACTTATCCAGTTATAATGTAGTTGTGCAAAATTATTGATACCCAACCGTATTGTGAATGCAGTTAAAAAGCCCCTTGGCTTGAAACAGAGTGCTCAAGTAGGCCTTTGATCTAATATTCAACACACACAACATTCTGCATAGTAGCACAGGTGCTCAAAAACTAACAAGACTGCGCATGAACATAGTGTTCGAGAAGGTGTGCAAAAGGTGTGTGCATGTGCAAATTGCCCAAGGTATGTTACCTGGTGTTGGTTTATTTTGCTCCATTATTTTACCATGGAACACATGCATCAAGTCTGCAAGATGGCCAGCAAACATGCATCAAGTGACAAGGACTCCACTACTTCCAAAAGGAAGAGGCAAACCATTATTGGAAGTGCCATAATGTAATGACGTGGGTAAGAATACAGCAGCCAGTTATCACAGAATCACAGAAATGCTACAGCACAGAAGAAGTTCTTTTGGCCATTGTGACAGCAGCAGCTCTCCGAATCATTGCCATTCTCCACCTTCTCCCTAAAGCCCTGCACATTTTTCCTTTTCATATAATGATCAAATTCCCTTTTGCATGCCTCAATTGAACCTTCCTTCAGCAGACACTCAGGGAGTGCACAACTGAACCTAAACACTTGCTGTGTAAAAAAGTTTTTCCTCATGTCACCATTGCTTCTTTTGCCAAGTACCTTACATCTGTGCCCTCTGGTTCTTGATCCTTTCATGAGTGGGAACATTTTTCCCCAATCTACTCTGCCCAGACTCCTCATGATTTTGAATACCTCTCTCAAACCTCCTCTCAACCTTTTCTTCTCCAAGGAAAACAGTCCCAACTTTTCCAATTTATCCTCATAACTGAAGTTCCTCATTTCTGAAACCATTCTCATTAACCTTTCCTGTACTGTCTCTAATACCTTCATACCTTTCCAAAAGTGTGGTGTCCAGACCTGGATGCAATACTCCAGTTGAGGCTGAACCAATGTTTTGTACAAGTTTAACATAACAATATTGCTCTTGTATTCTATGGCCGGGATTTGCCAGCCCCAGTGTGATGAATGCAGCAAACCAACCAAAAGTCCATTGGCTTCGGTGGCACCGATAATATTGCCGGCAGGCCGGACCGGAAGATCCCGCCCTGTGTCTCTATTAATAAAGCCCTGGATACTGAATGCTTTATTAACTACTCTCTCAACCTGTTCTGCCACCTTCAATGACTTATGCACATATACACCCAGGTGCCCCTGCTCTTGCACCACCTTTAGAGTTGTACCTTTGACCTTATATTGTTTCTCCATGTTCTGCCTATCAAAATGAATCATCTCACACTTCTCCACATTGAACATCATCTGCCACTTGTCTGCCCACTCCACCAACTTATCTATGTCCTTTTGAAGGTCTACACTCCTCCTCACAGTTCACAATGCTTCCAAGCTTCATGTCATCTCCAAATTTTGAAATTGTGCCATACATAGGGAACTAGCCTCATTCCCAATTAGTTTCCAAAAATTGGAAACCTAGTTACAGGATAACAGTTACTGAATTTGTTTCATGCAGAGAGGAAATTGACCACCTCAATGATTTTACAATCCTCTTCAATCCTGCAAAACAAGGATTCAAAAGGAGTCTCGCACAGGAGATATCACAACAGGTATTACAGAGGTACTGAGCTCATAGATTTTAACTTCTTGTCTCATGGTTAAACTCAACTTAGTATGGCCCTCCAGTTTAAGAAGCCTTTCTAATACCCAGAGAGTGGTTTGTTGTTTGACTGCCTGGGATTATTGTCATCGAAGTTACAATCTGAGAATTTGCAAATCTACTAAATTGGAAGAGCATCTGTGTTGTTCTCTCTGGAATGGCTTCTGTGTAGCTGTAATAAATAAGGATGAGGTTACATTTAGGGTTAGTGATTGTGCAGTCTTTTTCTTCATCTGCTGCTAATTTGGCACTTTAAGACACATTTCTACAAAAATGGCCCTTGAAAATACACTCTGGGCTCATTAGAAAGCCCTCAGCTATGGCTGTGTCTAATGTACATGGCTGCTGGGCTTTTATTTTCTCAAATTAGTTCTTATATTATGTCATTCCATGTTATCTTTTTTGATTGCTTCATTATAACATGCAAATATATTGCTCTGAAGGACATTATAATGACTCTGCAGCATGTCATCCACCTTCCTTATAGTGGTATAAAGGGAGATTGCAACTTTCAAGAGTTGAACTGGCAGAATCCACTGGCCATCAATCCATGCTGGGACTGCAGGGGTCATTTAAATATGATCAAGCTGCCTCTAAGGACGCCAACAGCGTCATCCATCCCAAAAATACAAATCCTGTAGTGACTGGTGACCGTACAGACTAAGTGTCCCACATGCACCTGGTAAAATTTCAAGTGCTACAAACCCATCCATCAGGGTGTTGTAGATATGGTTAATGAAATCCAAATGACTTGTCATCAGTTGCGCAATCTGGGAGGTTCAATGCCTGAATATGTGTGTGTTGCTCGGCATGGATAGCGGTATCTTAAAGGAGGACACATCAAGCTCTTCATCCGAGAGTAAGTATTTTCTGACCTTCTGGTCAAAAGTACTTGTTGCTTATCTACCAACCCCAGCTAAGCTTCACAGTTTGTGTTCTGCGCCCCATCCTGTCCACTGCCCGATGGCTCTCGGCCTCATGCCGATTGAACAAATGCCTTTGGTACTTTGCAGGGGGAGGGTGATGCCATGCAATCTTCAACAGCACCTCCCAAACCCACAACTTTTACTACCCAGAAAGACAAGGATAATGAGTGCATGGGAGCACCACCACCTAGAAATACCCCTCCAAACCACACACTATTCTGATTTGGAACTATATTGAGTAACTCACCTCCTGACTCCCTAAAGCCCATCCACCATCTACATGGCACAGGTCAGGAGTGTGATGGAATACTCCCCACTTGCCTAGATGAGTGCAGCTCCCACAACACTCAAGAAACTTGACACCATCCAGAGCAAAGCAGCCCGCTTGATTGGCACCTGATCCACAAATATTCACTCCATCCACCACCAACACAACAGCAGCAGTGTGTATCATCTACAAGAAGCACTGTAGGACCTCATCAATGCTCCTTAGACAGCATCTTCAAAACCTATGACCACTACCATCTAGAAGGACAAGGGCAGCAGATACATGGGAACACCACTACCTGGAAAATTCCCCCAGAAAGCCACTCTGCATCCTGACTCGGCCGTTCTTTCATTGTGGCTGTGTCAAAATCTTGCAACTCCCTTCCTAACAGTGCTGTGGATGTACCTACACCACATGGACTGCAGCTGTTTAAGAAGGCAGCTCACCACCACCTTCTCAAGGGCAATTAGTGACAGGCAATAAATGCTAGCCTAGCCAGCGATGCCTAATCCCATGTGTGAATAAAAAAAGGAATGTAGCTCACTGATGGGTTATGTTTGGATCAATAGCATGGAAAAAAGAAAATTAAGTTTCATCATGACCATCTGGCTGGCACCTGCCCTCTGACTTGCTTATCTCTGGTTCTACCTGATGTCTAACTCCCCATTAACTCCAATAATCCCTCCTTACTGGGGATAAACGGTCAGTATGTTGTGTGTGTCACCACCTGTGGCTCCAGTCCCCTTGAAGAGTGACAAAAATCAGAATGCGATGAAATGTGGTCAGACACAGATGATAACAGGAGTGATGACACAAATTTGAAACAAACAATTACATATCCATTTCTGATGAAATGTCATCTACCTGAAGTATTAACTCTCCATTCATGCTGCCTGATCTGCTGAGTTTGTTCAGCTTTTTCTATTTTTTATTTCAGATTTCCAGCATATGCAATATTTTGTTTTATATATCAAGTGATGCTATTAGTGGTGTCCATGCATGAAGAAACTTTTGTGAAGCAGTGACTGAAGGAACTTTTGCCAGTGAAGATTGACAATGTAAATGGTCTCCTGGATATTAATGCTAAGCTTTTGAGGCCCTTCTACACAATTAAAGGATGATAGCTATAAGTAGCAAACATGCAAAGAAGTTACATGAAAATAAGTGATCTTGTCTGACCCGGTGAGGTCATTAAACTTTTCTTAGAGCACTGAGTAGCCATGCAGGGGATTGTAGAGGTGAAATTTATTGTTTATGACCCCTTCATTGTGCTAGTTTCAGGCAGTTCCCTTCAATAGCCTTTCCCCCTGAGTATCAAACAAGTCCTTCGCACAAAAACAAAAACAGAATTACCTGGAAAAACTCAGCAGGTCTGGCAGCATCGGCGGAGAAAAAAAGAGTTGACGTTTCGAGTCCTCATTCAGGGTCATGAGGACTCGAAACGTCAACTCTTTTCTTCTCCGCCGATGCTGCCAGACCTGCTGAGTTTTTCCAGGTAATTCTGTTTTTGTTTTTGTTTTGGATTTCCAGCATCCGCAGTTTTTTTGTTTTTAAGTCCTTCACACATACCTTGAATTGTGCCTGGAATGTTTTTACCAAGTATGCTGTTGGCTTTGCGCACTGTGGGTGAACACTCTAACATCTTAGAATTGATGATTCTACCTACAGCTGGCGCCTCTACATTGCGGCAAATTTTTAAACGCTGCAGCTGCAGACCCTTTCTTATACCTTCAATAGCAAGCTCCCAATCAGAGTACTGCCAGAATCACCTCTATTATTAAAACCAAGGTGACTCCAGACATTAGCAAAGATTAGCACTGAGGCAGTTTGGGTGGCCAAGATGCTCCCTGCCACACTTTCACGCCATGCTTCGAGAAGGAATGTCTAGGCTTTTGGTCTTATTTTAATTACCCTACTTTGGGAAAGATGTGAAAGCCACGGAGATGGTAACTAAAAGATTCATCAATGTGATGCCGGTGATAAAAGGCTTTAGCTATGAAGATAGATAAGGGCCACTTCTCGCTGGAGCAGAGAAAATTAAGAGAACAAGTTCAGAAATGTGCAAAATGTTTAGAGTTTTGATAACACAAAAATGGAAAACTATTTTGAGTGGTTAGTGAGTTAGTAACTAGAGAATATGAGGGCAATTTTCCCCAGGTCCTTTAGGCACTAAAGAGCTTCCGAGCTGGTCAGGCTGAGGTATTGCATTGAATGACGGCTTAATTTGTTTTTAGTACAAGATGCCATCTTAATTGAAACATGTACTAAGAGCAGTTGTCTGAAAGATCATTAGGGGTTTGACTAACAACCAAGTTG
This sequence comes from Carcharodon carcharias, assembly GCF_017639515.1. Lineage (NCBI taxonomy): Eukaryota > Metazoa > Chordata > Chondrichthyes > Lamniformes > Lamnidae > Carcharodon > Carcharodon carcharias. The sequence goes on from NC_054469.1 coordinate 221,796,604, forward strand.
CCTTTTAGTGCTCGTTAAAGAGGCTGTATGGCATTTGGTGAATAGTGCTTTAATTAATGACCATTGCAAATAACGACCAGCTGAGCAGTAGTAAAGAAGTCGGTGCTGAGCATTTCCAGTGCTCCTCAAAGCCATGTCACCTTTTACCATTCACTTGCTGCATGAGATTTGAAGAGGATCATTGAAACACATAGGGACCATTTCTGGGACACTCCTAAAACTTTACCAATGCTACATCAATATTTATTCTGAAAATGTTCTAAGGATCTCACATAGAAAGAGGAGGCGTTGTGTTACTCTTGCATATTGGATACACTATGGGAGTCACCAGGAGAAAGGAAGTGCTTGATCATTGGCACTTGCTCGAGGTCCCTCTTGTCCAGCAGGAGAATGGGAGGAGGACATGACACCGGGCAGAGCAGCATTAGCTGCTGCAAAAAAGGCAGGAGGGCAAGGTTGGAGTCGTTACCCACCCCCCCCACCCCCCCCCCCCCCCCCCACCCCCCCCCACCCCCCACACCCATGGGTACAGGACATCCCTCCTCCTCTGGACCTCCTCCGCTAGCACCATGAGTGCTGTGCCTGTGAATCAGTATGCTTTCTCCCTTGGTCCTGGAACCACCCTGAAACCTGCTGGGGCTACCTGGCTACCCATCTTCAGCAGGAGATGCTGCTGCTTGCAAAGACTTAACATCAGGAGTACCTGATACTGATTTAACAACTGATGTAACTATAATGCAATGTCATATGACTGAATGACTGAAATCTGCTGGGAAGCGTAAGTAGTAGAGTAGCAGAGTACTGAGATGCACATAGATCAGTAAATAAACAAGATTGCCTTTACGAGTAAGTCTATGGTAGCATTCTTAGGGTAACAGGCAAACCTAAAACAAAAAATCCCATCTAGACCCCAAATCCAGGACGAAACACTGCTGTGCCAGGCTTCATGTCCTCCTCCCATTCTCCTGCAGACCAATAGGGAGGCCATGTAAACTGCTGCATGGAAACTGTGTCTAATCAGTGTTTGAGTGCTAAACCTGTCGGAGTCTGCTTTATCACCTCTGGGCATGTTTGAACCTTGAAATCATCATTGAGGCCCAAACTTGTTTGTTGAGATTAGACCTTCAAACAGATAGACCTTATTAGCATGGAAATCCACTTCACGCCCATTTTCATTCCCTCACCAAAATCACTCCCAAGAAATTTAAAATCATTCCAAAGTAATGAGGTTGGAACAAGTTATTTACACAGACCATGCAATACCTTACCAGGAGGTTTGGTGAAAGAAGGGTCCATAATAGCTTTTAAGATGAAACATAGGAACATAGGAAACAGGAGCAGGAGTAGGCCATTCAGCCCATCGAGCCTGCTTTTACCTCAACACCATCGCCTATCCTCATATCCATTGATATCTCTAACGCCCAGAAATCTATCAGTCTCTGTCTTGAACATTCTGAACGATTGAGCTTTCACAGCCCTCTGGGGTAGAAAATTCCAAAGATTCACCACCCCCGAGTGAAGAAATTTCTCCTCATCCCGGTCTTAAATGGCCTACCCCTTCTTCTGAGAACATGATGAAATAAATAAATATTTGAAAACATTTTTTAAAAAGGCGCAGAGAAAGTGCACAGCAATGAAACAAAGTGCATAGTCTTTCATAAAGCTGGCACAGTGGGACTAACCGCCTCTTTCTCTTGCAAAATTCTATGAACTTAGTTTGATTCATTCTCATTGAATAATAAATGAAAAAGGGAGCTTTAATAGTTCTGATTCCCTTTCAATGTGTTCATGACTCGAGTACAAAACTCCAGGCTGAAGCTCCAGTGCAGTTGTGAGAGAGTGCTGTCTTTCAGATGAGATGTTAATCTTTGGTCCCGGCTATCGTCTCAGGCGGGAGTAAGAGATGATAATATTTTGGGAATAGCAGATAAGTTATCCCGGGTTACCTGACCAATATTTTTCCCTCAATCAACATCAGATTATCTGGTTGTTATCACATCGCTGCTTGTGGGATTTTGCTGTGCATAAATTGTCTGCTACTTTTCTTACATTACATAAGACCATAAGGCTTAGGAGCAGGAGTAGGCCATTTGGTCCATCGAGTCTGCTCCACCATTCAGTGAGATAATGGCTGATCTGATAATCCTCAACTTCACTTTCCTGCCTTTTTCCCATAACCCTTGATTCCCTTACTGATTAAAAATCTGTCTATCTCAAAACAACCCAGCCTCTACAGCTCTCTGTGGTAAAGAATTCCACAGATTAACTGCCCTCTGAGAGAAGAAATTCCTCCTCATCTCTGTCTCATTGGGTGACCCCTTATCCTGAGATTATGCCCTCTGGTCTTAGACTCTCCCACAAGGGGAAAGGACCTCTCAACATCTACCCTGTCAAGCCCCCTAAGAATCTTACATGTTTCAATAAGGTCGCCTCTCATCTTCTAAACTCCAATGAGTACAGGCTAAACCTCTCCTCATAAGAAAATCCCTCCATACCCGGGATCAGCCTAGTGAACATTCTCTGGACTGCCTCGTGAGGCAGAATTTGCCCCCTGTCGGGGGGGATTGTGTGGGGGCAGGTGGGCACGAACCCGATCGGGTCTGCGCCGCCATTTTATGTGGGCGGGCCAATTAAGGCCTGCCCAGCGTGACACACACCTGGAAGCGCCGAGTGTTCCCTGTGCAAGTGGGAGGTGGGGGTGGGGGTGGGGGTGGGGGTTCCTTGAGTTGGGGCCTGCATGCTGGCGAAAGAGTGCAAAAATTTCCCTGAGGCACAGTGGTGCCTCAAGGAGATTATTTTAAATTTTAAACATTCTAAATAAAGAAATTAAAAACTTTTAAAACATGTCCCCTCATATGACACTGTCACATGAGCTGGAACATGTCAATGAATTTTTTTTTTAAATTATTCAATTTATAAACCCTTCATGAAACCTCCTCCCGCCCATGGATGAGGTTCCATGAAAAATGCGAAGGCCGCCTAGGCGCTTTGCCTGCCCCCCCACACCCTCCCCCCACCCCCCACCCCCCGTCACCCTTAAAGTTGACATAATTTATCAGTTCAGTTAGTTTTTAACAGACCTAAAAAAGGCCTTTGACAGTTTGTCAGGCATGCAGCCAACTTGGCTGTGCGCCCGCTGAACTGACAATCTAAATGACCCGCGGTGATGTCGGGACACAGGCCTGATGTCACCAACTGTCATTTTACACCTCGGCGAGTGGGCCCCGCCCCCGCTTGCTGACCCAAAAATTCTTCCCCATATATCTTTATGGAATATACCTTTCCTGTCATGAAGAGATAAGAACGTATATAATGTTATTGGAAATTATATTTTTTTTAAATAGAGGTCCAGTCTGCGTGTGTGTTAACTGGGTTAAAGCTAGCTAGTCTGGGTGTTTTGATATATAGTAGTTTTGAGATGTAAACAGTAAGGTAGATGGTACATTTGCATTTTGTTGAATAAACCATTCAAAGACTGTGGATGAAATCTTGCACCTAGCTAGGAATCACCAAGCAATGTATATATCTCTAATAAAATTGGTACTATGAAAGGGGTTCAAAGGGCCTGCTGACACAATGAGAATTTACATTCAAAGGGGAAGACTGGGTATAACAAAAAGGAATTTTGTGTGTGCATGTCAGAGGCATGTAACATGTAAGCCCATAAACCTACCCCTGTGTCTGCAAAGGAACACATTGAAAGGAACCTCATTTTGAATTTGGAAGGTGAAAATACTTTGCCCGGTGTCTGTTTAAGTCTATTGGTTATTGTTGCCTTTGTGGAGATTAATTTGGGAATTTGTTAAAAGTTATGATAGTAGTAATTTGTAGCCATGTGTATATGTTTAATTTGTTGTAAGTTAATAAATGTTTCATTTAGTTTGAAATAAAAATCTCTCGAGAACTGGTGGTCTTATTCCTGAATTTAGATCTGCATCTCAAAACATACCAATTGAAAATATAGGTTATGACAGTTGTTTAAAGTTTCCCTCTGGGATTTTTATTAACTCAGCCTTTACAAAATGCTGTGTCATAATATTGCTTAGATAAGGGGACCAAAACTGTTCACAGTGATCTAGATGTGATGTAACTTGTGCCTTATACAGTTTTAGCAAGACTTCCCTATTTTTATACTCCATTCCCTTTGAAATATAGGCCAACATTCCATTTGCTTTCCCTATTACCTGCTGAACGTGCATGCTAGCATTTTGGGTTTCATGCACAAGGACTCCCAAATCCCTCTGTGCTGCAGCTTTCTGCAGTCTTTCTCCATTAAATAATATTAATATTTGAATAATAAATAATTTAATAATATATGAAATAATATTTATTATAACACTTGACTACACTTCAAAAGTACTTCATTGGCTGTATAGCACTTTGGACATTCTGAGATAAAAGCAAAAAACCGCAGATGCTCAAAATCTGAAATAAAAACAAAAAAATGCTGGAAAAACTCAGCAGGTCTGGCAGCATCTGTGGAGAGAGAAACAAGAGTTAACATTTCGAGTCTGTATGACTCCTGTTCAGCTCTGAACAATTCCTTCTTTTTCTGTTTTATTTCACGTGTATAGTTGACTTTTGGATCAACCTGATCTGCTCTATTTTGCCTACTGTTTGCTAAGTTTATACAGTGGATTCTTCTTTAAAAAGTAAGCTCTATAAGAATGTGCTAAAGTACTTACCTTGTGGCATCGGAAGTTGCTGCGTTAAATCTCCATAAAATATCAAACAGTGTAATTAGATTGCAGGATCATTCAGGTCACTCTGTATTTGAAGCATAAACATGCCTGGCAACAAATCGTCAGTTATTTAGCCTGATGTGCATTATTAATGTACATTATCAATTTCTAAGGTGATAAACCTATTCAAAGCTACTAATTGCATTATTTTTGATTAATATAATTACACATTTGAATTGAAGGAGGTTACCTCCCTCGTTTCTGCTTTCTAATGGGGCAGATACTAATTCTATTAGAAGGGCCTCCTCTGGGAGGGTTAAATCACATCAGTTCCTTGTTGGGTAGAAATATTTCTGTGTTTAATTGGGCTGTTAATCACACAAACGGTGCAGGAGACACATTTAATTATTTGTTGTTTCATTACTGCTAAACAGACTATAATCACGATTTATATATTTACAGGAATAATCCAGAAGAATTGCTAAATCTGACACTGGATTAACCAATGACTATTTTTTTCTCCATCTTCACACCACAATCATCTATGAAACATTTGCTCTATGAAGAACACTAAGTGAATGTTTTTGAATTGAACAATTGAATCATTAACATTTCACCGTCAATAACACTGGGACACTGATGTTATTCTCAAATGTGCTACCAATACTGAATATGTTCTGATCCTTGCTTAATTCAGCAATGCTAAATACTGCTCGTGAACTGAAAAACAAGCAGTTTAACCAACAGCTAGGGGATGTATCTCACGCGTTGCTTCAATAAGTTTGTTATGACCAGTAAACTCCTTTTAACATTAGGTGGAAGTTTGGTTAAGTAGGAAACAGCAAAATTCAAATATTAATCTATCCATAATTAATACCAAAGACATTGGCCCAGAAATTCAGATATCCTGGGGGCGGGGCATCATACCCCAGTGGTGCCCCACAAGATGCATTGGGGGATCTGCCAAAAGTCCCCATGTAAGGGCTGGATGAATATTGCCCAGGAAGTTTCAACTTCTGATGGGCAGTTACCCTGCAGTGGGAACCATCCGATACACCGATTGAGATTGCAAACTTCTGATGGTTCCGTCTCTTTTAGCCGAGTAGTTACCCAGGAAGAGTTAGAAGGATTAAAACCACTTCTAAGTCCTGGGTATAGCACTGACCCACCCCGACCCTCTACTGAACCCCCACCCCCCCCATTAATCCCCTGTACTAATCATAGTTCTGATAAATTAGGACTGTAGCTTTAAGAATAATCCTGCGTAGTAAGATCACATGATCTGTGTAAACCAATGAGTTAGCAGCATGGAGAATCTCTAGGGGAGAGTTCTTTTTTAGTTGTAGAGTTAGACGCACACATGTAGTTGCTGCTGCTGTCTTGTAAATAAAGTTCAATCTTTACACCAAGAAAAGTTGCCTGGAAAATCAACTCGATAACAAACTGGCGATGAGGAAATATCAGATCCAGAACTGTCTCTCGATCAGCCATTGTGAGTATCTAAGATAATTAGAAAGAAAGGAAGATATACTCATCTGAGATGCCACAGTTTGGCAGAATCAATCCCTTTGAACCAGCCACAGAGGACTGGTCTCGGTATACAGAATGCCTTGCATTCTACTTTCGAGCCATTGAAATCACGGTGGAGGAAAAGAGGAGAACGACTTTCTTGAGCATTTGTGGGAGCAAAACCTACAGTTTAATTCTAAACTTGACAGCTCCCAGCGCCCCAAATTTAAAGACTTTCAGTAAATTAGTAAACCTCATTAAGGGACATTTTCAACCCAAGCCCTCAGTCACCATGCATAGATTCAGGTTTAATTCATGGAATAGAGCCCCGGGAGAGACAATTGCTACCTACGTGGTGAAATAAAACAACAAGTGGAATATTGTGATTTTGGTGAAGCCCTGAATGATGTGCTCAGGGATTGTTTGGTACGTGGTGTGCGAGGAGACGCTTTTCAGTGAAGATTGCTGGCTGAAGTGGATCTTGATTTTAAGAAATTGTTAGAAACAGTGCTGGCGATGGAAAGCACTGTAAGGGATTCACAGGCGATTCAAGGTGCACAAAATGGCGCCGCTCTCCTAGTCGGGTGGGAACAGTCAGCCGAAAGTGGGGTGAAAAGCTGGGACACCTCCTCAAAGCGGAAAACAGCCCCCGCTGACTGAAAATTTAGAGGAAACAGCTTAGCAGCAAATTCGAAAACTAATTTTTGTTGACGTGGAAACAATCATACATACTCAAAAGTGAACAGATAGTGAAACATTGCAAAGTGAGATTTAAACAGGCTCCCAGGCAACAAACGAAATCCAATGAAGTTTATAGTGTGGAAGAGCCAAAAACAACCAATTCTGACATTTATTCCTTACGCAACATGAAAGTTGGGAAGACAGAGCCAATTACTGTCACATTGTAAGTGAATGGTAAACCCATTAAAATGGAAGTGGACACGGGTGCTTCTACCACAGTAACAGGAAAACACACTTTCAGATATTTAATTAAAGGTGCTCAACAATTAAATTTGGAACCAACCTCTGCCAAGTTGAAAATGTGCACAGGTGAAGAAATCCAGATAAAAGCGATCACCAGAGTAACTGTTTATTATGGACATCAAGCAGCACATCTACCAGTGATGGTGGTAGAAGGTGAAGGACCAAGTCTTCTAGGTCATGATTGGTTGAAAGCGATTAAATTAAACTGGTCTGAAATCTTCCAGTTGTGAGCAGGGGGACTGCCAGAACTGCTAAAAAAAAATTATACTATCTTCAAGGATGAACTGGGACAAAGCCAAGGCCTACAGGCCAAGATTTACGCGGACCCAGAGGCAACTCCTCACTTCTTGAAAGCCATACGCCCTGGGAGAGAAGGTTGACGCTGAGTTGAACCAGCTAGTGAGGCTGCGTGTAAAAACAGTTCAGTTCTCAGAGTGGCCAGCACCCATAGTCCCTGGCCTTAAACCAGGCCAGACCATCTGGATCTCTGGGGACTATAAACTAATGGTCAACAAAGCAGCCAAACTGGACAGGTGCCCTCTATGCCAAACTAGCGGGAGGGTCAACGTATACAAAGCTTGACATGAGTCACCCGTATCAGCCACTGGAACTGGATGATGCCTTCCGAGAATTTGTGAATATAAACACCAAGAAAGGGTTATATCAATATACACGCCTGCTCTTCTGTGTTTTCTCAGACTGTGCCATTTTTCAGAGGGTGATGGAAAGCTTGCGACAAGGATTACCTCAATCTGTGGTCTACCTGGATGGTGCACTGATAACTGGATTCACAGAAAAGGAACACTTGGCTAATCTAGAGGAAGTCCTGGCATGATTTTTAGAAGCAGGAGTAAGCCTAAAGAAGGGAAAATGCACTTTTCAGGTTAATCAAGTTGTTTTTCTGGGTCACCGGATAGATGTCCAAGGGTTACACCCTGTTGAAGAGAAGGTTAAAGCAATCAGAGAGGCACCTGCACGTAAGAACTTCTCTCAACCTAAATCATTTTTAAGGATGGTAAATTATTATGGCTGATTTCTACCAAATTTATCATTAGTTCTAGTCCCTCTACATTCACTGCTAAAGAAAAACCAGCATTGGGATTGGAAGTCACCCCAAGAAGAAGACTTCATGAAAGTAAAACAGCTCTTGCACTCTTCAAATGTGTTAGTGCATTACAACCTGACAAAGGAATTGGTGCTAACCTGCAACACGTCCCCCTATAGGGTGGGAGCGGTACTACCTCACAAGATGGACAACGGTACAGAGAGGCCGATACTATCCAGGACGCTTACCACAGCTGAAAAAGGTTTTTCTCAGATCGAAAAGGAAAGTCTGTCGGTTATTTTGGGTGTAAAAAAATCCCACCAATACTTGCGCGGGTGACATTTCATGATAGTATCAGAACACAAATCACTTTTGGGTCTGTTTAGCGAGGAAAAGGCTATACCTCCCATAGCTCCTGCACGAATACAAAGATGGGCCATAATTTTAGTGGCATAGGAATGGTGCTTTGTGCATCAACCAAGGATTCATATAGCAAATGCCAATCTCCTAGGTCGCCTTCCTTTGCAAGAGAACAATGGAGCCCTCAAGAAGGACCATACAGACTCGAAACGTTGATTCTGTTTCTCTCTCCACTGATGCTGTCAGACCTGCTGAGTTTTTCCAGCATTTTCTGTTTTTATTTCAGATTTCCAGCATTCACTGTATTTTGATTTTATCCCCAAGAACACGTATTCGTGATGAATTTCCTAGATTCCTCACCATTTATGTGCCAGGCAGATAAGAAACTGGACGAATTGTGATCCAGTCCTGTCTCGAGTGAGAGACCAAGTGTTACATGCTTGGTCCCAGGAACCAGTTTCTGATGAATTGAGGCGATTTTTCAACCAAAGAGACAGGATGAACAGTCAAGATGGTATTCTATTATAGGGTGCACGAGTAGTAGTTCCTTCACAAGGAAAGAAACCACTCTTAGTAGAGCTATAGGGTGCCCGTCCAGGAATCTCATGAGTGAAGGCGATAGCACAAAGTTATCTTTGGCGGCCGGGGATGGACGGTGATATTGTCAACATGGTAAAATACTGTGTGCAATGTCAACAGCTACAAAGGTTGCCAGTGGCACCCCCATTACACTCGTGGGAGTGGCCTGATAGACCCTGGATGAGATTGCACATAGATTATTCCAGTCCTTTCCTTGGAACTATGTTACTACTGATTATAGATGCTCATTCCAAGTGGTTAGATGTTTCTGAGGTAAAGTCCCCAATATCAGGCGCTACTACAGAAAAACTGCGCCAAAGCTTCACCATCCATAGATTGCCAGAGGTAATCATGTCAGATAATGGTACTGTGTTTATGAGCGCTGAGTTTCAATGGTTTGTCATCCTCGATGGTATCAACCACATAAAGTTTGCACCGTACCATCTGTCATCTAACGAACTGGTGGAAAGAGACGTACAAACTTTTAAGGCAGGAATGAAAAAGTTAACAGGTGAATCATTGGTAATTAAACTTGCTTGTTTCCTATTTCACTACAGAACAGCCCACACACTACAACAGGTATAACAACTGCAGAATTACTGATAAGGTGCTGTCTTCGAACAAGGCTGAGCCTGATACTTCCCAATTTAGAGAGGAAGGTGGAGAAAAGTCAAGGGAACCAAAATGCGATTTGATTTCCATAATTGTCAGCAACAATTTACTGTTGGACAAGCAGTGTGTGTAAGGAATTTCGGTGGAGGACCGAAGTAGTTACCTGGTAAACTAAGCTGTGACCGGACCATTGTCGTAACATGTGGAAGTGGAGGGCCAGATCACCTGTAAGAAGAAGGGAGACATCCCATCAAAATGATGTTCCACCTGTAACCATTGCTGAACCTATGGTTCCTGTTGAAGTTGCACAACCAAGGCAGGCATGCCCAATGTCTCTGTTGGTGTGGAAAACACTGAACTGCCTGTGCCTAATGAGGTACCTGATGTTAATGCGGTTCCAGAGAATGTGGTTCCTGCAAAAGAATTGGAAGTCGTGGAGCTACGATATTCCACACAGATCAGGAAACCACCTGAAAGACTGAACTTGCAATTTCATGACCTGTGTAAATATTGTAATGTCATGAGATACATATCCTTGTAAATACAAAATGTACAGAACATTTACAGGGGGAGGAATGTAATAATTATAGTTCTGATAAACGTAGGACTGTAGCTTTAAGAATAAACCTGTGTTGTAAAATCATATTATCTGTGTAAACCAATGAGTTAGCAGCATGGGGAACCTCTAGGAGAGAGTTCTTCTTTAGTTAGAGTTAGATGCACATCTGTAATTGCTGCTGCTGCTGTCTAATAAATAAAGGTCAATGTTTTCACCAAGAAAAATTACCTGGAAAATCAACTCTAACAACACCCCTCACCCCCCTGACCAATCCCCCAACCCTCGACTATCCTCTGGAACCTCCAACTATACCCCCACTCCCCTGACTACCATTCCAACTCCTCAACTATCTTCACGACCCCCCCAAATATCTCCCTCCCCTGAATACCTCCCACTGCCCTGACTACCCTACTGACAACACTTCACCCCCCCACCCCTGACTAGCCATCCAACCCCCTGACTACCCTCCCAACCCCCTGGCCCCGCAATCCCCCAAACCCTCGACTACCCTCCCAATCCCCTGACCATCCTCTGACATCCCAACTACTACTCCCCGACTATCCCCTGACACCCACCTGACTACAACTCCGCATCCTCCCCCAACCACCCACTCAATGCACTGATTGCTCCCAAGCCCTGCTTACCCTCCCGAACCACCGACTACCTCCCCAAACCCCTACTATATATCACTCCCCCTCAATTACCTTCCCACCACCCCCCCCAACTACCCCCACTGACCCATCCTACCCACACCCCCAGCCCATCCTACCCACCCACTCCCCTCCCCCAGAGTCATGCCATTGCTTTTCAAAATGAAAAATGAATAGCGTCACCAAAGGCATTCCACAAAGGTTGCAAGATGAGACAAAAATAAACAAAATGCTTGCTATAAGTTTGAACTTTGAAGCTGCAATATTGAACATCACTTTCTTTTTCACTTTGGGATAGATTTAACTTTGACTGCTGGGTGGAATTTTGCCATTAAGTGCGACATCTGCCCCTTATACTCACTTGAATTCCTTTCCCTTTGACTTAACCATCAGCCCTGTTTTAGTTGGTAGCTGACTCATCCCTGAATCAGAAGGTATAGATTCAAATTCCACTGCGTGGACTCTGGCACAAAATCTGGACCAGCAGCCCCAGTGCAATACGGCCGGAGTGCAGCGCTGTCAGAGATGCCATCTTTGGTATGAGGCTCTAAATGGTCTCATCTACTCTCTTAGGTGGAAGCAAAAGATCCCATAGTCACTATTCGAAGAAGAGCAGGGAGGTTCTGTCCCAGTATCCTGGGTCCAATATTTGTCCATTTACTTCACCAACAAAACAGATGACCGTCATTATCACATTGCTGATTGTGGGAGCTTGCTGTGCGCAGATAAGTGATAAGTGCTACATTTCGTACATTACAATATTAGCTCTAGAATGCTTTGGACTGACCTGAGACCATGAAAGGCAGTATCTAAATGCAAGTCTTCCTTCCTTCCTTCCTTTTACAATGAGAAGGACAAGATGTATAGCCTGCTGGCAACCCATTAACCAACTTCTTTCTGCATAGCTGTGCAAGTTAAAATTTAACCCTTTAAAGTGAAACAAGAAACACTGTCCAATACCATGCTATGTAAATGTGTGCAAAAGACCTCCAACGCATCACAATCTTGAGGAATTGACACACCGCTCAGACTGGAAACAGGCACTGTCCTGACTATTCCTGAAGACTGGCTTTCAGATTGAGCTGCACACAGCAGGTATACAGGGATTTGTCGAGGTTGGAAGAGCCAAATGGCAAATACTGCCGAGTGCTCTGTCTTTTCCATCGCATGGTGCACTTGAATGTGACCAGAACATGCAGATATTTTTTTTTTTATTACACAAGCAATTCCTTGTTCCTGGCCTTTCCAGGTCTATCATGCAGCTTCTGAAAAGCTAACGCGATGTGGAAAGACAAACACCTGCCCAACTTATCCCTTTCTACTTCACCAACATGTTGTCAGTGGTAGGTTGGTGGAGGATCCCGCAAAACATGGACTCCTCTTTTCAATCCTGAAAGGGCGGTGCAAGAAGAGTCAATTGTAACTTTTAAAAAGGGAATTGGAAACACACTTGAAAAGGGAGAAAAAAATGCAGGGTGATGGGGCTGAAGAAGAGGAGTGGGACTAATTGGAAAGCTCCTTCAGAGAACAATGGAGCGCATATCCCCCTTCTGTGCTGTATCCATCTAAGATTCTAATCCTCATCAAATGATAAAAGTTCTAATTTATTTACTTCAGGAATTTTTACATTATGCACATTTTTCATTATTTACAGAGAATATTGGACATGTACAAATGGAAAATTTTAATGAAAGTAACTGAATAATATTCATCATTGGTTAGTAAATGCATTTGTAAAAAAATAAAATTATTAGTTTTATTACTTAAGAAATTCTAGTGTCCAGCCAAGGCCGTTCCTTTGCCTGGAGGACTATAGGAACACTGTCAATATTTTTCAAATGTCTTATTACTTTCATTGGCGTATCAAAGACATGTTCTAATCACCTACTGATTTCTTTCCTATAAGACATTCAAGGTACTAATTTGGCAACCTTATGGATTAGATGCTAGCATGACGCCAATTATTCAAATTAAGCCGAGAACGCTAGAATAATAATCTTCCAGTCCTCTAGCTACGTGGATCTCAGCTGATATGAAGTGCCAAGCTGGTTTGTTCTCTAACTGAAATTTCTAATGCCCATTTACAAACACACATATATTTCACAATAGCATCACGATAAGAACCCAGTGAATTGTTAATTGTGCCTTCTAATAACTTCATTAAACATATTATTAGAAGACCCAGTATTTTTAAATGTTTAGTCTGGGCATGGTCTTAATATTTTTTCCCTACAGCTATGGAACTGAATTTTTAGGCCCCCAGTGGGCGGTGAGAATGAAGATGGGAGGACATGTAAATTTGTGCCTCTGGTCCATTCCACCCCTGGGCCATTTTCCGAGAGGCAGAATGTGGGGGTATGTGGGAGGGAGTGGAAGTCATGGTGAGTGTGGCAGGGCTATCTGTCCACAGGCAGTGGATAGCCCAGAAGGGAAAAACAGTTCGGACCAGTATTCTTATTTCCCGGCTTTTACTTCTTTTTCATCCTGGGATCCAACTGATCTTGTTGAAGGCCTTTTGATGGAGGGGAACTGTGTAGTTGCTTGGAGATGGCCTCTCAGCAGCAGACAGGGGGCCCAGTGCTCCAGGCAGGCTTTGAGGCCCTCCCCATCTGCTGACTTGCCTTCAGCAAGAGGTCACCTCCATAATGTGGATCCAGCTGCTGAAGTCATTTTTTAATTTAAAGTTTAAAAAGTTTGAGAGAGGCTGCCTCTATCTTGAGGTGCACTGTCCCTCACTGACCTGAGAGGCAGCCTGCTGCTTCTTCAGTGCTAGAGATCCTCCAGCTTTGAGAACATGCCCACTATCCTTATTTGGATGGCAGGCCCACACTCTGGCCATCAATTGGCCAGTTCAGGGAAAATTACACTGAGTGCTCTGATCCCCCACACAGTGTAGGTTTCTAAAACACATCTGGTTGTGACAACATGGTTCAGAAACCTAGAAAGCTTCTGGCCACCTCCAACAAGGAAGAATCTAAACATTTCCTCTTGAAATTCAATGGCATTACCATTGCTGAATCCCCCACTAACAGCTTCATAGGGTTACCACTGATCAGAAACTGAACTGGACCAGCATTATAAATACCGTAGCTACAAAAGCAGGACAGAGGATGGAAATTCTGCAGAGAGTAACCCACCTCCTGACTCCCCAAAGCCTGTCCACTATCTGCAAGACACAAGTCAGGAGTGTGATGGAATACTCTCCACTTGTCTGGATGAGTGCAGCTCCAACAACACTCAAGAAGCTTGACACCATCCAGGCAAAGCAACCTATTTGATTGGCACCCCATCCACCACCTTAAACATTCACCCCCTCCATCATCGACGAACAGTGGTAACAGTGTGTCATCTACAAGATGCACTGCAGCAACTCACCAAGGCTCCTTAGGCAGCACCTTCCAAACTCGTAACCTCTACAAACTGGAAGGACAAGGGCAGCTGATACATGGCAACAACACCACCTGGAGGTTCCCTTCCAAGCTACACACCATCCTAACTTGAAAATATATTGTCGTTCCTTCACTGTCGTTGGATCAAAATCCTGGAACTCCCTCCCTAACAGCACTGTGGGTGTACCTACATTACGTGGGCTGCAGAGGTTCAAGAGGGCAGCTCACCACCACCTTCTCAAGGGCAATTAGGGATGGGCAATAAATGCTGGCCTAGCCACTGACACCTATATCTTGTAAACAAATAAATTTAAAAATTCGTCTTGCCTATGATTTTGTACACTAAACTCAGAATATGGGGCTGGATATTATGTGCCCATACCAGGTGTGTTTTTGGCTGGGGGGGGTGCAAGTAAATAGGGCAGGTGTCCAACCAACCACATTCCCGCCCATCCTTGAGCTCACCCCAATACTGTAGGTGGGCGGGTGCCAAAATCAACTGACCAAATATGTAAATAAGTAATTAAGGGCCAACCGAGCTTGTTAACAAGCCAATTGACCTGATAATACACTGCCCACAACACAAAATGGTTAGTGTGGGCAGTCGAGCAGGAGTGGGTAAGCTGCTTTTGTAAAAATGTTTTTAAAAGGGTGGGAGTAAGGGTGGGTGTTATCTTTGGGAGTACCCTTTGCACATAGGAGTGCAGTCACCCCCCACCACTAAGATGGTACCTACCTGCCTGCTCTTCAAAGCCCTCTACCCCAAGTCCTCCAACCCCCTCCCTAAGCTGACCAAACCCTCCCTGCCCAACACTACGGACTTACCTCACTCTAGGATTCATTGGACTTTCTTGGGAGTGGTTATAGTTCCAGCAGGGCCTACTAGTGAACTCCTGGAGCTGCTGGGACTGCTGGAGATGCTGGCCAATCTGATTGGCCAGTAGATCCTGAGGACGTGACTTCCTGCCCAGTGAGGGGCAGAATCCCACTCTCCGCCAGTGTAGCCTGCCTGCAGTGTGTTCTGGCTGCAGCAACATCTGGTATGAAGTGATCCAGCTTCCAGCGGACTTTCGCTCTGAGAGGGTGAGCTGTCCAGCCCCCCACCCTACCCGCGCCCCCCCCCCACCCCCCACCACCCAACCTGCCCCCCCACACCCCCCCCCCCACCCCCCCGCCTCCCCGACCCCTTCACCTACCACCACCCCCCCTACCCCGCTGTAAAGTGCAGCCCACGCAGTTTGGGCATGTTGAATCTATTCACTTTTCCAGAATGCATGAGGATTATTCTAAAGCCGAGCTGTTGGAATATCTTCCTTTAGCTTCTAGCAGTTCCTGTTTAGTTCCTTCCTTCTTTCATCCTTCAGCCTTCCCCATGTTACGTGGAGTTGCCACAATGCTGGTTGATCACCCTTCAGAGCAGCCATCGTTACTCTTGTGATTGGATGGGTGTTTTTGGAGCCAGGAGCACTTCCTGTTACTAACCCTCTCCATTAATTTCTCTTTAGTTGTTTCTTCAAGTTATTTGAAGAGGAACTTGAGGACAAAGTTTGAAATCTTCATGAGGTTGGTGTATATATTTTGTGTATATTTGTACGTGAGAGTATATGAAAAGAAATAAAGACTTGCATTTTTCACAAACTCAGGTGTTCCAAACTGCTTTAAAGCTGATAAACTCCTTCCTTTGAACTATAGGCATTGCTGTAATGTAGGGAAGGTAGCAGCTAATTAGGGCACAGCATGGTTCCATAAACAGCAATGTGATAATGACCAGAAAATCTGTTTTTGTAATGTTGATTAAGGGATACGTATTGGTCAGGGCACCAGAAGTAACTCTCCTGCTCTTCTTCAAAACGTTGCCGTGCGATCTCTCTCCCACCTCCTAAGACGGCTGACAGAGCCTTGGTTTAACATTTCATCTGAAAGACAGCAACACTGGTGGTGCAGCACTCCCTCAGTACTGACCTTGGATTGTCAGCCCGGACTTTTGTGCTCAGGTTTGTGGAGTGGGAAAACCACTCCATGCTGAAGGCAACTTCATCTTTAGCTGTCATGTTTGTGGCAAGTGGGAGAGAGTTGGACTGGACCCCATTTGAATATGGTAGAGTATCGTATACAAGATCGAACCTGTTCACACCTGACATGCTTCACACATGCAATTTACAGAAGGTGTCACTGCTTGCATGGCGAGGAGGAGTGGAAACCTTTGTTCATTTCTTCATTCCCTGAACAAGGAGAAACACACAGGCCAGCTTCTGTATCTCTACTCTGGCTTAGGCTGAAAACATCAATTCAGCCATGACCAGCAATTGAACCTCAGATCAACATGCTCTGCTTGGTTCAATGGATGACATGTTTACAAAATGTACTTCAGTTTTAAAGTGTTTTCTCTTTCAGTTCTTTCTTCATGAATATCAGAGAAAACAACTACACAGCAACATTTACAACAGAGTGGTGGTATTGTGGAGGTGGTATATCTTACATTTTTAACTTAACCCTTAAGTCCAGAAATGGTTAGCTTGTAAAGTGACCAGCCATGTGATGATTTCTCTGCAATGGAAATACAATTTTTCCAAATTAACGGATGCTATCAAAGCGCCCATCAACTAAGGATATATAACTGAGGTCCAGAGCTTGGCAGGAGCTGAAGCAAATCCTACACCAACTAATTTGTGTTGAGGATGCTGTGCCTGGATACATTCCGTGCTTGCTTAACCCATGAGTCTTTAATTCCAACATGTGTTTATTGTTGTGAATTCTACATTATATTCCACAGGAAATAACACACTTTTGACAATGGCGTCTGTTTACAACTGAAATAAACCATTTATAGTGTAGCTTTGAGGATTAGCCCTTAGCTTAATAGTTTACCCAGATCCATTGTAGTGCCTATATTGGAAAGATTGCTGTTAATATTCTCCTTCTTGGCTCTCTAGTTATTGTCAGCTGGGTATTTAGAGATAGACTGAGCCCAGTTGGTATTTTTGAAAATGTCATTAGGGATTTAGCGATTCTCACTGGAGGAACCCATCACACAGTTTTTGATGAAAAATAGGTCATATTTGAGCATAAACCACAAGCAATACCCAAAAGAAGAATATATCCCACAAGACACAGAAAAATAAAGCTGGTGCAACATAAAGAGAAACTGAGCTAATTTATTTTCTGGCCATATCGATATGAGAAAAGACGGAAGTTTGGTTTAGTCTCATTTGTGTTTCCTTAATTCTAGGCAATGCACATTTTACAGAAATAACTACCTTTTGTTAATATTTCCCAGTATTTTCATTCATTATTAATGTCCTACCTGTCACCACTCACAAAAGTAAACAGCGACAAAACAGCACTGGTTCCAGTCACTGTTTTATGCAATATATGAATATAACAATTCGCTAATATTTAGTCAGCGCACATGCAATAGACCAAATGGCCTCTTTCTGCTCTGTAACCATTTTAAGGGCGGAGTTTTCCAGTCCCTCCAGCAGTGGAGTATCATGGCAGGTGGAGTGGGGAAATTCAGAGTGCGATCAAAAGTCTGTTTCCCGCTGGTGCAAAAATAGTTTTCAATTTTCCGTTCTTGAGTTTCACGGTGCCTCCATATCAGCTGGCCATGCTGGCAGCTAATTAGAACAGCATGAATCACGACCAGATGTGACAGATGTGCACCTCGCGAATGGCACTTCACTCACGGACATGAGGTTTGTGTGCGCAGCGCTCGCCAACCTTTCAGCGCGCTGCGTTTGCATCTGCTCTGACTCCGCGCCAAGGCTGCTCAGGCAAGACCAGCAGGAAGAGTGGGTGGGGGTGTTTGAAGGCAAAGGCTTGACTAAGGGTGGGGGTGAGATGAGACAGTGGCAAGGGAAAGGAAGGGGCTGGAAGACAAAGGCTTGACTGGAAGTGTGGGTGTGAATGGAGCCCGGAGCCCAGGGGGAAGGGGAGGACACAGGTACATGACTTTGAGGGGCAGAGGTGCATGACCTAGGAAGGGGGTGGATGGAGACACATAACTTGGGGGAGAAAGACTGGGGAAGGGGTGGACAGTGACACATGGCTGAGGAGAGGGGGCCAATTAGTTGGGGCCAGAAAGATGAGGCAGTCCTGGGCAATTGTGCACCATGTTATAAGGTTGTGTTTGGCACATATGACCCCATCCCAGTCCAGAAAGGAGGGGGGACTGCCCACCCTGTGTCAGACCAGCATGGCATGATCAGACCCTCACACACGTTGGCCCTGGAGGGTTGGTAGCTTGGTCCTGGGCCACAGATGGCACAGCCACAGTTAGCGGAGGCATCTGCAGCCCGTAGATGGGGAACAGATAATAGGGCTGGTGGGGGGCTGGTGGTGGCACTCGATGGTCTCATTGGGGTTTCTCGGAACCTGACTATGCATTGGGCATCGAGGTGGGGAGGGGTCAGGACAACATGGGGAACTGGGACTTCCACAGAAAACGATTCAGTGAGGACAGGAATATCAACAACAATCATGATGGAATCCAGGATTAGGAGGGGAGGAAGGGAAATGATCGGAGGGAGGGAAAATTGTACATGATGCTCTTCCAGGATGATTCGAGGGACTTGGACAGTCACGGTGCAGGGGAGGGAGGGAGTTGGGAACTGGTCCCACAATAGGAGCGGAGCAGCACCATCTTGCCAGTCGATGCAATGATAAAGTTCAAAAATAACCTAGGAAACAGATCACCAAGGGAGGGGCCTGAGGGCCTGTGGGAGGAGTCAACCACTGCACTTTTGGGCTGATTAAAAGGGCACCCTAATAATTTCCACTTCAGGACATGGAGAGCGAGGCTCAGCTGAGACATGTTAGGAAGACTCAAATGCCAATTAAAGGATTTGGGTACCTTAACTTGTGGTGTGCATTCGTGTGGAGGAACAATTGAGGCTTGGGGCCAAAGGTTGATTTGAGTTTGATTGACCATTTGTCTCTCTCTAAGAAATGTGGAAAGGACAAGGATCCAACTGTAAAGGGGCATCGGCTAACATGCATAAGCAAAATGTTCCAAATATCTCTACACAACACAGCCGATAAGTTCAGGCTTTGTACACCTCAACGGTTATAGTCATTACATTAGCGCAAGGTTGGGCTCTAGTCTAATCCAAGGGAATCAGCCTGACGGTGGCCTGACTGCGGCTGCTGGCACCTGGCCATGCTCATCCAGATCCTACCCGCTTTGTGAAGCTGCAGTCATGCCTGGAGCATTTGGTGGGGGATGGGAGGGGGCGGGTACAATGTGAGGGGTGCTTCCAGTGATCCTCAAGGCTGTGTGACAGCTGCAAGGGATGCTTGGAATGTGGGCTTCACAATCACTCCCCAGCTTGACACTGGAAGGTGATTATTGCGGGGTCCTGTTCAATTATGTCCAGTGTCCTGCAGAGATGAGGTGGAGTGTTGAACGGATGGAGCAAGCAATGCTGCCTTTTTCATGGCTGCAGAGGAGCAGAAGGGTCCGCTGCTATCAGACAGGGCAAAGGGAAGAGCCTCTCCCTGAGGAACATGGGGCAGCGAGGCCCCATCAAGACACAGAAGCTGAGGAGGAGAGACCAACCTTTGGCTCAAACAAGGGTGCACCGAAGATGCTTCTCATAGCTACAGATGAGCGAGAGACAGTTCCATAGATGCCTTAGCTTGTCAAGGCATGTGGCGGTTCACATCGGCCACATTCTTTGGGATGAGTCGATGTTGCATGGCCTGAGAGACCAACAATTGTCAGTGGCTCTGACGGTGACCACTGTGCGTAGTTGTTTTGTGAGTTGCTTATTCCGGGACTCCACCAGGGGATGTAATATTCTGCAGGATATTACAATCCTCCACCCATACATGCATCTGAGAGGTCACCAACACCCTCTTCAGTAAGACACACAATTATGTCCAATTATCCCTGGATGAAACCAGCCAGGCTGCCAGAGTAATGGGACTTGCAGCAATCTCCAGATTCCCACAAGCGCAGGGTGCCACCGACTGCCTGTGGCTTTGAGAGCTCCCTGGCAGCAGCCACTGTGATTCATCAACACAAAAAATTTCCATTTTCTCAAGGTCCAGCTGATCTGTAACCACCAGAAGCAGATTATACAGGTCTGCGTGTGATACCCTGTGAGAGCTGGGAGCTCACGTGACTCTTACACCTTGAGTAATTGGCAGGGGCCACGGATCTTTGAGAGTCCTCAGCACTCCCTGGGTTGGCTCATCGGTGAACGCAAAATACATGACTAATGACACCCGTTCAGGAGGCCAAGAAGTGCTTCAGAGGAGAGGTACAACGTTCTGCAATAGGCTCCTCGATTGAGCAAACCATTGGCATGCTGAAGATGTGTTTCAGATGTCTGGACCATTCAGCTTGCGCTCTCCAGTTCTCTCCCCAAAGGGTTTCCCACATCTCTGTTCCTTGCTGTGCCCTATACAACCTGATGCTCCAAAAGGGGGATGAGTTGCCAGAAGGAGAGTTGGAGGAGCTGTACTTTTCCTCTGATGAGGAGGATGTCAGGAGGCATGAGCTCAGTGAGGGTGAGGAAGTTGAGGCCATAGAGGAAGAGGCCATAATAAGGGCCAGACGCAGCATCCCATGAGATCCTTATAGCCACAAGGTTCCAAAGCAATGATGGCGACTCGCTCATAAGCATCTCTTTTACCTGTGCCCTCTATGAAGGCTCAACATTAACACCTCCTTTCATATCCTCAGCAGTTCAAGAAGGACATCAATCTCAGAAAGAGTAGTTACAATCTTGAGTGCTGATGGCCTCATCCTTGGAAGGTGAGGCAGCCTCTGTAGAATGTGGCCGTTCTGTTATGAGATAAGAACTCCACCAGCACGCACTGGGAAGAAATTAGACATAGTGCAGTCTGTTCAAGCAACACAATAATATTTCACTGCCTATGGCAGCCTTTAGGAGATAGGAGCAGCATTGAAAAGCTCAGTGCACTCGTGGCAGTATGCCTGGAGCATTGCAAGGTGCCTCAAGGAGGATCATCATCAATCACTGGTTGTCGCCTTAACGTCTGTGGTCTTATCCGAATCTGGACTGCACCATTTTTCCACAGACCATCCCTCTTGCAAGAATAATGTTCGCCAGATTTAGGGTGCAGTGGTCTGTCACTCTTAGTCATGGATGCAAGTCTGCGAATCAGGTCACCTTTGTGTGGCCACGGAGAGCTTCAGCAGCACCGTCGTTTTATCACTCTCAAGCATTCATGACCCAACCATTGTGTGGAGCTTCCCAAGCTCCTGTCCAGCATTGCCTTGGCATCTGTGGCCCCGAAAATGCTGACACTGCATTTAGACATTAATTAGTATTTTTGTTCCTAATAAAGATGTAGTGGAGTTCACTCTGAGCCCATTTGAGGCCTCCACATTTTCATTCCAGCAGTTTCAGATATACACAAGGGAAGCTGGCACACTGATTACATTGTCCTGATCAGATTAGCATGTCGATTGCCCTTCGGAGAGCTGGCTCAGGGGTTATGTCAAGCCACATTAGCCAGACCTTCAGGTCCAGGGCACTATCCTCCCGTTTAATGGTCAGGCTTCTGGGATCTTGACACGCACCTCGGATCTCACATAGTCATGGCCGTCTTCCAGACATTTCAGGAGTCACCATGGGCTAGCTGGGTCCAAAGCTCTGCATCAAACAGGTGGAGATCAGGGACTACTATAGGGGTGATGTTCAGCTGTTTGTGTGGTCATGACATCACATTACAGGCTGCCATGAACTCCTAAGATCTCCGACTATCACTTGAATTGTAACCCACACTCCAAGCCTGACAGACTTTACAGGGACAAAAACAGAAAATGCTGGAAAATCTCAGCAGGCCTAATAGCATCTGTGGGGAGAAAAACAGAGTTAACATTTCGAGTCCATGTGACTCTTCTTTAGAGCTTTGAAGCAGAGTCACACGGACTCGAAATGTTAACTCTGTTTTTCTCCCCACAGATGCTGTTGGACATGCTGAGTTTTTCCAGCATTTTCTGTTTTTGTTTCAGATTTCCAACATCCACAGTACTTTGCTTTTATCTTAGACATTACAGGGAGGCCATTGAAAGATGCACCGAGTTATGCGGGTCACCATTAAAACCTATCAGATCCACATAGACCAGTCTTCAGTGCAGCAGCATCAGGAGGAGAAAGCAAACTGCAAAACCTATACTCATCAGGCCACATGATATGATTCCCCGATGCCAGTCAAAGATGTGCATTGCCCAACCACCATGTTGATAGAGCAAGAGGCTTTGTTTATGTCGCTGCTGTGGATATAAAGGCAATACACTGCACTGAGATTGTGTGAGACACCAGAGACTTGAAGCACACCGTGAGAGATATGTGAAGTGGGAGCTGGTGGGTGGGGGGGGGGCGGGGGGTGGGGGGTGATGCACCAGCATAACCTCAGAGCATTGCATCAGATAGAAGAGCCATTCATAAGATGATAATTTCAGAGAAACACGGTATATTTACAGATGTGCAAAGTATATGCAGTTAGTGAATACCTGTGCCACCCTTTGTGCTCTCAAACTTCCTTAATTTTTCTTATCCCACCGCTACGTCTAGGTTCTTCCCTGACATCCACAGAAAAGGTGGAGGCAGCCCGTTGATTGCTACACCCTGTTATCCGCGATGACCTTGGCAGAAGTGCTCTGGAGGCCCCGGCCTGCTTTGGGTCTCCTGCTATGGGACAGGTGCACCCTCCTTGGCCTAAGCAACTGGAGTTGCTGGGCTGACAGGCAGAGGAAAATTGGAACAGCTGGACAGCCTTAGAGAGTCCTGAGCGGGTAGGCCCAATGTGTCTGGCCAATGCTGCTCCTCCCTGTGGGTGCCCAAGGGCCTCTCCCTGGCTCCTTGAGGAGAAGGGGCTCCTGTAGGGCGATCGAGGTGCCCTGACCCCTCTCACCTAGCCACTGCAGGAACACACTCATGGTTGAAGTGATGGTGTGCAGGTCCGAACACATATCCAGCACAAATTGCTGGACCAAGGTCTCCAATGGCAGTTGCCACCCATCCAGTGGTGCCCTCAACACGCTAGCATGTCAGAGTAATGACATCAGTCTAAATTTGGATGGAGTCTATCATCCTCCACTCTAATCTGGTGACAGCCTCTGCCTGGTGTGCCCATGCCTGTCTCTGCATCTCCAATATTTCTCTTGGGGCTGATTCCAGAGGCTCGTCGTTGGTCAGCAGAAGCCTGGCCTGCACAGCAGTCCTCTGAGTGTTGGTGGCCTTGGCTGTCACTGCCTCTGTCTGCCGTGGAGCCGAATCTGTGCTGTGCTCACCAGATGGTGACCACGAGCCTGCTCTAAAGTGAGATCCCACCGAGGTGTGTGTTTCTGAGCTGGTGGGGGGTGCAGGTAAACGCAGTGACGGCTCTACATCTAGTGGATCCTCAGGAACTTCATCCGAGGTGGCCTGGGGCTGGGGCTGCTGGGCTGCCTGTCGGTGCCACTCCTTTTTTTGCTGGTGACTGCAACAGAGAAAAGAGATAATTAGCTATTGGCTGGATAGTCTCTTAGATTAAAAGGCACTCACAGTTTCGGTGGGTGGGCAAAGGCTAGTGGATGGGGTCTCACTGGCTTTTTGGGAGATACCGATCTGACCTTCAGTGTGGAAACAGTTCCCTGCCCTTACCAGCCAGCTCTGCCATCTGCCCTTCAAATAGGGTGAGTGGCCTAAGCTCCAGCATCTGCCCTCCAGCCTGGGATCTCTCCCCGATGTTGGGGGCAATCTTTTCCTGCATAATGACGGATGGGCAGACTGTGAGGAGGATGGACGCCAAAGCAGATGATAAGCTTGCCTGCCTCCTGTGCGCGTTGAGTGGACCTGCATAGGGGCTGAAGGTGCAAATTGTGCAGGATATAACAACAGATGAAGATGTAAATGTTTGTGTGAGAGAATCAGTGATGATGTCCCACATGCTGGCAGTGTGTCAGATCCCTGTGGATTGTAGCTCTGCAAATGCAATGGCCTTCTGAGAGCGGAAGTAGAGACTGAGATGTTTGACTTACCTTGGCGGAGCAGATGAGATCATTTATCCTTTTTCTGCACTGGATAGCGGTCCTTTTCTGGAGACCGCCGATGTTGATAACCCTGGCAGCCCCTTCCCAAGCCTTGGTGGTGAGGTCGATGGACCTCCGACTCCCATCACACGGTTAATGGATCTCCCGTCAGTCCTTGACTACCTAGAGGAGTGCCGCCAGTCCCTCATTACTGAACTTGGGTGCACACCATTTCTCTCTCCTCGAGGTCATCACTTGCCATGACGTCTTGGGCTGCAGAGAGTGAATGCGCGTGCGGGTGCCGTTTAAATATGTGTCCGGAAATGTGAGCTGATGAGGTAACGGTGGCAGATCCCAACCTGCCCTGTGCTCCATGTTTATGCATGAATAATAAGCTAAAAAGCGGACGATGCTGTGCGGTAACCCGCCACACTGACCACTGGGGAGTAACGCCGCCCCCTCCCACCCAGCACCTCACTTAGTCTCCGGAATGTGAAATTCCGCCCTAAAACTGCATGATTTTATTATAAACAAGCTAAAAGACTTTTTTCATTAAGCTGAAAAGAACATTTTGAGATTTACTGGTTTCCTTTCAGGAGCCCAATTAGAAAATAAGGATTGAAAATAATACTCCACATGTGTAGCGGATGTGACATCGGGTAACATCAAATAAGGAATTATTATAACGTTGAAATTGTCCTTGTCCAAGTTGAATACACATCAGTATTATGATATGGATAATCTTCTGAATCAGTTGATACTAAATAGCATAGCCACAAATAAGCTAGAAGGTCATATCTACAATTCACTTGTTAGCTTTAAGTAGACACTTAATTGGCACTTCATTGACAGCTTCAGTAAATATGAAATAATAAGGGGCTGAGATATGTACAGTGGCACCAGATCTATGAATATGACATCGACTTGAAATGTTCTGCCCAGTTTTAATGTGGTTTTGTGTAACATTCAAATCAGTTTACCAGGAATTCTGAATTACTGCTGTCTGCACAGACTTTAGATCTTGAATCTGTGTAAGTGACATTTTTTGACCATCTGAAGATGGCCAAAGTTCACGGGCAATATCTCTGATGACTAATACCTAAAGGCTACATAATTAAGGTAATTAGCTAAAGAACTACAGATGACAAGAGAGGAAAGAAATGAAGTAGCGAGTTGGTACGGACTGGAATGTGTAATTACCTAAACGAGTACTGAAAGCAGATTCAATAGCAACTTTCAAAAGGGAATTGGATAAATACTTGATGGTGAACATCTTACACCAAAGAGTCAGCACAGGTACAATGGGCTGAATGGCCTCCTTCTTTGCTGTATTATTCATTGGCTCTATGACTAGCTCCTCGCTAATGACTGGAAAGAGAACTTGCGTGGTCAATATTTCTGATGAAATGTTACAATCAGGTGAGGAAGGGTTGAATGGTTCTCCTCTTTTCCCACTCCATGCTTGACCACAGCAGAGATTTTTTTTTTAAATGGATATACTTGCCAGTTCTGAGTGTTTAACTGTTTAGTTGCTATGTGTATAAAAGATGCAATCAGACAAGTTTTCTTGAGCTTTTTTAAAAAAGATAAGAGCAGGTTTTATGTACTTAACCTGATCTCTGTAAAAATAATCAATGTTCAAACTTTTACACACACGCCTACACACTTGAAGTTTACATACACATAAATTAATTATACAGTGGGGAGGATAGATTAAGTAATTTAGAGTCCAGTAAAATTAAAGAGATATATGGTTCTTGAAGGTGGGTGATTTTTCTGACTTCAGGCTGAACTCAGTAGTCCCGCTGCTTTCAGCATTGAGGTGATTTAAAGCTGTAGATGAGCGATTTATCTGTTCTCCTGAAGACAGCAGTGCTGGGTTGAGTTCTTCTTAAAAATCTCTGTCCACAGCACCTGGATAGTTGAAATCAGCAGATAGGGTTCAACTTGCAAGTTGGACGGAAGGAGAGAGAATGAAAGGGGGCAGGGAAAGAATCCTCTCAGGGTCTTGTTCCAGCAGCATCTCAGTTGCCTGTCCTGTTCTGCAGAGAAAGTAGATGCTTAAATACACAATGCAGTGGCTTGTCACAGGATCCTCACTCTCCAACTGCCCAGTGACCCAAATGATCTTGATTAGCTCATGGCTGGGAATTCATCTCTCAGTCAGGGTCCTGTTGCCCAAGTGATTTTGTCTATTGGTTTGTCTCCACCCAGTTGAATACCCAAGTGCCTGTCTGGATGCTTTACTAATAGGATAGGAAATGGACCCCATTCATTTTTTAAAATTATTTTATGCGGTGTGGGCTTTGCTGGTGGAACCAGCATTTTTTGCCCATTCCTAATTGCTCTTGGGAAGCTGGTGGTGAGCTGCCTTCTTGAACCACTGCAGCCCATGTGGTGTAGGTACACTCACAGTGCTGTTAGGGAGGGAGTTCCAGAATTTTGACCCAGCAACAGTGAAGGAATGACAATATATTTCCAAGTCAGGATGGTGAGTGGCTTGGAGGGGAACTTCCAGGTGGTGTTCCCATGTGTCTACTGCCCTTGTCCTTCTAGATGGTAGTAGTTGTGGATTTGAAGGTGCTATTGAAGGAGCCTTGGTGAGTTGCTGCAGTGCATCTTGTAGGTGGTACACACTGCTGCTATTGTGCGTCGATGGTGGAGGGAGTGAATGTTTGTGGATGGGGTGCCAATCAAGTGGGTTGCTTTGTCCTGGATTGTGTCAAGCTTCTTGATTGTTGTTGGAGCTGCACTCATCCAGGCAACTGGGGAGCATTCTCTCACACTGCTGACTTGTGCCTTATAGTTGGTGGACAGGCTTTAGGCAGTCGGGAGGTGAGTTACTCGCCACAGGATTCCTAACCTCTGATCTGCTCTTGTAGCCACCGTATTTCTAAGGCCGGCCCAGTTCAGTTTCTGGTCAATGGTAACCCCCCACGACGTTGATTGGGTGATGGTAATGCCATTGAATGTGAAAGGGCAATGGTTAGAGTCTCTCTTATTGCAGATGGTCATTGCCTGGCATTTGTGTGGCACAATTGTTACTTGCCACTTGTCAACCCAAGCATGGATATTGCCCAGGTCTTGCTGCATTTGGACATGGACTGCTTCAGTATCTGAGGAGTTGAGAATGGTGCTAAACATTGTGCAATCAGCAGCAAATATCCCCACTTCTGACCTTATGATGGAAGGAAGGTCATTGATGAACCAGCTGAAGATGATTTAGCCTAGGACACTACCCTGAAGAACTCCTGCAGTGATGTCCTGGGACTGAGATAGTTGACCACCAACAACTAAAACCATCTTCCTTTGTGCTAGGTATGACTCCAACAAGTGGAGAGTTTTCCCCCTGGTTCCCATTGACTGCAGTTTTACTCGGGGTCCTTGACACCACACTCAGTCAAATGCTGCCTTGATGTCAAGGGCAGTCATTGTCAGCTTGGGAGTTCAGCTCTTTGTCCATGTTTGAACCAAGGCTGTATGAGGTCAGGAGCTGAGTGGCCCTGGTTGAACCTAAACTGAGCGCCATTGATCAGGTTATTGCCACTTGATAGCACTATTGATAACCCTCCCAACACTTTACTGATGATGGACTCTAGACTGACGGGACAGTAATTGGCTGGGTTGGATTTTTCTTGCATTTTATGCACATGACATACCTGGACAATGTTGCACATTGCCAGGTAGATACCAGTGGTGTAGCTGTAATGGAAAAGCTTGGCTAGGGGCACAATAAATTCAGCAATACAGGTTTTCAGTGCTATTGCTGGAATATTGTCAGGGTTCTTTCAAGACAATTGATCCTGGTGTTGTTTTGCAGACATGTCATCTCCATTTCAATTGTTTTGGATTGCTTTAAGTATGGTGATGCCAATGTGCAGCTATCTTTGAGTGGGATCATTGGAATGTGGCTTTAGTCTTTTTAAAAAAATTCATTTAGGGGTTTCCAGCCAGTAAATTCAAAAATAATTTTTGATATAAAGCAAAGCTTCACAAAGATGTCCTTCTAAATTGCTTTTACAATTTTGCAAGTAGTGAACATAGGAAATTAACCCACTTGTTTACAGTGCCACTTAGGCCC
The DNA here is from genome assembly GCF_017639515.1 of Carcharodon carcharias. Classification (NCBI taxonomy): domain Eukaryota; kingdom Metazoa; phylum Chordata; class Chondrichthyes; order Lamniformes; family Lamnidae; genus Carcharodon; species Carcharodon carcharias. The sequence goes on from NC_054469.1 coordinate 221,825,042, forward strand.
AATTTTAACTCTGTATAAATGATTGGGGTTTGAGTGAGTTAAAATCAGGCCTAGCAGTAACACAGGGAAATCAGAGCAGGGTATTCCTAACAATGATAATACAAGATCTGTGGTCTCACATTGGTCCAGATTTGACTTGTTCACTGGTGCTAACTTCAGCTGGTCATAATAGAATACTAATAATCTATAAATGTGTTCAGTGATGAATGAGATACACATTTTTCCTTTAGAATAAACAAGATTGGTTGTAAAAAAATTTTTAAAAATCAGAAAATTATGGAAATACTCTGCAGTTCAGCTAGTTTCTGTGGAGGGAGAAATAGAGTTAATATTTCAGGCCCGTGGCCTTTCATCAGGACTGGAAAAAGTTTGAGAAGTAGTCTAGGTATTTAAATAAGTACCTAGAATCTTAGAAAGGTTACAGCACAGAGGGAGGCCATTCCAAAGGACCAACTGGTAAGTGCCATTCCACTGTATTCTCTCTGTAACCCTGCACATCCTTCCTATTCAGCTGAGAGGCTGGGGGGGGTGGGGAGGGGGAGGCAGGAAAGAACAAAAGGGAAGTTATGTGATAGGCTGGAAAGCAGGAGAGATTAAATGACAAAAGGGGCGATGGTGAGGCAAACGGCAATGGGACAAGTAAAGAAACAAAAGATGGATTTAGGGGAGCTGTAAGTGGATAAAGCAGAACAGCTGCCATTCAAAGAGAAAAATGGGACAGAGGTTATGATTTAAAATTGTCAAACTCAACGTGGAGACCAGTAGGACTATAGAGTACCCAAATCAAAAAAACGAGGTGCTGTTCCTCAAGTTTATGCTGAGCTTTTTTGGAACAGTGTAGGAGGTGGTATGCCTTATGCTGAGGTGTTGTCTTATGCTTGCTGGGCTACTCTTCACATACACCACTTTGTTGCCGTAAACATTCCCAAAAGGAAAAAGAAACAGTAAAAAACTGGGAAGTAAGAATACTGGTCTGAACTGGTCTTGTATACCTTAAAATGGAACACCCAGTGAAAGCTGGGAAATAAGGACACTGGTCCAAACTGTTTTTTTCCCTTCCGGGTTAGCCCAATTCAGAATGACATAGTGCAAAAATCAAATGTTATTCAGTGGCACTAAAAGTAGGTTCATGACCTTGAACTTCAGTTAACGTGCTCATTTTAATCCAACAGCAGGATGCCTTGATTGCTAGTGAGAGAGGCAAACCAGTTCAAATTGTCAAACCCCGGTAAAAATCAATAATACTGGTACTGTTAATACTGCAGTTCCCTTTTAAGGTACACGAGAGTCGTTTGGACAAGAGTTCAGGCCATTGGCCTTTCATCAGAACTGGAAAAAGTTTGAGAAGTAGCTGGTTTTAAGAAAATACCTAGAATCATAGAATGGTTACAGCACAGAGGGAGGCCATTCCAAAGGACCAATTGGTATATTTCATTTCCAGGTTTTACTGGCTTTTCCTTTTGGGACAAAGCAGGGACTCCCACAGTGCTGGAAGTATAAAGGACCATTTCCTGCACTTGTAAAAGATGTAGAAAGAATAAGGAGGAACCAGCCAGCATAATTCAATATAACTGGCAATCTATGGGGACATTTTACTAATCCAGGTATTTCTGTTTCTGTTTTTGTTTTGGGACATTTTACCTCTTTAACGGCAATATATAAATGTCAGTTGTCATTGCTTGGATACTTAATTAGTTTTTTTTAAATTCCCCAGTAACATTTGTTTGAAAATGATCATTTTAGATATTGACAGTGATTGGTCAGGGGTCAGGTAGCACTGTAAAAGAAAACTCACAGTTTCAGTGTTTTGCCAACCCCCTTCCCTCACCTTTAATTGTAAAATTCAATTGCTATCTGTGAATATGGAAATCAAGAAAGTGTACCATTAAAACCCTGATGCGATTGCAGTTTATCAGTGCTTCCACCGCATTAAGAACTAGCACGTAAACTTTGATTGATAACAAGGGTATCTGCATCACCAGCTTTCTAATACATAGCATTGGAGAAAAAAGTGTCGACCGGGAAATTAGTTATCAAAAAGTTAAGGGAGGCACCTATACCTGTTAGAAAAATTACACGTGCGAGGAGTGAGGAAGCTAACTCCTTTAACAGATGCGAATCAGTTCGGCAAAAGGAAATTGAGAAAAAATAGGCATTTGAAATAATATGAACATATAGATTGGCTTAACCACAAAAGAAGCAGCAAATACTTAAATCATGAAATTATATATAATTGAATCATTGTACCATTATGGATTTAGATATTAACCCTTTTTGCTTAGACAAGTGAGCAGTTAAAATGCATCAAATAACTTTGCTCCTCTGGAACTACTTTGATTTCCCTATCTAGCTAAGTCATCTGGGCCCTAATTGACATAGAATCTTGCTGAAAAGACAGACTTGTTGCTGAAGCTTTTCATCTTTAGCTCATCAGGAGAAATGCAAGAATGAGAAATTTCAAAGAATCACAACAATTTATACTACAAGAAGAAAGGGTGCTGATTGGTTGACAACTTGACTCTGATTGGCCAAGGCAGTGCCATGGAGAAAGCACCGGGGAACTATAGGCTCCAACATAATTGAGCAATATTGCATATGAATTTCAGTGCCGGTGTGATCCCAGTTTTTTTCTGAAATATTCAAATTCTGTACCACCAAGCTATTTGACATAGATTTGTAGAGCAGAGAAGGAAGCTTTTTGACCTATCCTGCTTGTCCATCCTGCTTGAAAGAGTGATCTAATTCATCCCATCCCACGCCCTTTACCCACAGCTATGAAAAAACTTTCCTGCTCCAATTATTTATCCAATTCCTTTTTTGAAAGTTACCGCAGAATCTGCTTCCACTGCCCTTGCAGGTAATGCACTCTAGTTTACCACCACTTGCTCACAACATATTGCCTCCAGTTCTTTTGCCAATCGCCTTAAATCCATCTCCTCTGGTTATTGACCATCTTTCAGTGTCTCCTGAGTTACTCTTCGGAATTTTGAACACCCCCATCAAAACTCTAATGATCAATTTTGCCCTGTGTTAAGTGGGAAATGCCTCCATCTTCTCCACGCTCACCAAGTAACTAAAACTCCTCTTCCCTGATATCATACTAATAAATCTCCTCGGCACCCTCAATAAGGCCAATCCTTCCTAAAGTGTGAGGCTCGGAATTAGACACAAAGTTCCAGCCAAGGCATTGATTTCTAAAAGTTTAGCATAGCACGTGAAGATCTGGCTCCAATGACTTTAAATGCCGACTTAAGCAACTTTCTCCCAGGTGCAGCCAAAGCTGGAGGAGAATCCCTGGCCAGAAGAGGCCATTTCTTTTTTTGACGTTTTCCTGGTGGAACCAGGACAAGCAGGATGGGCCAAATGGCCTGCTTCTCTGTTTTACGATTCTGTGTCAAACAGACATTTGGCAGTACAGAACATGAGTCTTGCTGAAAAGAGAGACTTTCATCTTGCTTTTCATCTTGCACACATCAGGACAAATGGAAGAATGCCAAATTTCAAACATTCACAACAATTTATGCTATAGCAACAAGCCGATGATGCCTTCGAATTAAAATACTCTGAGGCCTGATTCCATAGCAGGTATTATTCTAACCTACCCCACCTCTCACCTGCTCAAAACACTCCTGCAGTTAAAATAATGGCTGTAACTGGATTTAGTAAGTGTTCCCCAAAACCCGTTGCACATTTTTGTTGCGCATTTATGTATATTTAAACTAATTGGTTACCTTCTAATTCATTACAGTAGTGAACTTTCACAAACTAGTGTGATTAAGCTTTTGCAGAAGAAGTAATGCTTTGAGCAATTACTACTAGAAACATAAACTCCATTGCCCAGTGAACATGTCATTATCTTCCATTCCTTAAGGAACCAAACTAATTGCACAGTGAATTTGGTTGCTGCAATTTTCTCATTTTTTAAAAAACTTTCATCACACTGTTCTTTTAATGACTTTTGGGTAGTCTGGGGTTTGATTAGAATTTCATTCAGCTGACAGTCAGGGTGTGAAAAATTCCCTCTACCCCTCTTAATAAGGTCTACCACTACAATTGGCATTTTCAATTTAATTTAATGAGGGGAAAAAGTTAATAATGTATGACTTTGTATTATACACAGGCAAACCTTTGAAGGAACAAAGCATGTACAACACACACAAATCTGACAAATCAAACAATGGCTTGACTTTCTTCTCGACTCTGAAAGAAGTGTTTTAAAAAATTATTTTGTGCGTGCACGTCCATAAACCCTTCAATTTCTGTCCCTTCCTATCCCCATCCATAGGTGCTGAGCAAATACTTTTAAAGATTCGAGCACAAGTTATTGGCAAAAGGAGAATGGAGACATGAGGAGAAACTTTTTCACATGGTGAGCGGTTAAGATCTGGAATGTGCTGCCTGACAGTATGGTGGAGGCAGGTTCAACTGAGGCATTCAAGAGGGAATTGGATTATTATCTGAAAAGGGAGAATGTGCAGGGTGACAAGGAGAAGGTGGGGAAATGGCATCAGGTGAATTGCTCATTTGGAGAACCGGTGCAGTCACAACAGGAAATGGGGAGTCTAGGAGGTGCATAGAATGTGTGGCATGAAGTTCAATGCATGGGCAAACTGGAGATTGAAGCTTGACTGAGTGAGTAACTGGGGCAGAAGAAGAAATCAAGAGATTATGGAAAAGCCTTAAAGGTTAAAGAAAGTCTTGGGGGAATTCAAAGGGTAGAAATGCAACACGAGCCTCAGCTGAATTTTGATGTTTTTTTTAGCACTCACATTAATATTTTTAAAGGTATAGTGCCTTTTGTGGGTTTTCCTCAACTATTATACTTGTGTCAATGAGAGGAGGAACCCTGTGCATCTCAGAGCAGGTCTGCAATAAACAATGAGGTCTTTTGCCCTCATATCACCCTGGTTCTGACCTGATGCCAGCCTTTCTGAGGTCACAGAATGATGCATAGTCATTGCTGTGAATGAAACCAGTCCAGGATTCTCCCCATTAGTCAGGAACTCCCTCTGAGGAAGTTCTGGTTCCAAGGCCTCCACTTCAGCAACAAAATAGGCAATTAGAAAGAAAACATCAATTCAAATTCAGCCAAGACACATATTAATATGAGGGAGTGCTTTGAACAAAATATATTGGCTCCTAGATTTCCCTCCCCATTAACCACTTTAAAGAGGAGGCTGAAAAGAACATTCAATTCTACCATATTCTCTGCACAAGAAATATTTGAAATAGCTGGAGGCAACAGCAGCAAAACTATTCAAGTAAGTGCTCAAGGGAGACACCTCAACAGCAGTGTCCCAACAGTCTAGTGATTGTAAGAGATACATTTATCTCCTTAACAATTTCCCAGTATAGTAACAGTAGATGGAAAATTCTGCACATCAATTATACCTGAAACAACATGTCAATCTTAGCTTGTAAAGTTCCTAACAGATTTGCAAAATACCCCTTGTAAATATCTTTCAACTGAATGTCGGCTGAATTTTTGGCATTTGTTTGCTAATATTTCCTGTGTGTGTACTCTGAAATAAAGCACAGCATTAGGAGAAGTCACCTACATCCAGTTAAACTACATTAACTGTCATTTGGAGTCCAGTAATTATATAGAATTACATAGAACTCTAAACTACAGTAAGAAACAGGTAGCCCAACAGGTGTCTGCTGGTATTTTTGCTCCACACGAGACTGCTTATCTCACCCTCTCAGCGTATGTTTCCATTCCTTGCTCCATCTTGTGCTTCACTAGATTGCCCTAAGGTGCTTGTTGCGATCGCATCTCCCACTCCCTGTGGTAGCGAGTTCCACATTCAGCCCACTCTCTGGGTGAATATGTTTCTTCAGCAATCCCTACTGGATCAATCATTTTTCTTATGTTTACGGCTACCAGTTCTGGACTCTCCCATTTATGGAGATACCTTCTCTAAGTCAAGCCTATCGAATCCCTTTGCAATTTTAAAGATCTCTCTCAGGTCACCTCACAGTCTTCTCTTTCCTAGAGAAAAGAGCCTCAGCCAGTTTAGCGTTTCTCGATAGTTGTATGCCCTCAGTTCCGGCACCATCTTTGTAAAAAAAATTCACATCCTCCAATGCTCCATTAACCTTTACTTTTACCTTACAATGAGATACGAGAGGGTAAAGATTCAACTTCCAAGGGGGAAATTTATCAACGCCCTCGATCAAGCACTGAACCTCCATGAAGAGGTGTCTTCCTTTAACTGTCCTCTATCACCCAATGCGCCTTGGTATTGCATTACAGGGGTATTGCATCACATCAGCCACTCAAAGCAGATGGTGGTCTTACTGTAATTACTTACATCCTCCTTCCCAATATCCAAGAGCAGACTTTCTTAAGGAGAGCACGGAAAATACCCAAGACACACCCACGTGATAAAAGGTAGCAATATTTATATAATTAGACTGGGTAGTGGTAACCAAGCCAATAACCTCACACCACTGGTGCACAACTAGAAACCCTCCCAATTATTGACCTCGCATACAGCCTCTTGTAGCTCCATTAAGTCACCCAAAAGACTTTCTGTGGAAGATCTGATGCCAGTGTCAATGTTTTCCCCAAGCAACCCTCTCCCACTTCTATGCATCCCTGTGACTACCCTCTACAGCATCCTTCCAAAGCCCAGGTCCTTCCAAAGATAACCAGCATTTAACAAACTTAAGAGAAGGAAATCAAACATTAATTTCTGTAATAACATCAAGATCAGTAAAACAGTATCATTGGTTTTTTTAGCATTGTTCATTGATTCCACATGTCATTTGAGTCTTGCACAAAATTGTTAGTCTACTGCAGGCATTGCACAGACAGCTTTTTACTGTTGTACTTATTATTAGTTATTAGCATTCAGATCTCACTACCTGGGTGCGACTCTAACTTTGTGTGGAACATTTGGTTAAATGTGACATTTTTTTTTAGTCCTATCCTTAGGACAATCTCACGGAGTGCACCTTCAGTCAAGCCAGTTCCAACAGAATATTTTCATTTCCATAGGTGTGTTTTAATTACATTGTGCAAAGCGTGGCAGGTACTGAAATCCCGTGTGGACTCCACTGAGATCAATCAGAAGGTCAGCAGATCCTTAAAGGTCTATTTCCTCCAGACACTATTAGAGCAGGAGATTAGGAGAACACTCAGTGGAAATGCAGAGCCTGTCTGAATTCAGAACAACACTTGCCGTGCATATTAAGCATGCACCAGTCCTGAGAAAAGAATAATCTGTTGGGGCCAGTTGCATCTGGCACATTAGAATGGTGCTACTGCTCATTCTGACTGAAGTAATTTGGATGATTTGTAAAATGAACTTCCACATGAATTTCAAATAGTTAGAATCTGCCTGACACAACCCCTGAGACGTTTCTCTTCCAGAAAATAACATCTCAAGTGCACTGTGGAAAGCGAAGGATTCCAAAAAAGGTTCTGCAAGGAAGTCTATTGCTTAAGCTTAAAAAAACAACAGGGGATAGAAATTAAAACCGAGGAATGGACAAAGATTAGGTCAAAGGGTAAGAATCAGTAGGCATTTGTGAGAGGAATTTATGTCAGGATACAAGGAGTTAGTTAATGAAGTGTCCCAGGGATTAATGTTTAGACCACGATTGATTCTAATTTACATTAATGATGTAGCTTTGGAAGGGCCAAACAAGCTTCACTAAAAGGGAGAGGAGGGGATTGTTGAATCAGGAAGGCATACAAAATGAATTCGCTAAAATATTTAAGTCAGGCAATGCACAGGTGAAATTCAAAATGGGTAGGTCCAAAGTACAGCAAATCAATTAATATATCAAACATTTTACGCTATTAGTCTCCCATCTGTCAACCTACATGAACATAAGCACATAATAAACTCTGCTGCCAGTGCCCAAACTCACACTGAGCCCAGTTTATCTATCACCTCTGTGCTCTCTCACTCTGATCAACGCTTCGATTTTAAAATTCACATCCTTGTTTTCAAATTCCCCCATGGCCTCACCTGCTGTAATATCCTCCAGCTCTTACAATCCTCCGAGATCTCAGTGCTTCTCCAAATCTGGCCTGTTGCGCACTCGCGATTTTAATCGATCTGCTATGGGTGGCTGTGCCTTTCACAAACTCAGGGCATCCCAAAGCACTTTACAGCTACTAAGCCATTTTTAAATTGCAGTCACTGTTGGAATGTAAGAAATGCCACAGCCAACTTACACACAGCAAACGCTCACACAAAGTGATAATGACTAGATGAACTGTTATTTTAGTGATGTTGATTCAGGGATAAATATTGGCTGGGGAACTGGGGATAAATCTCCTGCTCTTCTTCGAAATGGCACCACATGATATTTTATGTCGACCTTGACATAGGTAAATGACCTTCCCAACAAGTTGAATAATAGGGTGTGACTATTTGCCTGTGACGGTGTGGCTTACGCATCAGGGGAAACTCAAGATCATATCAATTCGCTGTAAGATGACCTTCTGGAATTACAAAATTGGCTGGGCCAATGGGAGATGGCATTCAATGCCAAAAAATGATATGCAAAAAGGATCCACCAACAGATAGCTTTGAGTTCTGTAGATGCACAGCCATACCTGGGGTTTCATCTTAGAAACAATCTTCAATGGCAACTCCATATTCAGAAGATAACATCCAAAGCAAACAGGGTTTTGGTTTCCTGAGGAGGAATCTTTGGTGCTGCAACAAATTATCAGAGTTATAGCTTACCGAACATTTGTTTATCCAATCCTGGAGAATGCAAGTTGTGTGTGGGATCCTTATGGCGAGAGATATTAATAAGATTGAAGCGATCCAAATATGTGCTGCATGATTCTGCACGAATCCGTGTGGGAAATACACCAGAGTCATATCCTTGATCAAAGATGTGGAATAAGAATCGCTACAGCAAATGATGGAGAAGAATAGACTGACTGTGTTCTATAAAATATGGAATGGACCAGTGAGAATTGACAGAAACAAATACCTGGCGCCCTCTGGAAATGACAAAACACGACGTAGCTGTTCACACAAACTACAAAGACCATGTGTTTCCAGGACAGTCTATCAACAATCTCCCTTCCCAAGGACAATTCCATGATGGAACAAGCTGCCAAAGGAAATAGTCACATTCTCGTCACTGGGAATCTTCAAGACCCATCTTTAGATTATTTCCATTTAGGAGTTTTTCATTATCATAACGATCATATCAGCGGGTTGTCCCTGGTTTAATTAGCCCTAACCATATAAATGTTGGCAGAATACAGATCTTGGTCTGTAAAGCTGACACAACCAGAGCAGTAGCAGAAGCAGAAGAGGCCTTGTTTGAACCTTTGATCTGAAAGAAAGCATCTCGGGAAGTGCAATGTTCCTTCAGTATTGCAGTGAACTTGTCAGCCTAGATTTTTTTCTGCTGGGACTGCTGGTGCCAGACTTGAATCCACAACCTTCTAGTTCATGGTTAGGCCAAGGAAGAGGTCAGTAGCTCAGAAGACAAGGCCTGTTTTGTTTAGTTAGCAAGCCCTGATCAGACCACTTATGCTGGATCCCTTAGAGTGGGTGATGGCCTAGGAATTAACTGCCTGATGACAAATTTTCCAGCAGCTTGGGCAGGCAGGTGCCAGAAGCTCATCTGGGGTGGGATGGTTGCCCACTGGGCCCACACTAACTTGATACACACACCCACTGACCACAAGGGAAACTCCAGGGGAACCTGTGCTGCTTGGCTTCAACAGGCACAAATCCTGTTGCAACTAACCACTGGGATCGTAGTCTGTGAGCTTTTTTAGAGCCAAACATGTGGGATATCATCCTGGAAATGACACAGAAATATAGCACCCTCTCTACCTTCCTGTTGCTCTTTGAGAGAGCGAGAGTGATGAAGAATCCCAGATGAGTGGATCCATCAAGCAGACAGAGCCTGAAGAAACCAGCCACCAAACTCTAACCAATTAAACGTAATCGCTGAAGAAGAATCTGGCAGCTAACTCAGATGTCCCGATGGAATATTTGTCTGCAGAAAATAGAACTGACAATTTTGTGGATGAGCATTCAGTCGGCAGGCTGCCAACCACAATCCTAGATAGTTTAGTGGATTAAGAGAAGGTTTGTGAAGCACAGCTTGCTCGATGCTAAAATTCGGATTTTAATGGATACTGTTTTGGCTGTTTTATACTTTATGGTGCTTTTTAACGTTTTCCTGTCATTTACGGTGAACCATTATGTTGAAACTCCATTAAAGTCAGTTAATTCGCAAAGTCAACTGATTAAAAGCAAAACCATGCAAAAACACTGCTCAGAATTAAAAAGTAGTTGAGAAGTTGTTCAACATTCTACTTGTTTTCTTGACTGCTACTTTGCATTGATTATATCGACTGAGTTGTTAAATTTTTAGTTTTACCTATGTCTTTCAACTTCATCCAAAACTATTTCAACATTCTAAGTGGAGCAATTTGAGTGTTAAGTTGTTTTTCTTACTGCTCCTTTTGCTGTGATGTTGCACAGAGAGGCAAGACTTTCTTTGCTTCGTTCTTTCTGGGCCACACAACGGGGGATCAACTTGCAACCTTCTGTAGACTAAAGCTCTCAGCATAAACTGAACTCATTGTCAAGGGGATAAAAGCAAAAAACTGCAGATGCTGGAAATCGAAAACAAAAACAAAAATACCTGGAAAAACTCAGCAGGTCTGACAGCATCAGTTCTGTTGAAGAGTCATGCGAACTCGAAACATTAACTGTGCTCCCTTCCACAGATGCTGCCAGACCTGCTGAGTTTTTCCAGGTATTTTTGTTTTTGTTTTCACAGTCAAGGGGTTTCCCTGACCCTGGGCTTTCGCACCATTGTTGACCTTGTAGGGGATGAGCCCACCTCTTAGAAAGCTGACTCGGGGCTCTAAGAATCAAGGGGCAGGAAGGCATGGTGTATCTGCATCCTTGTCTATCTCCAAGATGTTCCACTGCGCTCCCGCTGCCAATACAGAGAATGCCTGGTGGAATTCTTCAGAAAGTTCAAGATCTTTGAATTTCTCTTCGATCATCAGCATCTTGTGCCTATAGCTAGGGTCTCAGGCTGCTCCGTGTCTTCACTGAACAACGCATGACATTCAGGTGGATAAAGACTAGCTCTCCCAGCTGCCTGGTGCTAACAGCACATTGAATTCAACTAAAGTGATGTACTGCATTGTCTGAATCCCCAATTTGGGTGGAAATTCACAGATGAATTATACAATCAACTTAAGCAGTCATTTTTAATGCATTTTCAGTGGCTGGTATTTTTGGGCATATTTCAATTCAAATAAATGGACAATGTGGTGAATGTTGGTTCAAAGTAAAAGGGATCCAGAATGAACAGTGCAGCACAATTCAGAGAAAGTTAAGCTGATAATCCCACCATGAACAATTTGGTTAATGAGAAATGGTTAGAAGCTTCAAGCACTAGAGGCAATGGTGAGAATTATCATCATCCTGATCCTTAGAATCAAAGAACTGAGTTATGTAGAAAAAATAGGAGCCCTTGGGCTTTTAGTCTTGAAAGAAGGCAACTGAGAACTGATCTTACAGTTGTACATAATATATATTGTTATGATCCCCTGTAGAGACTGATATCTTTGAAAAAGAAAGGAAACCCCACAAAGCCAACAGAAAGGAAACTGATGGTCAAGATTTCACTGTTTAAGCTTTTACTGTAACAAACCAGCCAAAATCAACAAAATTCAAACGTTAATTAACAGGTGAAGGATATTTCAAACAAAGAGGTAAATTTCATTTTAAATGATGTGCCTCACATAGCTACAGTCACTCCCATTACTTTCTGCATAACTGTGACTACATGTACAATCTCACAGCCTTTCCAACTCAGCCTCCACTATGTAGGAACTCTCACTTCCCACTTAATCATTTTTTCCATTGAGCCATATTCCATCCAAAGTCCCCAGATATGGTTACCGCCAATAAGGGGAACATATACAAACCCTCTCTCACCTGAGTCACGACAGTTCTGATGGCACAGACTCCCCAGAGACTCCCTTCTCCTACTGATTTAAATGGTCTGGAGGTTTCTGGTAACACAGAAACAGCAGCAATGGGTCTTTTCCAATCCACAGTCCCTTGACCTTCCTGTCTTCAGCTCTCTGCTCTTTCCAATTATAAAACACACACAGAAACACAGCCTATGCACTATTCTTAGAGATCTGCTTCACACCAGGATCTGTTTGAAAGTTGCCAATCAGAGAACTGCTCTTTTTGGAGAGCTTTTTAACTCTTTGCATGAATTCTCAATGTGTTCTGAACGGCCAAACAGAAAAACTGACTGACCTGCTGAATTTTCCCAGCATTTTATATTGTTATTTAGGATTTTGGAGGTCTTGTGATCATTGTACTGATCTTACTTCACTGTTCTGTCTCTGGTATAACATCGATTTAGTTGACCATATAGTCAGCCAGAACATATAGTAGTGTAATGGAATATGATTTCAGTGATTGAGTTGTCCAGTTCCTCAGAGAATCACTATAACCAATTGATTAGCCTATGCAACGCATACTGTGCTGTTGAGGAGTGCTGAACACTGCTCAATGATGCTTTAGAATTCCAATTAGTCACAGTCTCCTGCCCTTTCCCCAAATAACTGAGCATGTTCACGTATTTATCAAATCCCCTTTTGACAAGTTTGAGTTTGCTTCTTCCACCCTTCAAGGCAGTGCATTCCAGGTCATAACAATTGCCAGACTAAAAATCTTTTTCTTCCTATCGCCTCTGATTCTTTCACCAATGTGGAAAAAGAACCAGGGACAACAGGGTGAGAAACATTGTTAGGCTTCAAGTTGCTATAATCTGGAATGCACTGCCTGACACTACTGCCATGAAGCAGTTTTTCCTTATTTAGTCTATCAAAACCATTCATGGTTTTTAACATCTCCATATAATTGCATCAACTTTCTCTGCTCCAGAAAGTACAACTTTCCCCAATCTCTCCATGTAACTGAAGCTTTTTAGCCCTGGGACCATTCTAGTAAATCTCCTCTAAAGCCTCCTTAAGGCCTGGACATCCAGTCTAAATTGTGGTGCCCAGAATTGGCCACAATAATCAGGGTGGAATCTAACCAGTGTTTTATAAGGTTCAGCATAATGTCCTTGTTTTTGATTGCAATACTCTTAATTATAAAGCCAGCCATACCGAGTATCCTTTTAACACCCTTCATGACTTGCCCTGCCACATTTTAAGTGGTGGTCTGAGACAATTGTAACATAATTCTGGTGGAAACACATAACTTGCATGTCACCGTGATCAAACCATTGTTGATTGTTTTATTTTGTCAAGGGACATGGGCATCACCGGGAAAATCAGCATTTGTTGCCCATCCCTAACTGCCCTTGAGCTGAGTGGAGGCCATTTCAGAGGTCAGTTAAGAGTCAACCACAAACCAGATAAAGATGGCAGACTTCCTTCCCTAAAAGCCATGGGTTTTCACAACAATCGACGATGGTTCCATGGTGGCCATTGCTGAGACTAGCATTCAATTCCAAATTTACTACTTCAATTTTAAAGTGCTGCTGTGGCGAGATTTGAACTCGTGTCCCCAGAGCATTATCCTGGGCTTCCGGATTACTAGTGATATTCTCACTATATCACCATCTCCCCTTGCTCTACACCTGTAGTGTAACATAGTGTAATTAGTTTTAACACAGCGGGCTAAAGTTAATTCAGTTTTCACTTATAAATGGGATTTCACAACTGTTAAAAATTAAGAAACAAATGCAGTAGATTATTAAGGCATATGACAGGTTGTCTCTTACAAAGTAACTGGGCTGAAAATGCTTCACTTGATATAATCATTCAATAACACAGTTGCCTGGTGACCTTTTTGACAAGTGAGGCATAATACTTGGCCTAATCAAGCCAATATGTTAGCATGGCAACGGGCCTTCCCATGGTCCGTTTTTACAAACTATACCTCACCTTTTTCTAAGTATCAATTTCTATGAATCCACCCAGGACTGGACTAACAAAATTAACTGAAGCATTGTATTAAAAAAAAAACCCAAAAATCTAAATGGCATACTGCCAGACTGTTTTCTGCTTGGGATTATCCACAGCAACATAATTCATAATCCATCCTGGGAATTTTTCAGCAGAAATAGGGTTGGCAAACCTCCAGGATTGTCCTGGAATTAAAGATTAATCTTCATGACATTGCTGTGAGCAAATCCGGGGGGGGAATGTTCTGTTAACCAAAGGTATTTAGTGATATGGGGCAAAGGCGGGTGTATGGAGCTACATCACAGATCAGCCATGATCTCATTGAATGGTGGAACAGGCTCAAGGAACTAAATGTCCTCCCTCTCTTCCTACATATATATAATACTAAAAATAATAGAAGTTTAAAAAATGAGTTCATTACTACAATTCCTTTGAATGCTTTTGTTGAAAAAAAGTATTGACGATGGGGGAAAAATTGCTCTTTATTTAATGAACAATAATCAGCCAAGTGCAGCTCCCACAACACTCAAGAAGCTTGACATCGTTCAGGACAAAGCAGCCTGCTTGATTGGCACCACATCCACAAACGTTCACTCCTTCCACCATCAGTTCATAGTAGCAGCGGTTTGTACCATCTACAAGATGCAAAGTAGGAATTCACCAAGGCTCCTTCCAAACCCACAACAACTACCATCCAGAAGGACAAGGGCAGAAGATAGATGGGAACACCACCACCTGGAAGTTCCCCTTCAAGTCACTCACCATCCTGACTTGGAAATATATCACCGTTCCTTCACTATCGCTGGGTCAAAATCCTGGAACTCCCTTCCTAACAGCATTGTGGGTGTATCTACACCACATGGACAGCAGCGGTTCAAGAAGGCAGCTCACCACCGCCTTTGCAAGGGCAACTAGGGATGGGCAATAGATGATGGCCCAGCCAGTGAAGCACACAACCCATGAATGAATAAAAAAAAGTCAGATAATGAAGAGTCTATTAGCGTTCAGATTGGCCATGGGAAGGTGGGGCTTCACAAGGATGAGCATGTCAGGCATCTATTAGCAGGAAAGTGGCTTTGTGGGATGTTTGGAGGAAGGTCACTTAATGAAATCTCCAGGGGTTGAATTTTTTGTCTGTTGGGTGTGCTCGATTGGAAGTGGTTGGGAAATAGGCCGCAATCGGCCCCCAACCATGGCCGAGGTGAGGGCAGGAAGAGGGCAGGCGCCAACCTAACTGAGGGTGTGGGTGAGCGCTTCCTAGTGAGCTCCCTGAAAGCAGACAGCTGCCCAGCGAGCTGCAGACTTCCACAGAATAAAGGAAACAACAAAAAAATGCTGCAAGATATGTCCATGTAGCATAATCAAGTACCTGAAAGCAAACCTTAGAAAAAAAAACAATCCCCAGATAGTCCTTTTCGTCCGGCCCTAGATCGAGGTTCGAGCAAAGATGTGAAAGCCACCTGGGAGAATGGCCCGGGAGAATGTGGACGGGTCACATAAAAGCACTGTGGATTGCGTCGTTAATGTGCTTAACTGCCCACTTAATTGTCGGTGGAAGCGCTTCCAACTGCAAAATATCTCCCAAGTGCACGATGGTGTCAGGACGCTCGTCCAATGGTCATCAAGTACTATTTCAGGTCCGTTTGGGTTGGGCGTGCACCTGCCTGCCAGACATAAAATTCTGGTCCAGGAGTTTGACCAATGAAAGTTAACAAACATAAACGTGCTGCCCTCTATCAGACCACTATTTAGTGAAAAAAATAAATTAGGCTGGCTGGTCAGATTTAAAATGGGCAACAGCTGCTCAGTGGTTCAAATT
Source organism: Carcharodon carcharias (assembly GCF_017639515.1). Taxonomy (NCBI): domain Eukaryota; kingdom Metazoa; phylum Chordata; class Chondrichthyes; order Lamniformes; family Lamnidae; genus Carcharodon; species Carcharodon carcharias. Next base: position 221,840,815 of record NC_054469.1, read on the forward strand.
GAATGATAGGATCAGTGATACAGCCAGCAGGGGGCTATTCGGCCCATTGTACCTGTGCTAGCTCCTTGAAAGAGCTATGTAATGAAGTTTTAAATTCTGTTATGAAATAGAGTGAGTTATATGTGTATTTTGTGGGTGTTAGGAATGAGTTTTAACTTTAAAGTTTAAGTTCGATTTGTATTTCTGTATTTGTGTGTTATGAAAGGGCAAGTTGAGTTTTAGTTTCACTTTAAAAGGTGCCTGTATTTCTAATGAGAGTTTTACGAATGTTGCACATAAGCTAAACAAGCAAGAGTAGGGAGACTGGGCTGTTGCCTAGCAACAGGAGTCCAGAGAGGCAGGTCCCTCCCACAGACACACACAGATGAAGCTAGAAACAGCAGTTTGGAAGCTGTGCGGGTTCAATTGGTTTTGAAAGTAGCTGCCAGAAGAGACTGGAGCAAGAGCTAGTCCCAAGCCAAAGAAAATGCCCAAAAATCCAGGGGAGTGGAACAGGAGAAAGTCCCAAGAAGACTTTCTAGTTAAAGGGACGGACAGGAACCTGGAAGAAGGTCATGTTAAGTTAAGAGTGAGGGGTAGAGAGAAAAGCTCCAAATTTCAGATTTAGAGAGACAAAAGCTGCAGAAAGCAGATTTAAAGCAACAATAGCTTACAAGAGGCCAGAAGGTCCGAAGAGACAACTGAAGATCTGTAGACAACTGAAGATCTGTAACTCTTTGCTATGGACATGTGAAGCAGTGGTATACTGTTGACAGCTGAGTCAGTGAGAGAGAGTGCGTGGAAGAAAGCTTGAATGCACGTGTTGATCCAGGGGAGAGAAACATTGGAAGGAAAATTCCAAACCCTGGATATGAACCCTTGTGGAAGGCAACTGAGAGAAAGCATCGGTTTGGGAGAAAATTTCAAAACGAGTTCTTGGAGAGGGGAGATTGGAAACCCTGATGTGAGAGATGGAGTTCAGTGAGACTGGTTGGCTCACAGTGTGTCAAGCGTCTGTGGGAAGTTGAAGAGAGACCATAGCATCAGTCTGGGGTGGCATCTGTCACTTGGTTTCAGAGTGTGGTGTGCCTGACCACAGCATGCCGATTGGTTTACATGGACTGTGTACTTACAGTGAACATGAGGGTATAAGATAGCTTTAATAACTTGTGTTATCCTTACAAACCTGCATATATCTGTAAAGATATAGTAGTGGGTGAAGGAGTATTGTAATATAATTAATCTTTTCTTGTTTAATAAATGTTCTATTGCTTTGTTATAAGTTCGTTAGCTAATACCGATGACTGTTCAGCAGCCCCTCTCCACGTATCTAAACAAACAAATAAAAGTTAGGCTCTATCAAGCTGGGTTTACCCTGGGATCAGGCTTGTCCAGGGGATAACATCAGCTGGGGATCATAACAATTTAATTTGAATTTTATTGAGGCAGGCAGTGAATTTCCAGAGAGACTCTCCCTGCCTCTCACTGTTGCGACAGAATGAGAAAGGAAAATCAAGCAGCCAATAGGCTTAAAACCTGACTTTTCAATTTAAATAGATCTGAATTTAAATATGTGGGGTGGGTGGTGTGGAGCAGTGGTGGGAGTATGCAAGGTGCTGAAAAGCCATCCTTTGCAACAACTGTAAGAGAAAGAGAAGGGAAAATGCAAGAGGGTGAGTCACATAGTGAATATTGCATGTTGTCAATGTATTTGTGTATAAAATATTGACCAAATTACACACTGTACAACACACTGATAATGCTTATTTTAAGAAATATGTTCATTTATGAGTTGTGAACATCGCTGGCATGTCCAACATTTATTACCCATTCCTACTTGCCCTTGAGAAGGTGTTGGTGAGCCGCCTTCTTCAACTGCTGCAGTCCGTGTGGTGTAGGTCATCCATAGTGCTATCTGGAAGGGAGTTCCAGGAATTTGACCCAGCAATGACGAAGGAACGGCAATATAGTTCCGAATCAGAGTGGTGTGTGCTGGAGAGGAACTTGCAGGTGGTGGTGGTCCCATGCGCCTGCTGACCTTGCCTGTCTATGCGGTAGAGGTCGTGAGTTTGGGAAGTGTTGTTGAAGAGAACACCACAAAAATATCGCAGTTACTGATGACCATTTATAGCTTGGTCAAAATGGGGAGAGAACCATAACTGGCTGCCTCGATTAAATTTGAATACAAGAGTGGAGGTGAAGCCGCCTAAGCACTAAATTCCCACTCTTCAGTAGATTACAGAATTGTGGAGATTAAAAGGTTTGTAAAAAAAGGAAAAAAATGAGAAAAAATATTAATATCACAAATCAACTGGTATTAGGCGTTATAGTGGACGAGGAATCTAAATGGAAGAGAAAAGCTCAACAGCAAAGACAAAATAATAAAATAGATAAATAGTGGGAATAGCAGTTATTTTAGTAAAGAATAGTCATAAGTTTTAAGTCAGCAAGTGATGTATCTTAACTGGGAGTTAAATTGAAAAGGGATCTATAAGTAATGGCTCTAGGCATATTCTTTTCCCAGTTCTGGTAGAAACCAGCTCTCATTAGCAATTCATAATTCCATTTTAATATGTGGGACACATAAAAAAATAATAAAACTCATTGCTTGAAGCCTCTTGAATGATGAAACTGTTAATCCTATCATTTCATTAAAAAGCTCTTTTTCATGGTAGGTTAAACGTAGGTAATGAACAAATATGAACGTGGTTAAATGAGATGCAAGGACAGTGTAGCAATATGATATGAGAGTAGAGAACGGGTACCAGAACTTCCAGTTTCATCATGGGGTGTAAAGGGCTACTATTGGATCGGCTGCCCATTGTACAACCTGCTTCCTTTGCCATTGGGTTCCATGCTCATGTTTTTTTTCCACCACTGCATTTTTGCGAATGAACCGCAAGCAGAAAGCCAAAGCCAGTTTGACTGGAAAACTGATTTGAATATGGCACAGTGATGGTGTTGACGAATCAGAGCAAGTGCAGTCAACAGCCAATTAATGGATTTAATTTGGTGAGACAGAGCTGATAATAGCCAATTCCAGTTTTTTTTAATATACATGGACTTGCTAGCTTTTTAATGTCATACGTGCAGAACTATACTGATTTGGAACTAAGCTTACAGTGGAAGTTAATGAGCAAAGAGAAGCTTTGGATTGTAACTGAGCTTTAAACACTCTAGAAAAAAACTATAGAATTCAGCATGTTAAGGTCTGTTACTGCTGTAGTTCCTCTGGTTTGATTTTTATTGAGAAATTTTAATATTTCATTTGAGTAATAAGTTCAATTGACATTTTTAAAAAATAAAACAAGTTTATTCAAAATGGCCATTAATTGCTGAAGCTTGTTTCACTGTGAGCCCTGAAAGGGGCAGATAAACAATTGCTGGTTATTATTATTATTATTATTCAGAGGTCAAAATTATTTTGTGTCATTTAAAAATCAATTAAAAATCATTCAGTGAATGTATTACAATGTCAGTCCCACATGGCTGACAGGTCAGCAGCACCATTATCTTCAAGTCTACTTGGTAGAGATGTGAAAACTGACTGAACAATGAGATAGTCATCAGAACTTTCAACTTGAGAAAAAAAGAATGTGCATTTCTATAGCACCTTTCACAACCTCAGAGCATCTCAAAGCACTGTGCAACCAATGAAGTGCTTTTGAAGTGTGGTTACTGTTGTAATATGTGAAATGCAACAGCCAATTTTCACACAGTATGATCCCACAAATGGCAAGGTGGTAATTGTTAATTGTAAAAATTAAGGATAAGTGTCCACAGGTGGTGGGGGTTGGGGGGCATGCACTGGATAATTACTTGTGCCTTTAATGCCATCAGCCATGGCTCAATTGGTAGCATTCTTCCTTCTGAGTCAGCGGGTTGTGAGTCCAAATTCCACTCCAGAGTCTTGAATACATACTCCAGGCTGGTATTCCCACATTCCTTAGCTAATATCACCACCGTCAACTTTGTCTATGGCATCTTTGGCAATCTCTTCTCTGCCTCCACCTACCACTGGCCCTCTATCCAGCTCTACCTGTCCCACCCTACCCCCTCAACCAGCTTTTATTTCACCTCATTTCTATTTTTCCTTAGTTCTGATGAAGAGTCATACGGACTCAAAACATTAACTGTGTTCCTCTCCACAGATGCTGCCAGACCTGCTGAGTTTTTCCAGCTATTTTTGTTTTTGCTCTAGGAGCTACACCTGACTCAGCCAGTGTGGTAATTGAGCCCATGCTTTTGGAATCATTCTGCATCATAAACCAGCTGTCCAACCAACTGAGCTAGTCAACTTCCTAATTAGGGCTTGGGCACAACCTTGTGTAACATTTACGCCATTACTATGTAGTGGGAGCGCGAGTGGTATGTTGTTTTATTCGTTTATGGGATGTGAGCATCGCTGGCTAGGCCAACATTTCTTGCCCATCCCTAATTGCCCTTGAGAAAGCAGTTCTGAGCTGCCTTCTTGAGCTACTGCAGTTCCTGTGCTGTAGCTACACTCACAGTGCTGTCAGGATGTGTGTTCCAGGATTTTGACCCAGTGACAGTGAAGGAACAGCAACATATTTCCAAGTCAGGATGGTGTGGGACTTGGAGGGGAATCAGGGTGATGATGCTTGCATCTATCTGCTGCCCTTGTCCTTCTAGATGGTAGTGGTTGTGGGTCTGGAAGGTGCTGTCCAAGGTGCCTTGGTGAGTATCTGCAGTGCATCTTGTAAATGATACACACTGCTACTACTATGCGTCAGTAGTGGATGAGCTAAATGTTTGTGGAAGGGGTGCCATCAAGTGGACTGCTTTGTCCTGGATGGTGTCAAGCCTCTTGAGTGCTGTTGGAGCTGCACTCATCCAGGCAAGTGGAGAGTATTCCATTACATTCCTGACTTGTGCTTTGTAGATGGTGAACAGGTTTTGGGGAGTCAGGAGGTGAGTTACTTGCTGGAGGATTCCTAGCCTCTGACCTGCTCTTATATCCATAGTATTTATATGGCTATAGTTCAGTTCTGTTTCTGGTCAATGATAACCCCCAGGATGTCGATAGTGGGAGATTCAGTGATGGTAATGCCATTGAACATCAAAGGGCAATGGTTGGATTCTCTCTTGTTGGAGATGGTAATTTCCTGACACTTGTGTGGCATGAATGCTACTTGCCACTTGTCAGCCCAAGCCTGGACGTTATTCGGGTCTTGTTGCATTTGGACATGGACTGCTTCAGTATCTCAGGAGTCACAAATGGTGCTGAGCGTTGTGCAATCATCAATGAATGTCCCCACTTCTGACCTTATGATGGAAGGAAGGTCATTGATGATGCAGCTGAAGATGGCTGGGCTGAGGACACTACCCTGAGGAACTCCTATATTGATGTAGTGGAGCTGAAATGACTGATCTCCAACAATCACAACCATCTTCCTTTGTGCTAGGTATGATTCCAACCAGCGGAGATTTTTCCTCCTGATTCCATTTGTCTCTAGTTTTGCTAAGGCTCCTTGATGCCACACTCGGTCAAATGCTGCCTTGATGTCAAGAGCAGTCACTCTCACCTCACTTCTGGAGTTCAGCTCTGTGGTCCGTGTTTGAGCCAATGCGATGCTGCCGTCAGTCCAAAAAGACATTCTGCCTACCGCACAATTGGGCAGTGTTGTGTATGAATTTCAATGTCACTGTGATGCCATGTACATAGTCCATATGTCCCATCAAAGGGCTGATCACATCAAACAACATGTTCCTCAATCTGTTCATAACAGGCAGAGTACAGGCCATACTCAACTATCGCATGCTTGCAAAACCCAAAACAAAATGATGGTGAGGGACTTTGATATGACTCTTCATCAGAACTAAGGACACCTTTTTTGTATTACTGGAAGCATGGGGAACCTATAGTTCCCTGTTGCTTTCTCCATAACAATGCCTCAACCAATCAGAGTCAAATTGCCAGCCAATCAGCACCATTTTCTCCTGTAGTGTAATTGTTGTGATTGTTTGAAATTTGGTATTCTTGCATTTGTCCTGATGAACGCAAGATGAAAAGATTCAGCAACATGTCTGCCTTTTCAACAATGTACAGACTTGGCTGGAGAATCTGGATTCAGATAGATCATCATTAACCTTATCTGGTGTTATATGACTAGTATACTAATAAGTGACATTCAACTAAAGGTCAATTAGTCAAGGCACCCAGCTGTCTAAGAAATATTGCTACTGTGAGAATGGAAAAGTAGGAATCTGAACAGAAATAAACATGCTTGTTTGTTGCAGTTCCTCTTTTCATTCATATGCAGACTATGTGGTCTCCCTTTTCTAATTCTGCCCTCAGGTTGTGTGTGGTATGGATGGATTCCAGATCACCTTATCCTGACAAAATTAAAGCATTATAGTCCACAGGAGAAACAAAACCCAGCATTGCAATCTTCAAATACACAAATTGTATTTATTTCTCTACGGTATCTAAAATTGCGAACTGATAATTTGATTAGAGTTGCCTGATGTTTTCTTTTATTTGTTCCTTAGATGTGGGCATCGCTGGCAAGGTCAGTGTTTATGGCCCATCCCTAATTGCCCTTGAGAAGGTGGTGGTGTGCTGCCTTCTTGAACCATAGCAGTCCATATGTTGTAGGTACACCCTCAGTGCTGTTAGAGAGACAGTTCCAGACTTTTGATCCAGCAATGATGAAGGAATGGTGACCTATTTCCAAGCCAAGAACCTGTGTGACTTGGAGGGGAACTTGCAGGCATTCCCATGTGTCTGTGATGGGAGGGCCAGTGACACTATGCCTTCACTTCAGTGACAACAGAATAACCCATAGGGCCATTTAACCTTATCAAACCCCATCAGAAGTTCTTGTAATAGCACAATTACATTTGAAGTGTTTTAAGTCATTAAGTCAAACCTGAGTGTTCTGTTTCATACCAGAACTGACCCATTTGGAGATTCAATTTGCTTTGATCTATTCCCATGACTAAATTATAATAATTTCCTCAAATGCAACAATTGAACTAATTGTTAGCTATCATACAAGGGTGCTGTGATATACAAAAACACCTACAAAATCTTGCACATGATTAATTTTAAACAGAAGGAGTAAATCATTTTATGCACAGGCTGATGAGTAAGTCTAGTGGACTGCCCACATAGGCAGTGAAAATGCACAAGTGTTAGAAAATACAGGAGGGAATTGAATAAATCATTGGCAGTGAGAATGTTGAGTGCAGGAGTTAGGATATGTGTGGTATATCTTTCAACCTTTGAGGCAGGCCAGATGGACTCTAATGGTCCTTCCTGGTGCAATGTTCTGAACTTAGTATATTTCAACCTTTGGGACTGGCCAGATGGACAGTAATGAACTCTTCTGGCCTTCTGCCCCCCACGTCGAATGACCTTTAGATAGCAATCTCTTGTATTTAGTCAAAGAGGCAATTTAGTGCAGAGTGGGTTAGATTACTGTCCTGGTATTTCTGTGATCGACATTTGAAAGCTTCTCTCTCTGGTGACTGTATATTGTCTGAAGTGAAATGATCTTGTAAAGTCTGAAATTAATTCTCAGCATGAATTACATTGTACAACAACAACTTGTATTTGTGTTACACCTTTAATCTAATCAAACCTCTCAAGGTGCCTCACATGAATGTTGCAAGCGACCTTTGACATTGATTCACCAAGGAGGAATTAGTGCAGATGACCAAAAGCTTGGTCAAAGAGAAAGGTTTTAAGGAATGCATTAAAGGAGGGAAGAAAGGCAGTAGACAGAGAGGTTCGAGGAGGGAATGCCAGGGTGTAGGGCCTAGGCAACTGAAGGCATGACCACCAATGATAATCTTTTAAATCTTTTAAATATGACCACCAATGATGATGCACTTAAAATTGGGGATGCTCAAGAGGCCGGAATTAGAGAAGCACAGATACCTGGGAGGGGTGCATTGCTGGAGGAGATTCCAGAGATAGGGAGGGGAAAGGCCAGAGAGGAATTTGAAAACAAAATGAGAATTTTAAAATCAAGGCGTTGCTTAATTAGGAGCCAATGTAAATTAGTGAGCACAAGGGTGATAATGAATGTGATTTGATGTGAATAAGGACCTGGGCAGCAGAATGCTGGATGAATTCAAATTTACACATGGAAGGCCATAGTACAAAATTGCTGATAATTTTGAATTACTGCAGTTGTCCACTTTAGCCCAAGGTAATCTCAAGAATGAATGAATGAGTTATATTAAACTCAAAACATTAACTCTGTTTTTCTCTCTCTATAGATGCTGTCAGAACTGCTGAGTTTTTCAAGCATTTTGTGTTTTTATTTCAGATTTCCAGCATCTGCAGTATTTTGATTTTATTGAAGAATGAATAGTCTGGTTATTATTTTTATATTCTTTGATGGAATGTGGGTGTCACTGGCAAGAACAGCATGTATTATCTCTAATTGCCCTTGAACAGAGTGAATTGCTAGGTCATTGCAGAGTCAACCACATTGTTATGGATATGGAGTCACATGCAGGCCAGACCAGGTAAGGATGGCAGATTAGTGAACCAGAGCCAGATGGGTCTTTACAACAATCAATGATAGTTTCATCATCACTATTACTGAGACTAGCTTTACATTCTAGATTTTATTAATTGAATTTAAATTCCACCAGCTGCCATGGTGGGATTTGAACCCATGTCCCCAGAGCATTATCCTAGGCTTCTGGATTACTCATCCCATGACATGACCACTACGCCATTGTCTGCCCCTGAATGTGGATAACATATTGGTTCATGACAATATATTTTGAGAGGCTCGGCATGTGACACAGTCGCACTCAACAGGAGCACGAGGTGGAGAATTAGGTGTAATGGTCAGAATGTCGAATTCAAATATGTCTGATATTCCAGACTACTAACCATTTCTACAGCTCACGTTGCTGTTTCAAGAAAGCTCTGCAGCAGGAAAGGAGCCTTGTGCAGGTAACCAATATCAAACGGGACAGGTTTTCCTCTTATCAGACTTGATAGTAACAGGTTATTTCAGAGCAGTCCATTGAGCAAAGTTGAACACGAGGGATTGTATGCTTATAACAGAGTCCATGTAAATTCCCATTGTTTTTAATTAATGGTTGGAAAAGTGGGAGCACTTCCTTATCAAATTATCCTTGCCCAATTCCCCTCCATGTGCGACACACAGCTGATCCTTTATACTCAAGTGGGATAAAACATCCTTGCTCAGTGGTCTGTGTGCAAACTTGAGGAGCTGCACCTACTCAAATAAAGCAGGAAAAAATAATCCCATGGGAATTCACCTGATATCCCTCTTCACAGTCAAAATATGTACTGCAGATGCTGGAAATCTGAAATAAAAACAGAAAATACTGGAAAAACTCAATAGGCCTGGCAGCATCTGTGTAGGGAGAAACAAGAGTCAACATTTTGAAGGGGATTGGATTCAGAACATTAACTCTGTTTCTCTCTCCACAGATGCTGCCAGGCCTGTTGAGTTTTTCCAGTATTTTCTGTTTTTATCCCTAGCATTTCACTGGGGTCTACGTGGTTCTTCTGTGGAGGCTATGGAAGGTGATCAGAAGGACCCCAATGGAAACTCTATCACTTGAGCTTTAAGAATGACTGTCGAACATTAGAAGGGTTGTTTAATCTGAATCAAAACTTTGCTATGCCTATATTTGCTTCGCCTATACTGGGAGCAGCCTGAACAAGTATTAAGTATGATTGTGTTGGCTATTTTACCTTGAATTGCAAAATACGTACCACATAAAAAAAGTTAAAAGTTAAGCAAAACCTGTGGCTGTCACAGGCTCAACCAAGTTGTGTGGTCCTTCTTCCTTGCGTATCACTTGGTTTGTCACTTGCCTTTTGCCCTCTGCTCAACCTGGGTCATTAGCAGATCTTCTGATTGGCGTTCCTTCTGGCAAAGCAGGCCATTAGCAACTCTCCTGAGGTGGTATAGCAATTGGGTAAACCAGACCATTAGTGAGCATATTGAATAATGGTATGAACAGTTCTGCCTCATAAAAGCACTGCTGCTCATCTCTTTCTTTTACACACTGCAATGTCCAGATGGAGTATCACTCAAGAGGCTCTCTAATTGCTTGGCTGGGACAGTGCATTAATTAACTGTGTTTCCTTGGTTATCCTTCACATTATTTCAGTAACTTTGAGATAGGAAATACATGAGGTAGTTGGCAAGTATGAAAAATGATAAACATGCATAGAGGCAAATATACTACGGCAAGGCCATAAAACAAAATAGGCAGGAACGAAACAGGCTGAAAGAGAAGGCAATAATAGCTAAAGGCACAAAGAAGAACACAGGGAACATAAAACAAAAAAACGGATTAGAAGAGAAAAGCAATGAATATAAATGCAATTTTACACTGCTTGAGATATTCATTATCATCTCTTTTCTAACCATCTCGCTTTTTTGCCTATTGTATCCACATTGTATTTTGTATCCTTCAAGCCTTTCTCATTTCTCATGGAGTTTTATTTTTCTTCGATATTTGTTCATTATACTTCCAACAAGAAAAGGTAGTTTTACAACTTTAAATCTGAATTTAAACAAAAGAAAAAAAAAAAGATACAAAGCAAGAAACAAGTATTACAGCTGATTTCAACTTCAGAGAGGGAGCAAGTGAGTGATGTACCCAACACCTGCTCATCATTATAGGGAGTAAGTCCTAAGTCATTAAGTCCCTGACAAACGTGCTCAAGTAAATCTCTCTGATTCTGCTCAGTTCCTGTAATTGGAACAGAATCCCAAGAACTGGTGCTACTTGCTCTGAAAGTTTATCAATAACAAAAACAACTTGTGTTTAGATAGTGCCTTTCATCCATTTAAAAGTCCAAGGTATATCACAGATGTGTTATTAAACAAAATTTGACACCGACCCAGCCTCATAGAAACATAGTAGGGCAGGTAACCAAAAACTTAGTCAAAGGAGTAAATTTTGGAACCTATTCAAAGGGGAGAAGGTGGCAGAGAATGAGGGAATCCAAAGCTTAGGGCCCAGGCAACTGAAGGTACAGTTGCCAATGGTGGAGCAATTAAAATCAAGGATGCTGAAGTGGCCAGAATTGGAGGAGTGCATGTATCTTGGAGGGATGTGGGGGCTGGAGGAGTTTACAGAGTTAAGGAGGAATCAAGCCATGGAGGGATTTGAAAGTAAGGTTGGGAATTTTACAATTGAGGCATTGCCAGACCAAAAGCAAATGGTTAGCAAATGGCAAAGGGTGCTGAGTGAATGTAACTTGGTGCAAGTTAAGATATGGGCACTGGAATTCTGGAGGAGCTCCAGTATCTGGGATCATGGTAGTGTCATCCAATTGAAATAAATTAGGATGGTGCCCATTCCTCTGAAACTCATAAAAATCCCAAATAAGCAAAAAAAAAACATACCTTTTGGGATCCCCCCCACCCACACTTTACCAGCAGTCCCTCAGTCCCTTTAAGGGTTGCCTGTTGGTCTCTCACTGCCTGAAAAAATTGGATTGACATGGATAGGATGCGTTCCACCCATTTCTCCTTGCATGTTGCAATCAGGGATCCCAATGTTGCAAAAACAGAAAATGCGGGAAAAACTCAGCAGGTTTAGCAGCATCTGCAGAGAGAGAAACGGAGTTAAGGTCATACGGATATAGGGTTGGGTAATACGGACTCGAAACGTTAACTCTGTTTCTCTCTCCGCAGATGCTGCCAGACCTACTGAGCTTTTCCAGCATTTCCTGTTTTGGTTTCGGATTTCCAGCATCAGCAGCTTTTATCCTAGTGTAACACCTCAGCTAGCAGTTGAAACACCCAAATTGGTGCTCAAGTTCCCCATTAGCTTTCCAGTTGCTGGCTGCACATTTTTCAGACAAGACACAGAGAGTGAAAACATTTTGATTGTCTCCCTGTGCTTCTCCAGGAGAGAGAAAAAAAACACTTCTAAGCCCAGGGAGCCCAAAATCAAAGCGAATAATTCTCACGCCATGTGGAGCAGAGACAGAAGAAACAATTAGCAATGCAGGTAGCAAACCAAATCGCCAGAGCAGCCAAAACAATTACTGCCTGGCCTGGAAATTCATCTTATCTACAGTAATGCCAAGGGACATCCCCAGTACTTTAATGATTTGCTAAAGGGCGTATTTAAATGACAAATGTTTCAGATCAGTGAAGTTGCAATTCTCCTGTAAAGCTAAATATGTTTGAACAGGGAGTCTTTCCCCAAAATTGCAAGTTCTTCACTTCAATTCTACGGTGAATCCCTAGCAGCAGTAGCTCAGCTTTTGACAGTAATTTATGTTTATAGTTTTTAGTACTTTCAGTGTGTCATGGAATTACATATTTAAAGCGATTCCATGACAAGCAATTAAAATGGAGATTTAGGATTTCTGATCTTAATCCAGCAACAGTTCCCATCTCAGGTGATGAAGAAAATCAGCTTGGCCAAAATGTATCAAGGGATATTCAAGCAACCTTCTTCCTCACCATAGCCTCCACTGTAATCTTGGGGAGCCATTTGTCATCGTTTTGACTTCAGAGGCTGGGGCAACATTCATTTTTAGCTCAGGGCAGAGAGTGCAAGCTTGTGACCGTTAAATTCCAGCCACATATTTATATCGGGACATAGGAACAGGAGTAGGCCATTCAGCCCATCGAGCCTGATCATCCACCTCAACACCACTTTCCCATGCTATCTCCGTATCCCTTGATGTCATTAGTCTCCAGGAATCTATCAATTTCTGTTTTGAACATGCTCAATGACTGAGCTTCCACAGCCCTCTGGGATAGAGAATTCCAAAGATTCACCACCCTCTGAGTGAAGAAATTCCTCCTCATCTCAGTCTGAAATGGCCTGCCCCTTATTCAGAGATTACGTTCCCTGGTTTTAGACTCACCACCCAGGGGAAACATCTTACCTACACCACCCTGTCACGTTCTGTAAGAATTTTATAATTTTCAATAAAGCCATGCGAACATATGAATTAGAGGCAGGAGTAGGCCATTCAGCCCCTCGAGCCTGCTCCGCCATTCAATAAGATCAAGGCTGGTCTTCCTTCATTCTTCGAAACTCCAGAGAATACAGACCCAGCCACCCTAATCTCTCCTCATAAAACAATCCCGCCATCCCAGGGATTAATCTGGTGAGCCTCTGTTGTAGTCTCGCTATGGCAAGTATATCCCTTCTTGGATAAGGGGACCAAAACTGTACACAACACTCCAGGTGAAGTATCATCAAGGCCCTACACAACTGCAGCAAGACATCTTTACTCCTGTACTCAAATCCCCTTGTGATGAAGGCCAACATACCATTTGCCTTCCTAATTGCTTGCTGTACCCCCTGCATGCTAACTTTCAGTGAACATGGACACCCAGGTCCCTTTGAATACCTACATTTCCCAGCCTCTCACGATTTAAGGAATATTCTGCCTCTCTGTTCTTTCTATCAAAATGAATTACTTTACATTTATTCACATTATATTCCATCTCCCATGTTCTAGCCCATTCACTTAGCCCATCCAAGTCCTCTTGAAACCTTCTTGCATCCCCCTCACAACTTAGGTTGCCACCCAGTTTGGTACCATCAGCAAATTTGGAAATATTACATTTGGCCCCCTCATCTAAGTCCTTTATACAGATTGTGAACAGCTGTGGACCTAGCACTAATCCTTGCGGTAACCCATTAGTAACAGCCTGCTATTGTGAGAATGACCCGTTTATTCCTACTTTCTGCTTTCTATCTGTTAACCAATTCGCAAACCACACTAGACTAGCATATTTCCCTCAATCCCATGTGCTCTAATTTTATTTACTAAGCTTTTGTATGGGGCCTTATCAAAAACTTTCTAAAAATCCAAATACACATTGGTTTTCCTTCATCAGTGCTACAAGTAACATCTGTGACATCCTTGACCCTGGCACCAGGGAGGCAACATACCACCCTGGAGTCATGTAGACAGCCACAGAAACGCCTGTCTGTTCCTCTAGCTGATAAATCCCCAATCTTCCCCTCTTCTTCCTCCCGCCCGGTACAGCTGAGCGGCCCATGATGTAATGAACTTGGCTCTGACTGCACTCCTCCGAGGAATCAACGCTCTCTCCAGTATCCAAAACGGAAAACCGATTAACAAGTGGGCTTTAGGGGACTCCTGCACTACTTGTCTGGCTCTCTTGGACTGCCTGGCAGTCACCCTTTCTGTCCTCATACTCCTAACCTGCAGTGTGACCACCTCTTTGAATGGGTTATCCACAGAACTTTCAGACTCGCGGATGCACCACAGTGACTCCAGCTGCCACTCAAGTTCCCAAACCCAGAGCTCAAGTTCCTGCAGCTGGTGACAATTCCTGCACTGTGGTCGTCTAGGTCACTGGTAGCGTCCACAACTTCCCACATACTACAGGACACACATTCCACATGACCGATCTGCCCTGCCATCTCTTTACTTCACTTATGTTAACTTAATTCTACTTCGATTTATTTATATTATTTTTGCTTAGCCTTAACTTAATAAACCTTACAATTATTGATAAACCTTACTGATAAATCCAACTAATACTTAACACACTTTATGAGTTGCAATAAACATTACTTAAAGCAACTCTTTCCCCTGTGCACCAAATACCCATGTGAACCTAATTCACAACTCGCTTGACCTCTGTCTCCTTGTGTGCCCCTTAACCAGAGATTCAGTGGAAAGAGAAACCAGACCAGGTGTATAATTGGAAGCTGATCTCTAGCTGCTACTTTCCTACCCCCACTAAAAGTGAAAATGACCCAGGCAGAGTTTCATATCATGCACCTTCCAAAATAGTCACCAATATCTGGTTTCCCATAAAAACTATGATTAAAGCCAGCAGTGCATCAGATGCATGGGAACACCACCAACTGCAAGTTTCCCTCCAAATCACACACCATTCTGACTTGGAACCATATCATTGTTCCTTCACTGTCACCAGGTCAAAACCCTGGAACTCCCTCCCTAAAAGCACTGTGGGTATACCTACACCACATGGACTACAGTCATTCAAGAAGGCAGCTCACCACCACCACCTTCTCAAGGGCAATTAGAATGGGGCAATGAATGCATAACTTGTCAATGATGTTCACATCCCATGAACGAATAAAAAAAAAATTGTCCTTGCAAACCACACTCTCTATTTTGGAATTGATGGCTTATGGCATGTCCATTAATTCAGGAATTCCCAAAACAATGTCCTCTTTTCTACACTGTTCCTTGTTCATATTGTTGACTTCCACTCATCACCCATTCCTTTGCGGGTAATTCCAACCTACGTTCATTAGCTTTCTTCAGCACATGAGCCCTCACCACCATCATAAAATGCTGAATGACTGGCTTAGAAACTTGACTGCGCCCAACAATGGGCATGCAGGAGGCAAGATGTACAGGGATAGGGGTAGGACTTGGGCCACAGGCAGTAGATGCCTGTTCAAGCAGGCACAGGGACAATATGTAATTCATGTTGGGGCCTAGTTATCGCATGTCAGACATGCAGCCAAAGGCTACCAGTGTTGCTTTGCACCTGTTTAGGGGAGCAGGGAATCGGGTTTCTGTTAACCCACATAGAGGCAGTGTGCATCTCTTAAAGGGCAGGTGCACAGTGGCTACAGAGAGGAGGAAATCTTTTCAAATAGCTAACAGTGGTTCAAAGAGAATATTCAAGGTCTCAGATGCAACCTTGGTTCAGGCAGTGAGACAGATGGAGAGAGATGCCTCGGACATGGCTCTCCTTGTAGGCCTGCTCCGGCTCTTTGCCCAGTTTCCTGACAGCGGTGATGAGCCAGCTCTGGACAGACTGTCCCTTGTCGCCAACCAGCAGTGCGCTTCCTGTGTGGAGTGAGAGATCACACACCAGCTACCATATTGGAAACTTAGCTTCCCATTTTATGCTGCAAAATGGCTGCAATACAAATAACCTTTTAGACCATTGGTCATTGTTCCTTACTGTCTATGAATCCTAATGTTTTGCCCAATTCTTATCCTCCTGTAGTACAAGAGGAGTGCTGAACTGTCAGAGGTGCCTTCTTTTGGTGAGACCTTTAACCAAGGCCCTGGGTCCGGAGATTTCTTCTGGGTCTTTGACAACGTTTATTCTTCAACCAACACTTAAAAAACAGACAACCTGCTTAATTATTTCATTGCTTCCTGTGAGGCCTTGCTGTGCTTAAATTGACTGCTACATTTCCTAGGTTACATTTCATTGTCTATAAACTTTGGGATGTCCTAAAGTTGTGAAGGGTGTTATATAAATATACACAATATTGCTTTAGTTGTCCTGATCTTCCTATGTGCTTTATTGTAGTACATCACCTGCTGCCCTGCTGGTCCTGGGAATTTGCTCCGACGAGCTTTTATAAGGATCAAACAATAATTTTGCACAGCTTGCTGGCTTAAGTTGCAATGTTCTTTTCAATATGTTGTCATGAGATTGCTAACTCCCAGCTGCAAACAGATTCACAGAATCACAGATTTGTTACAGTGCAGAAGGAGGCCATTCGGCCCATTGTGTCTGCATCAGTTCTCTAAATGAGCGTTATGACTTTGTGCCATTCTCCTTTTTCCGGACCCTTGCACATTGTTTCTACTCAAATAATCATCTAATACCCTTTTGAATGCCTCGATTGAACCTGCCTCCACCACACTTCCAGGCTGTGCATTCCAGACCCGAACCACCCTGTGAAAAAGTTTTCTCACGTCACATTTGCTTCTTTTGCAAATCACTTCAAACGTGTGCCCTCTTATTCTTGATCCTTTCACAAGTGGGAACAGTTTTTCCCTATCTACTCTATCCAGCCCCCTCATGATTTTGAAGGTCACTATCAAATCTCTTCTTAGCCTTCTCTACTCCAAGACGAACAGTCCCAACCTCTCCAATCTGTCTTCATAACTGAAGCTTCTCAAGAACCATTTTGGCAAACCTCTTCTGCACTATCTTTCCAATGCATTCACATGCTTCTTAAAGTGTGACACCCAGAACTGTACACAATGCTCCAGCTGAGGTCTAACTAGTGTCTTATATAAGCACACAGCCTCCTTGCTCTTTTCTCTATGCCGCTATTAATACAGCCCAGGATACTATATGCTTCATTGACTGCTCTCTCCACATGTCCTGCCACCTTCAATGATCTATGCACATATACAACCAGGTCCCACTGCTCCTGCACACTGTTAAGACTTCTACCCTTATTTTATATTATCTCTCCAGGTTCTTCCTACTAAAATGTCTTATTTCACGCTTCTCCACATTGAACTTAATCTGCCACCTATCTGCCCATTCCATTAACTTGTCTATGTCTTTTTGAAGTTCTATACTGTCCTCCTCAGATTACAATGCCTCCAAGTTTTATTTCATTTGCAAACTTTAAAATTGTCTCCTGCACACCAAGATCTAGATTATTAATATATATATCTAGAAAAACAAGGGTCCCAATACCGACCCCTGGGGAACTCCAGTACAAGCCTTCCACCAGCCTGAAAAATATCCATTGACCATTACCCTCTGTTTCCTATTACTCAGCCAATTTATCCACATTGCTACTATCCCTTTTATTCTATGTGCTATAACTTTTCTCACAAGTTTGTCGCCATTTGAAAGTCCATGTACACCACATCAACAGCATTACCCTTACCAACTCTCTCTGTTAACTCTTCATAAAACTCCAGCAAGTTCGTTAAACACAATTTCTCCTTTAGAAATCCATGCTGGATCTTCCTAATCAACCTAAATTTTTCCATGTGACTGCCAATTGTTTCCTGAATAATTGTTTCCAGAAGCTTCCCCACCACTGAAGTGTTAAACTGACTGGTCTGTTATTGCTGGGCTTACCCTTGCAACCTTTTTTGAACAAGGGCGTAATATTTGCAATTCTCCAGTCCTCTGGCACCTCTCCTGAGTCTAGGGAAGACTGGAAGATTATGCCCAATGCCCCTGAAATTTCTACTTTCACTTCCTTCAGTATCCTTGGATGCATCTCATCCATTTCCGGTGCCTTTTCAACTTTCAGTACTGACAGTCTATTCAACACTTCCTCCTTATCAATTTTGAAGCCTTCTAGTGACAGCGTTTCCTTCTCTATCACTGTAGCCTCAGTAGCATCTGCTTCCTTGGTAAAGACAGATGCAAAGTATTCATTTAACACCTCAGCCATTCCCCCTGCCTCCTTGTGTAAATCCCCTTTTTTATCCTAATCGGCTCCTATTCCTCCTCTTACCATCCTTTTACTATTTATGTGCTGATAGAAGACTCTGGGATTTCTCTTTATGTTGGCTGCCTGTTTTTTCTTATAATCCATCTTCGCTTCTCTCATTTGCCCTGAATTCAGCTTGGTTTTCAATTGTATTACCAGCCTTACACCTATCGTAAGCACACTTTTTCTTAATTTCTATCTCCTTTTTCATCAAGGGAGCTCAGATTTGTTTGCCCTACTTTTCCCTTTTGAGTAAATATACCTTGACTGTACCCAGACCTTTTCTACTTTGAAGGTAGCCCATTGTTCAGCTACAGTCTTTTCCGCCTTTGGTTCCAGTCTATAAGGCCCAGCTCCGTTCTTGCTCTGTTTAAATTGCTTCTCCCCCAGTTAATTATTCTTACTCTGGATGTCCTATTGTCGTTTTCTACCATCATCCCAAACCTCACAATACAATGATCACTGTTTTCTAAATGTTTCCTCACTGACATTTGTTCTACTTGGCCCACCTCATTCCAGGAACCAGGTCCAACAGTGCATCCTTTCTTGTTGGACTGGACACATCCTAGTCTAGGAAATTCTCCTGAATACAATCTAGGAACTCTTGCCCCTTTCCACTCTTTATACTCCCAATGTCGCAGTCTACATTCGGGTAATTAAAGTGCCCCATTAGAACTGCTCTGTAATGTTTGCATCTCTCTGTAATTTCCCTGCAGATTTGTTCAGCTACCTCCTTCTCACTATTTGGCGGTCTATAGACTACACTGAGCAATGTAATTACACCCATTTCTGATCCTTAGCTCCAGCCAAATTGATTCTGTGTTTGAATCCTCTGGGACATCCTCTTTCTCCAGCACTGCAATGCTCTCCGTAACCAAGACAAACGCTCCTCCTCGTTTCCTTCCTTTCCTATCTTTCCCGAAAACCTTGTACCCAGGAATATTTAATGCCCAGTTCTGCCCTTCCTTGAGCCAGGTCTCTGTTATCGCCACAACATCATATTTCCACATGGCAATCTGCGCCTGTAACTCCCCAATCTGGGCCAGGATTTTACGGCCCCTCCTGCCTGGTGGGATATTACTGTCCCAGCAAACTGAATGGAGATTTAAATCCACTGGAGGGAGATAGGCCACGGCGGGGCTGTAAAATCCTGGCCCTTATTTACTATACTCCGTGCATTCACATACAAACGCAATAACCCTGATTTAGACTTCATGACTTTCTCCCTTCCTCCGACTCCACATATTAACTTACTATCTTCTATACTAGCGCTATCTGCCACTCCCAGTATTTTCTGTGCCTTGGTATTACTCTCTAATGTTCTCTCCTGGTTCCCACACCCCTGCTGAGTTAGTTTAAAGCCCTCCCAATAGCACTAGCAAAACACCATGCATGGAGCTCAGTCCCGGCTCTGTTCAAGTGCAACCCGTCCGGCTTTTACAGGTACCATCTCCCCCAGATCCAGCCCCAGTGTCCCAGGAATCTGAAGCCCTCCCCCCCTGCACCATATTTCCAGCCACACATTCATCTGCCTTAACCTATTTCTGTACTCACTGGCACTGCGAGTAATCCGGAGATTACTACATTTGAGATCCTGCTTGCAAGTTTTCTACCTAACTCCCTGAACTCTGATTGCAGGACCACATCCCCCTTCCTGCTTAAGTCAATGGTACCAATGTGGAGTACTACCTCTGGCTGTTCATCCTTTCCCAGTAGAGTGCCCTGCAGCCGCTCGGTGACATCCTTGACCCTGGCACCATACCGTCCTGGAGTCACACCTACGGTCACAGAAATGCCTGTCTGTTCCCTTAATTAATGAATCCCTATCACTATTGCTCTTTTTTTCTTCTTCTTCCCCTCCTGTACAGCCCAGCCACTCATGGTGCCACAAACCTGGCTCTGACTGCACTCCTCTGAGGAGTTCAGTCAGAGCCAAGGGAATGGGTGACCTCCATGAAGTCCAAGAGGATATATTACAGTCCACACATTCCACTCAATCTGCACTGCCCTGCCTTAGCTTCATTTTATTTTGGCTTACTTATATTACTTTATTCTACTGGCCCTGGCTTTCTCTTACTTCTGGTGTTTCCACTTAAATCCAAGTATAACTGCTTCATTAAAAATAATATGCTTTCCTAATTTACAGCAATTTAAAGAAAGACTCTAACAGCAGTTTCTTACCAACCAGTGAACTTGCAGTTTTCCTGTGATGTCACTATTTGTTTTTCTCTTACTCTCCTTTCGAACTCTGTGTGAGCAGGCTCCGAGCAGCTTCTCCGACTCCCAAGGTAGGTGTGGGCCTCAAGCCTCAGTCCCGATTTATCAAAGGGAAGTTAAGAGTCAACCACATTGCTGTGGGTCTGGATCCAGACCAAGTACAGACTTGGGAGATTTCCTTCCCTGAAGGGCATTACTGAACCCGAGTTTTACAACAATAGTTTCATGGCACCATTACTGGGACTAGCTTTTAATTCCAGATTTTTATCAATTAATTGAACTGATTTAATTTGAATATGGAATTTGAATCCCCGTCCCCAGGGTATTAGCCTGGACCTCTGGATTACTCGTCCAATGACATTACCGACATGCCACTGTTTCCCCACGACCCCAGAATGTCACAAAGGGGTTGACAACCAATCAAGTACTTTTGAAGAATCATCACTCGGAATTCAATGCAAATGGCCTGCATACATGGGACAAAATTCAGTACACCCAGAAAACGAACCACGCTATAATCTTCCCATATTAGAAACAGAGACTTTTCAGCAAATGAATTTGTGAAACAGTATTTATTGAGTGCGTTGAATGGGGTTGTAGCAGAATGAACTGTGCCAGTTTGATTACAATGAAAAAAATGATAGCAGATACCATTCAGGATCTGCCTTCCCATCCATGTGGCTCACAGGCAGCAGCCACAAAGAGCCCTGAGTGTCATTTTGAATAAGCATTGACATGACCAGCATATCAAAAAGATATTTCAGGCACTGTAGCAGCTGCCTTCACGAGCAAGCGAAGACTTTATTATCATTTATTAACTGCTATTTTCATGCTTGGCCTTTTTATTATATCCTTTCCTTTTCTTGTTCTCTCACCCCTAAACCCCTTTCACTATTTTCTCACAGATGCTGTCGTCACAAAGGCTGTCTGACCTAACTGGGTCATTGAGAGTGATGGGGGATTTGGCATGGCATTATCACTGAGAATGATGTAAGCTGATGATAGAACCTCATCAAAGTGGTTTGTTCATCCTAATATAATTACTCAGCACTTCAGACTGACCAAATAAAAAATCAAAACCGTCATGTCAGCTATACCATGTAACCTTGCACCAATCTTCAGTCTTGTCATGAATCATATGTTGATATTGCACCAATTACAGTTTCCTATTATGGATTGTGATCACAAATTACTCTCTGATTAACAAATGAAACAATTTTCCTTTTTCACTAACTTTCTTCATATTAATTCCTCCCCTTCCCCCTTGCAAATAGTGGGCTATGATTTCTGCAGACAACAATTGCAGATCAGGCAAGGCAATGCGACTAAAATTGTTCTGGTGGGCGGTGGGGGTGGGTATCAATTGTTCTTATTTTAAACCCAGTTCATTCAGTGTCTTTTATTCCCGACCATGTGGAATACAAGGAACGAGAGGCAAGAGGACTGATCGACAGACAATCATTTCAGAATATGCTGCAGGAATCCATTATCGTGTCTGTCCACGCTGCTGCATTCACAGCTTATTGCCTTTGCAAAGTTGAGGAAGGGGTTTCACATGTTAAAATGCAAAAATTAAAAACAATTAAAATGCTTGAAGAATGCCAGAGAAGATAAATAATTCACAACAGATCTTTTCAACACGTTTGACAGGAGTATTTTATAATGACTGTTTTATCATGATACCCTCATTAGAACTGCACAACTGCACGCTTCATTTTGACAGTTGGGTGTTGAAAAGATTTGCCTGTTGGAAAACAAACAGCTAAACTAAAATAACCCCTGTACCATTTATAGAATCAGATGAAAAGGCAAACAGAGCTTCTAAGACAATGCTTTATTTACTCATGGGTAGCAGATGGCTATTGTTCTCTTTTAGCAATTTAAGTATAGACCGGTTCTGAAGTCTGTAAACATAGAAAAATAGAAAATAGGAGCAGGAGTAGGCCATTAAGCCCTTTGAGCCTGCTCCACCATTAAATATGATCATGGCTGATCCTCTCTCTCAATGCCGTACTCCTGCACTCACCCCATACCTCTTGACACTTTTGGAGTCCAGAAATCTATCTATTTCCTTCTTAAATATCTTCAGTGACTTGGCCCCCACAGCCTTCTGTGGTAGAGAATTCCACAGGTTCACCACCCTCTGAGTGAAGAAGTTTCTCCTCATCTCAGTCCTAAATGGTCTACTCCATTATCCTGAGACTATGTCCCCTTGTTCTAGACCAACCCCCCCACCCCCAGCCCCCCAGCCAGAGGAAATATCATCCCTGCATCAAATCTGTCGATCCCTGTCAGAATTTTATGGGCAGGATCTTCCAGTTGGCGAGCGGGGGCATAAAATGAGGTGGGATGATGTCGGGCAGGACTCCCGATGTCTCCCCGTATCATTTCCATTTTCAGGTCGGCGGGGGTGCAGCCGAGTCAGCTGTGTGCCCCCCGACCTGTCAAAGGCCTATTGAGGCCATTGAGAAACTAATTAAGGTGGACCTTAGTGGACCTGCCCATCCAACTTTAAGGCTGGTGGACAGGCCGGGAGCCCTGGCGGGCTTCAGAAAAAGCACGAAGCCTCATCCACGGGCGGGATGAGGTTTCATGAGGGTATTTAAATTTTTATCCAATCTTTCAGTAAAAGTTATGGACGTGTCCCAACTCACGTGCCAGTGTCACATGAGGAGACCTGTCAGGGAATTTTTTTTATCATTTGTATTAAAAATTTCAATTCCAAGCTGATCCCCCTGAGGCAGCACCGAGCCTCAGGGAGATGAGTGCATGCACGAAAGAGCACACTTCCGGCCGTGGGAATACTACCCTCTCCCCCTCCCCCCTCCCCGTCTGCACAGGGAGCGCATAGCACTTCCGAGCAGACATCATGTTGGGCGGGTCTAAATTGGCCCGCGCACATAAAATGGCGGCACACCCCCAATCAGTGGCACCGATCGGAGGTGCACCCACTTGCGCTAGCTCCCGCACCTCCCACCCTAAAAGGGGGGGGAAAAATTTTCCCCATACATCTCAAAGAAGTAGCTCTCTCAGTCTTCTAAAGTCCAGTGAATACAGGCCTAGTTGGCCAAATTACTCCTCATACAAGGATCCTGTCATCCGAGGATTCAGTCTGGTGAACCTTCGCCACACTCCCTCTATGGCAAGTATATCCTTTCTTAGGTAAGAAGACCAAAAACGCACATAATACTCCGGGTCCAGAATTTTGCCCTCATCGGGCGGGCTCTGTGAGGGGGATTGGACGGGGTTGGGAAGACCACTGCTGCTCGTGATCGGGCCGCGACCATGATTTCACTCTGGCGGGGGTGAAACACCCACTCCAGCGCTCAGCCCTGTCCGTGTGTATGGGGGGGGGGGTGGGGGTGTTGGAGGAGGAGGGCGAGTGTGCGAGTTTGCACACGGACACCCGGGTGGGTGCAGGAAAAGCTCCCTGAGGCACAGATGAAGATTTTTGAAAATTAAAAATAAAGAGTTTGAAAATGTTTTAAAAAAAACCATGTCCCCTCATGTGACTCTGTCATGAAAGAAATGTTAAAATTTTGATTTAATGTTTAATTGCTGCTGGAAACCTGTGGATGAGGTCTCCTAAAAAATCCAAAGGCCGCTTGGTCTTTTAGCCTGTCCGCCAAAACGTGCAATATTCTAGCCCGGGTGTGGTCTCACCAAGGCCCTCTACAGCTGCAGTAAGGCATCCTTGCTCCTGTACTCAATGGAACCCTGAGGAGATATTTCAGGCAGAAAATCCTACAGCAGGAATTTATTTATTTACTGAGTTAAAATCACTTTGTATTTGCACATTCTAAGCACTGCTGAAACTCCTATGCTGATGGACAGATTTGCTGCAGAGATGATATTTCCTCTGGCTGGGGGGTGGGGGGGTTGGTCTAGAACAAGGGGACACAGTCTCAGGATAATGGGGTAGACCATTTAGGACTGAGATGAGGAAAAACTTCTTCACTCAGAGGGTGGTGAACCTGTGGAATTCTCTACCACAGAAGGCTGTGGGGGCCAAGTCACTGAATATATTTAAGAAGGAAATAGATAGATTTCTGGACTCCGAAAGTGTCAAGAGGTATGGGGAGAGTGTAGGAGTACGGCATTGAGAGAGAGGATCAGCCATGATCATATTTACTTGGAGAGCAGGCTCAAAGGGCTTACTTGCCTTCTGAGTGCTGCCATGTTGGTGGGTTTCAATTTGTGCCTTGGATGACCTAGGTTTGGATTTTCACCGAGTTGGGATGAATCAGGATCAGTTTTAAAATGGTGGGCGGGTCCCGATTCCAGAATTCCCGACCCCATTCCTGGGCTGGCTGATTTTTGGGACTGCCTTTTAAGGGCGTGGGCTGGCTCCTGTCAAAAGCCCACATCAGGGCCGGGTAGTTCCATTACAGAGGCAAGCAGATCCTACTGCTCTGCAATTTTCATGGAGTGGGGTCAGGTTTTTAAAGAGTCATGGTTCACAGCCACTCAGAGGAGTCAGAAACCACTGTCTGCATGTTGGGATATTTTAAAAAGTAAATTCAGAAGGTCCTCCTCATGTCCCCTATGCCAAGATCCGCCCATCCACCAACCCTCTATGGCCCCTCATGCCACCTTGCCAAGATATGGCACTTCCATGCCCATTGACCCACAGTACCCCCTCTAGAACCAATGAAACCTATAGTGTAGAGTGGAATGTGTAAAAAAAAAAGCTTTGAATAAAAGTAATTAGTTCATAACTTTCTCCTATGTTGAACAAAAAGTTGAACTGCAAACTAATAAAAGTGTTTATCATCCAGGTCCTTTAAACTAAAACTACAAATCCTTGAAACAACTTAATTTATATAAACAAATATTGTGACATTGGCAGCAGAGATCAAACAGACTGAGAATCAAACAATTCTGGAGCGTAAGTGTTTTAGTACTCTGTCGGTTATCTGGGGCATAATTGTTTTAGCACTCTGTTGGTTGTCTGGGCTCCCAGCAAAGCATAGATAATGAGGCTCCACATTGGCAGCAATGCTTTCAGCTGCCTGGGCCCCAAGCTCTGGAATTCCCTCCCTAAACATCTTTAACTCTCCATCCCTCATTTATGATGCTTTTTAAAAACTCTATCTTTGACCAAGCTTTTGGTCACCTGTCTCAATAGCTCCTTGTAGATGTCGGTGTCAAATGTTATTGACAATTCTCCGACGAAGCATTTTGGGACATTTTATTAAATTAAAGGCACTATATAAAGGCAAGTTGTTGTTGTTTCACGCAGTCTTTATTGCAAGGGGAATGGAGTCTAAAATTAGGGAAGTCTTGCTACAATAGTGTAGGAAATTTTGAAGACCGCACCTGGAGTACTGTGTACAGTTTGTTCTCCTTACTTAAGGAAGGAAATATTTGCATTGGAGAGAAGATGTTGAGAGAATTTTTCCCCTTATGGGGGAATCTAGAACTAGGAGGTACTGTTTCAAAATAAGGGGTCTCCCATTTAAGACTGAGAGGAGGAAGAATTTCATTTTTCAGAGGGTTGTTAATCTTTGAAATTCTCTAGAGAGCAGTGGAGGCTGTATCATTGAATATATTCGAGGCTGACTTAGATGGTTTTTCGATCTAAAAGGGAGCCAAAGGTTATGGGGGACAGTCAGGAAAGTGGAGTTAAGGCTACAGTCATGCTCTTATTGAGTGGCGGTGCAGCGCTGAGATGCCAGATGGCCCCTCCTGCTCCAATTCCTTATGATCTCATTTTCAGCTGTTCGTAAAATCAGTAAAAAAAATCACAATATACGAGGCACGGGAGAGCTGTGTATCAGCGTGGTTTTCACAGCTGGAAGCTGACGGTGCAGCACCGAGTTTCAGTACAGTCTGCACTGCAAGTTATCATCTGGAGTTAAATCCATACTTCATTCCGAGACTAGAGTAAAACTAGGGCAGTGTATTGATCAATCTGTTGCAGCAAATGGACTTGCATTCCCAATAGTAAATGTAGCATTCTAGGGGAAAAAAAAACAATTCTTTCCTTCTCTGGCAGATAAACAGCAGTAGGTGCTGATTGACTGAGTAAGTCATTACACAGATACTGTTGGTTAACAGGTTGAGTGACCTGTTTTGCTAACGGGATGTTGAATGACTGTGATTTACTTTAAGTCGGTAAACGTTGCAAATGCTGTAGGTGTATTCTCACAAGGATGGTAACAGGACCCAGCAATCAGTGAACGCTGTAGTTGATTTACAAACAACAGACATGGAATGAAGGTTAATTCTGATGTTGTTTGTTTCTTTACATTAGAAGCATGGGGGTTACCAGGGGAAATGGAAGCAATTTGTTCTGCCTGGAAAGCATCTATGAATGGATAATCTGTATTTCTTGCAACCATTACAATTCAATGTCACCCTTTATTTCCATATTGATTTCTTAAAACGTATCTTGTCAGGCGGACCTCGGTTAAAATTAAAGCAGCAATATTGTGTTCCATGTTAATGCTGAAACTGCTGGTGGTTAATTATGTTAATTACTTTTTATTACATTATCTGTTCTTTTCTATCTTCTTTGTCTCTATCCTTCTCACTCTAAGTTTACACGAATCACCAGCCTAACCAAGATGACAGGCTGGAAACCTGCTCCTGGATAACTGTGGCACTTGTGGTGTGTTAGAGATCACTCAGGGAGTCTGAGTTGCTATGGCAACATGCACTTTGTAGTCTGTTGTAGTCTGGAGTTTTGGACGCTTACGGTAGAGGCTTCAACTTTCTTCTGAACAATTGTACCTGGGATCAACCCAATGGTGTCCTCCCCTCTGTGACTTTTTCCATTCTCCCTGGGAGGAATGGGGCTGAATTGGTGGGAAACAGGTTGTTTCCAGGTCCCTTGGGGGAATAGTCACTCGTGTGAATTTTGACCGGGGCAATCCTTAAGTCACACGGGGACAGGTTCCCAGTCCAATTAACGGCAGCGGACAGGCTTTCAAAGCTGGGGAGCCAATCGGAGGCCATCCAGGTTTAGAGGAGCAGCGGGCTGCAGTGAAGGGTAAGTAACTGAGAGGGCACTTCAACAGGGATGTGCCCCTCAACATTTAAAAAAAAATGTGATTAAAAGTACAACAAGAAGCCAGGCTACCATTTGGGGTAGGGGTGTGGTGGGAGGTGTGTGTCCCCTCTACACGGTGGGTATCTGTTGTATCCCCACACAGGCAGGCAGGGGTTCTGTAGGCCTGCCAGCTGTAGTGTTTGCCCACCTCCAGGCAGCTAAACTGCCCTCATCACATCAGGAAACTGGAAGCTGCCTGGAAAATCCCAGTTGGCCTCCATTACTTACCCTTAACAAGGCTCCTAACTGGTTGTCCGTCTCATGGGCGTGGGTAGTACTGCCGGCCTCAAGCCCACCTTGGCCAAAATGATCGCACTGTGAACGGCAGTGAGGAACCAGTACGCTGGCACGTGCCAGGCATTTTAGGGCCCTGCCTCCCTCGGCTGCCAACTCGGCAGACCCCGCAAATCCTGCCCCTACTCTTGGCTCGCTGCCTCCCCTGCAGTGGTGTGGCCGAGACTGAAATTAGCGGGATTGTCAGGGTGAAATTGTGTCCTGCCCACTGTGCAGCTGAAATGTTCGACTCAATGGCCTTCAGTAGAGTATAATCTGAATTCCCACAATAACATGGCATAGGGGGCAGGCATCATGGCGGGCAGGGTGGGAACAATTCGGCGCAGCAGGATCATCCAATGGCTTCCACCATGGTGAGCACCAATCCCACTGGAGGCCGGCGAGAACACGGTTTGCATCCCGGTATTGGGATACAAAGGAAGGCCCAGCCAGAATGGTCTCTCCGTGTCCGATTCAACTTTACGCCGGCAAGGAACCACATTGGCCCAGTGAACAGCTGAACAAGTGAGAGGTGCGGAAGTTGGGACTTACCGTCAGGTCCTTGCTCAGATCACGGACATCCGGAGAGAAGAAGATGCTGGAGCCCTACGACTACCGACCCTGGAGGAACACGTGCACCTCGGGGGGAGTCTCATGGACATGGCTGCACCACGAAGCAGCTCTCAGAAGGTGGGTGGTCTCTGTTGATGCTTCGGAACATCACGGTCTTGGCCATGGGCTGCGATGGATGATGGGGTGGTTGGGGGGAGAGGAAAGTCCGGCGTGAGTAGGAGAGGGAGGTGTACCAGTGGTGGAGGTGGGGAGGGGGTTGTTGGGAGGGGGTGGCGGAGAGGAAGGTCTATGTGTGACTGGGAGAGGAAGGTGTACCGGGGAGACGTGACGCTGGGGGTGTGGCGAGCAATGGTGTCAGGGGAGGGTCAGGTTGGGAGGAGAGGGAAACAAAGATGTCCTTTGTGGGGGAGGGGCGGGGGTGGTGAGGTTTGGAAGGAGGGGACGAAGGTGTCGGGGGAGTGAAGTTAGGGGAGAGGCAGGAGGGTGTATGAGGGGAGGAGGGTGTAACAGGAGAGAATGCAGCAAGTGGTGAGATAAGTATAAGGGGGGGAGGATGGTGTAAGGAAGGGAGTTCAGAGGGGGGTAGGTGACCAAGGGGATGAGGGGAAGAGGGAGTTTGGAGGGGGGAAGGTTTCCAGGAGGAGGATGGAGGGCAGAGGGGGAAAGGTGTCCAGGGAAGGAGGGAGTTTGGAGAGTTGGAGGTGTCTGGAGGGAGGAGGGAGTAAGGGTGAAGGATAGTGTAAGGATGGGATGTCCAGGTGATTGTGCAAAGGAGAGGTCTGTGGAGTCAATGACTGCCCTCAAACTGAGGGTGGGTGTGATGGGGGGAATTTTGGGTGCGAAAGGAGGCAGATGGAGCTGGTAGGGTGGGAGGGTGAGGGTGGTGCTGGTAGCAGAAAAAAAGACAACGAGGGTAATTAGTGGCGAATCGGAGGCAGACATGGACCCTGAGAGTGGGAAGGGGGAGGTCAGGGAGGTCAATGTGGATTGGGGTGGGATTCTCAGGGAATGTTCACCTGGACATCCTGGAAAGAGAAGGATTCAGGTTGGGAGGTGACTGTGGGGCAGTGGAAGGTGATACCAAGGGCGCCCACAGTGATGGGGGAAGAAAAGGATAACTTGGGGTAGGGGGAAAGTACAGGGGAGCTAATCAAGAGTTTACCACGGCCCTGTTTGTGAAACCGAAAGTGAGCAGAGCCTCATATTGGACGGGTACAGGTGCTGCATAGGAGTGTGGTCAGTGTTTGGGCGGAGATGCAGGTCAGCTCAGGTAGACAACAGAAAGGGAGCCCCAGAAGGCAGCATTGAAAATTCTCAGGACAGTAAGGTGAGTGTGATGGATAAAGACTCTGTGTGTGTGGGAGAGTGTTTGCATGAGGCTCCGGAAGGCTCTGCCACATTCATACTTCTCTCTCCAGAATTACCCGTGGTCAGGCTGTGTGCAGCTGAACTGCTAGTGGGGTTGGGGGGGGTGGGGAATGCAGTAGAAGGCCTCACATAGCCTGTCAATGAAGCTGAAAGACAACATTACACATTGTTCAGATTATAAAGTGACAAAATATGTTCACCCATGCAACGTGTGATCAGAATTTCTTAACAGTTCTAGGCTTACCACTTCTTCTAGGTGCTGCCCTGACATACTCAGCAGGGTGGGAGACAGCCTGTACAATGATTGGCCCTGTTCCCATGATGACTTCGGCATGCATCATCTGGAGATCTCAGGCCTTCAGGGCCCTGGCTTGCTTTGGTCATCTTCCTGTAGGCAGCTGCTCCCTCTGTGGTGACAGAGGACGAGATTGAAAGGGTCACAGGCAAAGGGGGCTCAGAGGGAGTTAGACAGCCTCTGAGGTTCCTGAGTGGATGGCCCAGGGGTGTCCAGCTGCCACTTATCCTCCCTTCGGGTGCCCGAGGGCCCTGGCCTAACGCCTTGAGGGGAAAGAGCACCTGGAGAGATGTCGAGGTGCCCCGTTACCCTCTTGTGTTGCCACTGCAGGAACTCACCCGTGGCTCCTGCGATGGAGTGCAGGTCTGCACACATCTCCATGTTTTGCTGGGCCAGGGTCTCCATGGATTCACCACCCTCCCCATGGAGACCTCCGTATGCACACATGTGGGCGCCACTTCATCAGAGAGCAGGCGGACGCACTCCTCTGGCTCATGTGACACTCTGTTGATGGCTTCCAACAACATTGTGTGATGTTCCCTCACCTTTTGCTGACTCTCCACGATGAGTTGGAAGGCCGAATCCAGAGGCTCATCATCTGACTCGGACCTCACAGATGCCTGATCTCCAGCAGTCCTCCGAGTGCCGGGGAGCTCGGCTGAACCTGCCTCCTCCTGCTGTGGATATGTGTCCGTGTGATGACCACAGATTGTGAACCCAAGCCTGCTCTAGATCAAGATCCCACCGAGGGTTGTGTCTCTGCGCTGATGGAGGGTGTGGGTAAGCGCTGTGATGGGTCTTCCAGGCTGATCATTTCCAGCCCTTCAATGGAGGAGGTGTCCTCTTGACTGGAGGTGAGGACGTGGATGGAGGTGAGGGACTGGCTGGCTGAGGGTGTCGGTCACTTGGCAGAGCTCCCTGGGAACCCAGGTAGAGATAATTAGTGCATGGCAGCAGAGTCAAAAGCAGGAGAGAGAAAGCACTCACAGTTGCATTGAGAAGGATGATGTGGTGCAGAATCCTCACATGGGTTTTCACCGCCAACCTCATGATCACTGCAGGCATGGTCCTCATCAGTCAGCGCAATGGCAAACTCCTCAGTGAGTGAGGGGCCGAATATTGCCACTCCACCCCCTCCCCCCCGGTCCAGGACCTTTTCCTGCTGTTGTGAGCTAGCTTCTTCTGCATGAAAACAGATGGAGAATGTGAACATGGCACTGCATGGAATGCTTGTGTGGTGAACGGAGCCATGCATGGGATGAGGACCCGAGCCCCGGAGTATAGGAGCCTGATGGAGATGTGAGGGTGTGTGTGTGAGAGTTAGTAGTGTTGTCCCTTGCAGTGTTGGATCCCTGTGGGTGTGTGATGGGTTTGGGAGTGTGTGAGTTGAGAGTGATGAGGTGATTGTCTTACCTGGCGGAACAGATGAGATCATTCATCCTCTTCCTGCACTGGATGGCTGACCTCCTCGGTGCTCCTATGGCACTGACCGCTGCTACTGCTGCCTCCAAGGCTGGACTGGTGCCTCTGGTGGACCGCCTGTGGCCAGAGCGGGGGTAGAGGACATCTCAGTGGCCTTCCCCTGCTTCCAGCAGGCACCCCAGAGGAACATCGAAGTTGGGAATGTTTATACCAGGGGGAAAGGAAAACACTTATGGGAGGTTTCAAGATGTTTTGACAATAAACTCGAGGTGAAATATAAGTTTAAATGTTCCTTTACACAGAATGTGATGAATGTGTGGAGCAGTTCGCCCAGAGGGAATATAACAGTGCAAATTCAACAGAGTTGTGCTGCTCAACAGAGGGAATAGTTTATCCCTATTTACACAGATTGAGATGACTTTTCAATGCAGAGCTAACCAAAGCAGAATAGATTTACACCTGAGGAAATAAATTGGCACCTATTGATAGACATGGCTGTGTCAGGGCGACAACTCCCAGAGTTAGAAACAGAGAAGGAGGAAAAAATGCTGCAATTAGCTCCAGATCTTCCTAAAACATGTGGTGGACTATAATCCTGCTCTTTGAAAGCTTTCCCACTGGACTTGGCTCACTTCTTCATGACTCAATGAACAGTTTTCCAATACATGGGCATTGATAGTGACTGATTTCAGCCAGCCAACTTCAGAAAAGAGCTACCAAGCATTTTATAAATGCATGGGTTGATGAAGGGCACGGTGAGCCAAGCTGGACAAATTTAAAAAGAGTCTTTTGAAGAAGTGGGAATGCAGGAAATGTTCAAGAACATGTGCGATATAATGTCATGAAAAAGGATTGTTGGATAAAGGGAGGTATATGGTCGTAGGGGAAATGTAGAAACATGAATAAAAATGTTGGTCGACAGCAAGAAAACCAACGAGTTAGAATAAATAGCTGTAGCTTGGGTAGGGGAAGGGTTAGATTGTTGCAGCCCTGTACTATTATCCCAGTGTAGATGTAGTGTTGTGTTCTGTTGTACTTTATTTACTTATTATTTTTTCCTCCTAATATCTTCTTCTTTGGCTCATCATCTATTATTTTCATTCTGCCTTTGAAGTGTTCAGTACATAGACTTATGTTAAAGATGCTATTTAAATGCAACTTGTTGTTAGTGGTTTACTCAAGCATTCTAGCAGGTAACAGGGCCCTAGATTTCTTATCAAGCCAAGATGTTGCTGCGGTATCATTAATAAAATGTAAACGTTAATCTCCTGACTGAGTGATAGACCCAATGAAGTCTGTAGCACAGAAGGAGGTCATTCAGTCCACCTTGTCTATTCTGACTCTGTGCTCCAAAACAAATCACACTGCCCCACACTCTCCTCATAGCCTGCACCTGAAACATTTCTCCAATTGCCTCGGGGGTGGCAAAGTATTCCATATCCCATGGTTTCCGCCTTCTGGAAAAATAAATTTCACCACATTTTTCTCCCTCACGCTCTTCACTGCAATTTTCAAGACATGGCTTCTCATCACCGACTCGCCAAACTAACGAAAACAACAGCTTGCTTTTCTTAAATGTTACATTTAATGGATAAAAATGTTGCTTCAGAAAGAAATAACCAAAACAAAATAATGGAGACTTGTCCAAGGAGACTTGGTGATTTGGGAAAAAAAGTTCCCCAAAGCAAGAAACTGCTACTGATTAACTTACCAGCAAAGGACAACTTACTAACAGAATTATCAGGACCTGGCCCAAGGTCGAGGTTGGAACATGCATTTTGTTCATACAGAAACCATGTGCCATGTATATGGTTGCAGCATTTGGACAAAAAATCCAGAGTCCTGCTTTATCAACATAGCGTATCATGTTCTTGAGTTCTTGGCAGATACCTGTAAGTGGTTATAGAAAGCTTGTGTCAGATTCAAAGAAAAATCATAATAAAAACCATGAAGTAGCTAATGTGAATGAATTGGGAGTGAATTGCCAGCCTTTATTCACTGTGCACTGTAACCCTACACTCACTCTATTGTCAGTAATGCATTTGCCTTATCAATAATACTTATTAATGAAATAGATTTGAAAGCGAGGAGGAGAATGCTTCATTGAGATTGAACGTTTTTAAAAAAAACAAAACTGTTGATAACATTTTATAACATTAATGCAATGTGAAAAAGGAATGAAGGGTAAGATAAGTTCAACCTGGTCTACCTTACAATAAATTTACCCTGATAGAAACATCAGCAAAACGTTATTAATTTTGCCGCATATTTGAATTTGTGTAAATGTCACAATGTCTAGTAGAACTGTAGACGTTTGCCTGTCTATTTCCCTAACTTTACTGGAATAACATTGTTATAATATGAAAAGTAAAAAAAAAATTATCTCTTTACTGTAAATATTAATCACTAATGATATTCATGTTTATCAATCTTTTTATAAATTCAGCTGAAATTAAAAATTAAAAACGTGTTTTAAATGTAGGTGATGATTACTTTGAAAACAATTTTGAATTCCTAACTCATTGTTTAAAATAAAATGTACACAGTTGAACTCCACCAGAACCTTTTAATGCCTGCTAATTATTTTTTAAACAATGTTCTTCAAAAACGTGTTTAGTAACTGGAATTTCTATCCATGCATTGATAGGATATGAATTTTGAAAGGCGTCACCTCTCCCCACTGAGGGTTTACAATTTGTGTTATGAAAGCATGAGTTTGTTCGTTTTAAGGAATTTCCCTTCTGAGTTAACAATGTGTCTAAGGGGATATATATAATTTTCCCCTTTCCTATTTCTCCCGCCCTCCGTCTCTGCTTCACTTTATTTTACAAAACCTGTCCTGGCAGAGTGTTATTTTTGTATACTGACAGGGAGCAGAATGCAAAGTGGCACACACAGGGCATTCAACTAGGAAAATCCTTGACATCAATTGGCTGGTTCAATAGCATTCAAAACTGGAGATTGCCTGTAAGAAGATGAATTGATTGCACAGAAGGAATAGGCAGAGAGGTCAGAGAATCTGAAGAAACTTGCACTTTGCCTGTTTATGTGAACGTGTGACACAATAAAATGCCCTGTAGACACTCTGTTAAAAAGCACTGAAGTAGTCACTTTTATTTTTGCTGCTGTTTCAGGAGGAAACTAATTCCTTTTCTGTGCTGAGCAGGTGGATACTGAAAGGACCACACACTGATTTTCTGGACCATTGTCAGTCAGATCCTAGGATCAGCAGAGTGGGGAAAATCTGCAGAGAAAGGAGGAGGAGCAGGTTGATGACTGTGTAATTTTTTTCGCTGAAAGTCATGCTTTCTTCAGTGTGACTGAAGCTCCTATTATAGTTCTTCAAAGTGCAAGAATTTGCATTAAACCCCACCATCCCTCCGCCACCCCAACTTTATGTGATACATTCTGCACTGATGGTGTGGTCATCACAGCAGTAAGTGATATATTAGCACTTTAGTAAGAAGCCTCTTCCTGTACAAGCACATTTCTTAGAAGGTGAAAACTGCCACATTATATTTATGTCATAAAATAACTGCTAAATAGCACGGATTATCTTTATTTCAGCAACCTTTATAGCTTAACACCAATCTGTCAAAGTGATAACAGAAGGGGCTAATCAATGAATTCACGCTCCAGCTTTCTCTTGCTTCTTATTTATATCCCAGACAGACGGAAGTCACTCTTGTGGTGTCTTGAATTATGGTATATATTGTCCATTTGTAGAAAGGGATTTGTTCTAGTGTTACATTTTTGTGTTATAAGTACATAACCAGCAATTATTCCAGTTGGACCATCTATTATTGCAAACTACTTGACCTGGTACACTTTCATCAGATTTCATTGTGAGACTTGCTGCATGTTTAAAAGTAATTATTAGCCTGATATCCAAGATTTGGTTTCCATGTAATCTAATTAATTGTTGAGGGGGGATATCGCCATAGCTTCTCCAATTCTGCTCATGCAGCTGGTCAGAACATTACAAGATGTTTCTTTGTTTTACAACTTCTTCTGTCTCCTGACACAAATATGGGTAAGTATTCATTATTTGATTCAGTAGCTGGGGAAATCTGCAAAATGTGGTGAGGCATGTCTACAGGGTGAGTGTGGGAGCTTCCATTCATTCGCACTGAACTGGTAGTGTCATAATATTGTACACTCTTTCCTTTCAATATATGGATGCTTATTATGTTTAAGGAATGCAAGCCAAACAATAAAAGAATCAAGCTCTTACTCCTGTGTCATAAAGAGCTACATTCAGGACTCTGGCCTGATTCAACCATGAAAGGGTTCTACATCACTGGCTTATCAGGTTTCTGTCTGATAGGAAATTCACTGCAGGTGTCTTTTAAAGTGGAAATCTAATGTTTATACAACAGCAGACTTTGCAAAGCTAATTTGTCGCACTTAAAGGAATGCCTTGGCCCAATTTTAAAGTTCATCTGCATTAAATTGTTCTTTGTGGTATAAAATAGGTCAGACAAGCTTCATAATAAAGAAGCTCCTGGACGAAGCAATGTTTGCAGAATGAGGATGACCCATGTATCTAAAGCTTAATAGTAAACAAAAACAGAATTACCTGGAAAAACTCAGCAAGTCTGGCAGTATTGGCAGAGAAGAAAAGAGTTGACGTTTCGAGTCCTCATGACCCTTCAACATTTTATATATTTTTAATGCCTAATAGTTCCTTTTCTCTCCCTCTCACTTATTGGAACATTGCTTTCAAAGGAAGGGACTATTTGGAAGGGGAAATAATTACATTTTTATCAAAACAACTAAATGTCTGCTAACTTTGCTTGGTGCATTGGGCATCTATTCATCCATCAGGGAATAAGTAAATGGCAGTATTTGGAGGCTATTTTATATTAACATTGGTTTTAGCTGCAAGGAAGTTAGGAGAGAGGCTGTCTTTCATACTAGGTCAATAATTACACCAAAGCCAATCATAAGTTTGTCCCTACAACCACACCCCACCCCCACCTCTCTGTCTCTCTATCTCTCCGCCCCCCACACACACACCTTAAACCAGCTTATATTTCAGCTCTTTCTTGGACTCGAACTCAAGTTCTGTCGAAGGGTCATGAGGACTCGAAACGTCAACTCTTTTCTTCTCAGCCGATGCTGCCAGACCTGCTGAGTTTTTCCAGGTAATTCTATTTTTTGTATAAGGAATCCTTAACTGGAATGATAGCTGTATTCTGTATAATGCACATTAGATAGAGAAATCCATCTTTAAATACAGATTCAGTTCCATTAATGCTGGACATCACTCACTTAGATTTCCTGAGGCAGTAATAAGGAGGACCACACTGGAAATTCTGGCCTTGCCCAGGCAATACACTACCTATCAGCCAATGGAGATCTGGATTGATATTGGCATCCAATGAGTTTCCAATCTGAATTATGCTTCCTCGATTGAACTCAGTTGAAGAGGGTCAGTGGGACTTGCCAACATAGACAGAAAAATTACAGAAATCAAAATCACATGCGGCAATTTTTAAAAAAGGTGTTGAGAATGTTCCTGGTGTCCTGGACAATTGGAGAAGTCCAAGGTTGTCGAAGAGAGAAAGGTTCATGTTTGGTCTCTGTTATTCTGTGTTAATCTTCACTTTTATCTTTTCAATGCTGGGGGAGGGATGATGGAAATGTTCCTCATGGTTCCTGTTTTCTGGATGTAATGCAATAAGGTCCAATTTTGGGAAAAAAAGACTCCACACCTAATCTGCACCTAGGGTACAGGCACCATGCCCCACCCCACCACCCCCCCCCCCTCCAGTTAGTCAAGGCAGCGACCCCCACATCACATGAAATAGGCATTAGGCCCTTTGCATGTGTAAATCAGGGAACTAATAAAGGTAAACGGGATTTCCCTCACAATTTCCACAAATTTCTGAGAGAAGAGAGAGGACACAGCAGCTGCAACGAGATTCTGGGCTATTATTTTGGGAAGTGCACCAACAAAACGAGTAAAAGAAAATCTAGACTATTTTGGTTAAAAAGTGAAAACAAGCACTAATTTGGTGCTGCTTTAGTAGTACACACTTAATTGCTGATTGGCATAACTTGAATTTGGCTGGAAATGTTAAGCCAGAGGTACCTGCAGGTTTAACAATCAAGTGTGGATTAGAGACAATGTTCGTGGAGGAGTATATGTGGGCTCATCAAAACAAATTCCACTGAAAATGTGGAGCGGTCTGGCTAATGTACAACAAAATGTTCCAGGCTGGCTCAGGGACCAAATGAGGGTACACATATTCTTATATATGGCTTACTTACTCACCTTATTCCTCCTACAGCCCAGACACTCCCTTTCCCCTGGTGACCCGTATAAGGTATCCAAAAAGGTAGAGTAACACAACACTTACTCTATTTATGTGACGTCATCAGAGAATTTTCAGAATAAAGTGTCCCAGCAAGTCTCCCAAAGTGTTTTGTTATGAACAGGAGGGCGGTTAATTCAAGTAGCCCTGATTTCTCCTCTCCCCACCCGTCTGTAAAGAGAAAGGTGTTTTGATTTGTTTCCCTCTTCATAAGCAATGGCATATTTTCCCAACCTTCATTTTCGTGCAAGCCCATTTTCTATTAATGACCCCACAGCAAACTTGAGGTAGGATGAAGTCAAAGGGTTAGTTTATTTGCATACTCAAAACATGAAAAGAGGGTTTGTCACATCCTCCTCGCATTCATACATAAAGGGAAGGTTAGAGAAAAGAAGATTTTATTAAACAGAGACCATAGAGAAAAGGAATGTTGCTTCACATGGGTTCCAGAATCCAGAATCAAAGCCCAAAGGCATTCCTTCATGGAGGTCAGTTGGATGAAAACCAATGCTGGATAATTCACTATTCAGGTGGCTTTGACTTCACATGATGTATTTGGCACACAGAGATGAATCAATCTTATAGGTGATGGTACAGAATTTCCAGCAGATGAAGTGTAAATGAGTGCCAGGTACTCCAGCTGAATAGAGATCCTTGTCTGTGAGACTGCTAGTTAGATGTTAAATAGCAGACTGAGCTATGTAGTTCAGCAAGGCAACATTACTTGTTCCACAAGCCAGAGGCCCATGTCAGATGACTCCCACCTATTCACCAGGTCTTTGACAAAGGATGTGTATCCATTGTCTGGATTCCAAAGACTGTTAAATGTCTTGGCCATTAGGAATTGAAAGGAAGATTGCAAGGCCTTTGTCTTCGCAGATGATCCATCTCCTGTTGGTCAACCTAGGTTATTAAATGCAGATGGTCTTTGTACAGCTCTCTCTGAATTCGGCTGTGCAGTCCACAGGTTAGTGGCTGCTCAGAGAAAACAACATGAGAGGTTTCCTGAAACTGTCAGGTAGATTCTTTTATTTGGGGGTCATAGACAGACAAAGGTCAGCCATTTTAAAGGTCTTTGTTCAGCATATCTATAGATATTTTATAAAAATATAGAGCATGAGGTCTTAGCCCCCACAGTTTCCAAAATTCTGTTCAAATCACCAGCAGAAAGTGAACAAGGACCTTTAAGTAGCATTCTCAATCCTCCGCAGTTTACTTCAGAGTTGATCTCCAGGAAGAGAGGACATTAGGTCAAGTGTTAGCCACTCAAATGCGATACAATCTTATTATTGAGTACTAGTAAGCAATTTACATGGTAATCAGCTGCTTAATGATCCTTTTGTTCCCAGTGAAGGTTTCAACTTCTTTACCAAGGTGGTAACATGTACTAAATGTGGACTAAATGGGCACTTCAGCATAAGACCCCACCTTGGCCACCTTAATGGCTCATTAACATTTGAAAGTTTCCAGACTATTTTGCTCTTGCCCCACATGAAATGCATTGGGTAATTTCAATCTGCCATGCATGTAAAATTATTTATTTCTTCAATTATTCATGAGCGATGGTGCAAGGTCATTTATTGTCTCATTAAGAGGTCTAGAGGCTCATATGGTTGATCAATAACTGTCTGTTAATAACACATAACTATATACATATATACAGGACATATGTTAGGACTGGGATGGGCGGAGAGCACAATTGATCTAGCCCCACTACTCC
Source organism: Carcharodon carcharias (assembly GCF_017639515.1). Taxonomy (NCBI): domain Eukaryota; kingdom Metazoa; phylum Chordata; class Chondrichthyes; order Lamniformes; family Lamnidae; genus Carcharodon; species Carcharodon carcharias. The sequence goes on from NC_054469.1 coordinate 221,880,210, forward strand.
ATAGGTTGCACCGTTAGTTTAAAAGTTTGATTGGCTCACCAAAATGCCCAATCATTTACCTTCACCATTGTTACCCAGAATAAAAGAGATTTTAACCTGGCTTCTTTCAATTTACAACAAACTTATTAGTTTATTATAAAACCAGTCTTTTCAAACAGAAAGTCAAAGCTTATTAACATACTGTATGAAATATGAAAGTAAATTAATTACTCTTTCCAGATACCCTAAGTTACTCACACACAACCACACACACACACATAAGCACGCGTGCATACACACACATGCACACACACACACACACACACACAAACGTGCACACCAAAAAACCAAAAAATACAAATAAAAATAGAGGAATTTTTCTAAAAGTTAAGTGTCAATAGTTCAAGGGAAAAGGAAAGATGATGGAGTCTGTGAAATGACATCTGGGTTATATGGTTGAGATCTCAGTGCTGACCTGTCAAACAGTCAGTGACTCTTGCTCTGCTTTTCAGGTGGACTTGAGGAACACTTACAGGTACTATATTCCAGCGCATAACAACTTAGGAGCAGCTTACTATCACTTCTAGCTGTGCACTGGCTCTGTACTGCAAAAAGGCTCCTGTCCTCCATTCACAAGCAGTTGGCCTTTTCCCTTAAAGCAAAACCCAAAACCAACTTTTAAACTGTTTCTCCAGGCATGGTTTTTTCAAAGCCATAAACTACTATATGACCCCTTTTGTATAAATTCCACCAGAGTCAAGAGGTTTCCAACTTCTTAAAACTGCTTACTTACCTTTTCTTGTAAAACAATGGCTTTTCCAGGAAAAATAGAGACTTACATTAACCCTTTAAGGGACAATGTCTTTAAAAACACAAATCCTTCCAGAATGTTCTTAATCCTTGAAGATGAACCATTTTCTATGATTAAAATGTTCATGGTACTAGGTGCTATTTTCATGCCAGCTTCTACCAGACTCACCACTACATTCTACTACTCCCACGTGACTCTCTACATCTTAATATGGACAATACTGTTTCCCCATTCCCACATTAACTTTTATAGTCCCGAACGCCCTAATACTACAAGCGACATCCAAGTAGAATTTCCAACTTTGGTATAAACAAGGTGGAAGTTTTAGACAAGCTAAAGATGTTCAACTGGCTCATACTTTGACCCAAATTGAAATGAGATTTGTGAAACATTGAATATCTTTACGAAGGAGTTGATTGAAAATCCTGATTGATTGGATACAGCTAATGTGGTGCCCATTTAAAAAAAAAGATAATAAAACAAACTTAGGAAACTAGATATGTTGGCTAACACTCATCATCAGAATAAACTTCAGGATTAGTCATATGTTAATGGAGAAGAACTTACTTCCCTGACAAATCTCCTTGACTTTTTTGCAAAGCCTATGATATGGTTTTGCATTGGCAATCAAGAAGCATTTGACAAATTTCTGCTTGAAAGGCTACTATTTGAGTTTAAAGCTTAGGGTTAGATATCTATTGACAAGATCAAACATAAAGTAAACTGCTTCAATTTCATCACATTGACCTTGTTGTGACATACAGGATAGTAAATGGTACAGAAAAGGAAGATATGGAATACTACTTCAAATTAACTTGTTAGACAAGAAATACTACCACCTGCAATTATACAGCATCTATAACATAGAAAACACGGAGGAGGTGTGAAAAAAATGGCAAGATAGAGGCAATCAGGGATTTTGGGGAGTTGGGGGTAAGTTAGTCTCAAGAAGGGCTTTAAAGGAGGAGAACGCTTCGAGAGACAGAGAGGCTTGCAGTGGGAGGAGAATGTGGTAGATGTTAGTTGTTGCGGGGGAAGGGTGGGAGGAGGAACTGGCGCACTATCAGCAGCATTTTTAAAATTAGAATTGTGTAGCATCTCTATGACAGTACTCCAGTTTTGGCAACTTTACCTGTTTCTCTTTTCACTGTGCCTTCCATTCAGTGGCAGCTTTCCAATACTTAAAGATCATTGCAAACAGTACTGAACACTTTTATTCCATTTATAATTAACTGAACTTCCTACTTTTTCCAAGATCCTTTTATGTTCTCCAAATAATGCTGAACTCCATAATTACTGCCTTCCACCTATTCAGCTTGCAATTATCCAAACCATCTTTTGCTCTCAGGCATCCATAACTTCCAAAGCTTTTGCCTGTCTTGTAAATCTTTATAAAGATCTAATAGCGCAGATAAAGCTTTGCAGATATTCCAATTAAAAATTTCATTTAGATCCTGAGTTTCAGTAATTAAATTTACAAATGCCACAAATAGTTGCTTTTTTCTGGAGCTGGTGGTAAAGCATACAAATCAAAATGATTTTAATGGTTTTAATACCATAACTTTGAAATTGCCAATGATACTGGCAAAAAAAAAACAATATTTGTACTGTTTCTTTCCTGACCTCTGATTGTCCCACCATGCTTTACAGCTAGCCAGGCACTTCTAAAGCGTTGTGATGTAGGAAACGTGGCTGCCAATTTGTGCACAGTCTGATCCCATCAACGTCAATGTGATAATTATCAGATTGTCTGGTTTTGGCCGAGTTAGCTGAGCATTTAACTTTAGCCGAGAGAACCTCTATACCCTTCTTTCAACAGCAACACAGGATCACTTACATTGACCAAAGAGAATAGTTCATCTGAAAGTTTATTGTAATGTGGCTGGCTGGACACTTGCATGGTATGTCTTAGCACAATTGAGTAAACGCATGAATGGCAGAAGTGATGTATGGTCATGTTTCTAGATTAGTAACTAAGAGGCCCTGGCTATCAATCCAGATATAGGAGTTCAAATCCCACCACGGCAGCTGGGGAATTTAAATTCAATTAATTAAATGAATCTAGAATTAAAAAGTTGGTATTAATAATGGAATGGTGAGCATGAAATGGCTAGGTTTTTGCAAAAAATCCATCTGGCTCACAAATACACTTATAGGGGAGGAAAGTCACTGCTCTTATTGGGCTTGGCATATACTTGGCCCCAGGCCCATAGAAATGTGGTTGACTCTTAACCGCCCTCTGAAATGGCATCATAAATCATTCAGTTTTCAAGAAGGCAGGCCACCTTTGCAAGTGGGCAATAAATGCTGGCCTTGCAGGTGACGCACACATTCTGTAAATGAAAAGAAGCCCTTGAAGTCCCAATGCTTTGTGCCACAGAGTGATAAGAGCCGCCCTTATGACTGATTTCTCACTGATGTCATGAACTCAGGCAAGCCATTATATTGGGATGCCAACTGACAGCCCAGTGAAACTGGAGAAGGAGGCAAAGAATCACCTTGTGTACCTCTAGCAGCCAACTACAGTGCAGCTTTCACACCAGAACCAGGGAAGGCCATCTTGTCTATCACCTTGGCGAAATGTAACAGAATGGAAACTGAGGTGAAGACACATGACCAGTGTGTCCAGCAGTTACTTGGCTGTGAATTTAAATTCAGTTCCTTGGGTGAAACAGCATTTTAGATAAGCTGTGATGGTAACTTTGCGCAGCAAGTATTGGACCAATCAGGCCCAATTTTTGGCTTCACTAAATCTTCTCAGGTATTTATTGAAATTATTCAAATACGCCACCATGAAACCTTTAAATGAGCCAAATGAAATGACTGATTTAACTGGGGGCCCTAAATTGTGCGCAGTGGTGGCGAGGCTTAAATTAGGGTGAGGTGGTAGCATGGTGTCGTGGCCTAGATTTCATCCTCGAGGTGGGAGGCAGCTGGAATCAGGAAAATTCCTAACTCCACCCATCCACCTCTGGGTCTGGAATCCTGGAATCGGGATTTTTAAAAGGCTTCTGAGTCAACCTGACATGGTGAAAATCTAGGCCAATGCCACTGGATTAGTCATTATTAGTAACTTAGTGGCCCAAGCTAATATTCTTGAGAACACTTCATGGAACCTGGTGGAAGTGTTGTAAAAGCCCATCTGATTTATTCAATGTCTTCTGTGGAAGGAAATCTGCCATCTTTACATGTGACAATGACAGGTTTAGATAAGATACTCAAAGGAAAGCACTTCCCATTTACTGATGATTCAAGGACTAAAGGATACAGATTTAAAGCTTGGGCAAGAGCTACAGGGGGAATGTGATGAAGAACATTTTACGTGAGTGGCCCTGGAAATTGGCGGAAGCAGAGCTGAACAATGATTTCAAAAAATAATCGGATGAGCACTTGAGGGAAATAAACTTGCAGGTTTATGGGGATAGCGGGTGAATGGGAATGACTGGATTACTCTGAATCAGCATGGACTCGATGGGCCGAATGGCTGCTTTCTGTGCAGTAATGACTATGTGGCTCTAGGACTTTAAGGCTTTGCCTGACCGGTAGCTATTGCAGATCAGCAAGCACAGGGGTGATATTTGAAAGCAACTTGATAAGAGTTATGACACAAGCAGCAGAATTGTGGATGACCTCAAGTTTATGGAAGGTAGACTGTGAGAGACCAGAATAAATTATGTTGGAAAAGCCAAGTCTAGAGCTAACAAAGGAATGAATGTGAACGAACAAATCACTAAAAGTAGCAAAGTTAATTAGGCAAAAGCAAGCATGAGGGTTTATTTCTAGATGGATAGAGCTGAAAAATAAAGGAGCTAAATTAAGCTTGTATCAAACCTTAGTTAGTCCATATCCAGAATATTGTGTACAATTCTAGTCACCATATTATAAAAAAGATATAGAGGCATTGAAGAATCTGCAGAAAAGATTTACAGATATGACACCAGAAATGGGGGACATACTTATCAGGAGACGTTGAACAGGCTGGGTCTCTTCCCTTGAAATGAGAGGTGACCTAATAGAGGTTTTTAAAATTATGAAAGATTTTGATAGAATGAACACAAGTGGAGTGTGCCCACTTGTGGGGAAGAGTGCAACTAAAGGCCATCAATATAAGACAGCCACCGAAAAAAGTCAGGTAGGAAATTCAGAAGAAACATGTTTACACAGAGACAGCTCGTTACTACAGGGAGTGATTGAAGTAAATTGATTTATTAAAGCGGAAGTTAGGTAAGCATATGAAGGAAAAGCAAATTGAAGGTTATGCTGATAAAGTTAGATATGGAAAGGCAAGAGGAGTGTGGGATAGACCCCTACATTGAGTGGATGCTCTGTGCTGTATATTCTGTGTAATCCTATGTACAAACTTGACCTCTGAAAAGAGAAAAGATGGGGTAATATCTGAGGTGTAAACACCTAGACTAGAAATTGTGCAATTGGGCTTGTACTTTGACCAGCCATTGACCTCATCCTAAATCTCATCAATGGCTATCCCATCAAAATGATTTCCTGTCACTCAGTAAAGAGGGTAACCATTGCCTGAATTGACCCAAGAAAACGACCATACCTTTCCTTAAATATTACCTATGGGATCTGAAGGTCCGGTGTAGGATCTGTGCTTGTTTTCACTTGGTCTATTGAAAGTGAGCTGGCCTGGAATCCCTGACAGACTCCAGGGAAGTCCTTTTGGCACACTTCAAAAAAATGTGATTTTGACAAAACAGGAGCAGGTTCAAAGAATCACTCACCTTCTCCCCTGGGTTCCCTCGAAATTGCATTCCAGATAATAACCCTCCCCACATTCCTGCCAAAATTGTGCCCCAATTGCTCAAACCAGAATCTTTTCTCTCCTTTGTTAAAAACTGGATCAAGGTCAATGCCAATGGTTTATCTTTTCTCTTTTCAGATATTGACAGAATTGCTCTGTGCTTCCAGCAGTTTCTATTTTTATTAAAGAAAGAATAATGCATTCTTTGGAACTGTAACAATCGTATCAACAACAAAGTGTGATTGAGAGGCATGCGCCATTTAAAAAACATCAAAAGCCTAGATAGTATTGTTTGTGACATTAGCGTACGAACACTGAGGGCTTTCACATGACATTACTCGGTTCGTCATTTTAAAATAAATGGGTCAATGCCCATGTTAAAATAATGGGCATTAGAATGCCAAGTTAGGCAATTGTACACTAAAATCACAAACTGAAATTTCTTGACTGAATAGTTCATAAATATTCAGAACAGCCAACTACTTCAAAATGCAGCGTTTCACATGAATTCTTGCCCTGAAAAGACTTTTAAAAACAAAACAACATCATGATCAGGAAACTGAATCAGAGAATGTTTCACACAGTCTGAGACATGTCCATGTCCTGTGGATAATCAGGTGTTAAAGTAAGTAAATTAATTAATGATTCTTCATTTCCTTCAAATATCCCAATGAATATTCCTGTCCTTAACTGCCTGCATTCCTGGTTCCTAGGGTGTTAAGGATAGGAGATAGGGACACGCTTGTATCAGTACAATTGGGTCTCCACTCATTTGTTGTATAATGTGCATTTTCTGGGGTAAAATGAACAGGAAGGTCTTGCCAAACAAACCAGGGGCATATAAACAAAAGCCAAATCCTACAAGTATTGGAAATCCGAAATGAAAACAGAAAATAATGGAAAAACTAAGCAGGTCCAGCAGCATCTGTGGAGAGAGAAACAGAGTTAACAGTTTAGGATGATGACCTTTGGTCAGGACTGGAAAAAGTTAGAGATGTGACAGGATTTAAGCATCTATGGAGGTGTGTTGTAGAGCAGTGGTGGGGGGGAGGGGGAGCAGGGTGGGGTCAGAGGTGGGTGGACAAGAACAATAGAGAATTTCTGTGATAAGGTGGAATGCAAAAGAGATTAAGTGACAAGAGGGATGATGGCGCAAAGCAAAAGGAGACAGCATTGGGACTATTAATAAAGACAATAAATGGGTCTAGGGGAGTGTAAATGGAAATAGAATCATCACCAGCAGCTGCCATCCAAAACAATGGAGCTAGTGATTGTGCTCTGAAATTGTTGGACTCAATGTAGAGTGCCTCATCAAAAGATGAGATGCTGTTCCTCGAGCTTCTGTTGAACTTTATTGGAATGGTGTTGGATGCCAAGGACAGAGAGGTCATAGGGGAGATGGATGGGAAAATTAAAATTACAGGAAACTCGGGGTCACATCTGTGGACTCACCTGCAAAGTGATCACCCAATCTCCTTTTGGTCTCCCCAGTGTGGAGGAGATAGAACTATGGGCAGCAAATACAATATATTAAACTGAAAGGAGTACAAGTAATTTGTTCTTTTACCTGGAAGGAGGGTTTAAAACATGAGATATGAGAGGAAGGAAGAAAAAGGGCAGTGTTGCATCTCCTGAAATTGCATAGAAAGGTGCCAAAGGAAGAGGAGGATATGTTTGGGGTGGTTGGGGAGTGGACGAGGGTTGTTGCAGAAGGAATGGTCCCTTCGGAATGCTGAAAGGGGAGGAGAGGGGAAGATGTGTTGCTGGTGGTGGAAATGGCAGAGGACAATCCGTTGAATGTGGAGGCTGGTGAGGTGAAAGGTGAGGACAAGGGTAACCCTTTTGTGATCCTTGGAGAGAGGAGAAGGGGTGGAGGGGAATGAGCGAGGAAAAAGAAAGACACATCTGGTGGCATCATCAGAGTAGATATGATGGAGACAGAAAAATTGAAGAATGGAATAGAGTGCTTGCAGGAAGTTGGGAGGAAATGTAGCCAAGGCAGCATATATATCTCATTTTAAGTAATCAGCAGTGACCCCACATCACCTCCAAAGGATAGCGCTGAATGTGCAGCTACCCTGAAGTCCATTCATAGAACCCGAATGGTCCAAGTTATATGGCATTAATCAGAGAATCTGTAAAGGACAGCAGTGATTTCCGCTTACTTTCAATAGGTGCACTTTACAATTTGACTCCTGTTTGTGATGCTTGCTTTCAAGTCAAATATAACGTTGTGAATTTACAATGTGACAGGCTTTAAGACTTGCTCCCTACCCCTGATCCAACATTGGAGTCAGGCTAACATGGAGAAACAAATAACAGACCATTATTTACTGTTACAAGAGACGGTGGATTCGGGCCAGAATACAAAGGGCTGAATTTTCTGCCTGTCGGGCGGGCGGGCTCGATCCAATCTCCGGCGGGCGGGGAGCCGATCCCCACCGGAGAAGCGGGACCCGCCGCCATTTTATGTGGGCGGGCCAATTAAGGCCAGCCCGGCGTGACATCCGGCGGGAAGCGCTATGCGCCCCCTGTGCAGGGGTGGGTTCCCCAAAAGCGCGAGTGCGCTCTTCCGTGCATGCGCTAAGTGCTGCCTCAGGGAGATCGCTTATACTTTTAAAAGTATTAAAAACAGAAAACAAAATTCCCTGACATGTCCCCCCTCACGTGACAATGAGATGGGGCATGTTCATAATTAACATAATAACTTTATTAAGAATTTTAAAACCCTGCATGAAACCTCATCCCGCAGCTGGTTTTGCTGCACCCCCGCCTTCCTGAAAAATTAAATGGGGCGGGGTGAGGTCGGGGGTTCCGCCTGATGTCATCCCGCGTCATTTTACATGTCGGCGAGTGGGCCCCGCCCCCTTCTCACCGACGGCCAAATTCTGCCCAAAGTTTCAGTTTTTTAGAACTAGTACTTGTACAGAAAGCAGTAGAATTCTGAAAATACAAGCCAGACTTCCAACAATGTGGACTGGCGAGGCAAATTCATTTTTATTTTTAAATGCCAGAAGCAAGTCAAGCTGAATGGAAAGACTGGATGCGTCTTTTAGAGAGAAACACACTGACATTGGCCACTCAATTAAGATCATTGAACTTCTTCCTGCATGGTATCCATGTTACTGGAGTGAAATGACTTGGCATTGGCCTCCACTGCTATTTTTCCCGCTACCTCTTGAGCATCTATTTAAAGGGTTTCCTAGGTTCCTCCCTTTCCACCAAAACCTCTAGCGCAATGCCTGAAAACCTTGGTGCACATTGTCTCGCTTGTTGAACCATTAGGGCACAGGATCATTTTTAAATGGCTCCCACCACTTCTTGAAGCCACATTGTACCTCCCCTTTAAAGAGTTAAGAAGTGCTTCCTACTCACGATATTAAGCCTCCCCCTGTGCACAGGGTAGCGTGGACTAAATTCAGCAAAACAGCAGGCAGCTGGGGAGGTGATGGTGCAGTGGTATTGTTGCTAGACTAGTAATCCAAAGACCCAACGTAATCCACTGGGGACCTGGATTCAAATCTTGCCATGGCAGATGGTGGAATTTGAATTCAATAAAAATTTGGAATTAAAAGTCTGATGATTACCATTGTCAATTGTTGTAAAAACTCATCTGGTTCACTAATGTTCTTTAGGGAAGGAAATCTGCTGTCCTTACCCTGGTTTGGTCTACATGTGGCTCCAGACTCACAGCCATGTGGTTGACTCTGAAATGGCCTAGCAGGCTGCTCAACAGTAACAAACTACTACAAAGTCACAAAAAAAGAATGAAACTGGATTGACCTAGGCACTGGAAATGGCAATCTCTGCAAAGTCCTCTTTAATAACATCAGAGGGCTAGTTTGGGACAGTTGTCTAGTCAAGCAACAGCCTGACATAGTCATCCTCAGGCAATCATACTTTACAGATAATGTCTCAGGCATCACCATCACCATCGGTGCTAACTCACCGGCAGAACAGGCCCAACTGAGGTGGGCGCACAGTGGTCAACAGTCGGGAGGGAGTTGTCCTGGGAATCCTCAACATCGACTCTGGACCCTATGAAGTCTCATGGCATCAGGTCAAACATGGGTCAGGAAACCTCCTGCTGATTACCTCAAACCGCCCAATTGTCTGCCCTCTCAGTTGATGAATCAGTGCTCCTCCAGGTTGAACATCACTTGGAAGCACTGAGGGTGGCAAGGATGCAGAATGTACTCTGGGTGGGGTATTTCAATCTCCATCACCAAGAGTGGTTCAGTAGCACCAATACTGAGCGAGCTGGCCGAGTCCTAAATGACATAGCTGCCAGGCTGGGTCTGCAGCAGGTGTGGGTTAGGGAGCCAACAAGAAGGAGAAACATACTTGACCTCATCCTCACCAACCTGCCTGCTGCAGATGCATCTGTCCACTACAGTATGGGTAGGAATGGCCACCAGGTAGTCATTGTGGAGGCAAAGTCCCGGCTTCACATTGAGGATACCCTCCATCGTGTTGTGTTGCACGATCACTGCGCTAAATGGGATAGATTTCGAACAGATCTAGCAACTCAAGACAAGGCATCCATGAGGCACTGTGGGCCATCAGCAGCAGCAGACTTGTACTTGAATACAATCTGTAACCTCATAACCTGGCATATCCCCCCACTCTATGATTACCATCAAGCCAGGGGATCAAGCCTGGTTCAATGAAGAGTGCAGGAGAGTATGCCAGGAGCAGCACCAGGCATACCTAAAAATGAGGTGTCAACCTGGTGAAGCTATAACATAGGACTACTTGTGTGTCAAAGAGCATAAACTGCAAGTGATAGACAGAGATAAGAGATCCTACAATCAACGGATCAGATCTAAGCTCTGCAGTCCTGCCACATCCAGTCATGAATGGTGGTGGACAATTAAACAACTCACTGGAGGAGGAGTCTCCACAAATATCCCCATCCTCAATGTCAGTGCAAAAGATAAGGTTGAAGAATTTGTTACAATCTTTAGCCAGAAGTGTCGAGTGGGTGACCCATCTTGGCCTCCTCCAGAGGTCCCCAGCATCACAGATGCCAGTCTTCAGCCAATTGAATTCACTCCATGTGATATCAAGAATCGGCTGAAGGCACTGGATACTGCAAAGGCTCAGGGCCCTGACAATATTCCGGTGATAGTACTGAAGACTTGTGCTCTAGAACTTGCCACTCCCCTAGCCAAGCTGTTCCAGTACAGCTACATCACTGGCAGTGTGGAAAATTGCCCAGGTATGTCCTCTCCACAAAATACAGGACAAATCCAACCTGGCCAATTACCGCCTCATCAGTCTACTCACGATCATCAGTAAAGTAGTGGAAGGGGTTATCAGCAGAGCTATCAAGTGGCACTTGCTTAGCAAAAACCTGCTCACTGATGCCCAGTTTGGGTTCTGCCAGGGCCACTCGGCTCCTGACCACATTACAGCCTTGGTTCAAACATGGAAAAAAGAGCTGAACTCCTGAGGTGAGGTGAGACATCAAGGCCGCATTTGACCAAGTGCGGCATCAAGGAGTCCTGCCAAAACTGGAGTCAATGGGAATCAGGGGGAAAACTCTCCATTGGTTAGAGTCATACCAAACACAAAGGAAGATGGTTGTGGTTGTTGGAGGTTAGTCATCTCAGCTCCAGGACATCACCACAGGAGTTCGTCAGGGTAGTATCCTCAACCCAACCATCTTCAGCTGCTTCATCAATGACTTTCATTCCAACATAAGGTCAGAACTGGGGATGTTCGCTGATGATTGCACAATGTTCAGCATCATTCGCGACTCCTCAGATACTGAAGCAGTCCATGTCCAAATGCAGCAAGACCTGGACAATATCCAGGCTTGGGCTGACAGGTGGCAAGTAACATTCACAAGACAAGTGTAAAGCAATGACCATCTCCAACAAGACAGAATCTAACCATTACCTCTTGATGTTCAATGGCATTGCCATCACTGAATCCCGCATTATCAATATCCTGAGGGTTACCATTGACCAGAAACTGAACTAGACTAGCCACATAAAAACAAAAATACCTGGCAAAAATCAGCAGGTCTGGCAGCATTTGTGGAGAGGAATACAGTTAATGTTTCAAATCCGAATGACTCTTTATCAGAACTAAGGAAAAATAGAAAACAAGTAAAATATAAGCTGGTTTAAGGTGGGGGTGGGACAAGTAGAACTGGATAGAGGGCCAGTGATAGGTGGAGATAGCCAAAAGATGTCATAGACAAAAGGACAAAGAGGTGTTGACGGTGGTGATATTATCTAAGGAATGTACTAATGATGACATTAAGGGTAGAAAGCAGGACGAGCAAGGTACAGATAGCCCTAGTGGGGGTTGGGTGGGGGAAGGGATTGAAATAGGCTAAAAGGTAGAGATAAAACAATGGATGGAAATACATTTTAAAATAATGGAAATAGATGGGAAAAGAAAAATCTATATAAATTATTGGAAAAAGGAGGATTGGAAAGGGGGTGGGGATGGAGGAGAGAGTTCATGATCTAAAGTTGTTAAACTCAATATTCAGTCCGGAAGGCTGTAAAGTGTCTAGTTGGAAGATGAGGTGCTGTTCCTCCAGTTTGCGTTGAGCTTCACTGGAACATTGCAGCAGGCCAAGGACAGACATGTGGGCATGAGAGCAGGGTGGAGTGTTAAAATGACAAGCGACAGGGAGGTCTGGGTCATGCTTGCGGACAGACCGAAGGTGTTCAGCAAAGCGGTCACCCAGTCCGCGTTTGGTCTCTCCAATGTAGAGGAAAGCGCATTGGGAGCAGCGAATGCACTAGACTAAATTGAGGGAAGTGCAAGTGAAATGCTGCTTCACTTGAAAGGAGTGTTTAGGCCTTTGGACAGTGAGGAAAGGGGAAGTAAAGGGGCAGGTGTTGCGTGGGAAGGTGACGTGGGAGGGGGTTGAGGTGTAGGGGGTGGTGGAGGAGTTGACCAGGGTATCCTGGAGGGAACGATTCCTGCGGAATGCCGCCGGGGAGGGAGGGGGGGGGGGAGGGGGGGCGGGGTGAAGGGAAGATGTGTTTGGTGGTGGCATCATGGTGGAGTTGGCGGAAATGGCGGAGGATGATCCTTTGAATATGGAGGCTGGTGGAGTGATAAGTGAGGACAAGGAGGACCCTATCACGGTTCTGGTAGGGAGAGGAAGGTGTGAGGGCGGATGCGCGGGAGATGGGCTGGACACGGTTGAGGGCCCTGTCAACCACCGTGGGTGGAAAACCTCGGTTAAGGAAGAAGGAATACATGTCAGAGGAGCTGTCTTTGAAAGTGGCATCATCACAATAGATGCGACGGAGGTGAAGGAACTGAGAGAATGGGATGGAGTCCTAGGTCAGAGACTAGGCATCATCCGATGGTGCAGCTCCCACAACACTGAAGAAGCTGGACACCATCCAGGACATAGCAGCCCGCTTGATTGGCACCGCATCCACAAACATTCATTCCCTCCACCACTGACTCACAGTAGCAGCAATGTATACCATTTACAAGATGCACTGCAGGAATTTACCAAGGGTCCTCAGACAGCAACTTCCAAACCCACAACCACCACCATCTAGAAGCACAAAGGCAGCAGATAGATGGGAACACCACCACCTGGAAGTTCCCTTCCAAGCCACTTACCATCCTGACTTGGAAATTTATTGCCATTCCTTCACTGTCACTGGGTCAAAATCCTGTAACTCCCTCCCTAACAGCACTGTGGATGTACCTACAGCACATGGACTGCAGCAATTCAAGAAGGCAGCTCACTACCACCTTCTCAAGACAGCTAGGGATGAGCAATAAATGCTGGCCCAGCCAGCAAAGCCCACATCCCCTGAATGAATAAAATTAAGCACAAGGTTTCCATGCTGCCTGCAACTGAATAAATGGATATGGATTAATTGCACACTGTGATCTCAGCACCCATTTACAGGGATTTATCAATTACCACCCCCACCACATCCCTCCCCCAACCCCCATAAATTGTAATTGGTTATCTTTATACTCGTGTTCTGTGACTTAATTATTTGCATTTGGCCACATCTTACCAAGCATTTGCTTGCTCTGCCTGCTGAGAGACTGTAAAAAGTATGCGTGAAAGACACAATTATCCAGTTCAGGTCCTGAGGGGATTCGATTGATATAGGTCAGTATGAGTCAACTCGCACAAAAATAAATTACTCCAGACAATTACAGGAGTGACGAATGCCGCTGAACATAAGGACGACTTTATGGCAGACTTGAATCACTAATGGGTTTGGCGTTTTCTATGCTTTACACGATTCCTATTTCCAACGACTCCTAATTCAAATTGAAACTGATTGTTAAACAGATTTTTTTATTTATTCATTTATTCATATATGGGCCAGCATTTATTGCGCATCCCCAATTGCCCTTGAGAAGGTTCTAGTGAGCTGCCTTCTTGAACTGTTCCAGTCCACATGGTGTAGGTACATCCACAGTGCTGTTAGGAAGGCAGTTTACAGTATAATGAATTAATTTGCATAATCCCATAATTTGAAACTGTCTAACAATTGAAAATATTTATGGGCCTGTTTGGGTTGTTTTAGAATCTATAAACCAAATAATTTAGTTAACACTTAGAACCATTTTCAAGATTCTTTTTTGGAATGTGAACATCGCTGGCAAGGCCAGCATTTCTTGCGCATAACTAATTGCCCCTGAACCAGAGGTGATGAACTATCTTCTTAAAAGGTTGTTATGACCGGGTGAGAAGAGGTGAGCTGGTTCCCCTCTATTCAGCCTCCTCGACTGGTCACAGCAAAGGTTTACGTTTCCTTTACATGAGCGAAGCCTATTCCAAATCAGAATGTGTTTAACTATTTAAGCTATGAGCAATAAAGAGCCAATCAAACGAGGTTTTCTTGAGTCAAACAAAGAACAAATTTATCAACCACTTAACCTGAGAAAAAATAATGAAAACACAACATCAAGCACTCAGCTCTCATGCAGTCATTCATGCACACATACACTTACACTTAGGTATCAAAAATAGGGGGAGTTAGAGTCCAATAAAAGAAGGTAAATGAATATATGGTTAAGTGCCTAATGATCATCCTTGAGGGGTAGATTTTAAATGTTGCAGTCGATTTAGGTTAGCTGTGTTTTTTGGGTGCGCTCAGATGTAAAGATAGTGCAATTATTATGAGACCTCGGTTCGCTGGTAGGTTTCTGGTAGAGTTGACTTCTTGAACCGGGCAACACATTTATTTCAAAAGAAAGAGAGAGAAAGAGAGCAGCCTTCAGCCTGCACCCTCTGCTGAAGACTTTCTTGACACCGCCTGTGTCACTTGCAATCTCTCTTAAGTGGCTGGGCACCCTGGCCTTGAAATACTTCGCCCTTTGTGTATTTCCAGGAGGCTTTGGGTGTGTCTGTCTGTGGTAGCCGTTGTTTCAATGCCCTGTACTTTGCATTTTTAATGTGTCTTCTATAGATCAATTACGAGTTTCAATGGGCGTCTGGATTCTAGGGAATGTCACTCTCTTCACACCCCCCTGAGAGTGATTTGTTTGTTTCTCACCTTCGCTTTTGAATGTGACCTTGCATGTTTAAGCACTTTGGTCAGTTTCAGTTCAAATTGCAAAATCCCCAGACAGTTGAAAGTTGAAAAATCATACCTTCAAAAATAAAGGTGCATAGCCTCGTGACATGTTGCATTCCATGTGGTGTGGGTAAAGGCACAATGCATTTAGGGAGGGAGTTCTAGGATTTTGACCCAGCAACATTGAAAGAAAAGCAATATAGTTCCAAATCAGGATGGCATGTAACTTAGAGGAAAACTTGCAGACGATGGTGTTTGCATACATCTGCTGCCCTTGCTCTTGGGCACTAGGTGTCACAGGTTTGGAAGGCACTGTGAAAGGAGAGTTGCTATACTGCATTTTTCAGCAGGGGCCTTAATGGCAATCTGGTAGCTTCAAACTCACCCTTACTAATACTAGCTTTTTTAAATTCCAGGTTTACTTAATTAACTGAATTATACTTCCCCCCAATTGCTGAAGTGGAATTTGAACTCAGGTCTCCAAATTATTAGTCCAGGTCTTGAATTACTAATCCAGTGATATAACTACTATCATGGTGCATATCCAGTGGAGGAATGATGATAGGTTCTGAAGCAAAGTATATAAAATGAAGTCTATCTTCAACTTCCTTGACATTGACTGTGATATTAACAAGCTGGATAAATTGGATTCAATGAATGCATTGCACTTCATCACGTACATTGCTTGATTACATTTTAGCATTAACTACTTCACATTTATCAGAAGTTAGAACTATGTAAGCTTCCTGATACAATAGGGAGTGTGCTACTTTAAACATAAGTCTTACAGCCAATACTTTGCCAGGGCACAGCCCATTCACAAATTCTGCAAATATAGTTTAGCATCCATAACTGTTAGACAATACTTTCTGCTTGTGGAAGCATACTTGCTCATATACTCCACTTCAGTGATATTTAAAACAAAAACTTATTTTGCTAATTTTCTAAAGATTTACAAATGCTCCTCATTTGGATGTTAGAGTGAAAATTTACCTCAGTTTTTGGATTGGCAAGAAAAATTGATTTTAAAGGGTAAGTAACTGTGATGCACAGAGGAGACGCTATTTGGAAGAGCAGGCACTGGGTGTACTGATACAGGCCATACTAAGTGATTTATTGATATATGCTGGTGGTATTGTGGGCTTCTGCGCAATCAGCACACATTTGGAAGCATTGCCCCACTGGAACTAAGGGGCAGAAGGGTAACAGTGTGTGGGACTATAATTCACCCACCCAGCCATAAACTTGGTACATCAGGCAACAGGCTCTGAATGTATTCTCCAGAACTCAGCAGGCACAACAAGTCTGCTGAGATCTGAAAAAGAAAGTGGCTGACCTCACAAAAGCAGCTAAGGTGAGGTTAAAGTGCAGTGTTGAATTTCAAACGGCTTCCCAGAGTAGCAAGACACAAAGCGTCCCCTCGTAATCTGTAAATCAATTTCTGTTGACCTATGACCGTCATTAATAGGAGCTTATCCTGTCTGTAATGCATGATAGAAACAAGTCATGAATGCTTACCATGAAAGGCTGTACTGCAGCATGAGGGAAATGTAATGAACAACTATATAGCTCAAGTTTTGGGCACAAAAAATCTTTAAAAAGCATCACAGAAAACAAATATTGTCAGCAGCTGCTGATGCAATGGTCATTTCATTTCAGGTATGATGGATTGGAAGTGCTGTACATTACTGTGTGCACTTCTTAAGCTTGCTAAATATTAAAGCAAATTTACTGTTGGTACAGAATGGAAGGGAGTTGAACTGGAGGAGGTGGCAGGCACTGCAAACCCTTTGAGGAAACCATTCCAGTCATCGTAGAACATAGGAGTTATCAAAGAAGGTACAGAAGGGAAGGGAGTACTTCCCTTAAGCTCAGGGTTAGGACCATTTTGTTCTTTTATATCTTATTCTCTCTACTCGATCAATAGCTTACAAACAAAAAGGTTGATGTTACAAAATCATTCTCCAAATTCCGAAATCACACTCAATGCCCAGAGTGCAATTTTATGAAATTGGTTCTGAACATAACTTTGGTAACATAGCAACAATCAATATATTGTGCTGAATTGAAGATGCTTCTTTCAGTCAGCATCCTTGATATGAGTGATTTTTTAGCCTGAATAGAACACAGTAACTCTTCAGATAGAGTTGAGCAATCCAATACCCCATGGCATGTCTAGCCACTCATATCACCTTTACCAACCACCAGCATAGTTTCACACACCCTGGAAGATGTAGGGAACAATCTTCATGGGGTAGCATCACATGCATCATAATACATAGTTGAGGAGGAGTATGGTATTGCGGCAGTTACAGAGCAATTCCCTGCTGCCCAGATGCTTAGTACAATTCATTTCTATTGCTTCTTCTCTCATGTACTCGTCTAATTTCCTTTTGGAAGCATCGAGGCTATTCAACAGCTTCCTGTGGCAGCAAGTTCCACATTCTAACCACTCTCTGAATAAAGATATTTCTCCTTATTGGGTTTATCAATCATTACCTTGTATTTATGCACCTTAGTTTTGAAGGATTAAGTTACTGACCTTCCTGAATTAAGCACACACCTCCTCATTGATATTGTTGATAATGTTCCTTTCCCTAGCCTGAAAGGAACTGAGGGTGTTAAATTTGAGGTCAATGGTTATCTTAGAAACAAAGCAACATAGAAAATAAGAGCAGGGGTAGGTCATTCAGCCCATCAAGCCTGCTCCATCATTCAATATGATCATGGCTGATCTTCTATCTCAACATCATACTCCTGCACTCTCCCCATACCCCTTGATGTCTTTAGAGTCCAAAAATCTATCTATTTCCTTCTTAAGTATATTCAGTGACTTGGCCTCCACAGCCTCTGTGGTAGAGAATTCCATAGGTTCACCACCCTCTAAATGAGAAAGTTTCTCCTCACCTCAGTCCTAAACAGTCTACCTCACATCCTGAGACTGTAATCCTTTGTTCTAAACCCCCCATCCCTGCATCCAGTCTGTCCATCCCAGTCAGAATTTTGTATGTTTCAATGAGATCGCCTCTCATTTTTCTAAACCCCAGTGAATACAGGCCTAGTCGGCCAATCTCTCCTCATAGGACAATCCTGCCATCCCAGGAATCAGTCCGGTGAATCTTCCCTGCACTCCCTCTATGGCAACTATATCCTTTCTTAAGTAAAGAGATCAAATCTGCACACAATACTCCAGGTGTGGTCTCACCAAGGCCCTGTACAGCTGCAGTAAGACATCCTTGCTCCTGTACTCAAGCCCTCTCGCAATGAAGGGAAACTTCCATTTGCCTTCTTAAATGCTTGCTGCACCTGCACGCTTGCTTTCAGTGATTGGTGGACAAGGACACCTAGCTCCTTTTGTACTTAAACATTTCTAATTCTATCACCATTTAAATAATACTCTGCCATTCTGTTTTCCCTACCAAAATGGATAACTTCACACTTACCCATGTTAAACTGCAAATGTCATTTATTTGCCCACTCATTCAACCTGTCTAAATCGCTTTAGCCTCTTAACACCCTTCTCATTGCTCACATTCCCACCAGGTTTCATGTCATCAGCAAACTCGGAAATATTGGGGCCCAAGCACTGATCCCTGCAGCACTCCACTAGTTACTTAATGGTTACTATCAAAGTTCTCCTTGTTTGCCTGATTGAGCCAAGTATAGGGTTTGTTTAAAGTCCTATGTGAGAAGGCTGGCCCATTCATGAATGGTAAAAGTGAAGCTTGGACTGTTTTAAGGACTGGGGCCTCATCAACATGCTGCTTGTCAAATTCCTGATCAAAAAGCTCTGGAACTCAGCAGGAAATGGCTGCCTGACCACTTCCACAGAGGCCATCGCCGGAACCCAGGTGAGACCATCATGTTAAGTTCTCTGGAAGAGGAATCGGGCTGAGGGAGGCCAGGTGAAACTCGGACAGGTGAGGCATGAGGTTTCCTTGTGAGACCCAGATAACAACTCCTGCCTCCACAAATTTTTCAAGTTTAAAAGTTTCTTTGGCGTGTTTTCTAGCTCTGGCTGCTAATAATGACAACTTTTGATAATTAATGAAGCCATCGGTTCTCCTTCTCAGGTCTCTGGTGGGTGTCCTTGCTGCCTGTAATTTCAAATTGTAGTCAATCAGATAGGAGTGGGAAAGGGGTGAGTTAGTCTCAAGTCCGTTGCAACTGCCTTAACTTAACATTTTTACATGTGGAAGGAGTTCGAATCAACACTGTAAGGTCAGCTAAGGAAGGGAAAAAAATAACTTAGTAGCTTTATAGTTGTGTCTCTGAAAAACCTAAGCCTCCAGAAGCAATGTTCTTCAGTAACCACCAGATAACTGTATCTGAACTTATAAATCCAGTATTTGGCAAAGCGACAGGTCTGGATGTAGCTCTGTGTCTCCTGACATTTCTGATATTCTTTCACAGGTCTCGCTGAACCTTCTCAGCCAAGTCAAATGCCAGGAGGGCATTAGAATCAACTTAAATCAGTGACTGCAGTTCCCTTCAGAGTTAAAACAGGCAACAATCTGCTTATCTGTATTGCCCCAATGGTAGAGGTAATAGAAGTGCATCACATATGCAACACTCTAACTTGGTGCATCAGTCCCTATTATAACTGGTCCCCAGGCAAGGTCCCCCAATTTTATTATGCCCACGGGTGAGGGGGAATGACTTAGCTTCCCTTCTTTATTCAACCCCCTTATGGCTGCAACAAGGCTAACTTAAAAAAAGGATCCCATCCCTTGTGGATACCTTTTCACAGTCCAAATGTATTTATCTTTTAGAAGGAGACAATTTAACCAGGCTCTCTTGAGTTTAAGAAAAAGTGAGTTTATTAGTTACTAAAAACCAAAAAAAAAAATACAAATGCAACACACATACACACAGATCACAAATGAGAAGTTGAGTCCAAAAATAAAAGTTAAAAAAGATATATGAAACAGTCTTTGGCTTATCCATGAGACGTACATGGCAAAACGTTGTGGCCATTAATTTAGGTGATTCCAATGGAGCTGAATTTGGCAGTTGAGCAACTAGTTTGGCAACATTTGATTCTGCAGGTTAGCTGAAGGATCTGTTCTGTTTCCTTCGTGACTGTGGCTTTGCTGACTTCCCTCCAGCTACAAAGAGAGAGAGAAAGATCAACTTTTACCTGCAAGCTGCAGGGATGACTAGTTGATGTCCTTCTGCTGTGACCTTCACAGCAAACACTAGCACACGAGAACTAGAACTCACAGACCAGGTTTGCAGCTGGCTTTTTAACCACTTTCCTTGTGAATTCCTGGAAGGGAAAATCAAACCTGCCCTTTGCCCAGAATCTGCTTTCTTTCAACTCAGACCATTTCCACATTCTGAGATATAACCCAACAGGATATTGTTCCTGCTGAGGTGTGGTAAGCAGTCTCCATTATCTCTGCAACCATGGGAGATTAAGGTTCAGTCATTTGCATTGCATCTCTTCCTTTCAATTGTCTCTGTTTAAAGAAGGCCTTAAAACCTTTTTAGGTGCAACATTCCATGTTCTCTGGACTAGTCGGTCAAGTGTAACCCACATAGGAATTTTCCAGCTCGTGGTTAATTTACATTCTCGGCCAGCTTTTGATTGTCGGTCTTTTTTTGAAAAAATACATGTCTTAGTTTAAAAGTTCAATACGTCTTTCAGGGCTGTGATCTGCTGTCATGACATCTTTTAGTGAACAAGTACAAGAAAAGAAGAAGCTCTTTCATTTCTATGGCCCCTTTCATCACCTCAAAAGACCCTAGAACACTTTGCGGCCAGTGAAATAATCTTTGGAGTGTAGTCAGTGTTATAATGTAGGATATGCAGCAGCCAATTTATGTGCTGCAAGCTCCCACAAACAGCAATGTTTTAATGGCCTGATTATTTTTTTTTTATAAGTTCCCTCTTCCTGTTGTCATACTGCTAAATCTGTGCTGTACAATTCTGTATGACTTTAATAACTTTGCTATAATGGGATGCTCAAAATTCTGAAGGTCGACTAGTCTCAGTTGTCTTGTTGCTCAGTTTCTGCTGCTGTGTGGTTTCCTAGAAGCCATCATTCTATCCCACCTTCTCCTTAAAACAACTGGTACAAAGCGATTGGAACAAAATAAATATATCAAGGGCTACTGGGTGTTTAGGCATTAATAATTTTATGTTGCTGTTCATAGACAGACTAGAACACTTTTCGGTTTAGACCGTCTTCAGCATTGTGGACAAGGGCCCAACTAGAAACCCAAATGATTAATTCATTCCTTATGTTCAGGGTAAGCGAGTGGTGTAATGTCATTGCACATCTTTTCGATGGCGTCATCACTGCTCAATGGCTCATGTTAGGAAGACGTACGTATACCCTCCTAATTAAAGTACCTGTTAACCCCTTGATGCATCCATGGGTGTTATCTTGTGCCCTTCCCCAAGGTGAGTTTGGAAGCAGGAGGGCATTTAATCAGAGGGGAGGGTGGGGCCCCGGCCTCCTTACTACCTCTAATCCATGGATGACCTTCCTGCTCCACCACCAATTAGGGGCCTCGTCCAACCTCTGTTGGTATGAAATCAGCAGCAGGCAGGGAGCTTGCATGCTGGGAGCATGACAGGCAAACTCATGAGGACTTGCTTGTGGGCTTCTAGGGCTGGGGGGAGGTTGGGGCTTGGGGCAGGAAGGTAGGTCCCTCATCCAATGGCTCTCAATGACTGATCAAGGGACCTTGCGCTGGGAAGGGTGGGGGACATGGGTGCGGCCCGCTGAAAACCATCCTGCCCTTGCTGCTGACCCTCCTCACCCCCGTCCCCTGCAACCCCACACCCTGAAACTCCCTTCCTGGCACCACTCACCTGTGCTTGAGTCCCTCCTCCTTCCGAGACCCCAGGTGAATACAGGACCTGCAGCAGCCACCACCTGCCCGGTGACGTACAGAAGAGCTGCCTGCCTCTAATTGGCTGGCAGCTCTCAGCGGGCACAGCTTCCACCCCTGGGAACCTTGATCCTGTGGGAAGGCCTACCGCTGGCCTGTTCAGTACCTGAGTGGCACAGGATGCAGCGGGCCTTCTCGAAAAGAGGCAAGGTGGGGGTCTCGCTGGCTCACCAGCCTATGGCCAACACCCCAGTCACCTCCAAAAGATTCCACCCTACGTGTGGAAATTGGTAACATGGCAGATTGCTTCCAAGATCTTCAGGACACAGAAAGGCACCAGCTAAAACTTAGCCTCCTGAGGCAGTGATCTTAAGTCATTGGTAGGTAGCCGTGTGTAAGGCCATAGATTTGATGGAAGGTGTAGCAGCATATCTCGATAGTATGTCTTTGGTGCCTCTTTCCATCTCTGTCCACCCTTTCCTGCTGATCTTCTCACTGGAGTAAATAAAACTCTGAGATAGTTTGACAGGGTAGATGCTGAGAGGCTAATTTCCCCCTGGCCAGAGAGTCTTGAACCAAAGAGCACAGTCTCAGGATAAGGGGTAAAGCATTTAGGACCAAGGTGAGAGAAATCTCTTTACTCAGAGGGTCGTGCATCTATGAAATTGTCCACCCCAGAGGGTTGTGGATGCTTGGTCATTGAGTATATTCGATGCTGAGGTCGATAGATTCGTGGAATCAAAGGAAATCAAGGAATATGGTGATCAGGCAGGAAAGTGGAATGTAGGTTGAAGATCAGCCATAATCTTATTGAATGGCAAAGCAGGCTCGAGGTGCCATTTGGCTGACCTGTGCTCCTATTTCTTATATTTGTGTGTTCTGGTGGTTTGCAAGCCAAGTCAAGGGCTGGCGACACCCTGAAGATAACATGCTGTGTACAGAAGTTTCTAAAAACAGCGGCTGTTTACTGGTCAACAAGATGATGGAACAGATACAACAGCTGAAAGGGACAAGAAGAAGACATCTAATGTGTAATATGAAGGCTTTACAATTTGCTTTGTGGTTCGACACTATGCTTGTAATTTTACTGCCATATTACACTGACTTACTGCTAATGCTGCCCTTTACACAGACTGACAGTTCCAGGCTGAAGCACTGTGTGAATTACCACAGTGATGCTGAATGTCCTGCTGAGCAGTTTCTCAGGCAGGTTTGATGGGTTACAATGCTCTTGGCTGCTGCAATTCTACCTTTAATCTTTTGGTGCAGTTTCAAGGTGCTAAGGAGCTTTCAGAGTTTAAATACTGGTAGTTATGGTTCCAGCGCTAATCAGTACAGTGTTATCACCAAAGGTTAATTGTACTGAAGAGCGTTTCACCTTTTCTTGGGCAAGGAAGGTTGAAGTTTTGATGTCATAAGGGCTCAGTTATAAGGAAGAGGTCCAATCATTGAGAAAGATTGAGTTAGGTGCAAAAAATATCATGAACCCATTTTTAAAATGCTCTTATGATGTTGCTGCATAGAGCGGAAAAGGTCTCCCAGTAATTTTCATTGTAAGCTGCTTGAAACCCTACTCAGCTCCAACAATATTCTGAACATCCAAGAATATGCTGAACAGTGTCAGTCCTTACACAATGGGTAGCACTCTCACCTCTGCCTCTGTGGGTTCAAGTCCCACTCCAAGAACTTGCAGTACTGAGTGAGTGCTTCAGAGGTGCTTTCCTTCAGGTGACAAGCTTTAAGCTGAAGCCCTGTCTTCCCTCTCAGGTGGACATAAGAGATTCCAGGGCGCCCCTTCTGTGTATTACTACAGAGAGCCTTGGCATCTAGCTTTGAAATTGTTGTTCAGAGATTGAGATAAAAACAGGAAGTGCTGGAAAAACTCAGCAGGTCAGGCAGCATCTGCGCAGAGGGAAACAGAGTCAATGTTTCGAGCCTGTATAACTCTCCTTCAGAGCCCCTCAGCGTCATACTGGACATGAAATGTTAACTCTGTTTCTCTCTCCACAGGTGCTGTCAGACCTGCTGAGATTTCCCAGCATTTTCTGCCTTTATTTTAGATTTCCAGCATCCGCAGTATTTTGCTTTTATTTTAGAGATTTAAATTTTAGCTTGTTGAAAACCCTCCGCCAATTAAGTGAAGACCTGGAAATACCTCAAAGCTACCTGCATGCTACCTGCAAGAGGGTTATTGGAAGTGCGGCAAATGCTCCCATGTGTAAATGGTGTTTTCCATGAAGTACCGGCAGAGCTCGCATGACAGAAGAGTGTGGGATAGTTCCAAGGATTTTCCTGACCAAAGTCTGAAACCTAACCGTTGGTCAGATTTGCCAATAGAATCTTCACTACGGGGACAATAGAATACAAGGAGCGCTGTAGTATAATTATCATAATATTAGATTAGTGGTAGACGAGGAGCCAGGACTATTTCTCCAGAGGCATGAGTTCAAATCCTACAACAGCAACTGGGGAAATTAAATTCAATTGATTAAATAAATCTAGAATAAAAAGCTAATATCAGTAATGGTATCCGTGAAACAGCTGGATTGTCTTTAAAAAATCTCATCTGGTTCAATAATGGCCTTTAAGGAAGGAAATCTGATATCCTTACCATGTCTGGCCTATATATGACTTCATGCAGACCCACAGTATTGTGGTTGGTTGACTCTTAACTGCCCTGGGAAATGGCCTAGAGAACCACTCAGTTGATTTCACGAAGGCAACTCACCACACTCTCAAGGGCAGTTGCAGAAGGGTGATCAATTCTGGACTTGTCAGTGACAACTGTGAATGGATAAAAATAACTAAAGAATAAAACAACAATTTATATTTATATAAGCTCTTCTCACTCAACAAAACATGCCTTAAGGGAAAGAGAATGTCAATTGAGAGAGGTTAGGGGACATGGCTGAAGATAAGGTCAAGCAGAAGAGTATTGCAGAGGAGTTTTGGAGTTTGGGGGAAATGTATCAGGAAAAAGAGGTTTAAGGAGAAAATTCAAGAAGGCTCTGCTACCAATGATGGAATTGAGTTAAAATTACTTGCAGAGAAACCAAAGCTTGATGACTGACAGTCGTATACTGGGATATGAGACTGTGAACATATTAAGGAGTGAAGTTATTACAGTTTCCACACACTTCAGACACTTTTTCTTATGGATTGTTCCACGATCTCCAGCTCATTAGCTGCTTGACAAAGGAGACTCACTGAAGAAACCTTGAAACCAGGCACCAGCTTTTGTTGCTTTGAAGTTTGAACTGAGACAATGGAAGATCAAAATGATATATTTCACAATTAAATGTAGCCGTCAATCACAATTGGTTTCAAAGGCACACACAATTCTTGACACGTTTTTCTAATATAAGATTTACCCCTGTGAAATAAAGCCTCTGATACAGACTGACAGTCTTTCCCTGGTGAGCTGACCATGACTGGTATAGTTGGTCATTGGTAAAATTTGTTCAGCAACCCGCAAGTCTGTTTGATGTGACATTAGTACATTAATCAAAACGTGTATCAACACAGAGAAGTGGACAATGTCTTTCCAGAAAACTAAAGTAGTGTTTTAAACTTGTCACAATACTACCATTCTCTGAATTTGCTTCAAGAGGGATAATTGGATATATTTACTTCAAACTCGCTCATACCGAGGGAACAGTGCTGAATTTTCCAACCTTTTGAGTTTGAATAAGCAGAATGTAGCTCAGGGTGTCTTCGGAATACGAACAAGATGGATGATAAGCATTGCAGCACTTTGTGCAAAGTAGGACATGGACTGCATAGCGCATCAGCTGGAGTCCTTCACATAGGTTGCAGCAGGGGAAGCAAACAAATAAGTGTTGAAGAAATCAAGTCTTACATCATTGAGGCTATCTATGAGCATTTAATCTATGATGGGGCTGGAGTTGAATATGTAAGGAAATGATGTTCTGGAGATAGAAATGTTATAAATGTTATAAATTTTCAGACTTTTTCAGTGTCACGGGTATCTCCTATAGACCGATTCTGTAGCCTAGAGTTCAGTACCCAGACGAGTAGCTTGAGTCAGGAAAATTCCCAGCTCTTTGCACCAACCTCGCTAGAAAGGCCCCGGAATGACACAATCTTCACTCTGGGAGGACAAGTGCAGGATATAGTCAGGCCTGTCCCTGCCTGGAAGCAAAACGCAGGCATTTACAGGTGTGGCTGAGTGCCAAGGCAGGCTGGTTAAAAGTCCCTCCTCAGTTCTCTGGGAATTCCTCCCAGTTGTATTGTGACGTTTTAGATCTCACTATTCCTCAACCCTCGCATCCTCACACCCCTTGCCACCCCCATTATTCCGAATGCCCCCTCCATGTCAACCCATGCTGCCACCCACCACCATATAGCCCCCATGCCAACTAATGCCAACTTATGGCCCTTACATGCCCATTCACCCTGTGTACACTATGTACTGAACCAATGAGCCATATAGTAACAATGGCATGTGTGGAACTGCTCAGGGGGAAAGAAAACACCCATTCATGAATTTTCTTTTGAAAAAAATCTATGGCCCTAAAACAATGTAGCAGGGTCAATCAAACAGATTATTAATGTATCAATAACAGAGGCTTCAAATATTTCACATCTCTTAACCTTATACAAATAAATATTGAGATATTGACAACAGAGATCACAGAAAGAACCACTTATTATTATTACTTAAAGATGTCAACCAAGCAATGCAAGTTGTTCTTATCGGGTCATAGAGTCATAGAGGTCTACAGCACAGAAAAAGGCCCTTCGGCCCATTGAGTCTGTGCTGGTCAAACAAATACCTAACTATTCTAATCCCATTTTCCAGCACTATACCCATAGACTTGTATGCCATGGCATCGCAAATGCACATCCAAATACTTCTTAAATGTTATGAGTGTTTCTGCCTCTGCCACCCTTTCAGACAGTGAGTTTGAGATTCCCACCGCCCTCTGGATGAAAAGATTTTTTCTCACATCCTCTCTAAACCTCCTGCCCCTTACCTTAGATCTGTGCTCCCTAGTTATTGATCCCTCCACCAAGGGGAAAAGTCCTTTCGTGTCTACTCTATCTATGCGCTTCATAATTTTATACACCTCAATCATGTCCCCCCTCAATCTCCTCTGCTCCAGGGAAAATAGCCTCAGTCTATCCAATCTTTCCTCATAACTAAAACTCTCCAGCCCAGGCAACATCCTGGTAAATCTCCTCTGCATTCTCTCTAGTGCAATCACATCCTTCCTATAATGTGGATTCCAGAACTGCATGCAATACTCTAGCTGTGGCCTAACCAGTATTTTACACAGTTCGAACATAACCCCCCTGCTCCTATATTCTATGCCTGGGCTAATAAAGGCAAGTACCCCATGTGCCTCCTTAACCGCCTTATCTACCTTTAAATATATATAAAAACAAAAAACTGCGGATGCTGGAAATCCAAAACAAAAACAGAATTACCTGGAAAAACTCAGCAGGTCTGGCAGCATTGGCGGAGAAGAAAAGAGTTCACGTTTTGAGTCCTCATGACCCTTCAACAGAACTGAGTAATATTAGGAGAGGGGTGAAATTTAAGCTGGTTTAAGGTGGGGTGTGGGGGGAGAGAAGTGAGGGGGGTGTGGTTGTAGGGACAAGCAAGCAGTGATAGGAGCGGATAATCAAAAGATGTCACAGACAAAAGAACAAAGAGGTGTTGAAGGTGGTGATATTATCTAAACGAATGTGCTAATTAAGAATGGATGGCAGGACACACAAGGTACAGCTCTAGTGGGGGTGGGATGGAAAGACTAACAGGGCATAAATGGTATAGGTTTAAAAATAATGGAAATAGGTGGGAAAAGAAAAATCTATATAAATTATTGGAAAAAACAAAAGGAAGGGGGAAGAAACAGAAAGGGGGTGGGGATGGAGGAGGGAGTTCAAGATCTAAAGTTGTTGAATTCAATATTCAGTCTGGAAGGCTGTAAAGTGACTAGTCGGAAGATGAGGCGCTGTTCCTCCAGTTTGCGTTGGGCTTCACTGGAACAATGCAGCAAGCCAAGGACAGACGTGTGGGCAAGCGAGCAGGGTGGAGTGGTAAAATGGCAAGCGACAGGGAGGTTTGGGTCTTTCTTGTGGACAGACCACAGGTGTTCTGCAAAGCAGTCGCCCAGTTTACGTTTGGTCTCTCCAGTGTAGAGGAGACCACATTGGGAACAATGAATGCAGTAGACTAAGTTGAGGGAAATGCAAGTGAAATGCTGCTTCACTTGAAAGGAGTGTTTGGGCCCTTGGACAGTGAGGAGAGAGGAAGTGAAGGGGCAGGTGTTGCATCTTTTGCGTGGGCATGGGGAGGTGCCATAGGAGGGGGTTGAGGAGTAGGGGGTGATGGAAGAGTGGATCAGGGTGTCCCGGAGGGAATGATCCCTATGGAATGCCACCAAGGAGGGTGAAGGGAAGATGTGTTTGGTGGTGGCATCATGCTGGAGTTGGCGGAAATGGCGGAGGATGATCCTTTGAATGCGGAGGCTGGTGGGGTGATAAGTGAGGACAAGGGGGACCCTATCATGTTTCTGGGAGGGAGGAGAAGGAGTGAGTGCGGATGCACGGGAGATGGGCTGGACACTGTTGAGGGCCCTGTCAACGACCGTGGGTGGAAAACCTCGGTTAAGGAAGAAGGAGGACACGTCAGAGGAACTGTTTTTGAAGGTAGCATCATCTGAACAGATGCGATGGAGGTAAAGGAACTGTGAGAATGGGATGGAGTCCTTACAGGAAGCGGGGTGTGAGGAGCTGTAGTCAAGGTAGCTGTGGGAATCAGTAGGCTTGGAATGGATATTGGTGGACAGTCTATCACCAGAAATTGAGACTGGGAGGTCAAGGAAGGGAAGGGAAGTGTCAGAGATGGACCACGTGAAAATGATGGAGGGGTGGAGATTGGAAGCAAAATTAATAAATTTTTCCAAGTCCTGACGAGAGCATGAAGCAGCCCCGAAGTAATCATCGATGTACCAGAGAAAGAGTTGTGGGAGGGGGCCAGATTAGGACTGGAACAAGGAATGTTCCACATACCCCATAAAGAGACTGGCATAGCTGGTGCCCTTGTGGGTACCCATAGCGACATCTTTTATTTGGAGGAAGTGAGAGGAGTTAAAGGAGAAATTATTCAGTGTGAGAACAAGTTCAGCCAGACGGAGGAGAGTAATGGTGGATGGGGATTATTCGGGCCTGTGTTCAAGGAAGAAGCTAAGGGCCCTCAGACCATCCTGGTGGGGGACGGAGGTGTAGAGGGATTGGATGCCTTATCTACCTGTCCCGCTACCTTAAAGGACCGGTGGACATGCACACCAATGTCTCTCTGATCCTCAGTAGTTCCCAGGGTCCTACCATTCATCGTGTATTCCTGTCCCTTGTTTGTCCTGCCCAAGTGCATCACCTCACACTTATCCAGATTAAATTCCATTTGCCACTAATCAGCCAATCTGACCAGCCCATCTATATCCTCCTGTAATCTAAGGCGATCCTCTTCACTATTTACCACCCCACCAATTTTCATGTTGTCCGTGAACTTACCTACATTCAAGTCTAAATCATTTATATATACCGCAAACAGCAAGGGACCCAACACCGATCCCTGTGGAACCCCGCTGGACACAGATGTCAAAACAAACTTCCACTCAATTAATACTTATATGAGTCTGGATTCTCTGCCAAATCTAACAGGGCACAAGTGGTCTTGACAGTAGACAGGAGATGGTAATTGAAGCTCAGCTCATGGTCAATGCCTGATCAGTGGTAACTCTTCGCATAAATGGTTTACAGGTTCCAGAGACAATGGGCCATAACTTCCAATGGAGTAGCAGTTGAGTCAGGTTCCCACTCTACTTGAAAGTCTTACCTGGAAACCCAACTGATTCAACTCGACCAACCTTCCTACTCCGGCCGGGTGGGACCAGGACAGTGCAGCGTGTCCCCGGGGCCTAGCTATAGAGTTGAAGGTAAGTAAGCAAAGCCCCCTTTTTTATGGCATTAGCTGCAATAAACCAGGTAAGATTAAAGGTCCAGCCAGATTTAAAGGTCTTTGACAAGGTAAGTGTGTAAGGCAAGTGTGGGACTGTACAATAGTTGTCCAAAAGTTAAACGTGGTTTTAATTTTTCTAACTTTTTCTGGGTAACCATTGATGTAACATAGTCAGAACCATCTGCAGTTTATAACTTAAATCACAATTTTCGGATGGTTCCCAGTACAGGGCAATTGCCAGGCAATCCTTACCTGGGAAGCTATGGGGTTGGGGTATGAGGGGACAGTGTGGGGGGTGTGTTGCAGGGGGTCAGTTCCCAAGTGCATCTTTGGGGTACTCCCCAAGTGCGATGCCCTGGAGCTTAAAGGCTACAGCCCAATGAGATCAGTTCATAGTAACACTAATCCTAACCTTTCCTCTAATACTGCTAGGTAGTGGCAGAATTCACCTGGCTACTTCTTGATTATCAATTTGATGGGTAGTCACTCATGGGTCAGATGGTAGCATTCTTGCCTCTGAATCAGAAGGGTGTGGGTTCAAGGCCAACTCCGTGATATTGCATACAAAATTCTAGGTTGATGCCCCAGGCCTTGCTGAGCGAGTGCTGTACTGTTAGAGGTGTTGTCTTCCAGATGAAATGTTAAACCCACTGTGCTCTCAGGTGGATGTAAATTATCCCAATGCATTATTTTGAAGAGTGCAAGGAAATTGTCTCCAGTGTCCTGGCTAATATTTATTCCTCAATCAACATCATAACATTCAACTATCGCGTCATTATCACATAGGTCTCTGTGGGACCTTGTTGTGTGGAGACTAGCTGCTGTATTTCCTACATTACAAAAGTCACTGTATTTCAAAATTTCTTCATTGGGACATCCTGAACTTGAGAAAGTTGCTATATCAAAGAGTAAGTCACTTTTTCTTTATATATGTGGGAAGAGGCAGAGCCATGGAAAGGTAACGATATATCCAGGGTCTAATTTTGCAGGGATACATTTTCACTCCAAACAAATAGCTAGCACCTTCTGCTGGATCTGTGTTATTTGTACGTGATTACAAAATCCTCATTTTGAATTATCAGGGTATAATAACTGAAAAAATGCAATCCAACCATCTTTGGTTTTCACCATCATTGCTAAAGACTAACATATTAAAGTTAGTGTCATCAATGGTAGTAACAAAATCCATTTTTCATGCATTTTTTTCAAATCAAGCTGTTTAGTTCAATTTAAAAGTCAACCACGCAGTCATAGATTTCAAGATTCTTGGCAACTTCTTGTACTCTTTAAAATTTAAAACTGACTGTGATCCATTTTGACAGCATTGCTAACTATATTGAATGAGGCTGACTAACTGAGATACTGAATGTCAGTCTTTAGCTAAGAGAAGTCAAGGAAATGAGTTTGGCTTGAATCTACCATTGTCCCAGCTCTCTGCTGCATCTCTCCTAAAGGTTCTTTATCCAGTCCATTTAACTGTCAGCCGTGTCCTAGGCGCAGCTCTGTCTCGATTATTAGTACTCTAACATAATTTCCTGTTCAATCAATTACTCTCATTTCCGAATTTGCTCCTTTATAGACTGCGCATTAAGATGAATTCTCTTGATCTTGCTCAGACGCTGAAGCAACAGCTGCAAATGCGGTGCAAGGGGAAGGGTTGGGAAGGGTGGGTGGGTGGTCGCAGGGAGTATTTAAATAAGTTACAGAGGTAGGAAGGGGTGAAACCATGAGGAATTGAACCGTAACATCGGACCTTTAAAATTTGAGGCTGTGGGGAACTGGCAGCCAATGCATGCTGGTGGCAGTAGGCGTGATAGGTGAATGAGGATTGACGGTGTGAGATGGTCCTGAGGCAGCAGAGTTTTAGACCAGTTGAATTTTACAGAAGATAAGTAGGTGGCAGTCACTGATAGTACCTCAATGGGCTCTTTATAGAACAGAAGAGGCACAAAGGTTACTTGTGGGCTGTGAAGAGGAGTTCAAGCTTAGCATGGTTGCAGGGGAGTTAGATGTTAAAAGACTGTTAGAGGGAAGGAAGTAAGTAAGAATTTATAGTAAGGGAGAATTTATTGAAAAGGAATGAATTACTTAAAATCTTCGAGCGACCAGGACTACCAAGCACATTGGCAGTTAAAGGTTACCAGGTGAACCTTGCACAGCCTTAGGGCCTGCAAACAACAGAAAGGCCTTGGGAGCCGGACTGCAGTCAGAGCATTGGCCAGAACAATTAAGATTAAGTGTGCTCTTCAACAGACAGGCGAAGAACAGATGGTCCCAGCTTAGGTAGCAGGGAAGGTCTCTGCCTGGGTAAAAAATAGGGACACATGATGCACGTACCTGCTACAAGATGTCTGTTTAATGTAAACCTATATGTTGACGAGATCAGAATCTGGAAACTGTTCTTGTACGTGACCAATAATGTATAAATATGTTGAAAATTTGTAATTTAGCAGAGTGCTATCTCAAGCCGCATTGAGATGGTTCTCCTCTTGTAATTGTTTGAATAAACGATCATGACCTGTACCTGAGACTCCAGTGGTCTGTTTGTCAAAGTGACCACAACAAGGACTGTCTATGGTTTGTGGGCTATATTAGATGATTTGAGCATTTTGTTATATTGCTCTCTCTGTTGGGAGGTGTCAATAAAGTTAGTTCAATAATGGCTGCCTGTAGTTCACCAAGGGTTAGCCTTTCTCAGTGTAAAACTGATTTCTTTGAAGTGGAAGGGAGAGGGTGCCTTGCTGTGGTTGGTGGCAAGTGGATAATGCACAGAAAGATGACATCGAGGCTGGGATGGAATTTTCTTTTAATTTTCATTGGGCATCGCTGGCATTTATTGCCCATCCCCACTTGCCCTTTAGAAGGCGGTGATGAGCTGCCTCCTTGAGCCGCTGTAATCCATGTGCTGTAGGTACACCCACAGTGCTGTTAGGGAGGGGACAGTTGTAAAGCATGTCTCAGAATGAGAACTCATCCAACCAAGGCTCCTTTTATTCCATGGTAAAACATAAGAAAACTGTGGGAACGAATGCATATTGATTTTTTTTGAAGTGGAAGGGAAAGAGTACCTTGTTTTGTTTGACATCTATAGCAAGTGGATAAATGTTGAGTCTATGCCCAATACCACAAGTGCCAAAACTATCAAGGGTTTGCGAAGTTGATTTGCAGTTTATCAGTTGTCATAAGTGTTGGTGTCAGACAATGGCCCACAGCATATGTCAGGAGAATTTGAAATATTTCTGAGTGAGAATGGAATCAAACACACTCTAGCACCATCACATCACCCAGCATTAAATGGTGTGCATAAAAAGTGTGCGGATTGTGATGAAGTCTTTTGCAGAAGTAATTTCCATGGTCCTCTTTGACTCAAGCTAGACAACATTCTGTTCTCCACAGAATAACCCCACAGTCTATTATAGGTTGCTCACCTTATGAGTTAGTGCTTAAACCCACTCCTAGGACAGGGTTTAGTTTACTTAAGCTTGACACCAATATAAAAGGAAGAGAAAAGCAAGACAGATTGAAGATGAGTTAAGATACATGAGGCGTGAAACTTAGAGAGTTCAATGCTGGTCAACAGGTCATGGTGAAAAACTGCTGAGGTGATAAGGAGAAATATGTGATTAGAATTGTTGTGAAGCAACTAGGTATATTCACATATCTAGTGAAGATTGGAGAGAAACTCCAGTGTCATGTAAATCATTTGCTTAAAAGAGGAAATCTGACAAAGGGAAAGCATGAGAAAGCTCCTATAGTCCAAATTCCTCTGACAATCCAAAGTAAAAGGCAAAAAGAAAGCAAAAGGCAAAAAGAAACTGAAAATATCCTGATATTTTAGAATCCACCGATACATCTAAGTGAATCACAATCTTTGATTATGATAAATCAATCAATGTCACAGTCCCAGCTATTAAGTGGAGTTGGTAGTCAAAGTCAAAGTTCATATTTAACATAATCAGCGATGTTGCAAGAGCAGAGTCAAGCCAATGAAAATGGAAGGAGATACCCAGACAGAAAGAGAACAAAGCTTGGTAGGTTAATTGAAAGTTTGTAGGAAGGAAGAGGAAAAGTTTGTTTTTTTATTATTTCTTGTCCAATGATGATATTTTCATGAAACATATACGGATGTTAAGGGAAAAAAAACATTTTTGTGCATGTAACTTACTCTGGAAGTATTGGTTATATATGTTTTGGTTGTGATTACAGTAAAAACAAGTATGGAATCCAACCTGTTAAATGTTCAGGTATTGTTGATGTTGCTTTTGTCACATTCTATTCTGGAAACTTATGTACGTGTACCATTTTACATTTTAATTTTTTTAAAAATGCTGATAAAATGTAGTATATTACAAGATCTGGACATTTTGTTAAATTGCCCTCTCTGTTGGGGAGGTGTCAATAAAGTTGGTCCAATAACGGCTGCCTGCGGTTGAACTTGTGTCAGTCTCACTCAGTGCACTACATTACAGGTTGGAATATGGATGGGTTTCAAAATAACCAAAAGAGGAGGAATGTAAGGTGCCACACTCTATAACAAGAAAACGAGGACCATGGAGAGAAGGACCTTGAGGAAAGTAGAGAGGTAAGAGCCAAAACCCATGTAAATGGACACAGAGAGAGATTAAATATGCATGACAGAGATTGGAAGAGACATGTCCTGTTCATATATAGAATATAAAAGTAAGGATATAATGTTGGAATTATATAAAACACTGGTGAGGCCACAACTGGAGTATTGTGTGCAGTTCTAGTCACTCTGGAGAGAGTGCAGAGGAAGTTTACAAAAATGTTGCCAGGGTTAGAAAAGTGTAGCTACGAAGAGAGATTGGATAGGTTGGGGTTATTTTTCTTAGAACAAAGAAGGCTGAGAGGTGACTTGACTGAAATGTACAAAATTATGAGGGGAATAGATAGAGTGGACAGGATAAAATTGTTTCCCTTGATGGAGAATTCTAGAACCAGGCGACATAGATTCAAGATAAGTGGCAGAAGGTGTAGGGGGGACATGAGGAAGAACTTTTTTACGCAGAGGGTATTGGGTGTCTGGAATTCACTGCCCAAGTTGGTGGTAGAGGCAGAAACTTTAAACTCTTTTAAAAAGTATCTGGATCTGCACCTAAAGTGCTGTAAGCTGCAGGGTTATGGGCCGGGTGCAGGAAGATGGGATTAGAAAGGGCACCTGGGTGTCCTCGGGCTGGCATGGACAAGATGGGCCGAATGGCCTCCTTCTGTGCTGTAATTTTTCTATGGTTCTATGACCTTCTCCCTTACTCTGGTTACTTTGTACAAGACGATTCAAAATCGTTACTACTTGTGTTCTTTATTGCGGTGGTTTTAAGCCTCTTGTCCAGTTTTTGGGGGGGGTGTGGGAGGGGGGGTGGGGGCTGGTGGGGGTGATGCGTGTGGGGGGTGGCAGGGGGAGGCAAAAAGGTAAAAAATCCTATACGCGCTTTTCCACCACAGTTAAAATAAATTATGGCTCTTTATTACAACTTGCACTTCAAAAATCTTTTTGACTGTGAGAAATATTGTCATGCCCTGCTAAAATTTTTAAGTGTTTTGATATGATGAGCAAAGGCAAAACAATTTTCTCTGGCTGGGGAGTCAGTGATTGGGAACTTCAATTTAAAATAGTCAATGAGAGGTTCAGGAATAAAAGCGTTTGGAGAAATGTATTCACAGGGAGTTATTCAAGTTGCTACATTTATCAACAGAGCTAGTTTCAAAATGACAGAGAAATTTGTAAACATTAAAAGAAGCAATAACAAACACAGTAAAATATCTGAGTTACTATATGAGGAGGAGGATAAACAATTATTATTTTTCTGCATGGAATTTGTCTTTTAAGCAAAATTACAAGACACATTTCCATAAAATGCTCCTTTTTCACTGCTGTCATGGGGCAACCAAACAATTGTACCCAAGAGGTAAGGTGAGATGAACTTATTTAGGGCTTTTTTAAAGAGTCACACTCAAGCTTACAGTGAGGGAATTGTGAAACCTAGCATCCGTGTACGCCATGTTTCTCACACAAATTAGCTGAGGTGGGAGACGCTAATGTGTGGGGAATAACATCTAATCACACCCTGTATTGGCACTTTGGTGTATTGTGATACTTTACTACTGTATCATTGTGATAATGCTGGCAATTGTTTATGGTTATTTCTGACCCAAAATGAATTGCAAGGAAGCAATCAAATCAAGTGCTCATACGATGACATGAGGTACAAGGCTTGAGCTTTTATGCATCATTATCCACAACCAAGCCTTTAAGATCAGAAGGTCTAATTGTAAATAGGCATCTCCCTGGGGCCAATTAGAGGCTAATTGCTGGAGTACCTTGAGGCCAATTAGAGGCTAATTGCTGATAGAAGCCTCTTGAGGTCATTTGGAGGCTTATTGTTGGACACATTTCTCTAGATTGGCAGCTGTTGCAAAACCCTCAGCTTTTCCTCAAGGTGAAATGAAAGGGAGGAAAATTGCTTTTATTTTAAATAAAATATGGAAAGTTAGGTATATGACATGGTTTATGTACATTGATTGCTAACAACAGATGAACGAAAATTAGATTACAATTGAAACACTAGCAACTCTGATTACAATTATAATACTGTTCAACCTCCAATATAGCATTTTGAATAACAATGCTTTTCTCTACATATTTCTTCCCATCACCAAATGAGAAACAGCCAGTTTTAATTGGAATTCAAACACTTTTATTTCATTCAAAGACACATTAACAAGATGTAATCTGCTTTGTGTATGTATGTGTGCATAAATAGGCAACTAATGATATCTACCACTATTTTGTTTTGCATCCAGTAATGTCTGCCCTGCTGAATTGTTGCTACTGACATTGGAAGAGGATATTAATTTTAAACTTGTAGCACAGTAATTAGAGTGGGTTAATGACTTCATTAAAATATCAGAAAATATACTTTTACTTCAAACAAATACTTGAATCATTGTGCTAGCAGGGGAACTGAACCTCCTCAATGAGAAGATCAATTTTTCATTGTCAGGGGCTACACCTGCAATGTAGAATTGGCACCTTCATATCCTAATCCATTTATAGCTTCACCTCCCCCTAATTATATAATCTTTTCCAGGCCCACTACCCTTCTCCAATTCTGGCCTCATACTTATTTCTCAATCCTTTTGTCGTTTATACCCAATTAAAGACATCTATCCTTTCAGTCATCTAGGCCCTCAGTTCTGGAATTTCCTCACTTCTCAGTGTGTCTACTTTCTTCGTTTCTTTCTTTAAGACCCTCCTTACTACCCATGTCTTCGACCAAGATTCTGGTCATGTCTCCTTATATCCCTGTCCTCGATATCAAACAATTCTATTAAATTGCCTTGGCATGTTCTTCTGCATTAGAGATTGTATATGTTGCTGAAAGAAGAGACATATTGTGAAAACTTTGTGTCTTGCACTC
Organism: Carcharodon carcharias; assembly: GCF_017639515.1. Classification (NCBI taxonomy): domain Eukaryota; kingdom Metazoa; phylum Chordata; class Chondrichthyes; order Lamniformes; family Lamnidae; genus Carcharodon; species Carcharodon carcharias. The sequence goes on from NC_054469.1 coordinate 221,917,567, forward strand.
ATCAGGACAAATGCAAGAATGTCAAATTTTAAACGATCACAACAATTAACATGACAAGAGAAAAGGGTGCTGATTGGTTGGCAAGTGAACTCTGATTGGCCATGACATTACCATGGAGAAAGCAATGGGTAACTATCAGCTCCGCTAGCAATGTCTTACCTACCAATCAGCTTTCTTTTCTTCTGTCGTATCATTTGTTGTGATTGTTTGAAATTTGGCATTCTTAATTTGTCCTGATGAGTCCAAGAAAGAAACTTTACCAACATGTCTCTCCTATCAGCAATATTCAAGTTCTGCATTACCAAACAGCTGGTTCTATATGAATACTACTATGAGGGTAATAGCAACAGACTTAAACACAAACTGATGTTTGATTTCATCAGATACTGAGAGGTGCCCACAGTGGAGGCAAGATTCACAAAACAAGAATAACAAAGAGGCAAATGTATACCACAATGCAATTCAAATTTCCTAATGAATAAACCAATGAATTTAATAAGAGTGTATTCGGATGCATCTTTAAATGAAGCATACATCTGTCTGAATTCCACCCCTTTCCTGGTGGAATTGTACACTGCAGGTAATGTTGACAATTTAGAATGGTTCCTTAGTTAATTCCAGCTATTGCAATGATTTCTGATCAACAGCCAGGAGGCCAACATTTGTTATCTGTCTAGTGTATACAAGACTCAAAATCCTATCGCTTGCCCGGTAGCTATTGTTTCATTTCTATGACTTTAGGGAGTTATCTAGTATTCTGTCTGTGCCTGAGACATCTGTTGTCTAATCCATGCAGCTGTGCTACTTGTTTAAGCCCATCTCCCTCCACATGTCATACATTACAGTGTAGATGTGTTTTGCAGTTTAATATTTAAAGCTGCATTGTGTGTATTTTTATGGTTTGCTTATTTTGACACCTTCTTGCACTTGATGTAAAATAGTGACACCAAGTGCAAATGAAAGGGAAGAGATGGATCAAAATGCAAAATGGAAAATAAAAACCCAACCTTAACAAGCTTTGAAGGACACACATATAGGTTTCAAGTAACACAGAAAACCACCACAACACAATTTATTGGCGGGCAGAGATGTTGTGCATCATATTTCGGCTCACCATGGTTTCGGGTGTCATTGAGTTGAATCTCGAAAACAGGACAAAAAAATCCCAATCAATTGTAACGTATTCATCTTGTTCAACAGTCGTTGAGATGCCTTTTCCCAAGATATATAGCTCATTTAAGGCTCAAGTATCGGAAAACAAAGATTTTAATGCTGAAAAGATGTGCACAGAACATGTAGCAATCCCTTGTGGCTCAGAGGTAAATGGATCTGCTGTGGTTCTTGAGAATCTCCGATATTAAGCATTCCGCCATTGGTGGCTGTGTCTTCAGCTGCCTATGCCCTAAGCTTTGGACTTCCTGCCATACACCTCACTGCTTCTCTATCTCCCTCCTCCCTTTGGACAACCCTTACAACCTACCACTTTGACCAAGCATGTTGTCATCTGCCCTATCACCTTACATTGACTAAGTTTCTAATTTTGCTTTCTTATGGTCCTGTAAAGTGCCTTGGGACATGTTTGTTATGTTAAAGTTGTTAGATAAATATAAGTTGTTGTTGCACTGGACCATGGTGACCATTAAAAGTCTCAGGCCCAATCCCCAATCTGCATTGAGTTAGTGCACCTCAGCTGCGGTAGTAATGGGATGCTCCAAATTACCTCAACAAAGTTTGATTAGGGAGGGGATTAAAAATGGCCAATGCTCAGTGTGGCTTCTGCGGGGAAGTATATGTAGGTTGATATCGGATCATGGCAGAATCTTAACTTAGTTATCTTTTTAAACCAGCCAAAGTTATAACTTCAATTCCCAGACAATTCTTAGCAACTGCCAAAACCATTTGCAGTTTCACCACTTCTAATAAACCTCGCACCAACTCCTGAACTCAAAGTGCTCCTTGTACTCGTAAGTTAAGATTCACCAGCTCCAAACCAATCAAGGGATTTCAAATATATCCCGCAAAAAGCCCCCAACTATGTTATGGCACAGTGGATGGTAAATGCTGAGCTGCTCATATCCCAAAGGGAAACTTGAAACAACTGCCACAACTGTTTTGCAATTTGTATAAATTTTTGAGATGTGTGCCTTGAATTCAGTAGTAATAAGACCACCGAGGATTATAGACTTCTTACAAAACTAAATTAAACTTCTATTAATAGAAGAAATGACTTTAAGCACACAGATAGATCTACAAATTGCTACTATGATAACTTCTAAATCCTCTGGTTAATCTAATTCCCAATTACACTTTCATTAAGGCAACAATAAGACACATAGATTTTAAAAGACCCAGGCAAAGTAACACACAATACCCTGAAAAAGTTGAATTCAAAGTGAGTTTTCTTAGCTTCAGTTCTTTGTAGACAGCAGCTTCAGGCAAAGATGCTACAGGCTTTTCACTCGTGTTAGATTTCAGAATCCCTTCCCTTGCACACAGCCTTCTCTCCTTTAACCATAATTTCCCCTTTGAATGCAAATTCCCATTGTTTCACTTTGTCTTTGGACTTCACCTCTCTAATAATAAAAATCTCTCATAGTACCAATTTTACCAGTAATCTTTGAGAAAAATAAACTTACGGGCCAGGATTTTACATTCGGCGTCCAGGGGTGGACCTTACAGGCTGGAACGGAAAATGTTGCGTAATGACATTAGGTGTGCGTCCCACCGATAATTGATAGGCCTATTAAGGCCATTAAACAGGTAATTAACATAAATGTTATGCTGCCTGTCCATCCTTATGGTTGGCGGGCAGGTGAAAAGGCTAAGCAGCATTTACTTTTTTTAGGAATCCTCATCCACGAGCGGGATAAGGCTTCCTAAAGCTTTTACAAATTAAATAGAAAATTTATCTGAAAAATAAAAACATGTCCCATCTCATGTGACACAGTCACTTGAGGGGACATGTTTCATTAAATTTTTATTGCATTTATTTGTTTTTAAAAAGCGTGTCAGTCTCCCTGAGGCAGCTCTGTACCTCAGGGAGATTGAAGCACTAAGAGCGCTGGACCCGACTCTCCCTCCTCCCCCCCCACCCGCACAGGTAGTGATCAGCGCTACCGCTCGCGTATTACATTGGGCAGGCCTTAATTGGCCTGCCCACATAAAATGGTTGGTGTAGAGCCAATCGCAAGGGCAGTCCCGTCGAGCCCGACACAGGAAACATTCAGGCCACGGTTTCTCAACTTTCCTTGACTGGGTAGAACATTTCACCCTTCCTTTGATAACAATCTAGTCTGGTTCATTTCAAATTGCAAATGTTCCCTTTACACCTTAACATTTCAAACCTAGCTTATCTTCTGATACATCAACGCCTTCAGACCAGCTGCCTTTAATTCAATTAGGTCACACACACACACACACACACACACACACATGGACATAGACACAGACCCCACTATTACTGTACTTTACAATAAATCCCAATAACATTGTGAAAATGATTATATCTTCCTGACATGTTAGAGTTGAACAGCTATAAGCTTGAAAGCCAATCTGTTCTAGCTTTTTGCCGGTAGAATGGGTGACAAGAGTTGCATTTACATTGCATCTCTGAAGTACGAAAGCCCCCAAGGCACTTTAGAGAGCAGTAGTAATAAGAGTGGAATACTGGGAGACAGTGTGAGAAAGGGGATTGAAAACTTGGGTAGAACAATTGGCTTGGAGAAGATTTTTGTTGGAGAAGTGTTGGGAGAGGTCTATGAAGGGACTTCCAATGAACAGGGCCTTGACAGCTGAAAGCATTGCTGCCAGTGGGTGAGGGGAATACATAGGGTGCCAGGGTCAGAACTGTATAGGGTGTGAGATAGAAAACAGGTCTGGAGGCTACAGAGGTAGGAAAGTCGGGGATTATGAGGGTCAGGATTGTGCTGGAGTAATTTAGCTAATATAGAATTAGTTGGTGAGAATAAATTATTGGAGGTCAGAGTATTGCTTGAAGCATTTTGGACAAGTTGAAGTTTATGGAGCATTCATGAAGGGAAGATGGGGCTGGAATAATTCAGAGATAAAAACAAAAAACTGCGGATGCTGGAAATCCAAAACAAAAACAAAATTACCTGGAAAAACTCAGCAGGTCTGGCAGCATCGGCGGAGAAGAAAAGAATTGACGTTTCGAGTCCTCGTGACCCTTCAACAGAACAGGGTCATGAGGACTCGAAACATCAACTCTTTTCTTCTCCGCCGATGCTGCCAGACCCGCTGAGTTTTTCCAGGTAATTCTGGAATAATTCAGTCTGAATATAACAAAAGCCTAGCTATGGGATTCATTGATGGAGCACCTAAGGGCGGGGAAGATGTTTGTAAACAGTCTAATTGGTGGAAAATGAAGTTTGAAGCTCAACCCAGGGTTGGGACTCCAAGATGTCCCATATTCTTCTTCAGCCTGAGTGAGAGTCTGTGGAAAAACATGATCAACCATGAGGAAAGATCAAGGATGACAATGAGGGATAATACACTATGGTCACAAAGCTATTCTTACTTTGCTGAGGTTGTTTTCAATGACATGACATGAATGAGAGCTGGGCTGGAGGGATTGAAACTAGTGGTTTTGGGAGAAATGGGTTCACAGTTGGAAGGTGATGTCTGTTCGGTGTTATGATAGGAGTAGGGATAGTATAATAGTAGAAGTATACCTTTACTCCAAATTCATGAAACAGTGAGTAACGATATTTCAAGCACACTGTGGTCATTGGTGGCATTTCTGTAAGAATGTTCATGTTGATTTTGGCTTGGTTGCAGCTTTGGAGCAGAGCTGGGACTGATTTCCTTGTGGTGCGTTTTGCTGGTGCTGTTGGAGGGTTTTAAACTAACTCAGCTGGGGTGTGGGAACCAAAAGAAAATATTAGAGAGGAATACCAGGGTGTAAAAAATACTGGGAGAGACAGATAGCACTAGAATAGAGACTAGTAAAGTTAGTAGGTAAAGTTGGGGTAAGGAAGAAAGTAATAAAATCTAAATCAGGGTTACTATGCATGTGTCTGTGAATGTATGGATTATAGTAAATAAGATTGGGGAGTTACAGGTGCAGATTGCCATGTGGAAATATGATGTTGTGGCAATAACAGAGACCTAGCTCAAGGAAGGGCAGAACTGGGTGTTAAATATTGCTGGGTGCAAGGTGTTCAGAAAAGATAGTAAAGGAAGGAAAGGAGGAGGTTTGATGGTATTGGTTAAGGGGAGCATTGCAGTGCTGGAGAAAAAGGATGTCCCAGAGGATTCAAGGACAGAATCAATTTGGTAAGAGCTAAGGAACAAAAAGTGTGTAATTACATTGCTCAGTGTAGTCTATAGATCGCCAAATAGTGAGAAGGAGGTAGAAGAACAAATCTGTAGGGAAATTGCAGAGAGATGCAAGCATTATAGAGTAGTTATAATAGGGGACTTGAATTACCTGAATGTAGACTGGGACAGTGATAGTGTAAAGAGCGGAGAGGGCAAAAGTTCCTAGATTGTGTTCAGGGGAATGTTCTACAGCAGTATGTGTCCAATCGAACAAAAAAAGATGCACTGTTGGACCTGGTTCTTGGAAATGGGGCAGGCCAAGTGTCAGTGGAGGAACATTTGGGAGACAGTGATCATTGTACATTTTAGGATGTTGATAGAAAAGGATGATAGGCAATCAGAGTAAGAATAATTAACTGGACAAGAGCAGACTTTGATGGGGCAAGAATGGATCTGGGCCAGATCTACCTAAATGAAAGATTGCTTGGAAAAACTATAGCTGGTCAATGGGCTACCATCAAAAAGGAATTAGTTCGGGCACAGTCAATGAATAAGCAAATCCAGATCTCTCTGGATGAAAGAGGAGATTGAAATTAAGATAAAGAAGGCAAAGTGCGCTTATGACAGGTGACAGGTAGAAAATACAATTGAGAACCAAGAGGAAAACAGAAGGTTCAGAGGGGAGGTGAAAAAGCATATTCGAGAAGCGAAGAGGGATTATGAGAAAAGACTGTCAGCCAGCATAAAGGGGAATCCCAAAGTCTTCTATAGGCATATAAATAGTAAAATGGTGGTAAAAGGAGGAGTAGGGCTGATTAGGGACTAAAAGGGAATTTACACATGGACCAAGGGGCCATGGCTGAAGTATTAAATGAATTCTTTGCATCCATCTTTACCAAGGAGGTAGATGCTAACCAGGCCATGGTGACAGATGAGGAAACTCTGTCACTAGAAGAGTTCAAAATTGATAAGGAGGAAGTGTTGAATAGACTGTCAGTACTTAAAGTTGACAAGGCACCAGGACCAGGTGAGATGCATCCAAGAATATTGAAGGAAGTGGGATTAGAAATTGCAGGGGCACTGGCCATAATCTTTCAGTCTTCCCTAGACTCGGGTTGTGGGGGGGGCTGGGGATGGTGGGGTGCTAGAGGATTGGTGAATTACAAACATTATGCCCTCATTCAACAAGTTTGTAAAGCCCAGCAGTAACAGACTAGTCATTTAATCTTCAGTGATGGACAGGATTCTAGAAATAATTATTCGGGATAGAATTAGTAGGCACATGGAAAAATATGGGTTGATAAGGAAGAGCCAACGTGGATTTCTAAAGGTAAAATCATGTTTAACTAACTTGCTGGAGTGGTTTGAAGAGGTGACAGAAAAGGTTGATGACGGTAATGCTGTTGATGTGTTTACATGGACTTTCAAAAGGCATTTGATACAGTGCCACACAACAGACTTGTGAGAAAAGTTAGTGCTCATGGAATAAAAGGGACAGTTCCAACATGGATAAAAAATTGGCTGAAAAATAGGAAGCAGAGAGCAATGGTTGATGTATATTTTTCAGGCTGGAGAAAGGTTTGTAGTGGAGTTTCCCAGCGGTTGGTATTGGGACGCTTTCTTTTCCTGATAAATATTAATGATCTAGATCTTGTTGTGAAGGGGACAATTTCAAAATTTGCAGATGATACGAAGCTTGGGAGTGTTGCGAACTGCGAGGAGGATGGTGTGGAACTTCAAGAGGACATAGGCACATTGGTGGAGTGGGCAGATAGGTGGCAGATGAAGTTCAATGCAGAGAAGTATGCGGTGATGCATTTTGGTGGGAAAAACATGGACAGACAACATAGAATAAGGGGTGAAATTTTGAAGGTCATGCAGGAGCAGAAAGGCTAGGGTGTATATGTGCATAGATCATTGAAGGTGGCAGGACAGGTGGAGAGAGCAGTTAATAAAGGATATAGTACCCTGGGCTTTATTAATAGGGGCATAGAGTACGAGCGTAGGCAGGTTATGCTGAATTTATGTAATATTTGAAGAAAACATTTTCACACAACAAGTGGTTCTGGTCTGGAATGCATGGCCTGGAAGTGTGTTGGAGGCAGGTTCAATCAAGGAATTCAAGAGGGCATTAGATGAATATTTGAATTGAAACAATGTGCAGGGATACAGGGAAAAGGCAGGGCAATGGCACTAAGTCATAATGCTCATTTGGAGAGCCAGTGCAGACAGGATGGGCTGAATGGCCTCCTTCTCTGCCATTAAAATTCTGAAATACTGTGATTCAACATCGACTCTGGATCCCAAGAAGTCTCATGGCAAATATGGGCAAGGAAACTTCCTGCTGGTTACCATCTACCACCTCCCCTCAGCTGATGCTCCTTCATGTTGAACACCACTTGGAGGAAGCAAGGGTGCAGAATATACTCTGGGTGGGGGACTTCAATGTCAGTATCCAGTGCCTTCAGCCATTTGATATTATGTGGAGTGAATCAAGTTGGCTGAAGACAGGCGTCTTTTGTTGTTTATTGCAAGGGGAATGGAACATAAAAGTAGGGAAGTTTTGGTCCAGTTGTACAGGACATTGGTAAGATGACATCTGGAGTACTAGGCACAGTTAAGTCTCCTTATTTATGAAAGGACATAATTGCATTAGAAGCTATTCAAAGAAGATTTACTTGACTAATTTCTGGAATGAAGGGGTTCTCTTATGAGAAAAGATTGATCAGGTTGGGACTGTGTCTATTGGAGTTCAGAAGAATGAGAAGTGATTTTATTGAAACATTTAAGATTATGAGGGGACTTGGAGGGTGGATGCTGAAATTATGTTTCCCTCTTTATAAGAAAGGCTAGAACAAGGGGTCGCAGTTTTAAAATAAGGGGTCTCCCTTTTAAGATAGAGATGATGAGGTTTTTTTTCCCTCCGAGGGAGTTTAGCCTGTGGAATCTCTTTCCCGAGCGAGCAATGGAGATTGGGTCATTGGATGTGGTTTAGGCTGAGTTAGATGAATTCTTGACGGGCAAGGGAGTCAAAGGGTACACAGTAATGTGGTAGACAGGAAAGTAGAGGCCACAACGAAATCATCCATGATCTTACCAAATGACAGAGCAGGATCCAGGGACTGAATAGCCTACTCCTGCTCCAATTTTGTATGTTTTTGCACATTATCTGCACTTGTTGGTCTTCAGTGGGGGTGGGGATGGGGTGGTTGCTTAGCAGGTCTTGTTTCCTCATCACCAAGAGTTAAAGAGGCTTGGGCTTAAACCTGTCTACAAATTGTGCAAGAGCTGCATAACTGCAAGGCAACTAATTCAGTAGAAGCTCCCTTTATATTTTGGATTTTGCCCATTATAAGCAGCTGTGCTAGGTATCACTGATGAGTTTCTTGGACTTGCCTTTGCTGGCCCAGGTACAGCTGTTAGAATCTCTACATTTGGGTACATTGGTTTGCTAGCATCCACTATGCTGCTGAAGAGCTGAACCCAGCACTACAGCTGTGTTTGCTCCTCCCAGTGCATTAAGGCTAATTCTACAGCTGATTATTGAAAGCAGTGTATTGAAAGCTGATCCTAAAACTGTTCTGACAGATGATCCTGGTATGAGAGTATAGTTTGAAATGAAATTTCAGAGTGAAGCTCCATAATAGTTTAATTGTTCATAATGGATAAATTATTTGGTATTGTTGACATTACAAGTGATTGATTTATGGCTGAACAATATTGCCAGAGTTCATTGTGGCCCTCAAAAAGAAACTGATGATTTCTTGAGACAGGGGAATATCTCTGTGAGGGGTGGCTGCAATAATAACACTGGAGTTTCAGTTAACTCATTTATCAACTGTCAGAGGGGAGAAAAAAAATCCAAAACATCTCTTCTCCCTGAATTGACGTAAAAGGTTTTTTTTTAACCTATCCCGGGAGATTACATGGCTGTAGGCTGCAACATGTCCGAGCAAAATGGATTGGTCATTGTGTTTCTTGACTTTTTCCATGCATTTGTACATATGTTCATGAGCCACACAGCACAGAGAGTACTGCCTGTATTGTTGCAAGCAAAATGGCCCTGTATATGCGCAGAGCGCTGTTGTCTCTCCAATCGTCTACATTGATTTATTATCTTACTTTATTGGAACATTTAAATTCCAGTGTTCCTCCTTCCAGTAGAATATTGTATGTTTAAGTTCACTTTTCTAACAAGCATCACAAGCGCTTCGCTCCCTTTGATCGACTGAACCCCTTTAATCATTTTATTTTTCATGGGGCCCTGGAAATGACACGAACGTATGAATTAGGGGCAGGAGTAGAACGTTCGACCCCTGGAGCCTGCTCTGCCATTCAATAAGATCACGGATGGCCTGATTGTGGCTTCAATTCCAGTTTCCTTCCTACCCCCTGTACCTTTTGATTCCCTTGTCCATCAAGAGCCTATAGCCTTAAAAATATTCGATGACTCTGCCTGCAACCCTCTATGCGGTAGAGAGTTCCACAGACTCATGACACTGTGAAAGCAAAATTTGTCCTCATCTCCATCTTAAATAGGAGGACTTTTATTTTTAAACTGTGTCCCTGAGTTCTGGTCTCACCCATCCTTTCAGCATCCACCCTGTCAAGTGCCCTGAGGATCCCTTATGTTTCAATAAGATCGCCTCTCATTTCCCTAAACTCTAATGGATACAGGCCCAACCTGTCCGACCTTGCCTCATAAGATAAACCTTCACCCCAGGAATCAGTCGAGTGAGTTTTCTCTGAGCTGCTTCTGATGCAGTTACGTATTTTCTTAAATAAGGAGACAAAAGCTGTACACAGTACTCTAGATGTGGTCTCAATTATACCCTGTACAACAGTAGCAAAACATCCCTCCTTTTATATTCCATTCCCCTTGCATTAAATGACAACATTCCGTTTGCCTCCCTGATCACTCTCTGTACCTGCTTAGTAACTTTTTGTGATTCATGTACCAGGGCGCCCAGATCTCCCTGTACATCAGAGAAATAATAACGCAATGATACAGTGAGAAAAATACCATAAGGCCATAAGACATTGGAGCAGAAATTAGGCCACTCGGCCCATCGAGTCTGCTCCGCCATTCAATCATGGCTGATAAGTTTCTCAACCCCATTCTCCCGCCTTCTCCCTGTAACCTTTGATCCCCTTACCAATCAAGAAACTATCTATCTCGGTCTTAAATACACTCAATGACCTGGCCTCCACAGCATTTTGTGGCAATAAATTCCATAGATTCACCACTCTCTGGCTAAAGAAGTTTCTCCTCATCTCTGTTCTAAAAGGTCTTCACTTTACTCTGAGGCTGTGCCCTCGGGTCCTAGTCTCTCCTACTAATAGAAATATCTTCCCCACATCCACTCTATCCAGGCTTTTCAGTATTCTGTAAGTTTCAATCAGATCCCCCCCTCATCCTTCTAAACTCCATCAAGTATATAGTCAGAGTCCTCAAACGTTCCTCATATGTTAAGCCTTTCAGTCCTGGGATCATTCTCGTGAACCTCCTCTGGACCCTCTCCAGGGCCAGCACATCCTTCCTGAGATATGGGGCCCAAAATTGCTCACAATATTCTAAATGTGGTCTGACCGGAGCCTTATAAAGCCTCAGCAGCACATCCCTGCTTTTATATTCTAGTCCTCTCGAAATAAATGCAAATAATACATTTACTACCGGAATCAATGCAATGCAGAGTCTCAAGCTATAGCCCAAAAATTGCTCTCAAAATAGCAGGGAGGTTCATGGCAGTCGCTGCTATTTATATGCAAGTGCTGCAGCAACTTCAGGCAAAGTGCAGACATATGTGGAAATCGAGCAGCTTTTGTTCATGATGGGCCACTCCACCATTAGCTTCACAAAAGTGGCATCTTGCTGTCTGCCTTATCAGTAAAATGCATTGAGTGAAATTAAGTCACTGTACTTGCTTGGTGAATAAATACTAAACTCACCAGAGAAAGTTAAATCCTGTTCCTTTCAGTACATTTTTAACAATTTGTTAATTGCTGTCAGTCAACCTCCCTGGCAAGGAAAATTAACTATTGCATTGGTGGCGCCTCATTCCTTCAGTTTTCAATTGTTGCAGATTTTTTTAAAAGTTAATTTAAAAATGTTTCACTTTTTCTTCATTGCTTTTTTCTCTCTCTCTGTCTCTCCTTAAATCCAGCCTTTTTTCACTCGCTTTATTTCTCTTTCTGCACCTGACTTTACATTGATCCATCCACTCTAATCTATAACACGAGAAAGATACTGTGGATGCTGGAAATGTGAAATGAAAACAGAATATGTTGGGAATACTCAGGCGATCTGGCAGCATCTGTGGAGAGACAAACAAAGTTAATGTCTCAAGTCAGTGACCCTTCATCAGAACAAATTTACATATCCTTCTCATTCCTAGTGTTGTTCATTTCACAATTCTTCAAGGTGATTGGCTAAGGAGTTACCCAGTTCTTTGCTGTGTTCCCTCAGATCCCAGGTGATCAGTAATGGGCACTGTGCCACCTCCATCCCCCACTGACAGCAAGTTCCAGGGCAAAATACTGGTGACATTAATCAGTTTGGGCAAGTCTAACCAACTGTGGATGTTTGTTGGCTGGCCTCTGCAATTTTTGGGCCAGTTTGATTGTCAGCACACTCATTCAATCAGTGCAGCAAGAAGGAATGATTTGGTTTTGCTCGTTTTTCAGCTGGGCTGCTGGGTGAACATAATGTAAGAAATAGGAGCAGGAGTTAGGCCATAATGCCACTCAAACCTGCTCCAATATTTGACAATTCATGGCTGATCCCCTACCTCAACTCCACTTTATCGCCTTATCCCCTTTAATGCCTTTAGTGTCCAAAAGCCTGAGTAATTCAAAGTGAGTGGTTTTAGAGTCAAGAGGTTGTTGATCTACCATTGTCTAGGAAAGCTAACGTTAAAGAAATACAGAGTTGTTTGCTGTGTTCACTCAGGTCCCAGAAACCCTGTATAGGACGCAGTAGCATTCCATCTCCCACTGACAGCAAGTTCCACTGCAGGATATGTTGTTTTTGTCAGGTAAATTGTTCCAATAAAACCCAGGCTGTGCCCATTAGAATGGTCATTCTTATCAACTATTTTAAATATTCTCGAGGTGTTTTCTGCTTCATTCTTATAATTCTATTCTTACAATACTCAATATATACCAGGGACAGTTGGTAATGTCACTGGACTAGTAATCTGGAGATCCAGGCTAATGATATGGGAACATGGATTCAAATCCCACCATGGCAGCTGGTGGATTTTAAATTCAATTAATAAATCTTGAATATAAAACTAGAGCATTGATTATCATAAAAAGAGCCTGCCTGGTTAATGACACCCACATCTCATGAAAGAATTAAAAAAGAAGAAACATGCAGCCATCCTGATTAGCTGAAAGTGCAGCCAAGTACACGGGGTTTCTTTGAAGACCCTTGAAAATAAGGAAACAGGTGACTGTTTTGCTTCATTCATTGAAGATAGAATTCCAGAAGAGAGGAGCGCCGTGCCAGGAAGAGTAATCACCAATGGTTAGGGTTAGGGACTGAGTGAACAGGAAACAAGGATAACCTGGTGTTGGAAGAATGGCAGAGGTGCATTAAGGCTGGAGAAGATCTTTGATATAAAAACAGTAATTGATGGAAATCCTCAGTATGTCCCGCAGCATCTGTGGCAAGAGAAGCAGGGTTACTGTTGTTTGTGGTCATGACCTTCCAGCAAAAGATCTTTGAATTAAGCTGTAACTTACACATGGGAGAACTTAAAATCAACACTGATGGATATCATCATTTGGTTAACTTGGGCTCCTTGTTTGTTTACTCTTACCTCACTTATCACAGACTGAGGCTTTGTTTAGATCATTCTTTACATGGTTGGCTCATATCCTATCTACTTCGTTCCTCTCAACACTTGCTCTTCTGATTCCTTTTCATGATTTTCTTTTTGCCTAACAGCAGTCTTCAACCTCCCCTTACATCTGAATGGTATGGTTTCTCTATCATCAATTATCACCGCCTTTCAGTAAGCACTTTGCTACATTCTCACATTGTGGACTGTTAATTCCAGTTCATTTCAATCAACTATAAGTCTGGCATATCTTTCCCATAGGCGTAGCTTTGCAAATTTTCTTTCTGCTTGAAACCTTTCTTATCACCAGGCAGCGCTCTGTGCAATGTGCAAAATTGAATAAGGGGAAGATTATCAGAGACAGGTTAATTTCCTGTAACATTTTCATTCCATGAAACACTTTCAAAGGGAAATAATCATCTGACAGGGTTTTTAAATCTATTCTACTCTGGGCCTTTTCTCCTACAGCTCTTGAAAAACTGTATTGTTTTCAAAATTTTCACAGCAATACTCGAAAATGAAAGTGTTCTTTCCTTCTGCTAATCAGACTTAGACATACTGCAGATAAGAGGCAATGGTGTAGTGGTATTGTCGGTCGACTAGTAATTCAGAAACCCAGGATAATGTTCTGGGGACTGGGTTTGAATCCTGTCACGGCAGATGGTGGAATTTAAGTTCAATTAAAAAAAAAAATCTGGGATTTAAAATCTAATGAAACCATGAAACCCATCTGATTCACTAATGTCCTTTGGGGAAAGGAAATCTGCCTTCCTTACCTGGTCTGGCCTACATGTGACTCCAGACCCACAGCAATGTGGTTGATTCTTAAATGCCCTCTGAACCAGGGCATGAATGAGGGATGGGTAATAAATGCTGGCCTGGCCAGTGATGCCCACATCCCATGAGCAAATGAAAAGAAGATAATAACCACAATTTGATCTGCCTGGAATCCTCTGTACTTTTGCATCAGGTTGTGATCCAATAGGCTTGTCCCCCCATGACTCTTACCACACGTTTTCACGGCAGAGTGTGCAGTATGGTATTTGAACATGGATTAATAATTTGCTTTGCAGCAACAGTTCCTTTCCTTGTCAGACCAGTTGCTGCTCAGAAGCCAGGAATGTTTGGTTGCAAAAACACATGCATGCGTTCTTAAATTGAACTTTGGCAGTGAACCGGGTTGCACCCTACTGTGTTGGTTATGTTAACTACTTAAATTATTTTATTTACATATCTCTCCTTATGTTGATTCCTCTCTTGAGATTGTCTAAAATCATGTATAATCTGAAACTTCAAGCTGACACAGGCATTTTATTAAAGATGGGTGCTTTCCCATGTCTAAAAGTAGTATTTGATTTACTTCATTCTGCTGCAAAAGAGACTGCTGCCGAGCCCTGGGTAAGTATTTAGTGATCTAATTACGCTTGTTTTCATACTTATTAGAATTCCATATGAATATGGCAGGAACAATCTTCATAGTACAAAAGCTGTCTTTTTGGGTCACTGAAAAGGCAAAAAGGGGTTTTATTTGAAATTATAAATGCTTATTTTTGGGCTTCAAGCGCAACACAATGTGAATAATATATTTATACCCATTTATTATAGGGACAGCATTCCATTCAACCTCTCAAACCTACCCCGCTGTTCATTTAGATGCTGGCCTCATATCTCAACCCCGTTTAGCTGCCTTTTTGATCCTGCTTGATACCGTGTCCTAACAGGAAACTATCTGCTTCAGTCTTGAAAGTTTTAATCGGATCTGTGACCACACCTGTTTAGGGGAGTGAGCTCCAGAATGAACATTTTTAGCCCTGGTGTTAATCTAGTGAAGTTGCGATAAACACTTCCAAGGCCAATACATATTTGCTGAGGTTTGCTATCAAAATTCTAGAGATGTAAAAGTGCATCCACTTAGAATTCAAAGAAAGGCAAACCAGGATATTTTCTTAAGAGACAAGGAGAGCTGGAGGAGCAAAGGGATTTGGGTGTCCTATGGATATAATCCACTAAATGCTACTGTACAGGTTCAAAAGAAGTATCAGAAAAGCTAATGTTGGCCTTAATCTCACAGGGGTTGGAATTTAAAAGTGAAAAGGTGATTCTTTCAGTTTTGCTTCCTGCTCCCATCCATACAATCTTCTGTGTTAACTTGTTAACTCAGTATCGTCTGCAAACTTGGATATAGAACTCTCTACTCCTGCATCATTAATGTATATGGCAAAAAGCTGCAGATTGAATACTGAGATCTGTCACATCCTGCTAATCAGAGAATGATCCTTTTAATCCCCCCTCCGTCTCTTACTTTCCAAACTATTGGCAACTTATGTCACAAGGTGATGTCTAATTTTGCATGACTTTACCTGTGCTTAATAATCACTTCTGTGGAATCTTATCAAAGGATTATTGCTGCTTTTAGCTACAAGGGGGCAACAGGTCATTGATTCTCTCTATGTTCTTCATAATCAACGTGCATCCCTGTTGAGTGGCGATGTTGACATACTTCTAGGAACCCTAGATAAAGCAGCTGATAGTTATGATTTGGGTGACTCACTGTCTTTCATGCAACAATCTTCATGCTTTCATTTAGAAGAAGGCAATTCAGCATTCAGAAGCTGAGGAAGTTTATACTATTTCTTTCACAGAGACACCATCCACTAGACACCGGGCAGACATGAATGTTATGAATCTCTCAGTCACAAAGTAAGGCCAAAGGTGGAGGATATAGAATGCACTGCAGCAGTTGATGACCATCCCCATGAAGACCTACTGGACCTGGAGCAGCCATTCCTCGAGTGTGATGAGGAAGCATCCCTTGCAGTCCTGAGTTACGTCTTGGAGAATGATTCATCTTTCCCATTGTTAAATGTACCTTATGGAGCTTTTATTGTATTTTTAGAAGAATTGGCTGTTCTTTTAGAAGTTGAGCAGCATTCAGATTTTAGTTCCACTGAATCTACTGATGCATTGCTTACTTTATCTCCTGTTATCCATGCAGAGTCTTCCAGAAAGAATACCTTGCCTGAGTTCAGGTCAGGGTCCATGGAGGATCACACTGCTAAAGACCTGGTGACTCCCCAGGCTGAATGTCAGTTGGCACCCATACTTCAGTCCCAGCTGTAAGTCATCCTTCCATTCAGAGCCGGAAGTCAGCACAGAAGCTGCAGCAGAATGCTGAACAGAATTCCTGAGCAGAAGCTGTACTTCTGAAGCTGCAGAATCCAGGACAACCTTCTTGTCCCAGGAAATTCTTCTCATTACAGAATTACAGGATGCCTTGTCTCCATGTCCTCAACAATTCTTCCCATTGTCCATAGTGGAGCAGCCTCACACAGAGAGAAGTGTGTTTCTCTTACCACAGTCTGCTGAAAGTAGATGGTTCTCCCAGAAAATCATTGGAAAATCATCTCTTCTTCTGCTCTTGACAGTCTTACAGGAAGTTGGTTGTTTCTTTTCTTCATCTAAGTTCGTTGAAATCTCAGATCTTCAATGTATTTTCAGTCTTTGATGCAGCAGTCAATGATACAGTGTGACAGACTTCCCTGGAGTTGAAGATCATTCCTCTTCAGAAGCTTCTTCCCAGAGCTCTTTGACAGAGCAACAAGTTCCTCAGAGCGTCCTGAGTCCTTTTCTAGTCCCAAAGGGTCCAAAGGTTGATTCTCTTCTCTTCTGTCTTCTCTTTTGGATCATTGAACAGTCTTTGATGTCTACACTCAGCTTCCCAGCAATGCTGATAAAGTGTTCTCCTATTCTACAAACGATGATGTCCTACCAGATGCAGAAGAAAGCTTTCATGTCCCCAAGCTGTCTTTCCCAAGGGCCGAGAATACTAAGGGAGATTGAATCCCCAGCACTGTGACTTGGAGAGGCTAAGAGTAAGATTGGAGTTGGGTGAAATCTGTAGTTATAAAAAGGGAGTTACAGAAATGTAATGCAAATAGTTAAAGATATCGTTCCATGTTTTTGTTAAAAAGCAGGATAGCATACTTGGGGGAGGTGTAATATAAAGGGTTAACCAGTGGTTCTGTTAATGTATAATGTATGTTATGATGTAGCACAGACACAAGTCAGTCATGTGTTAGACTTTCAAGAGAGAGAGAGAGCTTGGCTAGGATGCCTAGGATCCAAGTGTCTACTCCATAACCAGTTTAGATGAAGTACTAAAACAAGTGTTAAGCAGATACCAAAATATGTCTGCGGTCTGCTCACTAACCACGTCCAATGCCTAGAGTTCCAAACAGAAGGGCACATCTCGTAATATATTAAATATGTCTTTGAACTCTGCCACTGTTTGTAAGTTTACCCATTAACAGTTGCACCCAATTTACAGTGGTGAATCCCTTTATAAATTCATTCTCAGGATATGGGTGTTGCAAGCAAGGTCAGCCCTAAGAACCCTTGATGATGGGTGAGCCTTCTCCTTGAACAGCTATAGTTCATGTGAAGTAGATATCCCACAATGGTGTTGGGGAGGGATCTCCTGGACTTTGAACCAGGAATACCGAAGGAATGGTAATATAGTTCCAGGTAGGATTTGGTGTGTTTCCTGGAGAAGAAATTGGAGGTGACGTTGTTCCCCTTCTCTCTCTAGGTGATCAGCAAGTTTTGAAGATGCTGTTGAAGAAATTGCTGTGATGTTTCCTAAGGATAATGCAGACTGCATGATTCTGTATCAATGAACTGATTACACACATTTACAAGCTGATTCGCTAGCTCTGAACTGACACTTGGGAGCTGGCTAGTGAGCTGCAGGACCTCACCCTCCTGTTCTTTTTGCTAACTAAACACAGTAGCATTGTAAATTTCTGGGATCTCTCTCTCTCTGTTGTAGGAAGGGTCATTGAAAGGGTGCAAAAGAGATATACTAGAATGGTTCAGGGAATGTGAAATTTTAGCTACAAGGCTAGGCTGCAGAAGATGGAGTTATTCTCTTTGCAGCAAAGGAGGTTGAGGGAGATTTTTTTTTAAATTCATTCATAGGATGTGGGCACTGCTGGCTAGGCATTTAATGCTAAAATGCATTTAAGAGCCAACCACATTGTTGTGGATCTGAAGTCACATGTAGGCTAGACCAAGTAAGGATGGCAGATTTCTTTCCCTAAAGGACATTAGTGAACCAGATGGGTTTTTACAAAAATCAGCAATGATTTTGTGGTCATCATTAGACTTTCAATTCCAGATTTTTGTTAAATTCAAATTTCACCATCTGCCATTGTGGGATTCAAACCCAGGTCTGCAGAGTATTACCCTGGGTTTCTGGAAGACCAGCCCAGTGACAATACCATTAGGCTACATCACCTCCCCACTGTAGAGGTGTACAAGATTATGACAGGTTTCGATCAGATAGACAAAGAAAAACCATTTCCATTTGCTGATCATTCCAGGACAAGGGTGCCCAGATTACAGACTTTGGGCAAGAGATACTGGGTGATGAAAAGAAATACTGCAGTGAGTGGGTAATTACCTTGAACTCACTGACGGTGGTGGAAGCAGAGATGATGAATGGCTTCAAAGGGAAATTGGATAGTCACTTGATGGAAATAAACTTGCACAGCCACAGGGATAGAGCGAGGGAATGGGTCTGATTGAATTGCTCAACAGAGCATGGACTCGATGGGCTGAATGGCCACCTGTGTCCCAATGTCTCTATTACTCTAGCACTCTGACTGTGTTTAAAAAGGCAACATTACTTCATTAAAATATCTAAAACTTTTAGAAAAGGCAAAGAATTTAAGGACTTAGAATCATATGGGAGAATTTTCTCCCTGTCGGGGGGGAAGGGGGGGTGATGGGCGGGAGCGGGCGCAGGCGTGTGCGCAGCCGATTGCCGCCCGTGATCAGGGCTGCGCCGCCATTTTATGTGGGCGGGCCAATTCAGGCACTGAGCAAATTTAGGTGGGGGGGAGGGGGAGGTTCCCTGAGTTGGGGCCTGCGCTCTCTCGCACGAAAGAGTGCAGAAATCTCCCTGAGGCATGGAGCTGCCTCAGGGGGATTAGTTTAAGTTCAAAAAAACTTTAATAAAGGAAAGAAAAAATTTAAGGCATGTCCCCTCATTTGAAACTGTCACATGAGCTGCGACCTGTCTATTCATTTTAATAAAAAATTTTTACAAGACTTTAAAAACCCTCATGAAACCTCCTCCCGCCCGTGGATGAGGTTCCATGAAAAATACGAAGGTTGGACAGGTGGCTCAGTTTATTGATTTAATTGATAGTTAATTGGCCTTACTTAGGCCTTTGACAGTTCGGCGGGCACGCAGCCAACTTGGGTGCACAGCCACCGAACTGAAAACCTGAATGACACACGGAGACGACGGGACTCACGCCCGACATCAACCCCACATTATTTTACATCTCGGCGAGCGGGCCCCAACCCCGGCTCACCGAGCCGAAGACTCTGCCTTTGGAAAAGTTATGGCACAGAAAGAGGCCATTCAGCCCATTGTGTCTGTGCCAGCCAAAAAGAGAAAAAAATAAACTAGCCACTCATTTAATCCCGCTTTCCAGCACCTGGTCTGTAGCCTTCCAGGTTACAGCCTCGTTTGTTTATTAATGTGCTTGTCCGTATATCGCTTTTCAAGTTTTGCCAATTGGTATAAGCAGCCCTAGATAATAATTGTGCCACGCTTAGAGACAAAATTCAAAGCACTTTCTAGCTTTGTTTCCAAACATGCTGTTATCCTGGTTTGGACAACATCATTGAACCAGTTTAGTTAAGGACGAAATTATTAACATTGAACAGTATCTGAATGCAATGTCACAAATGATGGATAATTTATCCAGTTAACATATGTCCACTGCATTGTAAAAATAAAAATACCTGGAAAAACTCAGCAGGTCTGACAGCATGAGTTTTTCCAGGTATTTTTATTTTTGTTTTGGATTTCCAGCATCCGCTGTTTTTTGCTTTTGTCCACTGCGTTATGTTGGTTCACAGGCCATTCAACGCAGAATGATAGAAACTGCTCAGAGTATACAACTGGATGACAATAGCCTTTTTTTTTTGTTGGAAAATTAGCTCTTACCAAACCAGATTCTGGTGTCAGAGGTGAGCAAGGAACTGAACAGCAAAATCTGAAATTTTATTTCTGATTTATTTGCAATTTCCCAAATTTGACCCAATGGAAACAACTTCATATTTGAATGCATTTGCTTCTTCTGGAGTTCTCTGCCCAAAGGCAGATGTTTGCTGTGTTTTGACAAATAATTGCCAAAGTGCTGTGATTTTATACCATGGGTAGGGTGCATATGAAATCCTTAAGCCTATGTCAGGTGGAGTGGGAATTGAAGCCTGTGCTGTGGGTATTATTCTGATCCACATGTTAGCTATCTAGTCAACTGAGCTAATCACCCCCTCACCCTCAACAATTTGAATGCACCCATCTGCCGATGTCTTTTTAATACAAATGTATTGAGGAGCAAAAAGCCCCTTTGTTTGTACAGTATGCTGGTATTTGCTGCTGAGAAACCTGATGATAGGTAGAATGTCAAGACAATTTCCCACATATCTCTGCAAGCTTCCCCGCCATATGTCAGTTTAAAAGGACGTATGTGATGCCTTTGGCTGAAACAATAGAAAGTTGGTGTCCTGCATTTACGATTTTAAGAGCATGATAATTTGAAAAAGATTTTTTTTTTAACCTGGCCTAGAAGCGATCTACTTATCAGTAGCTTACCCCTATATCCATGTGCTTTTGCTGACTGTGAGCTTTGGTGAAATTTAATGGTTACCAGGTAACTATTAGATTCTATTGGACTCCACATAGAGATTTGTGAGTCAATGGTAAGGTAAGCTTTTCTTAAGTGAGCTATCTGACCACTGGTAGTTAGGTTGCTAACAAAAGTGATAGGAGATAAAAGCAAAAATACTGTGGGTGCTGGAAATCTGAAATATAAACAGAAAATGCTGGAAATACTCAGCAGGTCTGGCAGCATCTGTGGAGAGAGAAACATACATACATACACGAACATATGAATTAGGATCAGGGGCCCCCTGTTGTGGGGAGGTGGGGGGGATTGTGCAGGGACGGGTGGGAGCTGACGTGAATCCAATTGGCGCCCCTGATCGGGTCCATGCCGCCATTTTACGTGGGTGGGCCAGCATGACCCATCCGGAAGTGCTGAATGCTCCCTGTGCGGGTGGGGGTGGGCGTGGGGTGGGGTGGGGTTGCGGGGGGGGGGGGGTTGGAATTCCCTGAATTGGGGCCTGAGCTTTCTCATGCATACACGCGAAAAATCACAGAAATCTCCCTGAGGCACCTCTGTGCGCCAGGGAGATCAGTTTAAATTTCAAACAATTAAATAAAGAAATTAAAAACGTTTAAAAACATGTCCCCTCACATGAGCTGGGACATGTTAATGAATTTTTAAAAAAATTTTATTGAATTTTTAAACCCTTCATGAAACCTCATCCCGCCCGTGGGTGAGGTTCCAATGAAAAATGTGAAGGCCGCCTGGGTTCTTCACCTGCCCCCCCCGCCGTCAACCTTAAGGTTGGACGGGCAGCTTATTTTATTAGTTCAATTAATTTTTAACAGGTCTTAATAGGCCTTTGACATTTGGCTGGAGAGCAGACGACTTGGCTGCCTGCCCGCCGAACTGAAAATCTAAGTGATGTTGGGACGCATGCCCGACATCATCATCACTTTACGCGTCGGCGAGCTGGCCCCGCCCCCACTCGCCAACCCGAAAATTCTTCCCCAGGTGTAAGCCAATTGGCCCCTCGAGCTTGCTGTACTAGTTGATAAAACCCATGGCTGATCTGACTGTGGCCTCAACTCCACTTTCCTGCCTGTCACCCATAACCCTTGGCTCCCTTGTTAGTCAAGAATCTGCCCAATTCAACCTTAAAAATACTCAGTGACCCAACCTCCACTGCTCTCTGCCAAGGAGGATTCTAAAGGCCAATGACCTTCTTGAGAGAAGAAATTTCCCCTCATCTCCGTCTTAAATGGGAGAACCCTTATTTTTAAACTCTGCTTCCACCATCAGGGTTCTGAATAAGAGTCATATTGGACTCAAAACATGAACTCTGTTTCTCCCCACAGTTGCTGCCAGACCTGCTGACTATTAATAACACTTTCAGTTTTTATTTCAGATTTCCAACATCTGTGGTATTTTGCTTTTATTCGAGCATTCTGGAATTGGGTATAGTGTGGTTGGATACAAAATAAAGCTCTCCTAATATTGCATTAACAATAAACCTCAGTTCTAACCTCCGATGAGCAACAGTTGGGATAGAAAGAAAGCCCTTTGGCCTTGATTTGGACCCTGCCCAGGTTGAAGGACACGGCAACATTTGATGCTTCAGAACTTTAAGATGGACAGCTTTTGAATTTCTACTAAAATCATGAGGAACAAATAAGCTTGTCCACCAGATTTTGCCAAATATCCTGAATCTGAATCTTGTACCTGAAAATCATATAGAGGCTACAAATCTGGCTTTCAGTGTTTTTAACAGCAATTTCAAATGTTCGCTTATATCTGTTCTCAGTATCAGGCAGCAGTATGGCTGCTCTGTAACTATTTAATACACAATCTTATGGCTGTCCTTCACAACGTCTTTCAGTTGTCATTTCTGAACACTATTGACGTTGTTTTCCCTTTTTGTTTTGAATCCAGCTTGAGCTTCCACTCCAGTATGAAAAGTCTAGGTTTTCCACATTCGAAATAAAGGACCAAATGATTTTTCAGGTGGAGGGAAGCTTAATCTGAGACAGGACACATGAAGTAATGACAATTCTGGGTGCACGTATGGATGTGGACAGTCATTCAGGTCTGGGTTATGGAGGAGGGGGAGTGGCAGGGGTGGGGCGTGGTGGTGTTGGCGAGTTGAGGTTTCGCATGGGAAATCCAAAAATCGAGGTTTCCCCCCGTGCTGCGGAGTTTCAGTTTCCAGTCGGGTGGAAGGGCCAGGTAGGCCTGATTTCCCAGGCCCAGGGCAGATCCTGGGGGCAGGGTGGTGTCCGACCTTTGTGGGGCAGTAGAGGAAGGGAGGCATCCCTGCTTTTCCTGACCCAAGAGCAGTGCCCTGCCTTGTCCCTGAAGCTGTCCTCATCTCACTTCAGCTGAAGGCATGGCGTGGAGCAATTAAAATTGGAAACGTGCAAGAAACAGAATTAGAGGAGAGCAAATGTCTGTGAGGGCGACAGGGCTGGAGGAGATTACAAAGATAGGGAGGAGGTAAGGCTCTGAAGGAATTTAAAAGTAAGAATGAGGATTTGAAAATCAAGGCACTGCTGAACTTGTCAGGGAGCGCAGGAGTGAAGGGCAAATGGAATTTGATGGAGTTAAGGACACAGGCAGCAGAGTTTTGGATGACCTCAAGTTTATAGCAATGAGAATTAGTGAGTGTTTCAGCTCTTGTTAATTAACTACAAACAATATAAAAGCTACTCCACAATGGCACTCGCTAAATCGCTGGAAACGTGACTTGTTCATTTCTGATGCAAGGTGACAACAAACATGCCGAATGTTGCAGGCAAACCACTCAGGTTGCTGTTCTATTTAGAAATGTATTTCCTGGAACACAGCATGATCAAGATGAGCTAGAGGCATGAGGTGAAGTGTGATCAATGCTTTATCTCCTTGTTGAACACAAAGTAGGTCTTAAGTTCAACTCTGCTTTTGTAGCCCAGAGAAAGCTTTGGTCACAGAGATCAGCTCATTATTACAATAACCCTTTCTCCCTTTGTTAGTTGGCTGAGGCGAACTGCTTGAAAAGGTTGTACTGCATACAGAAGCAATTTATCCAAATACCCAAAGAAAATGTTTTCTTTTTAGTTCAGGATAATGCAATCTCTGTATCGATGTCCCAAACTTACTGCTTTGTAATATCTAGCTATATCATCATCTGTAATGATAACATCTTCTGAAATGCTATTTACCAATGACAAAATGGTTTGACTTTGTCTTATTGATTGATAGGCTACACCTATCAGGAAAGATGGAACAGGCTGGGGCTCTTTACTCTTTAAAAAAAAAAGACTTTTTTATTCATTCAGGGGATGTGGGCTTCGCTGGCTGGGCCAGCATTTATTGCCCATCCCTAGCTGCCCTTGAAAAAGTGATGGTGAGCTGCCTTCTTGAACCGCTGCAGTCCATGTGGTGTGGGTACACCCACCGTGCTGTTAGGAAGGGAATTCCAGGATTTTTACCCAGCAACAGCGAAGGAATGGTGATAAATTTCCAAATTTATAAAGGGCAGGCTTTATTCCCCCCGTTGGGGAAGAAGTTGAAGCGCGGGCGCTCAAGAGGCGCGCCTCTGATCGGTGCCCCCATTGGGGGCGCGCCGCCATTTTACGTGGGCGGGCCAATTAAGGCCTGCCCAGCGTGACATCCGCCAGGAGGCGCAATGCACTCCCTTGCGGGCGGTAGGGAAATCCCTAAAGCCGAGAGTGCGCTGTTTCGCGCATGCACACGAAAGAGCACTCTCATCTCCCTGAGGCTAAGTGCTGCCTCAGGGAGATCGGATCCACCTTAAAAAATCTTAAAAATAGAAAAATAAAATCCCTGACATGTTCCTGCATGTGATACTGTCACATAGGTTGGGACATGTCCATAACTTTTTTAAAAACTTTAATCAAAGTTTTAAAAACCTACATGAAACCTCATCCTGCCCATGGATGAGGTTTTATGCTTTTTCTGAAGCCCGCCAGGTCTCCTGGCCTGCTTGCCAACCTTAAGGTTGGATGGGCAGGCCCTTTAAATAGTTCAATGTCTCTGTCATGGCCTCAATTGTCCGATTTTGCTGCATCCCCCCCTTACTGAAAATTTAAACGAGGTGCGGTGACAGTGGGAGATCCCCCCGACATCATCGCAAGTCATTTTATGCCCCACCCCGCCGCTCGCCAACAGTAAAGTCCTGCACCAATTCAAGATGGTGAGTGACTTGGAGGGAAACTTCCAGGTGGTGGTGTTCCCATCTATCTGCTGCCCTTTTCCTTCTAGATGGTAGTGGTCACGGTTTTGGAAGGTGCTGCCTGTGGAGCCTTGGTGAATTTCTGCTGTGCATCTTGTGGATGGAACACACTGCTGACACTCTGCTTCGGTGGTGGAGGGAGTGAAATGTTTGTGGATGGGATGCCAATCAAGCGGGGCTGCTTTGTCCTGGACGGAGTCAAGCTTCTTGTGTTGTGGGAGCTGCACTCATCCAGGCAGGTGGGGAGTATTCCATCACACTCCTGACTTGTGCCTTGTAGATGATGGACAGGGTTTGGGGAGTCAGGAGATGAGTTATGCATCACAAGATTCCTAGCCTCTGACCTGCTCTTGTATCACAATACTTGTATGGCTAGTCCATTCAGTATCAGGTTAATTGTAACCCCCAGGTTGTTGATAGTGTGGGATTCAGTGATGGTAATGCCATTGAACATCAAGGGATGATGTTTAGATTCTCTCTTATTGGAGATGGTCATTGTCTAGTACTTGTGTGGTGCTAATGTTACTTGCCACTTGTCAGACTAAGCCTGGATATTAGCCAGATCTTGCTTCATTTGGGTATGAACTGCTTCAGTATCTGATGAGTCGCAAATGGTGCTAAACATTGTGCAATCATCAGCAAACATCCCTACTTCTGACCTTATAATAGGTCATTGATGAAGCAGATGAAAATAGTTGTGCCAAGGACCCTACTCTGAAGAACTCCTGTAGTGATATCCTGGAGCTGAGATGACTGACTTCAAACAACCACAACCATCTTCCTTTGTGCTAGGTATGACTCCAACCAGTGGAGACTTTTCCCCCGATTCCCAATGACTCCAGCTTTGCTAGGGCTCCTTGATGCCACGCTCAGTCAGATGCGGCTTTGATATCAAGGGCAGTCACTGTCACCTCACCTCAGGAGTTCAGCTCTTTTGTCCATGTTTGAACTAAGGCTGTAATGAGGAGCTGAATGGCCCTGGCAGAACCCAAATTAAGCATCAGTGAGTGAGTTATTGCTAAGCAAGTGCCGCTTGATTGCACTGTTGATGACCCCTTCCATTACTTCACTGATGATGGAGAGTAGGCTGCTAGGGCGGTAATTGGTTGGGTTGGATTTATCCTGCTTTTTGTGGACAGGACATACATAGCCAATTTTCCACATCGCTGAGTAGATGCCAGTGTTGTAGCTGCACTAGATCAGCTTGGCTAGGGGCGTGGCAAGTTCTGGAGCATAAGTCATCAGTACTATTTGTGGAGTATTGTCAGGGCCCACAGCCTTTGCAGTATCCAGTGCCTTCAGCCTTTTCTTGATTTCACATGGAGTGAATCAAATTGACTGAAGACTGGCACCTGTGATGCTCTGGATCTCCGGAGGAGGCCGAGATGGATCATCCGCTCGGTACTTCTGGCTGAAGATTGTAGCAAATGCTTCAGCCTTATCTTTTGCACTGATGTGCTGGGCTCCCACATCTTTGAGGATGGGGATATTTGTGGAGCCTCCTCCTCCAGTGGGCTGTTTAATTGTCTACCATTCATGACTGGATGTGGCAGGACTGTAGAGCTTAGATATGATCCACTGGTTGTAGAATCACTTAGCTCTGTCTATCACTTGCTGCTTATGTTGTTTGGCACGCAAATATTCCTGTGTTATAGCTTCACCAGGTTGACAACTCATTTTTAAGTATGCCTGCTGCTGCTCCTGGCATGCCCCCCTGCACTCTTCATTGAACAAGGATTGATCCCTTGGCTTGATGGTAATGGTAGCGTGGGGGGATATGCCGGGCTATGAGGTTACAGATTATGTTCAAATACAATTCTGCTGCTGTTGATGGCCCACAGCACCTCATAGATACCCAGCCTGAAGTTGCTAGATCTGTTCAAAATCTATCCCATTTACCATGATGGTTGTGCCACACAGCACGATGGAGGGTATCCTCATTGTGAAGCCGGGACTTTGTCACAACAACGACTGAGTGGTGGTCACTCCTACAGATACTGCCATGGACAGATGCATCTGTGGCAGGCAGGTTGGTGAGGATGAGGTTAAGCATGCTTTTACCTCTCATTGGTTCCCTCACCACCTGCCGTAGACACAGTCTAGCAGTTATGTCCTTTAGTACCCGGCCAGCTCGGTCAGTACTGGTGCTACCGATATACTCTTAGTGATGACATTCAAGTCCTCCACGCAGAATATGTTCCACACCTTTGTCACCCTCAGCGGTCCTCCAAATGGTGTTCAACATGGGGGAGCACTGATTCATTAGCTGAAGGAGAGCGGTAAGTGATAATCAGCAGGAGGTTTGCTTGTCCACATTTGGCCTGATGCCATGAGACTTCATGGAGTACGGAGTCGATGTTCAGGACTCCCAGGGCAACTCCCTCCCGACAGTATACCGCTGTACCGCCATCTCAGCTGGGTCTGTGCTGCCAGTGGTACAGGACATACGCAGGGCTGGAGATGGTGGTGGCTGGGTCATTATCTGTAAGAAAACCCCCAGATGTTAGTAAGGAGGCCTTTCCAGAGTCTTCAGGGCTGAGCTTGTTGTTGTTGTTTCCAGTTCTTTGGTCGATGCTGGGTGTTCCATCTGCTTTCATTCCTTTTTTGTGACTTTGCACCAGTTTGATACAACTGAGTGGCTTGCTAGGCTATTTCAGAGGGCATTTAAGAGTCAACCACATTGCTCTGGTTTTGGCATCATATGTAGGGCAAACAGGTAAGGATGGCAGTCTTCCTTCCCTAAAGGACAGTAATGAACCAGATGAGTTTTTACAACAATCGACAATGGTTTCACTGTCATCATTAGACCAGGGTCATTATTAGGCCATGGTCATCATTAGATCAGGGTGACCTGATTGGTGCCTTTTAAGTCTATGAAAGGGTTTGACAGAGTAGATTTAGAGAAGACGTTTCCATTTATGCAGGAGTCCAGAATTAGGGCCCATACATATGAGATAGTCATGAATAAATCCAACAGGAATTCCGGAGAAACTTCTTTACCCAGAAAAAGAATAGATGTGGAATTCGGTACCATATGGGTTAGTTGAGGTGTATAGCATTGATACATCTAAGGGAAAGCTAGATAAGTGCATTAGTGAGAAAGGAATAGCATGTTATGTTGATGGAGTTTAATGAAGTAGGATGTGGCTTGCATGGAAAGTAGGGATGATGCATGAACCTGTTAGGCTGAAGTGCCTTACAAAATTATAGTTTAGATTTTCATTAAAGGGCAAGAGAGCATCTCTTGCTTAATGATACAAGGTTATGTTTTATGATTGTGTGACTGCAGTCTGGCGCTTCATCTATTGTGGGCAGGAGGAAAGTATATCAAGAATTGAGGTATCAAACACTTTGGTGCCAGAGGTTTTCTTAGACCTAAGGGGTGCCATAACTGTCTCAATCTTACCACCATCTCTACTGATCCCTCACCATCTCTTATTTGTCACACTGCATGTCTGACAGCCCATATTGGATGGCCATAAATTTCCCCCCATCTAAATATTGGGAAGACCAAAGCCAATTACTTTGGTCCCTGAAAATCACTCTGTTTCCTAGCTACCAACTCCATTTTTTTCTTCGGTAACTCTCTGAGGCTGAACCAGGCTGTTTGCAACTTGGCATCATATTTGCCACTGAGATGACTCTCCAACCACATATGCGCATCACCGCCAAGACATCTTCCTCCACCTCAGTAAACACTGCCTGCTTCTGCCCCTGCCTCAGCTCATCATCAGTTGTAGCCACCTCCATCAGTGCCTTTATTAGCTCTGGACTTGACTATTCCAGTGCACTCCTGGCTGGCCCCCCAACTTCCCGCCTCCAAAATCTTGAACTCATCCAGCATTCCACTGCTTGTATCCTAATTCACGCCAAATTCCATTCACCACCTGCCCCATACTTGTTGACCTGCATTGCCTCCACGATCTGAAATGCATCTATTTTAAAATTTTCATGCTAGTTTTAAAATTCATTATTGCTCTTGCCTCTCCCTCCCTCTGTGGACATCTCCAACTCTACAATCCTCAGATATTTATGTGTGATCTGGACTCTGTGCTTTGATTTTTACATGAAAGTTTATTGACCCTTTGAAAAAAACTGAAAAAATAGCCACCTGTTCAGGCAACTTCAAAGGAACCATTGCATTGAGCTCTGGAAGCTTTGTTTATACAGCTGTGTAATGGTTTCTCATTCTGAATACTTGGCTGAGTTCTAAAACACTTATGGATTTAGCACAGCAGGGGTTGTTTACCTAGCTGTGAAGGGGTCTGTGAGCTTGGTTTGGCAATTTAATGAGCATTTTTTTTTCTTTATTCTTTCGTGGAATTATTTAACAGGATTAAAGTGTTCTGAAGATGTTTCTTGAATGGCTGTTTGTTTATTTTGACAGATTTATGAGCAGGCAGTTTGCTTCAGTGAAGTTTGAAAGTTTTTATTTGTTTCAAGAGTATTTCAACTATTTCTTCACGGTATTATGGGGCTCATGAGTTCTTTCCTTTGTGGATATTAGCTGAGAGTGTCTTGAGGGGGTATGGAGGTTAGGGGTGAGGCCTAGGGGGCCTAGGCATCGTGGATAGAACTTGGCTGATGTCCCTGTGATTGGAGGCAGGTCTTCTAATCTACCAGCCTCAGCATCCGCCTGCCTCCATTGCCACCTTGGCCCTGCTTTGGGAGGCCCCAACTCCCCATGGGGAAAATAATGTGTACGGATTCATTCAGAAGCCGGGAAATATGCTGACTCATCGTTCTCAAGTCTATCATGAAAATCTGGCACCAGGTCCCTATTTATAAAGGCAAGAATCTGTTTTTTTTTTAAATTCAGCCTTATTATCCAGCTCTGCCAGTGAATTATACACAAGAACACCCAGATATCTCTGTTTCTGCACACCCTTTAAAATTGTACCGGTTAATTTATATTGCCTCTCCTCATTTTTTCATTCCAAGATGCATAAAAATGACTAGGATATTTTCCAATCATTCCTAGTTCTCCCAGTCTTTCCCATATTTATCACCATAACGGTGCAATTGCCTATGATTTTCCGTGGCCTGTCCAACAGTTCCAATGGGTTTTGACAGGTCTGCCATTCCGATTTTCATTCCGGTGGGGGTTGCTGGATTAGAAGTCAGTCCTGCTGCTCCCCGGGATAAGTATGGAGGCTGCTGAATGCGGAGACAGGGTTGGGGGGAAAGCCTGCCTCTGTGCTCTGGCACTGTGTTGAATTTGATTAAAAAGTGATTGAAACCAAACACATGCCTCCAGCCATCACCCCCAAATCTCTCTCATCCCATCCATGCCAACCTATGTCACCTCATACCCTCACCCACCCCATATCTTCTCATGCCCCCTATGTTTACCCATGCCCCCAACTAATCCTCATGGCCCTTTATAGCCCCTATGCTACCTTAATGTCAAATCATGCCAACCCATGCCCCTTACCTCCTCCATGCCAACTCACCTAGTACCAAAATGAGCAAACCTCAGGAGTCATAAAATAAAGTTATTGGTCTAATGATAATGTCATGATTTCAAACAAAACACAATCATTGATAAAAAAAAATTCAATGGTTGGTAATTCCTTCAACTAATCTCTTATGAAAACACTTATTACTCATCTATAACCACTTGGAGCTCTCAGCAAGCTGGTCACTTAATAGGCAGCTCGCTGTATTGATGTTAATTTGTAAATTCAGTCTCGGCCAGGGGGCCTTTACATTTTTCATTAAACCTCATCCAAGGGTGGGGTGAAACCTCCATTAGGAAATAAAATAAAAATAAATATCTGGGAACGGCATTTTTATGAGGCATGTTTTCAGATGCATAGATTTTTTTTTTTGTTTTTTAAGCTCTTTACAGCTTTATTTCATTATCTGCAGGTCTGCAGCTCCATGAGGGAGCTGCCTGCCTTCAGGGAGCTCTCTTACAGCGGTGACCCGTGCCTGTGGTGACGCTGTTGCCCGCCCTCTTCCTGCCCCCCACCCTGGCAGCGCTGAGCTTTTCAGCGCGCATTTCCCGCTGGCCAACCATTAATTGGCTAGCCAGCATGAAATCGTGGCCGGGGGCCGATTGCACTCAGAGGTTCAGTTCCTGGCTCCTCTCGGACCCACAAATCATGCACCCCCGATGACTGAAAAATTCAGGCCAGCGATAAGATCGTGAAATTCAGAATGTTAGATATTTTCAGGAGAGACTTTGACAGTTCAGCATCATAAGCAACCTTTATCTCCCAATTTGTTTCCATATCTTTTCCACTTTGCCTTTACAGAATCTGTCAGTTATGCCCTCAGCAGGATCTTACATCTAATAACACATTTTAATCAGCCCTGATGACTCAGCAAGTTTATCCATCAAGTCACTGATCCAAAATGGATGAGGGAAGATTTTAAGTTTGCTCCATGATTTTGCTGAATTAACAGATCACAGCCAAGGTGCCTGTAGCATTGCTAACTTGGTCTCGGATATTTGCCACAATGGAAAGCCTCTTTGTCATGGCAAAAAAAGAGGAAGTTGCTGGAAGTTCTATTTTTGCAGGGTCGGGACTGGAATTGGGCCAGGGTTCACGCATGCATGTTTCACAGGGTCAGCTAACCATTTAAGTCATCAGTTGCCTACACTAATATAGGATTTTGGTAGGCCAGGAGTGTGAAACCTGATTTTAGTTTAGACCAGGTAAGAGCAGGTTTGAACTTGGTGGATTTGTTTGAATAGCCAGGTACCCCCTTTGAGGAGGTATGGTATGCCTTTGGATATAGTTCCAGGACACCTTTGGGGTAGGTCAGGCACCTTTTGGAATTGTTATGATTGTGTATGAAGTCATTGAAACTGTCAAAGAACTGTTAAAGCTGTCAAAGAGCTGTCAAAACTCATTGGAACTATTGAAGTTTTAAAGCAGTTTAAATCTGCTGGGCTTTTTTTTTAACTGTGTGGAGTTCAAACAAAATCTACTTAGTATTTCATTCTGTCAGTTGGCATAAGCCTGAGGGCTAATATTATAGGACTTGTGCTGCAATGACTGATCTTACAAATTAACATCAATACAGTGAGGTGCCTATTAAGTGACAGCTTGCTGGAGAGCTCCAAGAGGTTATAGATCAGGAACACTTGTTTTTATAAGAGATTAGTTGAAGGAATTTCTTCACTCAGAGGGATTTGACCTTTTGAAATTCTCTTACCCAGAGAGCTTGGGTGCAGAATCAGTCAGGATAGTCAAGACTGATTTTTTTTACACTAAGGGAGCCGTGGGATATGGGGCTCCAGCAAGAAACTAGAGTTGATGTGGAAGATCATGACATTGAATGTCAGAGCAGGCTCGATGGGCCATGTGGTCTACTCCTGCTCCTGTTTCTTACATTAACTTTTCATATGTTCTTAACCAAGGGAGAGGAGAAGGAGATAAAGTTGACTGGGGTGGGGGGATATTGGGTAGGGGGGCAAATCACAGAATGAAAAAAGTATCACATTTGGTGTATTCAGTGACATTATATGTAAAACCTGGAGAACTTGAAAGACTCCATTTCTCAGCACCTTGACTCAATCCCAATTGTCACATTTAACCCTGGCTGCTTCTGCATGAGCTCTTGTTATATATAAAAGGGAGCTGAAGCTGTATGGATGTTACATGTGAGGGTTGCAACATCATTGATTTATTTTTAATTAAATGTGGTTACCTGTGATCAACCTGACCTGGCAGCTGCCTATCATTTCTGGCAAACGACAGCTCCAGCTTTCCTGTTTGATGCCTGCAAAGACCATCTTCACTTGAGAAATTGCAATGGTTTTTTTGGCAGACCTGCTAAATTCTGTTAGTCATCCTGCAGTCACTTGAGGTTGATTTGCACAAAGAGTTGATCCTGGTGGTTGATGACCTCAGATCAGAGGATAATTGAGCATTCTTATCATTGACAGAACTCTGTTATCCTGACAGGAGAAACATGCAGCACTTGTTGTGCAGTCAATAACAGCAGCCAAAACTTTGACTAATTTCAGAAGAGTGTGCATACCCTTGGAGTATTAAATACCTAGCACTTGTTTGCTCCTACTTGCCAATTAATACCCCATTAGAATTAATATTTATCGAGAGGATGGACTTGATTAAATAAGGCACAGGAATCAATGAAGTACTTATTTTGAATTTATCATCGGGTTCTTTACAAACAATCCTAGATTGAACGAAAAGGCAGAGCTTAAAACAACATTAAGTAGCAGAACATTCAACACTTCAGCCTCTGCTTAACAAACGTCATCTTGCAGTACTCTGACTATACCAGATGCCGCAAACCAATTGTCTAATTGATAACCTTGTCATATACCAAGGGCTAGATTTTTGCCAACAAGACGGTTGATTTAAAGGACCCCATTAGAACCAATTTTCACTTCAGAGAACTTTACGGCACAAGGGAGAGGAGCATGAGAATGGCAGCTTGCATGGAGACTTTGGACTGGAAAGGGCGAGTCAGGCATGGGGGGGTGGAGGTTGAAATGCTGGGATTCAGGGGCATGGAGGAGTGGAAGAGGGAAGGGTCTGGTGTCCTGGGTGTGGTGAGGTCTGGTGGACAGTCAGTACAAGGTAAAAAAACAAGGGTCTGAAGGGCAGGGTCAGTACTATCCAAATTTGGGTCCATCTCAGGGCATTGGCTGGCAGAGTCCTTACAGGGCATTGAGTTCACCTACAACATTTCAGTTATCCCCACTGAGAGTATTTTTGGACAATGTCCTGTACAATGCATAGAAGGGAGGGTCAGCTGAGCCTGCAAGTTCAACCATGTCCCACAGAGTGGTGAGTACAACACCGAACACAAACATAAACATTCAGAAAAGAGTGAACACAACAACACATCATTGTTTCTTCCACAATAAAGGAATGTCCCTAACTCCCCTGTAACCATCCATGCATGCCAACCGTGAGGTATGCCAGTACGTTCAGCTCACTGACTACACTAATCACAACAAATAATGACGGTACATGCACATAAATGAAGTGAAACCAATATAATGTGATATATTTACCAAGTGAAATATAAATTTGAAAGATACCCATGCCACCTTTGTGCTCTCAATAAGCCATTTGTTAATAGCAATGGAGATGGGCAGGAAAGGTGTGGCCATGATGAAGAGTCTCCCTGTTTGCCCGGGAGTGTTATTTTTTAGCCCAGCCATGCCTGTTGTATTGTCAGCTGAAAGCGGGTTTCACCACTGAAAAGCTGCCCCGCCCTGTACATGTCTCCTGTGCACACCGCCGGTACCAAAAAGCAAGAGGGTGGAAGCGGCACAAACTTCTCATTCCGACTTTAGGAGCAGAGCGCCACTGATAAAATTCCACCCTATAATAATGGTCAAAACCCGCAACAAGGCAAGTTAATTTATTTTTCTCTGTGCATCACAGAGTTTTACACTGAGCTGGTGTGTTTGGCCATGGCCTTTGTCCCTTTTGACAAGACCTACCTCTTTTATCAAGCTTTTGGTCATCTGACCTGATAACTTGTTTTGTGGTTTGATTTGGTAAATGACAGAAGTGTCTTCATTGATTTCACTTCTTCAGTGCCATGGGACATTTGAAAATGTTAAATGTGCTAATAAACACACATTTTTGCTGTTGGCATGGTTCATATTTGGCCAACGTTGCTGGGCAGCAGTGGGTGAATAGACGTCCGGGTCTCCCAGTCGTTGTTGGATTGAGCCTGACTGGAACCCTCACCCGTGATGCTGTTTGTAGAGTTCATAGTGCTCCGGGATTTAGAGGACATGCCACAAGAGAACCTGCTTCATCACATTTCAGATGTAGTTACAGTAACACTTTCCTCCATCTCCTTCACTCCTTACTGCCCTTGGCAGAAACTGTATCCAAGGCTTTCTTGGCACTCTTCTTGGAAGTTACTTTCTTCCCCTAACACATTTTCAATTTTAATTTCAGAATCTGAAAGAGAAATATCCATCACATTTTTTTTCTCCTCCCCTCTATTCCTTGCAGGCTTATTCATTCAGTAATCCCCAAAGCAGCAGAGTTGTTTCAGGTGTTCTTCAGGCAAGGAGAGAAATAGCTGGGGGCATTTTTGCCCTTGTGCTTGAATCCATCTGAAGGCACAGGTACAGTATGACAACAGGGCACAGTAAGACCAACTGCCCGTAAGTGAAGATTCATTGATTTGTCTGAAAGTGTGCTATGCTTGAAGAATCCCAAAAGGTTGAAGAGAAAGCAATTTGCCTCCAGTGTAGTTCATTCCCATTGAATTGCAAATCAGACTGCAGATGCAATGTAAAAAGGGTAGGTTAGTGGGAACATTTTGTCCCTGCTGGAGGACTGAGAAACAAACACACTTTCACTTTCACATTCGCCCTATTTTGCAGCTTTTTTAAAATGCAGCTCATTGTGAGGGTATTTAGTCATTTATTCTTTCACATGCATTACCTCTGGCTTCCCTGCTCACGCATGCTTTTTATCCTAATAATTTCATAAATTTCATATGCTTTTGGCAATTGGACCTCTTTCGAATGGGGCCGGGGGGTGGGGGGAGGTTGGGGGTGTGGAATGGTATAACTACCATGACCAGAATTTTCCAGCACCTCTGCGGCAGGTTCCTGTGCAGTGGAGCCAGTGAGCCAATAAAGTCTCCACTTGCATCAGCATGACTGGAAGATCCTGCCAGTGTTAGGAGCTAGAAAATTATGGCCTCTGTCTTTGCTGTATTTATTTATGCATCAGAGACCAACAATTCAGTAATTATGACTGCAAAGTATGATAAGCTCTTAAGAACTGCTTGCAACTGTGATGGCCTATGTGCTTTGGGGGAAAAGCCTACATATTATATTGGTGTGATGGTCCCTTTAAGAACTAAGTTCTCTGGGAGATGATTTCTGGTAAAATGCCTTGCTCCCAGTAACTGATCATGTAACCACAATGCCTGGGAGATAAACAAAAGAGAAAGGATCAACAAGAAGTTAGTTATTGGGGAGATTACGTGTGTATGTATGTGGTTCTGTTTCAAGCAGAGTTTTTTTGGAGTTTGGAACAATCAGGTTACTGAGCAAAAAACATCTGTTTAAATCAAAGTTCATTTGAAATTCCATGTGCTGGATAAAAAAAGTTTAAAACTCTTGTTGACTGATGGAATCCTAACAGTAAGTTGAGCTTCTAGGGATAGCCATGCTGAGATGAAAAAGAGAGAGTTTTGGATGCAAGACCCAGAGAGAAAGAATATTAGAACCAAGATACTCTGACCTAAGGTGGCTACACTTAAGATACTAGCCATGTCTGATTTGAACTGGGAGTCTCCAACCATGGGAAGGTTGGAGGAAAAACCTTACCAGATGTGAGTGGAACATTCAAGAAATCTCAACCCTTATACGCATCTTTGAAGTAGTACTCAGACCAAGTGGTTAATCTTCCAGATAACTATCTGACTTGAGTTTATCATGGGTGTAAGTCAAATGGGTGTGGAAGAAAAGTTGGTTGAGGAAGCTCAGTTTCAAGTATAAGCATCTGTGTTTATTGCACTTTTAATATCTTTAAAGTAATCGATTATTTAAAATAGAGTGTAGTTATTAGTATTCATGTCCTTTGATTTTTGTGTGGTAACATTTTTTTGATTTAAACCATGAACCTTGTGGCTTAATTCTTTTAGTAAATACCTGGGATTTTGGATTTCCAAAAAAATAAAAGTTTTATTGGTCCCTATCTGGATCATAACACAATACGTAAGGTGAAATTAGTTGAGTAACAGGAAACAGCGAGTAGTGGTTAATGGAAGATTTTTGGGCTGGAGGAAGATTTCTAGTGGTGTTCGTCAGAGGTCGGTGTTGGGACCCTTGCTCTTCCTGAAATATATTAACGACCTAAACCTTGTTGTATAGGGCACAGGTTCAAAACTCGTGGATGATATGAAACTTGGAAGCATTGTGAACTCTGAGGAGGATAGTGTAGAAGATCAAAGGGATGTAGACAGATTGGTGGCAGATGAAGTTCAATGCGGAGAAATGTGAACGTATTCATGATGGTAGGAAGAGCATGGAGAGACAATATAAAATAAAGGGTTCAACCCTAAAGGGGATGAAGGAGCAGAGGGACCTGGATGTATATGTGCATAAGTCATTAAAGGTGGCAAGAGAGGTGAGAGAGGGGCTAATAAAGCAGACAGTATCCTAGGCTTTATTTACAGGGGTATAGAGTACAAGATCAAAGAGGTTATGTTGAATTTATATAAGTCACTAGTTTGGCCTCACCTAGAGTATTGCATCCAGTTCTGGGTGTCGCAATATAGGAAAGTTGTGAAGGCATTGGAGAGGGCACAGAAAAGATTCACCAGAATGGTCCCAGGGATAAGGAACTTAACTTATGAGGATAAATTGGAGAAGTTGGGACTTTTATCATTGGAGAAATGAAAGCTGAGTGGAGATTTGATAGAGATATTCAAAATCATGAGGGGCCTGGGCAGAGTGGATAGGGAGAAACTGTTCCCACTCGTGAAAGGATCAAAAACAAGAGGGCCCAGATTTAAAGTAATTAGCAAAAGAACCAGAAGTGAAATGAGGAAAATCATTTTCATACAGTGACTGGTTAAGGTCCGGAACACACTACCTGAGAGTGTGGAGGAGGCAGGTTCAACCAAGGCGTTCAGAATGGATTTAGGCTGTTATCTGAAAAGGAAGAATGTGCAGGGTTACACGGAAAAGGCAGGAGAATGACACCAGGTGAACTGAGCATTCGGAGAGCTGGTATAGACCTGTTGGGCTGAATGGCCTCGTGAATTGTAATGATCCTGTGATTCTGCATTTTTAATAAAGGAAAGTTACATCTCAAAGTCTAAGTTTTACCATTATAATTGT
The DNA here is from genome assembly GCF_017639515.1 of Carcharodon carcharias. Classification (NCBI taxonomy): domain Eukaryota; kingdom Metazoa; phylum Chordata; class Chondrichthyes; order Lamniformes; family Lamnidae; genus Carcharodon; species Carcharodon carcharias. Next base: position 221,955,421 of record NC_054469.1, read on the forward strand.
TGCGGTTTAAGGAAAACACTCTGTTGCAGGATCATCCAATATTTCAAAAGGCAAACCAAAAGAATGACTTGCATTTATTTAGTACCTCTCATGACCACAGGACTTCTCAATGTGCCTTACAGCCAGTGAAGTAATTCTGAAGTGTCCTGCACTGTAGATTAGCACACAGCAAGCTCCCACAAACAACAATGTGATAATGACCAGATAATCTGTGTTTGCAATGTTGATTGAGGGATAACTATTAGCCAGGAAACTGGGGAGAACTCCTCTGCTCTTCTTTAAAACTGTGCCAAGAGATCTTTTGTGTTAAGCAGTGTTTTGTAACTAAGTAGATTTTCTTCCTGGCTTTCTCATTGTGCAAAATCTCAGGTTTTTTGTAAGAAGACCAGTCACTGACCTAGCAAGTGTTTTCATCTGAAATGAATTCTGCTTCCTGACACAATCAAGTAACTCGCTGCCTAAATCTTACAAGTCTGCAGCCAAAATCAGTAATTAACTGGACAGGATAAGGAATTGCTCTGTCACTTCTGGCCAGGGGTGACATGGTGCTCGGATCAGCAAGTCCTAGTCACACGGCACTGCAAATGTCAAGTGGAAAAAAAGGTTACACGTGTGGCTAAAATATATGGATCACACACATTGGGTAAATGTGTTGGACTTGATTCAAAACTCTGCAATACTGTGGAGCATATGGCATTTCAATGTTATGATTTCTAAGGTTGATAAAATATGTTTATTTAGGAATGGTTTGATGGAATAAGTGGAGACTGTCCACTTTGGACAGAGCCCTGGTATGAGAGTTACAGTCACCTGTGCTGTGCTGTACCCAAAGCATGAACATGAAACAGCAAACTTGCTTCTGACAGTTAAATTTAAATAAACTTCACATTACTTTTTCAGAATAAGTAGCACCCTCAACTTCCAACTTTTTTTCTATAAAACTGCCCAACAAACAGTATTGTACAGTTTATTAACCCCTTGCTAACTTACCATTGTTCGGTCCCAGCTGATGTTAATACTGGACAAGTCAGATCCCAGAGTGAAACCTAGCTTGATAGATCCTAACTTTTTATTTAGAAACCGTGGAGGAAATGTTACTGAACAAATTTACAGGAGTCTGCTGATGAACTTCTAACACAAAGAATAAAGTATTTATTAAAACAAGAGAAAAAATGAATTATATTACACCAGACAAAAAGGTTGGAAAGATCTCAATGCAAGCACAAGAAAATGATTCAAACTCACACTATTCCTTTACCCCAGCTATATCTTTATAGATACGTACAAATTCAGAAAGATACAACAATTTGCAACACCTATCTTATATTCTAATATTCAGGGTAATTATGAGGTACATGTGAATTAACTGGCAAACTGTGCTCAGACACACCACACTCCAAAGTAAATGATATATGCGGCCAAAGCAGATTCCATGGATTTCTCAACAACCCAAGCAGTGGGCTTTTGTCACATTGTGAGCCAACCAGTCTCACCGAAACTATGTACTTCTCATGATGGTTTCCAGTCTCCACATTTGAAGATCTCACCTTTGAATTCTCTCCAAACAGTGCTTTCCACTCAGGCGGCATCAACAAGGATCCACCACCAGAATTTCAATCTGGCTCTCTGAAATTCCTTTCCCCTGGATATTCGAGGGCAGTCCAGCTTCACTTTCCATGCACAACCTTCAGTTGTGCCAGGCAGAATGCCACTGCTTCAAAAGGCCTGCAATAAGTCAACATCCTTCACCTACCTCCTTGGATCTTCAGGGCTTCTCTCAAGCCTGCCTTGCTTCAAGTTTGCTCCTTGAAGCTCTTTCTTTAAGTCAGGGCCTAATACTCTGCTCCTTTTTTTCAACTTGACTTCTGGGACCTCTTTCTGATTCCTGTCTTTGTTCCTGGCTGGAACTTTCTCCTAGAACCTTTCCCTGTCCCCCTCTCCATGTCCTGCTCCTTGGGACACCTTCCTCAATAGTAGTGCTCCAGTTCAGGTCACCTGAGCTGCATGTTGCACCATTTTTACTTCCTTTCTTCTGCGCAAGTGCGAAGGGTCAGCCCCTGGCCTGAAGACGTGAAAAGCCCGAACTGCGCATGTCGGCCATTTCCCAGCTGGCACATTTGCAAAAGACCTGAGACTTGTCAGGAACTGGAGTTCCTGGCCTCCAAAGGTAAGTATTTGAGTTTCATCACGCTGTTAACTTTCAGGAGAATTACTGCAACATATAATCACTTTCTCATATAAGTGCACAATGTTAAACTGAAACTGGGATAGTTCTGACATGACTAAAGTCTATTGCCTTTGAATCATAGAATAGCTACAACTTAGCTAGGCCCATCCTCCTCCGCTTTCCCCATAGCTCTGAAAATGTTTGTTCTCTTTTGAAAACCATGAATGAATCTACCTCCACCGCACTCTCAGGCGATGCATTCCAGATCCTACCCATTCACTGTGTAAAAATGTTTCTCCTCAGGTCACCATTGGCCTTTTTGCTATTCACCTTAAATTGGTGTCCTTGGGTTCTTGACTCTTCTGTAAATGGGAACAGTTTCTCCTCATCTACTTTGTTCAGACCCCTCATGATTTTGAACATCTCTATCAAGCCTCCTCTCAATCTCCGCTAAAGACACCACTGCCGGCTTCTCCGACCTATCCACTTAACTGAGGTCCCTCATCCCCGGAAGACTTCCCATAAATCATCTTGAAACAGAATTTTGTGATTTGCTTCTATACTTCATTTTCAGCTTGTAGATGGCTAACTAACAACTTTTTTTACTCTTTCATGGGATGTGTCTGTTACAAGCAAGTCCAACATTTGTTGCCCATCCCTAATTGTCCTTGAGAAGGTAAAGTTGAGCTGCTTTTTTGAACTGAAATCCACTTGGTTCGACATTTCAGAGGGCAGTTAAGAGTCTATCGTGTTGCTGTGGGTCTGGAGTCACTTGTAGGCCAGATCAAGTAAAGCAGATTTCCTTCCCTGAAGGACATTAGTGAACCAGATGGGTTTTTATGACAATCAATGATAATTTCATTGTCACCTTTACTGGCATTAGCCTTATATTACAGATTTATTAATTATTGAATTTATCAGTTAATTGAATTTAAATTCCACCAGCTGCCACAGTGGGATTTGAACCCATGTCTCCAGAGTATTAGCTTGGGCCTCTGGATTACTAGTCCAGTGTCATGTGCAGAGTAATGTAGTATGTGAATTTCAGTGCCAGGGTGATGCTAGGTATGTCGGCCATACGTTCCAAAGACAGGCGGATCGTATCAAACAGCAAGTCCCAGCCGCTGTTCACAATGAACAAGATACAGACCGTACCCAACCAGCCCCTGCTTGCAAAACTCAAAACACAGTGCCCAACTTTAGATGTGATTCCGCGATTGGACAACATTTGCTAAATAATCCTCAGTGTGCTAAAAATCACTCTGACAACCAATTTAAGATTGTCATTCAGGCTCACAATGTGGAGCATTTGCATGTACTGGAAGTCACATAAATTAATACACAGGTCCCTGTACTTTACAGACAGAAAGAACATGTACACACATTGTACCAGCTTAAGCTAAACAAAATAAGTGACAGTCATTCACTGACTCATTCCTCAGGGCAATGCCTTGACCAATAAGGTCAATCTGCCTGGTTTAAATTTCAAACAATACTTGGCAGTTAACTGTCAGTCACCATCACTGGTGCATTCTCCATGGAAATGCCACTTGCCAACCAATCAGAATATTCTTTACATAGAGTATAAATTAATGTTTTCCCCCTTACATTGGTATTCTTGCGAGTGTACTGATGAGAACAAGGCAAAAAGCTTTGACATGTCTCTTTCTTTCAGTAATACTCTAGTCCACTGTCATCACTGCAACACCACTATCTCTGTGAAATTTACTCGACTACTTCAGGATCAAATTCAATTTAAGCAAGGGAGTGAAAATTGGCCATTGTAAATCTGTTACCTATTATATATCACTGAAGTTGATGGAAATGCCCATTATGCATCCTACAACAGTTCAATTTTGTTGCCTCTGTGTTTCTCTTCAATCTCTGTGCGTACAGAGGTTTGTGGCTTAGGATAAACAGTGAACTCCAAGAGTAGTTTATTAAAGGGTGGCAGAGAGTACAAGAGTCATGAGATAATGATAAGGCAATGTTTGGGCTCCCAGTGAGGATAATGTGAAGTTTTGGATGATCCATTAGAAGAAGGACTTCAAATCTGTAAAGAACATAGATTCACCAGAATGATTACAGTGATGGGAATCCATAGTTATGAGGAGATAAAAGCCAGATTTTGCTATGTCAGGCCATCTAATGGTAGCTGCCATTAGTGAAACTTGCCCATGCACGTTTTAGAGTTTTAATTGTTTTTTCTGTGTCAAGTTGCTGAAAGTGTGAGCTGACAAATGTTCAAATGTAACTCAGCTTGATGACACTCCTACACAGCAGGTTGGGATGTTTTACTCCATATAAATGCAAGTTGTTGTTGATGTTTATGTATTGGTGATTACTATTTTCCCCATTATGTTGAGCTTCTGATCATGGGCACCTTTCTGGCGAGTTAATTAGGAGGAGGAAAACTGATTTTTTTTTTCATTTAGTGGATACTAAAGATATTCTGTACTGGATACCAGCTATTCTGTATGCATAGGGTAGGAGATGGAGAAGGAATTGAAAAGCAAATCGCACATTCACCTCCCACAATCTGCCAGAGACCTGGCTGAAGGTTCCCTGCCAGATCTCATGATTGACTAACAGGGCATATGGAAGGACCTGGAAGGAGAAATAAAAATGAACTTAATAGTTTTCTTTGCAATAGACACTTTTGATGCTCTATAGTTATTTTGGGACAGGGAAGACCTGAAGAGGACTCTTATGTTTTGCATTGCAGTGAGGTCAAATACAAGTGACACAATGACATTTTAGAGATACAGTGACATTTCTGTGTTTCAAATAACATTTGACCCAAGCAACCTCTCTTTTAAATAGTGGAAGCCACAGAATCATAGAATATTACAGCATCGAAGGAGGACATTCAGCCCATTGTGCCTTTGCTGACTCTTTAGTGAAGCTGCCTAATTAGTCCGATGCCCCTGCTCTTCCCCCGTAGGTCTGCAAATTCTTTTCCATTCAAGTATTTATTGAATTTCCTTTTCAAAGGTACCATTGAAGCTGCTTCCACTGCCCTTTAAAACTGTGCATCTCAGGTCGCAACAACTCGCAGTGTAATTTTTTTTTCCCTATGTCATCTCTGTTTCCTTTTTTTCATTCATGGGATGTGTGCATCACTGGCTAGGCTAGAATTTATTGCCCATCCCGAATTGCCTTTGAGAAAGTGGTGGTATGCTTCCTTCTTGAACAGCTGCAGTCCGTGTGGTATAGGTACACCCACAATGTTGTTAGGGATGGAGTTCCAGGATTTTAACCCAGCAGCAGTGAAGGAATGGCGATATATTTCCAAGCCAGGATGGTGAGTGACTTAGAGTGGAACTTCCAGGTGATGGTGTTCCCATCTGCCTGCTGCCCTTGTCCTTCTAGATGGTCGTGGTTGTGGGTTTGGAAGGTGCTGTCTAAGGAGCCTTGATGAACTCCTGTAGTTCATCTTGTAGATGTTACACACTGCTGCCCCTGTGCATCAGGGGTGGAGGGAGTGAGTGTTTGTGGATGGGGTGCCAATCAAGTGAGCTTTTTTGTCCTGGGTGGTGTCAAGCTTCTTGAGTGTTGTTGGAGATGCACACATCCAGGCTAATGGAGAGATTTCCATCACACTCCTGACTTGTGCCTTGTAGATTGTGGACCATAAGAATTAGGAGCAAAAGTAGGCTATTTGGCCCATCGAGTCTGCTCCACCATTCAATGAGATCATGGCTGATCCAATAATCCTCAACTCCACTTTTCTGCCTTTTCTCCATAACTCTTGATTCTCTTACTGATTAAAAGTCTGTCTATTTCAGCCTTGAATATACTTAATGACCCAGCCTCTACAGCCTGTATGGTAAAGAATTCCACAGATTCACTACCCTCTGAGAGAAGAAATTTCTCCTCGTCTCTATTTTAAGTGGGCGCCCCCTTACTCTGAGATTATGCCCTCTGGTCCTAGACTGTTTCACAAGGGGAAGTAACCTCTCAGCATCTACCCAGTCAAGCCCGCTAAGAATCTTATATGTTTCAATAAGGTCACCTCTCATTCTTCTAAACTCCAATGAGTACAGGCCCAACCTACTCAACTTCTCCTCATAAGAAAATCCCCCTGTCCCTGGGATCAACCTAGTGAACCTTCTCCAGACTGCTTCCAATGCCGGTATATCTTTCCTTAGATAAGGGACCAAAATTGTCCACAGTATTCTGGGTGTGGTCTAACTTTTGCCTTGCATAGTTTTAGCAAGACTTCACTATTTTTGTACTCAATTCCCTTTGAAAAAACAGCCAATATTCCATTTGCCTTACCTATTACCTACTGAACTTGTATGCCAGCATTTTGGGATTCAGACACAAGGACCCCCAAATCCCTCTGTGCTGCAGCTTTCTTCAGTCTTTCTCCATTTAAATAATATTCAGCTCCTCTATTCTTCCTGCCAAGTGCATAACCTCACATTTTCCCACATTATATTCCATCTGCCAAGTTTTTGCCCATTCACTTAACCTGTCCAAATCCCTCTGTAGGCTCTTTATGTGATCCTCACCACTTGCCTTCTCACCTATTTTTGTGTCATCCACAAGCTTGGCAATCGTACATTCATTTCCCTCATCCATATTGTCAATAATTGTGGCCCCAACACTCATTCCTGTGGCACTCCACTAGTTATAGGTTATCATCCTGAAAATGCCCCCCGTATCCCAACTCTCTGTCTTCTATTTGTTAGCCAGTCTGCCATCCATGCTAATATACTACACCCAATACCATGGGCTCTTATCTTATTAAGTGGCCTTATGTGGGGTACCTTATCCAACACCTTTTGGAAATCCAAATATATTACATCTACTGGCTCCCCTTTATCTATCCTGCTTGTTACCTCCTCAAATAATCCTAATAAATTTGTCAGGCATGATTTCCCTTCCTGAAGCCATGCTGACTCTGCTTGATTAGATTATGCATTTTTAAATGCTTTGCTATTATATCCTTTATAATAGGCACGAACATTGTCCCAATGACTTGTGTTAAGCTAACTGACCTATAGTTTTAAATAAGGGTGTTCCATTGGCAGTTTTGCAATCCTCTGGGATTTTCCAGAATCTAAGCACTCTTGGAAGATTATTACCAGTGCATCCATTATCTCTGCAGCTATTTCCTTTTGCACTATAGGATGCAAACCATCAGGTCCAGGTGACCTATTGGCCTTCAACCCCATTAGTTTCCCTAGTTCTTTTTCCCCAGTGATAGTTATTGTATTTCCTCCCTCTCTTTTGCCCCATGATTATTTAGTATTTTTGGTATGCTATTAGTGTCCTCTACCATGAAGACTGATGAAGAGTATTTATTCAACTCCTCTGCCATTTCCTGCTTCCCCATTATTACTTCCCCAGCCTCATTCTCTAAGGGACCTATATTGACCTTGGCCTATCTTTTCCTTTTAATATATTTAAAGAAGCTCTTACTGTCCGTTTTTATATTACTTGCTAGTTTACCCTCAAAGTTTATTTTCTCCCTTTTTATTATATTTTTTGGTAATTGTCTGTTGGTTTTTAAAACTTTCCCGATCCTCTGGCTTACCACTAATTTTTGCCACATTGTTTGTTTTTTCTTTGAGACTATCCTTAACTTCCTTAGTTACCAATGGTTGGTTAATCTCCTTCCTACAATCCTTCTTCATCACTAGGATATATCTTTGTTGTGAGTCATGAACTATTTTCTTAAACATCTGCCATTGTTGACCAACCATCTTTTCTGCTAAACTCCTTTCCCAGTCCACCCCAGCTCTTATAGCCACAGTATTTATATGGCTAGTCCAGTTCAGTTTCTGGTCAATGGTAACCCCAGGATGTTGATAGTGTGGGATTCAGTGATGGTAATGCCATTGAATGTCAAGGGGCGATGGTTAGATTCTCTCTTGTTGGACATGGTAATTGCCTGGCACTCGTATGACACAAATGTTACTTGCCACTTATCAGCCCAAGCTAGGATATTGTCCAGGCCTTGCTGCATTTGGACAGGGACTGCTTCAGTATCTGAAGAGCTGTGGAAGGTGCTGAATATTGTGCAATCAGCGAACATCCCCACTTCTGACCTTATGATGGAAGGAAGGCCATTGGTGAAGCAGCTGAAGATGGTTGGGCCTAGGACATTACCCTGAGGTACTCCTGCAGTGATGTCCTGGAACTGAGATATTTGACTTACAACAACCACAACTATCTTTCTTTGTGCTCGGTATGACACCAAAAGCAGAGGGCCTCCCCCATGATTCCCATTGACTCCAGTTTTGCTAGGGCTCCTTGATGCCACACTTGATCAATTGCTGCCTTGATGTCAAGAGCAGTCATTCTCGCCTCACCTCGGGAGTTCAGCTCTTTTGTCCATGTTTGAACCAAGGCTCTACTGAGGCCAGGAGCTGAATGGCCCTGGCGGAACCCAAACTGAGTATCAGTGAGGAGGTTATTGCTAATTAAGTGCTGCTTAATAGCCCTGCTGATGACCCTTTTCATCACTTTACTGATGATCGTGAGTAGGTTGATGGCAGGGGTGGGTGGGGTGGTGGGGTTGGAATTGGCTGCATTGGATTTGTCCTACTTTTTCTGTAGAAGACATATGTGGGCAATTTTCTACATTACCAGGTAGATGCCAGTGTTGTAGCTGCACTGGAACAGCTTGACTAGTGGCGCAGCAAGTTCTGAAGCACAAGTCTTCAGTAGTATTGCCGAATGTTGTCAGGGCCCATAGCCTTTGCAGTATCCAGTGCCTTCAGCCGTTTCTTGATATTAAGTGGAGTGAATTGATTTGGCTGAAGACTGGCATCTGAGATGCTGGGAACCTCCGGGGGAGGCCGAGGTGGATAATCCACCCAGCACTTCTGGCTGAAGATTGTAGCGAATGCTTCGGCCTTATCTTTTGCACTGATGTGCTGGAGTCCTCCATCATTGAGGATGGGGATATTTGTGGAGCCTCCTGCTCCAGTGAGTTGGTTAATTGTCCACTGCCATTCATGACTGGATATGCCAGAACTGCAGAACGTAGGTCTGAACCATTGGTTGTGGGATCGCTTAGCTCTGTCTATCAATTGTTACTTATACTGCTTGGCGAGCAAGCAGTCCTGTGTTGTAGCTTCACCAAGTTGACACCTCATTTATAACTATGCTTGGTGCTGCTCCTGGCATTCCCTCCAGTACTCTTCACTGAACCACGGTTGATCCCCTGGCATGGCGGTAATGGTAGAGTTTGGGATATGCTGGGTCATGAGTTTACAGGTTGTGGTTGAGTACAGTTCTGCTGCTGCTGATGACCCGCAGTGCCTCATGGTTGTCCTGTCTTGAGTTGTGGTGGTGCCACACAACACGATGAAGGGTATCCATAGTGTGAAGACAGGACTTTGTCTCCTCAAAGACTGTGCGGTAGTTAGTCCTACTGATAGTGTCTTGGCCCGATTCATCTGCAGCAGGCAAATTGGTGAAAATGTGATCAAGTATGTTTTTTCCTCTTCTTGGTTCCCTCACCATCTGTGCAGGCCCAGTATGACAGCAATGCCCTTTCACAGTCGACCAGCTTGGTCAGTATTGATGCTTCGGAGAGACATTCTTGGTGATGGACATTGAAGTCCCCCATCCAGAGTACATTCTGCATCCTTGCCACCCTCAGTGCTTCCTCCAAGTGGTGTTCAACATGGAGGAGCACTGATTCATCAGCTGAGAGGGCGGAGGGGTGGGCGGTATGAGGTAATTAGCAGGAGGTTTCCTTGCCCATGTTTGACCTGATGCCATGAGACTTCATGGGGTCCAGAGTCAATATTGAGGACGACTGTGCCACCACCTCTTTTGGGTCTGTCCTGCCAGTGGGACAGGACATACCCAGGGATGCTATGCCGGGGACATTGTCTGTAAGGTATGTTTCCATGATAATGGATGGCTATGTCAGGCTGTTGCTTGACTAGTCCGTGAGACAGCTCTCCCAATTTTGGCAATAGCCCCCAGACGTTAGTAAAGAGGACTTTCCATGTTCGACAGGGCTGAGATTGCTGTTGTTGTTTCCAGTGCCTCGGTCAATGCTGGGTGGTCCATCCGGTTCCATTCCTTTTCGACTTTTTGGTGGTTTGATACAACTGAGTGTCTTGCTTGGCCACTTGAGTGGGCCTTTTAAGAATCAACCACATTGTTGTGGGTCTGGAATCACATGTAGGCCAGACTAGGTAAGGACAGCAGATTTCCTTCTCTAAAAGGCATTTATGAACCAGATGGGTTTTTAGAATAATCATCAATGGTTTCATGGACATGATTAGACTTTTAATTCCAGATTTTTATTGAACTCAAATTTCACCATCTGCCATAGTGGCATTACCAGAGCATTACCTTGGGCCTCTGGATTACCAGTCCAGTGACAATACCACTATCTCCCTATATTTTGCCAATTATCTTAAATCTGTATCCTCTGGTCACTGCTAGAAACAGTTTCTCCTTATTTATCAGTTCTCTATCAAAACCATGCATGATTTTGAACATCTCTATTAAACCTCCTCTTAATCTTCACTGGTCTGAAGAGAATATCCCCGGCTTCACCAGTCTCTCCACATTACTAAAGCCCTTCAACCCTGGCACTGTTCTGCAAATCTCTGCTGGGCCCTCTCCTAGGCCTTGGCACTCTTTGTACAGTATGGTGTCCATAATTGAACACAATACTTCAGCTGAGGCCTAAACAGCACTTTATTGCAGGTGAGCATAACTTTCTTGATTTTGTACCTGACAGCTCTATTAGTAAAGCCACCTGCAAAAGTTTATGTACATACACCCCCAACTCCCTCTGTTCACTCGCCCCCTTTGAAATCGCACAGCTTAGTACTACACAGGGTACTATCTCCCCTCATTCCTCCTAGAAAAATGGATCACTTAACACTTCTCTGCATGAAATTTCATCAGCCGTGTACCTGTCCACTTAACCAGCCTACGCCCTCCTGAATTCTGGTGCTATCTTCTAATTGTTTACCACGTTCCCAAGATTCGTGACATCTGAAAATTTTGAAATTATGACCTGTACACCCAAGTCCAGGTCCTTAATATATGAAAGAGCTGTGGTCCTAATACTGACTCCTAGAGAACGTGAGTCTCATCTAAAGTAAAAATAACCATTCACCCCCCACTCTCTGCTTTCTTCCCATTAGCCAATTTTGTATCCTTGTTGCCGCTGTTTTTTTAATCCCATGGGCTTTTAATTCCTATGGCAAAGAATTGATCTCCATTTCAGATCTCCGATTCTGAATTATGATGGAACTTTCTTACTGATGACATTGCTCTCCTTTTTTTTGAAGGTTAAAATACAGCTTATTAAAGATCAATTTGAATCATTTTTTTTAAATGACCATTCTTAGCAGATTTCTCTCCCCCTCTTCCCCTCTCTCTCTCTCTCTCTCTTTGGGAATAAATAGGACTGAATTAATGGCATTAAGATAAACATTTGTGAATGGGACTTTAACCACCCAATTATTTTACTTAGTCCTGCTGCTGCCTCTCATGTCGCTATTTTTGTTCTGATTATTTCGGATCCCAGCAGAACAGAAAATTATACTAGTAAATAATGCTTTTGCAAAAAATATAGGGCAGAATTTTCCCAGATTTGCACTAAGTGCAGTAGCAGATGGGTAAAATACCCGCTGACCGTGATGGTGGCTTTTCACACTGTATTGTCCCAAACCTGCCTCATTATTTATGCACTCCTGGGGAACACGCCACTTCCATGGCAGGCAGGCTCTCCTTTGCCCACCCACCATCATCCTGCCGCTGCATCACTCCATGTTTAAAGACCAGCCGCGTGAAACCCTATCTCTGCTTCCAGACCACCACGACTGCATGGAAGATATGGCCCTGAAACTGATGAAGACTGCGGCCCCCACATTCAGTGACATGTCTCTCGTGCGACTTTTGGATGCAGTGGAGGCCAGTCGTGATGCCCTCTACCCTGGCTCTGGCCACAGAATGGGCAGCAACAGCACTAACCCAACCTGACAGGCAGTGGCAGAGGTGGTCAGTGCCAATGCCCTGCAAAAGCAGACAGCCACCCAGCACTGCAAGAGGATGAATGGCCTCCTCCATTCCTCCAGGGTAAGTCACTCTTCTCATCACTCAACTCACACACTCACAAACCCAGCACACATCCACAAGGCCCTCACTCACTGCCGGTTCAAGGGGCATCACCATTCACTCTCTCACACTCACCGTCATTGTCCCCATTCCATCCATGGGACCACTCACCAGGCCAGGCATACTTACCATCTGGCCTGACAGGCGTCCTGCTTACACTTTCTCATCTATATTCATGCAGGACAAGCTGGCACACAACAAGAGGGGGAGGTCACAGACCAGTGGTGGAATTCCCGAAATCAAGGTCCTCATGGACATTGAAAACAGAGCTACCCAGCTGGTCGGCCATGATTTGGACAGGTCCTGTGCTGACGGTGAGGTCGGTGGTGCTCTACCAAGTGAAGATCCAGCAGCACAACATACATCAGACAGCCATGACATGAGTGATGTGTCCTGTTTCACTGGCCACTGCCATGCACTAATTATCTCCCCTTGCTTCCGCAGGCAAACAGCCGACAGAGTCTATGACACAGGACCTCCAATCAAACCCCAGAAAACCCTTTGAAGAGGAATCTGGAGGCACCCTCCCTGAAGTTCCATCACAAACTCTGCAGCCTCTGTGGACCCTGGAAGACGTCAGAGATCTGTGAGCAACTGAGGATGTAGGTGTAGTGCACACTACCTGCAGGATGCGTTTCTGGCAGTCGCACACCAGCTGCATTCAGCGAACGGAAGCCCTTGCAGTTGATGTAGTTCACCGAGTGTTGTGATGGAGATCTGAGTGCCACATGAGTGCAGTCAATTGGACCCTGCACCTGTGCAGTCTGTGTTAGAGGGGGTGGTGGGAGCTCAGGAGAACATGGTGGCGCTTTGATTCTTCTGTGTTTCTTGAGTGGGCAGATAAGCTAAGAGACTGACCCCAATCATATCAATGTGGCTGTGCCTGAACTGTCTCGGATGCAGAGGTATGGACACTTTCTGCAGGTTTCCCAAATGCATGGTCACTTCCCTCGTCCACCCTACCCCCCAATCCTGAATGCTTATGCGCTATATTCAACGGCAGGGGTGCCCCTGCCCACCCCCCACTCTGCACCCGCCCCACCACCAACCCCCCCAACCCCCACCAACTCCCCGGCCACCAGTCACCTCAGAGGCAGGACCACCACTCCCCACCCCACCACCAGTTGCCTCAACGGCAACCGTGCACTTACTCCTTCACTCCTCCTCACTCTCAAAAGTCACCTCAGATGCAGGGTTGCAACTGCCCCCAATCCTCCCCCCACCACCTGTCGTGCAGGGTGGCACTCAACCCCGACCTCCCCCTACACCCCACCGCCCCTGAAGCCTGCAAAGCAACAGGCGTCCCTGGCGAGCTCTGCAGAACATTGCTGTGCACTCACCGCCAGTTCACCCAAAGTGAAGGTCGCCAAGTACACATCGCCCCTGTGCTATTGTGAAGCACATTTGCCTGCGTTCCCGCTGATATGGACGGACGATCCAACGGGGGTGCAAGAGCCTGGCAGGATGGCTTAATAATGACATGCTGATGTATTATAATGAGGTTCCTGATGACCGATGATGGGGAACACAGCCCAGCGTTGGCGGGCTGAGCAGACAATCGCCTTCCCGCCATCATGAATCCGATCATGCCATATTGTCCACTCACACCACTTATCACACCTGCCACCAGCAGGCACGGAAAATTCCACCCACACTTCCGGTGTATTTTTCTTAATATGTCAAGGGGCGCAGTGACACAGTTTTAATGTACCCTAGACTATTAATCCTGAGGTCTGGAGTTCAAATCTCACTGTGGAAACTGGAGAGTTCCCTTATTTGGTCTGGCCTATATGTGACTCCAGACCCACAGTGGTTGACTCTTGACTGTCCTCTGGAATAGCCTAGTAAGACGGTCAGTTGTCAAGAAGGTGGGTCAAGGGAAAGTAAATGTTGGCCTTCCCAATGATGCCCATTTTCCCTTAGTAAGTAAAAAGGAAGCAATACTTTCACTTTCTGGTGAATTGTGCAGAATAGTTGATATTTTATTTCTGTCCACATCCATTAGTGTTTCCCAGTCATGGCTAAACTCCTAAAGAGGTGCAGCAGGATAAGCTTGTGTAAAACAAACAATCTCTGAAACTGTTCTGACTACTAAACATCTTCAGTGACAGTGAGACACAAAGAAATCAATTATAAGACTGATTATTACCATGCGGTCTTAATTCCAACCAAAAAGAGGTTAGGCTGGTCTTGGATATTGATTCAGAGCCATTTTTCTCTTGCACTATGAATGAGGAGTTTAAATTTGATTCCTGTGCATGTCCTGATGCATGCAACTAATATAATTTTGTGAAGAAATTAACCAATAAGCTAAACGGTAAGCATAGTGTATCTGTCATTCATTGTGCTTGTCACATTTAGCAGCAATGAAGAACTATCTAAGACCACTGAATTTTACTTATTTCAATCATCTCATGGGTTATAAGTACATGCCAAGTAATTGTAATGAATGAGCTGTCAAGTTAAGTAAGAAAAATATATAGATTCCTTATTTTGTGGTAATTATTAATGATTAGACTAAAAAGACAAGGTATAGCTAACATGTGGCTACTTTATTTTAATCCAATGGATTGATCTAAAGAGTGGTTCAATGCACATTCCCCACCAGTAGAGTTCCTGATCTTGGCTGCATTGGCAATGAAGGACACAAAGCAGAAACCTCTGATTTCGGGAAATCCAGGAGTTATCACGGAATCATAGAAATTTATCAGAAGGAGGCCATTTGGTCCATTGTGTCTGCTAGTTAGTAACTTACCCATCCCTGTTCGGTGAGGGAACTTGGAGGAAGACTGGTCTTTCACAGCTGACATGAGACAGATCAAAAGGCCCATATGAAAGTAAGCGCAAACAATGATTAAGATTTTGATGTATTAAAATTGCACCCACATGGAATAGTTCAAGGGACAATTTTCCCTGCAGTTATTTAATAGTTGTTCAGAGATGTGTCTATCTACTTTGGCATCTAGGCATGGGACTTAGTTAGTAGACAGACTATAGGCATACTTTGATACCTACTTAACACTTGTTTATTAGTACTACTTCTAAACAGGTTACAGAGTAGGTACTTTGATCCTAGGCTTGATTTCAATCCCTCTCCCTCGAGAGTCTAACACATGACTGATGTCAGAGATACGTCATCAACTATGTCATACATCAGCATATCCCATCTGTTAAACCTTTGTACTACTATAATGACTATTTTTTTTATATTTTTGTAATTAAGAATAATAAAACAGCTTCCATTCTCTCTCAAGATATTCTCTGCATTTAGTTCTCCCAAAAGGATGAAGTTTTTTTCCTCTACGTGCATATTAGCATGCAAGTTTAAGCCATCACTTTCTTGTTAATTTACATTGTGTGAGAGCTGACCTTTTGTGTGAATGTGGATGGACTGAATAAAAATGCAGCAGCATGAATAATTATACAGAATGAATCAG
Source organism: Carcharodon carcharias (assembly GCF_017639515.1). NCBI lineage: Eukaryota > Metazoa > Chordata > Chondrichthyes > Lamniformes > Lamnidae > Carcharodon > Carcharodon carcharias. The sequence goes on from NC_054469.1 coordinate 221,971,135, forward strand.
TCCATGATGAACAATCCAATTGAATAATTATATATTTTGAAAATGAGGGAATCAACAAGCAGTAGATTAAATACCCAGTGAAAATCTTTTCTGAGTGGGAGGTGGAAATGATGATAAAGCTGGAGGCTTTATATTGAAGCCAAATTCCTGATAGCTTCCTTGTCTCTAATAAATGAAAATGACCGACTCTTGGCCAGAGCAGCAGGAACAGATGGTTTAAAACTAAAATGAATAAACAGCAGAGTTCTAATGAGCATAAGAGTGACTGAGCTTTATACCTTGGCTTCCAACGAAAAGACAATTTGTAAATCCTAGCTGGCTTTTCAATAATATTGTACATGTAGTTTCAACTGGAAGCTAAGTCAGAATAATAAAAGGTTCAATTCCCTTCGATTTGCTCCCACTTTGCTGACCTTTCACATGTAGAGGAATTTTCAGTCCACAAGAACAAGCCATGTACGGATGGGTGAATGAAGATTAAAAATAAACTCTGGACAGGAATGAAAACAGGAAATGCTGGAAATACACCATGGACTAGCCAACATTTAAAAGGAAAAGGGCAGGTAATGTGTTGAGATAAAAGTCTCTGTCACAGCTCCTGTCAAAGGGTTTTCTCTGAAATGTTTCAATGTCAAACACTGACTAACTTCTGTTTTCATTACAAATGAAGCAATGCTGGCATTCAGCTATCGGAGCAATATTTACTGCAGATATAGAGATGGTTTTCCTATGAAGTTAAACTAGTGATGCAGACTGTAAATTGTCCTAATAATCCCATTGACCAAGACTTGCTCAGGGTAATATTTGACCATCTCAACCATGTGTTACTTATATTCTGTAAAATGTTGTGAGTCAATCATAATCTTTCAAATAATTTTGGTGTTGCTGAGAATGAAGATTATCCTTGAGTAAAGTATACATTTTTAAGATATGTTTTGAGATTGCCTCGCACATTCTGCAATCAAAATCAGGCATGCACTCCCAAACCATGGACACATTCACTGGTATGTTTTAAAAATGATTTGTCAGGATGTTGGCAGCTATGGTGCAGACAGCATTTGCTGACAATTAGTTGCCCTCCATAAGGTGGTGGTGGTGGGTCATCTTCTTGAAGCACTGCAATGGGTGTGGTGAAGAAGCTCCCACTGTGTTGATATGATAGAGAGTTCCAGGATTTTGACTCAGCAATGATGAAAGAATAGCAGATTATATTTCTAAGTTGGATTTGCCGTGTTCCTGGGGGGGTGGATCTTAGAAGCGATAGTGTTCCCATGTATCTGCTGTCGTCATCCTTATAGACTTGGAATATTGCAGGCTTAGGATATTGCAGGCTTGGGAGGTACCACCAAAACTGGCTTGGTGATTTGTAGAAGTATATCCTGTCCATAGTGCATGCCGCAGCCATGGTACAACAGTGACGGGTGGTGGGTGGATGTTTTGCCTTAAATGCTGTTAAGAGTTTGTTTTACAGTTGAGGCATAATGCCATAGATGTGTGTGCACTAAATGTGTAGCTAATTATCAAAAGAACAAGATCCTATGTTTCTTTCAAATCAGTGTCCGCTGTGACTCTGAGGGAGTACTACTGCCTCTGAGTTAAAGAGTTCTGGGTTCAAGTCCCATTCGAGAGCTTTAAGCACAAAAAAATTAAAGCTCTTATTGGAGTGCTGCACTGTCCAAGGTGCTGTCTTTTGGATGAGATATTTACTTGAGGCCCCATTTCACCCCTCAAGTAGGCATAGAAGATCCCATGGCACTATTTTGAAGAAGAGCAGAGAGAGTTCACTTTGGAGTCCTGGCCAATATTTATCCCTCAGTCAACATCACTAAAATAGTTTACCTGGCAGTTATCATTTTGCTATTAACGGCTTGCTGTGCACAAATTGATTGCTGTGTTTCTTGTCTGACAATAATGCCTGAACTTCAAAAAAGTACTTTATTGACTGTAACATGCTTGTAAACATTATGAAAAACACAATAGAAATGGAATTAATTTTTTTACCAGCAAAAGGCTATTCAATCCCTAGTGATATCCCAGTGCAAAAGCTGCAACTGTCACAATGTGTATCATTTTCCATGAGATTCTTGACTGAAAGTCTTTTCCCAACACTCAATAATTATCATCAGCAATTTCTTTGTTTTGTGTTGTGGAGGATGGGTTTAGGGGGTGTGGGAGTGATTGGGGATGCTGTTTCTCCAGCTTTGAAGGAAACCCTGGAGAAATAGGGTGAACAGGTGTTTTCTGTAGATAATCCATTGAAGTTACAACAAGGGATCAGGAAGACAGTGTACAAGCTTGACCAATATAGGTGTAAGGAATCATACATACACACATACAAAGAACATATGAATTAGGAGCAGGAGTAGGCCATACGACCCCTCAATCCTCCTCAGCCATTTGCTAAGATCATTGCTGATCTGATTATGGCCTCTACTTTCCTGTTTACCCTCTATACACCTTGATTACCTTATCAATCAAGAATCTATCTAACTCAGCCTTAGACATATTCAATGACCCTGCCTCCACTGCTCTCTGGGGAAGAGAATTCCGCAGACTAATAACCCTCTGAGATTTCTCCTCAACTTGAATGGGAGACCCCTTATTTTTAAATGATGTCCCTTGGTTTCAGTCTCTCCCATAAGGAGAAACATCCTCTCAGCATCTATCCTATCAAGTCCCCTCAGGATCTTTTGTTTCAATAAGATCACTTCTCATTCTTCTGAACGCCAATGGATACAGTCACAACCTGTCCACCTTTTCATCATAAGATAACCCCCTCATTCAAAGATTGAGTGGAGCTCCTCTGAACTGTTCTAATGCAATTATATCCTTTTTTCAAACATGGAGGCCAAAGCTTTTCACAGAACTTCAGATGTGGTCTCACCAAGGCCCTGTACAAGAAAAGCAAATCTTCCCTACTTTTATATTCCATTTTCTATTCTTCCTGCCAACGTGGACAAGTTCATATTTTTTGACATTCTGCTCCATCTGCCAATATTTTACCCACTCAGTTAACCCTTTGTAAACTCATTATGTCCTCCTCACAATTTAATTTCCTACCTATCTTTGTGTCTTCAGAAAATTTAAATACCTACATTCGGTTCTATTATCCAAACCATTTATATATATTAAAAATACTTGATGCCCCAGCACACGGATCCTTTTGATACTCTACTGGTTACAACTTTCCAACCTGAAAATAACCCATTTATCCCAACTGTCTGGTTCCTGTTAGCCAACAAATGCTCTTTCTATGCTAATATGTTACCCCACATGCCATATGGTCTTACTTTGTGTAGCAAGCTTTGATGTGACATCTTGTCAAATGCCTTTGGAAATCCAAGTACACCACATCTACAGGTTCCCCTTTATCCATTTTACTTGTTACTTCCTCAAAGAACTCTGATATATTCGTCAAACATGATTTCCCTTTCACAAAATCATGTTGACTCTGCCTAATTGCATTAAGATTTTCTAAGTGACCTTCCAAAACCTCCTTAATAATAGATTAAATCATTTTCCCTGTAACTGGTGTTAAGCTAACGGGCCTGTAATTACCTGATTTCTGTATCCTTCCTTTCTTGAATATAGGAATTGCATTTGCTATTTTCCAATCAATTGGGACCTTTCCAGGATCATGAGAGTTTTGGAAAATTAAAACCAAAGCAGCTACTCTTTCTGCAGCCACTTCTTTTAGGACCCTATGATGAAATCTATCAGATCTGGGCGACTTGTCAGCCTTTAGTTCAAATTGTTTTTTTTTAGTACCCTTTCTTGGTGATTGTAATTGTTTTAAGTTCCTCCACAACTACCCCCCCCCCCTCCCCCACCCCAGCTGGCTTTCATCTCAATTTATAATTAATCCTGGGATGTTATTTATGTCTTCTACAGTGAAGGCAGATGCAAAATACCTGGTCATCACTTCCAACATTTGTTTATTTCTCATTATTAATCGCCCAGTCTCACCCTCTGGAGCATCCACTGTAACTTTAGTTACTCTTTTCCTTTTCAAATACTTGTGGAAACTCTTGCTATCTATTATTGTATTTCAAGCTTCATCTCTCTCAAACCCTAATATCTTCCTCCTTACTAATTATTTCATCATTCTTTGCTGTTTTTTAAATACTGTCCAATCTCCTGACCCAAAACTAATCTTTGCAGAATTGTTCACTTTTTCTTTCAATTTGATTCTATGTTTAGTTCCCTTCAGTTAGCCATGGATGGTGCATTTGCCTCCTAGAATCTTTTTCTTACTGGAATGTGGCTTTGCTGAACATGAAATATCTCCTTAAATGTCTGCCACTGCATTCCTGCTGACCTCCCCCTACCCTATTTTCCCAGTTCACCTTAGAGAGATCCATCTTCGTAGCCTTGCAATTTCCTTTATTTACATTTACAACACTAGTCTTAGAGCCACGCTTCTCTTCCTCAAACTGAATGTGAAATTTAATCATGTTATTATCACTGCTACCTAGATGCTTCTTTACAATGAGGTCATTAATTAAACCTGCGTCATTGCATGCTACCAGGCCTAGAATAGCCTGCTGTCTGGTTGGCTCTAAGAAACTGTCCCAAAAACACTATTAACTCATCTTCCAGGCTACATTTGCCGATCCGATTCATCTAATCTATAAGTAGATTAAAATCACCCATTATTATTGCAGATCCTTTCTTACAAGCCCCCATCATTTCTGTCTGTATACCCCATCCAACAGCCACCATAATTGTTGGGGGCCTAGAAACTACTTCTAGAAGTGATTTCTTCCCCTTGCTATTTCTGATCTCTAACCAAACTGATTCTACGTCTTTATCTTTAGAACTAAGGTCATCTCTCATATTGTACAAATGTCATCCTCAATTAACAGAACACCCAGTCACCCTTTCCTAGCTTCCTGTCCTTCTAAACCATCAAGTACCCTTGAATATTCAGGTCCCAGTATTAGTCACCTTGCAGCCATGACTCTGTAATGGCTATCAGGTCATACGCATGTACTTATATTTGAGCTGACCGTTCATCTGTTGTGTTACAGATACTACAGGCATTCAGATAAAAAGTCTTTCGTTCTGCTTTTTTACTAGTTTCGCAAACTCTGGCCTTATCTGCTGGAGCACTCTTTAGTTTGTACCCTCTGTCCCTTCCTGGCATGCTCTGATTGCCATTCCTCTTATTGCTCTCTTGCCTTGTCCTTTTCCTTTACTTTACCATATCTTCCCTCATTTGATCCCTCACTCTCACTATTCAGTTTAAAGCCAAGTTTACCACTCTAATTATACAACACACCAGCATTTGGTCCCAGAACAGTTTAGGTGAAGAACATCCCAATGGTACAGCTCCCATTTCCCCAGTACTGGTGCCAGTGCCCCATGAATGGAAACCCATTCTTCCCACACCAATCTTTGAGAAACACATTCAACTCCCTAATCTTATTTACCCCGAGACAATTTGGTCGTGCCTCAGGCAATAACCTTGAGATTATTACATTTGAGGTTTGGCTTTTTAATTTAGCTCCTAGTTGCTCATACTCCCTATGAAGAACCTTTTTGCTAGTCCTATCGATGTCATTGGTACCTACATGGCCCATGAGCATGGTATCCTCTCACTCCCACTGCAAGTTGCTCCTCAACCCTGAGCAGACCTCCTGAGCCCTGGCAGTGGGTAGGCAGCACAGCCCATCTGGACTCTCACTCTTGGCTACAGAGAACTGTGCCTATCCCACTGACTATACTGTCCCTTACTACCACTACATTCCTGTTTACTCCACTCTCTTGAATGGCTTCCTGCACCACAGTGCCATGGTCAGGACGTTCATCTACCCTGTAGATGCTACCATCATCCAAACAAGGTGAAAAAACCTCAAACCTGTTGGACAATTGCAAGGGCTGAGGCTCCTCCACTTCTACCTTCTTGATCCCCTTACCTGCCTCAATAACCATTGCACCCTGACCAAATCAAAAGACCCTATCCTAAGGAGTGTTGACTGCCTTCTGGAACAAAGTGTTCCCCCTCCCTGATGCATTGAAGTGTCTGCAGCTCAGCCTCCAGCTCAATGACTCTGAGCTGAAGCTTCTCGAGCTGGAGACACTCACTGCATTTGTGTTTGCCCTGGAAAACACTGACATCCACAGGTTCCCACATACTGCAGCCTCAACACATTACCTGCCTTATCATCTTTATTGCATTTTAATAATTAATTAATTATTTGCTTAATTAAAAATAATTAATGCATCTAGTCTTGTTTCTGCTTATATTTTTATTATTTAAATAAATGTTCTAATTAATCCTATTGAAATTCCCTAGGATAAATAGGAAAGACTCACCATCCAACTGCCTAACTGCTTCCCTTGTCACACCTTGTTATTGTCTGAATCCACAGACTAGAGAAGCTCCTCTCACCCCGAAGTCTTGCCACTTTTTATGACCCCTCACTCCCCAAAGTCTCCCTGCTTTCTGTGATTCTTCATTAAAATACACCGAAGTAAATTTTCTGACATTGACTGAGGAGCTGAGTGTACATCATACAAATACTTGAATGGAACTAGCCACCTCTAACTCACCATTTGTTGTATGTTGTGATTTTACATTCAGCCTTTAAGCTGGCCTAAGTACTTTTATTCCATGTCCAAAAGCTTAATTTAAATATTGCAATACTTTCAGGTGGATTTGAATGTGGCACAGTACAGCTGCCCCATCTGTTTAAGTGGAGTTGCAAACGGCTTTGCCTCTGGAGAGCATTTAATGTAAACTCCATACAAAGCTCTTAAAGGGGGTTGAGGAAGGGTAGGGACATTGAAATGTGGCCTGGCTCACCAGTTGATAGCTAGAAAATATAAAATTAAAAGCTATCGTAATGATTTTTTTTTGGTTTATCAATTATTTTTATGCTGTGATTTGTTCTATGATTGTTTTTCACAGAATCTTAATGGCAAAGAAGGAGGCCATTCAGCCCATCATGTCTGCACCTGCTCTCCAAATGAGCATTCTGACCTAATGCCATTGCCCTGCTTTTTCCCCGTACCTTTGTACATTGTTTCTATTCAAGTAATCATCTAATGCCCTCTTGAATGCCTCAATTGAACTTGCCTCCACCACACTTCCAGGCAGCGCATTCCAGACCCGAACCACTCGCTGTGTGAAAAAGATTTTTCTCACATCACATTTGCTTCTTTTGCAAATCCCTTTAAACCTGTCCCCTCTCGGTCATGATCTTTTTTTTGAGCGAGATGAGTTTCTCCCTAACTATTCTTTCCAGCCCCTTCATGATTTTGAACATCTCTATCAAATCTCAACTTAGCCTTCTTTTCTCCAAGGAGAACAGTCCCAACCCCTCACAGCTGAAGTTTCTCATCCCTGGAACCATTCTTGTAAACCTATTCTGCACTCTTTCCAATGTGTTCACATCCTTCCTATAGTGTGGCGCCCAGAACTGTACACAATATTACAGCGGAGGTCTAACGAGTGTTTTATATCAATTATGCATAACCCCGTTGCTCTTGTACTCTATGCCCTTATTAATAAAGCCCGGGATACTATATGGTTTATTAACTGCTCTCTACCTATCCTGCCACTTCTAATGATCTATGTACAGATACACCCAAGCCTTTCTGCTCCTGCACCCCCTTCAAAATTTCTGCCCCTTATTTTATATTGTCTGTCCATGTTCTTCCAACCAAAATGCATCACTTCACGTTTCTCTGCATTGAACCAGGTCCAACAGTGTGGGCAGAATTTTCTGGCTGCGGGTGGCGGAGACCACACATCGGCGCTTAAAATGTCGCACGAGCGTTCCAACGCCAGCGCGCGGCATCGCGATATTTAGGTCGGCGGGCACACAATGCAGCGCAACATACGCCATTAATTAAAGGCCTCAGTAAGGCCCTTAACTTGCCAATCGATGAGGATTTTGAAGGGCCCGTGTGATCTTCGGCTCGGCGCACAGACCCAACGGGCAGACGGGTAGGTGACTTTTTATCAAAACTCATCCACGGGCGGGATATGTGGACTCAGAGGGGTTGTTCATGTTTTTCATGAAGTATTTAATGCAGAAAGTGTTTCAAGCTTGCCTGGTGTGATTGTTATCAGTTCACATTGATTTCCAATAGCTTTCTGTGTACTTTGAAGCTTCAGCTCACCAGTCTGCAGACAGTAATCTTTATTGGGCCGACAGCTTTCCGGAGGCCTCCAGTTAGCCTGCCATCTCCACTGGAGGCAGCTCCTCTGAGGAGGAAGGGAGGGATAGAATAAGGAGGAGGCCAGGAGTAGACAATCAGCCTCTAGGGGAGCCACCTTTGGGAGGCCAGGCACAGGCACAAGAGACACAGGGCCAAGAGATTGTCCAAGGTGGAAGAGGCCACAGAAGATGCCACTATCCTGTTGCCAGGATATACAGGCGGCAAAGCAGCTACCTCAATATGACTGAGGTGCAGTGCTGAAGGAGGCTCCATCTCTAAAGGGAGACAGTCAACTATATCTGTCAGATGATTGGCCCTGAGATCTCCCCTAATTGTGTGGGTAGACACCCCATGCCAGCGGCTCTGAAGCTCACAGTTGCCCTCCACTTCTAAGCATCTGGCTCCTTCCAGGTCTCGGTGGGTGATCTTTGCAATGTCTCCCAATCAGCTGTCCACAATTGTGTCAAGCAGGTTACAGACGCTCTGTTCAGACGGGCATTGACCTTCATCCACTTCCGTTGGGACCAGGTAAGTCAGACACAGCGAGTCAGAGGCTTTGCAGCCATTGCTGGCTTCCCCCATGTCCAGGGTGCTATAGACTGTACACATGTGGCCATCAAGGCACCAGCAGGTGAGCCCGGTGCCTTCATCAACAAGAAGGGCTTCCACTCCATGAACGTGCAGATAGTGTGTGACCACAGGATGCTGATTCTACAAGTCTGTGCAAGGTACCCAGGCAGCTCCCACGATGCCTACATCCTCAGACACTCCCAGGTGCCAGGGCTCTTCAGTGCTCCAGCCCGGCTGGATGGGTGGCTGCTGGGTGACAAGGGCTATCCCCTCAGAAGGTGGCTCATGACGCCTCTCTGCTATCCAAGAACAGAAGCTGAGCAGCGCTACAATAGGAGCCACGACTCCACAAGGGCTGTGGTGGAGAGAGCCATCGGTCTTCTCAAGATGCTCTTCCAATGCCTGGACCGCTCAGGGGGTGCACTCCAGTACCCCCCAGATCGTGCCTCTGTGATAGTGGTAACATGCTGCGCTCTGCACAGTCTTGCGCTGGAAAGGGGGGATGCAGTTGACGATGAAGACCTTGACACACTGGATGAGGCTGCACATGATGAATCCAGCAGTGGCTCAGAGGATGTGGAATCACAGGGTGATGATGAGGGGCAGCATGCTGACCCGCTACTACACCAAGGAGTCAGGGACACCCGGGATACTTTAATCCAATGAACCTTCAGCTAGCTCCACACACATGGATTAGCAGGACCAGCATTGCCTGGCACTTCCACATGTGGTACTTAGGTGCTACATCTTCCACCTCATCAGCTGCAACTAAGGGTTTAGTACAGAAACATCAATGTCCACTCAAACACTCATGAGATGTCTGTGAAACATACAAATGCAGCGGAAAGGAGACACCCTCAGCCACGGTCAGAAAAGTGGCCTTTATTATGTCCAACTTCAAAGAGAAAGGTCTCCCTTACAAACATAAATATTTGTTCCCTAATCTAGGGCCAACACAAAATCACCAGTGACAAACCCGTGGAGTGCCTAACGTGCCTTATGCTTTCGCTTGCGGGTGCTACGTCTTGGTGCTGCCCCATCGCTTGGAGTGGCTTGTGAGACAGCTGCTGACTCTGTTGTCCTGTTGGCCTCGATGACCTTGGCGGCCGTCCTCTGGCCCGTGGAGCCTGTGATGGCCCCGCCTGGGAGGGAGTGGCCAGTTCCAGAACTGGCACCTCCCCAGTCGTCGCAGCCTCAATGGATGCAACGGTCACTGGCAGAGGGGTGGAGGAGCTGCTGCCCTCATCCGGAGCACCCTGAAAGGAGCTTACAGCGACCACAGGCAGCTGCTGCACCGACGTGAGGTCACATTGGACCTCCCTGCTCACCGAAGGTGGATGGGCACCGAGCGCCAACACTTGGTGCCCAGAACATCTCCCACGTTGGGAATGACCACCTGTGGCCATTAGCGCTGTGAGGGCTGCAGGTCAGAGAGTAACCCAATCAGAGGAGTCTCAATCCGATTGAAGCCCCTCTCCATGAGAGCCATCAATCTCTCAGTGGAGGAAACCTGAAGCTCGGTCCTTAGGTTTATGCCATCAGTGACACTCTGCCTGGACTCCTCCACAGCAGAGACCAATTGAAGCACACCCTCATGCAACCCTGCCAGATGGTCCCCCACACCCGGACGCTTGTCCTGCAGCTGCTGCATGGCTGACATCTCCAGAGGCACATCAGCACTGCCGGACTCAGCATGTGCCTAGTCCCCTGCAGCCCTCCGGCTGCTGGCGCCATCGGCACTCTCTGTCCGTGCCATCTCCTCCAGCGATTGTGAAGTGCCCTCTCCACTGTGCCCCGGGACACTAGCCGATGTTACAATCACCACCGAAGTGGTAGTCGCTGCGCTGGTGCCTGGATGGCTGAAATGATGTGCCGCAAGTTGCAAGTCTTGGCCCTCAGGCGTGGAGGTGGGGGGTTGGTGGGGGGGGGTGGAGGGGGGTTCCGGTCTTGTTGGCCGTGTCAATGTGGTGGTGATGCTGAAATTAACAACAAGGACAGTGCATCAGTTAGTGTTCAGTCAGTAACACCTTTCATCCCTTTCCCCCCCAGCCTCATAAGTTGCTCACCCTTCAAGGCCCTAAGGAGACGAATATTGGTGGGGTGGAAAACAATCAAGAGGAGGCCTACACATTACACATGCATACGGACAGGCTGGTCAGATGACCTAAGGAATGCTACATGGAATGTTATGTGGCATTGGAGTGGGGAGAGTGCAGAGGTTCCTGACCTGGATGCATCCTGGCCTGGAGAGTTGGAGTGATGAGGAAACATCGCAAACACTTGCGACATTTGCTGTGGATCACAGGAGATTGACAGGTCACATTATTGACCTTCATACCATTAGGAGGGGCACAGACCGGGTGGGCAGAAGGCAACATTTCCCCTTGGCGCAGGGATGAGTAATGTGGTGGCATTTATTTAAGTTGAGTGCCATGAGGTTGACAGGTGAGGTACTGAGGACCTTTTGGACAGAGTAATGTGGGACCCACTGGCTGAAAGGGTGCTGGAGGTACTAACCCTCCTAAGATGCAAAATGTCTTTGGATGTGCAGCAGTGATGCCATGGCATGTTATGCCGTGGGGATAGTGGTCACAAATGGGATAAAGTGCTTATCTTTGGAAGGTGCTAGAGATGCGCATCCTCAAGGGGATGAGGGATCTTTGTGTATGACCCACACGTCTGACTGTATCAGTCTGTGAATGAGCAGTGTTGCTGCATTAACGATTGCAGCAATCATCAGTGGTTTGGGTGGTGGGGAGACAGAGTGGATGGGACTGTGGGCCTCAAATACCTGCCCGCCGGACCCTAGCCTCACTGACACCCGCTGCCCTGGCCTCCTGCCTCCTCCCCAGCTCCATGGCCTGTTCCTCGTAGGTGGTGAGGTGCTGGAGCACAGTGTGCCCACCTCCAGTCCTCTGGTGCTCCCTGAAATTGAGTTCAGTTTTTGCCTGCAGAACAGAGAAGAGGATTTATTGGGGCTGATCGCTCATGTACTCTGCATGCTCACGCCACACCCCAACCACAGTGGCCCATCTGAGGCCTCCAGCGGCTCCTGTCCACACTACTGGTGATCAGTCCCCAGAAGATAGTACGGCTGCTCCCAATCCCCTCCCCCAATGGCCACCTTGGACACATTCGACATCCATCACTTTGAATAACAAATGGGTCTTAGTGCCCATGGCAAGGAGGCGCAACTAGGTGCAGCACCAAGGCCAGCAGGTGGCTCTTGGCCACGACACCTTGAGGCTCCCCTTCCACCATCTCATCACCATCAATAAGACATGTGTTGGAGTTCTGAGTATGTGTCTAGCTGCCTCCCCTGCAGGTTGCTCCCAGACTACTCAAATGTGATAAACACCAACATATGCTGTAGGAAGAACCCATCTCCTCCTCAACCACTAAGGCTGATGTAAGCATGGTCACTATCTGTTTGCCCATCCTGCGTGCGCCAAATGCCCAATGTAGTGACGACAGTAAGATGTGGGGATTGGGGGGTGGGGGCTCAAAGACTAAGGCTACCTATTGGGTCAAATGGCCAAGGCTGACATGGTCCTCACCCTTCCAGAGCAAATCATTGAAGCGCTTGCGGCACTGTGTTCCGGTGCGCCGCACATCGTCATGGGCGCTAACAGCCTCCCCCACCTCCTGCCACGCCTCCCTGGTGATGTGTGGAGTCCTCCTCCTCTCATCCTCTGGATACAAAATATCCCGGAGGTTGGACACCTTTTCGAGGAGGACAGCAAGGCCGGCATCTGAGAACCGAGGCGCACAGTGCCCCCCACCCCCGCTGGCCTATCCTGCAGCCTGCCCCCCCCTCCTCCTCCTGTGCTCTGTGAGTGGCCATGGTGCACTGCCTCAAGGAGGCTGCCTGGCCACTATTTATACAGACTGCCGGCTCCCCATTGGAACCGGCGGTCTGAGCACGCCCGCCTCTGCAATGATTTTCCCGTTCTACACGGGAGTCGCTAACTCGCTGGGCGGGCCTTAATCGGCCCGCCTGCACAAAATGGCGGCACGGCCCATTTCGGTGGCAGCAATCGGCTGCCCGCCCACCCGTCAAGGGCAAAATTCTGCCCTGTGCTTTTTCTTGTTGGATTGGACACATCCTGCTGTAGAAAATTCTCCTGATCACAATCTAGGAACTTTTGCTCCTCTCTGCCCTCTATACCACCACTGTCCCAGTCTACATTCGGGTAATTAAAGTCACCCATTATAGCTACTCTATAATACTTGCATCTCTTTGTAATTTCTCTGCAGGTTTGTTCTTCTCCATCCTTCTCACTATTTGGAGGTCTATGGACTACACCAAGCAATGTAATTGCACCCTTTTTTGTTCCTTAGCTATGGCCAGATTGATTCTATCCTTGAATCCTCTGGGACATCCTTTTTCTCCAGCACTGCAATGCTCTCTTTAACCAATACTGCCACTCCTCCTCCTTTCCTATCTTTGCTGAACACCTTGTACCCAGGAATATTTAACACCCAGTTCTGCCCTTCCTTGAGCCAGGTCTCTGTTATCGCCACAACATCATATTTCCACATGGCAATCTGCTCCTGTAACTCCCCAATCTTATTTACTCCGTGCATTCACATACTTGCATAGTAACTCTGATTTAGATTTTGTTACTTTCTCCCTTATCCCAACTTTACCTATTAACTCACTATTGTCTATACTAGTGCTATTTGTCCCTCCCAGTATTTTGTGCACCCTGGTATTCCTCTCTAATATTTTCTCTTGCTTCCCACAGCCCTGCCAAGTTAGTTTAAAGCCCTCCCAACAGCACTAGCAAAATGGCCCGCAAGGAACTCAGTCCCAGCTCTGTGCAGGTGCAACATGTCTGGCTTGTACAGGTGTCATCTCCCCCAGGGCCAGTCCCAGTCTCCCAGGGATCTAAAGCCCTTCCTCCTGCACCATCTTTCCAGCTACACATTCACTGCCTTATCCTCCTATTTCAGTACTTACTGGCACATGGCACTGGCAGTAATCCCGAGATTACTACATTTGAGGTCCTGCTTGCTAATTTTCTACCTAACTCCCTGAACTCTGACTGTAGGACCACAACCCACTTCCTACCTAAGTCATTGGTGCCAATGTGGAACACAACTTTTGGCTGAGCTCCCTCCCCTAGAAGAATGTCCTGTGGCCACTCTGTGACATCCTTGACCCTGGCACCAGGGAGGCAACATGCCATCCTGGAGTCGCGTCTACTGCCACAGGAATATCTGTCTGTTTCCCTAACCAATGTATCCCCTATCACTATCACTCTTTCATTCTTCAACTTCCCCTCCTGTACAGCCGAGCCACTCGTTGTGCCACAAGCTTGGCTCTGACTGCACTCCTCTGACGAACCAGCACCCTCACCAGCTTCCAAAGCAGAAAACTGATTTGTGAGCAGGACCCCAGGGGACTCCTGCGCTACCTGCCTACTTCTCTTCGACTGTCTGGCGGTCACCTATTCCCCCTCTGGCTCCATGGCTTTAATCTGCAGCGTGACCAACTTTCTGAACGTGCTCTCCACGTAGCTCTCAGTCTCAAGGATGCACCACAGTGACTCCAGCTGCCGCTCGAGCTCTGAAACCTGGAGCTCAAGTTTCTGCAGCTGACAGCACTTCCTGCATATGTGGTCATCTAGGACACCGGTAGCGTCCATCAACTTCGCACTACAAGACACATATTCCACTTGACTGAGCTGCCCTGCCATGTCTTAACTCTACTTCCCTTACGTTAACTGTATTCTACTTTGGATTATTTATGTTACTTTATTATATTGGCCTTAAACTTCCCTTATTCTTGGCACTTCTCAATTAAATCCAAATGTAGCAACTTGTTTAAAAATATTATTTTCTAATTTACTCACTAGGTCCTATTTACCAAGATTGCTGCTCTTTGGTCCTTGCTCTGAAAGATAAGGATGTGAATATTGAACCCAAATATTCAAATATCCAAATATCATTTGCAAATTCATTTGATAGCCTATTATAATGAAAGCATTTACAGGGTTTTTTTCCAAGAGGAGAAAAAGCTTTAGCCATTGAGGGGATATCATCTTTTCCAATACAGACTTTCACATGAGCTCAGGAAACAGCAAGGTAGGCTACAGATTCTACCAAGAGTTGACAGAATCATAGAATCACAGAATTACACATTGCAGAAGAGTCCCTTCGGCCCATCGAGTCTGCACCGACACCTGAGAAATACCTGACCTACCTACCTAATCCCATTTACCAGCACTTGGCCCAGACGTGCCAAGTACTCATCCAGGTACTTTTTAAAGGATGTGAGGCAACCCACCTCCACCACCCTCCCAGGCAGCACATTCTAGACCGTCACCACCCACTGGGTAAAAAAGTTTTTCCTCACATCCCCCCTAAACCTCCTGCTCCCAACCTTGATCTTATGTCCCCTTGTGACTGACCCTTCAACTAAGGGGAACAGCTGCTCCCTATCCACCCTGTCCATGTCCCTCATAATCTTGTACACCTCGATCAGGTCGCCCCTCAGTCTTCTCTGCTCCAACGAAAACAACCCAAGTCTATCCAACCTCTCTTCATAACTTAAATGTTGCATCCCAGGCAACATCCTGGTGAATCTCCTCTGCACTCCCTCCAGTACAAGTTAAACTTAATAATGAGGTTGTTTTTTTTTTGAAGTGATCCAAGCAGAATATGTGAATGAAACATGAAAGAAAACATGGCAGAAAATTAGAGCCAGACTGGCTGCACCATCTATTATGTCACCAACTATATCAACAAGCTATGGCACAAACGACTTGGCAATGACAGAGAGGAAGTGACTCTGTAGGCTTCAGACCAGTAGGGAGCCAGTTTAATTTATATTAAAAAAAACCACTGTGGTATCTTCAAGCCAACGATTACATTTTCTGGATTTAAGTAGCTGTACTGGCAAAGATTGAAAGACTTGCAGTTATGAGAAATTGGCTTGGATCTTCCAATCTCTGAATGGTCGTACCCTGGAGGTACCCAAGAAGATGTGCTATGGAATCCCTGAAAAGTCCTGATGAACTGACTCTGCAGGAATTGCCCAGGAAGTTTCCACTTCTGATGGGCAACTCCCCTGCATCCAGAACCCTCTGAAAAAGTCTCCAACTCTTGTGGAAGAGCCGGAGATTTAGGAGGGTTCAGAAGTGGTGATTACCGCTCCTCAGAAGATTCGGCCCAATGCCTTATTCTGGGAGCTAACAGTGCTGGCATGCTGTGCTTCCAAGACTGCAGGAGGAGGGAAGGAACAAGTATTGGAATGCTGACTCCTCGAAACACATCTTCAAACGAAACTTCTACTCAGTTGAGGTAACCATTAGAAAAGAAAATCACCTGGAGTGGAAAAGGGCAGTTGGTTTCCTGTTTTCCATTTATTTCCAGCATTGGAGATGAATGTCACTCCCACTGGTTGTTTTTGAGTTACAAACAAAAACAGAAAATGCTGGAAAAACTCAGCAGGTCTAACAGCTTCTTCAGAGCTGAAGAAGAGTCATACAGACTCGATACATTAACTCTGTTTCTCTCTCCACTGGTGCTGTTAGACCCGCTCAGTTTTTTCCAGCATTTTTTTTGTTTTTGTTTCAGATTTCAAGCATCCGCAGTATTTTGCTTTTCATCTTAGCTCAATAAAATCAGTTTGAGAATGTTTATAATTCCATACCTTTGCCAGTACTTATTTACTCTGTTGAAGTCTGAATCCTCGTAACTGTTACAACATTTTCTCAGTTTCTGCTTTGTCAAGTCCCTTAAGAATTTTATATTTTATTTCTGCCTGTATGAAATGTGTAAGACCTGGATGTTCCTGGCCTGAGGTTCAAGCTGAGGGGGTACAGGTAAGTTTAGCTTCACCTTCAACCTCACTTCACCTTCAACCTCACTTCACCTTCAACCTCACTTCACCTTCAACCTCACTTCACCTTCAACCTCACTTCACTGCCCTCTTGTGTGGACGAACGTCCAGAGTGAACTCTTCTGAGGAAATCAATGTTATGCAACATCTGGGCTGTTCTCCAGTTCAGGTCCATTCCAGTGTATCATGTGCCTGCCACCTTGTCATACAAAAGGAAATAAGCTTGACTCGTACATTGAAAGCTTACATTAATAGTATCAAACATACTCTCATCCCGTGTATGAGTCAGTTATCTTGTTGCTAGATTGTGTTATGATTATGTGTGAAGATGTGAGTACGCTAAGGCCAGTATGTTACAATTTGAATGTGTGTCCATTTGCAGTTTGGGCTAATCAGAAGTAGTTTAGGTTGCATTGTGCAGGCTAAATTCGAAGCATAATGGTGAGAAATCCTGGGCCGGCTGATGGTTCAATAAAACATATAAAATTCTTAAGGGACTTAACAAAGCAGAAACTGAGAAAATGTTGTAACTGTTACGAGGATTCAGACTTCAGTAGAGTAAATAAGTACTGGCAAAGGTATGGAATTATAAACATTCTCAAACTGATTTTATTGAACTAAGATAAAAAGCAAAATACTGCAGATGCTTGAAATCTGAAACAAAAACAAAAAAAATGCTGGAAAAAACTGAGCGGGTCTAACAGCACCAGTGGAGAGAGAAACAGAGTTAATATGTCGAGTCCGTATGACTCTTCTTCAGCTCTGAAGAAGCTGTTAGACCTGCTGAGTTTTTCCAGCACTTTCTGTTTTTGTTTGTAATTTTATTGAGCTATGTTTCAAAATTACAAGGATATGGATGGATGATGAACAGGTGAATACCATCATGCAGGAGCTATCAATGAATAACAAAACTTGCAAACTGATTTCTTTCAATTCAACTACGTCCTTGTTTTAAATATCCCACAGAAGCTGAATCCTCCCAATCCAGTTCATGTTTTACATTTTAAACTACAGGACAACTGGTCTATTTCATCCAGCTCTCTGTCTCACTTTAGACTACGAGATCAAAGGTTTGCACATCCAGTTATCTGGATGCTATCCACAAAGCTGATGCTTTCACACAGTCCCCAGCCTTGCCTTTCAACCTCTTCACTTTGCACACAAAAAGAAAACTGGCACTTCCCTCTCCAGCTCTCTGCTTTAACTCAACCAGGAAACTACAAGGTTACACATTCCCCAAATGATGTTCACAATATCCAGCTCAGCTGGTCCCTTCTAATATAAAAGCAAAAAACTGCGGATGCTGGAAATCGAAAACAAAAACAAAAATACCTGGAAGAACTCAGCAGTTCTGGCGGCATCTTTGGAAGGGAGCACAGCTAACGTTTCGTGTCTGCATGACTCTTCAACAGAACTGTTCAACGTTAACTGTGCTCCCTTCCACAGATGCTGCTGCCAGACCTGTTGATTTTTCCAGGTATTTTTGTTTATGGTCCCTTCTAATCCCTGGTCACATATGGAATGCTGATCAGATGCCCAGCGGACAAGATGTAACTTCTGATATATTGGCCAAGGTCTTGCTGTACAGCAAGGAACAAAGGAAAGGCATGCCTCTGTTTATGACTTCAGAACCTGTGGCAATCAGGGATTGGTTACTCCCTGCATAATCAACACCATGGGTGATCAAAGGGTGATGTTACCATTCATGGACAGAATCCCAATGAATTGCTTCAAAAATACCCTTTTTGACTGTTACAAGACCACCAAAGAGCTTAACATTCCACATGATTGAAAAGCATCACCCAGGGATATCTTCATTCTGTTTCAAGATTTCTCGCTCCCCTAATCACAATGATGACCCCATGAAGGCAGAAGTAATTTCAAGATTTTCTTAATGATGCTCATGTGGTCAGTGTTTTGATAATTTGATAATACTGGCATTCTTATAATTACAAGGTGTTTTGTCTTTTTATCACTTATATCCTGCCTTAACAATGCAACACACACAGGACACAAAACATTTCATACTGCATTTCTGTTGTAGTGTTTTTGCACAAGTGAATTGACCATTATTATTTCCCCACTCACTTAACCCTTGTGTTCCCACAAAGGTTAAGCTAACAAACTCAACAGTGGCCAATCCAACTGGATATATCATGCCTTATGTACAATCTCATAGCATTACAGACATAACTATAGTCATAGTATTCATTCAAAAATTAATAATGATTTCAGGTATTTCAGTCCATGTTTCCCCAGCTGGGGAATCTAGAACACAGGGGCACACACTCCGATAAGCAGTTGGCCATTTTGGGACTTTGGTGAGAACATGTTCTTCAAACGTATGAGTCTCTTTGGAATTCTTTGGCCTAGAAATCCCTGGATACTCAGTTATTGAGCATATTCAGGACTAAAGTTGATAGATTTTTGGGTTTAAGGGGGTTAAGGGATATGGGGTTAGTGCAGGAATGTTGAGGTAGACAATGAGCAATGATCTTATTGAATGGGGAAGCAGGTTTGAAGGGCTGAGTGGCCTACTCCTGCTCCTATTTCTTATGTTCTTATTTGCTATCCATACTTTGACACCTTTTCTTAAACTCTAGTGTCTTCCATCGTATTTGTTTTTAGGTATATGGGCTCTAATTTTAAAGAGGGAGGTACAGTGTGCATGAGGCTTGAATGAGGTGGTGAAACAGGGGAATTTGGCAATGTGGAGTCCAACCCAAAACAGGTTCGAATCATTACCCTGCTACTGCCCGGGAGCCAGAACAGGAATTGGGCTATGATTGTGGGAACCATTCCTAATAGTCAGTTTGGCTAGGGGCAGCGTTAATCTCGGGAAGCAATTGAGGTGGACCTGGGGCAAAGGAGGGGTACGACTTCATTATGAGGCCTGAAGGAGCACTTGAAACTTAAAGTATTTTGTTCTGTGTGACAGTTAGTTGTGGCACTAACTATTCCCATCCCTTTAAATTTCTGCTCCCACCAAAGATCCAAAACTATACCTGGATCTCCGTATAATTCTGATAATGAGCTGATGTAAACATTGGTTCGTCAACAGCACACTTCCATTTATACTAGTGTAGTTTCAACCAAGGTTTATTTCAGAAGAAAAGGCAAGGAAGGTAATTCACATTATTTAGGTTACCTCACGGTAATCTTACCTACGAATATTTAATTGGGAGCTTGTGCGGTGTGGGTGAGAACTAGTCTCTGCCTATAGGATATAAGAGGCTGTGGCAGTTTAAAGAGAAAGTTATCACAGAAAGCTGGTGGGGGAGAAGAGAAGTTTATTAACATTAATTGGTGATCTGCAGGACCCCGCCAGGCTGACTCTTTGAATACTGCTAGCTGAAGCCAATCAGTCAAGGGAATCTTTTGTTTGGAACCAAAGCTTCATGTCACCCAGAGGTCTTGGGAGGAGTTGACCATTGCAGTCAGCACCAATGCATTTTAATGCATGGCAACTTTCTTGTGACACCAGCCAAGAATGCAGTGTTAAGTATGTCTACACCTTCTTGTCCATTGTGCTGAACACCACAAATTGCTTGCCATTTATGCCTAGGAGGCAGTGTTGTGCCCCTTACAGGCTGAGTGCTCACTTGGATGTTCTTTCACTGAAAGCTTTACCTGAAGTCTGACTGTTTAAAGCATGCAGCTGTCAGTATCCATTATGAGCTTAATGCTGAAGCCAAGGTTCTACTGCATGTAATGGCAATCGATGAGAATCCTTCCTTCTTTTCCATTCACTTTCAAGGCCAATGCATTAAACTGAGAACTGCGACAATTGTTTAAAGCCCCACAGCCCTCTGTCAGCTTACTCCTTACAAGGATGAATGTCTCCAGGTCCTAGGGAGGGAGAGAACTGATGGTGTCAGATGGAGAGATGAGTGAGCAGGTACTGCTGTTGCAGGTTTCATTCATTTTATCCCTCTGTATCTGAGATTACTACACAATAAACTAACTGTCATCCCACTCCTTTCATACACAGTGATTATGTGAATACCTCTCCTCAGAAACCCATTCTAATTGCCTTACCTGCTTCCATCCTTTAGATGTGTCAGATGGAGAAGATCCATGCACCAGTTGATCTTTGCTGACAGTTCAGAGCATTCAACATCATGCACTCGGCTCTTCAGAAACACCAATTCAGAGACTTCCACCACATAGGGAATTGGAGAAAGAGTCAGAGCCCTGGAGGGCAGAGTGTGACACAGAGTATGACTGACTAGGAACACTTAGTCATGGAAGATGAGGAAGACATTGTTGGAGGTTGAAGGCAACATAGAAATGTGCAGCACATTTTTTTTGTACCTGATATCACATATAATCTGGATATCAGTGATTGGTGTATGGTACCTCTTTTTGTTAAGTATCGTAATACTACATGTGTGCCACCTATTGTGCTTTGGGGAAACCCAACAATAGGATAACATTGGATAGCCCTTTTCATTCTGCTGCATTGTTGTCATGCCAAATTGGTATAATTCCCTAGTTTTTCCTAAGTGTGCCAGTTACCCAGCAAATGTGTGACTGGATGATACCCTGGCTGATATTGTATAAATCCCCTGTGGCTGCATGTGGCATAAGAACTGAATGTAATCAGCACTCTCACAGCTACAGGCATGAGCTATCTGCCCAGATGATCTTGGCTGAAGGTCTCTGTGTAATAATTGGCATGGCTCCCCTATTCCCTCTTGAACAGATGAAAGAAATAAGTTGCATTTATATAGTGCCTTTGATGCTTTCAAAGTACTTTAAAGATAATTACGACTTAGCGTAGCCACTTACCTTGTGGATGTACATAATAAAGTTCCACAAGCAGTAGGTGAAGTATGCTTTGCTCCTCTTCATGTGATCTGTGTAATTTACAAGTTTTTTTTTGAGGTGAGTTAATATTTTCTAGGGTGTACTACTCATAAATGCTGCCCTGCTGTTTTCTCCTCTATCCCATTTTGTTTCTTTTCCTCCAGTAAAATTGGAAATGAGGGGTCATCCCATTGGGAATCCCATGCGAAAGCCCTCTTGCTGTGAGTAGGATCAAAAATAACCCAGTGCTCTCATGAGTCCTCAACCTGTCAGAAGCACGTCCAACTCTATCCAGGCAATAAAAACAACTTTAAAAATGCTTCAACTCCAGCAGCATTGTCGGGCTGTAGGCTTCAAAGTGAGTCACTTCTGCCAGTCTCTGGTCATGCTGTCACAGGTTATACCTTATTTGTATCAGTCTAATTTATCCCCGATGCACTGGGAATGTAACTTCCAGACTTTTAATGCACCAAACACGAACAGATACTGCTTTCAAACTGCTTTTTTAGTCATTTATTTTTGTGATGTAGTCCACACTGGCAAGGCCACATTTAAGCCCGTCCCTAATTGCCCTGAATAGTTGGTGGCTGTCTGTTTCCATGAACTACCACTGTTTGAAATGCTAAATGTTAGTATGCGTGTTGGCCTGTCACATCTTTTACCTAGCTTTTGGAAATCTGTCCTAATAATCTTGTTTATCTCAGTGTCAAATTTTGTTTGATAATGCTCCTGTGAAACATTTTGGGGCATTTTTATTATGTTTAAGTGCAAGTTATTACAGAAATAAAGGGGTGAAATGTAGTCATTTACCACCACCCCCCCCCCCCTACCCCCACCCCCCACCACCCTCCGCCATACCCCCCAGTGGTATCTATTGTGAACACAGAAGGTACAATTAAGGCCAAAAATAAAACACAAAAATAGTAAATATTGAAAATTCCCAGGTAGGACATCACTGATGCTTTCATTTGCATGGGGTGCCCAAACCAGAGGTCATAAATATAAGATAGTCACTAAAAGATGTAATCATTTCAGGAGAAGCTATTTTAATCAGACAGTGTGAGACCTAGTTGAGGAGGATAGCTTGTGTGCATTTACAGGGAGGGCAGATACACACGAGGGAGAAAGGGATAGAAGAATATGTTGGTGGGGTTAGATGAAGAGGGGTGAGAGGACACTTTGTGGACCCTGAGCTCATAGCAATTTGCAACAGAATAGTCGGAAATAGTTGCTTCCAATCAATCATCAGCTCTCCTTTCCACCTTTTATTTTTGTGAATGTTGTATTTATCGAGCCGTGGGGTGATTGGGAAGTATACAGTACATAAGCCGTCTCCTAACCGACCTCGAAACAGGTCAAAACTCTGTAACCGCTGCAGGCAGCACACATGCTCGTAGCATAAATTCCCTTATGTCCTGTAACCAGAGTGTATCCACCTCACGGCACCACAAATGGATACCCTCAGAGCTCCATGGACGAGATTTGCATATGCATTGCATTCAGTAATGAATTGTTTTAAAATTCAAAGTACTTATCCCCAGATTAGGTTTTTCTTTTAAACACAGTTAATGCTACACCATTGGGTTCATACTCAATGGACATGTGTTCTATATTTTTGGCAATGTGCCCTAACATCCTGTTTGTCTTATTAATCACTATCTCATAGTGCAGAGATATTTTCAAAAGCTAGGCTATGTATATTTCTAAAGTTTTTTTTTCCTTATTTCACCTTCCTCCTATTCATTTTGTTATCAAAGTTACTATTCACATCTATATGGACTATCAAGCAATTATCCACATTAAATCACAGGCAGACCCCCCTGAATAATATCTGTCTTCATAGTCACTACATACTTTTCAAACCCAAGCACATTCTGTGCCATGAGAAACATAGAAATTCAGAGGCCAGAAGCCCTTGGCTCTCATGACACACTCAAATGAGCATAGGAGCAGGAAGAGGCCATTCAGCCACTCAAGCCATTCAATGAGATCATGACTGATCTATACTTTAACTCCATCCAACTGCCTTGGATCTATATCCTTTCATATCTTCCTATAGCAAAAATCGATCATCTCAGGCTTAACATTATTACCATTATTTTCTTTGTCACTGTTATTTTGCTTACGGTCATTTTAATTTTGCTGAGATCCCATCCCTGATTCAATATTAGTTCCCATGGGATGTCAGACATGTTAATCTCTCCCACTACTGTTAATACTGATGCAAAGTAATTATTCAGGACATCAACCATTTCCTCATATCCATTGATAATATTTCTGTTATGAGTTCTCAAGGGACCCACAATGCTCTTGACTGATCCCTTTCCCCAAATATTATTGCTTTTTTAAAATTATTGGTTTTGATAACCATCAAAAGTTTAATTTCATACTTTCTTTTCTAGTTCTTACTACTTGTTTTGACACTTTGATTTATTTGTATCTCTCTTTCATTCCTAGGATCTGTGCTACCTTTAGCATTTTCATATGATTTTTTTTATTTAGTTTTACGCTGTCCCTTACTTTGATGGGTATTGTCTTATGAGGAAAGATTGGACAGACTGGGCTTCTTTCCACTGGAGTTTAGAAGAGTGAGGGGTGATTCGATTGAAGTATACAAGATCCTGAACAGTCTTGACAAGGTGGATGTGGAAAAGATGTTTCCTCTAGTGGCTGAGTCCAGAACTAGGGGGCACTGTTTTAAAATTAAGCGTCGCTTTTATAGGACAGAGATGAGGAGAATTTTTTTCTCTCAGAGGGTTGTGTGACTTTGGAACTCTCTGTCTCAGAAGGCTGTGGAGGCGGGGTCATTGAATATGTTAAGGTAGAGGTAGAAAGATTGTAGTTAGGCAAGACAATCAAAGGTTATCGGGGGTAGATGTGAATGTGGAACTTGAAACACAAACAGATCAGCCATGATCTTATTGAATGGCGAAACAAGCTCGAGGGGCTGAATGGCCTACTCCTGCTCCTATTTCGCACGTTTGTATTGTATCAAAGGATTCCAGAGCCAGATAATGAAGTTGACCTGTGAAGGAGTCTTCATAATGTACTTATCTCACAATGTGTATGTATGTGTATGGAATCCATTTTTACTGTTGACATTGTTGCTATTCTGTCATCTGTAAAGTGCCCACAATTTCTGGCATATGCTCAATTGGTCAAATAGCAACCTCCTGTGCTATATCATTCGGATTTGAAGAATGGTATCTTTCGTCTATCACACTGGATTGACCTTGTGATGTAATTAAGCTTCCTTGTGCACAGATGAGTACTGAGGAGTTAGAGTTGTTACTTGCTGCCTGTGCCATCTCATGACACAAGGCATTGGCTGCATTTTTGGTATGTTTGTGCCACTAACTCTCAGTATTGTACCCTTCCAATGCCTTATTTCAATCAGATAATTAAATACATCACACTCCAACACGTTTGCAGCTTTCCCGTCATTTGTTCCTGATGGAACTTTCGAGAGGAATTTTAACCTGGTGATGCACATGTGTTTCCTGCACAATACTGAGGCCCCCACTCCCAATGCATCTAAGCAAATATCGGAGTTTCTGCTTCAGCTCGATGCCTGCTAATTTAACCTTAATTGCAGTGCTATAATCAGCAAATGTGCTGCATCTTTCTTGCCATGGTATTTTCCCCTGGTGCCAGCAGACTGATGTTCATTCCAGATACCCAATTAATTCAGTATCTGAATTACCTGGAAAAACTCAGCAGGTCTGGCAGCATCGGCGGAGAAGAAAAGAGTTGACGTTTCGAGTCCTCACGACCCTTCGACAGAACAGGGTCATGAGGACTTGAAACGTCAACTCTTTTCTTCTCCGCCAATGCTGCCAGACCTGCTGAGTTTTTGCAAGTAATTCTGGTTTTGTTTTGGATTTCCAGCATCCGCAGTTTTTTGTTTTTAATTCAGTATCTGTTGTAGTACACCTTTAAGTAGGTGTGGCTCTGATCTATGTACATCACCAGATAGGAAATGATGTAACATACCACATGATGGGTAGTCTGTAGTTATCTAAGTAAAACTTATTATCGAGATCCCTTCAAGATCGTATATTTGCTTTGTACACAAGACTGTAAATGAGGGGAGACTAAATAGAATGGGCATATATTCCCTTGAGTTTAGAAGAATGAGAGGTGATCTAATGGAAACATATAAAACTATTAAAGGGCTTGATAGGGTAAAAATGTTTCCCCTTCCTGGGGAATCTGAACACAGGGGTCATCATCTTAGAATAAAGCAGTGATCATACAGTACTGAAATGTGGAGAGATTTCAGCAAATTCTGAATCTTTGGAATCCTCCAACCCAGAGGGCTATGGGTCCTTGGTATATTCAAGGCAGAACTTGATGGATTTTTGAGTTTGTTTTGTGATTTTTCTGAATGGTGTGGAGTGTTGAAGGCCTCGCTTCTTGCTCTTGCTACTTTTGTCAGGCAACTACAGGAGGTATAAAGGAAGGTGTGGGGTGGGCTGGGAGTTTGTGGGGGGGGCGGGGTGGCAGTTTGGTTACCATAGGTTGCTGATGAGCTGAGTCTGCACGTCATTCTTTAGTGGGATTGACAGGAGAGTTCCCTGATCTAGTTTTGTGGTTTTGTGGCAGGATAACATTGGGTAAAATGGGACGAGATAAAACAGAACATCATGCTCTGATGAACCTACAGCTGCCATCTCCCCACTTCCTTTCCTTTCTCCAGCTCCCCCTATGATCTCCCTGTCCAAACCTGCAGAGGCCTTTTCCTCATGGCAGTGAGAGGGCTGGGAGACCCTCCCACCTGCTGCATTTCACACCCTATTATTATGGGCTGCCTTTACTGGGAAAGGAATGCAAAGGTTTAGAATCACCTCTGGAGTAACATGGCATTTAAAAACTCAGGCTTCAGCAAGCAGTCCCAAAATAGGCACAATCAACAATGTGAAAAGAGTTCATGAGCAATGTTCAGTGGAGTTCTTTCACATGACACTGTGAACATTGAATACTTCCAGGTAAAGGCTGGGCATAAAGGATGTATTTCTGCTTGGACATTAATAAATAATTCACTCTCAGTGTAAGGAAAGTGCACTGTCAATGTAGAATGCTTTGTACAATTTACTCTTGCACAGTGTTCCTTCTCTTATCTTGGCTGCCTTTGTAAGGTCTTAAATTTACACTCCAACTTCAAGCCACCATCCTATTAAGCATTGAACCATGAAATATTTGGGGCCGCTACCGAGATGGAAAACTCGAATTGTGAAAGTTCTAGACACGCCAGATTCCTCCTTGGTAAAAAGTGCCCTGAAACATAGAATCAGGAGGGTGGTGGTGCAGGATGGAGTTGGGCCTACCCAACTCCAGAAGGAAGCACCAGTGGCCATGGGGGTGGGTGAGTGCCTAGGTGGATTGGTTAGAAGGTCCACTTTGGTTCTCTGGGACTTTGGTTCAGTTTTGTTAGAAGATTTTAGGCCCTATACCATTAATTGACTAGCCAGTGTGAAATCATGGTCGGGGGTCGATCCTGGTCAGGGGCCTATTTCCTGACCTCTCCTGGGTCTACCGATCACATGTGCCTGACAAGGGAAAATTTGTCAGTGTTTCTTACACTGTTTCTTACTCAAATCCAGGTAGCTACTTCTTTAAAAATAATAGGCTTTTCTAATTTACAGCTATTTAAGGATACTCCCTAACAGCAGTTTCTTACCAACTAATAAACTTAAGGTTTTCCTGTGATGTCACTGATTTTTTTCAAACTCAGCTCCAAAGGCAAGATTTACACCCATGTCTAGTTCTGCTCAACAGCTCCTGTTCCCAACTTAGAATAATTCCTAGGGAGAGCATACCTCTTTTTCCGGTGCATCGAATTCCCATGTGAGCCTAATTCGCTATTCACTCATTCCCCGCCCCCGTCTCACTCCATCATCATCATCATCACTTGTCTTCTCAAGTGTGCCTTATTGGCTATGCTGTTTGAAAAGCCTGTCTCTTTTATAGACCCTCTGATGAGTCACTAACTGGTTTAACTTCCTGCTACAGTCATTCACACCACTTGAGTCAACTGCTTTCAGGTGATTGACAGGTAACTGCCACTCCAGACAGTTCTCTACTTAACAAGCTAGCCTGACTTACTTATGCCAGATCTTGATTCTGGATCCATAATTAAATCTGAAAAGGACTTGCCAGAACTTACCGGGTGAGCCTAATTCACTACTCACTCAGTCTCCATCTCACTCCAGCGTAGATGTCTTTCTCCTCACGTGCCCCTTACTGACCCCTGACTGCTTTGGGGTGGGGAGCCGGTGTTGGGGGTGAAAAAGCAGAGGGACCTGGGGGTGTAAATTCACAAACTTTGAAGGTTGCAGGGCACGTTGGTAAGATGGCTTAGAAAGCAAATGGGATACTTGGGTTTGTAAATGGAGCACTGGATATAAAAACAGCTGAAGTATTGTGTCTAACTGTGGGTGTCACGCTTCAGGAAGTTGTCAAATCCTTGGAGAAGATATAGAGGACGTTTACGAGAATAATAATAGGGATGAGGTAATTCATTCATGTGGAGATGATGGCAAAGCTGGGATTGTTCTCCTCAGAGCAGAGAAGATTAAGGGGAGATGTCATCAACTGATTCAAAATTATGAGGGGTTTTGATAGATCAAGTGGGGAGAAATTGTTTCATCTGGCAAGAAAGTTGATAAACAGAGGTCATAGCTTTGATGTAATTTGCAAAAGTGCCAGAGGGGAAATGAGATTTTCCTCCTGACCTCCCCCTTCAAAAAGGGTTGTTAAGGTCTGGAACACACTCCCTGAGAGGATGGGGAAGCAGATTCCATGTGAATTTACAAAAGACAATTGGTCATGTTCTTGAAAAAGATGAGTTGCTGGTTTGCAGAGGAAAGAAAAGCTGAGATGTGGGACAAAATTGGACAGCTCTTTCCCACAGCCAACAAAGGCTCGACAGGCCAAATAGAATCTTATAGCACAGGATGAGTCTCTGATTCTAATTCGATAACTGTTCAAGACCTCTTTAGAACTGCAAGTCCTCATCAACTTTTATTCCACATGAAATGTATATAATTGATGGAAAAATTTCATAAAGAACAGATTGGATGCTTGGTACACTCCCTGCAGGCAAGACTTCTCACCAGGAGCATGAATTTATGCAATTGGCTCCATATTGTAGAGATATGTAAATAGCAACATTTTGGATACTGCTATGATGAGTGTTTCAGTGCAATGACATTCTAAGCTCAGTGCTTGAAACTTGACTTTAATGACATACCTGCCTTATAAATAGAATTGACTGGGTTATCAGTTGTGTACTTGTAGACTGACAATTATTTCCACACTGTGTCTTAAACTTATGTTAATTCTTTTCCTCAACACATTTCTGTTGTCTGAAATAATTATTAAGATGTAGGACTTAATTAAGTTTGTTTTAGGATACCATTTGTAGAATTCTCTAAGTAAACTGAAGTACAGAAAAATACACAACATGATGGGCGGTTTTGCTAATGAGAAAAGCATATTTCATAGCCCAAGAGTGACAGTTCTGAAAATCTTATTCATGAATGAAGTAAAATTAGCATCTCATTAATCCCCACTCTGTAATCTGCACACACCACACATAGAACTATAGACATGAGATTGTTTTCAATTAATAAAGTACTTTCTTCCTTTTAATGGTTAGAGTTGAAGGCAGTTATCTGCTCAAGAGGTATATGTTTGACTATTGGGTAGGGCTTAACAAAGTGTTTGAACGATACTACTGAATGCCAGATGGTCCGCTAAGTTTTTAACTCAGAGACCTCATTTCAATGTCTCCCATCAGCCTCTTGACTGAACCCATCAAAAATCATTACCTGACCAAAAGGTGGGAGTGGGCTTTTGGGTGACAAAAAATTGCCATCAGAGACCCAAGAGAACTGCCCGAGACACTAAGTTTGGAAGTCAGAGGAGACCATTGTACTGGCATCCGGAAGGGATCACTGTCCGAGGAGTGAGTGAGAGTGAAAGCAGGGAAGCCTGACGTAGGGGAAGCCCAAGTTTCCTGGCAGAACCAAAGAAAATCAGGTGACATTTTTCCGGATCTGGATGGACCATCCTCCTACTGGCCAGTACTGTGCGTGACTGACTGACAGGTAAAATCGTGGGGGGATCCTAGGTCCAGAAACCTGGCAGTTAAAATGGCAGAAGCGTAAAGCTTGTCATGAATGGGGAGGAAGCCACTTGACAGCCGTTTAACCTCTTGTCCACCCTGTCTTTGCATTACGGGCAGGGTTAAAATCAGGCCCAGAGCCTTTTCCAAGGATGGAAAGCTTACAAATCATAAATGCTGTTCACAGTGAGCAAACTAAACTAATTCGTTCACTCCTGCTTACAATACGAATGCTATAGATACGCGTTTTTTTTTTCTCAAAAATTGCTTTAGCTGTAGTCGGAGCTCATGAGTAAATGGCAGTTCTCAGTGATCTGAATTGTGTGAACAGCTGCTATTTGTTCATGTTAATTATTATCTTCATATACATGTACATGCAGAGCAAGCTTACAGTTCAAAGAACTAAAATATCTGTCACTGACTTCAATATTAAAATATATTCTTGTGGAAATGTTAGCAACGCCTCTTTGTTTTGTGTTTCTGTGAAGCTTTCTGAGTTTTTCCTGTAAGAACAAGCTATGCTTTTTGACATTTCAGTTATTAATTACTGACTTTTGATAGGAGTAACATTGCTTAACAGCTGTCCCCTCTCACCCCATGAATTAAAATCATAAACATCTTAAGAGGCATTATCTATAAAAGCGACATGGTGTGGGAATGAGACAATGAGGCAAAAGTGGATGAAACAATCAGACGATGTTGAGTTGGTTGCATCTAATTACTTCTATTTTCAGTTGACACACATGATGTCATATACATCATGAAATGTATACATGTTTTTTTTATTTGTTCTTGAGGTGTGGGCATCCGATTGAGGGCATTTAAGAGTCAACCACATTGGTATGGGTCAAGAGTCACATGTAGGCCAGACCAGGTAAGAACAGTTTTCCTTCCCTAAAGGGCATTAGTGAACCAGATGGGTTTTTACAAAAATGGCTTCACTAAACTCCACGTTTTCAGTGAATTCAAATTGTACCATGGTAGTATTTGAACCCAGGACCCCAGAGCATTGCCCTGGGTCTACTAGATTACCAACCTAGTGATAATACCACTACACCACAACCTCTCCTAGTAGTGTGTGTGTGTGTGTGTGGCAGTGAGCAATCATCAACATTTATGACATGATAGCTATATTAAGTATAGTATAAGCAAATAGCAATTGCTTGTTCCCACTAGTTGGAAAGACAGCAGGGTCAGTTTAAACTATTCCCAATGAACAGTAATGAAAATGAAAGATGGATTTTGGTGCACCCAGTGCAAACTGTTAAAATCAACAGCTATAATTAAAGTCAGTATGAAGAGAGCACTAATTTAATTAAACAGGGCCTAGGGAAACTTCTTTACAGAAGAAATTCTCTGTTGCTAATCATCAAAGTCAAAGTTCATAGTTTTTCCAAAAGTAAATTCAATAAGTTTGGATTAGTTTGGATAAAAAAAGAACAGGAATATTGAAGGCTAAAGGGTGAAAGCAAGGGACAATGGGGAGAACAATAGCCTGGACTAAATCGGTCAAGTGGATTGCTTCTGTAATGTAACATTCTATGATTCTATGTCAGAATTTATGTGGTGTGTGTTAATTGTATAGTAATTGAGTCTTTAATTGTACTCAGGTGTTCGGCATTAACTGGGATTCACTTGTGCTCCTATTCATAGGAGCAGACTAAAACTCTCCGCCGCTGCTGCCAGACCTGCTGAGTTTTTCCAGGCAATTCTGTTTTTGTTTTATATTTTTAAAACTGTGGTTGTTGGACTAGGAGATGCGTGCTTGTAATGTGTGACTCTGTAAATGAAAGCTTGTAAGTGAACATACGAACAAGGAGCAGGTGTAGGCCATTCGGTCCCTTGAGCCTGCTCTGCCATTTAATAAGATCAAGGCCAATCTGATAGTAACCTCAAATCTGCATCCCACCTGCCCCCAATAACCTATCACCCCCTTGCTTACCAAGAATCTATCCGCCTCAGCCTTAAATAATTCAAAGACTCTGTTTCTAGCACCTTTTAAGGAAGAGAGTTCCAAAAACTCACAACCCTCTGAGAGAAGACATTTTGCCTCATCTCAGTTTTGAATGGGAGACCCCTTTACTTTAAACAGTGACCCACAATTCAAAGTTGGCACTCGTTAGTGGAGAGGTTGACAGCAAGGTTGATAAGCAGTGTCCTGGAGGATTCAGAGGGATGATATCTTAAGGAAGTGAGGAAGAACCAACAAACAGCCAGAGAAATATCTCACTTGAAGTATTGGTTTCAGTTTTACGAACATACGTGTTAGGAGTAGGCCACTTGGCCCCTCGAGTATGCCCCGCCATTCAATAAAATCAACTCCATATTCCTACCTACCACTGATAACCTTTCACCCTCTTGTTTATCAAGAATTTATCTACCTCTGCCTTGAAAATATTCAAAGACCATGACTGGGACTTTCCGGTCCTGTTGCGGGTGGGACCCTCCATGGGTGAGGTGGTGCCCCAGCCAGGAGGCCATTGACTTGCGGCGGGACTGGAAGATCCCAGCGGTGGGCGGGTGCAGAAAATCGCAGCCCATATTTCAGATAAGATGTTAAAACCCAGGTCCCATTTTCATGCACATGAAAGTAAAAGATCCCATGACACTTCTTCAAAGAAGAGCAGAGATGTTGTCCTGACCAATATTTATCCCCCAATCAACATCATTAAAACAGATTAACTGGTCAGTATCAAGTTGTTATTTGTGGGAGCTTGCTGTGCACAAATTGGCAGTTGTATTTCCGACATTACAACAGTGACTACACTTCAAAAAGAGCTTGCTGAAGAGCTTCAAAACTTCCAGTGGCCATGAAAAGTGTTATATAAATCCAAGTTTCTTTTTTTTAAAAAAAACATTATGGTTAAAAGAGAATTTGAGGAAAATTTTCATACAAATGTATGTGCAACGTGATGCTCCAGTGGGCTACAGGTGCAGAATTGAATGAGATGTTTGAGGGGGAGATGGGAGATTTATCTGAAAAGATAGAATGTGGAGAAATGATGGAAACTTCAGATTAAAGAGATGAAGATTCCCTAAGTAACAATGGTAGAGCGGGCTAGGCTTTCTTGAAATCCTAACACAAAGCATAAGTAAGATGACAGATGTTTGAAAAAAGGAACACTGAAAGAGACTGCTGTCTGGAGGGTGGAAAAAATATGCAAGAGAGTTTACAATTAACAAAATAAATACTCAAGGCACTTAAAGACTTTTAAAGATAGATGTGAGAAATTGGGTGGTGAGGGAAAAGGTTCAGGAGAGCAGTAGAAAATGATTTCTAGAAATTATCCTTAAAGAATACAGAGAGAAAAAGATAGTTAAAGATATAAAGACAATATAAGGAATTAATGATGTTGTTTAGAACATGTGCAATTTACGGAGGATTTACAAGAGCAGCCGTCAACTAAACCAATTAGGGATGGTCGTTATAAACATTTGTAGAAGTGGTCCAAAAAGCATGGGTTTATATAACAGTTTAAAAAGAAAATACATACCTTATAGAAAAGAAAAAGTCTGAAGCTGGAAAGAAAGGCACAGAACAGTGGAATCATTTGGTAGAGAGGGTTCATCCAGACTTTGAAAAAGTTACATCCCAATGTTGATATTTTTTTTATTTGTTCATGGGATGTGAGAATCACTGGCTAGGTCAGTACTTATTGTCCATCCTTACTTAACTTTGAGAAGGTGGTAGTGAGACACAGTCATTGTGGCGTAGGTACATCCACAGTGCCGTTAGGGAGGGAGTTCCAGGATTTTGAGCCAGTGACAGTGAAGGTGATATTGTTCCAAGTCAGGATGGTGTGTCATTTGGAGGGGAGCTTGCAGGTGGTCATGTTCCCAGGTGGCTGCTGCACTTGTCCTTCTAGGTGGTAGAGATCGCGGGTTTGGAGGGTGCTGGCCTAGGAAGCCTTGATGATTTGCTGCAGTGCATCTTTTAGTTGGTATAGAGTACTGGACACCACATGGATGGCAGAGGTTCGAGAAGGCAGCTCGCCACCACCTTCTCAAGGGCAATTAGGGATGGGCACTAAATGATGCTCTAGCCAGCGACGCT
Source organism: Carcharodon carcharias (assembly GCF_017639515.1). Classification (NCBI taxonomy): domain Eukaryota; kingdom Metazoa; phylum Chordata; class Chondrichthyes; order Lamniformes; family Lamnidae; genus Carcharodon; species Carcharodon carcharias. The sequence goes on from NC_054469.1 coordinate 222,004,714, forward strand.
CACATCCCATGAATAAACAAAAGAAAATACTGCCACTGTACATTGGCAGTGGAGGGAGTGAATTTTTAATGTAGTGAATGAGGCAAATACATTTCTGGAAATGTGCAGGGAGCCAATTAGCATCTAAACAGAGAAAAGGCAGGGTAACATTTCAGTTATCCAAAAGAGTTCCCACCCAAAACATTGCCAGGTCTTTTCTCCTTTCAGATATAATGAGCCCACTTTATGTTTGTACATTTCCCATTATAATTTCAATTTTTTAGCAAATTCCCGAATTACTTGTGCTGTCGCTTGCTGGAAAAGTGAGTTGATAAGCAGCTCTGCTGTTCAGTTCAGGCACCCAATGGAAGTTGGGAGTTGCAACAAACTAGAGGCTGGAATCTGCAGGGACCTCCTGAAGGTGAACATCTTACAGGGAATTCTATTAAAACAATGGATTGTTTGGTATTTTCCTCAGCACTCTCAACTTTTGTTATAGCCTCTTATCTTTATAAATGTTGTTTATTCAGCTAGATTGGAAGGAAACTAGTAGTGGCAACCACTTTGAAAAGTAAATGCAGCAATATGATTGCTTGAAATTGCAGTCTTTCAAAGCTTTTCAAATCTATATTTCAGCAAATTGGCATGCTTATATTGTTTGAACAAATGACAAGAAGAGTGACATTTGATTTGTTTTACTATGGAGACATTTAATATCTCACCTTATAAATTTAATATATTACGTACTATATGCAAATGTTTAATTGTATAAATGAGTTATTTTAGACATATAACATTCAGTTCTTATGGAATAAAAAGTTCAAATTTAAAAACATATGGTCACATCATCTCTCTCCAGAATGATATGCCCTCGTTGACGATTCAATTAGTAGGGATTTTGGTGAAAGTATAATGTTGTTTTATAATTTGCTATATACCAAGTACAATATTAAGCTTCACAGTGCCACAAAAACTGATATATTTTTAAACTATTGATCGACCCTGACAGCTAATCCTAACTGTTTTGGTGGTTCTGATTCCCTGGTTCCATCTGGGTAAAGTGCACTGCTTGAAATTCAAGGTACCAATTCCAGTTAGATTGACATTTCTAGATGTGAGGTTTCAAGTTAGTTTAGAATCCAGGTTTGGATTTTTTTTTTTTGGGTGAATTTGAACTTACATTTTTTAAAGTCAGAGTTTGAAAACTGTCATCCTGAAGCTTGAACTAATCCAAAGCTCTCTGGCTAGCTTTCTATCGCTCACCCTTCCCCAGAGAGCAGTGGAGGCTGAGTCATTGAAAATATTCAAGGCTGAGGTAGATAGGTTTTTGAATTACTGGGGAGACGAAGGTTGTGGGGAATTGAGGCCACGAGCAGATCACCCCATGATCTTATTGAATGGCAGTGCAAGCTCGATAGGGTGAATGACTGCTATTCCTTCTATTTCTCATGTCGTGTTTGTATTCATTTGTCCTTTTTCTATGCTGATGTATCTTGTGCTTCAGCCAGTTCTGATATTTTGGATCCTTATGAAGACGTTTCATTATTTTCTCGTCGATTAAATGCTTAAAGTTTAAATGTGATTTGAGTAGAGAGGCACCCTATTAAGCTCTCCCAGTCTTCACTCCTAATTGATCCATCCCCTTTAAAAGCAGACAGCTGCTACTTTTCAGCATGATCGCATCGGGCTATAAATAGTGAGTTTCTTTTTCGTGTGTGTACTTTTTAAAATTGCCTCATCTTCCCCGTCACCACCCATTGCATTGTGGAGCAGCAGGAGATTTGTATTGGATCTGACTCTTACTTTCCTGTGTCTGACAGGTATACAACTTCCTTCATTTAACTTTTACTCTGCACCCCACACCCCTCCACTTGCTGCAACTTGCTTCTCACCAGTGTAGAAGCGCTTTTTGAAGTGGACACCTACCGTTGCAATGAGCACTATAATGGCTGTTTTTAATTTCCTGTGTTGAAACTATCAGCATACAATATATATATGTTTTTAAAAGCCACTGTATTGTTGACCAAAACTGGAAATGAATGGCAATTGCAAAATCCATTTGCGCTGGTTATAAACCAGCCAGATAGTAAACTTAATTACTTCAGGTGGAATTTCAAAAGATGAATAGTCTATAATTTCAAGGACACACTTAAGGAATCAGTCCTCCTCACTGAAGTTTCAGCTTTATTACTAATCAAACCACCTGTTTAACATCCTCTTTGCAAAACTCCAAAATAGTTGTCTTTTTTTTATTTGTTTATGGGATTTGAAAATCGCAGTAAGGCCAGCATTTATTGCCCATCCCTATTTGCCCTTGAGAAGATGGTGGTGAGCTGCCTTCTTGAACCGCTGCAGTCCATGTGGTGTAGGTGCACCCAGAGTGCTGTTAAGGGAGGAAGTTTCAGGATTTTGACCCAGCGACAGTGAAGGAACAGAGATACATTTCCAAGTCGGGATGGTACGTGGCTTAGAGGGGAACTTGCAAGTGGTGGTGTTCCGATGCTTCTGCTGCACTTGTGCTTCTAAGTGATAGAGGTTGCGTGTTTGGAAGGTGCAGAAGGAGATAGGTTCTTGTTGGACAAGGGAATCAAAGGTTATCAGGATTAGATGGGAATGTGGAAATCGAAACACAAGATCAGCCATGGTTTATTGAATGGCAGAGCAGTCTCGAGGAGCCGAATGGTCTACTCCTGTTCCTATTCCTTATGTTCTTATGCTGATGAAGGAGGCTTGGTGAGTTGCTGCAGTTGCATCTTGTGGTTTGTCCACACTGCTGCCCCTGTGCAGAGAGTGAATGTTTAAGTTGGCAGATGGGGTGTCAAGCTTCTTGAATGTTACTGGAGCAGCAGTCATTTAGGCAGGTGGAAAGTATTCCATCACAATCCCGAGTTGTGTCTTGCAGATGTATTTTAAATTGAGTGCATTTAATAATAACTGGTATCAAGGATACAAATCAGCAATTGCAACAACACTTCATTTCCTGTCTCTCTCATTTTCTCTCCACTGAACCTTCTGAGTTTTGTTTCATGCACCCACCTTCAATTTCCCCCTTCTCTATTGGCTGGAGGCAGCTCGATTCCAGGTTCCAACGGTGCTGCGTTATTGTACAACACAAAGAATTTTTAGCCATAAGCAGCACTGAAAGACAAGGAGCAAACTTGGTCAACATCACTCAGGGCAAGCAATGTGTTCCTGCGGCTGTTCGGTGGGGAACAACTCGGCTTGCGTTGCTGAGGTTGTTTCCTAGGATTTTTCAAAACATTTTTAAACTTCTAAACTCATAACTTCTTCATGGCTAGGGAAACTCTGATCAGGCAGGTCATAGCACGGTAGGAGGCCAAAAGCATTTCAGTCACTCAGGTGTGGTGTTTGATTATCCCCTAGACCTCCAGTGTTAATATATTAACACTGTTAACATTGAAAGAGGAGATGGTGCTCACTACTTCTGCTTCTTAGTACACTAGGATGGTTGGTTTATATCATCCAAGTTGCCATCTCCAACACCACTCATACTGACAATGTCCTGATGGTAGTGAGTGTTACAGACGGGGAGTGATGTGGGATAATTTTCCCTCTTTTCTCACCTCTTGGCTGACTGCACCATAACGTATTCTTGAGAAGGTGTTTTTCCCCTTTTTAATGCTGTGACATTAAAGAAGACACAAAACGGGCTTTATTGTAAGATTAAATCAAAACAAAGGACAAGTAAACACAACAAACACCCAATCCCTAAACACACAACACACACACAAAAAAAATTCTAAAGATAGAACATGCACTTAGATTATAACTAAATAAAAAGAAATAGGTCACTTATTACATCATCCTTAAGATGGTGACTGAAACATTACAGGCCTGAAGGGTTCTCTCTTTGTTCATTGGACACAATGGATGTTGAAAGTTTCTGGCTATTTCCGACAAAATCGTGGCTCAGCTTCTGTAGTGAAGAAATATACTCTGGCAGGTAAAATAAATAAACCCCAATTTTCTGCCTAAGGAGGCTGGGTTCATCCTTGTTCTTGGCAAGAGATGGCTTTTGTTGTATCACAGACTGTCCCATGGGTTGCCCCTGTGGATTAATAAGGTACTGGCTCTCTCCCCAGCCTGTTTCAGTCATGCAATAACAGTATTGATATATTCCATTGCCACACAATGGGGTGAAACTAGTCTAATTGACTCACAATGGAGGATTTTTGATATCCCATCAAATTCCTGTTATGGTTGTCCTTCTGAATGACTTTATCTGACATTCCATCTTCATGAGGCCAGAAGTTCTGGCAGCCATCATCATTTTAAATCTCTTCCATTGAAATGGTGAGGGGTAGCCAATCTTTACCTGGGAAGTCCATTTGCATTTTATGTAACTTCTCAGATACATGTTCAGACATATCTATCTCTGTCTGTACAGAAAGCACAAACACAAAAGAATCACCATACAGCCCATTGTGTGAAGAAACATTGCCCATATTCCATATTGTTTTTTTTAAAAATAAGGTGTCCATCTCCCAATAAGCTTTATGGGCATATGATGTGGCCATAACAGGAAGTATAAAGAAGAAGATTCACTTATCATACAAAGTTCATTCATGTCCATGATGGATGGCTGAGAAAGGTGGAGCAAAGGGAAGCCATTATTCGCCTGGGGGATAATTAACACTTGGTGGGGAGGGGTATCATCCTGCAGGAGTGAGTACTTGCTCTGTAACAATTAGGATTACTCTGCCTAATAACAAGGAATCTTCACTCAACTTGAAAATATCCAGTCATTACTCTGGTTTCCCAAATACTTCCATTTAAATAATGATTTCTAAAGATTGCATTTATAGAATCCCATGAAATTTATTTCAGTAAAGGAAATACCAAAAGTCAAAAGGCTGTTTCTTTTTGTCACATGGTTAATCAGCACCAGAAACCAAAGTTTCAAATTCTTAAACATCTCAATACTTCAGAAGTAAGACTGCAATATGAAATGATTTGTACTTTATCCTTCAGTTAACTTTAAAACTGTACTGCACTGAATAATTCATAGTCCTCTTCCAATTAAATGTGACAGGTTTTGATCCTATTGATTAGAAAAGACAAGTTATACATTTCTAGGAGCCATAAACCTGGTTAAAACCAAAGGGTGAGTCAGTAAAGTGCGGATGCTTCCCATACAATGAAGGAAAAGATTAGTTTACAAAATAGTCATAGCTCATTCTTTAGGACCACAAGAATAACAATTATATTAGTATTTATATTGAAAGATTTTACATCATAATTTTTCAACTGTGCTTTTATGGGAATTAAATGGACTTTGAACAGTTGTTCTGCGGATGAGGTGTTTAGTAATGAGTCTACCATGCACATGAGGATCTGGACTTTTCCGTTTCGAGGGTATCAGTGTGGAAGGGTGGGCGTCTTGATGCCTATTCACCTTTCTCCACTCCAGCCATGGTAGGTTACCCAAAGGTCAGTCTCATTCTAATCGTTCTGATGACCTCTTGGTGATATTTCTGGTTCTGCCAGGTCCATTGCCTTAGGTGTGGGGAGAAGAGGTATCATGGGAAGGAATTACCTCCGAATAGTTTGGTATATCAGTGCCACTCAAAGGGGGAAAGAAAGCTCTTAACCCTTTTCAAAAATAATTTTCCCAAGTTGGTATCGCTTAAATGCTTAAACACCACTTCACTGCCCTCGGTGATGGTGGGTGCCCGGGGTGCAATGCCACAAACAAATAAAATTGATGGGCTAGGGAAAGATAGCTGATCTAGCAAGTCTTCCCTGCACCATCCTAACTAGAACATCATAGTTAAAGACAACAATTTTTCCCCTCCCCAACTTCACAAGCACCTGTGCAGCTTTGACATTAGCGAGGCGAGGCAAAAACAAAATCGAGGGCCAGTAATGGAAAAAAAACTACTTTGTATTGTTGATCCTGAATGGTGCACAACATTACTAATGCTTTATCAATATGAAATGTGACATATTACCATTTAATTAACATTTCATTCTAATATATCTGCCCAAAGAAGGGTGCATTCCAAATATCATGCCACCTTCCAACAGAAAATAAGCGTGAGTGTTGAAAAAGGATGGGGAGCCAGTAGAATTGCTCCTGACTTGCATTTCCCACACCTGTTCTACAGGAACCAATAGAAATTCACTTCACAAATCTGGGTGAAGGTGACTCCACATAAATTATCTGAGTTTCTATATTTTAATTCTCACAAGGAGGGCAATTCTGCAAATCTTTCACTTTGCTTTCAAGAGGAAGGTTGCAGTAGGTAATATTCAGTAGTGAACCTTCTTCTAAGTAACTATTTCTGTTCCTCATTCCTAATGTAATTATCATCCTATAATCAAAAGTTGTGTATGACAGAACGCATTTCAGAACAATAATTTATCATTGTGTTATTTGTCTGACCCCAGATAGATGAAGCTATTTCAGTTTTTAATGCTTTAAGTTCAATGTTCAAATTCCCCTCATGATTCGGAGTGGCACCCACTGTTATTTTGATCCCAAACCAGTTGGTGAATTATGAAAATATTTTTCTTGATAATCGGCTTATTCACAGGATGCAGCATTACATACGCCTGCTTCCTATCTACCAACCCAGTGTTGTTATTTTACTATTCATTCATGGGATGTGGGCCTCGCTGGCTAGGCCAGCATTTATTGCCCATCCCTAATTGCCCTTGAGAAGGTGGTGGTGAGCTGGCCTCTTGATCCGCTGCAGTCCATGTGTTGTAGGAAAGGAGTTCCAGAATTTTGACCCAGCAACAATGAAGGAATGGCAGGATGGTGTATGACTTGAGGGGAACTTGCAGGTGATGGTGTCCCAGGCATCTGCTGCCCTTGTCCTTCTAGTGTCCTAGCAGTCTCATTTCATACTCTTTTGGAAACTCAAAAAAAAAATAAAGTGGGCTAATTAATCAAATGAACAAATCAAATTAAAGTGATAAGTCTCTCTTTATAAGTGTACTATGTACTTAATTAAACAATGCCCTTCACTTGTGTATCTGAACAATATAATTAACATACAATTAGCACCTATCATTTGAAAACTCATGCGTGCTTTGCTGCATCCTTGGGAGCCAGTCCTGCCTAGGTCTCTACATAGATTTGAGAGACAACCTTAAAATGAGAGGATGAAGAAGTCTAACATGGGAAACTCTTGTTGAATATGGGAGAGTATGTGAACGATCAACTAAGACAATTCAAACTTTAACTGCATAACTTGGGCAAAGTTTGAGTCAGCTACTTATGAATTTTATTTAGCCAGGTTAGCCAGGTTAAAGCAATAGATCACTGGTGTGGATCCTAAAAGACTTTTAAAATAACTAACTAGGAGACTGAAGAGCAGATTAAAGGATTAGTAAACTATCAGAAAAATTTTTGAAAAGAAAACAAAATCATCTAATATGGAACACTGGAAATGAATGTGCATTGTAGAAGGAGAACGTTTGAAGGATTTGATTGTATTTGATTTAATTGTGCTGAACCCTCTTGAAAAACATGAAATTATTGGCATTTTCAAATTGATCCATAAAGGGACCAAAAGCTGGAGGCCTGTGAATTGTCATCGATTTGCATAAATTGTCATAAAATGGAGATGTTTGTTGGCATTTGGGGAGGAGGTTACCAAAACCTTGCCAAGTTTTTCTTATGCATTTACCACCAAATCAAATGCATGAGCTACATTGATGCATGTTAATTATGGTCAGGAAAACCAGAAAAATGCAAATGAATCTTTGGCACTTAACCTCCAAGACTGAAGATGTCAAAAGTGCAAAAGTAATTTTCATACTATCTATTTGTTTTCCTCTTGTTTAGAGGGTGCAACTTCCCTTGTTACCCTTCATTTAAATTGAATTTTAAATTCTGTGCTGCAGCAGTTCCTTTGGAACAGAACATTATGTTCCTGAAACTGCATCCCTTGATCGTTTTCATTGATGCCATGTGCATGTGGAGGGGAGTCTATACTATGGAGCACAGCCAGAGAAAGAGTTCATCTGTTTGCTGCACTCTCGTTATATAAAATTCCTTTTGTACGCCAGCGTGACCTAAACCCAGTTTTTCTGTTCTTTGTACAATATAGGTACTAATCTCGAAATTAAAGCATACAGCAGTGAGATAGATCTGGGCGGTGTGCTTCCCTTTCTGCTTAATGGAGTCTCCATTGACCAGATTTCAGTAGCTGATATTCCACACCATTACAGCACTAGTTGAATCTTGTAGGTCTCACTTAGATCTCTATGTCTTCCGATTACAAATCTCCTTTATGCACATGATTGAATTGCAAAGTGTGGCGCACAGCGTATTCTGTCTCTCTCTGCCATTTTAATATGGCCCAACAGTTAATCAACTCTACTTCAGTCACCCTGTCATTGAAATGCCTGACATTTATTTTTGAGCAAAAATTAACTTTTGTAATGCCTCAAAATGCAAGGCTAAAGAAAACAGGAGCTTATTGAATTTAAGTTTCTAATATTCCAAACCACTGCTGGCCTCGAAAGCAAATTTGTTCTTTGAATGCTTCACACAGCAGTTCCATTCTTTGAAAAAAATTCAATATTTTAAGTATGCTAAAGCTTGAAGAAATGGTAACCCCTGCTGTACAGCTTCCCAGCAATAACAGCAAAAACATATTCAGAAGAGAATGAAAAGTTAATTGATTTTTTTTTTCCCCCAAATTAGGTCAGTGCAATAACAGCGTGCTCATCTGCACAAATGGATGTGAATGTGAATTCCCAGCTGTATCTTTAACAGGTTTGCTTCAGCATGAGATTTAGTCTGCCCTTATATCTGGTAGAAATAATTAAATGGATCAATACATTGGCTTATATCTCATTGAGATCCAGATAACATAGTATCAGTTGGCTCCTGATCTCTCCCCTTGAACTTGCAATAAAATTTCTCCCTCAAAAATAATACTTTCTTTCAGCTGAATCAAATTCCAACTTTGTGTGTCTGTCTGCATGTGTCTGTGTGTGTTGAAGACAGTTTAGACATTGTTTCAAGATGTTTCACAACTCTCATAGATTTAAAAATCACAAACTGCAAGACTAAAAGCAGTAAACAGGGTTCTTAATGCATCAGGGTCACAGCAATAGAGAATCTTTCCCCACATTTGCAATTCCCACTAGAACTTGTGATTAATTCTGTTTCATGTAAATATCTTGTTTTGGTAGATATCGGATTCCATACGAGTAAAAAAGTAAATAAATTTAGCTTCTGTTCAGATGCTGTAGAACCTGGATCCACTCATCAGGAATATATTATTGTTGCAAATAATGCTGGCCTTGTTACTGACTCTTAAAAGTGGTCTGTGCTGCCACAAAACTATATTTAAAATTATATGTTATTCAGTATGGTGGTATAGAATTACACTGTAGAGTTGAAATATTTTGTGGAAGTGCACAATTTTATACTTCCCCAGATTGTGCTGCGTCAGGACATCTAACAGTGTTTGCAGTTCTTTAGATTTGTCTTGTTAGTTATCAGTTTTAAAGTTTTTACACGACTATTTGCTGAAATTATAAACTGATATTGGAGTGGTGATGATACTTGTGGGAGGGGGTATATAATTGCAATAAAGACTTGGGGGGGGGGTGCAATGTGGAGTAAATGGTTAATATCAGAAGCACATGATGCTGATGTAATAATGATGTAACACCACATGATTGAGTAACTGAGACCTGGAGGGAGGAGAAGCTCGAACCTCGTGCAGAGATCCCAATATGTATATAGTAACTGTAAATAAAGAGAAATGGTTTTAACAAACTACAGTCTCAAGCAACTTACTTCAGGAGAATAGACAAGCCCCAAAAAAGTTCATCTAGACCCCAAACACACAATGAAACAGTACTTAGTCCTGAAATGACAAGAATAAACTTTCTGTGAAGAGTTTAGTTCGTATCCACCACACAAGTACAAGAAGCTCGTGTCGTTCAATGTATTCCAGCGGGATGCCGTTTTCACAATACAACGTTCTGGTTATTGCCATTTAGCGATGCACCTGCTCTTCAGCTGGAGTTGCTGTACTGCTAAGGTGTAAATAACAATAAGCACTATTAGGCTGCTAGTTATTTTGACTGCAAATTCTGGCCCATTAATCTGCTACACAAAATGTGCTTTTTTGTACAATGGAGAATGACACTAACATTGACAGCAACAGCTACACTGTCCTATGCCATGGCCTCAACTATTATTAATTAAGTAGCAGTTACTTGAATCCTGGGGATTCCCTTTTTAATGCTTTATAAGAGTGTTTTGTTGTGTGTCACCTGCTGTTAGTCCGAAATAGCAGAGCAGAGCATAGCTACTTCAAATGATCATTTTTTCATTCAGGATCAATCTGGGAATAAAATGCACAAAATTGGTTAATAACCTTCCATCTGTGTGGGGTCAGCGATATTGTAATTTGTTTATTATTTACGATTGGCCAAGCAATGGTCAGCAGACAGTGCAGATGCTGCACCCACAAATGCCTTGTGAATACTCCTAAGTCAAATCCCAGGCAGTGCACCAGTGCATCTAATTGTGCTTCTGAAAAGCTTACTGGCTTTTGGGCTTTAATAAGGAGTCTAGAGCACAGAGCACGTGGAAGTTCTGTGAAGCCTCTATAAAATCACTGGTTAGTCTTCAGCTGGAGCATTGTGTCCAATTGTGGGCACCACTCTCTAGGAAGGATGTTAAGGCCTTTGAGGGGATGCAAATTTAAGAATGGTTCCAGGAATGATGAGGGAGTTTGGTTACATGGAAAGATTGGGAAAGCTGGGATTGTTCTCCTTCGGGAAAGAGAAGTTCACGTGATTTGATACAGGTGCTCAAAACCATGAATGGTTTCAACAGAGTAAAAAAGTGGCAAGGAGTCTGTGATCAGAGGACAGAAATTAAAATAATTGGGGGAAAAGCAGAAGGGAGTTGAACAAATCTTTTTGCACGGTGAGATATGATCATCTGGAACACATCGGGTGAAAGTGAAGCAAATTTGATAGTAAGTTTGAAAAGGGAATTGGCTAAATATTTGAAAAGGAGAAAAATTGCAGGGATGAGAAGGAGCAGGGGATTGGGATTAATTAGATAACTGTTTCAAAGTACCGACAAAGGCATGAAGGCTCCGAAGAAGGGCCATATGGACTCGAAACGTTAACTCTGTTTCTCTCTCCACAGATGCTGCCAGACCTGCTGAGCTTTTCCAGCATTTTCTCTTTTTGCATCTGCAGTATTTTGCTTTTACCGACACAGACATGATAGGCCAAATGGCCCCTTCTATGTTGTATGAATATCTCTGCTTTTTATAAGGCTGAATGCATTCTAAGAAAGCCAACGCCATGAAGATTGATCTGGCTATTGCCATCTTTTCTGGCTAGTTAATGTCCTGGCTATAATTTAGCCCTCAACTGAAAACAACCATCAGGCCAATTATCCTATTACTGTTTCCTTCGGCAGAACCTTCCAAACCCACGACTACTACCACCTAGAAGGACAAGGGTAGCATACTCATGGAAATACCACCACCTGCAAGTTCACAAACCATCCTGACTTGGAAATATATCACCATTCCCTCATTGTTGCTGGGTCAAAATCTTGAAGCTCCCTCCCTAACAGCACTGTGGGTGTACCTACACCACATGGACTGAAGCGGTTCAAGAAGGCAGCTCACCACCACCTTCTCAAGGACAATTAGGGATGGACAATAAATGCTGGCCTCGCCAACAGCGTCCACATCCCATGAATAAATTTTAAAAATCTTGCTGTGTGTAAATTGGTTAGCATGTTCCCTGCATTACAACAGTGACTACACTTGAAAAAGTAATTCATTTGCTGTAAAGCACTTTGGGATATCCAGAAGCTGTGCATGGTGCTATGGAAATGCAAGTCTTTTTTGTGGAACTGGCGTTTGTACTTTGTTGTTATACACATGTACTAATGCACACTACCCAGAACACGTGTACTAATGCACAGTACCCAGAACACATGTACTAATGCTCATTACCCAGAACACGTGTACTAATGCACAGTACCCAGAACACATGTACTAATGCACACTACCCAGAACATATGTACTAATGCACACTACCCAGAACATGTGTACAATGCACACTACCCAGAACACGTGTACTAATGCAGACTACCCAGAACTAGAAAACAGCATCAATTCAGTCATCATCGGAACTAATGCTATTTTGGCCTAATTTTTCTCAAGTTTCTGGGGTGGTGACTTGTCAAACACACAAATTAGGAGCAGGAGTAGGCCACTCAGCCCTTTTAGTCTGCTCTGCTATTCAAAAAAAGTCATGGCAGATTTGATTGTAACCACAATAACCTTTCAACCCCTTGCTTATCAAGAATCTATCTAGCTCTGCCTCAAAAATATTCAAAGATTCTGCTTCCAGAGAGTTCCAAAGACTCACGTCTGTCTAAGAGAAAACATTTCTCCTCATCTGTCTCTTAAATGGGAGAAATCAAAACTTTTTTTAATTTATTCATGGGATGTGAGCATCACTAGCTAGGCCAGCATTTATTGCGCATCCCTAAGTGTCCCTGTTCAGAAGGCATTTAAGAGTCAACCACAATGCTGTCAGTCTGGAGTCACATGTAGGCCAGGCCAGCATATTTCCTTCCCTAAAGGGAACCAGATGGGTTTTTACAACAACTGACAATGGTTTCGTGGTCATCATTAGACTTTTAATTCCAGAATTGTACTGAAATCAAATTCCACCATCTTCCATGGCAGGATTTGAACCCAGGTTCCCCAAAATGTCACCCTGGGTCTCTAAGCCAGTGACAATACAACTATACCATTCCCTCCCCTGTAACTCTTTTGAGTACAAACCCATTTCTATCTGTTTCAGATGAAGTTACATTGTTTCATAGTTTGCCATTGCAAAATTTGAACTCTTGATCTTGGGGTTACAAACCCAGTACCATAACCACTTGGCTATTTAGGCCAAGCTAAGAAGATGAACTCTTGATTTCTTTCATGTAACTCTTTTGAGTACAAACCTGTTTCCATCTGTTTCAGATTAAGTTACATTGCTTCATAGTTTGCCATTGTGAGATTTGAACTCTTGATTCCATTTGTTTCAGATGAAGTTACATTGTTTCATAGTCTACCATTGTGAGATTTGAACTCTTGATACTCTTTTGAGTAAACCTGTTTCCATCTGTTTCAGATGAAGTTACATTGTTTCATAGTTTGCCATTGTGAGATTTGAACTCTTGATCTTGGGGTTACAAACCCAGTACCATAACCACTTGGCTATTTAGGCCAAGCCCCCTTGAACGCTTGATCTTGGGGTTACAAACCCAGTACCATAACCACTTGGCTATTTAGGCCAAGCCCTTCCCTCCCCTGTAATTTAATTAAATTAACTTCAACCTCAACAATTTATGGCAATGATTAGTAAGTAATTCCATTATCCTTGTATCACGTGATTACGAAGAGGATAGCAGATGAACAAGGTGGGTCTTGGACTTTTTATTTGTCTAACGATTCCTATGTTCCTATGCACTGGGATTTTAGGAGTAATTAATAGTCAGTAATTGGCCAGCTGCCATGCACACCAATGGCAGGCAGCCCAAATAAGTTTCTACCAACACCTGGGTAAAAATGAACTGGCTGACAAGGTTAACATTAGGCTGCTGGTTAGAGCACCAACTTCTAGTTGAGATATACATAGCGGTGCTAGATCTGTTTCCTGAGTGGACGCTTGACTGCAGCTGGGTCAAAGGTAAGGGAGCTGTGACTTCAACCGTTCTTGAGAGGCATCTTGATAACTATCCAGTGCCGTTATAATCCGTCAGGGCCTTAACAAATAAAGTTTGGTGGAAGTTGTAAGATAGGGACCAGATGAAAACTTTCCACTTTGGAATAGTATTCACAGGCAGATTCTTATCCATGGAGGAATATCAGAAATTGGGAGTTAAGAGTGGGGGGGTGACAATTACTGGGGAATGTGAGGGGTTGCATGGACAAACATTGTTGCCTGTACTCCTCACCCTCAAAACCTTTTAAAAGACTGGAAGCTTACTTTGCTTTATAGCGGCCTGTTCAGGACACTTCTTCAAGATTTCCATGGATCTTTTATTGATGTCCTGGCCAAAAATCAGGAGAACCATCACTGCTATTCTCCCCCTCTGTGCCTCCATCACAAACCAAGCCCAACCTTCCTGACTATTATGAACAATGACAGTGTAGATCGATTGTGTGACTATTAGAAATCTATCAGTCCTCCTCTGAACGTTTAAGTGCTAGGCAAAAGGAAGAACCTGCAGGGTTTTGGGGAGAATTGCTCAGCCAGGGAGCTGGCACAGGCATGATGGGCTGAATGGCCTCCTTCTGTGCTGTAACAATTCTGTGATCCTGCAAATAACTTAAATAATCCCTGTATGCGGGATCATAACAACAATATATTGTATTTATATAGCACCTTTAAAACACCTTTTTATATTTATTATTATTTATATAGCACCTTTAAAGCAAGACCTGTCACAAAAGCAATATCAAACAAAATTTGACACAGCTTAAAGGAGGAGGTAACAGGAACGAAGCTCGGTCAGTAAGATAACTCTTAAGTAGCATCTTAAAAGGGAAGAGTGAGAGGAGGAGGAGGAGAGATTTGGGGGAATAATTCCAGAGCTTAGAGAGCCGCCAGTGGTGCAGCGATTAAAACAGGAATATGCAGGAAGGCAGATATTGAGGAGCACGGCTATTTCGGAAAATTGTGGAGGAGGTTACAGGAATATTGGTTGGGATTTTCCAAGCCCGCCCACCGCCGGGATCTTCTGGTCCTGCTGAAAGCCAATGGGCTTTTGGCTGGGCCACCACATCCCCCAGTGGTGGGTCCCACCAAGGCAGGGCCGAAAATTTTCCCAAGTTGTATTTATCCCAAGCGGTTGTACCTCCCACCCGTACAGACTAAACTGGGTTCAGCATTATGGTTTCTGTCCTTGCACATTATCAGTTATGGGGCGGGATTTTTCCCCTAATTTCACTAAGAGCGACAAGCGTTCTACCCGCCGGCTGCCAGGTCTGTGCAGGCATTGGAATTGCATCTTTAAGATACCTATGGCGTGCTCCATTAATGTTCATGTAGTGGCATGAGCTTCATTGTACCGTCTCTCTGCAGGACCCTGTGGCTGTTGCATTGGCGTCATTGGGGGTACCCTTTGTCACTGAGGATCTAGCCCTGGATCCTGTGTGGAGATGTCTGGGACCTGTGATCTACTCAAATTGTATGAGTCGTGAATGCTTCCTGGGTGTCTGGCGCAAACCTGTATGGTAAGTTTCTCATGGTCGCAGACCAGCTGTACGTTGAGCGAGTGGAAGCCTTTCCTGTTTGTTCTGGAGTGCCTGTTGCCAGGGAGCTTTTATAGCCACATGAGTACAGTCAAAGGCACCCTGCACCTGTGGGAATCCAGAAATCTCAGCAAAGCCCAGTGCTTGCTTGATCTCTGTCTAAATTGGCGTAATGGTGGGCCTTGGAAACAAGGGCATCAGTTATCTCATGTAAGCATTTGCGCATGGACGCCTGAGAGATCCCCCAGAGGTACCCTGTTTAGCTCTGGAATGAGCCACTGGCAATAAAAGTTCAGAGCGACCGTTACTTTCCGAGCCACTGGCAATGGATGCCCTCTCAATCCCTGTGGTGCCAATTCCTGGTGAATGTGGCAAATGTGAGTCACCAGTTCCCTGGACAGGCCACGGCATCTACGATACTGTCTCTCGCTCATCTGCAGATAAGACATGCAAGTTCTGGACACCCTCGGTCTTGCAAGCTGACTACACGCGACGTCTTTGTGAGCCTTATCCCCTGAGTCTGGAGGAGGCCCTGCTTCCCCTTGGTCTTGGGGGTTTTGCGCCTCCCTTTGATGAACCTGGCACCACTGGCGCAATCTTCTTCTTCTCTCCTGTCTGTATGCGATTACGCAGGGAGCAATAAATTCAGGCTCCATCTTCCTGATGGGTCTCCTCTCTGCAGCATCATTGAGAAACAGACATGATTCAGTATTGGCCTGCAAAACTCCTATTTCTGTCATTGACTCATCAGTGAACATGGGTTCATGTGGGTTCCAGTGTCGGCAAATATTCACCTCTGGTATAAAAAGAAAAAAACTGCGGATGCTGGAAATCCAAAACAAAAACAGAATTACCTGGAAAAACTCAGCAGGTCTGGCAGCATTGGCGGAGAAGAAAAGAGTTGATGTTTCGAGTCCTCATGACCCTTCGACAGAACTGAGTGAATCCAAGAAAGGGGTGAAATATAAGCTGGTTTAAGGTGTGTGTGTTGCGGGTGGTGGGGGGTGGGGGGGGTTGGTTTGGTGGGGGGAAAGAAGTGGAGCTATACCTTGAGTGCCCTACCATCCATTCTTAATTAGCACATTCGTTTAGATAATATCACCAACTTTAACACCTATGTGTTCTTTTGTTCTGTTATCTGTGACATCTTTTGATGATCTGCTTCTATCACTGCTTGTTTGTCCCTACAACCACACCAACCCCCTCCACTTCCCTCCCCCCACCCAAACCACCACCCCCCCCCGCCACCCCCCCAACACAACTTAAACCAGCTTATATTTCACCCCTTTCTTGGATTCACTCAGTTCTGTCGAAGGGTCATGAGGACTCGAAACGTCAACTCTTTTCTTCTCCGCCGATGCTGCCAGACCTGCTGAGTTTTTCCATTCACCTCTGGTATCCCGGTCAGCACAGGGTGTGTTTCAAAGCCCTCCTTCCACACCCCCTCCCCCTTTTACATGACTAACCACTATGAGATTCCTTTGGCCAGGTGTTTGGATGTGCTGCTTTCAGCCCAGGAGCTGGGATCCCCATTCATTGCCCTCTAATACTACACTCTTTGGAATAAACATATGGGAAAATGGTTAGTAAGAACATGAGATTATTTGAGGGGGGGTCCTGAGGCTTCTCCTCTGTGAATCTACCAGCGCCATGACTCTAACATGCATCTGAAGTGTGTCCAGTCGCGCAATTCCTCTGGAGTGCTTTACCACTCTGGGGAATCTCCACACTGCAAAGAAGGGGTTAATACATGGAGATCCATTAGAGTTGGGTTAGTCTCGCATGAATGCACATCATTGCTTCACTTTCCTGATCCCTCGCGTTGTCGTTGAAAAGGCTCCTAACATGTCCCGGCTGTGCCTCTCTCCTCGTTTTGGAATGAACAGTTTAGTCGGGTGCCCGTTTAATCAACACCGCCCCCCCCCCACCCCACTCCAAGTGCATGCACCTGCCCTTCAATCCTCCCTCAGAATCCTCACCCGCAGAATTTGTCCTCATTTTAATTTTGTACTGCGTCATCGCTGCAGGTTGGGAGTTGGTGGTGCTGAGCTCTGACTGCCAGGTCAGCTTGAAGCCATCCTGTGTGAGTGTGGAAATCCCTCCCATAATCCCAGAGGAGCTTCGTGTTCAGGTTTCCTTCCCTCCAAGACCTCTCAATCCTCCGCCTGAATCCCTTGATCCCATTGGGATTGTGGAGGATATCCGTTTGTTATCCCTTGGATGCGCCGATGCCCCCCCGTGTAGACCTCACCCCTCCCGACCTTGAGCTTACTTGCACAGTTAAACATATACCCCCGCACCCACCACACTTTCAGCTGCCCCCACAATACCTTCTCCCCACCTGTGGGCTGCAGATGCCTCCCCTGACAGAATGTCAGATCTGGGGCCCGGTATGATGCCAGAAACCCCACAGAATGAGGCAGACGCTATTACGACAACACCCTGTGTACAACATGCTGGACACGATTGAGGCTGGACTGACATGTCCTCTCCCTCCCTGGACTGGGACAAGGACAGTCTTTGCAAGCTCAACAATGTGAACTGAAGTGCTTCTTCACTCAGCGATCCTCCCATTCTGGCTCCAAGTGGTTTATGTCATTCTGTAACATACTACCTCCCCATCCTGGTGCTGAGGACGCTTAACCACCCCCGCCACCCACCCCCCCAGCACTGCCCCACTAGCTGCGTGTCTGAGTGCAACTTTCCCTACTCTTACCCCACCCCCACAGTGGAATCCTTGTCTGTAGCCCCTTCCCATGCCTCAGGCCACTTTGTCCCCTTCCCGAGTGCAGCCCTAACCCTGAAGCCGATTAAAAGACAGCCCCTCCCTACCGCTGGCCTGGTAGGTAGAGACTTGCCTGTGACAACCCACTAAAAGTGATGTGGTGCTACCTGTGAAGCCTGGTGCTGATTACCGCGAGCGCTGTTACTGCGAGCGCTGATTACCGTGAACACTGATCACCACACGCACTGATTACCGCACGCACTGATTACCGCACGCACTGATTACCACACGCACTGATTACCGCAAGCGCTGATTACCGCACTCGCTGATTACCGCGAGTGGTGATTGCCACGAGCACTGATTACCACGAGCACTGATTACCACACGCACTGATTACCACGAGCACTGATTACCGCACGCACTGATTACCGCACGCACTGATTACCACACGCACTGATTACCGCAAGCGCTGATTACCGCACTCGCTGATTACCGCGAGTGGTGATTGCCACGAGCACTGATTACCACGAGCACTGATTACCGCACGCACTGATTACCACACGCACTGATTACCACGAGCACTGATTACCGCAAGCGCTGATTACCGCACTCGCTGATTACCGCGAGTGGTGATTGCCACGAGCACTGATTACCACGAGCACTGATTACCGCAAGCGCTGATTACCGCACTCGCTGATTACCGCGAGTGGTGATTGCCACGAGCACTGATTACCACGAGCACTGATTACCGCAAGCGCTGATTACCGCACTCGCTGATTACCGCGAGTGGTGATTGCCACGAGCACTGATTACCACGAGCACTGATTACCGCAAGTGCTGATTACCGCGCGCGCTGATTACCACGAGCGCTGATTACCACGAGCGCTGATTATCAAATGCGCTGATTGCCATGAACGCTGATTACCACAAGCACTGATTACCACGAGCGCTGATTACCACGAGCACTGATTACCGCAAGCGCTGATTACCACGCGCGCTGATTACCACGAGCGCTGATTACCACGAGCGCTGATTATCAAACGCGCTGATTACCACGAGCGCTGATTACCACGAGCGTTGATTATCAAACGTGCTGATTGCCACGAACGCTGATTACCACGAGCACTGATTACCACGAGCGCTGATTACCACGAGCACCGATTACCGCAAGCGCTGATTACCGTGCGCGCTGATTACCACAAGCGCTGATTACCACAAGCGCTGATTACCGCGAGCGCTGATTACCACAAGCGCTGCGCAATGCAAGGTAGGTGGGTGAATCTCGAAGTCACGAGTGAAATGCAGGTCGCCAGATGTAAGTCGCTTATATCCTGTTGTGAAACACATCGTTCTAATTTCACGCCGAGGTGCCCTGATGATCCAGTGCGGGGGGGGGGGCGGAATAATTCCGGTGAGGAGCCCTTACAATGAGATACAAATATATTGAAATGATGTTCCCAACGTGCCGCGGTGAGAAACACGAGCCTCCATCGAAGGCCGCGGCGCACAATCGCGAACTGGCTTTACGATGCCGTAAAACCGAATTTTGGCCTTCACGCAACACTTGCCCGTTCCCACCCGCCCATCGCAAACAGGAGCTGGAAATCCCAGCTGGACTCTCGATTCCAGTTGTGGGCCGCAGTTTGGAAATCTCACTGAGTTGTTCCGATTTGTGATCTTTTGATATTTTGGGAAGGATCTACTCCTGCTCTGCTCCACTGTTCCCATGCAGGAGAAGCTGGGGAAATTGTGATCCCGGTTCCCCTGCTTAAAGAATTAATGGGGAAGCAGCATTGTCCTTTTGCAGTCACGCAAAACGCTAACCAGCAATTTGGCAGCTCATCTTAAACTTTGTCCAACATTTCTTTGCAGTGAATTCAAAGTGCAGTTTCATGCTCAAAGTCTCGACACTGAATTGCCAACAAGGTCTAATGATTGAAAGGTGTTGACACTGAAAAACTTCTTAAAGGGAGGAAAAGTACAGCTGATTGTTAGTCTTTAATGAGAACTGACAGCAAGCCAGCCAGGAAACAAACTGAAGACAGTTCGCTGAAGATATACACAGTGGTGAGAGTCAGCACATTGTATAGAGGGTCAGAACGGTTTTCATGCGATGGTTAAACCGAAAAGAAAATTGGAAAGCTTAGAGGAGGAATCGTCCCAAATTTGCACTAAGTGAGATAGCGGGCGGGTTAACTGACGTTTTACCCACTGGCCGCGCTGGCAGCTTTTCACGCCGAACTATCCCAAACCCGCCGCATTAATTGTGTATTCCCGGGAATCATGCCACTTCCATAGCGGGCGGGCTCTCATTCACCTGCCGTGCCAGCACCTCGTTGCTTCAGCTGCTGGGCACCATATTTAAAGTACAGCTGCATCCATGCCCCTCAGTGCCTCCAGCCCGGGGTTGCTGTAAAGAAGACAGGACAGCCCCGAGAGACAAAAACTCTGCAGCCCCCACCCAGCTTCAATAATGCATCCTTCAAGCACCTTTTGGATGCCATTGAGGCCTGCCGTGATGTCATCTTCCCCCCACTCTGGCCGCAGGAGGAGCAGCAACATTACCTCTCTGGCTTGGTGGGTGATGGCTGTGATGATCAGTGCCAATGCTGCACAGAAAAAGTTGGCCATCCAATGACCTCAGGGTAAGTCAACCATCTCATCCCTCCAAACTCACACACTCACAAGCCCATCACACACTCACTGGCATCTCACTCACTGCCAGCTCAAGCAGCATCACCATTCACTCTCTCACACACACCCTCACATTTCCATCTGGCCTCATCTCCTCAGGAGGCTGCCTCCTTAGCCCTCACCTTCTTGAGGCCACTTGCACAGATCAACATGTGCCCCCCCCCCCACACACACCCTGGGATACCCCCCTTCCCCAGTACAGCCCTCACCCTGCAGCCTCTTCCCTTGCCTGAGTCCACTTCTCCCTCCTCCCTAAGCGAGCCCCAGCCCTGCAGCTGTACAAAGCCTTACGGCTGGTCTGGTAGGTAGACACCTGCCCGTGAGCCCCCCTAAAAGTGATGTGGTGCTGTCTGTGAAACCTGGCGCTGATGACTGCGAGTGCTGACTGAAGCAAGGCAGGCAAACAAACCTCAAAATCCCTAGTGAAGTGCAGCTCACCAGGTGGATGTTGCGCATTTGCTGTTGTGAAACAACCAGCGTGGGGGGGTGGGGGGTGGGGGGGATGAGTCAGGCGGGCTGGCTTTATAGTGATATGCTGATGTATTACAATGAGGTTCCTGACGTCTGATGGTGGGAGATGCGACTCACCGTCAACGGGCTGAACAGACAATCGCAAGGTGGTCTCATGACTGAAACTGATTTTTGTTCTTCTCTCCATATTGTCCGCTTATGCCACCGAACACACCGCCCCCCCCACTCCTCCCCCCCCCCCCCCCGCCCCCCCCCACACACACTGACACCAGCCAATTCCACGCTATGTATTCTTTTTTTATTTTGTTCCTATATAGACAGTCAGGATAAGCATGATTCCTACCAGTAGTTGTGCAATAAAGACTGAAAATATCTCTGCTTTGGCAAGCACACGCTGTAATCTTCAAGGGTGAATATTGTTGCCATGTTGAAGACAACTAAAGTGCTGATACTGTAATTCCAAACAGAGTTATACTGAAACTCTGAAATCCAGTTATTTCCTTGGAGATTGCTTGATCAACAGTCACCTTTTGTTCGATTAATAGCATAATGATTGTTACTCTTTTTAAGGTTCTTCTGCTGTGGTGATTTTTTTTAAGGAAGGGATATCTGAAAGGTTTTCATATTCCAACTTTAGAAATTATTTTGTAAAAGGGAATAAAAGGATAAAGAGAAATATAATGATAGGAAAATGTAAAATTTGAAATTTCAATTTTCGAGGTGACTGAAGAACTTGAGCTAAAACTCTTAAATTGCAGTAAAGAGCACGGCTGCTGAATAGGCAACAGGTGTAGGAGATTGCAGGTTCTCCACAACCATTATATTACTCAGCTTATTGCAATTACAATCAGCCAGAAATCAACTAACTAAAACCTTAAGGGTCGCTTGATTTCTGCCTGCCTGTAAAATGTGGTTACCTAGACAGCAGCTCAAGGGTTTAAATATTAAATAGATGGGGGGGTGGGTGGGTGGAGAGGGGTCTCAATTATTTTCCATTGTTCCTCATCAGATGCCAGAGGATCACAAGAGATAAAGGGAGAACATCAGCTCAACAGCTCATTATTTATTTCTCTTCATCATAGCAGGAGCCAGTTTGCCAATGGTTTCTTCCTGTGGCATGATGGTCCTTGGTGTGCTAATTATTGGAATTAAGGTACTCTTTGTGATAGTACTTCCGTGAGGAGTTTTCCTGATTGTCTGCTGTTAACCCAGAGGAAGATCCTTGGGAACATTGGGTAAATGGCATTGGAAATTCAACTTCTTAATGCTTATTATCCACTGGGCAATTCTTTACAGATTGGCTCAGTGGGTAGCACTCTTACTTCTTAGTCAGAAATTGTGGGTTCAAGTTCCATTCCAGAGACCTAAGGACAAAAATCTAGATTTACACTCCACTGCACCATTTGTGAAGTGCTGCACTGTTGAAAGTGCCATCTTTTGGATGAGATTTTTAAACAAGGCAACCTCAGGTGGACCTAAAAGAACCTCCGGCCACTATTTGAAGCAATGGAGTCCTCCCAGATGCCGGTCGATATTTATATTGCAACCACCATTACTAAAACTAATCTGTTTTAGTCATTGTCAATTAGTCAATGTCACGTTGCTGTTTTGTGGGAGTTTGCTGTGCATAAATTGGCAACTAAATTTATTCAATTTTCTTTCCATCTTTCCTTGTTTCTATAAAACCAGTTTTAACAAAAGGGACGATGTAAAAAGTCAATGCTCAAAGTTCAAATACTTTGAAAGTTTCTATTTTCACCAAAGGTCTGGTTTTGCTCTTCCTGATACTTAAAGGTGATGTTAAATTGCACTGACCAGTTTTTTTACTGAAACCAGCTGTCAGTTGTGCTGCCCATTTACAGTGATCTCTGATTAGGAAAAAGCAGAACTTTGGATATGTTTTTGCCCAAATCTCCGCTTGCTGGTATCTAAAACACAATGATATTTTAAGGAGTTGACTGTCTTTATCCTGTCAATTAAATTCTTGTTAAATTTTGCTTAATGCTACAGCGAGTGATGAAGAGTGAGATTAGTTCCTGGCAGTGGACTCAATTTTTAAAATCAAATCTCAGACTCCTGAAAATGTATTGGTTCAGCTGCAGGTTTTTATGTTCTTGGGATGTGGGTGTGCTGCCTAGGTTGTGTTTATTGCCAATCCCAATTTCCTGAGAGATAACCCCTCATCTTACAGTATTCGTGCAGCCACATTGATGTGACTTTAGGGAATTCCATGACTTTGACCCAGCAACAATAAAGAGGAACACCAATATATGTCCAAGGCTGGGTTCTCCGGCCCACCCAAAAGCCCATTGACTTTCGGGGGGACTGGACCATCCCAACGGCAGGAGGAGACCAGGTGGGAAAATCCCGGCCCAAGTCAGGATGGTATGTGGCTAGGGGGATATTCTGCTCTTCTCCTTCTCTTTGGGTGTTGTCTTAGGGGAGGGAAAAAAGAAGAACAAAAGATAGACTTGTATTTATGCAGTGCCTTTTACAACCGCCGAGTGCCCCCAAATTGCTTCACAATGAAGGAGGTACTTATGAATTGTAGTCACTGTTATAAAGTAGGAAAACATAGTAGCCAATCTGCGCATGGCAAATTCCCACAAACAGCATCATCATGATGACCAGATAATCTGTTTCAGTGATGTTTCTTAAGGGATAAATATTAGCCAAGACACCAGGGATAACTGCCTGCTTTTCTTCAAAGCAGTGTCATGGGACCTTTTGCGTCCACTTTAGAGGGCAGACAGGCCCTCAGTTTAAAATCTGTCATGAAGAGATATTAATGTGAACAATGTTATTGGAAATTATTTTTAAATTGGATTCATAGTAGGGTCTGTGCCTGTGTGTGGCTTAATTGGATTAAAGCCAGTTAGTCTGGGTGCTTTGATGTTTAGTAGTTTGAGATGTTAATTAGATAAACGGAAGGCTAGAAGGTAAAGAGTGCATTTGCATTTGTTGAATAAACCATTCAAAAGAAGGGAGTAAAATCTTGTACCTAGCTAGGAGACACATAGCAATGTGTTTATATTACTAATAAAATCGATACTATGAAGGAGGTTTCATTGTTAGAAGAGGTGGAGTTCAGAGACCTTGGGAAAAATTTGCCCCCCTTTGGGGGGGGGTAAGTGCAGGAATGGGCGTGTGCAGGCGCACCTCCGATCGGCGCCCCCCTTTGGGGGCACATAGCCATTTTACGTGGGTGGCCCAATTAAAGCCCGCCCAGTGTGACATCCACCAAGAAGTGCTATGCGCTCCCTGTGCAAGCGGGGGTGGGGGGAGGGGGGTTTCCCTCAGTAGGGAGTGCACTCTTTCATGCATGTGTGCAAAAAAGCGCACTAATCTGCCTGAGGCTAAGTGCTGCCTCAGGGAGATCGGCACCAAATTTAAATATTTAAAGAGACAAAATCAAAATTTCCCTGATATGTCCCAACTCATGTGACACTGTCACATGAGTTGGAACATGCCCATCACTTTTAGTGAAACCTTTATTAAATGCTTAAAAACCCTCACGAAACCTCATCCCGCCAGGGCTCTCGGCCTGCCCACCAACCTTAAGGCTGGATAGGCAGGTCCATTAATTATGTTAAGTGCTTTTTAAATGGCCTCAATAGGCCATTGACAGGTTGGCAGGCGCACAGCTGATTCGGCTGCGCCCCCGCCGACCTGAAAATGGAAATGACGCGGGGTGACGTCGGGAGTTCCACCCGACATCATCCCGCATGGGTGAGCGGGCCCTGCCCCCGCTCGCCAACCGGAAAACCCTACCCCTAGTGATACAATGAGTATTTACATTCAAAGGGGAGGCAAGGTATAAACAAAGGAGTTTTGCAACGTGCAGGTCAGAGGCATGTATGGTCTAAGCAGCCTGTAATCCCGACATTTGTGTCTGCAAAGGAACCAAATTGCAAGGGACCTCATTTTGCTTTCGCAAGGTTAAATAAGCTTTGTCTGGTGTATGTTTAAAGCCTATGGGTTATTGTTGCCTGGGTGAAGATTTACCTGGGATTGATTAATTTGGGGATTTGTTTAAAAGTTATTTTGGTAGCAATTTGTAGGCATGTATGTGTTTAATTTCTTGTTAAATTAATAAATGTTTAATTTAGTTTACATAAAAAAACCTCTTGAGGCTCGGTGATTTTATTTCTGAATTCAGAGCTGCATCTCAAACATACCAATTGAAAATATAGGTCATGACAGTTGTTCGAGTTTCCCTCTGAGGTTTAAACAACTCAGCCTTTACCCACTGTTGTGTCAAAACACATCTCATTCAAAAAACGACACCTCCAACCGGACTGCAGTGTTAGCTTTGATTTTTGTACTCAAGCTCTGAAGGGAGAAATGATATCAAGGTACATTTGATGAATTGCTGCAATCCATCATGTAGATTGTACAGACTATGGCCAAAATATGCCAATAAAGAATATCGGTCCTGCTGATAAGTTTGTCGGTGAAGTGAACGGCTCCCTCCTGGATGGTATCAGGCTTCGTAAGTGCACTTGTGGATACATCCACCCAGGCCACTGGTGAGTATGCCATCATATTCCTGATGAGCCTTGTAAATGGGGAAGAGGATACGAAGGATTAGGAGGCGAGCAGAATACCCAGTCCCTGCCCGGCACTCATTGATTCAGAGTTGATGTAACTGCTCCAGTTAAGCATAGAGTCAGCGGTGGTGAGGAATTTGATGGTTGTCCTGCCATGAAATATCAAAGGAAAAATGGCTAAAGAAAGGAAGAGCTCAGATTTCTATAGCCTCCTTCATGTCCTCAGGACAACCCAAAGTACTGAGCAGCTAACGAAGCACATTGAAAGCATAGTCACTGTTGAAATGAAAAAGGCGCTTTCTCCTGCTTAAAATGGCCTAGCAATTATAGGACACAAATTCTACCTATCACTCCTCAGTCTGAGGCTCGATGTTCCTGATAGGCTGGCATAAGCTCCCACATTATTGTATCTTTTGCAATACTACAAAACAAAACCATTTGGCAATGCTGCAAGTGTATTGAATAACTGCCCTGTGGCAAAAAAGATATATAAGATTTTGAGAAGCAGAGCTTTTAAAGTACTAAAATTCTAAGATTCATGCTCTGGAAGAAGAGAGGCCTGGTACTGTTTGATATTACTCCTCTCATGTTGGTTATTGAGAACCAATGCAAAACTGGAAGATTTTAGATTCATTTAAGGGCGTGTAAAACTTGAATGAGAAATTATGCAACAATCTTTAAAAATAATCAAAAGAGACCATGCCTTCTGAAAAATGTGTTTGATGGCCTTGCAAACACTCAATGCTCTAGCATGCATCGCACCAAGCATTCAATTTGTGTGATCTGCTAGTGTGACAAAAACAGTGCACAGCCTTTTCCGTTCCTTCCTCCGCCCCAAATAATAATTGGTTTGTCGAACATTTTGTCATGAAGACAAAAGTTGGCCTCATTATGTATTCATAGTCAGCCTCGAGCCCCGATTAGGTCTGTGGCTGGAACTGGGTGTCAGCTGCTATGGA
Source organism: Carcharodon carcharias (assembly GCF_017639515.1). Lineage (NCBI taxonomy): Eukaryota > Metazoa > Chordata > Chondrichthyes > Lamniformes > Lamnidae > Carcharodon > Carcharodon carcharias. The sequence continues at coordinate 222,031,382 of NC_054469.1, forward strand.
AATAATTAGCAAGCAACACAGCATATTCTTATTCTCAGACATGTCAATAAGGAGTGTAGGGAAGGCGAGTTACATTCCCCAGAGGAAAGCTCTATAGCCTCCTTGGCATGGGGTACTGCACACAACAAATGCTGGGTCAAACACCAAAAGAACAGATTATAAAGCAGCTCATTGGCCCCTGAAAATTAGGAATGGTGAGGAATGTTATTCAACGGCACCAAGATTTCTTTCTGTTAAATAGTCTTTGTGGCTGTCTTCTGAACTCTCCAGAAACAGGTCCTTCCGTGGTTCATATTCAGGCCCATATTCTGGCCAGGGAGCTGTGAAATGCCTTGACCATTTTAAAAGGCGAGCCCATGAAACAGCCAGACATCACGTCACACTGGCATTGGGCTCTGGGCATTGTGTATCTTCGTTTATTCACAGTCAAGCAGGTTGACCACACAAGCCTGACTCTGCATCGTCTTCGGATTTTCCAGCGTGGCATTTCTATTCCACTCCTTTGCAGCATAAGCACAATGCATAACTGGAGGAGAGTAGACCCCAAGAGGAGGAGAGGCCACCGATTTTACACCATTGATTTAATTTTGACTAGACTATACTTGATTCCTTGGGGAGTGGAGCCTAAGAACGTGTAAGATTTGAGCCAGGCTGAAGGTGAAGGAGTTCCGCAAAGTTTATTTTCCAATGCTACAGGCAACAAGTAACAGTGGCATCCGAGGAGCCGGTAACTCAACTCACTGCATCCAGTGACACTTATTCTAATCATGACACAGAGATATCTACCCTGACGGATTTCAATTGTTTGATGAGCAACACTGGATGAAACACAGAGTACCAGCGAGGAGAAGTGGCGTTTGTTTTTCTGTCATTAATGGTTTGGTGCCAACAGTGTAAGAGTTCACTATCTTCACGTCCTTAGATATATCTGACTGCAGTCCATGTCTACGTAGAGGACCACAAAGACACAGCTCACAAGTTCAGCAGGACTATTTCTCATCAATGCTCAGCCTCTTTGTCGTATATACTTTGGGCTCCAATCTACAACAGCTCTCTTGTCCAGCATCGACATGCAGTTGAGTTCTGATGAAGAGAACCATTAAGCAGACTTTCACTATCCTTGTAGCTGTCCAGAGGTCCACTCCTCTGCAGGTCATGGACATGCTGAGAGTACTCAGCAGCTGGAGCATGTCTGGACTAAATATGGGTGAATCTCCCTCTCTCAAGGCACTGACACATTTGACTCATCAAACTTCCTTTCTCCTCTGTCACAAATGACAAAATATATGCCAAGACATTGAGTACAACCAGCTGACACCAGCAATTGGACATGGTGTCACCAATTATAAGTCCTGAACCAGTACAAAGAAATATGGGAGAGTTCAAATATAAGAGGCTTTGGTGGACATCAGAAACCTGTAAATTTATGTATTCAGATCATTGGGGAAGCACTGAGTAAGAGTTTAATTTTTGGATGTAGAATGTAAATAATGTACAATGTCACCAAGAGGGAGCAGTGCATGTCAATAAAGTGTTGGCCCATGTTTTGCTGCCGAAATACAGATGAGATTAATGGTGCTCACCATTATATTGTGTAAATTTTCCAACAACTTGTGGTGAGGAGGTGATACCCCATGAAATGTAAATCACTGCAAGTTGCTTCTTGATTTACACCACTCCACTGTTAGCCTCTTAAAAACCCTTAACCTTTCAGTGATTTTGTGAAGTTGCTCAATTGCCCTTTGAACTCATGGTAGAAAATTAGGGCTGGTGATTAATGGCCTAAGTACCTTTTTTAACAAGATTTATGTTCCAAAGATGTCAGTCAACCTCTCTAGCCAGAAAAGAAATTATTTAAATAGCATAGTCTCATTCTGACAGATATCAAATTGTTGTTGTATATAAAATTTTAAAATATAATTTTTACATTTTATATAATTTTTAAACTGTTTTCTTTCTTATTTCTGTCTCCTTTTTTCTCTCTCTCTTGATCCAATTTATTTTTCCCTCTTTTCACTTTCTGTCCTTGATTTGACTCCAATTCCTTTTCAGTCCTCTTTCAGTTTCTTTCTCAATCCCTTAATTCTTTAGTGAAGGTAATAACCTGTTGATCCCATTGCCTTCATCAGACCATTATCATTCCCAGCAACCAACGGGCAATATATTGTCAATTTGGAGGCTGAGGGATAGCTCTAGGTGACAGGGCACACTGCAAGATCCCCCATCCCGACAAGATCAGGCCTGCTGTAACATAAGGCCATAAGACGTAGGAGCAGGAGTAGGCCATTTGGCCCATCGAGTCTGCTCTGCCATTCAATGAGATGATGGCTGATCTGATAATCCTCAACTCCACTTTCCTGCCTTTTCCCCATAACCCTTGATTCCCTTACTGATTCTAAATCTGCCTATCTCAGCCTTGAATATACTTAATGACCCAGCCTCTACAGCCCTCTACGGTAAAGAATTCCACTGATTCACTACCCTCTGAGAGAAGAAATTCCTCATCATCTCTGTCTTAAATGGGTGACACTTTACTCTGACATTATGCCCCCTGGTCCTAGACTCTCCCACAAGGGGAAACAACCTCTCAGCATCTACCCTGTCAAGCCCCCTAAGAATCTTATATATTTCAATAAGGTCACCTCTCATTCTTCTAAACTCCAATGAGCACATACCTAACCTACTCAACCTCTCCTCAAAAGAAAATCCCTCCATACCCGGGATCAACCTAATGAACCTTCTCTGGACTGCCTCCAATGGCAGTATATCTCTCCTTAGATAAGTGGACCAAAGCTGTTCATAGTGTTCTAGGTGTAGTCTAACTAGTGCCTTGTATAGATTTAGCAAGACTTCCCTGTTTTTTCACTCCATTCCCTTTGAAATAATGGCCAACATTCCATTTGCCTTCCCTATTACCTGCTGCTTGTATGCTAGCTTTTTGGGATTCATGCACGAGGACCCCCAAATCCCTCTGTGATGCAGTTTTCTACAGTCTTTCTCCATTTAAATAATACTCATTCCTCTATTCTTCCTGCCAAACTGCATAACTTCACATTTTCCATATTATATTCCATCTGCCAAGTTTTTGCCCACTCACTTAACCTGTCTTTATCCCTCTGTAGACATTTTGTGTTATCCTCACCACTTGCCTTCCCACCTATTTTTGTGTCACCTGCAAACTTGGTGATAATACACTCACCTCCTTCATCCAAGTCATTAATTTATATTGTAAATAATTGTGGCCCCCAGCCCTGATCACTGTGGCACTCCACTAGTTACAGGTTGCCATCCTGAAAATGCCCCCCTTATCCTAACTCTCTGTCTCCTATTAGTTAGTCAATCCTAATTGCTAATATACTATCCCAACACCATGGGCTCTTATCTTATTAAGTAGCCTTATGTGCAATACCTTGTCGAACGCCTTTTGAAAATCCAAATATATTACATCAACTGGTTCCCCTTTATCTATCCTGCTTGTTACCTCCACACAGAGTTCCAATAAATTTGTCAGAAATGATTTCCCCGTCTCAAAGCCATGCTGACTCTGCTTGATTATATTATGCATTTCCAAATGATCTGCTATTACACCCTTCATAATAGACTCTAACATTTTTCCAATGATGGAAGTTAAACTAACTGGCCTATAATTACCTGTTTTTGTCTGTCTCCCTCTTTGAATAAGGGTTTTACATTGGCAGCTTTCCAATCCTCTGGGACTTTTCCAGAATCTAAGGATTCCTGGAAGATTAAAACCATGCACCTGCTATCTCAGGAGCTACTTCCTTTAATATCCTAGGATGCAACCCACCAGGTCCAGGGAACTTATCAGCCTTTAGCCCCACTAGTTTCCCAGTACTTTTTCTGTAGTGATAGTTATTGTATTTATTTCGTCCCCAACTTTTGCCCCTTGATTATTTAGTATTTTTGGAATGTTATTAGTGTCTTCTACCATGAAGACTGACACAAAGTATTATTCAACTCCTCTGCCATTTCCTGGTTCCCCATTATTATTTCCCCAGCTTCAATCTCTAAGGGGCCTATGTTCACTTTGGCCTCTCTCTTCCTTTTTATATATTTAAAGAAGCTCCTACTGTCCATTTTTATATTACTTGCTAGTTTACCCTTAACCAAGGAAGTTAAGGATGGTATTAAATTGAAATAAAAACAGACAATATGGCAAAGATTAATGGTAAGACAGACAATATGGCAAAGATTAATGGTAAGACAGAGGATTGGGAAAGTTTTAAAAAACAACAAAAGATGACCAATACAATAATGAGGGAGAAAATAAACTTTGACTTGGCTAGGATGCAGAGCTTGACCTGGTTGTCAATCGATGCCTATCTGGGGATGAACTGTCAGCTCCGACATTTTGGCAGTGGGTTTGTAGGGGGGTCTTATGCCCGTTTGACTATCTCATCAGCAAGTGGTTGAGTAGCCTTTCATATTTTAGCAGTAGCGCTAATTCCTGTTTATATTGCGTGGAGGGTTTAGTAACAGCAGAGTGCTGCAGGAAGGTACAGACCACCAATGCTTCAAGTGCCCAGCAGAAGATCCAAAATGGCTGAGCCAATGACCCTTCTTCATAGTGGTTCTGCAGGAGGCTTTGCCCCTGAAGGCAAGAGTCATTTATTTTAATATTTTTGCTGCTGTAAGCCACTAGGATTGCCATCTTATCTTGGACATATTGCTTGTAGCATTATCACATGACTTCCTGCCTCCAACAGTTTCACCTGCACGCTCTTAGCTTCCATTGGTCACTCCGGCCCACAGCCAATTGGAAAGTGAGCAGACTTCTCATTACCTAAATGGATGATTCTTGACTCTCTGTGAAACAGCCTTTTGTCCCATGTCTGATATTCCTTGAACATTTTTCCTTCTTGCTTACAGGGCTTGTTTTTAAGCACCGATGCTTTAATCTCCTGGGTTGCTCAGCAGTGTCACTGAGGTTAATCTTTCCTGGAAACCCAGCTCAATCCCTGGAGGATTCACAACACATAACATATACTTTTGTTTGACAATTCCAACCCGGTCTGATGCATAATTGCTAAAGCAACCACAGCTTCCTTCTCTTTAATTTTAACTCTGAACTCAGGATGTTTTCTCTCCCTGACTGTATTGAGTTGAGTAATGAAAGCAGGGCCTAGATCTCTGATCTATATCAGTAACCACTAGGTTGCTCGGTGGTAACTGAAGATGTTGCTGTGTGGGAAGTGATATTTATTCAGTCCAAGTTGCTTTGCTCAGCTGTATGCAGAGCGGAGCCTGCTAAAATAGACTTAATTATGTGTAGTGCTGTGCTCAATTCCAGCAGGCGCATAGACTGCTGTACTGATTGCTAACCTGTTTCTGCATCATAATAAATTGCTTTTGTTTTATCCAGCTGCGTTCAGCCAAACTTGGCAGCAACAATAAAAAAGGGGGTTCAGGCTGTTCTGAGGGAGTCAGACTATGATAACTGCAAGGACCCCAGTTGCATTGACATTAGGCCGATGAAATGAAACATCAGAGAAATGCTGCTAGTGATTAAGGAATGTAATTATAACAATTTCTCCTGTGAGAAACAGTATATTTTTGATTTCACAGTTGAATGGAATTCAATGCACAATTCTCAAAAAAAAATGGTTTGTCTGTTCAAAGGTGGCTGTACATATTTTAATGTTATTATATTCTAACACTCAAAGACATAGTATTTTTAAAACTGGAAACATATACAGTCCACAAGGATTCAGACTGATGTGTGCTTATTTTAATTACTGAACTGATTCAATCTGGACTAAAATAAATCCGATGGCTTCCATCACTGGCAAACATTCTCTCCCTTTGTGACTAAGCAACTTCATCCGATACATTGCAGCTTGGTAGGAACACTACGGTTGCCCTCATTGTGCCTAGGCTGGGGAGGAAGAATTGTTCAGGATTGCCATTCCTGATCATTGTCAAGAACTCCCAGCTGGATTTGCATGTCTGGACAACAGATGAGGAAAGCACAGACTTGGCTGTGGTCTTTCTCATGGGATGCAGCCTGCTGACACAGATTTACACCTGGATAATAGCAGCTTAGTTGAGGTACCAGAGGGTAACTAGTGCCGATGGGCCCATCATATCTTAGCAAACAGTCAATATGGTCCTGGGAGGTGGGAAGAGGGGAAAGAATTGGTAAGGAAAATCAAGTTGTCATTACCAGAATTTTTTAAAAAAAATCACTCACAGGATGTGGGCGTCACTGTCAAGACCAACATTTATTGTCATCCCTAACTGCTCTTGAGTAGATAATGGTGAATCACTTTATCAAAGAGCTGCAGTTTGTGAGTTAAAGGTACACCCACAGTATTGTTAGCGAGAGTTCAGGATTTTGATCCAGCGAATATGGAGGAACCAAGTCAAGGTGGTGTCACTTGGTAGCAGAGAACTTGAATATGGCTGAAAAGGGAGACATGTTGCTGAAACTTTTCATCTTGCACTCATCAGGATAAACAGAAGAATGCCAAATTTCAAACAATTACAATAATTTATGCTGCAGGGGAAAGGGGTGCTGATTGATTGGCTGGCAAGTCGACTCTGCCTGAGGGATTGCCATGGAGAAAGCAACAGGAAACTATAGGCTCTCCAAGCTTCCTAATAATTCAAAAAGGTGCAAGGCTTGAACATATTTCTTTTGTTTGCAGACAACAGGTCCATGTGCATAAATTTATGTCACTTCTAGCCAGGGTAAATGAGCCTCTTCACAAGCTCAAGAATCCTGAGTGTGCTAATAACTACACTAACAAGCAATTTAAGATAGCTCATGGTTTTACTATGGACAGGGCGCTGAGGCAGGCCCAAAGTTTACCTCAGCCAAAATGGGGATCAAACCTGCACCGTTTGCCGTAGGTTAAGCCACACACTAGCCATTCAGCCAACTGAGCTAACAGACCTCCCGATGGAAATGCTACAAATTATTACCAGGCATACCGGGGTGGAAATCCTTGTCTGAATTGGGAATTTACACCTAAAAATACAAAATTCTACGCATTTGCATTTCCATTTTGTTAATGTTAATTTACATTTAAGTTTCCTGCCAATTTCATTAGCATACACCAGAAATAAAGATATGGGACAAACAAGCAAATATCAATCTAAGCAAAGGGCCTGAACAAAATGTAACATGCAATATACATCCCTGATTAAATTATGAAAATTAAAGTTTCAAACCATCTAAACTTTATGCAGGTTAAGCACATTATGTTGTTATGATCCCAGCTGATGCTACAACTGGGCAGGCCTGATCTCAGGGTGGAACCTGGCTTGATAGATCCTAACTTTGTTTAGATACGTGGAGAGTAGCTACTTAACAAAGTCATCGGAGTTAGCTAATGAACTTTTAACAAAAGATTAAAATATTTATTAAACAAGAAAAGATGAACTATATTACAATACTCCTTCACCCTCAGCTATACTTTTACAGATATATACAGATTTGTAAGGATAACACAAGTTACAAAAGTTTTCTTATACTCTCATGTTCACAGTAGGTCCATGTAAACCAATAGACATGCCGTGGTCAGACACACCACACTCTGAAACCAAGTGACAGATACCACCCCAGACAAATGCTATAGTCTTTCCTCAACTCCCCCCTGATGCTTGTTACACTGTGAGCCAACCTGTCTCACTGAACCCCGTCCTTCACATGAGGGTTTCCAATCTCCACTCTCAGAGAACTCACCTTGGAATCTTCTCCCACATTAAGACGTTCTCTCAGATGCCTTCTGCAAGGGTTCATCTCCAGGGTTTCAAACTCTCCTTCCAATGTTCCTCTCCCCTGGGTCACCATGTGCATTCAAGCTTCCTTCCACGCACTATCTCTCACTGTCTCAGCTGTCAACAGTACACCATTGCTTCATATACCCATAGCGAAGAGTTACAGGCCTTCAGTTGTCTCTTTGGACCTAATGGCTTCTCACAAGCATTTAAATCGCTTTAAACCTACTTCCTGCAGCTTTCTTCTCTTTAAGCTTGGAGCTTTTCTCTCTGCCCCGCACTCTTAATTTCACTTAACAGGACATTTTTCCAGGTTCCTGTCCTTCCTTTGACTAGAAGGTCTTATTGGGACTGTCTCCTGTTCCACTCCCCTGGATTTTGGGGATTTTCTTCTTTAGTTTAGAACCTGTTACCTGTCCCTTTTCATGTCCTGCCTATCTTGGCACTTTCTTCCAACTGAACTCACAACTGCTGTTGTGTGTCTGTGTCTGTGTGTGTGTGTGTTGTGTGTGTCCTGCCTCTCTGGACCCCTGTTACTAGGCAACAGCGCAGTTTTTTCTAGTCCTGTGTTTGCTTTAACTTCGCTTAGAGTTGTAAAACTCTCAGTAAAAATGCAATCACCTTTCAAAGTGAAAATAAAACTCAACTTGACATTTTTCTTAACACACAAATACAGAATTACAAATCAAACTTAAACTTTAAAGTTAAAAATCATTCCTAACACCCACAAATACGAATATAACTTGCATAAACTATCTCTATTCCCTAACGATGTTGGAAAAACATAACTTGGAGGAATGACAAGCATTGAGGATGATACAAATTTCCTGCAACGAGAGCACAATGGACAGGCAAGTGGCGGATGGAATTTGATACAGAGAGTTGTGAGGTGATGCATTTTGGCAGAAGGGATAAAGAGAGGCAATGTAGACTTATTGCCACAATTCTAAAGCGTGTTCAGGCACAGAGGGGCCTGGGGGTGCATGGCCATCAATCCTGAAGATGACAGCACATATTGAGAGATGTTGGTATAGCATATGATATATTGGGCTTCATAAATAGGGGCATTGAGTACAAAAGCAGGCAAGTTACGCAGAGCATTTGTAAAGCTCTGGTTAGGCCTTACCACAGTACTGTGTCCAATCCTGGTCACAACACTTTTGGAAAGATGTTAATGTCCTTGAAAAGTTGCAGAGGAGATTTACTAGAATGGTTTCAAGGATGGAGATGTGGGGTGGTGCTTGGTGTGGAAGGGTTTGGGGGGTGGGGGTGGGGGGGGCAGCCAGCATGGCTGGGGTTGCTCTCTTTTGAGCAAAGGAGATTGAGGGGAGATTTGATCAAGGTGTACAAGATCATGAAGTCTTAGATAAGATAAACAAGGAAAGGTTTTCTTATTAGCTGATGAGACAAGGATGAGGGCACACAGATTTAAGATCTTGGGTAAGAGACATAGGGGGAATGTGAGGAGGAACTTTTTCTATGCAGCAAGTGGTAATGACCTAGAACTCTCTGTCCATGAGGGTGGGGTTGCAGAATCAAACAATGATTTCAAATTGAAATTGGGTGGGTACTTGAAGGAAATAAACTTGCAGAGCTCTGGTTACCGTGAGGGGAGTAGGACTAACTGGATTGCCCTGCATTTAGAAAAGCATAATATGATTAGAAAAAGTCAACATGGTTTTACAAAAGGGAAATCCTATTGACAAATGTATTGGAGTTTTTTGAGGATGTAACTAGTAAGGCAGATAAAGGAGAACCAGTAGACGTAGTATATCTGGATTTCCAAAAAGCATTCGATAAAATACCACACAAAAGGGTAATACACAAGAAAAGAGTTCATGGAATTGGGGGTAATATATTAGCATGGATAGAGGATTGGTTAACAGGCAGGAAGCAGAGAGTAGGAATGAATGGGGCATTTTCAAGTTTACAGGCTGCAACTAATGGATTACCGCAAGGATCATTGCTGTGGCCACAGCTAGTTACAATCTATATTAGTTCTTTAGACAAAGAATCAGAGAGTAACTTATCTAAGTTTGTTGATGATACAAAGCTAGGTAGGAATTCAAGCTGTGAGGAGGACATAAAGGGGTTGCTTTGAAATATAAATTGTACTGTGGGAGGTGATGTAATAGTGGTATTGTTGCTGGACTAGTGATCCAAAAACTCAGGTAATATTCTGGGAACCCAGGTTAGGACCCTGTCACAGAAGATGGTGGAATTTGAACTCAATAAAAATCTGGAATTAAAAGTCGAATGATGACCATGAAACCATTGTTATTTTTTGTTGCTTAAAAACCCATTTGGTTCAATAATGTTCTATAGAGCAGGAAATCTGTTGTCGTTACATGGTCTGGCCTACATGTGACTCCAGACGCATAGCAATGTGGATGACTCTGAAATGCCCTCTGAAATGTCCTAGCAAGGCCACTCAGTTGTAACAAACCACTACAAAGTCACAAAAAAGGAATGAAATGGGATGGACCACCAGCATCAACCTAGGCACCGGAAACTACAATGGCAATCACACCCCTGTCGACCCTGCAAAGTCCTCCTTACTAACATCTGGGGACTAGTGCAAGGGTTGGGAGAGCTGTCTCACAGACTAGTCAAGCGACATAGTCATCCTTACAGATAATGTCCCAGACTTTACCATCACCATCCCTGGGTATGTCCTGTCCCAGCAGCACAGTGGTATACAGTCAGGATGGGTTTGCACTGGGACTACTCAACATTGACTCTGGACCCCATGAAGTCTCATGGCATCAGGCCAAACATGTGTAAGGAAACCTCCTGCTGATTACTACGTACCACCCTCCCTCAGCTGATGAATCAGTGCTCCTCCATGTTGAACATCACTTGGACGAAGTACTGAGGGTGGCAAGGGTGCAGAATGTCTGTACTCTGGGTGGGGGACTTCAATGTCCATCCCCAAGAGTTGCTCGGTAGCCCTTACTGACCGAGCTGGACGAGTCCTAAATAAAATTGTTGCTAGACTGGGTCTATAGCAGGTGGTGAGGGAACCAACAAGAGGGAAAAATGTACTTGAATTATCCTCACCAACTTGTCTGCTGCAGATGCACCTGCCCATGATAGTATCAGCAGGAGTGACCGCTGCATAGTCATTGTGGAGATGAAATCCCGCCTTCACATTGAAGATACCCTCTTTCATATTGTGTGGCACCACCACTGTGCTAAGTGGGATAGATTTCGAACAAATCTAGCAATTCAAGACTGGGCAACCATGAGGCACTGTGGGCCATCAGCTGCAGCAGAATTGTACTCGAACACAATCTGTAACCTCATGGCCCAGCATATCCCCCCCCTCTACCATTACCATCAAGCCAGGGGAACAACCCTGGTTCAATGAAGAGTGCAGGGGGGCATGCCAGGAGCAGCACCAGGCATACCTAAAAATGAGGTGCCAACCTGGTGAAGCTATAACAGATGACTAATTGCGTGACAAATAGCATAAGCAGCAAGTGATAGACAGAGCTGAGTGATCCCACGACCAATGGATCAGATCTAAGCTCTGCAGTCCTGCCACATCCAGTTGTGAATGGTGGTGGACAATTAAACAACCCACTGGGGGAAGAGTCTCCACAAATATCCCCAACCTCAATAATGGAGGAGCCCAGCGCATCAGTGCAAGCGTTAAGGCTGAAGCATTCGCAACAATCTTCAGCCTGAAGTGCCGAGTGGGTGATCCATCCCAGCCTCCTCTGGAGGTCCCCATCATCAATTTGATTCACTTCACATGAATTCAAGAAACAGATGAAGGCACTGGTTACTGGAAAGGCTATGGGCCCTGACAATATTCCAGCAATAGTACTGAAGACTTGTGCTCCAGAACTTGGCGCGCTCCTAGCCAAGCTGTTCCAGTACAGCTACAACACTGGCATCCATCCGGCTATGTGGAAAATTGCCCAGGTATGTCCTGCACACAAAAAGCAGGACAAATCCAACCTGGCCAATTAACACCTCATCAGTTTACTCTTGATCATCAGTAAAGTAATGGAAGTGGTCATCAACAATGCTATGAAGTGGCACTAATTTAGCATTAACCTGCTCAATGATGCCCAGTTTGGGTTCTGCCAGGGCCACTCAGTTCCTGACCTCATTACAGCCTTGGTTCAAACATGGACAAAAGAGCTGAACTCCCGAGGTGAGGTGAGAGTGTCCGCCCTTGAAATCAAGGCACCATTTGACCGAGTGTGGCATCAAGGAGCCTCATCAAAACTGGAGTCAATGGGAATCAGAGGAAAACTCTCTGCTGGTTGGAGTCATATCTAGCATAAAGGAAGATGGTTGTGGTTGTTGGAGGTCAGTCATCTCAACTCCACGAGATCACTGCAGGAGTTCCTCAGGGTAGTGTCCCAGGCCCAACTACCTTCAGCTGCTTCATCAATGATCTTCCTTCCATCATAAGGTTAGAAGCAGGGATGTTCGCTGATGATTGCACAATGTTCAGCACCATTAGCGACTCCTCAGATACTGAAACAGTTCATGTCCAAAAGCAGCAAGACCTGGACAATATCCAGGCTTAGGCTGACAATTGGGAAGTAACATTCGCACCGCACAAGTGTCAGGCAATGACCATCTCCAACAAGAGAAAATCCAACCATCGTCCCTTGACATTCAATGGCATTACCATCACTGAATCCCCCACTATCAAAATCCTTGGGGGTTACCATTGACCAGAAACTGAACTGAACTAGCCATATAAATACTGTGACTACAAGAGCAAGTCAGAGGCTAGGAATCACGCATGAGTAACTCACCTTCTGGCTCCCCAAAGCCTGTCCACCATCGACAAAGCATAAGTTAGGAATGTGATTGGATACTCCCCACTTGCCTGGATGAGTGCAGCTCCCACAACACTCAAGAAGCTGGACGCCATCCAGGACAAAGCAGCCCACTTGATTGGCACCACATCCAGAAACATTCATTCCCTCCACCCTCGACGCACAGTAGCAGCAGTGTGTACCATCTACAAAATGCATGGCAGGAATTCACCAAGGCTCCTTAGACAGCACCTTCCAAACCCATGACCACTACCACTTAGAAGGACAAGGGTAGCAGATAGATGGGAACACCAGCACATCGAAGTTCCCCTGCAAGTCACTCACCATCCTGACTTTGAAATATATCGCTGTTACTTCAAAGCCGCTGGGTCAAAATCCTGGAACTCCCTTCCTAACAGCACTGTGGGTGTACCTACACCACATGGACTGCAATGGTTCAGGAAGACATCTCACCACCACCTTCCCAAGGGCAAGTAGGGATGGGCAATAAATGCTGGCCCAGCCAGCAAAGCCCACTTCCTGTGAATGAATAAAAAATATATATATAAACCGGTGAAGTGAGTGGGCAACAAGCTGGCAGGTGGAGTATCATGTGGCAAACTCTGAAGTTATTCACTTTGGTCATAAAGAGTAGAAAGGCAATTTTTTTTTTTAAGGGGGTGAACCTTTCAAATGTTAATATTCAGAGATGTGCTTGCACTCATACAAGGAACACAAAATTAGCATGCAGGTACAGCAAGCAATTAAGAAAGCAAATGGCATATAGGCCTTTATTGCAAGGAGATTGGATAAAATAACAAAGCCTTGTTACAATTGTATGGGGCAATACCACACCTGTAGTATTGTGTGCAGTTTTGGACTCCATATTTAAGGAAGGATATGCTTGCATTGGAGGTGGGACAGGTGAAGGTTCACTAGATTGGTCCCTTGGATGAGAGGGTTGTCCTGTGATAAGAGGCTGAGGTCCAGGTTTTTGCCACGATGTAGTGAAAATCCTGCAAAAGGCCGAAAATTCTAAGTCCCGCCCCTGAAGCCGACATTTCCCATCTTTGCAGGGTGAGACTGGAGGCAGGCTGGGATTCGCACATGCACAATCCATGGAGGCAGCTGGCCAATTAAATCATCAGTTGCCTCCACCGAAGTGGGATTTTGGAAGGCTAGGAGTGTGAAACTCGGGGTGTGCAGACTAGGCCAGGTAACTTCACAATTCGCCAACTTCACAATTCTGCCCAGCCCGCTTCCACACCCTGGGGTCACCCATCCCGACTCCTATTTCAGCCCACCCCTCCCGGTCTAAAATCCAACCTGTGGACCAACATTTTTAAAGGTCCAGTTCACAGAGCCAGGAAATCTCCAGACTCTACACATCCAACCCGGGGATGAAAATCTAGGCCTGAGTGAATTGGGGTCTATATTCTCTTAAGTTTAGAAGAACACGAGGTGATGTCGTTGAAACATACAAGGTTGTGAAGGAGCCTGACAGGGTAGACACTGAGTGGTTGTTTTCTGTGCCTGGGAAATCTCAAACAAGAGGACACAGTTTTGGGGGTGATCTTGTAGAATTGAGATGAGAAATTTCCTCACTCAAAGGGTTGTGAATCTTTGGGATTCCCTACCCAGAGGGTTCTGGGTGCACATGGTTGAATATATTTAAGGATAACATAGACAGAATTTACACCTCTCAAGGAATCAAGGGGAGTGTGTGGGAAAGCCGAGTTGAGGCAGATGATCAGCCATGATCTGACTGGCTGGATGGTCTTCTCCTACTCCTCTTTCTTATGTTCAAACAACGTTCAGACTAGTCAATAAGTTTATTTAAAAAAGAAAAGCTTTTTTTTTTAATGCAGAGTCTGAATGTCAATTGGGACCAGATTATCACAGGCCTGTTACAAGCAGTGATGCTATGACAGTCTTGCTGCCAATGTTGTGCAATTCACCTCACCGGCAGTGACTGGAGAATTCCACAATCGCAAAAGCAATAAGTAACTGTTACACAAGTTCAGTACTCTAAAGTTACAAAGTCAGACGTGTAGTGTAAAATAGTTTAACTTCAAAATAGATGGGTTACTCTCCGTGTTAAAATAGTGGCGTGAGGAATGTGTCAAAAATGCGTTTAGCATCCATCATTCGCTGATGTCACCGATGGGGTTTCCAGACTATGGCTTTTTTAAAGTGTTCCACTCTGTAACTTTAGCCAGAAATCCTTGTTTACAATTGTTTTGCTTGAAGACGTATGAATTATGTACATGTTTTACATTACCAATGATTTTGCATAATTTGAAAAATGCTCTCTGTGCAAATAAAACTATATTATAATAACACACTTCTCAAGCAAGGTCTGTTGTGAAAATCATACTGGGCTCACATTTCTACCTTTTATCTTTGAACTTACTGAGCCATCACTGTTGCTGTGGCAACAGATTAGACTGTTCTAAACTGTTAATATAATTGTGCCGCCTCTCTAAACTGGTACATTTGATTCACACCATTGGATCGTTCTGGTTTGAGTTAATACAGTTTTAAATTGAGGGAGAGATAGAATCTCAATTTACAACTTGTGTGGATCTATCTGTTTATTTTCAAAGTCTTTCCTCGCATTAATCTCTTTTCATACCGACAACATGGTGAGTGCCAGAATGCGGTTTTATTTACATATGAAGAGCCCTGCAGTAAATCTCACTTAATCTGGTGTAAACTATGCTATCTCCCCACTATCCGACCACCGTAAACACTCAATCAGTAACTAGGGAAAGATTAATTTTACTTCCAGGCCAGAAAGGTAGATTAATTAATGACACAGGAATGCGTTTGCTTTTGGTTAATTAGTTGAATGAGCTTCATGTATATCTATTCCCTGTGTGACAGTTGGGGCAGCTAAATCTAAGAAAATAAATGTGCTCATACTAAGAAGCCATTAATCATCAGAGGGGTTAAAGCAGGTCCTGTGAAGTACAACAGAACAGCAGAACCAAGGAGCGCGAATTCACCTTTGGACCGCCAGGTCGTAACTGAAATAATAAAGTGATTTATTTCTGTATTAGTGTCCCAATAATTCTCAATCACATAAAATGTTTAAGATAAATACAGATTGTTACCCGGTGCATTTTTAAACCTTGTATTTCTTTTGGATTTTATCTTTCATGATCATTGCATGGACTCAATACCATTACTTCCATGTTCTTCCCTTTGTAAACTGTACAAAATGAGAGGGTTTATTGCTTAGGCAGTACATGCAATGCATGATTCATTGAACTCAGGTTCAGCATTGGCACCCTTCTCCATGTGTGGGTCTGTTTTGAAGGATGCAGGTTATTTACAGCAGAAGTGATTCCTCGCGCACACACACAACACACTCTTTCCACTTTGCTTGTCCCCCTTCAACCGGCCCATGGTTTGGAACTCTGCCTTGTTACAGTCACAGCCATTGTCATTATGGATAGGCTGTTTATGAAGGAACATGCACTAACACCACCGAAAACACAAAGTAAGTAGTTATTCATTGCAAGGTGTACATAACAATGCCTCTTTTGCCTCTCCACAGTGACCATACTTCAATAATAATGCATTGGCTTTGAAGCACTTTTGAACATCCTGTGAATGTACAAAGTGCTATATAAATACAAGTTACTAGTTGGTAATGATATAGACTAGTAAAATGCATACCATGCTATCCTTCAATAAGACAGAAATTGCTGCGAAAACAACCATACTATCCTTCTTTGCCCTAATCCTGGAAGCTTCTGTCAAAGATAGAGGAAGAACAAAGGGAGAAGTGTCATATTCCTTTTCATAATAGACATTGTACAGTATTCTGTGAAGTGAGGTTCCCGATTCCTCTCTTTCAGGTTAATGTCAGCCTGTCTGGGTTTGGTGCTGATATCTCATCAGCTCCAAGTATAGCAGGCTGTCTGTTTATATTTGTTTGCAGGAAATGTATAGTCATTCTAAAACCTTCCAAATCCCAGAAGAAAAAGTTTGTCTTGCAGGTTTAGAAGGTTACAGGTGTAAAGTGCACACTAGGGGGAAAGTGGTAGCATAGTGGTATTGTCACTAACTTATAGTCTAGAGATCGCAGGTAATACTCTGGGGACCTGGGTTTGAATCCCACCATGGCAGATAGTGAAATTTGAATCCAATACAAAAGATTCGACGATGACCGTGAAACAATTGCCCATTGTTGTAAGAACTCATCTGGTTCACTAATGTTAAGGAAGGAAATCTGCTGTCCTTACCAGGCCTGGCCTACATGTGACTCCAGATCCACAGCAATGTGGTTGACTCTTAAACAGCCTCATGCATTAAATGATGGGCAAGAAATGTTGGCCTAGCCAGTGACACCCACATCCCATGAATGAATTAAAAAAAAAACAACTGAGCTAAATGTGAGGTGCTACCCATTAGTTTCTAACTTATGAATTATAGAATAGTACAGTACAGAAGAAGGTCTTTCAACCCATTGAATCTGCACCATGAGTCCCATGCATCACTGAAATAGTCTTGGTTCCCTTACCTAAAGAACTATGTAAGGAAGTTAACCATGCTGAGGGAGTTCAACAAAGGTTCACTTGGTGCTGGATTTTACAGGGTGCCAGGGCCCAAGTCCCCCCAGTCAAAAAGTTGAGGGAAAGCCTGGCCCCAATCTGGCTGGCAGGTCCTCCCAAAAGTATTGACTCAGAAGGTTGCAAATTTAGAATTCTCTAACCAAGAGGGTTGTGGCTGCTCAGTTCTTGAACACATTCAACACAGATATTGGTAGATTTTTTGGACAGTAAGGGAATTAAGGGATATGAGGATAGGCCAGGAAAGTGGAGCTGAGGTAGAAAATCAGCCATGCTCTTTTTGAATGGCTTAGCAGGCTCAAAGTGCAGAATGGTCTTCTCTTTTTTTGCTTACTTTTTTTATGATGCTTAGACACCTGGGTCTGAATTTTTTGCTCCTAGTTTGGGAGTGCAGAATTGGGACATTTCCCTGCTCTGCAATCCTGAATCAGGAGGAGGTGCCCCAGGAGTTGAGAGTTTTATTCCAGGGTGGTGGGTTCCTCAGGGAGCCAGGCTGGATAACCCCAGAATGAGTGTAGAGGCTGCCGGGTGCAGGGGCCAGCTAGGCAGCAGAGCTATCCCAGTGCTCCAGCACTTTGTAAAAGATCTTAAAACAAACATTAGAACAAAGAAAAAGCCCTCCAGCCTTCACCCCTCACATCCCTTCAGCCCCTCCACACATTCACCATGCCTCATTCTCTCCAGTCCATGCACCACCTCACATCCTGTACCATTGCTCATGGCCCCTTATACCCTCTATGCCACATCATGCCCTCTATCTACCCCCTATAGCCCCATACCCTCCATGCCAATATATGGCCTCCACTCACCACCCTTTCCCCTTTATAGTCCCTATACCACATGGTGTCAACTCATGCCAACCTATGCCTCGCTACACACCACCCTTTGCCCTTACACATACCATGCCAACTCACCCAGTACCTACCATGGGCAGACCTTGGGAACCATGCTGATATTGAATAAAATAAAGTTATAAGTATCCAATTCAGGCTTTATTTCAAAAAAATACTCTCATTCGTAAATATCCATTCACTGTGTTGACATTCCTTCAACTACATAATCCTTTATAATAAAAAAGCATTTAATTCAAGTGCTTAATCCCAAATAAAAACAAGCATTGGAATTCATAGGCCCACATCAAAAAGTCTATAATCGCTTGGAGCTGTCAATGAAATTGTGAAATAGAGGGCACTTGATTGTGATAATGGAATGTTGTAAAATCAGTCATGCAGCACAAATCCAGTAATAATAAATCTCAGGGTTAATTCAACAGAGTGAAATTGCAAGCAATAATATTGTTTATAGCTCCAGTTTTTTTCCAAAGATTTAAAGGAGATGATTTTTACATGCCCTTTTAGCTTGATAGTTGCTTTTGGCACTTTTGACAGTTGCTCTTGACAGTTGTTTTCGATAGTTGTTATTGACAATTTTGACAGCTCCTTTTGACAGTTCTCTTGACCGTTAATGAGCTTATGCACTTTTTACGGACATTCATGTCCACAATCCCAAAGGGCGCCTACCTCTCCCAAAGGCACCTGACCTCCTCCAAAAGTGTACCCCACCTCTCCAAAGGACTTCACAAAGTTCACATCTGCTCCTAACAGGTCTAACCTGTACACATTGTGTTACACACACCCAGGTCACCAAAATCAGGCATGAGCTGCCTCCACAAATCATGAACTGCCCCCATTCCTGCCCCCAAGAAAATGGTAGGTGCGGTGTTTGGGGGCTTAACTTCCAGATTTTGGCCTCTTCAGCCAATTTCGCAACAATAGAGAGGATCTCTTTCATTGTGAAAATCCAGGCCTTGGTCACACTTAAAGAACAGAACTGTGCAAGGGCAGCAAATTGAGATGAAAGCTTGGGGCTTAGAAGTTGATATGCATTGAAAGTCAATAACTAGACATGGGCAACAGTAAAATAATTTTGATGGCAGTGTTTTTTCAGCAGGGAAAGTTACAATGAGAGTACAGAATTTGCCCATCCTGGTTGACTCTTAATTGAAACTACCTTCAATAATGATGAACATGAATTTTCAAAGTTGTTACCATGGAACAAGATCGCCAAGTGCCAAGTCCCGTTAAGTCCTAAAGGAACAAGAATAATTGACATCCCTGCCGGTCCGTAAAAAAAAACTTGCCATGACAATAAGATGTTACATATGTTACACATCAAACTGAATTATCACCCACATAAAATCTGCTCAAAACTATTATTTAAATCAATGTGTGAGGATCGATTTTTACTGAAAATGGCTCTAATGAAGGGTGATGAGAACCGACATTTAACTCTGGCTTTCTTCTTTCTCAGAGGCACTGCCTGACTTGCTGAATGTCTCCGGCATTTTTCTCTTTTTATTTAGGGCCTTTTTATTGTCTGATAATGTTAACTCCTTTCAGAATGTTTCTGTGGCATCAGCAAGACAGAGATGTAAGCTTAGGTGTAATGCTTCTTTGTGTCTCAGTCAGTTTGATCGGTCATTATTTAAAAATATGTGTTTGTGTATATATAAGGGTTTACACATAATATATAAACAGGCCCTCCAGTCTTCCCAGCCAAAGTCAGGTCTGACCAAGACAGAACTGGCCTATCACTATCTCACTATTCCAACCAGGATTCCTCTCACCATCATTCCCGGGGAGCATCACTGCCCTCACCTTTCCCACTTGTGGCATTCAAATGGCGGTAGTGTGGGGAAGGGGAGAAGTGAGTGACTGAGGCAGATGGTGTTACATCAATTCCAATATTCGGAGTGCTTCTTTCCCTTTAGTGCCACTCATGGATCTTCTGGTGCTGCAGGATTCCTCCTGCTCGGTAACCCTGCATTGTTGCAGGTCAGGAGGTCACCTCGCCAGAACTCTACCCAGACAAGTCCAGCTGAGAATGTTGCAAGATTGTTCCTATGTTGATCACTGTCTTCAGCAAGTCCAAAACGAGAGTACTTGCAATAGGATCCTAATACCTCAATGAATAAAAACATCACCTGTTATGGTACGGAGCTGACTGGCAAGGCAGACTCAAAACTAAAATGCTGGAAATATGTAGCAGCTTCATAAGCACCTGAAAAGTGGTTAATGTTTCAAGTGCAAACCTTCCTATCAGAACTATGAATGGGAAGATAAGGCTTGCCTTGATAGGAGCAAGAGTTCCATCCTGGACCCACAAGGAAATTTGGAGGAAAAAGTATCAAACCTGGCTCTGACCCAGTATCGCACAGTAAGTGCTTCAGTCTTGTCACGGTGGTGAAAATCACAACAGCTTCAGGGTTGGTAAGTGACCTAGAGGGAATTTTAAACAAAAATGGAAAGTGCTGGATAAAACCCAGCAGGTCTAACAGCATCTGTGGATGTTTTTGCGAGATGGAATAGAATATGAGAGGTTTGGATAAGGTAGATAAAGAAAAACTATTCCCATTAGCTGATGGGACAAAAACGAGGAGACGCAGGTTTAAAGTTTTGGGCAAGAGATGTGGCTGAGCAGGGGAGCAAGTTTGAAGATGAGCTTCCTTATTCAGTGAGTGGTAATGACTCAGAACTGACCGCCTGAGAAGGTGGTGGAAATGAAGCCATCAACGATTTCAGAAGGAAATAAATGTGGGGTTAGAGCAGTGAATGAGACTGACTAGATTGGTCTGAAAAGAGATTGAATGAGCATGATGGGATGAATGGCCTCCTTCTGTACTGTAATGATTCTATAGGCAGAATGCTGTTGTTGAACTCAACGTTAAGAAGATGCTCTGAAGAAGAGTTAACTTTTTTTTTCACACAGACGCTGTTAGACCTGCTGAGTTTTTCCAGCATTTTCTGTTTTTGTTTCAGACTTCCAGCATCCGCAGTATTTTGCTTTTATCTAGAGGGAATTTTAACTGGGCCCCCAGCCCAGTTTCCCTTAGGTGAGCAGGGTTACAATCATCTCTAATTGATAGATCTGCGCTTGGGTGCTAATGATAGATGAGTCTAGAGGACAGTACATAAAATGTTCAGTAATCTAAGCTAAAGTCTTAAGTCTGGATCAGTAGAAATTGACTTAGTCCTTTTAGAATAGCACTTTAGTAAGCCTTTTGCAAACCCCCTATAATTCAGAGAAACATGAAGGCTGGAATTTAAACACTAGAATACTATCATGCAAATGCTTAATAATTTGTGCTCTCTGCTACTTTAATATAGGCATTACACCATTTAAAATAAATGGGTTACTGCCTTCATTTAAATAGGGGATTGCAAAGAGGAATCTTAAAATAATGTCTTAAATATTCATGCATGAACATGGTAGAGCTGTAGTCATTCCACAGTTTACTATCAACTGGCTTTTCCAGTGAATGGTAACTTTAGTACCTGGGTTTCATGGTTTGTGATTGCATTTGCTAATTTGCTTTGCTTTTTACTTGGTTCCCACACTCGGATTGGATTAACACTAATTAAAAACCTAACGTCTCACCAGTCAGGCATTGTGAATCTTGTCAACAGAATTGCAGTCATGACTTTATTTGGCATTCAGGAAAGAATTGAGACATATATAAAATAAAAATCACAAATCACTTGTAAGACATGATTTTCTGCTCAACTGCCTTTATCCACAGTTGTAGCATTTTCACCCATCACATGAGAGTTGAAGAATAAGTAACTCAGCAAGGCCTTTGATGTAGAGTGCATATGAAAGTTAGAAACAATTACACAAGGTCCTGGTGAGATTCTGCAATGCTAGGATCATTGAACCATCTAAGGAATATTGATGAAAGGGCACCAGATGTATCTTTAACTCCTTAACTTAACTCCTTGTCAAGGAACTGCCTGAAAATTCTCCATTGCATCCAGGGGCATAAGTAGACGCCTCTACTTTGCTCAGTTGAACAATCTTATATCTGGTCTAAATTATATTCACAAGCTGCTGCAAGTATAAGTTAACCTCTTCTCCTTGGAGCAAAGGAGGTTGTTGGGAGATGGAATAGAATATGAGAGGTTTGGATAAGGTAGATAAGGAAAAGCTGTTCCCAGTAGCTGATGGGACAAAAACGAGGCAACGCAGATTTAAAGTTTTGGGCAAAAGATGTGGCTGAGCAGGGGAGCAAGTTTGAAGAGGAACTTCCTTATTAAGTGAGTGGTAATGACTCAGAACTGACTGCCTGAGAGGGTGGTGGAAATGAAGCCATCAGTGATTTTAAAAGGAAATAAATATGGGGTTAGAGCAGGGAATGAGACTGACTACATTGGTCTGCATAGAGACAGAATGAGCATGAAGGATTGAATGGCCTCCTTCTGTGCTGTAATGAATCTTTAGGCAGAATGCTGTACTCAGGACCAGGCAGAAAGTCGGGAGGGAAGGGGATGTCGGAGCGCGTAATAGTTTGGGAAGTCTCAGAGAGTATGTTGCCTTCCTGACTCCCCCCCATGAGGTGTGGGATGGGAAGGGTCAAGAATGGCTTTCCCATCAGGAGGTCAATTGAGGCCCCTAAGTGGCCACTCGTGTCTCATTCCACCACTGCTGGTATTCAGCCAGTGGCAGGCAAGAGCCACACCATGCGGGCAGGCTGCCAGGTAAACCCTGGCAGGCATTCCAGCGGCCTGGTGGTGGGGTCCCTTTTTCTTGGACACCCTGTGCCCAACAGAGGGACCCACCGTCGGCCGTCTGCCCCTTATGCAGACCTCTGCCTCTCCCACTTCACCAGGGCCTCCCTGAGCGGCCCCAGTCACCCTACCTCACTCACTTGCACTCTGAGAAGATCTTCACCCCCAGGCCAATTGCAGTATTGGCCACGGCCATCACTTCTGATGGCATTGCCGGCACCGAAGAGCTACTGGCCACTGATTGGCTGGCAGCTCCTGGAGGCGGGGCATCCCCCCAAACCAGAAGGCACAGTGGGAAATTGCCCTTGGTGGAGCTGGGAACCCCTGATGGCAGCCTGCACACTGCCTGATTGGGAATTAATCCCTTCATGAGATTAACCCCCGGGTTGCTACTGACTCTCCAGCCGGTAGATATGGCCACTGCTGCAACTATTAAATTCTCAGCCAATGATTCTCCTTGCTAAAATCATCAAAAAAGGACAGACAATAAAATCATAAACATGGATTGTTTTAGTAATAGGAAATTGATAAAACAATTAGCATTTTAAAATCAAACAGTAAGAGTGCTTAACAGATTTTGATATTATTGATCGACAGAATTAATCTCTGAGGTTACAAATGATGTTTCACTGGAGATCAGGAGCTCAACATTAGCTGGCCTCCAATAACCACAAGTTCATGTTATGTCCAATGAAAGGTCCTTGGCCTGAAATGTTGGGCCAAGATCTTCGAAGAGGAGGTGGGAAGCTTGAGGTGGGAAACTTTCCTATTCCCTTTCCCTTTAAAAGGCCCCGCCCGCCATATTTTTATTCCGGGAAGTGAG
The DNA here is from genome assembly GCF_017639515.1 of Carcharodon carcharias. NCBI lineage: Eukaryota > Metazoa > Chordata > Chondrichthyes > Lamniformes > Lamnidae > Carcharodon > Carcharodon carcharias. The sequence goes on from NC_054469.1 coordinate 222,054,876, forward strand.
GGGACAGGGTGGAAGTGGGGCCCTCTCCCACCTCCGGAGACGAGCCCGGAGGTGACATCAGAGGTGAGCGGATGATGGGGCTTTCAGGCTGGAAAGGCCACGTCCATTTGCTGAGACATGACCCAATTGTGATGACGAACGTCAGGCCCTCAAACCCTCACCACCGCCACCCCCCACACCCACCCCACATTCCCCCTCATGCCCCCCTCATGCAGTCCCATATATTCTCCATAGCTTCTATAACGCACCAGTGACAGCAACTTCCAAACTCCCGACCTGTATCTTCTAGAAGGACAAAGGCAGCAGATGCATGGGAACACCCCCAACAGCATGGTCCCCTCCAAACCACTCACCATCCTGTCTTGGAACAATATCAGCGTTCCTCCACTGTCACTGGGTCAAAATGGGGGAAGGCGGTGGTATAGTGTTAATGCCACTGGTCTAGTAATCCAGAGACCCAGGCTAACGCTCTGGGGACATGGGTTCAAATCCCACCATGGCAGCTGGTGGAATTTAAATTCAAATAATAAAATCTGGAATTGAAAGCTACCCTTAGTGATGGTGATCATGAAACCATTGTCAATTGTCGTAAAAGCCCATCTGATTCAATGATCCCCTTTAGGGAAGGGAATCTGCCCTCCTTATCTGGTCCGGCCTACATGCGATTCCGGATCCACAGGAACCTAGTTGATTCTTAACTGAGGAAGTTGATCAGTTCAAAGGCAATTAGGGGTGGGTAATAAATGCTGGCCTTGCCGGCAACACCCACATTCCATGAAAGAGTAAAAACATCCTGGAACTCCCTTCCTAACAGCACTCTGGATATATCCATGCCACATGGACTGCAGCGGTTCAAGAAGGCAGCTCAACACCACCTTCTCAAGGGCAACTAGGGATAGCAGAACTTTACCAACCTCCGGGTAGTGAGCTGGGAGATGAAGGGGCTGGTGGGGGGATGCTGCAATATCAGGGAGCTGCGTTGGGATGCTGAGTGGTTGGAGAGGGCCATGGGCAGGGCAGGTAGACCCCCATAGGCCCCAACAATCTCCTCGCTGGGATTGCCCCTCCGACTGTTGGTTGGTCCCTTTATCTGTTGGAAGATCAAGTTCTCCAGCCTGTCACAATCAGCATGACCACTTCTCCCAGTGGCGCTACCGAGGCTTCAGAACTGCCAGCCCTCTAATTGGGTCCCCTCTGCCAGTTTTCATTTGCATGGTAGGGCCACAGGCAGCCAATTAAGAGGCCACCCGTGGTAAAATCCCCAAGCTGGACCCAATGCCGACAATGCAGGCTCGGGAACCACTTTTCAACTCAATGTTCAGGCCCCAAAGCCCAGTTTATTTTAAAGTTATGTTAACTACGTGTAGTAGCGTCAATAAGTTAATGTCTATCCCTGCAAAAAGTCAGGTTAGGAGATTTAGTAAACATTATTCGGCTGCTCTGTTTTAATGAGAAGATAGCATGATCGCCATAAAATTCTCTGGAACGTGCAGCCCATTTTTTTATTATAGGGCCTAACCAGCTAATTGTACCTGCTTTATCTAAAGTACTTGTTTGCATACTTGAGAGTGGGGAATTGCAGTGGGAACCTCAAATATTTACTCAAAAGCAATATTTGCTATGTCACTGAAGTCTGCCAAATTGACCAAATCGGAACTATTGCCATATGTTAGTGAGGGGTTACTAAAGCTCAGTTCTGAATATACAGATTAGTTCTCCTGCAATCATAAATAAATGAAATCTTTCAGCCTGAAAGGTAACAGTGTCTACCACTCCTTCACCACATATTCCCCCTCACCCCTAATCCTCACACCATCATTGAGTGAACAACCAATAGTCACATTATTTACACCGGCTTTACTAAACAATAGACAATTTCCCCTTACACCTTCTCCAATGTCATTAGGTCTCATCAGGGTATCAATATTCCCTAAAAACGAAATCCTTGGACAACACCTTCCAAACCTGGAACCTCTGCCACCAAGAAGGACAAGGGCAGCAGGTATATGGGAACATCACCACCTGCAAGTTCCCCTCCAAACCACACACCATCCTGATTTGGAACAATACTGCCTTCACTGTCACTGGGTCAAAATCCTGGAACTCCCTCCCTAACCTGTGGATGTTCCCACAACACATAGCCTGCAGCGGTTCAAGAAGGTGACTTACCACCACCTTCCCAAGCGGATTTAGGGATGGGCAATAAATGCTGGCCTCGCCAGTGACGTCCACATTCCATGAAAGAACTAAACAAAAAAAAAATCTTTTACACCTTCACAGTAACCTGTAAATCCTTACCATTCCTGTCAAAACATTTTACCTTTAGTTTGAGATTTCTGTTTATGATGAAAATTATTCCCACTTTACATTTCCTGAATTTTTATTTAACTTGACTCTCACTTGGATCCAAGGATTTTCTGTCCATAATTAGTCTGGAATCATACTGGTTTTTATAGCAGAAAAGAATGCAGCTGATGCTACAAATCACTTGTTTGTTTATTTCTGATATCTAGAGACCTCCAGCTTGTAAGTGGGCCTGATTGACACCTTCATCTATCAGGAACATGATCACTTCAGCCCCACGCTCCTGATCTATGGACACCCGGTGCGGAAGGGGGTCGGGAAGGAGGAGGACCTCCTCGTGAACCTGCTCCTGGGCCTGGCCAAGTTGGCTATTAACAGGTCCAGGCAGTGGGCGATCGATGGGGGAGTCCCGCCCGATTGTTTGTCCCTCTTCCGCGGCTACGTGAGCGGCCGGATGTCCCTGGAGAGGGAGCACACGGTGCCTGTTGGCACTCTCAAGGCCTTCCGTGCCCGATGGGCACCGTGGGGACTGAGGTGTTTTGTTGACCTCTTTAATCACATTTAGGTTTGAAGTTGTAAGTTTCCTTTAAATTTTGTCTTTAGTTTTACAGCTGACCTGAATTAGGGGCTGTGCTTGATTTGACCTCATTTTGTTGATTTGGTTTAATTGGTTTCACCTGAAAGATTATCAGGGACATGACAGTACAGTTATTCTCATTTGACTCAGTACCTTCAATTAATTTCAAGGTATCTGGATCAATTCCTTGAACATAATATGTACCAGTCCCTTCCCACTTACATCCGTGATTCATCTGCCACCTTAGGTCACATCAACAATTTCCAGTTCCCTGGCCCCAACCGCTTCCTCTTCACCATGGATGTCCAATCCCTCTACACCTCCATCCACCAGGATGGTCTGAGGGCCCTTAGCTTCTTCCTCGAACAGAGGCCCAAACAATCCCCTTTCACCATACTCTCCTCCGTCTGGCTGAACTTGTTCTCACACTGAACAATTTCTCCTTTAACTCCTCTCACTTCCTCCAAATAAAAGGTGTGGCTATGGGTACCCGCATGGGCCCCAGCTATGCCTGTCTCTTTATGGGGTATGTGGAACATTCCTTGTTCCAGTCCTACTCCGGCCCCTTTCCACAACTCTTTCTCCGGTACATCGATAATTACTTCGGTGCTGCTTCATGCTCTCGTCAGGACTTGGAATAATATATTAATTTTGCTTGCAATCTCCACCCTTCCATCATTTTCACATGGTCCATCTCTGACACTTCCCTTCCCTTCCTTGACCTCTCTGTCTCAATCCCTGGTGACAGACTGTCCACCAATATCCATTACAAGCCCACCGACTCCCACAGCTACCTCGACTACAGCTCCTCACACCCCGCTTCCTGTAAGGACTCCATCCCATTCTCTCAGTTCCTTCGCTTCCATTGCATCTGTTCTGATGATGCTACCTTCAAAAACAGTTCCTCTGACATGTCCTCCTGCTTCCTTAACCGAGGTTTTCCACGACGGTCGTTGACAGGGCCCTCAACCGTGTCCGGCCCATCTCCCGTGCATCCGCCCTCACGCATTCTCCGCCCTCCCAGAAACATGATAGGGTCCCCCTTGTCCTCACTTATCACCCCACCAGCCTCCGCATTCAAAAGATCATCCTCCGCCATTTCCGCCAACTCCAGCATGATGCCACCACCAAACACATCTTCCCTTCAACCCCCCTGGCGGCATTCCGTAGGGATCTTTCCCTCCGGGACACCCTGGTCCACTCCTCCGTCACCCCGTACTCCTCAACCTCCACCTATGGCACCTCCCCATGCCCACGCAAAAGATGCAACACCTACCCCTTCACTTCCTCTCTCCTCACCGTCCAAGGGCCCAAACATTCCTTTCAAGTGAAGCAGCATTTCACTTGCATTTCCCCCAACTTAGTCTACTGCATTTGTTGCTCCCAATGCGGTCTCCTCTACATTGGAGAGACCAAACGTAAACTGGGCGACGGCTTTGCAGAACACCTGCGGTCTGTCTGCAAGAATGACCCAAACCTCCCTGTCGCTTGCCATTTTACCACTCCACCCTGCTCTCTTGCCCACATGTCTGTCCTTGGCTTGCTGCATTGTTCCAGTGAAGCCCAACGCAAACTGGAGGAACAGCACCTCATCTTCTGACTAGGCACTTTACAGCCTTCCGGACTGAATATTGAATTCAACAACTTTAGATCTTGAACTCCCTCCTCCATCCCCACCCCCTTTCTGTTTCTTCCCCCTTCCTTTTGTTTTTTCCAATAATTTATATAGATTTTTCTTTTCCCACCTATTTCCATTATTTTAAAATCTTTTATGCTCCCCCACCCCCACTAGAGCTGTATCTTGAGTGCCGTACCATCCATTCTTAATTAGCACATTCATTTAGATAATATCACCAACTTCAACACCTCTGTGTTCTTTTGTTCTTTTGTCTGTGACATCTTTTGATTATCTGCTCCTATCACTGCTTGTTTGTCCCTACAACCACACCCCCCACTTCTCTCCCCCCACCCAACCACCCGCCCCCCCCCACACCCCCCCCCCCCCCCCCCCCCCCCCCCACCCCACCAAACCAGCTAATATTTCATCCCTCTCCTTGGATTCACCCAGTTCTGTTGAAGGGTCATGAGGACTCGAAATGTCAACTTTTTTCTTCTCTGCCGATGCTGCCAGACCTGCTGAGTTTTTCCAGGTAATTCTGTTTTTGTGTTGATAATATGTACCAGATTGTTTATCATCAATATCTTCTGCCAAATCTTTTCTTAAAATGAAATCTTGGATATTATTTAACTCAGTGGCTCTTTCCATCTGAGCACAGTTACTTGCACTTGTCAGGCCTGATATTTGAGTTTTGAATATGGAGCGATTATGCTATGGTCTGTGGTGATTATTCCTTTCTCCTCTCACTCTCAATTTTCTTGTTTTAATATTTATTCTATTTCTTATCATAATTTTGAAGTATCCCTGTCCAAGTGAATTGGTAGTTGGTTCCCAGAATGTCTTCCGTGTTGGAGACCAATATTCTGGAATGTCTGTCTTACATGATTATCCCATGTTGGACAATCATTGCTGTTTTCTCTGGGGCGTTTACCTCAGTTGTACCTGAATTCCTGGTCTAGTACTTGTGATCTCTCCTATCATTTTTGTCGAGCAAACCTTTCACCAGGAAGCACAACCTTTTGTGAAAATTAAATAAAAACTGCTGGAAAAACTCAGCGGACAGAATATTGAAGTCGACAAGCGGGGGTTTGGGGGTGGGGGGGGGTGGGGAGAAAGGGCCCTCAGTGGGGGCGGGGGCCTCTCGCCAACGTATAAAATTACGCTGGATGACATCAGGCGGAACTCCCGACTTCACCCCGCCCCATTTAATTTTTCAGGAAGACAGGGGCGCAGCAAAATCAGCAGCGCACCCACTGACCTGTTAATGGCCAATTGAGGCCATTTAAAAAGTAATTGGACTCGTTAAAGGGCCTGCACCTCCAACCTCAATGTTCGCGGGCAGGCTGGGAGCCCTGGCGGGCTTCAGAAAAAGCATAAAACCTCATCCAAATTTAATAAAAGTTTAATTAAAAGTGACGGTCATGTCCCAACTCATGTGACAGTGTTCCCCACGCATCCGCCCTCACACCTTCCTCCCCCTCCCAGAACCATGATAGGGTCCCCCTTGTCCTCACTTATCACCCCATCAACCTCCGCATTGAAAGGATCATCCTCTGCCATTTCCGCCAACTCCAGCATGATGCCACCACCAAACGCATCTTCCCTTCACCCCCCCGGCGGCATTCTGCAGGGATCATTCCCTCCGGGACACCTTGGTCCACTACTCCGTCACCCCCTACACCTCAACTCCCTCCCATGGCACCTTGCCATGCAACAGCAGAAGGTGCAACACCTGCCCCTTTACTTCCCCCCTCCTCACCGTCCAAGGGCCCAAACACTCCTTTCAAGTGAAGCAGCACTTCCCTTAATTTAGTCTACTGCATTCGCTGCTCCCAATGCTGTCTCCTCTACATTCGAAAGACCAAATGCAGACTGGGTGACCGCTTTGCGGAACACCTTCGGTCTGTCCACAAGCATGACCCAGACCTCCCTGTCACTTGCCATTTCAGCACACCACCCTGCTCTCATGCCCACATGTCCATTTTTCGCCTGCTGCAATGTTCCAGTGAAGCCCAACGCAAACTGGAGGAACAGCACCTCATCTTCCGACTAGGCACTTTACAGCCTTCCGGACTGAATATTGAGTTCAACAACTTCAGATCATGAACTCTGTCCTCCTCCCCACCCCCTTTCCGATCCCCTTTGTTTCCAATAATATATATAGGTTTTACTTTTCCCACCTATTTCCATTATTTTTAAGTGTATTTCCATCCATTCTTTTAGCTCTACCTTTTTAGCCTATTTCGATCCCTTTCCCCCACCCCACCCCCACTAGGGCTATCTGTACCTTGCTTGTCCTGCTTTCTACCCTTAATGTCACCTATTAGCACATTCCTTAGATAATATCACCACCTTCAACACCTCTTTGTCCTTTTGTCTGTGACATCTTTTGGTTATCTCCACCTATCACTGGCCCTCTATCCAGCTCTATCTGTCCCACCCCCTTCCCCCTTAAACCAGCTTATATTTCACCTCTTTTCTATTTTTACTTAGTTCTATTGAAGAGTCATATGGACTCGAAACGTTAACTGTGTCCCTCTCCGCAGATGCTGCCAGACCTGCTGAGTTTTTCCAGGTATTTTTGTTTTTGTTTCAGATTTCCAGCATCTGCAGTATTTTGCTTTTATCTTAGCCTCAGGCTCTTGGCTTAGGGAACCCCCACCCCTCTGCATGCACAGGGAGCGCATAGTGCTTCCTGGCGGACACCACGCTGGGTGGGCCTTAACCGGCCTGCACACTTAAAATGGCGGCGGGGCCACGATCGGAGGCGCATCCACTCCTGAACTCCCCCCCCCAACCCCCTCCGATGGGAGGAAAATTCTGCCCAGTAAGTTTTGCAGTTTCTGTGGAGAGTGAAATAGAGTCAACGTTTCAAGCACTAAATGATTTCTTCGTAACTGAAGTTCCGAAGAAGAGCCATATTAAACTCGAAACGTTAACTCGGTTTCTTTCTCCAGAGATGCTGCAAAACTTTGAGTATTTCCAGCACTTTCTGTTTATCATCTCAGATCGCCAGCATCTGGAATATGTACTTTGCTTTTGTGATGTTGTGACCAGCAATCTGAGAGGTTGAATATGTCCTTCCTTTGGTTAGCCTATCTCTCCTCTACTCGGTATCTCAATGGGAAGTTGTGGCAGAAATAGAATTCAACTGTACAAGTTGTCTCTTTTTCTCCAAGGTGAAAGGGTCACTCAGAGGTCACGGGGCTTGTCAGAATTGCACCACTGGACGAGGATTCTATCCTGTATCCACCATTAATTAACAGGCTAGTTAAGGCCCTTATTTCATCAATCGAAGGCGATTTTCAGGCACGCGTGCGATCTTCGGATCGGCGCACGGGCATAATCGGCAGGCAGGTAAGAGACTTTTTAATGAACCTCATCCATGGGTGGGATAAGCAGGCTCAGTGGAGTCGAGAATCTGGTCTGTGAATTATTTATTACAGAAAGATTTTTAAACTTGCCTGTGTGATCTGTAGCAGTTCAGAACGAATTCCAGGAACTTTCTGAGTACTTTGACCCTTCAGGTCAGCTCTCTGCAGTCAGTTATCTTTATCGGGCCTGCAGATTTCCGGAGACCTCCCCTTAGCCTGGGTATTGATTCTGATATGTCCACTGGAGGCAGCTCCTCTGAGGAGGAAGCGAGGGATAGAATAAGGAGGAAGCCAGGAGTGCACGTTCAGCCTCCAGGGGAGCCGCCTTTTGGAGGCCAGGTGCAGGCACAAGGGGCGCAGGGCCAAGAGGTTGTCCAAGGTGGAAGGGGCCGCAGAAGATGCCATTATACAGGTGGCGAAGCAGCTACCTCAGTACAACTGAGGTGCAGTGTCGAAGGAGGCTCTGACTGCCAAGGGAAACAATCAACTATATCTGTCAGATGGTTGGCCCTGAAATCTCCCCTAACTGTGTGGGTGGACACCCCATGCCAGTGGCTCAGAAGGTCACAGCTGCCCTCAACCTCTATGCCTCTGGCTCCTTCCAGACTCAGTGGGTGATCTTTGTGGTATTTCCCAATCAGTCGTCCACACTCGTGTCAAGCAGGTTACAGACGCTCTATTCAGACGGGCATTGACCTTCATCCACTTCCGCTGCAACCAGGCAAGTCAGACACAGCGAGCCAGAGGCTTCACGGCCATTGCTGGCTTCCCCCGTGTCCAGGGTGCTATAGACTGTACACATGTGGCCATCAAGGCGCCAGCAGGTGAGCCCGGTATCTTCGTCAACAGGAAGGGCTTCCACTCCATGAACATGTAGATAGTGTGTGATCACAGGATGCTGATTCTGCAAGTCTGTGCAAGGTACCCAGGTAGCTCCCATGATGCCTACATCCTCAGACACTCCCAGGTGCCGGGGCTCTTCAGTGCTCCAGCCCGGCTGGATGGATGGCTGCTGGGTGACAAGGGCTATCCCCTCAGAAGGTGGCTCATGGCGCCTCTCCACCATCCAAGAACAGAAGCTGAGCAGCGGTACAACAGGAGCCAGGGCACCACAAGGGCTGTGGTGGAGAGAGCCATCGGTCTTCTCAATATGCGCTTCTGATGCCTGGACCGCTCAGGGGGCACACTCCAGTACCCCCCAGGTCGTGTGTCACTGATAGTGGTTGCAAGCGACACTCTCCACAATCTGGCACTTGAAAGCAGTGGACGATGAAGACATTGATGCAGTGGATGCAGCTGCACACGATGAGTCCAGCACTGATTCTGGGGATGAGGAGGCACAGGGGAATGATGAGGGGCTAAACAATGACCCGAGACTACACCAAGGAGGCAGGGACACCCGGGAGACTTTAATCCAATGAACCTTCAGCTAGCTCAACACAAATGGATCAACAGGACCAGCCCTGCCTGGCACTTCCATACTCAGCACCTCAGTGCTAAATCTGTCGGGTCATCAGCTGCAACTAAGGGCTTTGGACATAAACTTGAATGTCCAAACAAACACTCTTAACATTTCTCTTAAACATACAAATGCAGAACAAAGGAGCCACCCTCAGCCATGGTAACACATCTGGCTTTTATTTTAACCATCAGAAGTTCTCACAAATCCAAAACAAAACATTAATCAAGCAGAAAAAAATATAAGTACCTCATCTCAGGCCAACACAAAAGCACCAGTGAGAAACCCGTGGAGTGCCTAACGCGCCTAATGCTTACGTTTCCCGGTGCTACATCTTGGTGCTGCCCCATTGCTCGGAGTGGCCTGTGAGACAGCTGCTGACTCTGCTGTCCTGTTGGCCTCGATGACTTTGGCGATCGTCCTGTGGCCCATGGAGCCTGTGCTGGCCCCGCCTGGGAGGGAGTGGCCAGTTCCAGAACTGCCACCTCTCCAGTTGTCGCAGCCTCACCGGATGATACGGTCACTGGCACAGGGGCAGAGCAGCTGGTGCCCTCATCCGGAGCGCCGTGAGAGGAGACCACAGATACGACAGGCAGCTGCTCCACCAACGTGAGGTTGTCCCGGACCTCCCTGCTCACCGTCGATGGATGGGCAACGAGCTGGGAAAGTTGAAGCCCACATCATCTCCCACATTGGCACTCACCAGCCGTGGCTACTGGCGCTGTGAGGAATTGCAGGTCCAAGCATAACCCCAGCAGAAGCTGCTTGTTCTCCTGGAAGACCCTCTCCACGAGAGTTGCCACTCTCTCCATGGAGGAAGCATCAGACTCTGCCATGAAGCTCATTGCATCAGTGATGCTCTGCGTGGACTCCTCCACCACGGACACCAAGTGAAGCACAGTCTCATGCAGCACTCCCAGATGCTCCCGCACACCTGTCCGCATTTCCTGCGTTTGCTGCGTCGCGGACGACTCCAGAGGCACATCATCAGGCACCGACTGAGCATGTGCCTGGTCCCCTGCAGTCCTCCAGTTGCTGGTGCCATCGGCACTCTGCCCTCTCCACTGTGCCTGGGGACACTAGCCGATGTTGCAATTCCCACCGATGTGCTTGTATCTGCACTGGTGCCTGCCTCGCTGAAATGTTGTGACACTAGTGAAACTTGAGGGCCCTCAGGTGTGAGGGGGGCATCTGCAGTTTGCTCCTGGCATCCATGCTATGATGATGCTGATATGAACAACAAGGGCAGTGGATCAGTTAGTGTGCGTACAGTGATACACTCCATCCCTTTCTCCTGGCTCATTATATGCTCAACCTTCCAGAAGGTATGGACACAAACATTGGTGGGATGGCAAATAGTGAGGAGGATAGCCTTACATTACAGGCAGATATAGACAGGCTGGTCAGATGGCCCAGTGAATGCCAAATGGAGTGTTATGTGGAGAAGTGTGAGGTGATGCACTTGGGCAGGACAGAAAGGTATGGGAATACACAAGGAATGGTAGGACCGTTAAAATTAAGGAGGATCGGAGGGACCTTGCTGTGCATGTTGACAGGCCCCTTAAGCTGGCGGGACAGGAACATAAGGCATTTAAGAAGGTAAATGCCATACTTGCCTTTATTTGCCGAGCGTAGAGTATAGGAACAAGGAGGTAATGTTCCAAGTGCAGAAAATGCCGCGTAGGCCACAGCTATAGTTCTTGGTGCAGTTGTGATCAGCGTTTCACGGGAGGATGTGATTGGAGTGGAGAGCGTGCAGAGGTCATTGACCAGGATGCTGGCTGGGCTGGAGAGTTTGACTTATGAGGAGACATAGCATAGACTGGGGTTATTTCCCTTGGAGCAGAGGAGGTTGAGGGGTGACATTATTGAGGTTTATAAAATTATGAGGGGCATAGATAGGGTCAACACAAAGGAACTTTTCCCCTTGGTGGAGGGATGAGTAACCAGGCGGCATTGATTTAAGGTAAGGGGCATGAATTTGATAGGTGAGGTGATGAGGAACATTTACACACAGTAATGTGGGACGCACTGCCTGAAAAGATGGTGGATGCAGAAACCCTCCTAACATGTCATAAGTATTTGGAGGTACAGTTGTGATGCCATTGGCAGACAAGGCCATGGGAATAGTGCTGGGAAATGGAATAAGGAGATTTAGGAACATGTTTGACCCGCGCATCCTCGACGGGCTGAAGGACCTTTTTCTATGCTCCACACCTCTGACCCTATCAGTCTGTGACCGAGCAATGTTGCAACAATAACAAATTAAACAATCATCAGTGCTATGGATGTTGGGAGGACATAGCGGATCTCACTGTTGGCCTCAAATACCTGGCCGTTCCATCCTAGCCTCACCGACACCAGTTGACATGGGGACATGGCACCTCTCAAGATCCAGGGCCTCCTGTTCGAAGCGGCTAAACATCATCGGGTGAGCCTGGCTGCCTCCAGCCCTCGAGTGCTCAGACGCATTATGAGCATTCTTCTCCTGAAAAACATAGAAGACCATTCATTGCAGCTAATCCCACATGGACTCTGCACGCTCACACCGCACCCCAACCACAGTGGCCCATATCAGGCCTCCAGCACCTCCTCTCCGCGCTACTGCTAATCAGTCACCAAAAGATAGTGCGACTGCTCCCAACACCCCCCCAATGGCCACATTGGACACATTCTGTGTACATCACTTTAGTAAACACACGGTCTTCGCTCCCATAACAAGGAGGCACAACTAGGTGCAGCGTCGAGGGCAGCAGATGGCTCTTGGCCACAAGGCCTTGAGGTTCCCCTTCCACCATCTCATCACTGTGAATAAGACATGTGTTGGAGTTCTGAGCATGCGCCTAGCTGCATCTCCTGCAGGTTGCCCCCAGACTAGTCATATGCGGCAAAGAGCTTCATGAACCACTCAGGCTGATGTAAGCATGCCCACCCAGCGTACGAGAAATGCCCAACATAATTCAATGCAGTCACAACAGTAAGACTTGGGTGGGGGCCTCAAAGGCTAAGGCTACCTACTGGGTGAAATACCCAATGCCAATATGGTCCTCACCCTTCCAAAGCACATCAAGTCATTGAAACACTTATGGCACTGGGTCCAGGGTGTGCCGCACCACATCGCGGGAGCTCACCACCTCTGCCACCTCCTCCCAGGCATATTTGGTCATTTGGGGGGGACCTCCTCCTCCCATCCTGGGGGACCAGCACCTCCCACCGTGCTGCAACCTCCTCGAGGAGGGCAGAAAGGCAATCATCAGAAAAACGAGGGGCACAATGGCCCCCGCTGGCCTACCCTGCAGCCTGCCCTGCTCCTGGGGCAGACCCTGCCCTGCTGTTGGGGCTGACCCTGCAGCCTGGCCCTGCTCCTATGGCTGACCCTGCAGCCTGGCCCTGCTGTTGGGGCTGACCCTGCAGCCTGGCCCTGCTCCTCTGCCCTTCCCTCCAGATGGCCCTGCTCAGTCGACCCCCTGTGGTGTGACCTGGACGTGGCCATTGTGAGCAGCCTACAGGAGGCTGCCAGACCTTCCTTTAAACAGACTCCTGGGCCGCCATTGGACCCGGCGGCCTGTGCACTCCCGCCGCAGCCCGCACACCCCCACTATCCACGGGAGTCGGGAGATACGCTGGAGGCCCGCCCACACAAAATGGCGGCTCGGACTCGATTGAGGACTCCAGCTCCGCCCGCCCGACAGGCAGAAAATTCTGCCCCTGGTAACTCTGGGTGAGATTTTGACTCATTCAAAACCCATTCACTTAGACAGAGTTTGAAATACAGCTCAGACCCTGCAGATCACATCGCTAATGCCCATGCGGTGCTTAAATGTTGATTCACACTATGACAGCTCCGGGGGTGCTTTGGTCGAGGTGTGGAAAGAGTTTTACTCTGCCTCTAAACTGAGCTGTGTAACTATCTCCCTCTCGGCAAAAAAATGCCAGCGAGTGACAATACTTTTGGGCAGGCATATGCCAAGCACTTAAAATGACTATATTCTTAATCACTTGAGAAAAGCCAGGTCAGCCCATTAGTTGTGAAACACTTTGCCTGCCTTCAAACTGTAGACAATCCAAACAAGGATTAGATAGTGCTCAAGTCGACATACCAAAACTCCTTTCACTTCTTCTAGGTTTAAATAACACCATCTGACTGCACCAGATAAGAATGGCTCACCATTTAACTTTGGTAAGCCTGGGTGTACCTAGCACTGACTTCTGACTGGAACCAGCTGCCAGACTGTGAAAGACCCTTTGTTCCCCGCTCTGCTGTCTCAGAATGCCTATGGTTCACAACATTAACACTTACTGTTTGTGAGTTCAGTGGGTTTTGTTGTAAACACTGGGATGGAAATTGTTCATTGTTACATCTATATTTCTTGACTGGACAACAGGACCCAAGAATTAACAATTTTGCAGCATTACCCCCGGCATGGCAAGAAATCCTGCAACACAACTAATGCTGTGCAACCGTTCTATTTGATTGAAACCATGGTTCCAAAATTTACATCAGCTGCGATTCCAGTTAGGAGTCAGGGTTGTACCCTCCCGCACTGACACTGACATGGATTGGGGTGGGTGAGGTTGGTGAAAGCACCATTTTGAGCGCACCTTGGAACCCAGCTGCCACAAGTTCCCAGAATCTCACACATCAGCCTGGCGGTGATGGAACAACTCCGTCTGGCCCCGATCCAATATTTAATTTATTTTCTGATCTAAAAACTGTACCCTTTGAAAGTTGGCTTGCCAAGCCTGGTCTCATTTGATGGGCTTCACTTCAGTTTAAATGGAGGACAGCTCATCAGCAGTTTCTGCATCCTGTTCACACTAAATCCTGCCTGGATGAACACAGCTGATCACTAATGTCTGTTTCAAATGGGGAAAAAAAATGAATCCTCTAAGCCCTAAATATATGAAAGCATAATTTTGGAAATCACAAAAATAGATAAAAATGGTCACTTAGCCGCTCAATTCTAATCCACAACCCATAATCTTCAACATTATAAATCAGTACAGGCCAATCCCGCTGACCTATTTTTATCTGAGACCAGCATCAAGAGATTGGTCTTAGCTCCCCCCTTGGTTAAAGGAATGTTATGATCCATAAGAGCGAAAAAAATTGACTGGTCATTTTATAAATGAGTCCCTTATGCAATACTGCTTCATAAAATTAAACTTGTGTTGTTGAAGTTTCCATCGTGTGGTATTTTGTGGTGTATTGATATTCTCGCAAAGGTAAAAAGATGTTGGGGGGGGGCGGTGTGCAGGGCTGCCTTTTAAGACACCTGCTTGTGGTGCAGAATCCCTCTACGCCCCAGGCATCAAAGTCCTGGGTACAATGTGAGTTAGTGACTGTGGCTGCAGCAGCATACGTTCTATACTGACCCCAAGGAGCACCAGCATTTACATTTTTAGACCACTTGTAAAAGAGCACTCCTGCACCCCGCTTCACTCCACCCTCCTATTCCTCTACCCCACCCCCTCCCACCACCCCCCCCTCTCCTTTATCCTCTTTCACTCTCCCCTCCGTCCTCTCGCTCACACGCTCTCCTCCCCGATTTTGATTTAAGCACCGCATGGACATTTGATCTGTGGTCTGTGCTGTGGATTTGCAGGGCCTGAGCTGTACTTCAAACCCAGAACTGTTTAGTAGAATAGAGGACCTGAGCAAATTTTAAAAATGAGTGTGTTAACAGTGAAAATGAATGATTGAAATATTAACACGGATGATCAGAAACTCTGCTTTATATTGAAGGCTATTCAATTTGATGACATTTTGGCTATTTTTTATTTCTATAGCCTTTTGGAAATAAAAGGGAGCAAGAATTCATTGATGTCATTTTCTTCTGCAACTTGGAGAAGCAAAGTGATTTCTTCATAACGGTTTTTAAAAGTCAATAATTTATGAAAGGATATAATATTTATTATCTAAGTGCAACGAGCCAAATTTTTTTACATAACTAATTTACTGCTGTAATTTTCCTCAGTTAGGTTATTGTTTTGGATCTGATTAAAATTAAAATGCTGCATGTTCAGAGGGATGTGAGTGCCTCTTCTAACAGGGCCTTTCCCGGGGTGGTGGGGGGGGGAGGTGTAAGCGGGAGAATGAGTGAGCGAGAAGGTGGGGCAGACGAGAGGGAAGGAAAGGTGGGTAGGGTCGGTCGGGGGGAGGTGGGTTGGCAGTTTTTCAGCAAGCTGGATTACTTTTCTGCTGAACCCCAATCTTTACCAAATATTTATGATTTTTAACCAACAGGTTTTGCAGGGGGTTGTTGGAGAGCCTGAGTAAAGCTAGCACTGGCCTCTTGAATTGAGACAATCCACAGTCCTTTTATATCACTTGGATTCAAATATAGTGTTAATTGGGGCCCAAATAATTCACTCCCGGTTCAAAATAGCCCCGCAGGGTTTAATTTAGGTTCTGGTAGTTAGTCATTGTGGCCTCCACCAGGTGGGTATTAGTTCACCATAAACCAGTCCTGAATCATTTTTATCTAATATCATACATTGCCCAGCAGGTTTACACAACCACTCAAACTCTTCACTCCCAGCCAACCTCCCTCACAAGTCAAAGCACAACTTAAGATGTTAACCCTGTTCTTAAACACGCATAAATCTCTGTAAATACTCGGCAGGTCTGGCAGCATCCATGGAGAGAGAAACATTGTTAACGGGCTGAATTTTGGCTATATGGGTAGCTGGCCCAACATTGGCTGGGGAAGCAGGTCGCTGGCACACAGGGACAGCGGGTGGGAACTTCCCCCTCCACTTTACATGTGGCAGCCAACATTCCACCCAACCCTCCTTGGCGCTGCCACAGGGAAGCTGCCTCTATTCAGTTGGCAGCCTCCCCACGCAGTTGTTTTGGGGGGGGGGGGGGGGTTGATCGGTGGCAAAATGCCAATGGCCTGGCAAAATGGTTCTTAATAGGGCCTTTACATCTCGAAATTTTCTGCCAGCCTCCGAGCCTGCCATCAGTAAAATTCCCCAACGGTGGGACATGGTTTGGGAGACGATCCCCGCGATTTTACCAGCTTCCCACCATTCCCTCCTCACCTCCTGGGGACTCGTAAAATCCTGTCCAAGGTTTCAGGTCAATGACTTTTTCTGTTTTTACTTCAGGTTTCAAGAATCTGCAGTATTTTTCTTTGGTATGAATAAAACCTTACCTCCTCACCCGAGTTATTCACAGAAATTAACTTAAACTTTTGATAGCTATCAATCCCAAAATATTGGACCTGTGCTTGCCTTGTAGGGAAGACTTAAAGGGGAGATGGTGGTGTCGTGCCAATCACAGAATTACAGAATTGTTACAGCCCATCCCGTCTGCACCAGCTCTCTGAGCATTTTAACTTAGTGCCATTCTCCTGCCCTTTCCCCGTAACCCTGCACATTATTTAAATAGAAACAATCATCCAACGCCCTCTTGAGTGCCTCAGTTGAACCTGCCTCCACCACACTTCCAGACAGCGCATTCCAAACCCTAACTACTCGC
Organism: Carcharodon carcharias; assembly: GCF_017639515.1. Taxonomy (NCBI): domain Eukaryota; kingdom Metazoa; phylum Chordata; class Chondrichthyes; order Lamniformes; family Lamnidae; genus Carcharodon; species Carcharodon carcharias. Next base: position 222,071,694 of record NC_054469.1, read on the forward strand.
TGTATGAAAAAGTTTTTTCTCACCTTGCATTTGCTTCTTTTGCAAAACACTTTAAAACTGTGGCCTCTGGTTCTCGATCCATTTATGAACAGGAACAATTTCTCTCTTTCTACTCTGTCCAGACCACTCATGATTTTGAAAACTTCTATCAAGTCTCCTCTCAGCCTTCTCCTCTCCAAGGAAAACAGTCCCAACTTCTCCAATCTTTCCTCGTAGCTGAAGTGTCTCATCCCAGGAACCATTATCGTAAACCTCTTTTGCACTCTCTAGAATGCATTCACATCCTTCCTATGGTGTGGCGCCCAGAACTGTACACAATACTTCAGCTGAGGTCTTTTGTATCAGTTCATCATAACCTCCCTGCTCTTGTACTCTATGCCCCTATTAATAAAGCCTAGAATAGAGTATGCTTTACAAACAGCTCTCTATACCTGTCCTGCCTCCTTTAATGACTTATGGACATAGACACCAAGGTCTCTCTGCTCCTGCACACCCCTTAGAATAGTATCCTTTATTCACACTGTCTCTGCATATTTTTTTTACTAAAACGCATCAACTCACACTTCTCCACATTGAACTTCATCTGCCACCTACTCTCCACTCCACCAATGTGTCAATGTCCTTTTGAAGTTCTACACTGTCCTCCCCACAGTTTACAATTCTCTCAAGTTTTGTGACATCCACAAATTTTGAAATTGTCCCTTGCACACCAAGATCTAGATCATTTATAAATATATTTCAGGAAGAACAAGGGTCCCAATACCGACCCCTGGGGAACTCTACTACAAACCCTCTTCCGGTCTGAAAAATACCCATTAACCGTGTTTCCTATCCCTCAGCCAATTTTGTATCCAGCTTGCTACTGCCCCTTTTATTCAATGACCTATAACTTTCCTCACAAGTCTGTTCTGTGGCACTGTATCGAACGCCTAACATCACTGAGCTAGTAATTCTTTTGCTCTGGGGACACAGGTTCAAATCCCACCACAGCGGCTGGTGGAATTTAAATGCAATTAATTTTTAGAAGGCTGGAATTGAAAGTTAGTCTCAGTAATGGTGACCATGAAGCTATCACCCATTGTTGTAAAAACCCATCTGGTTCACAAACACCATTTAGGGAAGGAAATCTGCCAGCTTTCCTCGGTTTGGCCTACATGTGACTCATGAATTTGGTTGACTCTTATGTAATATATAATAAAAAACAGAAAATGCTGGTAAAACTCAGCAGGTCCGGCAGCATCTGGTGGAGAGAGAAACAGAGTTAATGTTTCGACTCCATATGAATCTTCTTCAGCCACAGCTCTGAAGAAGAGTCATACGGACTCGAAACATTAACTCTGTTTCTCTCTCCACAGATGCTGCCAGAACCTGCTGAGTTTTTTCCAGCATTTTCTGTTTTTATTTCAGATTTCCAGCATTCCTTTTATCTTGTGGTGGAGTCATCAACAAATTCCAACCTTTCCAGCAACACCCACATTCCAAGACTGAATAAGAAAAATGCCCTCTTTTTAAAATTAAAACTCATTTTGAGTATGAGGGGGTGCAGAACAGTATTAGAAATATTATAGCTCACTCTGAGTAGCCTGATTATTGGCAGCTTAGCATTCTGTATGTTAGTTCTGAGTAAAATCATGGAATGGATGAGGTGGGGGTTGTTGGATGGGGGTAAGGAAACCTTCTCGAATGGAATCAGGACTTGGTTTCATCAGAGGACAGGTGTTTAATTCCATGTGAAACTATCTCAGAATAGAAGAAGATGGCTAGTGGGGTCCTTCAGGGATCAGTGTTAGGATCATTATAGTTTGCAAAGTACAGAAACGGTCACGTTACAGATAGAAACATAACTCCAGCTATTTCTTGAATATAACAGACTAGGGAAAGTGGGGGAGAGTGTGGGAAAGCTCCAAGTAAGATTGAACAAGTGGATAGAATATGGAGGGATCTGGATATATGGAGGAAATTGGGTGACCAATGTCAATTCATATGGACACGAGGTATGAACCTGGGTAAAGTGACAGTGGAAATCTGAGAAACAGTAATAGGCTGTTACACAACACAAGAGAGGACGCAGAGTTAATGATATATGGGCTGCTGAAAATCACCCCCCTGCTCTTGACCACCCCCCCACCCCGCAGCAGCAACCCCATCTCTGCGACTCCCATGCCACCCACTCTGACCTCCACCTGGGGATCCAGCAGCAATCCTCAAGTTTGACCTGAGTGTAATACCGTCTGGGGCCACTGCTCCCAGTTGGGCTGCCGGTACTGCAAAGCAGCCGGCCTCTGGCCAGCAACCCTCGGGAGCAGGGTTTCTGCCTCACCCAGGGCTTGATTCTATGGCAGACCCGACGCTGTCCAGCCTGATTACTTCGTAATAGCGTCACAGCTCCCAGACAGCAGCAACACCAGGTTCCCACTGATTCAACAATCAGTTGGGCAGGACCGCTGTCATCACCACTTAATTCCACCCAAAGAATCTTACAGCTCAGCCTCTCCGAAAGAGTTTTCCAAATTAATCCCACATCCTGACAATTGGTTAATCTCTTCAAGTACACGTCCAGTTGCCTTTTTAAAGTTTCTATCAAATCTATAAATCGAAAGGCAATGCATTTCAGAAATTAATCACCCTCTGTAAAAAAATGTCTCCTTATTTCCCCTTCAGTCTTTCTACCATTTATTTTAAAGCTATGACCTCTGGCTATTAACCCACTTGCCTGCAAAAACAATTTCTCCCTACTTATTCTTTCAAAACCCCCTCATAAATTCAAACACCTCTTTTAAATTTCCCCTTAACCTCTCTGCTCCAGGGCAAACAATACCCACATTCTCCAATTTATTTTTCTTTTATTTGTTCATGGGATGTGCCTGTCACTGGCTAGGCCAGCATTTATTTCCCATCATTAATTGCCCTTGTTCAGAGGTCATTTAAGAGTCAACCAAATTGCCATGGGTCTGAAGTCACATGTAGGCTAGAGCAGGTAAGGATGGCAGATTTCCTTCCTTAAAGGACATTAGTGAACCAAATGAATTTTTACAACAATTGACAATGGTTTCATGGTAATCATTAGACTTTTAATTCCAGACTTTTATTGAATTCAAATTCTACCACCTGCCCTGGTAGGATTTAAACCCAGGTCCCCAGAGCATTGCCCCAGGCCTCTGGATTACTAGTCCAGTGACAATACCAATACACCATCGCCTGAAGTCCCTTGCCCTGCATATCATCCTGGTAAACCTCTTCTGTAGCCCCTTCTAAGGCTATAGCATTTCACCTAAAGGGTGGTGCCCGGAATTGTTTCAGTCCTGTGAATTCTATATAATCCTATGCCACATATTCTACCCTGATGTTGGGTGAAACTAAAAAGGACTGAGGGTGAAACTAACCTTGGATGACACTACAAAATGGGCAGCCGAGTCAATGAAGAAGCTTATTGGATGGAGTACTGGTTCGCTACCTCCCATTTTGTGTAACTGGCCATTGCTTATGTAGCTCATACACAGGTTGGACTTTGTTCCCGGGCAAAAATGCAGCAGAGTGTCCCCCAGGTTGTTGACCTGCTAACCTCCCTGCAGCAACTGCAATGGGGAGTGATCACTGAGAGTAAGGAAGATCACTTCATATATCTGCACTCAGCTTCCTCCTCTGTGTGCTGAACTTGATAACCAGCCTGGCTGGACTTAGTCCAAAGCAGTGCATTTTACTTGTATTTCCAGAGCCCTTTGATCATCAAAAATTCAAGGGCTGTTACCCAAGGAGACCAACCAGGAGAGACAACAGAAAATAAATAGTTGGGTTAGGAATCATTAAGCTTTTTTCTATCAGACAGCTATTGCACAAAGCTAATTTTTAAAAAGATAATCACCACAAGCGTTCAAGTTCACTGGGCAGGCTGTTTTATAACTTTTAGAACAGAAGATTAAAAAGAATATTCAATACGAGTGAAAAAATTAACTTCATACAGAAAGCACCTTGCTGAAAGGAATATCATTTTTACTGTTTACACACACTGAAAGCTGCATATGGATCCTTATCAAATTAAAAATCGAAGTGTACATCCTTCCTCATGAATTTCCAATCCAACTGTTTGATACAAAGCAATTGCCAGTGATTCTATAACTCATCGTGTCACATTGATGCAATAGGTGCAATATATTCAGTGCTCAGATATTTTTAGCTCTAAAGACAGTGCATTCCTGATGCCCAGTTTCACTACAAGGTATCTGCAAGTGGCTTTACAGAGCGCCGTGAAAGTGCATCGATTCACATGGAGAGTAAATATAAATGTCGTCATATAGAATAAATGTGTCTCTGGAGAGTGTCACAGCCCTGCCTTTAATTGAAAGTCAGAGAGAGCTGGCAATATCTCACTCCCTCACTCACTTTGCGCAACTTCACAATGTGATCTCATGGATATACAGAAGATCACATATCAAGGAGGCAAATACATTGAGACTCCCATCATTTAATTTTCAGGATTCAAAAAGGGACGAAAGGTTAAGGTAGAAATCATGCACTGCCCATGGAATTTTAAGCAGCCTTTGCAAATCTTACATGCTAGACAGCTCTTGGAGTACCAGTAAGGCCAGGGAAATTCTAAATTTACTGGCGCTGTTAGTTTATTTCTTTAAAGTTTTCAAATGACATGATGTTGAAATAGTTGCCAATATTACAGTAATAAAGCTGCTCATGTGATTATCCTCATTGTTGTAAGATTAATCCTGAACCATTAAATCTTAAAAATTCTAGTCTTTTCGTTTCTGCTCCCTTCCCACTTTTGCTGCTTAAATTTTTTGTTGTTCCATCTTTCACTTACTTACTTTGTTACAGCTCTGACCATTTTAACCTTTTTTATTAATTCAGTGTCAATTAGCTGGGCAAGAACAGAAACTGTTGGAAGTTAAAAGAAAACAAACACCGAGAATAAAAATGGAAATCGGGTATGAAAACAGTGGGCAGAATTTTGCCCTTGACGGGCGGGCAGCTGATCGCTGCCGCCGAAACGGGCCCTGCCGCCATTTTATGTGGGCGGACCAATTAAGGCCCGCCCAGCGTGACGTCCAGCGGGAAGCGCTATACACCCCCTGTGTGGGTGGGGGGGTTTCCCCAACTGCGAGAGTGCGCCCTTTCACGCATGCGCACAATAAAGCGCACATCTCCCTGAGGCTAAGTGCAGCCTCAGGGGGAATCGCTGATAGGCTGTCAAATATTAAAAATAGAACAGTAAAAAAATTCATTAACATGCCCCCCCCCCCCATGAAAAATAAGATGTGACATGTTAATGAAGTACACAAAACCTTTAATAAACGTTTCTAAATCTGAAATCAAACCTCATCCTGCCACTGGATGAGGTTTGTAAAGAAAATCACCTACACACCGAGCCGAAGTTCGCACGGGCTCCTCAAAATCCTGGTCGATTGGTGAGCTAATGGCCTTAACAAGGCCTTTAATTAATGGCGGACGCATGTTGCGCTGCCTAGCGCGCCCGCCGACCTAACTATCGCAATGCCACGCGCTGATGTCGGGATGCTCGCGCGACATTTTCAGCGCTGGCCTCCGCCACCTGCTCGCCAGCCAGAAGATTCAGCCCAGTAAGTTTTAAAAGGAGAAATGATACATCACTGCCTGGTGGTTCCTCCGATCGTCCTGTTTGATTGAGGATGGAAACACCAGGCGGCTATTTCTACCATTTCTTCCAGCTTCTACTGATCACCTGCTCCGATCACAAGAGGGAATTGGGGAACTCATGGAAATACAATTCCCTGTTAGCTGGAACCAGAACATCAACCGATGATGCTGACTGACTTGTTAAGGCATTTTGTTTTTCTATCAGATTTCCAGCAATTATTCTTTCACAGAATCAGAGAATGATAGAACACAGAAGGGGACCATTCATCCCATTGTGACAGTGCTAGCTCCTTGAAAGAGCTATCCAAATAAATCCACTTCCTTCTTTCCCTATAGTCTGGGAAATTTCTCCTTTTCAAGTATTTATTCAATTCCTTCTTGAAAGTTTTCATTGAATCTGCTTACACTACTCTTTTAGGCAGCACTCCGTATGCACACCCTTTTCCTCACATGGTTCTTTTGCCAATTATTATTTTATATAAATCTGTGTCCTTTGGTCCCTTCACCTTATTTACTCTATCAAAAGCATTCATGATTTTGAGCACCTCTATTAAATCTCCCCTTAATCTTCTCCATTCTCAGCTTCTCCAGTCTCTCCACAGAACTGAAATCCCTCCCTGTTATCATTCTAGGAAATCTCCTCTGCACCCTCTTTTGTTCCTCGACATCGTTCCTAAAATGTGGAGCCTAGAATTGACAACCCTGCTCCAACTGGGGCCTAACTTGAATAATTACCTAAGTTGTTTATGGCACCTCCTGGATCCCATTACTACTGTGTTTTTTTTCTCTTCAGGTAATCAAGACTATTCAGGTCAAAATGGTTATAAGACCGGGACAATCTCTGAGGAGGATTGGAGAGACCTGCTACCATTCATTGTTGGCTCTAGCACAGTTTCACCACAATACAACTGTGAGTCAGCATTATCACAAGGAAGGGTTTAAACATACTTTCTGCAACCTCTAATTAGAATGTTATCCATCCATTAGACAAACCTGTAGCTAAATCATTCATCCATTAAGAGGTCAATAGTTCAGAGTTTCTCTTTCTGATATTTGTAAACTGAACTATTTAACAAGTAAAATACTTTAGGCAACACAAAGATCTTTTTAAATATCTTCTCTTCACCAGTACCTTGGGATTGAGGATGACTTGCTTCCACTCCAGTCCAGTGAGTTCTGAGATGGCTGAAAAGTCCAATGCATAATCTGCAGACTTTGCCACATACTTGGAGGGTTGGGTAGGTTTTAAGGTTTGCGCACTCCCTCCGACTGCCTTGACTTCAACTCTGCACGTTCCCGGTGAAGTTTCTGGATGTGTTCGGTGCCTTCCCGGATGAACCTTTTTCGTTTTATTCAGTCACAAGCCAGAGACTTCCATGGGTCAGTGGGGATGTTTGAACTCTTCAGGGATGCTCTGCACTGTATCTTCTAAAAGAGGTAGTGTTGAAAAGTGTCTTACAGGGTCAATTTATCTTTTGCTTTTCATTGAACATGTGACAGTGCAAACATTTCATTACTTTTTTAAAAATCATGTAACATAATATATCAGTGACAATCAGCTGAAAGTGAGCTAGAAAGATAAGCCCAACAAACTCCAACTTCCAGCACCAAAGGAAAATGCTACAGCACCAATTTTCTGACCTACAGTCCCTTCAAGTAAAGCAGTCTTTTGGGAGAATCAGATCAATGAATTCAATTCATTGGGTTCTGATTATATTTAAAAACCACACAAGTTTTACTCTATACCAATTTATGTCTTTCAGAACTGAAAAGCAACTTTCTCCACTCAATTTTGGATAGCGAAAGACTGAGGAGAAACAGGCAGACAGAAAGAGATAAGGATATGTGTTTGTGTGAGTGAATGTGAGAGGAAGAGACAAAATGAAAGATTAGACCATCTGGTAACATGCAGTACTCCAGACCCTCCATAATTACCAGCTTTCCTTCAAATAATGTCACCAAATTTAAGCAATTTTTTTTTAAATTTAAAAATGGATTCCCCAAGTGAACCCTCTGAATATAAAGTGACATGTAAATGGACTGCACCTGTATGTTAGAGATAAAATTTCAAAAATTATGGGTCTGAAAAATTGGACTCAATAAAGAATGCAGAATGTAATTATAAAGGACATTAGTGGGTAATAATATAGGTTCAAAATACAAAAAAATGTGTGTGTTTAATATTCCTAATGGCAGTGGGCCTAATTGAAACTCAGACAGAGTGCAAATTGCTTTGGTTACAGATGCTGTGCTATTACAGTGTGCAGCTTGTCGCTTCCTCTAACTCTGCCAAATTATTAGCTGACTCACCCCCGGGGTCCCAGCATGGTAGTTATGGCTGGAGATGTTTTCACATCTAAACAGCAAACAGTAACAGACTGGCAGCTGCAGATCAACAGAGTGTTCTCACGGCAGAATGAGAGGGAAGATCTGATTGCTTCCATGGGCAACAGAGGTGCAAAGATGAATAAGCCAGTTTTAATTTTTATACTCCAACAGAACTGGTACCAATATGGCTCAAATTTACTAACATAGTTGACTCCTCACGGAGAAAAAACAAGTTGAATTCGACTTCACAAAAAGAGCCAGAATTCCTGGGAAGTTAGGTCATTAGACTGATGCATTAGAACCACACAGCATTAGTAATTTATCAAAAAAAACCCCAGCAATTTGTGGAGCAATATCACAAGTTCCAGTCCTCTACAAATTGCTGGTGATGTATGTTGCTCTGGCCTTAGCCTAAGCAAATCCGTTAAAATCCCCTGCTCGCATCAAGGATCCCACAGTGAACTTAATAGTGATTGGGAAATTGGTGGATTTACGATGTTAATATGAATCATTCCCACTGCAAGCTCATGTCGTATAAGACCCTGGTAATGTCATGGTTTATGGTGCTCATAGGACACCCAATCTTGGAGATCCAGTGAGGGACGAGTGAAGCTGTGGAGTCTCGCTCCATAGGCAATGAATTGTTCCTAAAGATTTTTAAAAATTTTTTTATCTGTATTTCTGGGCAAACCTTGTCATCCACTCTCCTGCTAGTGTCACAAGCATGTTAAATATGCAAAGCGGTTTCTGAAGAGGGTTACTGACTTAAATCCAAATTATCTTTCTGAAAGTAACACTTTGGGGTCCAGTGTCTGAGAAATCTGAGACATGATGTGTGCTTGGTGTAGTGAGGCTTGGGAGTAAAAGGTGACTTTGGACCAATGGTTCCCAAAGCTCTCAACCACTGGGAGTTCTCCTCACCTCATGTCTGGGTCTGTTCTAGACTCATTCATAGAGATTGATCACGTGATTAGTCAACAGTCCAATAGTGTTGCATCATATGACAACCAGGGAAGTAGAAGGTGAACTTTATGGAGCCATCGGCCTTCTTTTATCTAGAATTTCCTATGAAAGCACTGTAATGACATACCCACTCAATGTTTCGCTATTCCTGATCATTATAGTCAGGACAACAAGATTTATACATCATGACTCAAAAATGTTAGGATATTTCACAACCCTACCCTGCCATTTACTCGTGGGATCACCACCAGCTATAGGTTCCCCCCCAAGCCACACACCATCCTGACTTGGAACTATATTGCTGTTCCTTCACTGTCACTGGGTCAAGATCCTAGAACTCCCACCCTAACAGCACTGTGGGTGTACCTACAATGACAAGGACTGCAGTGCTTCAAGAGGGCGGTTCACTACCACCTTCTCAAGGGTAATGAGGGATGAAAAATAAGTGCTGGCCTTAGCAGCCACACCCACATCCCAAGAATGATCAATTTTAAATAAAGCATTGGTACCTTGGGAGCTCAAATGAATAAATTCCACAAATGAATAAAATAAATTTAGTTCTCCATGCCCAATGCAGCAAATCCCAAATACGATTGGGATCCAACATCCACTTCTTTAGCTGGTTCTTTTAAATACTTTTCTTGCCTTCCTGTCTCTTTTCTTTCCAATCCCTTAATCCTCTCTTGCTTTTTTCCTCACATGATTCCCCTTACTGTCCATATTTTATTTGACTCCAATTCACCTGATTTCCTTCTCCATTTCCCACCCGAGTTCTATATCTATCCTGTACTTTCATCGGCCAGGCAGATAAAACATTGGGCATGATGTTAATGAGGGCCCAGGTGAGATTTAACATCGATGCATCATTAACCTATCAACATTCCAGTGATTTGAGGTGCAAATAGATTGCAATGCCAATAGTAAACATGAAAGCTCCAGTTAGGTTCCTCTACCCCAAACTCATGACTGCAGCAATTTCTGGCCTGAAGTTTCTACTCCCCATACTGGGGTATCTCATGCCCTGCCCCATCAGTTGGACTTACTCCCTCACACTTCAGCTCAAACATCTTTTGCCCTGTTACTTGCTGACAGTGCGAGGTGACAGTGGCACAGTAAAGCCAGCAGGGCTTCTGGGAACTTAGAGAATGATGGGACCAACAGACTGTCTTATTAACCAGTGAGAATTAAATTTTCAGAAAGAAACAGAGGAACAAAACAAATTGGGTGAATTAGAGTCGTCAGGTCCAGAAAGAGAAATTGAGAGGGAAAGAAGGATTGGATTACGAGAGAAAAAGAGACAAAGACAAAGCATGGATAAATGAAAAGGTTAATACTTTAAATTCTCTAACAGCAATTTATTACTTGAAGAAGTCAAATTTCACAGTTTATACTGTTCCCTTTCTGGGCCAGAGAGGTTAATTGGCATTGTGGCAACATAAATGTCATTAAAAATGGTCCTTACGCTGTTAAAAACCTGTCCTATCCTTCTGCAGTAAGTTTAAAGGGAAATTAACATGAAAATGCATAAACTCGATGAAATTCACAGGAAGGCTGAGAATGAGTAGCCATTTTCCTGATGCTAAAGGCAGAGCAACATAAATCATCCTCGCAATGCTGTGAGACATTCATATTGCATAATAAGATCAGCCAGGTTGTTCAGAATTTCACGATATGCATGCACTAGATCAGCTAGGTGCACTTTCAAGCATTCAGCATCTTCAGTGGCCATGAGCTCATTTGACATTGTTAGCCTATTCACCAATATTGCACTTAAGGAAGCCATAGATATTTGCACTGCAGTATTATATCATGGCAATCTAGACCCACCACCATTATGTAAATCAGTATTCATTGATTTATGAACTCAGCAACTTGCACAGTTGAGTTCAGCTTTAACAACATCATGTATGCCCAAATAGCTTTTGTTGGGCTCGATAAGAAATGTCTTTGATGGAATGACACTTAGCCTCCTACCGCTTGCATATTTCTGATATGTGGATGATATGTTTGCTATATTTAAATCCATAGCAGCGTGTAATAATTTGCTTGCATGTCTTAGTGGGCTTCATCCTGCGCCCAAATTCACCTGCATGTGGAGCAGTCAAATCAACTCCTTTTCCTTGACGTATTAGTTGAGAAATCTACCAGTGGGTTCTCTACCACAGTCTATCACAAGTCTACCTTCACTGGTCAATATACACGTTGGGATTCTTACAGTTCCAAATGCTATAAGATTGGCCTTATCTGCAACCTCATGAATAGGGCCCAAGCCAGTTGTTCACCATGCAAGCTTGTTGCTGAAATAGGGCACATCAAAGACATTCAGCAAGAGAATGACTACCCTGGTCAGATCTTTTTGTGTTGTATATCATGCAAGTTCATGCATGGGCCTAAGGCTGTCACTTTTGACCTAGAAAAGTACCCAGTCTACCTCAGATTACCCTGGAAGGGCAAAGTATCTCAAAAACTTGAGCAACAGGTGAAGCTAGCTGTTTCACACCGCTACTATGCAGTAGCAACATGAGTGGTGTTCACCTCTAATTGGATGCTGCCGTCAAGCCAAAAAGACGTTCTGCCTATCACACAAATGAGTAATGTGGTACATGAATTTCAGTGCCAGTGTGAAACTAGGTATGTAGACCATATGTTTCAAAGACTGGCGGATTATATCAAACAGCATGTCCCAGCTGCTGTTCGCAACAGGCATGGTACAGACCGTACCCAACCAGCCCGTGCTTGCAAAACTCAAAACAGTGTCTAACATTAGATGTGATTCTGCGATTGGACAACATTTGCTAAATAATCCTCAGTGTGCTAAAAATTACACTGACAACCAATTTAAGATTGTCAGTAGAGCTCACAGTGTGGTGCATTTGTGTGTACCGGGAGCTACATATATCAACACACAGGGCCATGTTCTTTGCAGACAGAAAGAACACATGGCACCTGTTTCAACTAAACAAAATATGTGATAGCCATTCATTGTTTCATTCCTAAATGCAGTGCTTTGACCAATCAGCACAAAGTTGCCTCGTTTAAATTTCAAACAATGCCTGGCAGTTAACTGTTAGTCACCATTAACTGGTGCATTCTCCATGGTAATGCCTTTACCAATCAGAGTCTACTTGCCAACCAATCAGCATTCTCTTCTAATACAGCATAAAGTTGTTGCTTCCCCTGACATTGGTATTCTTGTGACTGTCCTGATGAGTGCAAGACAAAAAGCTTCAACAAAATGTCTTTTTTCAGCAATACTTACCATTGCAACACCACAATGCCCATTTTCTGGTTCAATGAAAAGCATTTCAAAAGATCCTGCAGCCATAAAAGAAACAGTTTTCATAGGTGTGTCAAGGCACACAAATATAGCAGAAACAGGGGCAATGTGCATTTAATTTATTTGCTGTAATTTCTTGCTTGCTCATTTCTCATTAACTACCAGTTTTATTTGCATAGTTCCATTATTAAAAAAGAGGTAATATGCAGAATGGCCCCAGTTCTGTGCTGTAAAAGTTTAGTTTTCTAAAAGAAATTAGCATCGATTGCAGGGATTGATTGTCTATTTGATTTGGGGAGGAAGGTGATGAAGGTGATAGGGACAATAAATGATGGTCTAACAGAAGACCAATTCTGGCCAGGAAGCCTGCTATAAAATGATTACAAGTTTCCTGCATTGTTAGTATAAAGAGAGGCTGATGGGATCTATTATCATTCCATCATACCACCACTGAAACGGCCACAGAAACACATAAGTTCAGCATCAGACAATCGAACAGGGTTAGGTTAATGTGAAATCTTAAATTGAACACAGGATTCCCCAACTGAGCCATCATTGGTCCCCGATGTGCTGCTCACACATGCCCATACTGCACTAATCAAACTCTTCCCTCTGCAGCACACTCTCCCCACCTAGTGCACAGACCAGTATCCCGCCTGCAAAATCCAACCACCGAACATCAGCTGCACACACATTGTATAAATCAGGCATCCTTCATTGGAAATCGCTGGATGAACAATGGCCCAGGCCCATTTGCTTCACCACCCATGATCTTGGTAGTCACGAGATACAACTGCACTAGGCCATTGGACATCAGCCATTCACATCGGTCTGGATTTTCATCCTCGAGGCGGGTGGCAGGGGTTGAGAAATTTCCCCGCTCAGCCCTTCATTCTCTGGAGAAAGTGTGCTCAAGGATGGGATTTTCATTGTGGTGGGGAGGGAGTGGCCCACGTGGTTAGGGGCCAGGCCAACTGACCCAGGAAAAAGGTCGGAGGCAGCCACACGGGTTGTTGGGTGCCAAGGCGAGATGTTTAAAAGGCTCTGTGCCATGGGACTTTGTCCCAATTAAAATAAAAATGGGCAGGACCTTCAGCCCTCACCCCACACATCCCCTCACCCCCACCCACACACTTCCCATGCCTCATCCATGTTACCTCCAGCCCATCACCCACCCCATGACTCCTTATTTCCCCCATGCTAAGATGTGAGGCAAGAGAGTCAATAAGGGGTGGGTGGGATGCACGAGGGGCCATGGGGGTTTTTGGGAAACATACCTTAGTATGGGGGGGTTGGGGGGTGCATGAAGAGTACCTTTTGAACTTACCTTTTAAAATGTTCCCTCATACAGGCTATGATTCACAAGGCCTCTGAGGGGCCAAGAACCACCACTCTTTAAAAACCTGGCTGGGACCTCAGCTATTTACAATCTATATTAGCAACTTAGAGGAAGAGACAAAGAGTTATTTACCTAAGTTTGCTGATGATACCAAGCTAAGTGGGAAGGTAAGCTGTGGGGAGGACACAGAGAGGCTGCAAACAGATATAGACAGGTTAAGTGAGTGGGCAGCAAGACCAAAGATGGAGTATCATGTAGGGATGTGTGAAATTTGGCCCTAAGAATCGAAGAGCAGAATATTTTTTAAAAGGTTCAAAACTTGTAAGTGCTGATGTTCAAAAAGACTTGGGTATGCTAAGACAAGGAAGACAGAAAGTTAGCACACAGGTTCAGCCAGCAATTAGGGAGGGAAATGACATGTTGACCTTTATTGCAATGGGATTGGAGTACAGGAATAAAGAGGGCTTGCTGCAGTTGTAGAGGGTTTTCATAAGACCACATCTGAAATACTGTTTTGAAGGTTTGATCCCAGCCTTTAAGAAAGGATATACTTTCATCGGAGGCGGTACAGAGAAGGTTCACTAAGTTGGTCCCTGGGATAATGATGATGTCCTATGATGAGAGGCTGAGTAAATTGGGCTAATGTTCTGTGATGTTTTGAAGAATGAGAGGTGATCTCATTGAAACTGACATAATTCTAAAGGGGATGAATAGGGGGATGCTGATTGATTGTTTCTGCTGGCCGGGAAATCTAAAACACAGGGGCACAGTGTCAAGATAAGGGGCCGATCATTTCGGACTGAGGTGAGGAGAAATCACTTCACTCAAAGGGTCGAGAATCTTTGGAATTCTCTACCCCAGAGGTCTGTGGATGCCCCATTGTTGAATACATTTAAGGCTAGACAGATATTTTGTCTCTCGGGGAATTAAGTGATATGGGGATCGGGCAGGCAAATGGAGTTGAAACTGAAGTTCAGGTACGATCGTATTGAATGGCAGAGCAAGCTCGACAGACCACGTGGTCCACTCCTGCTCCTAGCCCTTGTGTTCTTGTGCCTCCATAAGATTTGTGGAGGAAGAGGATGTGCCTATTCCCGAAATGGAGCCGGTAGGCTCAGGAGCGCAGGGTGCCAGCGTTGACCCGCACCGGCCCACACCCTGAAAAGGCACTCCCAAAAATCAGAAAAAAACTGGAAACGGGATTGGGCTGAATTTTATGCTGATCAGGCGTGCGCGCGCCTGACCCAATCGGGAGTGAAATCCCGCGGGATGACGTTGGGTGAGCATCCGATGTCATTCCGCGCTCGAGCGATATTTCAGTCGGCGGGCATGCTCCTGACTTTGGCACGCGCCCGCCGACGATTAAGAGGGCAATTAAACCCATTAACGACACAATTGTCTCTCATTTTACGTGGCCCGTCCCACCTTAGAGTTGGCAGACGGGCAAATCGGCCAGGCGGCGTTTAGATTTTTCAGCAAACCCCCTCCAAGGGCGGGAGGAAGTTTCCGTTATTAAATGAAATAAAAATATAAATTTGTGGACAGCATTTTTGTAATCTATATGTTGGGATGCTTGGACATATTTTTACTCATTTTAAAAACTTTATTTCCTGGGTTTCGGGTCTTCAGCTCCCTGAGGCAGCTCTCTGCCTTCTGGGAGCTTTCTGTCAGCACCAGCCCCGCCCCCACATCGAGGTTATCGTCCACCTTTTACCCACCCCCACCCCAGTCATGCTGAGCCTTTCAGCGCGTGTTTCACGTTGACTGGCCGTTAATTGGCCAGCCAGCGTGAAATCGCGGTCGGCAGTTCGTTTCCCAGCCGATCCCAGACCCTCCCATCCTGTCCGCCTGTTGAGCTGAAAATTCAGGCCCTGGAATTGCCATTTTCAAGGGGCTCCTGAGTCATCCGAATGTGGTGAAAATCCAGGCCACACACTCATGCACAGCCTCACTCACTTCGAACACGCACACTCCCCACTCTCTCGCTCTGTCTAGCTCTCTTGCTCGCTCTGTCGACATGCCCTGTGTACAACTGGTGTGCTTCCTGGCTGCTGGTATGCATGACCTGTCTCCCATAGACAGGCTGTAGTCTTATTCTGGTACTTGCTTTAATCAGGTTTATTCACACTATATATAAGACAGATTGCAGTGTAGGTATATCTCTCCTAAGTACAGACTGTTCCATCCTTTCTCAACATGACTGTTGATGTCGCTAATACATCACCATCTACATCACTCATTAGCATATCTGTTCTATTAGCCCATTACATTCAATGACATTATCAATCGCTGAATTCCACACTATCAACATCCTGGGTGTTACCATTGTCCAGAAACTGAACTGGACTAGCCATATAAGCACTATGGCTACAAGAGCAGGTCAGAACGTAGGAATCCTGTGGTGAGTAACTCGGCTCCTGACTCCCCAAAGCCTGCCCACAATCTACAAGGCACAAGTCAGGAGTGTGATGGAATATTCCCCACTTGCCCGAATGAGTGCAACTCCAACAGCACTCAAGGAGTTTGACACCATCCAGGACAAAGCAGCCCACTTGATTGGCACCTCATCTGCAATTATTCACTCCCTCCACCACTGATACTCATTGGCAGCAGCGTGTACCACCTAGAAGATGCACTGCAGCAACTCACCAAGCCTTCTTAGACAGCACCCTACATACCCACGACTGCTACCATCTAGAAGGACAAGCGCGGGAAAGACATGGGAATACCACCACCTGGAAGTTCCCCTCCAAGCCACTTACCGCCCTGACTTGGAAATATATCAATGTTCCTTCATTGTCACTGGGTAAAAATCCTGGAACTCCCTCCCTAACAGCAATGTGGGTGTACCTATGCCACATGGACTGCTGCAATTAGAGAATGCAGCTCACCACCACCTTCTCAAGGATAATTAGGGACGGGCAATAAATCCTGGACTAGCCAGCGACGCCCACATCCCATGAATGAATTAAAAAAAATACACTACACTGATCTCTCTCTCTTGTGCTCTCTCTCTTGTTCTATCTCTCCATATCTCTTTCTCTCTCTCATATTTTTTGGTCTCTCTCTCTCTCACTCCATTTCACTCTCTTGGTTTTAATCTCTCTTGCACTCTCCCCAGCATTGTATCTCCCTCTCTCCTGCTCTCTCTCTCATGTTCCTGCTCTCTTGCTATTTTGCTCTCACTCTCAATCTTGCTTTCTTGCGCACTGTCTCTCCTTCACACAATTTGGGGTTGGGGGAATGTGACTCTGTCTGACAGTGCGAAGCGGCTGTTGGAAAATATGAAGCTCATTTCACAATGTGAGTGATGCACAATGAGTTACCGACTCACCATCACCCGTTTCACATTATCACAGAATCAAAATGACTTTCCCACACATCCACTGTCCAGAAGGGAAAAAAACCAGTTTGGGCCAGTACTCTTATTTCAGTTTTTACTGGTGTTCTATTTTAAGGTATACTAGACCAGTATTCTTATTTCCTACTTTTTACTGTTTTTTCCTTCTGGGTGGACACAGATCTCCCTTTCCTCTCAAATTGGACTAAAGGTTTAGAAATGCTCCAGGAATCACTACGCAACAGTCTGTAACCTATATTGCTGTGGCTGTATCAAACAATATAGATGGAATAGCTTTAGCAGCTTTTTGACAATGCTTGCCCATCAGAATGTTGAGCCCTTGCACTCACCAACACCAACTTGGCAAAACAATAATAATACACAAGTCCTCCTGTACTAGGATAACCCTAAGAATTGGATCTTGCTGAAAAGAGAGACATGTTATTGAAACTTTTCATCTTGCATCCATCAGGACAAATGCAAGATTGCAAGAATTGATGATTGTTTTCTCCATAGCAACACCTCAGCCAATCAGCGTCAACTTGCCAACCAATCAGCACCTGTTCCTCCTGTGGTATAAACTGTTGTGATAGTTTGAGATTTGGCATTCTGGCATTTGTCCTGATGAGTGTAAGATGAAAAGCTCCAATGACATGTCTCTCTTTTTGGCAATGTTCAAAGAATTGAGTAAAGTTTTGTTTTAACAGCAGACATTAAACAGGGAAATTCAGAGCAGTTAAGCCTTTTTGTCCATTCTGTAATGGGGGGGGGCAGTCATGACTTGGGAACAGCAACTTAAGCCATGGATCATACAGTCATAATTGTATCCTGTCCTTAAACTTACATATCTGATGACAGCGTATAATTTGGAAGGAAGCATGTTATTAGAAACTCTCTCATCGTAAACCTCTAATTTTAACCAACTTTTCCTCCAGTAAATAATATTGAGCTGTAACTGCGCCAGCCCATCTTTACTTGATTACGTAATTATTATCTTCCATACAAGTCACACATGAACATACAGACAAAATTCCATTTTTGGTGATGGGCACCAGGGTCCTCATAAAGACTGAATTGTTTACAGACCTGTAAACAATTAAAGGCCCCTCCACTGTGCTCTATATACTATATCAGGGAACACCACCTCCTGGAAGTTCCCCTCCAAGCCACACACCATCCTTACTTGGAAATATATCGCCCTTCCTTCACTGTCGCTGGGTCAAAATCCTGGAGCTCCCTCCCGAACAGCACTGGAAGGCGGCTCACCATTACCTTCTCAAGGGCAATTAGGGCTGGGTAATAAATGCTGGCCCAGCCAGCGATGCCCACATCCCAAGAATGAATAATAAATAAAAAGCTACCCCCCTCATGGAGGTTCTTACCTCACTGGTTATGAGCTCTATACCCAGCAAGGCACCAGCTTTAATTCCTTGTGCTGGATTTTCATCTCCTGCAGCCTAAACTTAAACTTTATCTCCTCATCCTAAGAAGGGAAGGACACTGGTAACTCATTCCCCTGTCAAATACTGGGCCTTATGTGGGTCAAGCCATGGTTCAGTTGGTAGCACTTTTGCCCCCAAGTCACAGGGTTCTTGGATCAAGTCCCACATCCAGGCTGACCCTCCAGTGCAGTGCTGATGGAACGCTGCACTGGCAGAGGTGCCATTTTTTGGATGAGATGTTAAACCGAGGCCCTATCAGCCTGCTTGGAAGTGTGCAAAGGATCCCATGGAATTACTTTGAAGAAGAGCAAGGGAGCTATCCCCAGGTGTCTTTGCCAATACTGATGCTTTAATCAACACCACAAAAAACAGGTTATCTCATCATTATTACATTGGTGTCTGTGGGAGCTTGCTGTGAGCAAATTGGCTGCTGCATTTCCTACTTTATAACAGTGACTACAATTCAGAAGTACTGCAAAGCACTTTGAGATGCCTGGTGATCATTAGGAGCTATATAAATGCAAGACTCTCTTTTATTTTTAGTACTTACCTTCCACCGCAGGCAATTCCAATTCAGGGACCACCAAGAGAAGATGGTGTTATTCTCCGGTATGACAAAGGAAGACCCACTGATTCCCCTTTGATCACCACACCCTGTGCCCACCCCCTCCGCCTCCAACAGCCCATCTCAGCCTGATGGCCAAGGTTAGTGGTGGGCCAGAGCACTCTGCCTCCGACGCTCCTGCAGTGGGAAGGGGAAAATCTGGCCCCAAGTCTTTGCAGAATTAGCTGATGGTAACCCAAGATTAGCCCTAGATTACAGAGAGGAGATGTAGTGAAATTTACTCTGCCGTCGAGAGGGGATAGTTTCAGATTCAGCGGTGACGCTTGCCCAAGTTGGCTAGTTTGTTGATAACCCATGCTTAGGCTTGAACAATGGCTCCCTTTAAGGAGGCTTTGGGGGGGATAGTGGTGCAGGCACAAACCTGACACATCATTTTCAGGAGAGAACTGTAAAGAAGATTATTTAAATGAGAAGGAGCATGTGTGGTATGAAATTGTGTTCAAAATTCTCCCCGATTATACACATGCCATGGCCGTGATTTTATGGACCTGCTGTAGTGTGTCTCCCCCCACCCCCAACGGATGCAGTGAGCTGTTTTAAACTCCATTCAGTTCGGCAGCACCCTAACATCCTGCCGAGCGGGGTGGGGGTGTGGGGGTTGGGGGTGGGAGTTGGGGGGAGGGCGGGGGTGGGGGGGTGGTGGTGGAGTGGGGGGAGGGTGGGGGGGTGGGAGGGAGGCGTAAAACCCTGGCCTATGTATTTTTCTGAACAGTATTTAAAATGTTATTTTTCTTCCCCGCCAGGTTCTGACAAGTAACAACACCTTTTAGCGCATTTTAGGTGGATCTTGCTCTCTGCTGCACCCTTGTTCAAACTGTAAAGTGTTGAAAAGCTGATCAAAAATCTGAATGGCCTCTGTCAATCTGGGCAGGTGATTGGTCCACTGCAAAATTTTTCAGGGGCACAGTTTAGGCCATTGTTTAACCTTGTTCAAAGAAAACTCCTGCATTTCCATAACACCTTTCACAACCTCGGGATATCCCAAATCTCTTTACAGCCAATTAAGTACTTTTTGAAGTACAGTCACCACTGTAATTCGGGGAACACAACAAACACAAGTGTTCAAAAGCAACGAGGTAATACTGAGATAATCTACTTTTAGTGAGATTGGCTAAGGGAGAAATGTTGACCAGCTCACTGAGGAGACACCCACCCCCACCCCTTCCTCTTTGAATAGTGCCATGAGACCATTTACATCCATCCCCGGGATCAGACTGTACCTTGATTTAATGTAAAATCTGAAATAGGGCACCTCTGACAGTGTAGCACTCCCTCAGGATGGAATCGTTCTGTCCCAGAGAGCGGCAGGGGGCACCTGGCTCAGCAAAGGGAGGAGCACCTCCAGCAAGAAGAAGGGGTGGCAGGGCTTGTTCTACACACAGCTGAAGATCCACAGAGAGTCTTTGGTCGTCGGTGCCTCACTAGACCGAGGGTCTACAGACAGTGCCTGTCCTTCCTGCAGATGACTGAGAACCAGTGTCGTCAAAGACTAGGGATGTCTAGGGAGCTGGTTGGTCACATCTGCCACCTATAAGAACATAAGAAATAAGAGCAGGAGTAGACCTTTCGGCCCCTCGAGTCTGCCCCGCCATTCAATAAGGTCATGGCTGATCTTCTTGTGTTTTGTTTTCCACATTCCCATCCAACCCTTATAACCTTTGATTCCCTTGCTGAACAAGAATATATCCACCTCTGCCTTAAAAATATTCAATGACCCCACCTCCATCGCCTTCTGAGGCAGAGCACGTGCTTCAGGATTTGGCACTTCGGAGACATGGAGGGCATCCACTGTCAGTGGCCATGAAAGTGACCACGGTGCTTAATTTTTACGCCAGTAGCTCTTTCCAGGGCTCCACAAGTGGCCTGTGCAGGACCTTGCAAGCCTCCAGGCACATGTGTATCCATGAGGTCACAGATGCCATCTTCGTGAAGGCACAGAAATTTGTGCATTTTGCCCAGGATCAGGAAGGCCAGGAAACAAGAGCGCTGGGATTTGTGCAGATCTCTGGCTTTCCACTGGTGCATCAACTGCACTCACATGGCACTTACATCTCCGTGGCAACAAACAGTCGACTATGTCAACCGCAAGCGCTTCCACTTGCTGAATGTTCAGCTGGTGTGCGACCACCACAGGCACATTCTGCAGAACTGTGTACGACTCCCAGGGAGCACCCATGACTCCTACGTCCCTTAGCAGGTCCAGATCCTTGGCAACTTCCAGGGTCCACAGAGGCTGCAGAGTTGGCTTCTTGGGGACAAGGGCTGCCCACAGAGGATGTGGCTGATGACACTCCTGTGGCAGCCTCAGACTGCAGCAGAGCGATGGTATAACGAGGTTCATGCAGCTAACCAGATTTTGGTGGAGCAAATGGTAGGCATCTAGAAAATGAGGTTCCGGGTGACTCCACAGGTCCAGTGGAGCACTGCAATACAGTCCACCGAGGGTGACGCATATCATCCACGCTCGCTGCGCACTGCACAACCTGGCGCTGCAATGGGGGGAGGACCTGGCTGAGGAGGAGAGGGATGAGCTGCATGTCACCTCTGATGAGGAGGGCGTTGAAGGGGATGACGGTGATTCAGTCCTCGACGACCAGGAGGCCAGTGGCGTGACCATTGCGCTGGCCAAATGAGGCAGGTGCTCGGGAGGCCCTGACAGTCACAAGATTCATGGAGGATGATGAGGAGATGCAGTGAGGACAGTCCTGACATCCTCACCTTGCATTTGTGAATGTTTGACTCCTGTGTGACTGATGGCAGTGCACATACCCTCAGTGCCCAGACTCATGTCATGGAGATGTAGCAGAAGCCCAGGAGGATGTTGATGACATACAGTGAGGACGCTCAATACATCTTCACATTGTCTCTGTGAACGTCTGACTCCTGTCTGGCTGAGGGCAGCTCACTCACGCTCTGTGATCAGGGTCATATCACGGAGATGCAGCCAAGAAACTTTAAATGCACCCGATCCTATGTCAGCCTTCAGCACCTGAGCCCTTCAGGAGCACAGCATCACCGGTCACAGGTGCTGAAGAGATGGGGGGTGGGGGGGCAACCCCACTTCAAAGGTGCTGAGAGCACACAGAGAGAATGATGGGACTCTGTGTGGCCTGCCCACGACATTCTGGCAGCATTGACAAGCACCATCTGATGTCATCTCTGATGAGGAGGGCGTTGGAGGGGATGGGGAAGCGCAGGCATAACCAATGTGCCCAGGGAGTGTGAAGCTGGACCATCACTTTGCTCTGAATATTACACACTGCACAGGGAAGAGGCCTGGACTGAGACACCTGCCTTTATCTTGCGCAGGAACCAAGGTTGCACACCTGAGTGACACAAACACTGCTCATCATAACAAGAAGTCATAGGGAAGGAGATATACTTGGGAGTTTATTTACAATTGTGAACATTATGTACAAGTGATTAATTCCTGTGCCCAGGCTGTGTAACTACATCTTCTTTACTTTCCTAACCCTGTCACTACGTCTTGTTGCTCCCCGGACATCCACAGTGGAGGTGGAGGCAGCCTGCTGACTGCGACGCCCTGTCTGTGATGATGTCTGCATGTGTCCCCCGGAGGGCTGATATCTGGAGGGCCCCAGCCTTCTTTAGGTGTCCTGCTGTGGGCCAGCTGCACCCTCCTGGGCCTGTGGAGCTGGAGCTGCAGGGGTCACAGGAAGGAGGGACTTGGATTGGCCCGACGTTCCCAGAGTCACCTGGGTAGATGGCCCCGGGGTGTCGAGCTGCTGGTCCTCCTCCATATGGACGCCTGAGGGCCCATGGCTGACTCCTTGAGGAGAAGGGGAAGCCGGAGTGAGATTGAGCTGCCCCTCACCCCTCTCACGTAGACACTGCTGGAGACCAACTATTGCTTAATCAATGGAGTTCAGCCCACACAGCAGTGCAGGATTGATGTCCTGGACCAAGGCCTCCTTGGCGGCTGCCATCCTACCAGTGTTGGCCTCAGTGCATTGACATGCTGGCACTATCACGGCTGGCACTATCACCTCGGACTGAAGGTGGATGGACTCTTCCATCACCCCTTGCAATCTGAGGAGTGCACCAGACATCCCTTCCTGATGTTCCCATGATGTTCTTTGCAGCTCCAGCAACTGATTGAGGACCGAGTCCAGAGGCTCATCATCTGACTCGGACTCAACAGATTCTTTGCCTCCAGCAGTCCTCTGAGTGCCAGCGGCCAAGGCTGTCCCCGCCTCTGCCTGCTGTGGAACAGATTGTGTGCTGTGCTCACCAGATTGTGATCCTGAGGCTGCTCTACACCTAGATCCCAAAAAGGTGTGTGTCGCTGCGCTAATGGAGGGTGTGAGTGAGAGCCGAGACGGGTCGTCAAAGGTGCTTCCCTCAGGATGCCCATCCGAGGTGTTCTCGGCGCTGGGGCTGGGGTCACAATTGCCTGAGGGTGACGTGTCACATGTGCCTAGGACAGAAAGTGGAAATTATTAGTGCTTGGCAGCCGCATTGAACACAGAACAGGGGACACAGTGTAGCGTTGAGAGAGGAATGATATGGTGCAGGATCCTCATGTGGGTGTTCACTGCTGACCTCACCATCGCTGTAGGAATGGTCCACACCCTCTCCGGCCAGCTCCAACGCGCGACTCTCGAACGGAGTGAGGGCCTTGATGCCTGGGTCTCCACCCTCAGTCTGGGGACTATCCCAGCGATTGTGTGCAATCTTATCCTGCATAGAGACAGGTGGAGACAGTGTAAGCTAGGTGCTTGCCCGGCCAAGTGAGAAGGATGCCAGGCATGCAAGTGTGCTGAATGGGGCCATGGACGGGATGAGGAAGCAGTGTCCAGAGGAGATGAGGCCAGATGGAGATGTGAGGGTATGTGTGTGAGAGAGTGAGTGGTGATGTCCCTTGAGCTGGCAGTGAGTGAGATGCCAGTGAATCTGTGGGATGAGATGGCTGTCTTACCCTGGCGGGATGGATGAGACCATTCATTCATTTTCTACACTGGATAGCTGACCTCTTGTGTGCAGCGTTGGTACTAACCACCACTGCCACTGCCTCCCAAGCCAGGGTAATGAGACTGATGGACCTGCTGCAGCCAGAGTGGGGGTAGAGGACATCGCGGTGGGCTTCCACATTTCCAGAAGACGTCCCGTGGATGCACCACTGAATCGTGTGAGCTTTACTGTTGTGGCTTTCAGGGCCATGACTTCACTGGAGGAGTCCGGGGCTGCAAGCATTGAGAAGTGTGCACGCGGCTGCAGTTTAAACATGGCACCCAACAGGAGGAAGCAGCGAGGTGACAGCGTGGTGGGCAAATCTTAGGCTGCCCGCCAGCTAGTTGGCATGTTTCCTGTGGCTGCATAACTAATGAGGCAGGAATGGGACTATACAGCGTGAGAACCCGCCATTGCGGTCGATGGGTAAAACTAATTTTTTCACACCCGCTACAGCACTTAGCGCAAATCTGGGAAGATTCCACCCTCAGTTTGTATCAGTTTGGATTATGAGCTCACGTCTCCGGAGTGAATCTTGAACCTAAAATTTCCACCTCAGGAAAAGGCCTTCTGTTTTAGAAAGCTGCTACCACTAAAAAGTTCAGTAGAGTTGTTTTCTCCTTTGTTCTTACTCGTTAATGGAGAGTCAGGAGGAACAGGAATTTTTTTCCCTCCTTCACATTGCCTCTGATGGTCTCTGCTGGCCTGGAGCAAGCATCTGACTGACAATATCTTCATTGTGTTTATGTCTTTGTAAAGATAAAAACGGGAGTTTATTCAAGAGTTATTCATCATCTCAGTGTGAATGCCCTGAAACCAACCACATGTTTTATGTTTCCTGATGATCAAAGTTAATAAGGGAATTGAATTGAAGTGTCTACTTCTAGACGTCTGATACAAGTTTGAGGGGAGGAATGAGAAAGGATCTTTATTGATGAGTAGAGATGGGGGAGGAATGAAAAGGAAACACTAGCATACCAAACCCTGCCAACTGGACAGTGTTAGTGACAAGGAGAGAGGAATACTGTGAGATTTCAGATCCTGGCTCTGTTACTCATTAAACCTTGAGTAGAACTGATACTGAAAACAGTCATCTTGGTATTTTTCTTGTGAATGTGAGAGGGGGCAAACAACTCTGATCTGATAGAATAAGAAGCTTCGATTTTTCAGTGCCAGCATGAAACTCCATTGTCAAAATAGACTTTCCTTCATTGCAGCTGCTGCCCTCTGATAAGGCAGTGAGCAAAATATAATCTGTGTTCCTAAGCGCTAATCAGTAACAGATTCTCTGAAAACAAGATAGGGCTACATTAGAAACATAGAATGGTACAGCATGTAAGGAGGCTGTTAGGCCCATCATGCCTGTGCTGTCTCCTTTGTAGTGTTATCCAATTAGTTCCACTACCCTGCTCTTTACCCTTGCCCCTGTAGCTTTTTTTTCCATTTGAGTAATTATCCCCTTCCTTTTTGAAAGATGCTATTTAGCCTGCTTCCACCTCCCTTTCAGGCAGTGCGTTCCAGATCACAACAACTCACTGTGTAAAATAGGTTTCCTCATCTCCCCCTCTGGATATTTTGACAAATCATCTTAAGCCTTTGGTTGACAACCACTCTGTTAGTGGAAACAATTTCTCCTTAATTACTCTATCAAAACTCTCCATGGTTCTGAACGCCTCTGTCAAATTTCCCTTTAAACCTCTGTGCTTTAAGGAGAACAATTCCAGCTTCAAAACATAGAAGAAACAGAAAGATTCCTAGCACAGGTAGTGGCTGTTCAGCCCATCGAGTCCATTCTGGACAATAAAGAGTTATCCAGTCTAATCTCACCTTCCAGCTCCTGGTCTGTAGCTCTGTAGGTTATGGTACTTCAAGTCAATCTCCAAGTCTGTCTTTTTAAATGTAATGAGTGTTTCTGCCTCGACCATTTTTCAGGTAGTGGGTTCCAGAACCCCATCACCTTCTGGCTGAAACAAATCACTTAACTCTCCTCTAATCCTTCGACTATTTACTTTAAATTTATGCCTCCAGTTATCCTCTCTGCTAACGGGAAATATCTCCCTCTCAACTACTTGATCTGGGCCCCTCTTAATTTTATGCAATTCAATTAAACCTTCTCTCAACCTCCTCCACTCCAAAGAAAATAACGCCAACCTATCCAATCTTTCCTCATATTTAAAATTCTCCATTCCTGTCAACATCCTTAATCACCTCTGCGCTGTCTATGGTGCAATCACACCTTTCCTGTAATGTGGTGACCAGAACTATGCATAGTACTCTAGCTGTGGTCAAACTAGTCTTTCATACAGTTCTAGCATAACCTCTCTGTTCCAATATTCTCAGCCTTGACCACTGAAGGAAAGTACCCAATAAGCCTCTGAACCACCTCACCTATCTGTCCTGCTACCATCAGGGATCTGTGGATATGCACAAGGTCCCTTTGTTTCTCCACATTTCTCAGTGTCCTCCCCTTTATTGATATTCTCTTGCCTTCTTTGCCCTCCCCAAATGCATCACCTCACACTTCATTAGATTGAGCTCACAGCCAATGTCTATATCATCTGCAAATTTCTTAATCATGCTCCTTATAATTTAAATATGAATCATTGACATATACCATGTACAGCAAATGACCCACTATTGAGTCCTGCAGAAAGACACTGGAAAGAGACTTGCAGTCGCAAAACCTTCCATCATCCATAACCCTTTGCTTCTTATCAGTGACCAAATTTTCCACTTTCCCTTGGCTCTCTGTGAGCTTTTAATTTTCTGACCAGTCTGTCATGTGGAGCCTCATCAAAAGCCTTGCTGAAATCGATGTAGCCCACAACAAATGCACTTTCTTCATTGACCCTCCTTGACACTTCCTCAAAAAATTCAATCAAGTTAGTCAGACACAAACTTCCCTTAACGAATCAATGCTGACTGTACTTGATTAGTATCTAAATGACAATTTATGCCATCTTTCAGAGTTTTTTCCCAATAATTTGATTACCACTGATATTAGGCTAACAGGCCTGTAATCACTCAGGCTAGCCCTTCCTCCCTTATTAAATGATGGTACAATGTTAGCTATCCTTCAATCCACCATTACCATGCCTGTAGCCAGAGAGATTTGGAAAATAATGGTCAGACCCTCCATCATTTCTTCCCTTGCTTCCCTTAGCAACCCTGGGAAACGTTTCATCTGGGGTTTTATCCCATTTCAAGGATTCTAAAAGCCTTAATATTTCCTGTCTCACTATGTTTACCTCATAAAATGTTTTACCCCCAGTCCCCCTCAACTACAATATCTGCTTCATGCTGCTCTTTTGTGAAAATAGACACAAAGGATCAGATTTTGGCCACCCAGGTGGATAGCTCAAGTTGGGAGATTTCCTAACTTGCTAGTTCCCACATCAGTAAAAAGTTCCCCGATACACGCACTTTTCACCCGGAGGGCATGTATGGGTTAGAATCAAGACCCCTGAATCCGGAAGCAGAGCGTAGGTGGCCACAGGGGTGTGCAAGTGCTGAGGCAGGCTGGTTGGAGGACCAGCCTTAGTTCTCTTGGATTCTGTTATTATTAGACCCTCTAGCCCTCAATCCACACATACCCTCACTCTGCAGTCACCCTCCATGTCACCTCCATGCCAACTCATGACCCCTCACCTAACCCCCCATAACCCCTCACACCTGTATGTCAACTGAATGCCAACTCATGCTCTCCATCCTCCACCATCCCCCCTCATACCCTTCATCCCACCTCCATAACTACTCACCCAGTATCAACTATGGGCAGGCCTCAGGAGCCATGGAGAGACAGAAAAAACAATCTCACAATCTAATGCAGATCTCACTCATCCATGCTTGATATTTAAAAATATGTTCATTTATGAAAACAATTGAAAGCTTTTAAATCTCACCAAGTACTTAATCTCTTTTTCACTAACTACATCAAAAGCAGCATTTAAATGCCCTCTGAAATGGCCTATAAAGCCACTCAGTTCTTCTTTAGTAGCTTCTTTACACTGTCAATCAAACTGTGCACTCAGAACCCCACCCCCCACTGAGATAATCTAGCTTTTGAAACACAGCCAAGCATTCATAATGACATAATACTAGCTCTTAGGGAAATGTCAACAAAATGCTCCATTGAAATTACATGAACTGATGATTTTTTTCCTAACCTTTCAATGCCATTCAAAACAGTCTACCAGACATTTTTTTAAACTCTCACTGGCAGCTGTAGCTTGTATTATAGAATGGATAATTTAAAAACTTCAGATCATGACAGTTTTCCAGACCGTATCCACTCTTCAAGAGTGTTTATATCTACTCTATCAATCTGTGACTCCCACATTGTGGGTTAAGGCCCTTGCAATAGTCAAAATGTATATGTTTCAACTCTGAACTAATTTTAAATGGATCACTAGTTTCATGATTTGAGCCCATGCGAATCATTACCCTGCCTCCCCCACACACCTTTGCCCCCGCCCTGTTGAGAATGGCTTTGGCTGGAAATGGGGATCTAACTTCCATATCTGGATCCTTCCGACCATTTTTAAAGGCCTGTGGCATCTTTATGACTCGCCGAAAATCCGGCCTAAAATATTCATTTTGAACCATGCCCAGTTCCTCCACTTTCACACACAAGTTATCTTTTTGGTCGCTAGTTGACCTGACTCTTTCTCCGGTTATCCTCTTGATCTTTATGTATTTATAAAATATGTTTTGATTTTACTTGCCAATATTGTTTCTCTTCTCTAGTCTCTTCGTGTAACTGAAGTCCCTTATCCCTGGTACCAGTCTACTAAATCCCTTCTTCATCCTTTCTAACGCCTTGGAATTTTTTCAAAATTAAGATGTGATTTATAAAGCTTTAGCATTTAAATTTAGTAAAATTTAGTTGCTTTTGTATTTTATGCCTCTGCTCACAAAACCAAGGGTGGCTTATTTTTTTTGGCTGTGCTCTCAACTTGTCCTGTCACTCAAAAGCTCGTGTCTCTCTGTTCCTGCAGTCTCTTTAAAAATGTGCCATTTAGTTTATACTGCCTCTCCTTGAGCTTCCTACCAAAATTTCAGCTGCCTAAGTCTGTCCATTTCACCAATCTGCCTATTTCGTCTGGAAGTCTGTTACTATCCTTCTCATTAATTATTACATTTCCAAGTTTTGTGTCATCTGCAGACTTGGAAATGCTGCCCTGTGTTTCCCTTGTATTAGATGGATCGAATATAGTTAAGAACAGTGTGATGTAATGTCAG
The DNA here is from genome assembly GCF_017639515.1 of Carcharodon carcharias. Classification (NCBI taxonomy): domain Eukaryota; kingdom Metazoa; phylum Chordata; class Chondrichthyes; order Lamniformes; family Lamnidae; genus Carcharodon; species Carcharodon carcharias. The sequence continues at coordinate 222,100,845 of NC_054469.1, forward strand.
GTTCCCACATGCATATATATGTTCTGAATATTGAATTGCAGAACAATACAACCAACAACATGCATTAAAAAGTCACCTTTAATGTAATAAATCGCCCCAAGGTGTGTCACACAGGCTTTATAAAAGAAGATATGAGCTACAGACAGGGATATTAAGGCAAATGACCAAAAGCTTGGTCAAAGGATGTCTTATAAGAGGTAAGAGAGGTGAAGAGGCAGAAAGGCTTACGTAGGGAATTCTAGCCACCAATGGTAGAGCTTTTTTTTATTCATTCATGGGATGGGGTGTTAATAGCTAGGCCAGCATTTATTGCCCAACCCTAATTGCCCTTGAGAACTAAGTGGCTTGCTAGGGTGTTTCAGAGGGCATTTAAAAGTTAACCACATACGTAGGCCAGACCAGGTAAGGACAGCAGATTTCCTTCCCTAAAGGAAATTAGTGAGCCAGGTTTTTTTTACTGAATTCAAATTTCACCATCTGCCATGGTGGGATTCAAACCCAGGTCCTCAGAGCATTACTCTGGGTCTCTAGATTACTAGTCCAGTGACAATACCACGATGCCATCGCCTCCCATGATCAAGGATCCTCAAGAAGCCAGAATTAGAGGAGTGCAGGTGACTCAGAGAGTTGTGGGGCTGGAGGAGTTTACAGAGATAAGGGCTGGAGAAGCAAGCCATGGAGGGATTTGAAAACAAAGATGAGAATTTTAAAATGGAGACGTTGTTTAACCAGCCACTGACGCAGGTCGTCGGAACACAGGGGTGATGAATGAACAAGACTTGGTGCGAATTAGGGCAGAGTGTAAAGTTGTTTGCTTTATAGTTAATGAAGCTGCTACTCCACTTCTGAGATAGATATTTAGAATTTATATTAAGTTTTTAAATTGAGAACTATCTTTAAGTCCATAAACTCAGTAAATGAGAGTCATGTACAGGATAGGAGCAAGGAGTCATATTGAAAGGCAAACTTAATATCAGAATATTTGGAAAACAAATCTGCAAGAAGGTTTATACAGTCAAACTTCATTATTATATACCCTGTGGACAGACAAAGTAGTTATCAAGGTTTATCTTGTTAAGGTTATGCTCTCCTGCCAATTATGCTGGAGCTTTCAGTGGGAACAAAGAGGAATGTTTTTCCATAACAGGAGATTTAGTAATAAAGTTCAGTGTTGGTTGAAGAGTATTGTTGTTAAGAGCAATAAGATTCCAGCTGTTCTGTTTGTTTATTGGAAGTTTACTCAGCAGGAAGAGTAATTTGTTCACTGTGATTTGTACTGCAAGTGTAACAATTGTGTGTCCAGGCTCCACCTGTAATAGATGATTGAAAAATACTAAACAAAACTTTCAATCAGACGTTAATGGAGATTAAAGTGGGTTCCAGGTAAATGCAGTTATTTCACTAGGCAGAAAGTTTCACACATGCTGTCTATTGTAGCTGACAGCCTAGACAATAAAACTACTGGTTTGTCAATGGAGAATGACCTTGCACTGTGTCCCTCAAGGTTTTTTCAGAAGACTGCAGATACAATCAAACTCACAAATAAAAGAACTGTAGATAAAAAGGAGATAAAATGGACCAAAACAAACAGCTTGTCAGCAAAGGGATACAAATTGAAAAACGCCAAGATGGAAAGAGCTACAAGGGAGAATGTAATTAGAATATAGGGAATTAAAAGGATTTGGAGGAATAAAAAACTCCTACTGATTAAGTAATGATATCACAACCCAAAAATATGAGCTAAAGTGCAGTATCCTAAAGTCACTACAGCATGAAAATAAATCTATGCAGTTAGTTTTCCATGAGAGTCTAGTTTAATAATGTTTAAGTGCCGATGTAAGAATTGAAGTTGGACAAGCATAATGGTGACTCTACAGCAGGGACTGATTTGTCAGGAATATTCATCTCGCACATGATGTATATAAGTCCTAAGACAGGAAAGAAAGTCCAAAGGGACAATTTCTTACTGAACATACCCTCTCGTTTTATGCAAAAAAAATAAGTTTCACCAGAATTTTCTATGATGCGTTTGTTCAATGCCTCGATAATGTCACTGAAAAGGAGACCCAACCTCCGATCAACTCACCTTCCCTGCTGGTTGCTGTCCCCAACAGGGAGCCATCTTTGATTTCTCACCTGCCAAAAGATTTCAAGACGTCTACGAATTGCTCATGAGCCACACGGTTAGAAAATCTTCCTACTGGCTGGAAGGTTTCACACACACAAAAAAAAACCAATGAATGCGGCGCTGATTAATTTCTCTCTGAAATAGCTGGAATGGACATCGGCTTCAAAAGGGAGCAGAAGGGTCTGAAGGGGATGGAAAAGGCTGTGTTTGTTGCCACCATAACCCCAGGGGGGGGGACCACAGATGCTGCACACACAGTCGCAGTGCCTGTGATGTCACTGTCAGCACCAAAGAACATTGACGTTGAACTAATCGTTACGTGGAAAGCGCAGTTTGTCTAAATCTTAGCTATACATTTGAGGAATAAGTTTTGTTGATTGAAGTGTTCAGATCTTGCGTATAGTGGTGAGCAGGATGGCAAGTGAAACATCGAGGTGGGTGGTAAGCGAGGTGTCGTGGGGGTGGTGATGGGACAACGAATAGGGATTGATTGGGGATGCGAGGTGGGCTTGCGGCAAATGGGGCAGCGAGTGGGTGGTGAGTGGGGACAGTGAGAGGGGGTGGCGAGCGGGACAGCGAGCGGTGCAGTGATGGGGCATTGAGTGGTTTAGCGAGGTGGGGAGGGGGCATGGCCAGTGGGGCAGTGAATGGGCAGCGAGGGGGGTGGCAAATGGGGTGTCAAGGGGCATGGTGAGCTGACCGGCCAGGGGGCTGGTGAGTGGGACAGCGACAGGGCAGTGAGGGGAATGGCAAGAAAGGCGACAATTGGGACCACCAGTCAACAGACAATGGGTGCACAGCAATGACATCAGTGGCACTGACTTCCTGTTTGAGTGTAGTGCCAGGAAGTACAGTGGCTGAAAAGAGTGAACCATGTATTACACTCCAGAGGAGCTGAATGATGTGATGGGAGAGACATAACAACATGACTTAATGGAGGGTGAAATCCAAATAAAATGTGACAAGCAAATGACGTATATATTCAAAATCATGAGGGGTCTGGACAGACAAGATAGAGAGAAACTGTTCCCAGTCATGAAAGGGTAGAGAACAAGAGGGCACAGATTTGAAATAATTGGTAAAAGAAGCAAAAGTGACATGAGGAAAATCTTTTTCACACAGCGAGTGGTTAAGGTCTGGAATACACTGCCTGAGAGTGTGGTGCAAACGAGTTCAATTGAGGCATTCAAAAGGGAATTAGACTGCTATCTGAAAAGGAAGAATGTACAGAGATACAGGGAGAAGGCGAGAGAATGGCACCAAGTGACTTGCTCATTCGAAGAGCCGGTGCAGACATGATGGGCCGATTGGCTTCCTCCTGCGTTGACCTATGTCTAAATAAATCACTACACAGGAAGGTCTGTTTGCTTCTTTAGTTTTCCCACATTTCTCACGCAACAACTTGCATTTATATAGCACCTTCAACATAGTAAAATGTCCCAAGATGCTTCACTGTAAGTGTCATCAAACCAAATTCATAAACTGCACCACATAATGAGATACTCGGGCACATGGCCAAAAGCTTAGCCAAAGAAGTAGATTTTAAGGAGTGTCTCAAAGGAGGAGAGAGAGGCAAAAAGACGGAGAGGCTTAGGGAGAGTCTCAGGCAGCTGAAGACATAGCCAACAATAGTGGAGTGAACAAAATCAGGGATGCACAAAGGCCAGAACTGGATGATGCCTTGGAGGGTTGCATAGCTGGAGTAGGCTACAGAGATAGGGAGGTGCAAGGCCACAGAGGGATTTGTAAACAAGGGTGAGAATTTTAAAATCATGGCTAGACATGAAGTTAGTGTAGCTTAGCAAGCACAAGGAGTGTGAGCAAATGGAGCTTGGTGCAAGTTAGATTACAGGCAGCAGAATTTTGGATATGCTCCAGTTTCTGGAGAGGGGAATGTGGGAGGCAGACTAGGAGAGTGCTGGAATCATTAACAAATAGCCATTGCCCATCGGTGCAATGTGAGCAGATAGACAACAATTTGTCTGGCAAGTTAGGGGAATTCAATAATCCAGAGAATGGAAAAAAGGTGAAAGGACAAATTATTTTATGCGGATAATTAAAGGATAGATTTTCCATATCTTCAGCAGCTGCCTGTTTGAATTGGGAAATGATGAGCTGTATTCCTGTGCTTTTCCAATATGAGCTGGCAATGGGCAATGACTTAGAAAATCTAAAACATATTCTGCTTTCTAAAAGTGACCTTTTCTCCCCCCATTATTTCTATTCCGTATAAGTCACTCTCAGTTCATGCGAGAGCTTTTCTCGACAGAGCGTTTGATGGATCTGCCCACGGCCAGCATCAATAGCATTCCTAGCAAATCACCAGAAGGCAGACAAAGCAGCCAACTAAAGACAAATCCTTTGCCTTCCGGCAGGAGATGCCTGGCCTTCACACAGCACCTTCCCACGTAGTTCAGTTGAAGTCAAGAGCTCAAGAGAACAAAGTCTCTCTCTGCTGCATGATGCTATAATCAGGGCTTCAATGTGTCTTCTCGAAGCAGCTCCTTCCTGAACCGAGAACGAGTAATGCTACGAGCCTGCCCTTTCAACAGCAGCATAGCTGCGAAATCCAGCTGTGCCACAGTTAATTCTGAAAGCTCTGGACAGAATCTGCTTGAGTTTTCTATACTTTCTGCTGGCTCGTCAATGCTCCTAACCAGTAGTGTGTGGCCTTGTGAATTGACCCTAAGGCCCGAATTTTCGTAAAGTGCCAGAGCCTGGAGTCCAGAAGTCCCACCCGCAAACCCGGCATCCACCATTTTCGCCGGGGGTTGCAGTGGTGAGATGGAGGGTGAGGGGGAGGTCGGGGGGGGCGGTGGGGGGGGTGTGAAACAGGAGGGTGGGGGGGGGCCGGATGGTTTTCACACATCCGTGATTCATGGAGGCAGTGGCACATTTAAAAAATGCAGCTGGCTTCAAACAGAAGCAATTTTGGTGACCCAGGTTTCTGAAGCACGACTCGTGGGCTTCAGATATTTGAGTAGAAGGTCAAAAGCTGCCAGATTTATCTGGAGAGATCAGATACACTTTGAGAAAGGCCAGGTACACACACACAACCCCCCCACCCTCCCCCACCACCGCCCCGGGATTGTTAAGGGTAGACATGGACGGGTGTAAAAAGTGGGTAAGCTCTGCAGAACTGTCAAGCTATCAAAACATTTAAATCCCTTGCCCTTTACATTTTGATTAAAAAACAGCCAGCCCGCAATTGAAAAAAATCGGTGTTTGCAATATCAATAGATATTTGTTGACATAGGCCTGAGGGATTATCATTTTAGTATTGAGCATCCCATGAGGTGCTGTGGGTCATCATCAGCAGCAGAATTGTATACAACCACAATCCGTAACTGCATGGCTCAGTATATTTCCCACTCGACAATGACCATCGAACCGGGGGTTCAACCCTGGTTCAATGAAGAGTGCAGGAGGACATGCCAGGATGAGCACCAGGCTCATCTGGTTCATCTAAAATGAGGTGCCACCTAGTGAAGCTCCAGCACATGATTACTTGCTTGCCAAATGGTGAAAGCAGCAGGTGATAGACAGAGCTAAGCAATCCCAGAACTAACGTGTGAGATCTAAGCTCTGCAGTCCTGCCGCATCCAGTCATGAATAGTGGTGGACAATTAAACAACTAACTGGAGGAGGAGGCTCTACAGATATCCTCATCCTCAATGATGGAGGAGACCAGCACATCAGTGCAAAAGCAAGGCTAGAGTATTTGCTACAATCTTGAGCCAGAAGTGCGAGTGGATGATCCATCTCGGCCTCCTCCGGAGGTCTCCAGCATCACAGATGCCAGTCTTCAGCCAATTTGATTCACTCCACGTGATATTATGAAATGGCTGAAAGCACTGGATACTGCAAAGGCTATGGGCCCTGACAAAATTGCAGCAAAGATCTGAAGATTGGTGCTCCAGAACTTGCCACGTCTCTAGCCAAGCTGTTCCAATACAGCTACAACACTGGCATCTACCCAGCTATGTAGAAAATTGCCAAGGTATGTTCTGTATACAAAAAGCAGGATGAATCCAACCCGACCAATTACCACCTCATCGGTCTACTCTCGATCATCAGCAAAGTGATGAAAGGTGTCATCGACAATGCCATCAAGTCACACTTACTCAGAAACAACTTGCTCACTGATGCTCAGGTTGAGTTCCACCAGGGCCACTCAGTTCCTGACCTTATCAAAGACTTGATCCAAACATAGACAAAAGATCTGAACTCAAGAGGTGAGGTAAGAGTGACTGCCCTTGACATCAAGGCCTCATTTGATAGAGTGCGGCATCAAGAGCCCTAGAAAAACTGGAACCAAAGGGAATTAGGGGGGAAACTCTTCACTGGTTGGAGTCACACCCAGCACAAAGAAAGATGCTTGTGGTTGTTTGAGGTCAGTCATCTCAGCTCCAGAACATCACTGCAGGAGTACCTCAAGATAAACTCCTAGGCGAAACCATCTTCAGCTGCTTCATCGATGACCTTCTTTCCATCATAAGATCAGCAGTGGGGATATTCACTGATGATTGCACAATATTCAGCACCATTCATGACTCCTCAGATACTGAAGCAGTCCATGTCCAAATGCAGCAGGACCTGGACAATATCCAGGCTTGGGCTGATAAGTGGTAAGTAACATTTGTGCCACACAAGTGTCAGACAATGACCATCTCCAACAAGAGATGATCAAACCATCTCCCCATGACATTCAATGGAAGTACCATCGCTGAATCCCTCACCACATACATTCTGGGAGTTATCATTGACCAGAAAATGAACTGGATCAGCCATATAAATATTGTGGCTGCAAGAGCAGGTCAGAGGTTGGGAATTCTGTGGCAAGTAACTCACTTTCTGACTCCCCAAAGCCTGTCCGCCATCTACAAGGCATGAGTCAGGGGTGTGATGGAATACTCCCCACTTGCCTGGATGAATGCAGCTCCATCAACACTCAGGAAACTCGACATGGTCCAGGATAAAGCAGCCCATCCGCCTCATCCACCACCTCCAACATCCTCTCCCTCCACCACCGATGCACAGCAGCAGTGTCTACCACTTACAAGATGCTCTGCAGTAACTCACCAAGGCTCCTCCTAAAGCAGCTTCCAAACCCATGACATCTAGCGCCTAGAAGGACAAGGGCAGCAGATGCACAGGAATGCTACCACCTACAAGGTCCCCTCCAAGGCACACACCGTCTTGACTTGGAAATATATTGCCGTTCCTTCAGTCACTGGGTCAAAATCCTGGAACTCCCTCCCTAACAGCACTGTGGGTGTACCCACACCACAGGGACTGCAGCGGTTCAGGACAATGGCTCACCACCACCTTCTCAAGGACAGCTAGGGATGGGCAATAAAAATGTCGGCCTTGTCAGTGACTCCCACATCCCATGAAAGATTTTTTTTTTAATTATTAAAATTGCTTGAATGCCTCCATAACCTAGTATTATCAGAGTGGGGGCCTGTAAATCCATATTTTGATTGACAGCTCCAAGTGGTCATAAAGTGATTAGCTGTCTTTGAATGGGACTATAAATACAAATGTTTGTTTGTATAAAGGATTAATTACCTGAAGAGATTTAAATGTATTGAATGGGCTTTTATCAATGAGACATGGCTCCTGAAATTTGCCCATGGTGGATACTGGGTGAGTTAGCATGAAGGGAATAAGGGCAAAGAGTAGTTGGTGGGGGCATGGGTTGGCACTACATTGGCATGGGGGCTATAAAGGGCCATGGAATGTGGGTAGAGTGGCGTAGTTTAACTTGGAGGGTAAGAGGGGCCATGAGAGATGGTAGTGGGGCATGAGTTGGCATGGAGAGTGTGAAGGACCATGGGGGACAGTTAGATGGGCATGAGTTGGTATGGAGGATACGAAGGACGATTGAGAGGGATGTGGGGGCATGAGGTGGCATGAGGTGGCACGAATGGAGCCTGGGGAGTGTGTGGGGGTGAGGATGAAGGGAAAGGGCCAGACGGTTGTTTTTCGTTTTACTCTTTTTATTACAACAGGGACGAAGTCTCAGAGCACTGACCCAATCCTTTTAAACAACTCGTTTCAGCACCCAGCAGCTTCTGGAGCTGTCTCCATGCGGGTGATGGGCCTGACTCCAGTTAGCACCCCTGCACCAAAAATCCGGCTGGTCAGGGCAGCTTGTCCCAAGTCGGGTTTGCGATACACGACCCGAAAGCGAAAACTCGGCCCTTAAGCTTGTGAAGCAGAGTACCAGGGAAAAGAGGGGGCTTAGTTACTAATATTCCATTAGAAATAATTAATAACCTGGGAATTAGGAAACACCTAGGTTCATTTATACTGTATAGTTAGATTCATATTGCAAAAACAGCAAAAAAAAAAATAGCATGCAGGAATGCGAGACTCAGAACAGTGGCGTTCATGTTATGACCCTAAGGACATTTGTAACCCACTAACTCCTTTGCACATGTAGCTCTCAGGGAACGTGCACTGTCTCTCAAGGCAATTGTTTGGATAGTATCAATGAATGGTGAAAGGGGAGGCTAAGAAAGTTAATGAGAAATAAAAGCTAATGAGTAATCCTGTTTTGGAAGGGTCAGCTCCAGGTCCATGCACAGATGACTAAAGGAGTGGGAGTGACAGAGCAAAATAAAACAACAGACAAAGAATGGAATATTTCCTCTTTGAGATATGTGGTGAGGAAGTACAGACTGATTAGTAAACTAATCACACCAAGGCAATGGTGGCTGAGTACAGAAGTGAAAAATAACCTAAATACAAAAAAAAATCTTTTCAAGATATAGCAGATCCAAAGGAAATGGAGTCAAACAAGAGTAACTCTTATGAGAACTAGGAAGGATTAATTTGAATGCCACAGAGATCTATTGTCAGCAAAAGGGAAGGTTTTAGTTAAGTGCAGAATTATAGTGTAGGAAAATATTAGCAGGAAATTAAAATTGTGAAATGAATCTTTCATGTAAGTCTAGGGGGAGAGGGGCCATGTTCATCCATATCCCCAGTGGAGCGGTGGCTGCAATTTGGAGACCTATTTAATGGGGCCAGAGCCCTGTAGACTGACAAATGGGTATCCAACGCAGCACAATGGATTAAGGTCTCCAACATAAGCACCAAACTAAACTGAGATTGGGTGACGGGAGCTGGGGTGCGATGGTGTCATGGTTACGAACATAAATATCAAATATAGTGAGGCCTCTTTGAAGTTATCATCCATGGAAATGTTTGAAACACGCAAGCTGTGCACTCAAAGGTATTCAAAATTTCAATTTGGGGTCCACAATTTGCAGGTTAAAGTGGGCCTACCTGTCTGAAACAGATTGGTCCTTACACAAGGATAGACCCCTCTCAAAATGGCACTGGTTGCATTGCCACAGTTAATGGGAACAGCAAGAGTGTTGACCCCCACCTTGTGACCATAACCACTCCACTAAAGCCACAAGCGCAAAATAACCCCATTGAAGCAGGCTCAGGAACCTGTAACGTATGCAGATGCCAATGAAACAAAGCAGAACTCAAAAGCGTTAAGTGGCTATCTTCCAGCTTTAGGGCAGAAATACATTCAGCTCGATTTTTAATTTGATGGGGAAATTATTCCAATTGGTGATTCATTGCAGCGCAAGAAAATGAGAGAAGTTCGAGCCCCACCAGTCAGTGGGGGAGGAGCGGAGTGGGGTCAGTGTCATGAGGGGAATTTCAGGGGAACAGGGCCATCGAGGTGAAGTGGGAAGTTAAACCAGGGCCGGGGGAGAAGAGGGCGGGGTGGAGGAGGGAGGGTTGGTGTGGGTGTAAGGGGGGCCTCAAACAAGCTAGGAGTGGGCTGCAAGCATGTCATTGACCCAGGGAACACATTTCTCTGCCTTTGGAGCCTGAAAAATAAAAATTTGAAAAAAACTCTTGGGCCTTTTTTCTTGTCGCTGACTCTAGCTTTCCCCTTCGGGACAGGTGCAGTTAGGCCCTTCAGGATGTAGTACAACCACGCGGTACGTGTTAACACAAATTCCACCCACTTCCCGAATTCTGCAATTGGATTCCTAACCAATAAAGCAGAATTCACATAATGAAGGACCCTAATGCCCATTTCAGGAGGGAACCCTGGGCGACTAAAGGTCCCCCAGGCACATCTGGACTACCCGTCCAGATGGGACACAGCTGATCAGGCTAAGACATTTTAAGGCCTCAGCTATTTATTTTGGGAGCAGAACCGTGGGCTGTTGGTTGAAATTCTGCCATAAAACCTTTGTCACCAAGAGCAAGCCAGCCGGTCATAATATTAGAAAAATGACCCCTATGTTTTAGAGATAAATGAATTGACACATGCAAACATTATTTTTCCATTCTGCACAAACATCAAACAAAGGAATGTGATGCCGATTGCAGATTCATAGCTTAAGCCATAATTTTCCATATTACCATGCTTATGAAATGATTTACAAAGTGACGAATTGTAATCTCCTGTGTAAAAAAGCAAATTTTCTACCATTGACGCATATTAATGTGGTTGCAACGATTCTGCCACAAAAGCCATTAAGTTTTCCGAAGTTTCTTGAAAGGAAAGATGAGCTGCAGGCAGCCTTGTATTTTTCCGTGATGTAGCTGAAGTCATGACCCCTCTGCGCCCCACACGGCTTATATATCGGACATGTGCACATTACCACGGCGAGTGATTGAAACAAAGAGAAAAAAAGGGGGAAACTAGAAAGGGAGAATGGAATAGGGGGTTATGATGGTAAATTTAGATGGGAAAGGATGAGAGGGGGCTTGATTGGAGCATAAAAATACAGCATGGACTGGTTGGGCCAAATAGCCTACTTCTGTGCTGTATTTCCTATGCATTGCCAGAACAGTTCCTTTGATTTTGAATAATGGAATTGTGCAGCACAGAAGGAGGCTGTTTGGCTTATCGTGCCTGTGCCAGCTCTTCAAAAGACCGATTCAATTTGTCCCGCTTGTGGGTAGAAATGTAATTCCTTGATTTTATAGAAGAACTTTGGCCACTCATTGCACCACGAGGGCAAAAATCAATGGAGAAATTCAACATCCCAAGTCAGGGCGATAATCCATGGCAGCAACCCCTTTCCCTTGGCCCAGCAAATTTTTCCTTGGAACGTTCATAAGCACTGGCTCAACTTCGATGGCGGTGATTAGTGCAAGGCATAAGCCAAGGCCAACGGGCAAGGATTAAGCAGCCAAGCCAGTCACACTTTGACGAGGTGCAAACCTGCTGATGGAACAACTGAGTCTGCTTGAAATAGCCAGAGGGTTTAATAGTGTGAAAGGGTACCTTTTGGGTTTGGCATCTATGGGAATGTGATATGTCTAAGAGCTATCTGCCAGGTACAAACATCAACTCACAGGGCGGAATTCTCCCCTCCCACTCCGCGGCAGACCTCGTGGCGGGCTGGAGCGGAGAATCCAGCGGGAGGCAAAAAAACATCAGAAACCCGCCATTGTAAAAACAAATCGCAATTCTCCCGATGTGTTCTCATGCCGGGCCGGTTATCCCACCGACGAGTGACACGTAGGCCATTTGCATTCATTAGCTTGTCCTGAATGCTTATTAACACGGTTGCTCGCTGGAATCTTGCCACGCCTTCCAAACTTCTGTCACGCCATCAGCGTCAAACCCCTTTGAAAAGGGGAGGGCGTGAACAAGTCGGTAAGTTTGAAGCAACGGGAACATACCTGTCATAGCGCTACGCCGGTCTTGTTGCGATGAATGCCGCTCTGCTGGGGCTGTGGGGTTGGACTGCTCCTTCTCTTTGCTTTCATTGTCCCGAGGAACAATGCTGTGCTGTGGTACTCATGCAGGCCCCCCCCACTTTCCGAGACTAGCACTTCAACTAAGAGGGTGGGTAGTGAGGCGAGGTGTTGGGCTGACAAACATGAGGAGGTCAACGGGGAGGGAAGGCTGTGGAATGGCAGTCAGGGAGAAGGGTGAACATGAGAGGGGGCCTTCCTGGGGTCACCCTCTAACCTCTTTTTGCCGGCAAAGTGACCAGAAATCTTCTTAGAAAGAAAGGAGGAAGACCTCCTTGCGATGAAAGCCTCTGAAAGCCAATGGCTTCATTAGAACTGTTAAAGGGCTACTCAGAACTCAGGCTTCACATCACAGTTGCTGCATCTCAAGAGTAACACATAGGAATATAGAATTTGGGAATGCAGGCAATAACGAGGGAGACACAGCTGTATCATATATGGCATTCCATTAATGAAGACCTGTCACGCGTCGACCAGATGTGACACTCCTAACGGGCCAAAGGGCATCCACTCATTAGCCATGAGCAACGGATTGGTCATTAATATGCCCAATCAGAGATCGGAGCACAGAGCTAGGCTGGGTCACTCATCTCACTGAAACTTTAGCATCCCACGCAGTGCCCAAGGTGTTAGATACCTGCGATGCCACCTTGGTCACCTTGATGTGTGTGCTAGTGTCACAGGGACAAGGCGACATCAGCCACCATGCAAGTCGGGCAAGAAAAACTATGAACCTTACAGTCTCCAAACATATCATCCTCTGAACTTCACTTTCTTGCCCCTTGAATCATTAATGTCTTCAATGTTTCTTTTCATAGGGAAGGCAAAAGCAGATATGGGCCCAGGGCTCAATGCTGCCTTTGTCATGGCCCTAATGCAATGGAAAAGGTGAAGGAAGGAGAGGCAGCTTCATGCGCAGCTTCAGCAGGTGGGACATGGCCAAGCAGAGGCACAGCATGAACACGAGGGTCAGGAGGAGAGACCCAGACAGTGGGGGCGACTCGCCAGACCTGGGGTTTATTGTCCAAGAGACTCCTATTTAAAAATGAGTGAGAGGCAATGCCATGCATGTCTGAGCTTGTCCTGAGCTCTGGTACATCACATTCTTCGTGAAGACCTGATGCTGCGTGGAGTTGGAGGTTATCTTTTGCCAGTGGCTTTGAAGGTGACCGCTGCGCTCAATTTCTTGCCCCTGAGTCTTTCCAAGGATCAACAGGTGACCTGTGCCGCATCTCTCAGTCCGCAATACATCGATACATAAAGGACATCACAAATGTCCTTTACAGGAAGGCCCATCATTATGTCAGGTTTGCTCTGAATGAAAATAGCCAGGTTGTGAGATTCACTGGCTTTGCCGCCATCTCAGGCTTCCCTAGAGCGCAGAGTACAACAGACAGCACCCATGTGGCTATACAGGCTCCATGGCAGCAAGCTGTAATGTTTATAAAGCACAAGAGCTACCATTCCATCAATGTACAACTGGTGTATGATCACCAGAAGCGCATACTGTATGTTTGTGCATGGTACCCTGGGAGTTGCCATGACTCCTACATCCTGAGTCATTCCCAGATGCCTGAGATTTTCGAGGGGCCATTACGTCTGCAGAGATGGCTGCTTGTGGGTAAAGGGTACCCACTGACACGCTGACTGAGATTGATGACGCCCGTCCGGTGCCCTCAGAGTCATTCCAAGGGGAGGTACAATGCTGCTCACAGCTCCACGCGTTCCCTTATAGAGCAGACCATAGGACCTCTGAAGATGCAGTTCAGAGGTTTAGACCGCTCAGGTAGCTCACTCCAAAACACTCCCGATAGGGTTTCCCACATCATCGCAGTGTGTTATGCCCTTCACAGTCTGGCAATGCAAACAGGTGACCCCATGCCCGAGGATGAACTGGAAGAGAATGAAAGCTCATCAGAGGATGAAGATCCAGAGACCCAGGAACCTCAGGAGGCTGTTGAGGGTCAGTATGAGTGCGATCATGCCATGGAGGAAAGAAGAAGTGGGAGACATGCCCATGATACATTAATCGCTCACAGGTTCCAGGAAGAGTAAAGTCAAGTGAGGGAATATGGCCGCATGTCTTCTAGCGTCCAATACCATCTTCTTTCAACTCAGGGGATGCCCACCCACTTGTAGCGAGAACTGGTCCCGCATTCACACTCGCCTCATTAACCACCGGGCCATGAGCCTTGCTTTGAGTGAGCTCACTCTGGGAATTGCGAGCCCACTTAGGAATGAGAACTGAGAGAAGACTTGAAGCCTTTGCCACCATCTAATGATGCAAACGATACTTCACCTGAGATGTGGAGATGCCCAGGGATCTCCGCCTCTCGTGCATGTCCTTTCTTCTGCTACCACCACTGAGGAGACAGGAATGCCACTAGATTATCAATGCTGATGAGCTGCCCTCACTCCATGGTGTTCTTTAAGGAAGAAGGGTAAGAAATGCTTAGATCACACATTTCCAATAAAGATTCAAACACATCTCCCTGACACCAGTGAGGGGAAGGCTAAACTTCAAAATAAGAGGACCCCAAAGTACAGAATCACAATGCCTTCAGTTGACAGAAACATTCACATAAGCATCAAATACATTAACAAAGGTGCAATCTATTTACATGTCTAGCACACCCATGACCCAAAAGTGACATCAATTTTTCTTAACATTCCTGACCCCAGCGCTGCTCTCTGGGTGGAGCAGAAGTGGAGGCAGCCCACTGATAGCTACTCCTGACGTCTGTGATGACCTTGGCAGACTTCCTCTGGTGGCCATTGGCCTGGAGGGCCCCGGTCTGATAAGGGTCACCTGCTCAGGGGCAAAAGTGCTCTCGGTGGCCTGAGAAGCTGGATTCGATGGGGTCACAGGCAGAGGGGGCTGTGAGCAACTGCACACCCTTGGGGTATCCTGAGAGGAGGCCCCCGGGGTGTCTGGCTGACGCTTATCCTCCCAATGAGTGCCCGAGACCCCCGGCCTTACTCCTGCAAACGATAGTGCATCCGGAGGTCAAGGTGCCTCGTCCCCATACTGTCTACATCCTGATGGTATCCACCAGGGTGTGTGGCCATGGAGTGCAGGTCCGAGCACAAATCTGGCAAGACCTGCTGGACCAAGGTCTCCAATATGGTCACTAGCCTTCCCCTGGTGACCTCAAGATGCTCGCGTGTCTGAGCCATGACATCAGACAGAACACGGATAGACTCCTCCATCGCTTGCTCTAATCTGTTGAATCTCTGCTTGATGTTCCGCTGCCTGTCACTGCATCTCCTGCATAGATTTGGTGGCCACTTCCAGAGGCTCATCATCTGACTTGGAGTGAGCGGGTGGCTGGTCTCCAGCAGCCCTTCGAGTGTCGGAGACATGGGCTGTCCCTGCCTCCAACTGCTGCGGGGACGTGTCAGTGACGTGTTCTCCAGGAAGTGAGCTCGAACCGAATCTACATCTGTGCCCCACTGATGTGTGTGCCTCTGAGCTGGTGGAGGGTCTGTGTAAGTGCCGTGAAAGTTGCTCTGGAGCTTCTTCCTCGGATTAGGTCTGAGGGCTCTGGTGGTGCTGGACCAGCTTGGGGGCTTCGGTGTGCTTGGGCCAAGAAAATAGTAAAGAGAGTTTCAGTTAACGAGCCTGATAAGACTGCACGTGACTCATTGGCAATGTCGGGATTTGATGAGGAGAAGGAGCTGTGATCCAAACTAGGTTGCTGAGAGAGGCTGATCTACCCTTCCCCACAGGAGTGATCTCTGTCCTCCCCAGCCAGCTCGGCTGCAGCCTCCTCAAATTCACTGAGGGCAAGATTGTCGGCTCTCCCTCGCCTGGTCTGCGCTCTCTCGCGCCTGTTGTGTGCCAGTTTGGCCTGTTTGAAGAAGAAAGGGATGTATGTGATGAGAAGGGATGGAGCAGAGGTTGGGTGGGGTGGATGTTCCCCTGGGTGTGATGAGCCCTCCCCAGGAGGGCCAGCGGATGGAGTGTGAGCAACATGATAGATGGGATGCTGGTGATGTGAACGCCTCAGTGAGAGAACGAGTGTTGATATATCTCCCATTAATGGTTGCTTGAAGCCCTTGAAGGGGGTAGACCTCTGAGTGCATGATGCCATGATGAGAGTTTGATATTGGAGGGAGTTGAAGAATAACTTACCCTGGCAGAGCGGATGAGATCATTCATCCTCTTCCTGCACTGGGTGGCGCTTTGGTCGCACTGACCTGCTCTGCAACCGTGTCCCAGGCCCGAGAGGTGAGGCTGCAGTGCTTCCTGCGGCCATCCATGGGGTAGAGCACATGCCATTGTTCCTAGACCCCTCGGTCCAAGGACTGGAGGGCCTGATGGGTGAAGTGGGGGAGCAGACTTCATCCTGAGGCTCTTGGCCTTTATCATACGGGGTTGCAGACATTTCTGGTGGGCTGGAGGGAGTGAGATTGTGTGTTGGACTGGTGTTTAAATATGGTGCCTGGACCTTTGAACCCGCCAGCTGATGGTGGGCGGACGATTCAGCTCCCAACCCGCCAGGTGATTCGGAGTGGAATGCGCCTCTGCAAAATTATTCAGGCTGCAGGTGCAGAATCAGGTATGAGTTGCTGAAACTGTCTGCCACCACACTTAGTTTCATTTTGGGAGAATTCCACCTGCAGTAACCGTGGGTGGCAGAGGAGGCATGAAGTGGGCTAAATATAATAATTATACGTTGCCAATGCAATCATCTTGCCACAAGCATCTGGCCCCCAGCTACAAAAGGTTGTATATCTCTGGTATGAGTGCACCAGGTTGTTGTATATTTTATATATCTGATTTACCTCAGAAGAATGCAGTGATGATGACAGTTCTAAGTCTACAACAGGTTTATTTACAGTGCTTTAAAATATCTCAGCAAACAAGAATTTCTACACATATGTTCACAGGTAGGACTTCTCGGCTCTTTCTGGAAGCTTCTACTCACATTAGTTCTCAGAGGCTACACCCAGGCTTAATCAATGAAGCAGAATGAAAATAGATCAGTCAATAGACTAATATAATCAAAAATAGATCAATCAAACCATTAAACACGACAGTGGGAAGACAAGATTATGTCTTGACTTGCCAATATAAAGATGATGGTTTGGCTGAGAAAAGCACTGAAGCAAAACAATGAAGCCTACGTGTGGGGAATAAACCTGCAGTGTCAAGCTTGGTCACAGGAGGAACTTTGGCTTATGAAGGTTTCCTCCAATGGGTTTACAATTTAAAATAAAATCATCTTGAGCACACAGCAGGCCTAATCGTTTTGTCACATAAGAGTTCCAAAGGAGACAGAAGGGTGAAATTGTCCTGTCACTTACAGTGGCCATGCAAAATGGACTCAAGCATATAGATGGGCTGATAGTTGCATTGCCAGATATTTTGCAGAGCCACATGGTCTGGCCGCTGTAGCTTGACACCTCTCTCTTTGATGTAAGCTGCACAGTGACTCAATCGTCACCCAGCCCACTATACTGAGATGTCCAGACATTCAAGTAACAGCTGAAGACATTGCTAGGGAATGTAAGGGAGACATTGAATGGCATCTTTGCTAATATTGTCCACATTTTGAGGTTGTATGGATTGTAGCTTGGAAATTTAACAGTTCAAATTCTGATGTCCTTAGATATATAAAATGGATACACATAATGTTAAACCAATATCACTTTCTCAGTGTCATTATTTATCTAACTGAAAATTATTGTTACATAATATCATACAATTCAAAATTTCAATTTGGATATTCCATTAAACTATGTTGTACTTGGCATTTATAAAAATGCATTTGTAATAAAAAAGGATTCCTCATTTACACAAAGTTTGAGAAAAACCTTTATCCTTTAGTTTACCATTTATTGTTTTACTCACTATGAACATTGCTACAGTGTTTTAGAGTAAAGAATTTGTATTGATTACTCTTTTAGTTTGTGTTTCAGTTTCACATGAATTAGATGTTATTTTTTGCAATCACTTGGAACTAGAGTGATGCACGAACCCCTACTTTAACAATGAAGACCAACGTTCCCTATAAACTGCGTGTGCAACAGCACAGTGACTCAGGAGGTACTACGTAGGTTGCTCACAAGTTGTCCCCTTTAAGATACCATGAAAAGAAAATTAAAGATAACGCACAACAACAAAAAAATAGAGGGGACCCTGATAAAAACTGAGTTCTGATTATTGATGAGCCACTCTATTTTGTTCTCACTGTAAGACCGTTTATATTTATTGACCCTGCCTTCTGCTGGACAAGAACTGAAAATTGTTGGTCATGACCAGAAAATTGTCACGGTGATATGGAATCAGAACAGTAGAGTATAGACAAAGACCATTCAGCCCATCAGGACTTTACCAGCTCTTTCAGAGCGCAATCTAGATAGCCCTACTGCCCTGCTCTTTCCCAGTATCCCCACAGTTTTTCTCCTTCAAGCATTTATGCAATTCCCCGTTGAAGGCTTCTGTTCAGTTTGTATCCATCACCCAGTCAGGCAGCATTTTCCAAATCCTAACGACTTGGTACACAAAGATTTTCTTCATGCCACTTTTGGTCCTTTTGCAAATCACCTTAAGCTGTGTCCTTTGATTATCAGCCCTTGAGCCAATAGAAACGGATTCTCTTTATTCACTCTAACTAAACTATGGTTAACTTTAAACACCTCCATCAAATCTCTTCACACAATTAAAAATAAAAATACCTGAAAAAACTCAGCAGGTCTGACAGCATCTGCAGAGAGGAACACAGTTAACGTTTCGAGTCCGTATGACTCTTCAACAGAACTAAATTCTGAGTCAATGATTTCTGCTCCATCCCCACCCCCTTTCCGATCCCCCCTTTTTTTCGAATAATTTATATAGATTTTTCTTTTTTCACCTATTTCCATTATTTTTAAATGTATTTCCATCCATTGTTTTATCTCTACCTTTTAGCCTATTTCGATCCCTTCCCTTCACCCCACCCAACCCCCACTAGGGCTATCTGTACCTTGCTCGTCCTGCTTTGTACCCTTAATTAGCACATTCCTTAGATAATATCACCACCTTCAACACCTCTTTGTCCTTTTGTCTATGACATCTTTTGGTTATCTCCACCTATTACTGGCCCTCTATCCAGCTCTACTTGTCCCACCCACCCACCCCTTAAACCAGCTTATATTTCACCTCTTTTCTACTTTTACTTAGTTCTGTTGAAGAGTCATACGGACTCGAAACATTAACTGTGTTCCTCTCCGCAGATGCTGTCAGACCTGCTGAGTTTCTCCAGGTATTTTTATTTCTGCTTTGGATTTCCAGCATCCGCAGTTTTTTTTGCTTTTTTCTTCATACAATTGCCTGGTCTAAGAAAAACGCCATCTTTTCCATTTACCCCGCATAACCCTAATCCCTCATCCCTGAAACCATTCTAATAAATCTCTTCCGCATCCTCACCAAAGCCTTTGCAGCCTTTTTTTAAAGTGTGGTTCTCAGGATTGGGTGCCACTCTCCAACTGACGGTTAATTAATGATTTATAATACGTTAGTATATCTTGCAAAAAGTACTGTTTCCAAACAATGCTGTGATGTAATAATACCCTAGCAGCTTACATCCTCAAAGGGGGCCATTCAGCTCCTCATGCCTGTGCCAGCTCTTGAAAGAACTATCCAATTTGTATTTTTATTATTTGATGTTGGGATGTCAAAAATTCCTGATTATCGCTTTCATTAATGATGCTCCCACGATGGTGTCAGGTATGAAATTCTAAGGCGTTGAGCACAATATTAGAATGTAATAATATTTAGGAGTCATTGATGTGCTGTTATTGTTATTCATAATATGAGGTGAAATCTTGAATTCCATTATAAAGGTAACATTATTAGCTAAATGTCCTGAGCCAGATCTGATTTTTTTTTAAAAAAAGGTTTGTTTTTAATTCTGTGCTTTTCAAGACCTTGGGACATCTCACAGCATTTTCTGGCCAATTAAGTATTTTTGATGTGTAGTCACTCCCGTAACATAAAAAACGTGGCAGCCAAGATCGCACCCAGCAATGAGATAATAACCACATATTCTGTTTCTGTGATGTTGTTTGAGGAATAAATATTGGCCAGGACACTCTTCAAAATTATGCCATGAGATCTTTAACATCCACCTACTAGGGCAGACACTGTCTGGGTTTAATGTCTCATTTCTTTTCTTTTTATTCATTCATAGGATGTGGGCATCGCTGGCATTTATTGCCCATCTCTAATGGCCCTTGAGAAGGTGGGGGTGAGCTGCCTTCTTGAACCGCTGCAGTCTATGTGGTGTAGATACACCACAGCGCTGTTAGGAAGGGAGTTCCAAGATTTTGACCCAACGACAGTGAAGGAACGGCCGATATATTTCCGAGTCAGGATGGTGAATGACTTGGGGGGAGCGCTTGCAGTTGTTGATGTTCCCATGTATCTGCTGCTCTTGTCCTTCTAGGTGGTAGAGGTCGCAGGTTTGAAATGTGCTGTCGAAGGAGCCTTGGTGTGTTCCTGAAATGCACCTTGTAGATGGTACACATTATGACCAGAATTTTCCCCTTGGTGATTTGGGGGTGGGGCCATGCGAGAGAGTGCACTTTGACAGATGGGGATTACCTACCCCCCGGAACAGGAAGCACATAGCACTTGCCATTGGGGATGCCTCTGGGCGGGCCTTAATTGGCCCACCCACTTAAAATGGTGGCGGGCCCTGTTTCAGTGGCTGGGGTCGGCTGCCCGCTCGCTGCCAAGCCGGTGGGGCCCGCATGCCATCTGAGGGCAAGATCCTGCCCTGTGTGTTGGTGGTGGAGGGAGTGAATATTTAAGGTGGTGGATGGGGTCCCAATCAAGGACTTTGCTTCGTCCTGGATGGTGTCTAGCTTCTTGAGTTTTATGGGAGGTGCACTCATCCAGGCAAGTGGGGAGTATTCCATCACACTCCTGACTTGTGTCTTGTAGATGGTGGACAGGCTTTGGGGAGTCAGGAGGTGAGTTACTCGCTGCAGGATTCCTAGCCTCTGACCTGCTCTTGTAGCCATATATTTATATGGCTAGCCCAGTTCAGTTTCTGGTCAATGGTAACCCCCAGGACATTGATAGAGGGGGAATTCAGCGATGATAATGCCATTGAACATCAAGGGACAATGGTTGGATTCTCTCTTGTTGGACATGGTCATTGCCTGGCACTTGTGTGGCACAAATGTACTTGCCACTTGTCAGCCCAAGCCTGGATATTGTCCAGGTCATGCTGCATATGGACATGGACTGCTTCAGTATCTGAGGAGTCATGAATCATCATTGTGCAACCATCAGCGAACACCGCCACTTCTGACCTTATGATGGAGGAAAGGCCATTGACGAAGCAGCTGTGGATGATTAGGGTTAGGACACTACACTGACAAACTCCAGTAGTAATGTCCCGGGACTGAGATGATTATCCTCCAACACCCACAACAATCTTCATTTGTGCTAGGTATGACTCCAACCAGTGGACAGTCTTGCCCCTGCTTCTGATTGACTCCAGTTTTGCTAGGGTTACTTGATGCCACACTCAGTCAAATACTGCCTTGATGTCAAGGGCACTCACTCTCATCTCACCTCCTGAGTTCAGCTCTTTTGTCCATGTTTGGACCAATGATCAAATGAAGCCAGGAGCTGACTGGCCCTGGCAGAACCCAAACTGAATGTCAGTGATTCAAGTTATTGCTAAGCAAGTGTCGCTTGATAGCACTGTCAATAATCCCTTCCATTACTTTACTGATGAAGGAGAGTAGATTGATGGGGCGGTAATTGGCCGGGTTGGATTTGTCCTGCTCTTTGTGGACAGAACATACCTGAGCAATTTTTTACATTGCTGGGTAGATGCCAGTTGTTGTAACTGTACTGGAACAGCTTGGCTAGGGGTGCAGCTAATCCTGCAGCACAAGTCTTCAGTACTATTGCCGGAATGTTGTCAGGGCCCATAGCCTTTGCCTTCAGCCATTTTTTGATTTCACATGGAGTGAATCAAATTGTCTGAGGCTTGGCATCTGTGATGCTGGGGACTTCAGGAGGAGGCTGAGGTGAGTCATCCACTCGGTACTACTGATGGTTGCAAATGCTTGATCTTGGTCTTTTGCACTGATGTGCTGGGCTTTCCCATCATTGTGGATGGGGACATTTGGGGAGCCTCCTCCTCCAGTTAATTGTTTAATTGTCCACCACCATTCATGATTGGATGTGGCACTCAGAGCTTCGAGCTGATCTGTTGATTTTGGGATCACTTAGCTCTGTGTATTGCATGCTGCTTCCACAGTTTGGCATGCAATTAGTCGTGTTGTAGCTTCACCAGGTTGATGCCTCATTTTTAGGTATACCTGGTGCTGCTCCTGGCATGCCCTCCTGCACTCTTCATTGAACCGATGAAAACTGAAAATTAGACTTCCAACAGTCCTGCACTGGCATGGCAGCCTAGAATTTTTGTGTCCAAGTTGGGAGTAGGATTAGAACCCACAATCTTTGGTTCCACTGAGGCACAGCTGATACTTCATTAGCCCTCTATTGGAAATTGAGCTTGCTCTGCCAGTTTTCTGATAAACATGTGCAACAAGAAAAATAGTTGGCAGGGTCTCGTAAACACTGAACAGCAAAAACTTGTGGTAGTGTTCCACAGAGAGTGCAATTTACAAACCTAGGTTCAGTAAAGTAGATCGCCTGCTCATGATTAAAGTCAATGGTCATGGTGTGCGAGTCTGTAATTGATTGACTCTACTCCTTAATGGTTATCTTAATTGACCGGCTTTGAAGTAAAGGATTTTTAAAAAATTACATGCAGGAATTTCAGTTGTCAGCAATTGACACAGCACACGATTTATCGGTGACCGTTGGAAAATCCCCTCCTCCCCATTCCCTCCCCATCTCCCCTCTCCACCCCTTTACCTAAGGCATCAATCCCCCAACTGTCGATGGTGTGTCTGGCTGGATGAGATTAGCCCTGATAATTTCAAAGAGTCAAAGGAGGAAAGAATGGGCCAGTCCTTCCGGTCTCCAAGTGAGCAAACTCCAGAGGTCCCGAGGAAGATGCTCTACTGGATCCCTTGGAAGTCCCAACATGAAGATTCTGTAGGAATTGTTCAGGAAGTTTCAACTTCGGATGGCCAATTGCCCTGCTCCTGGGACCATCCGAGAAAGTCTCCAATTATGAACCGGAGACTTCGAAGGATTTCCATTCACTTAAATGGAAACTTTGCATAGGAAACGTTAGACAGAAGGAAAAAGCAGTTCTAACTCTTGGGCAATTGTACAACTGATCCCGCTGACACTCCACTGTCACTGCCCTGACTCCCTTCCAACCCTCCAACTCCTCCCTGAACCTCCGATTCCACTCCTACCCTCTGGCTCTCTGAACCCCAGAATCTCTGACCCTCCCTCAACCCTTCAACTCTCCCCAACCCTCCAACTCTTCCCAACCCTCCAAGTCTCCCCTAAACACCTGACCCCCCCAACCCTCCAACTCTCCCTCAACACTCCGAGTGCCCCAACCTCCTGCGTCTCCCCTAAATGTCCCACCCCTGTGACCCACCAACTCCCCCACCGACCATCCCCGATTCTCCTAGTCCCCCCCTACCAACCACAGTCAAAAGCTATTTAAATGCCCTATATCTTTTCGCTTTATTAGTGAATGAAGACTTAACAGAACACAACAGCTATAGCCGTAAAAACGGGATGTGGCTTGGCTTCCTGATAGTGATTGCCATTCTTCAGAAGATTCAGCCCACCACATCCAGCCATTGCGCCTTTTTCAATTGAACAAAAGCTTGGGGGCACAACTGTCCCCTGGTGCTTTCTGCATGGTAATGCCTTGACAAATTGAAGTCCACTTGCCAACCAATCAGCACCTTTTTCCTCATGCAGTATAAATTGTAGTTCCCTTGGAAACTTGGTATTCTTGCATTTGTCCTGGTGAGTGCAAGATGAAAAGTTTCAGCAGCATGTCTCTTTTTTTCAACAATTTCAAAGAATTGAGTTGAGGAAATTGACAAGGGTAATATTTTAAATACTCAGGAGTCACGCCTAAGGATAGTTTTTGTAGCCCCTGCAATAATAAAAAGGACCAAGACCTCTAGCAGGCCAATCTTAGGCAATGTGGCATCATATTCGTGGGTGAACGTGCACTTGAGCATTTTACAGGTGAAGAGTTCCCATCAGTGGAGTACTGTGGGGAATGGAGCGATCAGAATGATCTCAGGGGCAATTAATCATCCCCTGCACACAAGGTTCTTTGTGGAATCGGTTGAATTAGGTTCGGAGTTATTGTCTTCTTGACAAATGTATTTATAATTATTCGCCTCTCAGGGGAGAATCTGAGAAAATTGTCCTTGATGATTTGGAAAGAGAAGTTGACGAAGCTCGGTTCCCCTTTCTTCACACTTTCTAATGCTCCTTGTTTCTTTGTGCTTGTCAGTGTCAACTTATTTGATGATTAAATGTTGCACTTTTCAGATTGTCTATGATTTGCACAAAAGCATCGCGTGTCCAGGATACCTCCTGTTTTTTGGACTCGGCTCCTATGAAAAATCCCTAGGGTGGAATTTTAAGCTGGTGGGATCTTACAGCCCCGTTGAAGCCAATGGAACTATGATCGGCTTGGCCCGCACTGCGGCAGGGCTGTAAAATTCCGCCCCTGAAGTGTAAATTGGAGTAAGATGACTGTGCGTTGCCAAACACAAATAAATTAACGGGTTCCTAACAAATTTCCCTTCAATAACAAATGGGTTAACGGATTTGTTAAAGTAGCAGCCAATCAAATCCCATGCACATGTGTCAGAGCGTTCATACGCTTATGTCACAAAAGTGAGAATTGACTAATAATTCCTAAAGTCACTTGTTGAGTTTTGAAATGGAATAGACGTTGACAGGATCAAAAGTGAAGCCAATGTCCGGTAGACTGAGCATTCTGCGCCATCACTGATAAGAGAAAACGCAGCTAAATCCCATATGTTGCTTGGTTTCTAAAGGGGTCAAAGGCTACCCTTTTGGAATTATTTTCTGCCAGTTTCCATAGCGGCAGGAGCGCAGCAACATGCGACCGACAGAGTTCAGAGTTACATACAGTGTACCAAAATGGTGTAGGAAACAAATCGGAAAATGCTGGAAGAGCTCAGCAGTTCTGGCAGCAGCTGTGGAGTGAGAAACAGAGACTGCGGGCAGAATTTTCCCTGCCTGCTGGGCGGGGGCATGATGGGAGGCGTGAGCGGGCAACATGGCGCGATCGGTTTCACAACGGCGGGAAGGCACATCAGGATTGTCTGCTCAGCCCGCCGATAGCGGGCCACGTTTCTTGCCATCACCGTGGGGTGGGCAGTACGTCATTTTACCCCGCCCGCTACCGCACTGAGTGCAAATTTGGGGAAATCCCGCCCAACGTTTCGAGCTGAGAATGACTCTTTTTCGGAACTGAAGGGAGGTAGAAATGTCTTTGTTCTGAATAAGAGTGATACTTGACCCAAAACGTTAACTCTCTTTTTCTTTCCACAGACGCTGCCTGACCTGCTGAGTTTTTCCAGCACTTTCTGTTTTTATTTCAGCTTTCTAGCACCTGCAGTACTTTTATTTTATTATATTGATGAGGGGATCATCTTGACAAGAAATAGGTATATCGTGGCAAAACTGCAAGGCTCTTTTACGAAGCAGTGAGATTTTTCAGCGCTTGGAACATTAATCCTTTTTGTCTTTCTGTGTTCTGCTATAATTCTCCCCCATTTTTTCCTTACAAATCCTTCACAATTTTTGCCTTTGGCTTGATTTTGAAGAATTCATTTTTGGTCTGAAAAAGCAATCAAAGCACCGGACTCGTTCTCTCTTCCCTAATTCAGTGGCTCACAGTGTGTATGATTTCACTGCCACCCCCGCAGCCATTTGACTTTGACGGCTAGACACAGCTAGTGTTGCGAGATATTCAAATGGCCATTATTCAAGACTAAGCCCTTCACGTTGAGTGTTATTGGCCTATTCCATCATGATCGGCATCAGCACGGGCTCAGTGGGCTGAATGGCCCCTTTCTCTAATTCTAAGATCGATTTTGTCCCGGCCGCATTATCAAACACTAATCCTAAATTAGTGATCAGCAGGAGGAAGCCTGATTGATCTTTCTGCTCGTTAAATCAGGAACAATCTGTCGTGTCCCTGGCAATGACCTGGGCCTGAATTTTTAGGTGGACAGGCAGGTGCGATGGGCGGGTCCAGGAGCGGCCAGGAAATGGACCACTAACTGCGATCAGCCTCCGATCGCGATTTCACGCTGGCAGGTCAATTAAGGCCCGCCCAGCGTAAAACATGGCTCCCCCAATAGTCGGGAAGGGCCAGGCGGGGTCGAGACCCTGTTGGTCACCGGGTCAAATGGCGACCTGATGGCCAGTTTCAAAACAGCATAAGCAGCCCCTGGAAGGCTGCAAGCAACAGACACATCTTCAGTGTTATGACCACGAAGCTATAGCATCAAAGTGAGGCTGCAGATACCAGGCGGGAGGGCAGGTCTGATGGGCACTTGGCCCTCTGGTTTCCTGACGAGTGCCTCGCAGTCCTCCTGGAGAAAATGGCTGCCAGGAGGGACACCCTTGACCCCAGGGATGGCAGTAGGAGGCCACCGCACCTTACAAAAAGAGCTTGGTGGAGGGGTGGGGGGGGTGGGGGGGTTGGGGGGGCGGGGTAGCAGCGCTGGTCACCTGCCATGATGTTGTGCAGCGCACCTGGGTCCATTGCTGCAAGAGGTTTATCAACCTGCTGTGCTCAGGAAGGGTACCGTGTTGGCATGGATCGGTGTGGTGAAGCGTTAAGGTCTCGCCATCCCTCCCGTGGAGCTCAGGGGTGTTAGAGTCTGAGTGCCAACTGTCAATGACGCCGGAGCTGGCCAAGGGGGGTGAGCCCTGGCTGCTTGGACTGAGTGCCTCGCGGCTCGAGGGCCACAACTCAGATGTGCCCTGTGAGGTGCTCCTCAGCTAGGGTTGGCCAGGCTGCAATGGCGCTGCAGGTAGAGAGTGGACTAGTCAATGCTCCTCTGTCCTTTCAGGGGAAGACGACCCACAACAACATTGACTAGGTCGTGCACTAGCAGAGGCCCCCAAACCTCCTAATCCTAATGAGGTATGAGCTGGCACACACCTCAGTCAACTAGCTGCAGAGAGGCTGGGGTGCCAGATGAAGGTAAGAGTGCCGTGCACAGAGGCAAGAGTTTCAGATGGTGCAAACATTCTTGTGCAGTCTCATCATTAATAGAAGCCTCCAGACTGAGTTCCCCATTGATCACTGAAAGATGATGGCACCGTGATGCAGATCTCCATTGTCTCACCAGGGTGCCTGGCATGCACAGTGACAGTGTGACGACTGAAAGTAATGACGTCACTGTCCTCTCTTAGATTTGTCACCATGCACCCAATCGCAGGACCCCGAAGAGCCACCCCTGATGTCAGAGAACCGCCGGGCTCCAGATGCACCTGCGTCACACCCGCTCTCTGAACCAGGCACCAGCGCAGATACCAGCACCTCAGGTGGGTGTTAGATCAGTGGCTAGAATGTCGGTGCACAGTTCCTGCGGGCTCCTCTCAGGGCGCTCTGGATGACAGCAGCAGCTCCTCCGCCCCTCTGCCAGTGAGCGAGGCATCTGATGAGGCTGCGGTGATTGGGGAGATGCCAGCCGTGGCACTGGCCGCTCCCTCCCAAGCGGGTCCAGCACAGGCTCCACTGGCCAGAGGACAACTGAGTCAGCAGGGTGTCTCCAATGCTGCTGCCAGCAAGGGGGGATGGGGGACCAAGACGTAGCACTCATAAACATAAGTCTACGGCACCATGAACCCAAGTGGGGCTGGTCATGGGAGATCTTCTGTTGTGTAATGTTTTGTTTATGTGTACTGGTCTGGGTTTGAAGACCAGAGAAGGTTATGTTAATTTGTTTGCACTGTCAAAATGAGACTTTTTTTTTTCGTAATGGCCTGAGCATGCTTCACCATTTTAATTTTTGGGGCAGGGTACGCCAGGATGTAATGCTGAACATGAGTGGCTCTAAACGTTATGGCACTGGCACTGACTGGTCTTTGGGTTCAAAGAAAAGGGTCATTTCAGACATCCAGGATGGAGGCGGCAGCCCTGGTATGAGGTGGGAGCAGATCTTTGGCAGCCTAGCTGAAGAAGTGTTGGATCAAGGTGTCCCTGGTGTCCCTGCCTCCCTAAAGGGTACAGAGGTCTGCCTCCACACCCTCAGCATTCTCCTCTTCTGACTCACTACTGGATTCATCCTCTGTGGCCTGTGGAGCTGCGTCAAAATCCTCTTCCTCCACTGGGTCCCCCCCTTGCCAGTGTCAGATTGTGGAGAGCGCAGCATGTGACTATGATCTGGGGGGGTATTGTAGTGCTCCCCCTGAATGGTCCAGGCATCGGAAGTGCACCTTGAAAAGACCTATGTTTCTCTCTATCACCGCCTGTGTGGAGGCGCGGCTCCTGTTAGACCGCTGCTCTGCCTCTGTTCTTGGGTAGCGGAGAGGCATCATGAGCCACCTGTTCAATGGATAGCCCTTGTCACCCAGCAGCCATCGATCCATTTGGGCTGGAGCACTGAAGAGCCTCAGCACCTGGGAGTGTCTCAGGATATAAGCATCATGGGAGCTGCCTGGGTACCTTGCACAGACTTGAAGTATCTACATCCTGTGGTCACACACTATCTGCACGTTCATGGAGTGGAAGCCCTTCCTATTGACAAAGGCATCGGGCTCACCTGCTGGCGCCTCGAAGGCCACATGTGTACAGTCTATTGCACCCTGGATGCAGGGCAAGCCAACAATCATTGCAAAGCCTCTGGTTCACTCTGCCTGGCTGGCCTCATCCATACGGAAATGAATGAAAGTCAATGCACGCCTGAACAGAGCTTCTGTCACCAACTTGACACAAGTATGGACAGCTGATTGGGAGACTCCACACAGATTCCCTCACTGAGCCCTGGAAAGAGCCGGAGGTATAGAAGTTGAGGGCCACTGTGACCTTCAGAGCCACTGGCATGAGGTGTCCACCCACACAGTCGGAGCCGATCTCAGGACAAATAATATGATAAATGGAATTCACAGTCTCCATGGACATTGCACCTTGGACATAGTGAGGTAGTTGCATCGCTGCCTGTAAACCCTGGCAGCAGGATAGTGGCATCTTCTGTGGCTCCTTCAGCCTTGGACTTCCTGCTGGCCCTGTGCCCCTTGTGCCTGCGCCTCTCCTCCCACAGGTCCCTCCCCTGGATGCTGTATTAGGAAACCTGGCCTCTTCTCCCTTCTGCCCCTCTCTTCCTCCTCAGAGGAGGTGCCTCCAGCAGAGACCACAATCCCCATTACCAGAGTCACAGAAGGCTGTCTGATATCTGGAAGGGTCCACACTGTCAGAATCCTTTGGGGGCTTTGGACACACTAATGAGTTCTGAAATGAAGCCAGGAAATGCTAAGAATGAAGCCCCAAACAGAGATGAAGCTGCCAAATAGCAATAAGCAGCCTATCCCCAAAGCTCCCCATGACTCACACTGGCAATGCTGCAGACTCTTTTTATCCTGCCCTTGGATGAGGTTTTGCGAATTGGCAGCTGCCCTGCCCATTTTGCCCGTGCGATGAGTGTGAAATCACACGGGTAATGAAATTGCCTTTTTAATGGCCTTAAGTGGCCTATTAATTAAGGACGGGCGCGGCACTGATACCCGCATGCACCCGCTGACCGAAGTATTGCTCGAGCACTGGAGGTCGCCAGGATGCTAACCTGAGGTCATCTTGCGCAATTTCGCATCCAGTCGAGTCAGGCGCCAGCCCACAGGCCGACCTAAACATTCTGGCCCTGGTCAGATCAGTTCACTTGGCAAAGACCAACGATTAAATCTGGGCTCAATGTCTTAGCTCAAAGAGTCACCTGGGAAAACTGCGCACAGGCTGTTGTCTCAGGTCCCACTCCAGGTGCGGAATTGTCCCAGAATTGCACTAAGTGCAGTAAGGGGCGTGTAAAAACCTTTTACCCGCTGGCCACAATGGCAGCTTTTTGCGCCATATTGTCCCCTCCCCGCATCATGATTTATGCGGTCATGGGAAGCACGCCGTTTCGCTGGCAGGCTTCCATGATTCGCATGCCATACTGTCACCTCGCCGCTTCCTCACTCTGCATTTGAACTGCAGCCGCGCGCACAACTCTCAATGATCCCAGCCCAAGAGTGTTGCACAGAAGACATGACCTCAATAGGCAAGAAGACTGCAGCCCTCCGTTTTTCTGATGCATCTCTGAAATGCCTCTTGGATGCTGTGGAGGGTGCCCGTGATGTCCTCTACCCACCCCCATCCCCCACCCCCTGCTCTGACCACAGGAGGTCCATCAGTGTCATCATTCCAGCTTGGTAGACGATGGCAGAGGTGGTCAGTGCCAATGCTGCACAGAGGAGGTTGGCCATCCAATGCAAAACGAGGATTAATGATCTCATCCGTGCTGCCAGGGTAAGGCAACCATCTCATCACTTTAAATTCACACACCCACAAGCCCATCACACATTCACTGGCATCTCACTCACTGCCAGCTCAAGGGACATCACCACTCACTCTCTCACACACACCCTCACATCTCCATCTGGACTCATCTCCTCTGGAGGCTGAATCCTCAGCCCTCATCCTCAAGAGGCCACTTGCACAGAACAACACATGCCTCTCCCACACCCTAGGATACCCCTCTTCTCCCATACAGCCCTAGCCCTACAGCCTCTTCTCTTGCCTGAGGCCAATTCTCCCCCTACCCCAAGCAAGCCCTAGCCCTGCAGCTGTTGAAAAGCCACCCCCTCCTTACGGCTGGTCTGGTGGGTAGAGACCTGCCTGTGAGCCCCCCTAAAAGTGATGTGGTGCTGTCTGCGAAGCCTGGCATTGATGACTGCGAGCGCTGACTGAAGCAAAGTAGCAAAACCAACCTCGAAGTCCCAAGTGAAGCGCAGCTCGCCAGCTGCACGTTGCTTATGTACAGTTGTGAAACACATCGTGCCCAGATGATCCAGCATGGGGGGATGGGGGGGGATGATTCCGGCGGGCAGGCAAAGTTATGAGGTGCAAATGCACTGAAATTAGGTTCCCCACGTTGGACGGCAGGAAAGGTGGCCCACCATTGACGGGCGGAGTGGACAATCGCAAACTGGTTTCATGACGGTATAAAAGCGATTTTTGGCCTTCTCACCATATTGTCCACTCATGCCCAGCATGACACCCAATACCAATGGGGGTGGAAAATTCCGGCTAAGGAACTAAGCACAAAAGTTATGGCCGGCACTCTCCTGCAGTACTGATGGAGTGCTGCACTGTTGCAGGCATTGTCTATAGGATAAGACATGAAACTTTTTTAGAAAGACCTAAAAGATTCCATAGCACTATTTTGAAGAAGAGTAGGAATGTTCTGCCTGGTGCTCTGGCTAATATTCATCATCCAAAACACAGAATATCTAGTCATTATCACACTGCCGTTAGTGGGAGCTTGCTGGATGCAAATAGCTGCCATGTTTCCTCCATTACAACAGTGACTATACTTCAAAAGTACTTCATTAGCTGTTAAGAATTTTGGGGTTGCCTTGTGATTGTGAAAGGTGCTGGAGAAACTCAAGTCTTTCTCTAATACTTAATAGTCCCATGTAGGTGGGTTAAATTGTCCTGTGGATTTTCCTGCTCATACACTGTAGCCTGAACAGAACAGGCCTGAAAATCTTGAGAAAAACACTGTAAGCACTGTTAATGCCATTTTTGCTTCTAGTTTGAAACCAAACCTCATATGAGTGCTCTTCGCTTTTTATTTTGTGTCCATTTTTTGTATCATGTCCCACCTGGATTTGCCTGTTTTTTAAAAAAAACTAATCAGTATTTTCTCTAAAATCCATTGGGAAATTCCAAATAAAGAACATCACTGGAAGCTCTTCT
Organism: Carcharodon carcharias; assembly: GCF_017639515.1. Lineage (NCBI taxonomy): Eukaryota > Metazoa > Chordata > Chondrichthyes > Lamniformes > Lamnidae > Carcharodon > Carcharodon carcharias. Next base: position 222,132,630 of record NC_054469.1, read on the forward strand.
GCTATTCAACTCATCCTGTGTTTACTCGTTAATGAGTTCCCAGGTTCAAACATTCAGTCTCAGGAACGACAAGACTGGTAACTTCCCAAAACTCAGGGAATATGGGGAGGCCCAGTCAGCCCAGCTTGTTTATACGGGTTTCCTGGGTGCGGGGGCTGGGGGCGGGGAGGTTCTTGTGAAAGAAGTGACAGGCAGCATTATCGGGGGAAAGTCACCAGCATGTTATTTCAGAAAGGAAACGATCTGGAAACTCCATTCAAGGGAAAAAGAAAAGAAAATAGATACATCAAGCAAAAAGCGTTACAGAAGAAAAACCCAGCTGCATTTCAAATTTATTCTCCTAGCTCCTTGCCACTTAAGCGATGTCTTAAAGTGAATAGAGGGAAACCAGGAGTGAGTGCATTCTCTCAAATGGAGGCAACATACCCAGCCCCAGATGTATGGCAGGGTAATGTTGTGAACTCACACCAATCAGAGCGTCTCCTGCCAGCACCTCAAATTGTAAATTCGGAAGAAAGCAGCCAGTGACTTCCCAATCATTCCTAAATTCCAATTTGTTCAGCCTGGTTCGGCCTGAGGTGATGTCAACTTTTCAAATTACCCTCATAAACCTCTTAAACTTTGTATTAATCCGTCTTCAATCAATGCAATGAAGGCCTATTGTTAATTAACTATTGAAAATTACTGCTTAATGATTGACCAATTGATTCAAGATTCAGTACAATTTTGGTTCTATAATTTTTCAGTTTTAATTCTTGCCAGTGACAGCCATCATATGTCATGCTCTTCCAGGGTTTCAACCGTGCACTGACAGAAATGATTTATGCATGACATAAATCATATTGTCTTCTGCCTTCTTCAAGGAGTTTTTTTTTATAAAAAGACATCTGAGCGTTTGTTCCATGGCAAAGTATGTTATCAGTAGACTCAAGGGATTAAACAAAGGCACAGATTTTCATTGAGGTTAAACTCAGACAACGGCAGCAAGGCACAGAAATAACGTTACTTTGTGAAGTTTCATTTCATCTGGGTAACTGATTCTGTTTTTTGTTGTTGTGACATTTGTTGAATCCACTCAGAATTAATGAAGCAGGATATGTTCAGGCTCTTGTAAAAGTTATAAGTAAATGGCTGCTGCACCTGGAAGGAGCATTTTGTGTTTTGGACAGTGGGGAGGGAGAAGGCAAAAGGGCAGGTACTGAATCCCTTATGCTTGCACAGGAGGGTTCCCTAAGAAGAGGAGCGGGTGCTGGGGTTTATGCAAGAGCGGGTCAGGGCCACAGTGGTAATGAGCCCTTGGTTCAGTCACTGGATCCATTTGCTCATGTAAGATGTTATGGGGGATATGCCTGGTCATAAGGTTCCAGATTGTGTTCAGGAACAATTCTGCTGCTGCTGATGGCCCACAGCACTTCATGGTTGCCCAGTCTTGAGTTGCTAGATCTGTTTGAAATCTATCCCACTTAGCATAGTGACAGTGCCACACAACACGATGGAGGGTATCCTCAATGTGAAGACGGGACTTCATCTCCACAATGACTGTGCAGTGGTCAGTCCTACCGATACTGTCATGGACAGATGCATCTTCAGCAGGCAAGCTGGTGAGGATGAGGTCAAGTATGTTTTTCCCTCTTGTTGGTTCCTTCACCCAGTCTAGCAGTTACATCCTTTAGGACTTGGCCAGTTCGGCCTGTAGTGGTGCTATCGAGCCACTCTTGGTGATGTACATCGAAGGCCCCCACCCAGAGTACATTCTGCGCCCTTGCCACCCTCAATGCTTCCTCGAATTGGTGTCCAACATGGAGGAGCACTGATTCATCAGCTGAGGGAGGGCGGTACGTGGTAATCAGCAGGAGGTTTCCTTGCCCATGTTTGTCCTGATGCCATGAGACCTCATGGGGCCCAGAATCAATGTTCCAGACTCCCAGAGCAACTGCCTCCCAACTATATACCACTGTGCAGCCACCTCTGCTGGATCTGTCCTGCCGGTGGTACAGGATATACCCAGGGATGGTGATGGTGGTGTCTGGGACATTATCCGTAAGGTATGACTCCATGACTATGATTATGTCAGGCTGTTGCTTGACTAGTCTGTGAGACAGCTCTCCCAATTTTGGCCCAAGCACCCAGATGTTAGCAAGGAGGACTGTTCAGGGCCAACAAGGCTGAGTTGTCATTTCCGGTGCCTAAGTTGATACCGGGTTATCTGCCCAGTTCCAATCCTTTTAGAATTTTTAGCAGTTTGAGACAACTGAGTGGCTTACCAGGCCATTCCAGGGGCAAGTTAAGAGTCAACCACATTGCTGTGGATCTGGAGTTACATGTAGGCCAGACCAGGTAAGGATGGCAGATTTCTTTCCCTAAAGGACATTAGTGAAGCATTAGTAACTATACATATACACAGTATAAGGTCTAAGCTAGGAGATATCTCCATGCTTGTCTCTACACCCATCTCTGTCCATTACAAGGCTGCCCTCTAGACTCAGGTCATGTGTTCCTTTACATCATACTGTGGGTGGTATTGTACCCAGTCCCATGTTAACCCTTTCTACGCCAGACCCTTAAACTATACCTCCCAAAAAGTCTTTCTCCAACGTATTTACAATGCATTCTTGTTTACCCAACATATTTACATTACCTCTACTACCCTTATCCCCCCTCAAGTCTCCATGTTTATAGGTTCAGGCAATCTGAAGGCTTTATGAATCTCCCAGATCTTGTCTTTACAGCAGTTGTACCCCCTAGAAATACAGGACAAAATTCCATTTGCCTTCTTAATTACTTGTTGCACCTGCATGCTAAATTTTTATGTTTCATGCACAAGAACACCCAGATCCCTCTGTGCTGCACTTTTTGGAGTCTCTCATCAGCTCCCACATGCTATAGCTGCAACACGTGACCTGCCCTGCCATCCCTATTCTTTTTAATTAATTCATTTGGATGTTAATTATTTTAAAAGTGAATTTCTTAACTATACACTTCAGCTGTAATAACATCTCCTGATTTAAACCATTTGGCCAAACAGAAGAGATAAAGAAGACATTGCGTGGCCCTGCCCGCCATTTTAAACGGAACTCCTGGCTCTTCACATGGTCCTTTTTGTTCAGAGTGAGCTTGGCTGCCATGTATTCAGCTGCCGACTCTCGCTGATCACATGCCTTTTAAAATGGCAATTCTGACTGCTGCTGATTTAAAAGCTTTTTTTAAAAACTCATTCTAGCCAAGAACTTTTTTTTTTAGCTCTCCCCTGCTAGGTTTTCTGACTCTGCACACGTTGGGTATTGAAGCTGGACTGGGTGCGATGATGTTCCCTGTTGCAGTACGGAGTTTTATTTCTGCTTCTGCTTCCAGTCCTGCTTTGAAGCTTCTCCCTCTATGTCTTCGCCCCTGGTGCTTTCTGCCAGGCCAGAATGCTGCTCTTTTAAATTTCCAGATTTTAAATTTCTTCCCCAACTTCTGTGAGGTTTTGGGTCATTCTGATAGCTGCTACCACGTTGGAAGATGCTGTGTGTAGTTCAGTAGGTCTCATGAAGAGGTTCTGAGTCTTGTATAGTTTAACAGTAAGTGTTTATTAACTACTAGTAACTATATACATATATATATAGTGTAAGGTCTAAGCTAGGGGCTTTCTTCATGCTTCCCTCTATGGACATTTCTGTCCAGTCCAAGAGTGCCCTCGAGATTTCGGTCATGTGTTCCTTCACATCACACTGTGGGCACTACTGGACCCAGACCCACGTTAACCCATCCTATGCCAGACCCTCATACTAGAGTTTAACTCAATCTAATACCATCAATCCGACCATCGACATCAGCCTTTGCCTCAACCTTCCCTAACCTTTTTGTGACTGAGGCCGCTACTCTTATCCCTAATTGTATTCTCTTTTGCATGAACTCTTTCGCTGATAGAATTCTACTTGATTAATTGATGGACAATATCATGACACTGGGTGTTTTATCTGTTATTCACTGACAAAAATTGGTTGCTTTCATTTAAAAGGAGCTTCCAAATCTTTAAGATAATCTGCATGATTTTTGCTCATGCCAGGTATTAAACATTTTAATGGGCAGAAGATTTTTTTACTAGGGAATGTAGAAACGGATATGTCAGATAAGGACCATTTCTAAAACTATAGGCCCCAAATTTCCAAACTACATCTGGTATTGCATTGATCCAGTGGGAGATTGACAGAAGACTCACAAATTAAAGCAAGATTTGAATTCATTGATTGGTCAGCCTCTCCAGCAGTTTCAGGGGGAAACAGCACCTTCCAAACAGAGGGACCTTGGTGTGCATGTCCACCAGTCCCTTAAGGTAGCGGGACAGGTAGATAAGGTGGTTAAGAAGGCATATGAGATACTTGCCTTTATTAGCCGAGGCATAGAATATAAGAGCAGGGAGGTTATGCTGGAACTGTATAAAACACTGGTTAGGCCACAGCTAGAGTATTGCGTGCAGTTCTGGAATCTACATTATAGGAAGGATGTGATTGCATCAGAGACAGTGTGGAGAAGATTTACCAGGATGTTGCCTGGGCTGGAGAGTTTTAGTTATGTAGAAAAATTGGATAGACTGGCATTATTTTCCCTGGAGCAGAGGAGATTGAGGAGGTCATGATTGAGGTATATAAAATTATGAAGGGCATAGATAGGGTAAGCAGGAAGGAACTTTTCCCCTTGGTGGAGGGATCAATAACCAGGGGGCATAGATTTAAGGTAAGGGGCAGGATGTTTAGAAGGGACGTGAGGAAGAATTTTTTCACCCAGAGAGCAGTGGAAATCTGGAACTCACTGTCTGAAAAGTTGGTAGAGGCAGAAATCCTCGTAATATTTAAGAAGTACTTGTATGTACACTTGCGATTGCCATGGCATACAAGGCAATGGGCCTAGTGCTGGAAAATGGGATTAGAATAGTTATGTATTTGTTTGACTGGTGCAGACTTGATGGGCTGAAGGGCCTTTTTCTGTGCTGTAGGCCTCTATGACTCTTTGACAAACCCGTGACCTCTACCACCCAGATGCACAAGAATACCATCACCTGCAAGTTCCCCTCCAAGCCACTCACCGCCCTGACTTAGAAATATATCTTCGTTCCTTCACTGTCACTGGGTCAAAATCCTGGAACTCCCTCCTGTGGGTACACTGTGGGTGTACCTACATCACATGGACTGCAGCGGTTCAGGAAGGCAGCTCACCATCACCTTCTTAAGGGCAATTATGAATGGGCAACAAATGCTGGCCTCACATACCAAAAACAAATTTTTAAAGATTGGTTTCCCTTGACCAAACCTTCAAAAGAATTCGAATAATTTTGTCATGATTTCCATTTCATAAATCCATTTTGACTCTGTCTAATCATATTACAATTTTCCAAGTATCCTGTTTCCTCTTCCTTAAAAAATATTCCAACATTTCCCCACAGACTGATGTCAGGCTAACTGGTCTATAGCTGTCTATTTTCTCATTCTCTCCTTCCTTGAACAATGGGGTAATATTTGCTATCTTCCAATCCTTTGAGTCTGTACTACAATCTGGAGAATTCAGAAAGACCAAACACAATGCCTGGATTATCTCTACAGCAATTAAACTGTAGGATATAGACCATCAGGACTAAGGAATTTGTTTGTCTTTCCTCCCATTAATTTTTCCAATGCTTCCTTTTTCATTAAGATGAATTAGTTCAAGTTTCTCACTTTCTTTAGACCATTGGATTTCCATCGCCTCCAATGCGTTCTTTGTGTTTTCTACTTGTGAAGACAGGCACAAAGTATTTGTCTAATGTTCTTGCTATGTCCTTATTTCCTTTCTAATTTCTCCTGCCTCAGCCTTTAATGGACCCATGTTTACTTTCGCTCATCGCTTCCCTTTCACCAACTTACAAAAGCTCTTGTAATTAGTGTTTAATATTTTTTGCTAGTTCACTTTCATTCTATTTTCTCCCTCATTAACAATGGCTTGGCTATTCTTTGCTGATTATTAAAAACTCTCTCGGTGCCCGGGTTCACTTGCCTTTCTTTTGCAACATTATGGGCAGGATTTTAGCGTCAGCAAGCAGGGGGCGGGGCCTGCTTGCTGACGCGTAACATGACGTGGGATGATGTTGGGCGGAACTCCTGATGTCACCCCTCACCCCGCCCCATTTAAATATTCAGGAAAGCGGGGGCACAGCAAAATCAGCTGCGGGCCAATTGAGACCAATTAAGGCTGGCGGGTCGGCCAGGAGCCCCAGCGGGTAATAGAAAATACATGAAACCTCATCCACCGGCGGAATGAGGATTCATGCAGGGTCATGAAAATAGTAAAAAAAGTTTTTATGGAAATTATGAACATGTCCCAACTCATGTGATATTGTCACTTGAGGGGACATGTAAGGGATTTTCCTTTTCTCTATTTTTAATATTTTGAAAAGTCGAGCCGATCTCCCCGAGGCAGCACTTAGCCTCAGGGAGATGTGTGCGCTCTTTCATGTGCATGCGTGAAAGACCGCACTCTCAATTTTAGGGATTCCCCCCCACCCACACAAGGAGTGCATAGTACTTACCAGCAGATGTCACGCTGGGCGGGCCTTAATTGGCCCGCCCATGTAAAATGGCGGCGCGGCCCCGATTGCTGGTGGCGATCGGCTCCGCAGCCACCCATGATTGAGTCAGGCCCACCCACCCGAAGAACAGAAAATTCAGCCCTATGAGTCTCTCCCTTTTATATAACACTATCTTCACTTATGTGGTTAGTAATGGCTGTGACGCTTCTCCAGTGAAGCTTTTACAGACGAACATACGAAATAGGAGCAGCAGTAGGCCATTCAGCCCCTCGAGCCTGCTCCGCCATTCAATATGATCATGGCTGATCTGTTTATGTTTCACATTCCCATCTACCTCCAATAACCTTTGAATCCCTTGCCTGACAAGAATCTGTCTACCACCGCCTTAAACATATTTAATGATCCCTCCTCCACCACCTTCTGAGGCAGACAGTTCCAAAGTTGCACAACCCGCTGAGAGAAAAATGTCTCCACATCTCTGCCCTAAGAAAGGCAACCCCTAATTTTAAAACAGTGCACCCTAGTTCTGGACTCAACTACAAGAGGAAACATCCTTTCCACATCCACCTTGTCAATACCGTTCAGGATCTTATAGACTTCAATCAAATCACCCCTCACTCTTCTAAACTCAAGTGGAAACAAGCCCAGTCTGTCCAACCTTTCCTCATAAGACAACCCATTCATTCCAGGTATCAACCTAATAAACCTCCTTTGAACCGCCTCCAATGCATTTACATCCTTTCTTAAATAAGGAGGCCAAATTGTGCACAGTATTCAAGATGTGGCTTCACCAATGCCCTGTATAACTGAAACATAACATCCTTACTTTTATGTTTGATTCCTTTCATAATAAAGGATAACATTCCAATAGACTTCTTAATTACTTGGTGTGGCCGCACACTAACTTACCTCAAGTGAATGTATATTTGTTTAGAATTGCAAATTTTTTTTTTAATGCTTGACATTACTTATCTACCATCACATATTTTAATCTAATTTCCCAATCCACTCAACCAACTTGTCCCTCATATCTCTGTGGTTGGATTTCTTCAAATTTGAGATCCTAGTTTCCAACTAAACCACATCCTTCTCAAACTTAAAATGAAGTCTTTACACATTATGATCACTCTTCCCCTTAAAATTATTTACTAAGAAATTACTAGTGGATCTGGTCTAATTACACAATTCTACATCAAATGCCTCTTCCAAGCTGCTTTTGCCAATTTGGTTTGCTCAATCTGTATGAAGGTTCAAGTCCTCCATGATTACTTTATTTACCTTGTTACATACTATTCTAATTTCCTGATTGATTCTCTATCCAATGTCATGATTATTGTTAAAGGGGAGGGTGGGTGGGGGTGGCAGCTGTAACATACCCCCAGTGATGTTTTCTGCCCTTTGTTATTTTGCAGCAGATTCTATACCTTGATTTTCTAAGCTAGGATTTTTTTCTTTTTGCTGTCTGTCTGTCATCCGTTATTATCAGACTTGCCTTACCTCCTTTACTATTTTACCTATCTTTTGTAAAAGGCAAGTACCCTGGAATATGCAGCTCTCAACTTTGGTCACCTTACGATCACGCTTCCAAAATGATCACCAGATCAAACTTATTTACCGCTATTGTGTCATTAATTCATCTATCTCGATATGAATGCTTCATGCATTCAGACATGGTGCCTTTAATTTTAATGTTTTACAATTTTCTCCTAATGTGGCCTTTGTTGTTAATGGCCTATTACCATTATCTCTGTCCATTCCTGACTCAATCTCCTTGATTTTACCCATGTTACTACTCCACTCTACACCCTTAACTTTTCTCTTCGGATTAATTAATTTTCCCTTATCTGAACTTTCCATCCTGCTTATCAGTTTAAAGCCCAATCTTTACACAATATCACTGTCTTCCAATTATTCCCCATTTCAATCATTTCAGTCTTCACTAAAAGATTCTCCAGTCTAACACAGGCATCAAAATACATCCATCAATGGTATGGCTGGCAGGATGGACAGATACCTTCAGGATGGACAGAAGGACAAAGAAGTGCCCAGGCGGGTTTGATTAGGTGCCAAGTTTTGTTCAGTTAGCCACACTTTTATCTCTGAGTCAGAAAGCTTGTGGGTTCCAGTGCCCCCACAGGACATGATCACAAAAATCAAGGGTAGCACTCCAGTGCAGTACTGAGGTGTGCTGTAATGTCAGAGATGTCATCTTTCAGGTGAGACATTAAGCCATGGATGCCCTCTCAAGTGGATGGAAAAGATCCCATGCCACTACTTTGAAGAAGAGCAGGGCAGTTATCTCTGTTGTTCTGACAAATATTCAAGCCTCAATCGACATCACTAAAAAATACGTATCTGTTCATTGTTGCATTGCTGTTTGTTGGAGCTCGCTGTGTGCAAATTGGCTTCCTCATTTCCTGCATTACAAAAGTGACTGCACTTCAAGAAAAGGATTTAATTGGCTGTAGAGTGCTTCCGGACATCCCACGGTCATGTAAGGCACTATGCACATCAAGTCTTTCTCTTTATTTCAGGTGGCTCCAAACAGTTAGGGTTTCTAACTAGTGGGCATGAAACGTATCATAGATTATGGAGTGTATGGAGAGGTCTGGGCCAAATAAGGGTTGACAATGAAAGCTCAACCTAATTGGGTGAAAGGACCAGGTAGAGCATCACAACCTCAATTCCGCAACATGTGTGTGCATGTTCACAGAGTTCATTTCTGATATTTTAACGTAGAATACTTTGAATTTAAGATAATCAAGCTCGGTAGAAGATCTGGCTCCGTGACTCTGATAATTAAGCACAGGCTGTTCAGTGTTTGGCAGAATAATGGGGATAACCTCACAAGCTAAGGATTTGAAATTTTAAGAAAAGTCCTCACAATTAAATTTTCTCTAGGCAACATCTGTAGTCACGCTTTTGTTACTCCTTTATTTTTGTGCAAATCTGGAAGGAATAAACTGACCGGCTTCAGGCTCTTTTACTAAAGGTTTTCTTGCTATTTTCTAAATAATCCACAACATTCCATGCGACAAAAACATTGTAAACATTGTTTTATTTGAATACATGCCTGATTTCCTGAAGAGCATTTATCAGAGTTCTCAGTTAACGATTTGCCAAGTATGAGGAGATTCTTGACAGACTGACGGACTCAACCTTCAATTGTATCCTTCAGTTGTCTAGTCTCCTCTCAGCTTGTCAGTACACACTCAGTACATGCTTGTCACTGCTTAAAACCTGCTTAGGGTTTGTTGAAGTTTCTAACTAGGTGATGGTGGACCTGACAGGTTTTGACATATACAGCAAAACCCTTATATTTATTAAGAATGTTGAGGATACAGAGAGGGTGAGTATTAAACAGGAGTGGGGTATTGCAAATGCCTTACTGGAGTGTACATAAAAGAACAATCCAACATATCAAAATAATTAGAGCTCTGTTTAATTGTCAAAGAATTAATACCACGTGTAACAACATTTTACTTGCAGTCCGCGTTTTGAAATACAGCATTTTGTTTCATTGGCCGCTGACATCTTATTTCAACCCAGTCTCCATATATGATTGCTGCAGCAGAAGATTCTGCAAACTTCTGAACCACTTTGTTCCTCCAGCCAGATTATTTAAAAGAAAACATCACGCCACTTCAGCATCACTGATACACCTAATGAAGGACTCTTCAGTGGAATTACATATAACATCCAAATCACACTGACTCTAGGCCATAGATGTAAGCTTCTACTCATTCAGATCACTGAAATCCGCATCATATTCATTCAATTCTTGATACCATTGTCGATAGACATTTGTCATCCTACTTCATTGGAAACTTCTGTCAGTTCCATATTTATTCAATAGTTTTTGATGTCGTGGAAGCTCTGATGCAAAAGGTTGTAGCAGCTTCGTTATCTTCAAACTCTTCAAAACTAACGAGACGGATTTATAAGGCTCTCTCTGCAGAAAAGAAATGTCTCAGGGTGTTTCAAATGGGGAGAGGGTGGTCATATAGCAGCAAATGGGTGAAGATTAGGAGGGAAGATCGAAGGCACGATGAAAGAGATGCATTTGCAGGAGACTTTTGAAACCAGACAAGAAGAACAAGGCAATGTACTTTCCTGAAGGAATATCAGAGAACAAGGCTGTAGAGACTTGAAAGACAAATCTCCAAGGTGGAGCAAAGAGACTGTGGGGAAAAAGGAATAGTTAGAGGAACGGTGGATGAAAACAGCAGCTGATCAGTCAAATAGGGTGGAGCAAAGCTATGGGTGGATTTAAGAGCACTTTGCGATTAATTCACATTGGGAGCCAGTGGAGCTAAGCAAAGATTGGGGTGATGAGAATATGGGGCTTTGCAAAGGAAAGGATTCAAGTCCCAGAGTTAGTTGATTATCTGAAGGTTGTGAATTATAAAGGAAGGGCAGCCAGAAAGTAAGTGATAAAGTATTTATCAGTTGGTAAGAGCAGAGTTAGGATATACAATGGGCAATGCGTGATAGGCACAGCTTGGTCACAGAATAGATTCCATCACAGAGCCTAACAATTGTGATTTTGGAACAGGTTGGAATTCAGCACAAAGGCTTTTTGCTTTCAGTTTGTTATGATCTCGGTAGAGACTGGTAACTTATAAAAGAAATTTCAATTCTCGGTTATTAACTGAACAGACCATGCAACAAGATTTCATGTTTTAAAGGGAAGATCTTTTACTGAAAGAAGTATGTTCAAGGCTGAGATAGGCAAATTGTTAATCAGTAAGGGAATCAAGGGTTATGGGGAAAAGGCAGGAAAGTGGAGTTGAGGATTATCAGATCAGCCATGATCTCATTGAATGGTGGAGCAGACTCTGTGGGCTGAACGGCCTATTTCTGCTCCCAAGTCTTATGTCTTATGGTCTTATGGTCTTAACAAACATTATTAACAGCATGATATCTCGTAAACATTTATACTTTAAACCAAAATTCTGAGCAGAACTCCCTCTGATGCACTTGTAATTTTCAACCGGGCATTTTTTTTTATGTTAGTTTTTGAGCAGCTATTAACTTCTTCTAGAACCAAACCAATATGTCCCAAGGATTCTCTCCAGGTCTCAGTCTGGCATTTTTAAAAACAATTCTTTCACAGGATGTGCACTGGCTAGGCCAGCATTTTTATTGGCCATCGCTAGTTGCCCTTGAGAAGGTAGTGGTGAGCTGCCTTCTTGAACCGCTGCAGTCCATGTGGTGTGGGTACACCCACTGTGCTGTTAGGGAGGGAGTTCCAGGATTTTGACCCAGTGACAGTGAAGGAACGACGATATTGTTTCAAGACAGGATGGCGAGTGGCTTGGAGGGGACCTTTCGGGCAGTGATGCTCAGATACATCTGCAGCCCTTGTCCTTCTAGCTGGTAGAGGTCATGGGTTTGGAAGGCTGCTGCAGTGCATCCTGCATATATCCAGTTGGCGGGGAGAGGGCGGGGAATGGACTTGCCCACCACCACATTCCTGCAATGACTTTGAGTTTTTTTTTAGGGAGGAGTTACAGCTGCCTCATCAACATGATCCATTAAGCCCTCTTCAGGCCCGATGTAATTCTTGGCCAGAACCAGTGAGTCAATCATGTTTCTAAACATGGCCAGATGCTCCGTCAGAAATGTTTTTGAAAATATTTGTAACTCTTCCTCCAGCCTGGTGGGAATAATGCAGGATGGTGTGCGGGGAGGGGTAGATATTGCTGGTAAGGGGAATACGTGGCATTCTTGATGTATTCTGGCTCTCCCTCCCTGCCATCTTAAAGAATCAAAGATTGTTTGGGGGGTGGGGGGAGGTGGTGGGGCAGTGTGGGGGGTGGGGGGAGGTGGTGGGGCAGTGTGGGGGGTGGGGGGGGGAGGTGGTGGGGCGGTGTGGAGGGTGGGGGGGTTGCGGGGGGTTGTGGGGAGGTGGGGGGTGTGGGGGGAGGCGGTGGGGCAGTGTGGGGGGTGGGGGGGAGGTGGTGGGGCAGTGTGGGGGGTGGGGGGAGGTGGTGGGGCAGTGTGGGGGGTGGGGGGGGGAGAGGTGGTGGGGCGGTGTGGGGGGTGGGGGGGTTGCGGGGGGTTGTGGGGAGGTGGGGGGTGTGGGGGGAGGCGGTGGGGCAGTGTGGGGGGTGGGGGGGAGGTGGTGGGGCAGTGTGGGGCGTGGGGGAGCTGTGGGTGGTGGGGGGGGGAGGTGGTGGGGCAGTGTGGGGGGTTGGGGGGGAGGTGGTGGGGCAGTGTGGGGAGTGGGGGGGGAGGTGGTGGGGCAGTGTGGGGGGGTGGGGGGTTGCGGGGGGTGGGGGGGGAGGTGGTGGGGCAGTGTGGGGGGGGGGGTTTGCGGGTGGTGGGGGGGAGGTGGTGGGGCAGTGTGGGGGGTGGGGGGGTTGCGGGGGGTTGTGGGGGTGGGGGGTGGGGGTGAGGCGGTGGGGCAGTGTGGGGGGTGGGGGGGTTGCGGGGGGTTGTGGGGGTGGGGGGTGGGGGTGAGGCGGTGGGGCAGTGTGGGGGGTGGGGGGGTTGCGGGGGGTTGTGGGGGTAGGGGGGGGTGGGTGGTACCAGGAGCAAAAACCTCTCAGGAGATAAGTCATGGGGTCATTTTTTTAAAAACTGTTTTTCTTTCATCTTCTTTTGATAAAACATATTGGACGTGTGAAAATGGCTGTTAGGATGAATCTTGGCTGTTAATCGATTAGAAAAAAAGAGACTCAGTTCACTTTCTAATTGGCCGTGGGAAGGCAGGTCACCATGATAAGAGGCATGTTGGACAACCAGTGGCAGAGGAGTAGGAGCAGTGCAGTTGGAGAAGGCAGGTCATGTCATGATGTCCAAGCGGAGTTGGCAAACCTAACTACATCGGCTAGACAAATGAACTGTGCACATTGTATTCAATTACAAGCACAGTAGTGGACACCTGAGAGTGTTACAAGTCAATAAGTATTGAAAGGGTTTGTTTAAGTTATAACCTATACATAGTGCAGGAAGAGTACTTGAGGCCAAAATGAACACTTGATTATGTTACCCTTTTGAAATCTCTCCTGGGTACCTGTTGTTTGGTCTAATATTTACCAATGTTTTGTGTGCGATAATTTGTTCAGTATTTGATGTTGAGAGTGAATCTGGATCAAAATCATGGATTTTATGCTTGTGCAGTTCATTTAAATGAATCAGCTAAGCTTTTAGTACAAATTTTACTCAATATGTATTGATTAATCTGCTGGATAATGCATGCTGACACTTGTATTGGATGACAAAAGATACTGGGGAGGAGCAGTGAAATGGGATTTAGATTGATAGCCTCAGTGTGGAGCTAGATTAGTGACAGGCACAATGAAGCAAATGGCATCCATCTGTGCTGCGATTTTTCAGTCAGCTGTGAGGTTATCAAGAAATACTTTTCAGGTGATTGCCGATTTCATGGTCAGTGTACACTATAATTGTATATTTGACCTAAAGAAACACCGCAGAGGTTATTATCCTATCTATTCCCACGCAAACATATTCAAATTATTCTCATTTACACATTGAAACTTTGCTTCCCAAACAATTAAGATCCACAGTTGACCTCTGACCCTGGCTACGATTCCTTCTTTTCCAAGCGTTGCTGGTGTTCTTGCTAAGCCCAGCACCAGCTGCACTGCTACATGGATCAAATGGTTACTGCATGCTTCATATGGCCATGGAGGTGGATGGGCTATGATGCAGATACATTCTTGATCAATGAATACATCGGAAATGCATACACCCGCACATGCCCTTGCTTTGCCCACACATGAATTGCATTTATGTGGCGCCTTTCATGAGCACCAAATGTCCCTAAGTGCTTCATGGCCCAGGAAGCACTTTTGAATTGCAGTCACTGTTGTAATGTTGGCAAACGGGGCAGCCAATTTGTTCACAATAAGCTCCCCAAAACAGCAAAGAAACTATCTTTATTTTTTTGAAATGCATTTGAGTGAATTGCAGTGGCGCACATGGAGAAATTTTCAAAAATTGGCTGCAATGGTAGAAACAGGTGAGGAACACTTAGGTCTGGCTGAAATTTCACAGCTGGGTCACACACAGGTGGAGGCCAGCACTGAGGTAAACTGGCCATCCTCATTGCAGGTGCCTCAGTGTTAATGGTTCGTCCGGCTGCCTTTAACGCTGCAACAACAAATCAGGGAGCAATGTGGTCGTGATTAATTAATTTCCAAATATCTGGCTGAGACGCACCCTATCTCATCACATTCTTCGGAACAGAAATTAAATTGATTTCTGAGCTCATCTGGATTCATGTTAATGTGTGCAGTAATGTTTGAATACACAAGCTGCAGCAATATTTCCCTCCCAGTTGTACAACATTACCACACTTATAAAACACTCGGTTCTGTTGAGGTCTCCAGGGACTCGCTGCTTCCACCGGGATAAGGAAGAATGAGCTGAATTCAACAAGAGTTTGAGCAGAAAAATGCACTTAATCTAATTCTAATGCTTGAAGGATTTTTTTTCAGATAAAGCGGTATGAAGCAAAAGATAAGACAGATTTATCACCAGCAAGTGTAACACAGGAAACAGCTCGCAAAACAGCTCGATATGAAACTGCAATGTTTTGTTTTCAGATGGTATGAAGCAAATTCTCAATAATCTCCTGCTTGTCTTCAAGACGCCTTTTAGAAATGTTGTCAGTAATTTTATTTTTCGGTGGTTTGACATTGCTAAAACTTATAACAGATTAGAGTGATATTGTTTTGTCTGACTGTAGGGAGATTAGTAATATCTGGCTGGTACCCCAGACGGCAGAAGCAAGTAGAAAATGCACACGTTACTTTGTGTCCAGAATCATCTATTTTGACAGTTCTAAATGCTCAGAGGAGAAACAAAGTCTGTCAGCGGCACAGGTCTAGATGTTCTGAAAAACATTTTCTTGAAATGATTTTTATATGTAGTCAATAGTTCATTCCATCTCTCATTACCACAATGGTTTAATAAAAACTGCAGACACTTTTTTTTGGTGGCTTACAGGGATTGCAATGACAATTTTAAAAAAGTGGGCCTTGTGCAGAAATAGGGCTTCGTATCTGCCACAAGTTATGTTTCTGCAGACCACAAGCAGCTATATTTCAGCTTGCAATGTATTAAAGGTCCTTTTTGTCATTGGGTGGCTTAATGTCTGTTGTGCTGCTGGTGCTTTCCTATTAAGTTTATACTTGAATATCATTTTACAAGGTTAAACTAATTCAAAGAGAATACCACTTCGGCGTGGGAGTGACTTTCCTTAGAGCTCTCACCCTCAACAGCCCTGGCCAAGATTTTACCAGGACATAACCACCCCTCCCCAGGGGGTGGACTGGGAGCCAGGGAGAGGTGGGCACTGGTAAAATCACGGGGGGAGCCATGTCGAGTCAGCTCGCTGTTCCACCGCTGAAGCATTTTACCAACGGCAGGGCCAGCCAGAAGCAGGGAGACTGCCCACTCCTAGGAGGCCGGCAGCCAATTGTCACCAGTAAAGGCCCAATTAGAGACCATTTCACGGTGCCATTAGCATTTTGGCAACGGACCCCCACCCCCCTGGCTGTGTGGGATGGTCACCAGCTAAATGGAGATGGCCTCTCACCGACAGCTCAGGTTGAGGACAAGGATCGATGGATAAAGAGGAGGACTACAGGCGTGGAAGGAGCAGCACTATGGTCCCAACTATCTCCCCAAAACAGTTTACCTTCGACACACGGCCCTCTGAGTTCTTGTTTGAAGATATCCGCTGTCAGGCTGAAGTCTCCCTCATTTCTCAGCAGTGACCACATCTCCAGGTAGCACTGCTGAGGTTTCAGAGCTGCCAGCCCTCTGATTGGGTGGCAGAGAAGCCAGCCCACAATTGGATGGTGGGTCCCCAAGTGGTCAGTTAGGAGGCTGCATGTGGTAAAATTGCCAAGGCAGTATTGCTGCTGGCAAATTCAGACTTGGAGCCCACCTTTTCCTCTGGCATCAGGGTCTCGATGCCCCTCGTAAAGTTCAGCCCCCTAACTCCAGCCTAAATCCATGTTTACTTGCATTAAAAATATTGTTACAATAATGAATATATTCGAAATTAAATCATTCTGGAAAAAATAAGAGTGCGGAGTTTACCCAGAAGTCTAGTCATTGTACCATAAAGTGTTTTAGAGAAGTCTCTTCTGTGCAATCAGCCTTTGTCTCTGGGAGCCCAAAGTTTCAATATTACTTTATCTCTAAGGCTTGGATCATGCAAGTTAATTGTTGATAAACTCAATTTTTTTAATGAGTTGACGTTTCGAGTCCTCATGACTCTTGTGAATCAAGAACCTATCTAGCTCTGCCTTAAAAATATTCAAAGACTCTGCTTCCTCTACCTTTTGAGGAAGAGGATTCCAAAGACTCACAACCCTCTGAAAGAAAAAAATCCTCCTCATCTCTGTCTTAAATGAGTGACCCCTTATTTTTAAAATGTGCCCCCTCGTTCTAGATTCTCCCACAAGAGGAAACATTCTTTCCACATCCACCCTGTGAAGACCCCTCAGGATCTTAAAGGTTTTGATAAGTCGTCTCTTACTCTTCTAAATTCCAGTGGATACAACCCTAACCTGTCCAACCTTTCCTCTTAAGACAACCCACCCATTCCTGGTATTAGCCTAATAAACCTTCTCTGAACTATTTCTAATGCATTTACATCTTTCCTTAAATAAAAAGACCAATATTGTACACAGTACTCCAGGGGCAGAATTATACACTCAGTGGGCGGGCATGCGCCCTACCCGATCAGGCATAAAAGACGTCAGGTGAGCATCGTTGCGCATTGGCGCGATATTTTGGTCAGTGGGTGCTAGCTGGTGCCGGAGCCACACCCGCCATTAATTGAAAGGCCACTTAAGGCCATTAAAAAGCCAACTGACACCGAGTTTTTGTTGTTTTTGTGATTTCGCACTCATCACACGGGCGAAACGGGCAGGCAACCAGCCGACGCTTTCAAGAACCTCACCCGCAGGTGGGATAAAAAGGGTCAGCAGCATTACCAGTGTCAGTAGTGGGGAGTTTGGTACACAGTTTGCTGCTGTTGACATATTGGTACTTGGCAGCTTCATCTCTGTTTGGGGCTTCATTATTAGCGTTTCCAGGCTTCATTTCAGGACATATTGCTGTCTCCAAGGCCCCTAAAGCATTCAGACCATGTGGACCCTTCCAGCTATCAGGCAACCGCCTGTAACCCTGGTCATGGGGATTGTGGTCTCTGCTGGTGGCACCTCCTCTGAGGAGGAAGAGAGGGGCAGAAGGGAGAGGACACCAGGTGTCCCAATGCAGCATCCAGGGGAGGGACCTGTGGGGGGAGAGGCGCAGGCACAAGGGGCACAGGGCCAGCAGGGAGTCCAAGGCGGAAGGGGCCGCAGAAGACACCACTGTCCTGCTGCCAGGGTTTACAGCAGCGATGCAGCTACCTCAATATGCTCGAGGTGCAATACTGAAGGAGGCTCCACCTCTCAATGGAGACAGTGACCTCCATTTTTCAGGGGATCGGCCCTGAGATCAGCTCCGACTGTGTGGGAGGATACCTGATGCCAGTGGCTCTGAAGGTCACAGTGGCCCTCAACTTCTATACCCCGGCTCTTTCCAGGGCTCAGTGGGGGATCTGTGTGGAGACTCCCAATCAGCTGTCCACACTTGTGTCGAGCTGGTGACTGAAGGTCTGTTCAGGTGGGTACTGACCTTTATTCTTTACCATACAGATGAGGCCAGCCAGGCTGAGCGAGCCAGAGGCTTTGCAGTGATTGCTGGATTCCCCCGTGTCCAGGGTGTAATCGACTGCACACGTGTCCATCAAGATACCAGCGGGTCAGCCGGGTGCCTTTGTCAACAGGAAGGGCTTTCACTCCACGAACGTGCAGAGAGTGTGTGACCACAGGATGTAGATTCTGCAAGTCTGTGCACGGTACCCCGGTAGCTCCCATGATGCTGACACACTGAGACACTCCCAGGTGCTGAGGCTGTTCAGTGCTTCAGCCCGGCTGGATGGATGGCTGCTGGGTGATAAGGGCTATCCATTGAACAGGTGGCAAGAACAGAGGCAGAGTAGCGTTACAATATGAGTTATGGAGGTGATAGAAGGGACCAAAGGTCTTCTCAAGATGTGTGCTTCCAATGCCTGGACCATTCAAGTGGTGCATTACAATACCTCCCAGAGTGGGTATCACTGATAGTGGTTGCATGCTGCACAATCTGGCACTGGCAGGGGGGGAAACCTAGTGGAAAAAGAGGATCTTGTTTCAGCTGCAGAGCCTCAGATGATGAGTCCAGTAATGAGTCAGAAGAGGAGCACAATGAGGAGGATACTGAGGGCATGGAGGCTGGCCTTGGTAACCTCCAGGGTGTCAGGGACACCAGGGACACCTTGATCCAATGCTCCTTCAGCTAGACTGCCAAAGATCAGCTTCCACCTCATACCAGGGCTGCTGCCTCCATCCTGGATGTCTGAAATGACCCTTTCCTTTGAACCCAAGGTCCACTCAGTGCCTGTGCAAAAAAGTTTAGAGGCACTCACATCCAGCATTACATACAAAAGGTGAAGCATGCTCAGGCCATTGCAACAAAAACAAAATTTATCTCATTTTGACAACACAAAAGAATTTACATAACCTTCTCTGGTCTTCATTCCCAGACCAGTAAAAATAAACAAAACATAAATGAGCAGCAAGTCACCTGTGACCTGTCCCTCTTGTGCTCATGGTGCCTTTAACTTAAGCCAGTGCTACGTCTTGGTGCCACCACTCCCCCCCCTCCCCCACCAACCCCACCAACCACCCCTGCCTCCGGCCCCACCGCTCTTGCTAGTACTGGCATTGGAGACAGCTGCTGACTCTTCTGTCTTGTTGGCCTTGATGACCTTGGTGGTCACCCTTTGGCCAGTGGGTGCTGTGCCAGCCCCACCTTGGAGGGAGCAGCCAGTGACATGGCTGACATCTCCCCAGTCATCGCAGCGTCATCAGATGCGACGGTCAGTGGCAGAGGGTCGGAGGAGCTGCTGCCGTCATCCAGAGCGCCCTGAGAGGAGCCCACAGAAACAACCAGCAGCTCGTGCGCCAACATGAGGTCGCTCTGGACCTCTCTGCTCACCATTGATGGATGGGCGCCTAGCTGGGAAACTGGGTGCCTCATCCATCTCCCATAATGTTACTGGCCACCTGATGTCATTGCCTGTGTGAGGGCTTGCAGGTCCGAGCACAACCCCAGGAACCCCTCTCCATGAGAGTCACCACGCTCTCAATGGAGGAAGCAGTGCACTAGGCCATAACGGTCAATTCAGTGCTCACGCTCTGCATGGACTGCTCCACAATGGAGACCATGGTACGCAGACACTCATGGATCTCTGCCAGATCCTCCTGCATATCCTGCTGGACATCGAGCATCTGCTGCCTAATGGACAGTTCCAGAGGCTCATCATCTGCCTTTGAATGAGCATTGTCCTGGTCCACAGTAGTCCCCCGACTGTCAGTGCCCAGGGCATCTCTGCCTCTGCCTGCACCTGAAGCAAGTTTGAAGTGCCCTCACCGATACACACTGACATTCTAGCCACCGAAATAATGCCCGCTGAGGTGCTGGTATCTGAGCTGGTGTCTGCTTCAGAGAGCGGGTGTGATGCAGGTGCAGCTGAAGCTCAGTTGCCCTCCAGCATTAGGAGAGGCCCTTCAGGCTCCACAGAGCGAACGTCTGCTGGAGAACCTAAAAGGGAGAAGAAGGACATGTCATTAGTTAAAGTCATCACACTGTCACTGTGCATGCCAGGCACCCTGGTGAGACAATGGAGATCTGCATCATGGTGCCATTATCTTTCAATGATCAATGGAGACTTCAGGTGATTATCCCATCAATAAAGGGACTACACTAGAATGGTTGCACAATCCAAAACTCTCACCTCTGTGCACTACGCTCTTACCTTCATCTGGCACCCCCACCTCTCCACACCCGGTTGCACAGGGGAGTGTGACAAATCTCAAGCTCGAGGACATCCTGCTGGAACCTGCTGAGCTGCAGTAGGTTTGGTGGGCCTCCGCCTGTTCGTGCCCTCTCTGATTGGTTATGGCTTGTCTTCTCCTGAAAGGATGGAGGAGCATTGGTTAGTCAACTCTTTACCCACAGTGCCATGGCAGCCTGGCCAACCCTACCTGAGGAACACCTCGCAAGGCACATCTCGAGCCGCAAGGCACTCAGTCCAAGCAGCCAGGGCTCACCCCCTTGGCCAGCTCCAGTGTCATTGACAGTTGGCACTCAGACTCTAACACCCCTGAGTTCCACGGTGGGGAGACGGCACACCTTAACACTTCTGCATGCTGACCCATGCCATCATGGTACTCACCCTTCCTGGGTGCATCAGGTCATTGAAGCGCTTCTTGCACTGCACCTACGTGCACTGCACCACTCCATGGCTGCCCACCTGTGCTATCACCTCCTCCCATGCCCTCTTTGTGAGGTGTGGTGGCCTCCGCCTCCCATCTTGGGGACAAGGGTGTCCTTCCTAGCAGCCACCTCCTCCAGGAGGACGGCGAGGCACTCATCAGAAAAGTGGGGGCTGAGTGCCCACCCAACCTGCCCTCCCGCTTGGCGTCCCCAGCCGCACTTGACTCTATCACTTGAGTTTGCTAATGCACAACAAACGTTTTTTCGTGGCAGCCTTCCAGACGTTCTCAGTGGGTGGGCCTTAATTGGCTCACCAGCGTGAAATCGCAGTTGGGGGCCGATTGTGGGCGGCCTGCCTGCCAAATGACCTCAAAATCCTGCTCCAGGTCTCACCAGTGCCCTGTACAGCTGAAGCATAACCTCCCGGCTTTTGTAATGAATTCCCCTCACAATAAACAATAACATTCTATGAGCTTTCCTAATTACCTGCTGTACCTGCATACTAACCTTTTGTGATTCATGCACTAGGACTACCAGATCCCTCTGAATCCCAGAGCTCTGCAATCTCTCACCATTTAGACAATAAGCTTCTTTATTATTCTTCCTGCCAAAATGGACAATTTCACATTTGCCATATAGTTGGGTGTCTGAGTGTGTACACTGGAGCCCTGTTATAGAATTGTGGAATTCTCTTCTGCAAACAACTGATGCTAGGTCAATTTTTAGCTTTAGATTTGAGATTGATAGATTTTTGTTCACCAACATTATTAAGGGATTTGGGGCAAAGGTGGGTATATGGAGTTCAATCACAGATCAATCAGGATCTCATTGAATAGCGGAACGGACTTAAGAGGCTAAATGGCCTCCTCCTGTTCCTCTGTCCCTACACCAGTGTAGCAGTAATCCGCCTAAGCGCAGTTTCCTCCATGCCTTGAGATCTTGTGCTTTCCTCTTCAGCTGCTCTTCGGAACCTTCCAACTTCAAGGAGCCATGAGCAATACAACTACGGAAAAGAGTGCTTACAGTGTACTTCAAGGAAACACAAGTCCACTTCCCGTAGGATCCTTCATCTGTAATCAGCCATTGTCCCTCAAGCTTCTAGCTCTTCTGCCATCACCACTGAAAATTCACTGGCTCCATCATTGGCCACGAATTATAACCCTGATCATGGGAAATTTACCTGAACCTGGGACAGCTCACAAAGGGCACAGTGATGGCCACCCCCTGGGATCTCAAATGGCCCTGCCACCCAGGGTCATACATCAGCCAGAGTCCATTCTTTTTTTCATTTTTAAAGAGGCAAAAATCACTGCTCCATTCTGAAGGAAATGGTGATGGGTGAATCAGGCGGGGCAGCAGTGTGAACAGCATGACACTGGGATTTTTGAGATGTGACCAATCCCTTCACACCTCTGAAAATCAGGGTCAATGCTTCTGAAAGACTGTGTGATGTGTATGATGGGTAGCATCTTTGTGGTTTAAAAACCTTCAATTTATTTCTTAAGCTCAAAATATAAAATGCAGATGATTTGTCAACTTAGTTTAATATAATCGTTGGAAAACAACAAAAGAAAAATCACACTTTTGTTCTGCACATTGCTAACTATCTGAGGCATCTATTCATATCGCTTAGAACAGCTGGAAACATTCTCTGGGCTCAAAGTTGAATTACAGATTGACTTTACTGTTTATATTCGGAGATAAAGCCTATCAGCCATTTTGTACAGAAGATAAGCTAGCCAACTCCAGTAAGCTTCCTTCAGTGATACTTGCTGTATGGACGTGTGTTTGCATACCTCATTGACTACAACGTGTTCTGTAGTCCAATGTGCTTCACTTAATTTCTAAAAAATAAAATTATCTTCAATATGAAAAATAGTTCATAATAAGTCCCAATTAAATTGAAATCAGTTTTCTGTGCAGTATTGATCACTGTTTCAAAATTTGCATCCAATTATAGTCAAATGGGATATTTTCCAATGCTTGGCATTCACAAAAGCACAATTTGAATTCGAGCTACTAGAGAATGTTACAACTGTGGGATAAGGACTTTCAAATACTGAACTAGCTATTGTAATGTAACCTGCAAAACTGACTCATATTGTGACACATATTCCAATCGAAAATGTTAGGAGTTAGAGACAGTTTAAGTAAGTTATATTTGTATTTGTGGGTGTTAGGAATGAGTTTTAGCTTCAATATTTTAAGGTTGATTGTATTTCTGTATCTGTGTTAAAAAGAGGTCAAGTTGAGTTTTAGTCTCACTTTGAAAGGTGCCTGCATTTCTAATGAGAGTTTATGACTGTAAGAGAAGTTAAACAAACACAAGAGCAGATGCTGTCAGACCTGCTGAGTTTTTCCAGGTATTTTTGTTTTTGTATAGGAGTAGAAAAACTGGGCTACTTACTAGCAACAGGGGTCCAGAGAGGCAGGCCCCACCTACACACAAACACAGAAGAAACTAGAAACAGCAGTTTTGAGTTTAGTTTTGAAGACATCTGCTAAGCAGAAGCAACCTAGAAGGGGAAGATAGCCAGTCCTAAACTAAGGTTGGTTGAAAATAGCTTCTAGAGAGAGACTGAGGCAAAAGGGACAGATGGCAAGTCCCAAGCTAAAGCAAAAGTCCCCAATAATCCAGGGGAGTGGAACAGGAGAAAGTCCTAAGCAGACCTTCGAGTCAAAGGAAAGACAATAACCTGGAAAATGTCCTGTTAAGTGAAGTTAAGAGTGAGGGGAAGAGAAAGGCTCCAAACTTCAAACTTAAAGAGATAAAAGCTTATGAGAAGCCAGAAGGTCCAAAGACACAACTGAAGGCCTATAACTCTTTGCTAAGGGAATGTGAAGCAGTAGTCTACTGTTGACAGCTAAGTCGGTGAGAGAGAGAGTGCGTGGAAGAAAGCTTGAATACATGCAGTGACCCAGGGAAGAGGAACATCAGAAGGAGAGTTCGAAACCCTGAAGGTGAACCCTTGCGGAAGGCATCTGAGAGAAAGCGTCGGTTTGGAAGAAGATTCCAAAGTAAGTTCTTGAAGAATGGAGATTGGAAACCCTTGTGTGAAAGATGGAGTTCAGTGAGACCGATGGCTCATGGTGAGACAAGAGTCAGGGGGGGATTGATGAGAGACCCATAGCGTCCGATTGAGGTAGCATCTGTCACTTGGTTTCCGAGTATGGTGTGTCTGACCACAGTCATCATAGGTTTATATGGACTGTGTACTCACTGTGAACATTAGAGTAGAAGATAGCCTTTGTAATTTGCGATTCTTACAAATCCGTATATATCTGGAAATGTATAGTTGTGGGTGAAGGAGCATTGTAATATAATTAATCTTTTCATGTTAAATAAATGTTTTATTCTTTTGTTAAAAATTCATTAGCTGACGCCGGTGACTGTGCAGCAGCCTCTCTCCAAGTATCTAAATAAAAAATGAAAGCTAGGGTCTATCAAGCTGTGTTCCACTCTGGGATCAGGCTTGTCCAGGGGTAAAACAAAAACAGAATTACCTGGAAAAACTCGGCAGGTCTGGCAGCATCGGCGGAGAAGAAAAGAGTTGACGTTTCGAGTCCTCATGACCCTTCGACAGAACTTGAGTGAGTCCAAGAAAGAGTCCTCTTTCTTGGACTCACTCAAGTTCTGTTGAAGGGTCATGAGGACTCGAAACGTCAACTCTTTTCTTCTCCGCCGATGCTGCCAGACCTGCTGAGTTTTTCCAGGTAATTCTGTTTTTGTTTTGGATTTCCAGCATCCGCAGTTTTTTTGTTTTTGTCCAGGGGTAACCTCAGCTGGGATCATAACAAACTTTTGAGGTCCTCATTCTGATTAAATGTTTAAATCAGAATAACTCCACTTTAAGATTTGAACTTTAACTTTGTGAAGAATCAAATGTTGTTGAGTCCTATAATCACGCTTGTGAATTGCTTACAGTGTTTTCAATTAGGTGAGGAAGTTATTTTAGTGTTTAACTGGATTAATGTTAATAGTAAGTGAGGAGGCAGGGCAACATTTAAAGTTAGTTGTGAGATAGACTGTTAAATCCTAGTGATCCTGAGAACTAGTGTGAGAACTAACACTAATTTGTGGTAAAAGCAAAAAAAAACTGCAGAAATCCAAAACAAAAATAAAAATACCTGGAAAAACTCAGCAGGTCTGACAGCATCTGCAGAGAGGAGCACAGTTAACGTTTTGAGTCCATATGACTTGTCAACAGAACTAAGTAAAAATAGAAAGGAGGTAAAATATAAAACAAAAACAGAATTACCTGGAAAAACTCAGCAGGTCTGGCAGCATCGGCGGAGAAAAAAAGAGTTGACGTTTCGAGTCCTCATGACCCTTCGACAGAACTTGAGTTCGAGGTAAAATATAAGCTGGTTTAAGCTGGGCTGGGAGGGGGGGTGGGGGGCGGGGTTTGTGGAACAGATAGAGCTGGATAGAGGGCCAGTATAGGTGTGAAAATGATGGAGGGGTGGAAATTGGAAGCAAAATTAATACATTTTTCCAGGTCCAGACGAGAGCATGAAGCAGCACCGAAGTAATCATCGATGTACCGGAGAAAGAGTTGTGGGAGGGGGCCGGAGTAGGACTGGAACAAGGAATATTCCACATACCCCATGAAGAGACAGGCATAACTGGGACCCATGCGGGTACCCATAGCCACACCTTTTATTTGGATGAAGTGAGAGGCGTTTAAGGAGAAATTGTTCAGTGTGAGAACAAGTTCAGCCAGATGGAGGAGAGTAGTGGTGGATGGGGATTGTTCAGGCCTCAGTTCGAGGAAGAAGCGGAGAGCCATCAGACCATCCTGGTGGGGGATGGAGATGTAGAGGGATTGGACGTCCATGGTGAAGAGGAGGTTGGGGCCAGGGAACGGGAAATTGTTGATATGATGCAGGGTGTCAGAGGAGTCACGGATGTAGGTGGGAAGGGACTGGACAAGGGGAGACAGAGTGGAGTCAAGATAGCAAGAAATGAGATCCGTGGGGCAGGAGCAGGCTGACACGATCAGTCTGCCGGGACAGTCCTGTTTGTGGATTTTGGGTAACAGGTAGAAGCTGGCCTTCCGAGAATGGGAAATGAGGTTGGAAGCTGTGGAAGGAAGATCTCCAGAGGAGATGAGGTCAGTAACAGTCCTGGAAACAATGGCTTGATGTTCAGTGGTGGGGTCATTGTCCAGGGGGAGGTAGCAGGAAGTGTCTGCAAGTTGACGCTCAGCCTCCGCGAGGTAGAGGTCAGTGCGCCAGACAACAACAGCACAGCACCACCCTTGGCAGCAGGTTTGATGACAATGTCAGGGTTGGACCTGAGAGAATGGAGTGCAGCAAGTTCAGAGAGAGACAGGTTAGAATGGGTGAGAGGAGCAGAGAAATTGAGACGACTAATGTCACGCCGACAGTTCTCAATGAAAAGGTCAAGAGAAGGTAAGAATCCAGAGGGAGGGGTCCAGGTGGAGGGAGACTATTGGAGGCGGGTAAGAGGATTCATTGAACGGGGAGAGGACTCTTGCCCAAAGAAGTGAGCCCGGAGACGAAGGCGGCAGAAGAAGAGTTCAGCATCGTGCTGAGCCCTAAATTCATTGAGATGAAGGCGTAAGGGTATGAAACTGAATGTGTTCATTAAATATCGCCCAATGTTTCATGAATGTGACCTTTCATAATTTATGTGAACAACAGTGGTCCCAGGACCTGATCCTTGTGGGATCATTGCCCACCCCTGTGACTCTGGATACCTCCCCTTTAACCCTGCTCTCTGCTTTCTTTCAACCAGCTAACAATCTAATCTGTGTTCAACGCAAACTGGAGGAACAGCACCTCATCTTCCAACTAGGCACTTTACAGCCTTCCGGACTGAATATTGAGTTCAACAGTTTTAGATCATGAACTCTCTCCTCCATCCCCACCCCCTTTCCGATCCCCCTTTTTTTCCAATAATTTATATAGATTTTTCTTTTCTCACCTATTTCCATTATTTTTAAATGTATTTCCATCCATTGTTTTATCTCTACCTTTTAGCCTATTTCGATCCCTTCCCTTCACCCCACCCCACCCCCACTAGGACTATCTGTACCTTGCTCGTCCTGCTTTCTACCCTTAATGTCACCTATTAGCGCATTCCTTAGATAATATCGCCACCTTCAACACCTCTTTGTCCTTTTGTCTATGACATCTTTTGGTTATCTCCACCTATCACTGGCCCTCTATCCAGCTCTACTTGTCCCATCACCCCTTAAACCAGCTTATATTTCACCCCTTTTCTATTTTTACTTAGTTCTGTTGAAGAGTCATACAGACTCAAAACGTTAACTGTGTTCCTCTCTGCAGATGCTGCCAGACCTGCTGAGTTTTTCCAGGTGTTTTTATTTTTTTACTAATTTGTGCTAATTGTGTCTGCTCTGGACAAGCCTAAAGGCTGCGGTTCAATTGTTCTGTCAAAGTTATGTCAATGTTGAACTGCCAATTACCATAATAAATATTCCAGCAAAGTTTAATCCTACAATAGGGGAATTTGAGCTGATTAATTTTAAACTTCAGCTCCGCTCCTTATTTCAACTGAAACACACTGATGTATTCATTTACACGCCACCTCCTTTGAAGTCTTTTTTTAAAAATCAAGGTAATAAAATGCTAGCTAATGCAACATTTGTAAGTACCCCTATAAAAAGATATTTTTTCTTTATTCGTTCATGGGATGTAGCATTGCTGGGAAGACCAGCATTTGTTTCCCACTCCTAATTGCCCTTGAACAGAGTGGCTTGCTAGGTGTGATAAACATGCTGTTTATTTAAACCAGACAGGTTTCTTGTTGGAAACAGTAAACTTTATTTACAAAGCTCCTTTTGAAGCTACACACTTGAACCAGATCTACGAGTAGAAAGCTCCGCCCCTAAGATTACCCACGCTTTGGGCTGATTCGTCTGTACAGTCTCGTGATCCCCAAAACAGGATGCAAGGTTTTACTTACAATCACTATGTTCCTCCCCCTTTAAATTTTGTTTCACATCTCGTATTTACATATATATCTTAATGCATAACATATACAATTTACACAGTTCTTGCAATTACAGATTAAGTCTCTGAGGTGGTTTTCTGATTCAGTTAAAGCAACATAGCTCAACAACTTGATATTCTACCACTGGATCAATTTGATTAGGAACTGTGGCATCAGGGACATCCTTAGACATTGGCAGTTCAGAATTATTTACTTCAACAGAGACATCAGGTATGTTTATTCTATGTTGATCTGACACCTCAGGGATCAAAGGATCGACTTCAATTTCAGGTGGAGTAACTGGTTTTTGGAGTGTCTCTCTACTTCTTAGATGATCCACATGTTTTCGAACAATCTGGTTTTCCACATCCACTTGGTATAACAAAGTTTCTGTTTCAGAGGTAATTGTACCAGGAACCCATCTAGGTCCAGTTCCAAAATTTTCCACAAAAATGACTCTACCACAGTAAATTGTTGGCCTTTACTGTGAATATAATGATTCACTTTCTGACCACCCTGGTTCTTCTCTACCTTCTCTCTAAGTTAGGGAGCACCAGATTCAACCCTTGTACGAAGGATGCATTTCATTAGTTGCATGAGGAGTCATGCAATAGTTGAGAAGAAATCATGAAATTCATGGGCAGGATTTTATGCATCGGAGAGCAGGAGGTGAGGCCCGCTTGCAGACGTGTAAAATGACGCACTGTGATTTCGGGGGGTGGGGGGGAACTCCCTCCGTCACCACGCCCCATTTAAATTTTCAGGAAGGCGAGAGCGCAGCAAAATCAGCAGTGCGCCCGCCGACCTGTCAATGGCCAATTAGTAAGTAAAGGACCCGTGCATCCAACCTTAAAGCTGGCGGGCAGGCTAGAAAAAACATGAAACATCATCCACTGGCGGGATGAGGTTCCATGTAGGGTTTTAAAAATTTTAATAAAGTTTTGTTAGAAATTATGGACATGTCCCAACTCATGTGACATTGTCACATGTGGGGACATGTAAGGGAAAGTTTATTTTACTATTTTTAATATTTTTGCACGAGCGCTGATCTCCCTGAGGCTGCACTTAGCCTCAGGGAGATGAGTGCGCTCTTTTCTGCGCATGCGCGAAAGAGCGCACCCTTGATTTTGGGATTCCCCCCCGCCCGCATAGGGAGGACATGGCACTTCTGTGTGGATGTCACACTGGGTGGGCGTTAATTGACCCGCCCACGTAAAATGGCACCGCACCTCCGATTGGGGGCGCCGATTGGAAGCGTGCATGCACATGCCCGCCCATCAACTTCTCCCCCCGATGGGGGGAAAATTCAGCCCCATGTTTCTAATGATCCGTCGGATAATTTCTTCATCCCTGTTTTAAAAGTTTGTACTGCTCTTTCTGCTAACCCATTGGGCGAGGGATGATTGATGCTGTTTTAATATGTTAATCCCAGTTAAGTTTACGAATCTCTGGAATTCTGTACTAGTGAAAGCAGTACTATTATCTGAAACAATGACTTCTGATAGGCCATATACACTAAAACATTGATGCAGCTTTTCAATCGTTGCACATGATGTCGGTGATCTAACTTCATACACATCCAGCCGCTTAGAATGCGAGTCGATGAACATTAAAAACATGATACCTAAAAATGGCCTACATAGTCTATATGTAATCTAACCCAGGGTCAACCAGGCCACTCCCACAGATGCAGTGGAGCTGAAATGGGCAACTTCTGTTGTTGCTGACCCTGGAGACAGTGTTTCATCATTTTTTCTATATCACTGTCTATACCTGGCCACCAGATATAACCTCACAAAAGCTTCTTCATTTTCGAAATGCTTGGATACACACTATGAAGCACTGTCCAAAGTGTTTCTGTTCCTTGGAAATGGACAATGACTCTTTCTCCCCACAACAAGATTCCATCTTGACAACTGAATTCAGTTTTATGGGCATAGAATGGTTTTAACTCTTCAGAGACTTGTGCATTTGACCATCCCTGCAATTCCTGTTCTCAGAATCTTGATAAAGTTAGATTCCGGTTTGTCCAATTCTTTATGTGCTTCGCACAGACCAGCGAGGAATCCAGGAAATTCAACACAAGTACAATTTCTTGAAGTACTGGAGCATGTGTAATGCAATCTGGCAAAGGAAGATGACTGAGAAAATCTGCATTTGCTATATGCACCCCCAGATGGTGCATAAAGGTGTACTCATATGCCAACAAAATCAAAGCCCATCATTGAATTTTGGCAGAGGCTATCAGCAGAATTGTTTTATCTTCACTAAACAAACCCAACAGTGGCTTGTGATCTGACACTATGGTGAAATATCGACCATGCAGATATTGATGGAATTTCTTTACTCCAAATATTACGGATAAACATTCTTTTTCAAGTTGTGAGTAACTCGTCTCGGGGCTGCAGAGAGGGTTCTGGAGATATAGCCTATTGGCCTTTCAGAACCATCTTCCAACTTGTTTGACAAAACCGCTCCCACTCCATAGGGAGCTGCATCACGGGTTAATATTAATTCTTTTGATGGGTCATAATGTACTAGCAGGCATGATGAGTGTAAAAGCTTCTTGACTCTTACGGAAGCTTCTTATTCTTGTGCCTTCCATGAATATCTGTGGTTCTTCTTCAATAAGAAGTGAAAGGGGCCAACATTGTTGACAAATTTGGCAAGAAGCGACTGTAATAATTTATCAAGCTCAAAAAAGACTTGAATTCAGTGTCACTGGTAGGAGAGGGCACCTCCTTGATTGCCCTGACTTTCTCCTCTACTGGATGCAACCTCTGTGCATCCAATTGATGGCCCAAACACGTGACTTCAGTCACTTGGAAAGTACATTTCTTTTCCTTCAATCTTACATCAGCTTCTAAAAATCTCCTTAAAACCTCTTCTAGATTGGCCAAGTGTTCAGCTTTGGTTCATCCTGTGATCAAGACATCATCCAGTTACACTACATCTCAGGGAAGTCCTTTGGAAAATTACACAGGCAGATGATACACCGAAGGGTAGGTGAGTATATTTGTGCAAGCTGTTGTGTGTGTTGATGGTTGCATACCCTCTAGATGTGCTGTCCAACCCTAGATGCTGGTATGCGCAGCTCCTGTCCAGTTTGGTGTGGATTTTCCTCCAGCGAGCTTAGCATACAAACCTTCAATCTTCGAGATTGGATATTTGTCTAGTTTAGCCACCTTGTTCACAATTAATTTATAGTCTACACAAATGCGAATGGTTTGATCTGGTTCCATCACAGGGAAAATGGATGGTGCCCATTCTGAAAATTGGATTGGCTGGATTATTCCTACCTTCTCTAAGTGGCACAATTCTGCATCCACCTTCTCCTCTAGGGTGTAAGGCACAGGTCTGGCCTTAAAGAGCCGGGGTGTCGCCTCTGCATCTATGAATATTTTTGCTTGTAGGCCTTTTATCTTTCCTAATTCAGCATGAAATATGCTGCCATACTTTTTTAACAGCTCAGGAATCCCTCCTATTCTAACATGAAATATTTCTGACCAGTTGAGCTTAATTTCTTCTAACCAATCATGGCCCAGAAGATTAGGTCCTTCACCTGTTACAGTGATCACTGGGGACTGGGCTGTCTGTACGATACAGGTACAGAGGCGATGCCTTTCACCTTTGTTGCCTCTCCAGTGTACGTATTCAGCTGAACATTGGTTTGTTCCAGATTCAGTGGCTGGTACTTAGCTTAGGTACTTAATGATGTGTTCACCCACCACTGTGGTCGACGCTCCTGTGTCAACCTCCATGACTAGAGGCTTCCCATTTACTTGAAGGGTGACGGTGATTGATTAAGTTTTCACTCCTTTGACATTGTAAAGGGAGTAGATATCAGTAT
Organism: Carcharodon carcharias; assembly: GCF_017639515.1. Lineage (NCBI taxonomy): Eukaryota > Metazoa > Chordata > Chondrichthyes > Lamniformes > Lamnidae > Carcharodon > Carcharodon carcharias. Next base: position 222,164,358 of record NC_054469.1, read on the forward strand.
CAGCAGCTTCTGGTTCAGTTATATTGTGCATTTCAATCATCTTGGTCTGCTGTCTGATTGGCTGTCCTGATTTTGCCCAGTATTGTTTTATAACATGCCCTTTTTTATGACAGTTTTGGCATTCTGCCCTTTAAATCTGCAGGTTTCCAGTACATGGTTACCCCCACATTGGTAACAAATTAATTTCTGAATTGCTGGCGAGAGGCTTCCGGTATTCCTTTTTGTTTTTGGAGTGGTAGAGACTGTTTTCTGCTTCGCAGTTGTCTCCCTGGTATTCTCGCCACACCCAGCGGCAGGTTCCTGCCCCAATTGAAGAACGGTGTCATGTTGCATACTCTGCAAAGTCTGCGAGTCCTCTCAGCACTCTCCCATTGCTAGTGCTATCTCCATGGCGCGCTTCTGATCAATATTAACTTCTGCAAGTAAACGGCGCTGCTTAGCATCATTGCATACACCACAAACCAAATGATCTCGCAACATGTCACTGAGGGTACTCTGAAGCTGCAATTCTCAGTCAATTGTTTTAACTTTGTGATATGCATTGCGATTGACTCATCCGGGGCCCTGACTCTAGAGTTAATCTTGAATCTTTGCATAATCACCGATGGCTTAGGCTGAGAATGTGTCTTCACGAGGTCTGCTAGCTCGTTTAAAGATCTGGAATTGGGCGCCGTCGGGGTGATCAAACTATGGATGAGGTTATATGTCTTGCTCCTGCTCTTAGAAGAATTACTTGCTGCTTCTCCTCCCCTGTTATTTCGTTCACCACAAAGTAGAAACCTGGGCGCTCTATGTACTGACTCCAGTTTTCCATGGACGAGTTGTACAGGTCAATTCTGCTGAAGAGTGACATGACCAGTGCGTATATTTTTCTTTCTTCCATTAAGAAGTGAAAGACTCACATTCAAAAGGCGAGGTGCAGCAGCGGAGCTATTTCTGCTCATCGCCAATTGTAATAAACATGGTGCACCGGACAGGTTTCTTGTTAGAAAGAGTAAACTTTATTTACAGAGCTCCTAACGAAGCTATATGCTTGAACCAAGTCCACGACTAGAAAGCTCCGCCCTTAAGATTACCCGGGTTTAGGGCTGATTCATCTGTACAGTCACATGATCCCCAAAGCAGGATGAAAGATTTTTACTTACATTGCTGTGGGTCCAGAGTCACATGTAGGCCAGGCTAGGTAATGATGGCAGATTTATTTCCCTATCAGGCATTAGAAAACCAGATGGGTTTTGACAACAATCGAAGTTTCCTGGTCACAATTACTAAGAGTAGCACGGTATTCCAGATTTTTTAATTAAGTGAATTTAAATTCCACTGGCTGCTGTAGTGGGATTTGGCTCCACATCCCCAGGGCATCAGCCTGAGCCTCTGGATTTACTAGTTCAGTGACATTTCCATTTTGCCATTGTCTACCCAAATGCGCATTGATATAGCATCTTTCACGATTTCAGGGTGTCCCAAGGTGTTTTACAGCCAATGAGATACTTTTTTGAAAAAAGTACAGTCACTGTTATAATAGAAAAAACACGGCAGCCAAGCAGTGCTCAGCAGCTAGAGGTGCATAGAATGTGTAGGGGGGAACTTAAAAAGCAAATTAGGAGAGCAAAAAGGGGGCATGTAAAAACATTGGTAGCTAAAATAAAGGAAAGTTATTTTACAAGTACATGAAGAGTAAGAGGACAACTAGGGGAAGAGTAGGGTCCATTAAGGACCATAGTGGTGATTTGTGTGTGGAGCTGGAAGATGTAGGTAGGGTTCTAAATGAATACTTTGTGTCAGTGTTCACAAGTGAGAAGAACGACGTGGGTATGGAAATCAAGCAGAAGGACTGTGATATAATTAAAGAAATTAGCATTGGAATGGAGGAGGTTCTAAGTGGTCTGGCAGGCTTAAAAGTAGATAAATCTCCAGGCCTGGATGAAATGAATCCCAGGCTGTTGAGTGAGGTAAGGAAGGTGATAGCAGGGGCGCTGGCAATAATTTTCAATACCTCCCTGGCCACAGGAGAGGTGCCAGAGGACTGGAGGACAACCAATGTGGTAACGTTATCCAAGAAGGGAGGAAGGGATAAACCAGGGAACTACAGGCCAGTCAGTTAAATCTCAGTTTGGAAGCAATTCTGAGGGATAGAATTAATCTACACTTGGAGAGGCAAGGATTGATCAAGGACAGTCAGCATGGTTTTGTTAAGGGGATGTCAAGTCTGACCAATCTGATTGAATTTTTCGAAGAGGTGACCAGTTGTGTAGATGAGGGCAATGCATTTGACGGAGTCTATTTGGACTTCAGCAAGGCTTTTGATAAGGTCCCACATGGGAGACTGTTAATGAAGGTAAGAGCCCATGGGATCCAAAGCAGTTTGGCAAATTGGATCCAGAATTGGCTGAGTGGCAGGAAGCAGAGGGTGATGGCCAAGGGATGTTTTGTGACTGGATGCCTGTGTCCAGTGGGGTTCCACAGGGATCGGTGTTGGGGCCCTTGCTGTTTATGGTATATATAAACGATTTAGACTTGAATGCAGGAGGGTTGATCAATAAGTTTGTGGATGACACAAAAATTGGTGGTGTGGTAAATAGTGAGGAGGATAGCCTTAGATTACAGGAGGATATAGACAGGTTGGTCAAATGGGCTGATCAGTGGCAAATGGAATTTAATCCAGATAAGTGTGAGGTGATGCACTTGGGCAGGACAAACAAGGCACAGGAATACATGATGAATGGTAGGACCTTGGGAAAAACCAAGGATCAGAGGGACCTTGTTGTGCATGTCCACCGGTCCTTTAAGGTAGCAGGACAGGTAGATAAGGTGGTTAAGAAGGCATATGGGATACTTGCCTTTATTAGCCGAGGCACAGAATATAAGAGCAGGGAAGTTACGCTGGAACTGTATAAAATGCTGGTTAGGCCACAGCTAGGGAACTGCGTGCAGTTCCGGAATCAGCATTATAGGAAGGATGTGATTGCACTAGAGGGAGTGCAGAGGAGATTTACCAGGATGTTGCCTGGGCTGGAGAGTTTTAGTTATGAGGAGAGATTGGATAGACTGGGGTTATTTTCCTTGGAGCAGAGGAAATTGAGTGGGGACATGATTGAGGTGTGCAAGATTATGAGGGGCATAGATAGGGTAGACAGGAAGGAACTTTTCCCCTTGGTGGAGGGATCAATAACCAGGAGGCAGAGATTTAAGGTAAGGGGCAGGAGGTTTAAAGGGGATATGAGGAAGATTTTTTTTCACCCAGAAGTTGGTGAGAATCTGGAACTCACTGCCTGAAAGGGTGGTAGAGGCAGAAGCCCTCATAATATAAGTATTTGGATGTGCACTTGCGATGCCATGGCATACAAGACTATGGGCCTAGTGCTGGAAAATGGGATTAGGATAGTTCGGTACTTGTTTGACTAGCGCAGACTCGATGGGCTGAAGGGCCTTTTTCTGTGCTGTAGACCTCTATGACTCTATGACCCTGTGAGATAAGATAGCAACCAATAAACCAACAACTCAGGGAAGTGCTAGTCACTGAGCCAACAGCTAGGAACATACATAATTAAAAACCTTCTTTGGCATTGTTTGCATTTAACCTGGGATCCTGGTTATACCATTTAACTGTTAATCTGACTTGTCCCTTTGGAGCCACGGTTTGGAAAAGGACAACCCAAGAATTGTAGATAATGATAAATTGTTGTGATCAATCAGAAGACAGTTCTAGCTATTTGTAAATGTCAAATCTTTTTAATCATTTCTTTTGCTTTGCATCTGTAACAACAACATGGCAGGTTCCGCAGGTATAGAAGCTGCATACATAAATAAGATTTAAATAAATCACATCTGGGGATGGGCGGACAGTTAGCCTAGTTGGCTGGCATGTGGCTCAGTTTAACACCACCAACGTAGAGTTCAATCCCCACTCAAGCTGAGACTGACTCAGGGTCAGCCACTGAACCCCACTCCTCGCAAAAAATCACGGCACATTATCATGGTTTGGCAAATAATCACAAGAACCTGCCTACAGGCACAGAACTGAAGAAGAAACCACAGCTTGTATGAAGAAACAATCAAAAATTTCATGCCAACTAGCATTTAACTGTAGAAATTTAATTTAGTGGAATATACAATATCAAAAGCGGAAAAAATAACAAGGATTTTTCAGCTGTTCCTCCTTTTTATAAATATATTTTGTGTTAGTTAAAAGCACACGTTAGCTATATCTAACACAGCTGCACAATTAACTATTTTGTAATCCATTACTCATGCAAATCTGAAATATACACAATAAACTCTTTGCTAGCCTGTTTCTGTTAGCAGAGAGGTCAATAATGAAAGGACATAGAAGTAAAGCAATTCTCAGAAGGATTAGCGGGGACTTGAAGAGAATTTTCTTTTTACCCAGAGGGTGATGGGGTCTGGAAGACACTGCCTGAAAAGGTGATAGAGGCAGAAGCCTTCATCACATTTAAAAATGATTTGTATATGCACTTGAAGTGGGGTAGCCGACAGGGTCACTAATCAAGAGCTGATATGGGATTTGGACTGGAGTTATTTTTGGCCAGCATGCTCAAAATGGGCCAAATGGCCTCCTCTGTGCCATACATTTTCTAAGTTTCAATGTTAAAAAAAGCAACTGCTGTAAATTGCTACAACTGTACAGGTGAGACCACACCTGGAGTACTGTAAAAGGTATTGGTCTCCTTACATTAGGAGGGACATTCTTGCTTTGGAGCAGTTCAAAGAAGGTTCACTGGGCTGATTCTTGAGATAAAGGGGATGCCTTATGAGGAATGGTTGAGCAGGCTGGGTCTATATTCATTGGAGTTTAGAAGAATGAGAGCTGACCTTGTTGAAGCACATAAGTGTTGTGTTTTTACACTGATATAAGAAGGCATCAATCACTCGTAAGGGATTGAGTAAACACGATGTGGGTTCACTTGTTTAAACTAGGCATATGAAAACATATATACCTGGATAGAAAGTTTGAAGACATCAGCAGCAGAGATGTGTGTGCTGTGTTCCATTCACAGGCCAAAGTGAAACTGAGACTGGATCACATGACACACTTCCCTGCTAGTGATGGCATGCTGCTATCCCTTAAAAGCATATTACCACAATAATATTCTGAGCAGGCTTGATAGGATTGGTGCTAAGAGGATGTTTCCTCTCATGGGGGAGTCTTGGACTAGGAGATACAATTTCAGAATGAAAGGCCTCCCATTTAAGACAGAAATGAGGAGGAATTTCTTCTCTCAGAAGGTTGCTACATTGGAATTCACTTACACAGAGCGCCTTGAAGGCAACGTCATTGAATATATTCAAGGCTGACTTATGATCAACAAGGGAGTTGAGGATTATGGGAGACAGGCAGGAAAGTGAAGTTAAGGCCCCAAAATCAGCCACGATCTTATCGAATGGCAGAGCAGGTTGGATGGTAATTTCTTTCTCTGTATTTTCCAATTCCCTTTCAGTCTGGCTTCCCTTGTTACAAACAAACTTTATAATAGTTTTAAAATATCATTTTTACTTTAAAAACTCGTTAAATCTACCCTCCAGCTTGTTTTCAGTTTATTGTCACTGAAAAAAATATTGTGATTTCTTTATCTCTCTTTTTTGTTCTCTCTCTCTCGCTCTTGAAGTAAAAATACATCAACTGGCAATGGTGTGACTATGACAATTTTCTTTAAAGTTATTTTATTCATTTGCAGGCTTGTTTCGAAATTATTCAGCGAGACAAAAAAGGTCAGAAACTGCTCACAGCAGGAGTGCTATACTTCCACTTGCACCGGATACACTGACACTTCTTGTGAAATTTTCCAGACTGCACATGCACAGACAAGGGCATTCTAATTATTGCAAAGCATGGCTCCAATTGTTAAACTCCATCAACTGGTAGAATGATTGATAAAACAAATAAATGCAAAGGCTGAGTTCTAATTGCTAATCAAATTAATCAAAAACACCAAATTACACTTTTGTAGTTAAATTAAATCATTTATCGCAATGTATTTTGATAATACATTCAAAAATGTTATTTTAAGCCATGAGTTGACAGGCTGAGAGAAGAAAAGGGTAAAAAATAAAGAATTGTATATTGCCTCTCATGACCAGAGGCAATCTCAAAGCACTTTAAAAGCAAAGAAACATTTTTGAAGTGTAGTGACTGTTTTAATGCAAGAAACACAGCAGTCAATTTGCACACAGCGAGCTCCCACAAACAGCAGTATGATGAAGACCAGGTAATCTGCTTTGGTGATGTTGATTAAGGGATAAATATTGGCCAGGCCAGGACACCGGGGAGAAATCCCCTTTTCATCTTCAAAATAGAGTTACTCACACCCATGTGAGATACCAGAAAAAGCCTTGGATTAGCATTTCATTCAAAAGGCAACACCTTCATTAGCAGATAGATAAATGTTCTAAAGAAGAGTCATATGGTTTCGAAACTTTGAGTCTGTTTCTCTCTCTACAGATGCTGCCAGACCTGCTGAGTTTTTCCAACATTTTCTGTTTTTACCTCATTTAGCAGCATGGTTACTACGCTTGATAGCGTAGCAATATAGATTTTCATACTTTAGTTCTAGAACATGCAAACATACAGACAAACATAGAAAATGGGAACAGAAGTAGGCTATTCGGTACCTCAAATCTGCTCTGCCATTCAATAAGATCATGGCTGATCTGTTTGTGTTTTGAATTCTACATTCCCATTTACCCCGATAACCTTTAACTCCCTTGCCTAACAAGAATCTGTCTACCCCGCCTTAAAAATATTCAGTGACCCCCATTTCCACTGCCTTCAGAGGCAGAGAGTTCCAAAATCGCACAACCCTCTGAGAGAAAAAAATTCTCCTTATCTCTGTCTTAAAAGGGTGACCCCTAATTTTAAAATAGTGCCCCCTAGTTCTGGACTCATCCACAAGAGGAAACATCCTTTCCACATCCACCTGGTCAATACCGTTCAGGATCTTATATACTTCAATCAAGTCACCCTCAATCTTCTAAATTCCAGTGGAAACAAGTCCAGCCTGTACAACCTTTCCTCATCAGACAACCCACTCATTCCAGGTACCAATCTAGTAAACCTCCTCTGAACCATCTCCAACACATTTACATCCTTCTTTAAATAAGGAGACCAGAATTGCACACAATTTTCACGATTCAGTCTCACAAGTGCCCTGTAAGACTGATGCACAACATCTTTCCTTTTATGTACAATTCCTCTCGTAATAAAGGCTTGCATTTCATTAGCCTTCTTAATTACTTGCTGCACCTGCAGACTAACTTTTTGTGACTCTTACACGAGCACACCTAGATCCCTCCATCCCTCAGAATTCTGCAGCCGTTCTCCATTTAAATCATACTCTGCTTTTTTATCCTTAAACTTTAACACACAGTCATCCAATAAGAGCAGGAGTAGGCCATGTAGCCCCTTTAAGCCTGTTCCACCATTCAATAAGATCATGGCTGTTTAAGTTGTGGCCTTAACTTCATTTTCCTGTCTGCGTTACTGCCATTTCCCTACGCTGTAACTCCTGTTAACACAAGACAGCCACCGACAGCACTATTGCGCATGTGCAATTGTCAGCGCATTCACAGAAATCCACCCTAAGTTTTTGCAAGTGAGATAGTGTGTAGAACAGTAAACTTCTTATCATCTGTTGTTTTTGCCGGCATTGTTGTTTGGGGTGCTGAATTTTCATATATATATATATATATATATATATATAATATATTGTGTAGTTTGTAAACTGTTTTACAAGTGCGGGTACCTTGATGCTATCAGCGCTGTGACTTTTCCAGCCGCAGGGCCAATGATGACCCGGCTGCACATTGCCCCCGATACAGGTGGCAGCCGCGCATACAACAGAGCATACACAGCAAACCCAGCCTTTTCCCTACATGTCAGTGCAGGGACATTTGAACGGCAAAGAAGGTGGCGGTGAAGGGAATTGTGGCACCTTCTGCGGATCGTTGGCAGCTTCCTTCCACCCATCCCCTGGAGCTGTTTTCTCTGGAATTTAGCAGCTTCAGGACCAACCTGATCAAACCTTTCAACATGTAAAGGGGAACAGCTAGGGTAGGTTGGGGGGGAAACTATTTCCGTTTGTTGGGAGTCTGGAGCCAGGGAACATGACCTAAAAATTAGAGACAATCCTTTCAGGAGTGAGATTAGGGCCGGGGTTATCCTTGCGGGTGGGACCCCCGTGGGTGAGGCGGCTCCCCAGCCAGAAGCCCATTGACTTTCGGCGGGACCGGAAGATCCCAGCTGCGGCCGGAAAATCCCACCCTAGGAAATTTACTCGCAGTGAGGATGGTAGAAGCTTAAAACCCTCTTCCACAAATAGTAGATGATGCTCAGGTAACTGTTACTTTTAAACCTGAGAGTGTTAACCAAAGAACCATTAAGGGTGAGTGTATGAAGTGAGGTCACAGGTCAATCACTGAATGACAGAACAGGTCCAAGGAGCTAAATGACCCCCTCCTATTCCATGCTTTCTCACTGAAGTCCAGAAGTCAATTGTAACACACACTCGGCCACTACAGTTGAGATCAATAAACATAACATGGATTTCAAGCTTCCTGACTGTATTTCACATTGCAGCCCATCTACCAGATGAATCAACGGAGAAGCCACCAACTGATTCATAGACATCTTTAGGAAGGGCAATGGCATAGTTTCTTCTTTCTTTTCAATTGCCAAACTTGAATGAGGTACTTGTAGTCCAGAAGCCACTGTTGGTGCATTACTCCTGGGTGGTCATGAGATATGATAAGTTTTTGAGACTCCTGGACCCTGCTGGTTTACTTACAATTCTAATATTTGCAGTTCATAGGCCAAAATGTAGGATCTATCTCTCAGTGAACCTACCAATATAAAGGGAAAAGCATTAAGCCCCTTAATTAGTTTTGAACTGCAATTAGCAAACAGTTAAGCACCTAAAATATCATTGGGAAAACAGAGACATATATTTAGCTCACAAAATTGCTACAGATTCTGCTTTGGGCATTGCGAAGTGGGGGAACCCTTTGCAAAGTATTTATGGAGAGCTAGAAGCCACACAGTTTATGATCTTAAGAGTCATATGGACTACGAAACATTAACTCTGTTTTTCTCCCTACAGATGCTGTTAAACCTGTTGAGTTTTTGCAGCATTTTCTGGTTTTGTTTCAGATTTGCAGCATCTGCAGTATTCTGGTTTTATCTTAGTGTTTAATTCACTGCCACTTCTCTTCCAGGCCCCACGTGGATTCCAACTGACGTTCCATCCTTCATGTTTTGAATCCACCCAGGATCACAGTTACCTCCGGCACATACAACATTCCTCGCACTGCTGTTCTCGCCACATCCCGAGGTCCACATTCAATGCCATGCGCCGCCATGTGAACACACTCGACCTCTCCTTCCAGCAGCACTGACTCACCCTATCTCAAAGATGTCCTTGTTCCCAATTTCATTTTATTCTTCGTCTCATCCGTTGCCTTAACAAGAAACTTTGTCTCCTCCTTTCATGTGTTAAGGAACGCAAGCTCCAACAACTCATCGACACCAACGCCCATCCAGGACTCCCCACCCCTTCCCACCCCTCTGACCCCATCCTGTCTTCTGATCCCAGCCCCGGCCGTGTATTCACCATACCTCCTGACCTTCCCCTCTCGATGCTGAACGTTCAGTGCTCAGCAAAGGATTCAGTTTCATACCCGTACGCCCTCACCTCTGTGAATTTTGGGCTCGGCACGATGCTGAACTCATCTTCTCCCAACTTTGTCTCCGTGCTCACTTCTTTGGGCAGGAGTCCGCCCCCTGTTCAATGGATTCTTTCACCCACCTTCAGTATTCTCCCTCCACCTGGACCCCACCCTCGGGCCTCTTACCTGCTCTTAATCTTTTCATTGAGAACTGTCGGAGTGACATCGGCCGCCTCAATTTCTCTGCTCCTCTCATCCACTCTAACTTGTCTCTATATGAACTTGCTGCACTCCGTTCACTTAGGTCCAACCCTGACTTGTTATCAAACCTGCCAACAAGGGTTGTGCTGTTGTTGTCTGGTGTACTGACCTCTACCTTGCAGAGGCTGTGGAGCGACTTTCAAACACTTCCTTTTACCTCCCCCTGGACCATGACCCCCACCACCGAACATCAAGCCATTGTTTCCAGGTCCTCCTCTGGAGATCGTCCCTCCAAAGCTTCCATCCTCACAGTCTCCCAACCTCGGACGGCCCTCTTCTACTTCCTTCCCAAAATCCACAAACAGGACTGTCCTGGTAGATCGATCGTATCAGCCTGTTCCTGCCCCAGGGAACTCATTTCTTCCTATTTTGGCTCCATCCTCTCTCCCCTTGTCCAGTCTCTTCCCACCTACATCCCCAATTCCTCTGATGTCCTGTGTCATATCAACAATTTCCAGCTCCTTGACCCTAACCTCCTCCTCTTCACCATGGATATCCAATCCTTCTACACCTCCATCCCCCACCAGGATGGTCTGAGGGCTCTCCGCTTCTTTCTTGAACAGAGGCCCAAACAATCCCCATCCACCACCGCTCTCCTGTGTTTGGCTGAACTTGTTCTCTAAGTGAACAATTTCTCCCTAAACTTGTCTCACTTCCTCCAAGTAAAAGGTGTGGTTATGTGTAACTGCATGGGGCCCAGTTATGCCTGTCTCTTTAGGGGGTATGTGGAACATTCCTTGTTCCAGGCCTACTCAGGCCTCCTCCCACAACTCTTTCTTCAGTACATCGATGACTGTTTCGGTGTCACTTCATGCTCTCATCATCACATCTTCCCCTCACCCCCACTGTCGACATTCCGTAGGAGACATTCCCTCTGGGAAATCTTGATCCAGTCCTCCATCACCTCCAACACCTCATGCCCCTCCCACGGCAACTTCCCATGCAATCACAGAAGGTGCACCACCTGCCCCTTTACCTCGTCCCTCCTCACAGTCCAAGGGCCCAAACATTCCTTTCAGGTGAAGCAGAGAGACCAAACACAGACTGGGTGGCCACTTTGCAGAACACCTTCAGTCTGTCCGCAAGCATGACCCAGACCTCCCTGTTGCTTGCCATTTTAACACCCCACTCTGCTCTCATACCCACATGTCCGTCCTTGGCCTGCTGCAATGTTCCAGTGAAGCTCAACGCAAACTGGAGGAACAGCGCCTCATCTTCCAACTAGCCATTTTACAGCCTTCCGGACCTAACATTGAGCTCAACAACTTCAGATCATGAACTCTATCCTCCACCCTCACCCCTTTTTTTTCCCTTTTTACAACATTCATTTTTATCTTTTTATTTTTATTTTTATTTATTTCATTTTTAGTCATTTATTCATTGTTTTATTCTCACCTTTGATCCTATTTTCGATCTTTTTTCCCCTCCACCGTCCCCTTCCCCCTAGCCCACCCCCATTAGGGCCACTTGTTACTTGTTCATGTTGTTCTTTCCAGAGTGCTTATCCTCGTCTTGCTATTACCACATTCTGCTTTCTGACCTTAATGCCATTATCAGCACCTCCTTTAGCCAGTACCACTACCATTAACACCCCCTTTGCCCTTTTGTTCATGACATCTTTGTCAATTTCTCCTTTGCCTCCACCTACCACTGGCCTTCTATCCAACTCCATCTGCCCCACCCCCCACGCCCCCTTAAACAGTATAAATTTCATCACATTTTCACTTCTCTTTAGTTCGGTTGAAGAGTCATACGGACTCAAAACGTTAACTCTGTTTCCCTCTCCACAGATGCTGTTAGACCTGCTGAGTTTTTCCAGCATTTTCTGCTCCAGTTCCTGATATCGATGGAACATGGATTTCCTCTCCAGGCAGGAAGGGAGATGGTGGAAAGTGAATGGCATATGTCAGCCGAGACAATCCTGGATGTTACCAGCTCACGCTCGGGGCTCTCATCAGGCGCAAGGAGGTCGATAACCAGGGGAATTCCAGCAGCCTGTCAGGGGAACCCAGAACTTTATTTTTAATTCTTTCATGGGATCTGGCCATGTCAGCATTTATTGTCCTGGAAAGGAGCGACTTGCTAGGGCAGTTAAGAGTCAGCCATTGCTGTGGGTCAGGAGTCAAACACCGAAACCCAGACTGGGTGTGGATGGCAGATTCCTATCTCCAAGGTGCAATAAGAGAACCAAATGGTCACCACAGCACCATTACTGAACCCAACTCCTGATTTTTCATTTAACTAATTGAATTCAAATTCCGTCAGCGGGCGTAGTGAGATTCAAACCCCTGGGTATTAGGCTGGGTCTCTAGGTTATTAGCTCAATGACATTACCACTACACCACATTCCCACACACACCTGCACACTTGCTTCTTTCATATGGGGATCACTCCGATTGTGCACGTTCATTGCTCAACACCTGGAACAAGACAGAAACATTCACACGATAACATCAAAGGGAAGAAACGTTGTCCATTTGTCTTGAACATTGTGCCAAGCAACCATTCCTCAATTGTTACAATGTCTTAGCAGCCCTGATAAAGATAACAATTGATAGCATTTGAAGAGCTGTGTGTGACAGTGCAGGACGAGGTGATATGAGCATCATTAATTAGCAGATCGAGCTTGTTCATTTAAGAATTTCCTGGAATGTTATCCAGAAATAATGCTTCCCGTTTCAGTCTTCCTAATTGCTGTTAATTTCTCATCGGTGTCTCCAGCCTCCTACTGTCCTATGGCTTTGTCATTTTCAACATAAAGCTAAGGTTTTTGATCCTGAAAGGAGCCTCTAACCTCATATTTATGCCATCTCTAAAATCACCTATTTCCACCTTCACAACATTGCTTCAATTCACCCCATCTCAGTTCACCTGCTGAAACTTTCATTCACGCCTTCATTACCACTAGGCTTGACTATTCCAATGCTCTCCTGGCTGGTCTCCAACATTCTACCCTCCGTTTACTTGACATCATCCAAAATTCTATCCCCCATGTCTTAACTCGCAGCAAGTCCTGTTCCCCTATCAGCCATGCACTCACTGACCTACACTGACTCCCAGTCAAGCAACGTCTTGATTTTAAAATTTTCACACTTGTTTTCAAATCCCTCCATAGGCCTTGTCCCTTCCTATATCTGTAATCCCTTCCCACCCCGAAACCCTTCAAGATATCCGTGTTCCTCTAATTCTGGCCTTTTGTGCATTCCCGATTTTAATAACTCCACCATTGGTGGCTGTATCTTCACATGCCTGGCCCCAAGCTCTGGAATTCCCTCCGTAAACATTTCCGCCTCTCTACCTCATGTTCCCCCCTTAAAACACTTCTTAAGATCTCCCTCTTTGACAAGTTTTTGTTCACCTGACCTAATATCTCCTTGTGTGGGTTGGTGTCATACTCTGTTTTATAAGGCTCCAGTGAAGCACTTTGGGATGCTTCATTACATCAAGGACGCTATATATTTATAAGATGTTGTTCTTAATGTTGCTGTTGTACATGCTGACCCCTCCTTGGAGGTCACAGGACTGAACTCTGGTACAGGGTTCAGTTAAACACCAAATTCTGGAAATTGGAGGTGAGGGTGGGAGATGGCTATTGTGGTTTATTCTAAACCTCCTCTTTGTTTAGTCAGACATGGGAAGCTTGACTTGCTCTGTTTGATCATTCCATTTGGACCATGAATGTTTGTCCTCCTTCAGCCAATGGTCAGTGTAAGGACGTTGTCAGCCACAGATCACTTTTCTCAGAATGCTTTAAATTAAGGCTATAGTGGGGAGAGCTTCCAGGAAAACAGATATGAACCTAGATGATTCTGTATTACTATCACATATCACTCTGAAGCAAATGAGGGAAAACTGCATTTTGCAGTCAAATTGGATATATTCTTGGGTGTAGATTGATGACACTGGTGTAGCTGATGGCCCTCTGGATTCACCACTGAAAGTCAGTGGTGCAGCAAAATAGCGCAGTGGTCTCCCAGCAGTGGGAGGGGAAATTGATGTATCTGTGACCTCCTTGATACATCTGTAAACACAGCAGACATCAGCAGTGTTTGTCTGGAAGGAGCTAGATGCTTTAAAAATTGAGGGTCCTCTGCACTTTCGCAGCAATTGGCAACATTGCATGAATATTACCTGTTGCACCGAGGATTTACTGAAGGAGATGAGCTGTAGCTGTCAGTGTTTCCCTGCCTCTGTCTCCAAAGGTAGCACTCTTGCTTCTAGGCCAGAAGGTTGTGGGTTCAACTGCCATTTCATGGATTGAGCACAACAAAATGATGCCTGACATTCCAATGCGGTACTGTTGGAGTCACGGAGATGCTGCCTTTTGGATGAGATGTTAAACTGAGGCTCTGTCTGCTCTCTCAGGCAGACGTGGAAGACCCTTTCACTATTTAGAAAAAGAGTAGGGGAGGCCTCCCAGCTGTCCTGGAGAATATTTATCCCTCAGTCAAGATCACTAAAAAGAAACAGACAGTTCAGCTGGCCATCATTATCATATTGTGGTTGGTGGGAGCTTGCTGTGCACAAAATGGCGACTGTGTTGCCTACATTACAACAGTGACTGCACTTCAAAATTAATTAATTGGCTGTAAATCACTTTTGGAGACTATTAAAGGTGCTATGGAAATGCAAGTTTTTCTATTTCCTTTTTGCCAACCTCATTCCCCAGCAAAGTACTAAAGGCAGTACATGTTGTAGTGTGCAAAAACCAAACGTTTTAGACACCAAATTTGGAAGAAGCTCATCTTGGAATGAGGGCTTCAGCTTTCTCATTGCAATGCCACTGCCATACCTGCTCAGTTTGCAAAATTAAGGCATCGAATAGATCGCTATCGCTATTAAACACCAAATTCCTCCATGAAATGTAGGAATTGTCTATATTAGACAGAAAGATAAAATGTTTTTCATTCAGCCTCTATTATTGCTTGGAAGATGAGTGCAGGGCAAACATATCACAATACTGACAACTGCTGTCTGTCAAAGCTTAATGCTGACAGCAAAAGCTAGCCTTCTAAATAGAATGAAGTGAACATTCCCACAAAAATCAACAGATATAATTGCTTGATAAATTGAGTATGAGGTATTTTACATTCCAAAGATCTGAAAAAAATACATATATAACGGTTGGGATATAATTTTACTCTCCTAGTCTTTATTAGAAATGTTTTCCGCATGATGATTGACAGACTTGATTTGATGCTCCATTATGTAATACAGACAAGAATACATTCACTGACTGAATTAACAGTGTTAACCTAGCAATATAGTGATTGTCCAAATATGGTCAAAGTGAAGGCAGCTTCTATCTAAGCATTCAGATACTGTCAAAAAATCAATTATGGTGCAACGGACAAGGTAATTAACTGAATTCAGTGTGTGTGAAAACTCAGGACAGTGATGCAAACAGTTTGTTGATTTAAATTAGCTTTACAGCAACGAGGCATACATCAGTTTGTGATATCAATATCAAAAACATAAGTCAGCCAAAATTGCTTGAGAGGGGCTGGATACCCTGGAGGTAGCCATTCTGTGTTAACACACAGGCCTGAATTTCACGCTTGGCATGTGTGCCAAGTCGGCCGGCCCAGGAGCTGACGGGAGATGTGTTTTCACCCGTGATCGGCACCACACCCCCCCCCCACCCCCGCCCCACCACCCCCCCAACGCGATTTCATGCTGGCTGGACAATTAGCGCACTGAGAAAGCCTCAGTGCTTCCGAGGGTTGGGGGTGGTGGTGGTGGTGGTGGTGGGGGCAGGAAGAGGGCAGGCGCCGACAGAAGTGAGGCTGCGGGCGGGCGCGTCTAGCGAGCTCCACAAAGGCAGACAGTTGCAGCGGAGCTGCCTCCGGGAGCTGCGGACCTGGGCGGGTTAAACGGGAGGGAAAGAACGCAGCAAATCGTGTCTCTGCAGCGCGTTCAAGCACCCGACAGCGGAAGTCAGGAAACCTCGGTCCCCAGGTATCTTTTTAAATTATATTTCACCCCGACATTTCCTGCTGCCCTTGGACGAGGTTTCGTTCAAAACGGGCTTGCCTGCCCATTGCCCAGCACGGGGACAATGCAAAATCGTGGACGATAGGCCTTAATTGGCCCTTTAACTGACGGCGGGCGCGGCTCTGACTCCTGGGCGTGCCTGTTAATTTCTGAAGAAGAGTCATACGGGCTCGAAACGTTAACTCTGCCTTTCTCTCCACAGACGCTGTCAGGCCTGCTGAGTTTTCTCAGCATTTTTTTTGTTTCTGGCTCAATACTGCTCACCTGCACGATGATATCGGGACGCAACACCCGACCTCATTTTGCACAGCTTCACGTGCGTTTGGGTCAGGCATTGCGCCCAGCCGATCGACGCCCGGTTCTGCCCACAGTTCTGCATAATTAACAGTAAGACCTGCCTCAGGAGTAAGTGCAGTCACGGCAGACACAGCAATGAAGTGCCCGGTGCCTCATGCGGGTCTATCAAGTTTGGTGACAAGCGCAGGTAGCAGATGCAGCCTTGCAGAGTCATCCACTGGGGGAGGCATCACCACACCTACCTGGCCACCACTGTGGGTAAATTGGCCTCACGGAGACTGGAGAGAGAGCTTTCACCTAACGTGCCTGTTAGGCTACTGAGGTGATCCAATCGCAACACCACCCCCGCCCCCCCACCACCCCCCCCACCCTCCAACCCCCCCCCCCACCCCTCCCCTTACACGAAGTCCTGGCTCCAGTGGAGAATAAAATTGAGCGGGATACAAAATGGGCAGCCAGTCCTGTCAGTTTCCAGCCAGGACGCTTAAATTACTATTACTGCTCTCCCAGCCCCCCATCTTTCCCCAGTCTCTGGACCACCAACGAGCCATAGATACAGGCATCCACTAGTGTTTAGCCCCTCGTTTAGTGGAGCATTTACCTATAAAATACTTCACAACCAGCACACACGAGCAGACAACATGCAAGGGGCAATGAAGACAGTAAGGCTTAGTGAATACTGATAACAATGTACAATTAAATAAAAGCAATTACGTTTAAAGCAGCTTTGAATCTGAGCTTGGCCAGAAAATCGATCATCAATTGTTGGACAGCTAAAAAAAAAAGAGGCTGACCCCATGAACCATTCTTCCAGGTACCTGAAGGTTATCAATGCCTCCAAGGTTGAGGAAAGACTTGACCTTTGCTGCGATTGGAGTGCATTACGAATGGCTGGCTGTTTTAAGCAGGCTGCATACTCCTGGGGCAACAAGTGGGAAGAAGAACAGAGGATCCTGGGAGTCTGGTTAAGCAAATCACAAAGAGCATCAACTCAGGTTAATAAGGTTATTAAAAAAAAAACACAAAGCACTGGGGTTCGTTTCCAGAGGGATAGAGCTGAAAAACAGAGAAACTATGTTAAAATTGTACAGCATCTTGGTTAGGCCACACTTGAGGCGTTGTGAAGAGTTCTGGGGCAGAATTTTATGGCTGACGAGCAGGTGGTGGAACCCGCACATCAGCGCTTAAAGCGTTGAGCGCTGACCTCGTGCAAGCGTCCCAATGTCAGCGCGCAGCATCGCGTTGTTTAGGTGGGTGGGCGCTATGAAGTGTGAAGCGCGCCCGCCATTAATTAAAGGCCTTGTTAAGGCTCTTAACTCGGCCATTGATGCCGATTTTGAGGAGCCTGTGCGAACTTTGCCTTGGTGCACAGGCCCAGCGGGTAGGCGGGTAACTGATTTTTTATCAAACCTCATCCATGGGCACGATATGTGGGCTCCGAGGGGTGGTTCATGTTTTTTTTTCTGAAATATTTAATGCAGAAAGTGTTTTAAACTTGCCTGTCTGATTATTAAAAGTTCAGATCGATTTCCAACAGCTTTCTCTGTACTTTGAAGCTTCAGCTCACCAGTCCGCAGACAGTAATCTTTATCGGGCCTGCAGCTTTCCGGAGGCCTCCATTTAGCCTGGGGGTATGGGTTCTGACATCTCCACTGAAGGCAGCTCCTCTGAGGAGGAAGCGAGGGATAAGGAATAAGGAGGAGGCCAGAAGTGGACATTCAGCCTGCAGGGGAGCAACCTTTGGGAGAACAGGCGCAGGCACTAGGGGTAAAAACAAAAAACTGCGGATGCTAGAAATCCAAAACAAAAACAGAATTACCTGGAAAAACTCAGCAGGTCTGGCAGCATCGGCAGAGAAGAAAAGAGTTGATGTTTCGAGTCCTCATGACCCTTCAACAGAACTGATTGAATGTTAGAAGAGGGGTGGATTATAAGATGGTGAGGGCCCTTAGCTTCTTCCTCGAACAGAGGCCCAAACAATCCCCATCCACCACTACTCTCCTCCGTCTGGCTGAACTTGTTCTCACGCTGAACAATTTATCCTTTAACTCCTCTTACTTCCTCCAAATAAAAGTTGTGGCTACGGGTACCCGCATGGGCCCAAGCTATGCCTGTCTCTTTATGGGGTATGTGGAACATTCCTTGTTCCAGTCCTACTCCGGCCCCCTTCCACAACTCTTTCTCCGGTACTTCGATGATTACTTCGGTGCTGCTTCATGCTCTCGTCAGGACTTGGAAAAATTTATTAATTTTGCTTCCAATCTCCACCCCTCCATCATTTTCACGTGGTCCATCTCTGACACTTCCCTTCTCTTCCTTGACCTCTCTGTCTCAATCTCTGGTGATAGACTGTCCACCAATATCCATTACAAGTCTACTGACTCCCACAGCTACCTCGACTACAGCTCCTCACACCCCACTTCCTGTAAGGACTCCATCCCATTCTCTCAGTTCCTTTGCCTCTGTTGCATCTGTTCTGATGATGCTACCTTCAAAAACAGTTCCTCTGACATGTCCTCCTTCTTCCTTAACCGAGGTTTTCCACCCATGGTCGTTGACAGGGCCCTCAACCGTGTTCAGCCCATCTCCCACGCATCCACCCTCACGCTTTCTCCTCCCTCCCAGAAACATGATAGGGTCCCCCTTGTCCTCACTTATCACCCCACCAGCCTCCGCATTCAAAGGGTCATCCTCCGCCATTTCCACCAACTCCAGCATGATGCCACCACCAAACACATCTTCCCCTCACCCCCCCTATCAGCATTCCGTAGGGATCGTTCCCTCCGGGACACCCTGGTCCACTCCGGGCGACCGCTTTGCAGAACACCTGCGGTCTGTCCGCAAGAAAGACCCAAACCTCCCCGTCGCTTGCCATTTTAACACTCCATCATGCTCTCTTGCCCACATGTCTGTCCTTGGCTTGCTGCATTGTTCCAGTGAAGCCCAACGCAAACTGGAGGAACAGCACCTCATCTTCCGACTAAGCACTTTACAGCCTTCCGGACTGAATATTGAATTCAACAACTTTAGATCTTGAACTCCCTCCTCCATCTCCACCCCCTTTCCATTTCTTCCCCTTCCTTTTGTTTTTCCAATAATTTATATAGATTTTTCTTTTCCCACCTATTTCCATT
The DNA here is from genome assembly GCF_017639515.1 of Carcharodon carcharias. NCBI lineage: Eukaryota > Metazoa > Chordata > Chondrichthyes > Lamniformes > Lamnidae > Carcharodon > Carcharodon carcharias. The sequence continues at coordinate 222,183,722 of NC_054469.1, forward strand.
ATTTTTAAATCTTGTATACCGGGCTAGTCTTTCCACCCCACCCCCACTAAAGCTGCACCTTGAGTGCCCTGCCATCTATTCTTAATTAGCACATACGTTTAGATAATATCATCACTTTCAACACTTCTTTGTTCCATTATCTGTGATATCTTTTGATTATCTGCTCCTATCACTGCTTGCTTGTTCCTACAACCACACCACCACCCCCCCCCCACCTTAAACTAGCTTATATTTCACCCCTCTTCTAACATTCAAGGGTCAAGGGTTGAAGGGTCATGAGGACTCGAAACGTCAATTCTTTTCTTCTCCACCGATGCTGCCATACCTGTTGAGTTTTTCCAGGTAATTCTGCAGGCACAAGAGACACAGGGCCAAGAGGTTGTCCAAGGTGGAAGGGGCCACAGAAGATTCTACTATCCTGCTGCCAGGGTTTACAGGCGGCAAAGCAGCTACCTCAATATGACTGAGGTGCAGTGCCGAAGGAGGCTCTGACTGTCAAGGCAAACAGTCAACTATATCTGTCAGATGATTGGCCCTGAGATCTCCCCTAACTGTGTGGGTGGACACCCTATGCCAGCTACTCTGAAGGTCACAGTTGCCCTACCCATCTATGCATCTGGCTCCTTCCAGGGCTCGGTGGGTGATCTTTGCGGTGTCTCCCAATCAGCTGTCCATACTTGTGTCAAGCAGGTTACAGACGCTCTGTTCAGACAGGCATTGATCTTCACCCACTTCCGTTGGGACCAGGCAAGTCAGGCACAGCGAGGCAGAGGCTTCGTGGCCATTGCTGGCTTCCCCCGTGTCCAGGGTGCTATAGACTGTGCACATGTGGCCATCAAGGTACCAGCAGCTGAGCCCGGTGCCTTCGTCAACAGGAATGGTTTCCACTCCATGAACGTGCAGATAGTGTGTGATCACAGGATGCTGATTCTGCAAGTCTGTGCAAGGTACCCAGGCAGCTCCCACGATGCCTACATCCTCAGACACTCCCAGGTGCCGGGGCTCTTCAGTGCTCCAGCCCGGCTGGATGGATGGCTGCTGGGTGACAAGGGCTATCCCCTCAGAAGGTGGCTCATGGCACCTCTCCACCATCCAAGAACAGAAGCTGAGCAGCGGTACAATAGGAGCCACGGCACCACAAGGGCTGTGGTGGAGAGAACCATCGGTCTTCTCAAGATGCGCTTCCATTGCCTGGACCGCTCAGGGGGTGCACTCCAGTACCCCCCAGATCGCGTCTCTGTGATAGTGGTAACACGCTGCGCTCTGCACAATCTTGCGCTGGAAAGGGGGGATGCAGTTGACGATGAAGACCTTGACACAGTAGATGAGGCTGCACATGATGAATCCAGCAGTAGCTCAGAGGATGAGGAAGCACACGGCGATGATGAGGGGCAGCACACCGATCCGCTACTACACCAAGGAGGCAGGGACACCTGGGACACTTTAATCCAGCGAACCTTTAGCTAGCTCCACACACATCGATCAGCAGGACCAGCATTACCTGGCGCTTCCACACGTGGCACTTAGGTGCTACATCTTCCGCCTCATCAACTGCAACTAAAGGTTTAGCACAGAAACATCAATGTCCACTCAAACACTCATGAGATGTCTGTGAAACATACAAATGCAGCACAAAGGGAACATCCTCAGCTATAGTCAGAAAAATTGACTTTATTCCCACCAACATAAACCACGAACGTCGCTCAGACATACATAATTATATATTCCCTAATCTAAGGCCAACACAAAATCACCAGTGACAAACCCGTGGAGTGCCTAACGTGCCTTATGCTTACATTTGCGGGTGCTACGTCTAGGTGCTGCCCCATCGCTCGGAGTGGCTTGTGAGACAGCTGCTGACTCTGCTGTCCTGTTGGCCTCGATGACCTTGGTGAGTGTCCTCTGGCCCGTGGAGCCTGTGATGGCCCCGCCTGGGAGGGAGTGGCCAGTTCCAGAACCGGCACCTCCCCAGTTGTCGCAGCCTCAATGGATGCAACGGTCACTGGCAGAGGGGCGGAGGAGCTGCTGCCCTCATCCGGAGCGCTCTGAGAGGAGCTCACAGCGACGACAGGCAGCTGCTGTGCCGACGTGAGGTTACATTGGACCTCCCTGCTCACCGCAGATGGATTGGCACCGAGCGCCGACACTTGGTGCCCAGAACATCTCCCACATTGGGAATGACCACCTGTGGCCATTAGCGCTGTGAGGGCTGCAGGTAAGAGCGTAACCCAATCAGAAGATTCTCATCCGACTCCATGAGAGTCGCCAATCTCTCAGTGGAGGAAGCCTGAAGCTCTGTCCTGAGGTTCATGCCTTCACTGACACTCTGCCTGGATTCCAACTGAAGCACACCCTCATGCAACCCTGCCAGATGCTCCTCTGCACCCTGCCGCTTGTCCTGCAGCTGCTGCATGGCTGACATCTCCAGAGGCACATCAGCACTGCCCTCCGGCTGCTGACACCATCGGCACTCTCTGTCCGTGCCATCTCCTCCAGCGATTGTGAAGTGCCTCCTCCACTGTGTACCGGGACACTAGCCGAAGTCGTACTCCCCACCGAAGTGTTTGTCGCTGCTCTGGTGCCTGACTGGCTGAAATGATGTGATGCAAGTTGCAAGTCTTGGCCCTCAGGTATGGAGGGGGCTCTGGGCGTGTTGGGGGCGGCCATGCGGTGGTGATGCTGAAATTAACAACAAGGACAGTGCATCAGTTAGCGTTCATTCAGTAACACCTTTCATCCCTTTCCCCACCAGCCTCATAAGTCGCTCACCCTTCTAGAACCTAAAGAGACGAATATTGGTGATGTGGTAAATAGTCAAGAGGAGGCCCAAACATTACACACGCATACAGGCAGGCTGGTCAGATGGCTTAAGGAATGCCACATGGAATGTTATGTGGATAAGTGTTCGGTTAAGCACTTGGGCAAGACAAGCAAGGTGCGGGAATACATGAATAATGGTGGGACTGTGGGAAGTCACGATGATTACAGGGACCTTGCTGGGCAGACCCGTTAAGGTAGCAGAACAGAAGCATAAGGCGTTTAACAAGGTCAAAGCCAGACTTGCCTTTATTAGCCGAGGAATAGAATGTAGGAAAAGGGAGGTCATGTTGCAAGTGCAGAAAATGCTGTCGAGGCCACATCTACACTTCTGCGTCCAGTTGTGACCTATGCTTCATGGGAGGGATGGTATTGGAGTGGGGAGAGTGCAGAGGTTCCTGACCTGGATACATTCTGGCCTGAAGAGTTGGAGTGATGAGGAAACATTGCAAACACTTGCGACATTTGCCGTGGAGCACAGGAGATTGACAGGTCACATTATTGACATTCATACCGTTAGGAGGGGCATCGACCGGGTGGACAGAAGGCAACATTTCCCCTTGGCACAGGGATGACTAACGTGGTGGCATTTATTTAAGTTGAGTGCCACGAGGTTGACAGGTGAGGTACTGAGGACCTTTTGGACAGAGTAATGTGGGACGCACTGGCTGAAAGGGTGGTGGAGATACAACCCCTCCTAAGATGCACTAAGTCTTTGGATGTGCAGCAGCGATGCCATGGTATGTTATGCCGTGGGGATAGTGGTCACAAATGGGATGAGGTGCTTATCTTTGGAAGGTGCTAGAGACACGCATCCTCAAGGTGCCGAGGGACCTTGTTAATGACCCACACGTCAGAGTGTCTCAGTCTGTGAATGAGCAGTGTTGCTGCATTAACAATTGCAGCAATCATCAGTGGTTTGGATGGTGGGGAGACAGAGTGGATGGGACTGTGTCCCTCAAATACCTGCCCCGCTGCACCCCAGCCTCACCGACACCTGCTGACCTGGCCTCCTGCCTCCTCCCCAGCTCCATGGCCTGTTCTTCATCGGTGGTGAGGTTCTGCCGCTCGACATGCCCATCACCAGTCAGCTGCCGCCGCCGCTTCCTCATATTGTGCTCTGTTTTTGCCTGCAGAACAGCGAAGAGGCTTTATTGGGGCTGATCGCTCATGTACTCTGCCCGCGCACACCACACCCCAACTACAGTGGCCCGTCTGAGGCCCCCAGTGACTCCTGTCCACACTACTGGTGATCAGTCCCCAGAAGATAGTACGGCTGCTCCCAACCCCCTTCCCCCAACAGCCACCTTGGACACATTCGGTGTCCATCACTTTGAATAACACACGGGTCTTAGTGCCCATGGCAAGGAGGCACAACTAGGTGCAGCGCCGAGGCCAGCAGGTGGCTCTTGGCCACGACACCTTGAGGCTCCCCTTCCACCATCTCATCACCATCAATAAGACATGTGTTGGAGTTCTGAGTATGTGTCGAGCTGCCTCCCCTGCAGGTTGTCCCCAGACTACTCAAATGTGACAAACACCAACATATGCTGCAGGGAGAACCCATCTTCTCCTCAACCACTAAGGCTGATGTAAGCATGGTCACTATCTGTTTGCCCACCCAGCGTGCGCCAAATGCCCAATGTAGTAACGACAGTAAGACATTGGTGGGGGGGGGGGTCCTCAAAGACTAAGGCTACCTGCTGGGTAAAATGGCCAAGGCTGACTGGCCCTCACCATTCCAGAGCAGAAGAAATCATTGAAGCGCTTGTGGCACTGCTGTCCGGTGCGCCGCATATTGTCATGGGAGCTAACAGCCTCTGCCACCTCCTGCCACGTCTGCCTGGTGACGTGGGGGGTCCTCCTTCTCCCGTCCTTCAGAAACAAGACATCCCGATGGTTGGACACCTCTTGGAGGAGGACAGCAAGGCAGGCATCTGAGAACTGAGGGGTACAGTGACCCCCCCCACCGCTGGCCTATCCTGCAGCCTGGCCCCCTCCTCCTCCTCTGCCCTCCATCTCTTGTGCTGCCTGGTGACTGGCCATGGTGAACAACCTAAAGGAGGCTGCCTGGCCGATCTTTACACAGACTGCCAGGTCCCCATTGGAACCGGTGGCCTGAACACGCCCGCCGTCGATTTAATTTTCCCGATGAACACGGGAGTCAGAACCCCGCTGGGTGGGCATTAATTGACCCAACCGCGCAAAGTGGCGGCGCGGTCTGTTTCACAGGCAGGGATTGGCTGCCTACCTGTCAAACGCAAAATTCAGCCCCTGGTTTCTATTTTGGAAAAAAAACATAGAAATTATTGTGTCGAGACAGTCGCAGGAAATTCCAGGCTCTGTGTGTTTCAAAAGGAGAGGCTTTAATGATTTGGTGAAATGTTCTTTTCTTTCTATTTGTTGGCATTTTTTAAAAAAAAAATCTGAACATTGCTGGCAAGGCCAGCATCTATTGCCCATCCCTAATTGCCCTCGAGAAGGTGGTGGTGAGATGCCTTGAACGACTACAGACCATGTGATATAGGTACACTCACAAAGCTGTTAGTGGGGGAGTTCCAGGATTTTGGCTCAGAGACAATGAAAAATCACCAATATAATTCCAAGTCAGAATTGCGTATGGCTTGGAGAGGAACTTGGTGGTGTCCCCAAGTACCTGCTGCCTTGTCCTTCTGGGTGGTAGCGGTCACAGGTTTGGGAAATGCTATCGAAGGAGCCTTGGTGAGTTGTTGCAGTGCATCTTGCAGATGGTACGCGCTGCTGGCACTGTGCATCAGTGGTGGAGGGAGTGAATGTATAAGTTGGTGGGTGAGGTGCTGATCAAGCGAGCTGCACTGCTCTGGATAGTGCCGAGCTTCTTGGGAGTTGTTGGAGCTTCACTCATCCAGGCAAGTGAGGAGTATTCTGTCACACCCTTGACTCATGCCTTGTAGTCGATGGACTGGTTTAGGCAGGATATGTTTGCTTTTGTCTGAAGTTCCTTGCTTCTGTCACTTTAGTAAAAGCAGGAATTCAGCTTCGGTCCTTTAACTGGGTTAACACTTAGGGGAAAACAACAGAACTGCTGAAATGCATTAATTGTTTGCACAATCGTGTAATTTGAAGACCAGCAGGGGGAAAATATGAAACATGGTTATAAAAGAGGGTTTGGACATGAATGGGAGGATCAAAAATACAATTTTATCGCAACAAAGCACAAGTCATTCGCTCTCATTGGGCAGAATCCTGGATCGAGATATAATAGTCAAGCAGAAGATACCAATCCGCTGCCAATTTTTTGTTAATTTTGAGACAGAGCACACATTTAAAAATCTAATCATTTTTATGTAAACCATTGTTCTTCTTGAGTGTCTCATGTTGTGCTTGTTTAGATTGAATCTCTGAATGAATAAATAGGCTGCATTACAAACAATTTGCAAATTGGATTGTTGTTATCTGGAGTGTGCAGAAATCGTGAGCCAAGCAAGCCACTTCAGTAAATGAGTTGTGTTCATTTGAATTCAAAGGGCACAAGCCGCTTGGTGAGGGAAAAATCAGTTTTCTGGACCTCCCACCAAACAGCAATCTTCGCCACATGTCGACATTTTCCTCCTCTCATTTTTTGGCATCCATAGGCCAATTTTGTGAATATCTGCTTCAACTAGGAGCCCATTTGGGTTAATCATGGGCACACTCTCAATATGCATTCGCAAAGTTCCATCCTGGGAGCGCACACTCACAAAATTGGCTCCTTAATTCCTGTTTCCATGGTTGGATAGGTTTTCTGACTGGTAATCCTGCTTGTTTTCATGTTGTTTGCATGCAATATTCCCACAGGCAGCTTATTATCACCACTTAGGTTGAGTTTCAAGGGCAGGTTTGCGCCTGCATATTGGTGGGACACTGGTGGTGCGAATGGGAATAAACTGAGGTGCAAACAACATTTAAAAGGGATGCAAAGGCATCAAAGGGAAGTGTTGGAAAAGGAAAACAGAAATCCTGATAGCCTTAGGAAGGGCGCAGCAGCCATTTCAATTTATTGGCAGATGCTGCTGAAAGTGAGGAAAGCTAAGGAGCAGTGGGAAACATTCACGCTCTACTCTAAGAGCAAGACACTGTGTAGCCCAGCACAGTGCTGTGCTCAATCACGCAGCATGCCTGGTAAAAGTTGGAGACAGTTTTTAGGCTTCACTTCATTTTTTTTATATATTCATTCATCGGTTGTGAGCACCTCTGGCTGGGCCAGCATGTGTTACCTTTCTGTAATTACCCAACGTGAAGGTGGTGGTGAGCTGCCTTCTTGAACCACTGCAGTCCACGTGGTGAGGTTCACCCACAGTGCTGATAGGGACAGTGTTCCAGGATTTTGTCCTAGCGACAGTGAAGAAACGGCGATATATTTCTAAGTCAGGATGGTGAGTGGCTTGGAGGGGAACTTCCAGGTGGTGGTATTCCCATGTGTCTGCTGCCCTTGTTCTTCTAGGTGGTAGAAGTTGCGGGTCTATTGAGGGAGACTTGATACCAGTCCTATTCAGATTGCAGCTGCAACATGTTCTAGCTATGAATGCCTCGGTTACCGGTGACAAGGGGATTGGAGAAAGCCAGGGGTGGGGGAGGGAATAATTTTTACCTAAACCCCCTGGTGGGAGTCTGATTGGCTGCCATTTTGTATCCCGCCCAATTTTACTCTCCAGTAGGAGGGGTGTAAAGGGGGAGGACATTTGGATCTCCTCAGTACTCTGTCAGGCACATTAGGTTAACAGTCCTCCTCAAACCTCTGCGTATCAAGTTTCTGAAACTTGTGGCCAGTTAGGTGTGTCAATCTCTGCCCAGGTAGTCAGTGACATTTTGACCAGTATTGTTAAAATTTAGATAGCTAGACATGAGATCCTAGTCTTTAAACACATATATGCTTTAAGTTATAGAGACAGGCGTTACATATCATGCAGCTCCAACCAGCATGCACACCTTCAGCCTTCTCTTTTAATTAAGCCCCCAATTAATGCCCACCACCTGAATACAATTAAATACCCAATTGAATATACAATTAATGGTCACCTCATTACAGAAAGGGCGTAAATGTATTAGGGAGGGTACAGAGGAGATTTACAACGTTGTTGCCTGGTCTGGAAAAATGCAGCTATGAGGAAAGATTGGATAGGCTGGGGTTGTTTTCCTTGGAACAGGGGACGCTGAAGGAAGATTTGATTATGATGAAAATTGTGAGAGGCCTGGATAGAGTGGATGGGAAGGGCTTATTTACATTAGCAGAGAGGTCAGTGACTAGGGGACATAGATTTAAAGTCATTGATGGAAACGTTAGAGGGGAGATGAGGAAAAGAAAATTCACCCAGAGGGTTGTAGGGGTCTGGAACTCACTGCCGGAAAGGGTAGTAGAGGCAGAAACCCTCAACTCATTTAAAAGGTGGCTGTTTATGCACCTGAAGTGCCATAAACTGCAGGGCTACAGAACAAATGCTGGAAAGTGGGAGTAGACTGGGCGGCTTGTTTTTTGGCCAGTGCTGACATGATGGGCCTAGTGGCCTCCTTCTGTTCGGTAAACTTTCTATGGGGAAAAGTTTCTGAATGCTGGGTGTGCCTGTCGAGAGCAGGCAGGGATGGGCGCAGAGTCAATCACTGCCCTTGATTGGCTGCACACCGCCATTTTACGTGGGCGGGCCAATTAGGGCCCGCCCAGCGTGATTCACGGCCGGTAAGAGGAGGGAGAGGAGGGGGCCTGTGCTCTTTCACACACGTGCAGGAAAGAGCATAGGAATCTCCCTGAGACACGGAGCTGCCTCAGGGACATTAAATTCATAGTGAAATTTTGAAATAAAGAAAGATAAAAATTATGTACACATGTCCCCTCATGTGACAGTGGGGCATGTTTGTCAATTTATCAGAATCTATTTATTGATATTATTAAACCTTCAGGAAACCTCATCCTGGCCGTGGATGAGGTTTCCTGAAAAATGCAAAGGCTGCTTGGGCTCTTCGCCTGCCCACCCTGTGATATTAAAGGTGGATGGTCAGCGCTGTTAATTATTTTAATTACTTCCCTAATGGCCTTAATAGGCCTTTGGCAGTTCGGCGAGCATGCCGCCACCTCCAGCAATGGCCCGCAGAATGAAAGATCTAAATGACACGCGCTGACGTAGGGACACACGCCCGACATCACCACATGTCAGTGTGCTGGGCCCGCCCCCACATGCCAACGTCAAAATTCTGGCCTATGATTCTACTCTTATACGGATGTGATCGATCTGCCTATACCGCCTGTTAATCACACTGACGTACCTATTTTCATTGCAATGTCACTGAACATATAGAAATTGTATGTGGGGGGGGGGGGGGGACTTCCAAGGAAACATCCCAGTCAGCATTTAGACAGACATTCTTAACAGCCATGATTTATTTGTGCTGTATATTGAGTATATTCAAGACAGAAGTTGATAGGTTTTCAGTACTAAGGGAATTAAGGGACATGGGCGTAGCACAGGAAGATGGGGCTGAATTTCAACACCCCCCCTCCGTTGGGGAGGAAGTTGAGGTGCGGTGCCATTTTATGTGGGCGGGCCAATTAAGGCCCACCCAGCGTGATGCCCACACAGAAGTGCTGTGCGCTCCCTGTGCAAGCAGCAGGGGGGAATTCCCAAAATCGAGAGGGCGCTCTTTCGCACATGTGCACGACAGAGTGCACTCATCTCCCCGAGGCTAAGTGCAGCCTCAGGGAGATCGGCTGTAAATGAAAAAATGACAAAAATAGAAAACTAAAATTTCCCTTACACGTCCCCTCGTGTGACAATGTCACATGAGTTGGGACATGTCCATAATTATTACACAACCTTTATTAACATTTTTTAAAGCCTACATGAAACCTCATCCCGCCCGTGGATGAGGTTTCATGTTTTTCTCGTCCCTAGCAGGGTTCCTGGCCTGCCCGCCAACCTTAGGGTTGGATGGGCAGGTCCTTTAATTGCTTAATTGACCCTGTTAATGGCCTCAATTGGCCATTGACAGGTTGGCGGGGCCTGCAGCTGATTTTGCTGCGCTCCTGCCTTCCTGAAAATTTAAATGGGGCGGGGTGGGGTCAGGGATCCTGCCCGACATCTTCCCATGTCATTTTATGCGTCGGCGAGCGGGCCCCACCCCCTGCTCACCGACTCGTAAAATTCTGCCCCTGGAGTTGAGAAAGACGATCAGCCATGATCTTGTTAATGGTAGAGCAGGCTCAAAGGGCCAAAAGGCCCCACATCTTCTATTCAGGGGAGGCAGTGGCATACTGGTAATGTCACTAAGCTTGTAATCCTGAGGCCCAGGCGAATGTTCTGGGGACATGATGTTCAAATCCCACCACAGCGGCTGGTGGAATTTAAATTCAAATAATTAATAAATATGGAATTAAAAGGTGATTGTTGTTTAAAAAAAAATAAAATCTGGTTGACTCATGTCCTTCAGAGATGGCAATCCACTGTCTTTACCTGGTCTGGCCTACATGTGACCCGCAGACACACAGTAATACGATCAACTTTTCTCTGAATTGGGCCTAGCAAGCCACTCAGTTGTTCCCTACTGCTACAGAAAAGTTAAAAAGCGTTGAAACCAGACAGGCCGCCTGGCACTGACCAAGGTCTTCACTGTTGCGGAGTGAAAATCTTGGAATTTCCTCCCGAGTGGCACTGTGGGCATTTCTACACCACCTGGGCTGCAGCAGTTCAAGAAGGTGGCTACTCACTACCTTCACAAGGCCAGTTAGAGTTTGGTCATGTTTTCTGGCTGAGCCAGCAGCACCTGCAACCCACGGAAAAACAAAATTTTTTTTAAAGTTCTTATGTCTGTCTCACAGCATCCTTTGGAATAGGAGAATACACCAACCTGTACCAAAGCAAGGTCTGCGAGCCCCATCAGTTAATACAAGTGAACGAGTAGCAGTGCAGCAGGCACCGAGCAAGTCGGATGCACCCTGGCATCCCTGATGAGAAAGCAATTGTTGGCAACTGACAATGCCAGTGAGAGAACAAAACCTGCAGCACAACAATCGACAGAGACCCATGGGCACAAAGTTCCATACAAAAAATGATCAATAAATGACTAAAAGAAACATTTATCCTACCATTATCATGCCCTTTAAATGAACTTCCTAACACTCAACATCGCCTAGCAACCTGAATGCACAATTCACAAAGGCATAATTATAAAAGAGCATACTGCATGTATAAACAACTGAATTCTGGACATTAGGTGCTAAAGATATATTATTTTAACAAAACTCTCATCTGACCAAGACAGGGGCTTTCAAGGTCCTCTGGTGTTGCACATAATTAACTCCTGCCTCATTTTCTATTCAAATGTGCTTGATTTCTTGCATGCTAGCCTGACAACACAGCTCAGGAAATACTTCTGGAGCGTCTTACAGATTATTACTTTTCCTTCTGTTCCAGTTGTCTGATCAGAAATTGCAATCTTATGTACCTCTCATTTTTGAGCTTTGACCTCACCACAGGCCAGCATGCAATTGCTCATCCATTTTTCCCAGTTTTCTTGCCCTTTTTTTTGTCCTGTCTTGTGTGCCAACCATGTCTCTGTGGTACACCCGTTAAAGAGGTCCCATCTGCCTACTCGGGTGGATGTAAAAGACTCCATGGTGCTGTTTCAAAGAAGACCAAGGGAGTTGTGCCTGGCTGCCTGGCCAATATTTATCTCTCAACCAACATTACAAACGCAGGTTATCTGGTTGTAATCACGTTGTTGTCTGTAGGAGTTCTCTGAGCACAAATTGGCTCCTGTATTTCCTACATTGCAAAGAAAAGTACTTCAATGGCTGTAAAGCACATTCAGACATCTGGTGGTCATGAAAAGTGCTATATAAATGCAGGTCTTTCTTTCCTCCCCTTCCCCCTTCAATATGCTGATTCGTGCTCAGGTATATCTGTATCTCTATCTGCATCGTCAGATCTCTGAAGCTCTTGCTCAGATTCATCAGTCTTGATATTGACTGTCACAGTCTATTCGATCAAGTGGGACATGGTATTGAGTGATTTCTGCCATACAGCCCACAAACAAAGAAGAAATCTTTCATAATATAAAATATTGAAGCTAATTATAGCATTCCAACCACCATCCAGAATGGATTAATTAACTCACCAGAAGCTAGGGACAAACAGAAGGCTTTACTGATATACATGGTTCAGAGATACATTTATCCACTGTCCAAGTGTCCGGTTAGGGTGGTTCGCAATTCCAGCCTTAAATGTTGAAACTATATTCTTGTACATTCAGTTTTCGGATGTCTCTTTCATGGGGCAGTATTATTAACTGGTAATATTGATGGGTCAAAATCCTGGAACTCTCCCCCAAACAGCACTATGGGAGTACCTACACCACATGGGCTGCAGCAGTTCAAGAAGGCGGACCACCTTCTCAAGGGCAATAAATGCTGGCCCAGCCAGCAATGCTCACATCCTGTGGATAAATAAATGAAAAAAAAAAAGCACCGTATCCGGTAAAGGTAACTTTCCTTCTACAGCTGAACAGTGTCTCGCAGCATAGTGCATTAAAGAGCAGGTTTCTGAAGTATAATACACCTTGCCTCTCTTGCTTGGGCAAATAATAACAACTGAAATAATTCCTGACAAGCAATTTAAGTGGAACAAATTTATTGGAAAGAGCTTTTTGCTCCTAAGAGAAATTTGATATACACCATCTCGCAATGGGCAGAAGATGAAAAAGTGAAACAACACTTCATCTGTGCCATAGGTCCTTTCAGATAATGAAATCTTCCTGTAAAGGAAAAAGGTTTATTGGTATTGCATTAGGAAATATTGTGCTGGGGGAGCACTTGAAACTTTCTGATTTGTTGAGTGCTAGTTCTGGTTGACCCAATAGAAACTGAGGAACAATATTACTTTTGAGAGAATCTTCAGTCATAATTTATTATACGACCTTGCCCAACTCTGCAAACCTCCAGATATCTGCTGTTCTCTAATCTAGCCTCTACACATGCCGATTTTAAATCATCCGCCATTGATGATCAAGCCTCAGCTTCCAAAGCCATAAACTCTGCAATTCCCTCCTTTTTACTATTCATGGGATGTGAGCAGTTGACAAGGTCAACATTTGTTACCTGTTCCTAATTGGCCTTGAGAAGGTGGTGGTGAGCTGACTTCTTGAAATGTTCCAGTCATTGTGATTTAGGTACACGCACAACCTGTTATGGAGGGAATTCCAGGATTTTGACCCAGCGACAGTGAAGGAACGGCGATAGATTTCCAAGTCAGGATGGTGTGTGGCTTGGAGGGGAACTTGCAGGTGGTGGTTTTCCCATGGGGCCGCTGCCCTTGTCCTTCTAGGTGGTTGTGGGTTTGGAAGGCGCTGTTGAGGGAAACTCGGCGAGTTGCTGTAGTGCATCTTTTAGATGGTACACACTGCTGCCACCGTGCATCGGTGGTGGAGGGAGTGAATGTTTAAGTTGGAGGATGGGCTGCTTTTTCCTGGATGATTTTGAGCTTCTTGAGTGATGTTGGAACTGGATGAGATGTTAAACTGAAGTCCCATCTGCTTGCTGTAGTGGATGTAAAACATCTCATAGCACTATTTTGAAGATGAGCAGAGGAGTTATCTCTGTTGCCCTGGTCAATTTTATCCCTCAGTCAACATCATAAAAATAGATTCACCACATTGATGTTTGTGGGAGCTTGCTGTGCATGAATTGGTGCTGCATCTCCTGCATTACAATAGTGACTACACTTCAAAAGTGCTTCATTGGCTGTAAAGTGCTTTGAGCCGTCCGGTGGTCATGAAGGGTGCTATAAAAATGCAAGTCTTTATTTATTTGAATGGATAAAGGGTCAGCAAAAACAACAACAACAAAAACTGCTTGTACTTATATAGTGACTTTAACATAATAAAACATCCCAATGTGCTTCACAAAGGTGTAATGAAGCAAATTTGAACACCAAGCTACATAAAGAGATGTTAGTGCAGATGGCCAAATGCTTGGTCAAAATGTAGGTTTTAAGGGCCGTTTTAAAAAATGAAGAGGGGATAAGGAGGCTGAGAGATTTAAGGAAGGAATCCTAGATCTTCAGGCTTTGGTAGTTGAAGGCAGGGCCGCTAATAGTGCAGTGATTAAAACTGGACAACCAGAGTGCTCAAATTTAAGTTAATTGGCTGAAGAGCCAGAGGCAAAATGAGGCAAAACCTACTTACTCAACAAAAGGCTAGATTTGAACTGCACTGCCTGAAGGGGTGGTGGAAATCAATTCAATGGTAACTTGAAACAAGAATTGGATTAATACTTAAAGGAGAAAAATATGGGGAAAGATCAGGGAAGTGAGAGTGACAGGAGGGTGCTCTTCAAAAGAACCAGTGTAGATATGATGGACCACTCGGCCTCTTCTGTTCTGTACTGTGCAATGAGTTTCCGTCTGCTTTGTTTTGGAGTCCTGCTGGCAGAATCATTCATGCTGTTAATTATTTTATTAGTTCTGATCTGGATGAGTTGCTTGTCGAGTACTACTCACTGAAACAAAATCATTTCTCACCAGATATTTACGGAGATGAAGTTGATCATAATCAACTTGGATAAATGTCGGCTAACACCCAATTCTTCAAGCATGGAAACCATTTTGAAAAAGTTCTAGCAGCAGTTTGAGCAGCAAGAGAAGAAAGGTCAGCAGAAGTGTGTTGTAACTGAGCTACTACATGGATCAGGAAAAACAGCCGATATCAGTCAGGGCTTTTCTACAGAAAGCTTTGTTGAAACATTTGTGACCAAGCTTTTTGCCATCTGCTCTAATATCTCTTTGTGTAGCTTGGTGACTGTGGAAATCTGATGTGTAATATAACTTTAAGAAGAATGTTACAATAGAAGATCACATGATCTTAGTATCCTATAGCAGAGTAGAGTGGGCTACCTCAGTAGTCAGTAATGAGTAGTCTGGAGTTGGATTCTGTAATGTAGAGACAGGGTTTGAGTTGTAAACACACAAGTGTAACTGCTGAGTTCCTTTGTAAATAAATAGAATTTGTTCTACATAAGAACTGTCTGCTGATCTACTCTGTCCATTATACCAACTCAACTATCCTGAAACAAGCATGTAACCTGGATCCATTAGTCCAACTAAACTAGTGACCAGGATCCTACAATGTCCAATTTTGCTTGATAATGCTCCTCAAAGCTCATTGGTTTTATAATATTAAAGGCACTGTATAAGTACAAGCTGTTTTCGTTTTTTTTTTGCCAACCCCTTTAACCAAAAAAAAAGGTACACTTGCATTTATATAGCACCCTTCATGGCCACCAGATGCGTCAAAGCTCTTTAAGCCAAGAAAGCACTTTTGAAGTGTGGTCACCGTTGTTACGGTGCAGATGTGGCACCAATTTAGTGTGCAGCAAACTGGCACAAACATCTGCTAAAATTCAGTTACCTGCACCCATTTCTGTGATTTTGATCCTTCATGAGTTGAAAACATACCTATCCATAAGTAAAAAATATGGCAGAAAACATTCTGTAAGCACGTGTTGTGGTTAGGAAACTAAATCCACCTGATATTGTGCATGTTCTCCAAGTGAATCATTTCTGAACTCGAAAGGGAGCCATAACAGTAATAAGAAAGAGAGTTGTGTTGGTACAGCAGGCTGTCACATTGTTAGCATCTGAGCACTTTTGACCCAGAGAGATTGAAGTTTATGATGAGGTGCAAGGTAATTAGGGGAGATGGCAAAGCCCATCATTTACAGCAGCAGTAATGCAGTGAATGACAGCTTAAAACTAAAGTAAGATGGATGATAGAAAAATTTGTGGTCCATTGCATTTTACAGTAGCATGTGGGAGAATGATGTGTTGTATAGAATGGGGCAGCTTATCAAAAAGGGAATATGCAGTAATACATTGGTGAATTCAGAGGCTGTCACGATCCAAATGACTGATGAGAAAATAGAATTGGTAAAGAACTTATCAGGAAAAGAACATCAATAAATATATCTTTAATAACATTGCTGTTTCTAGCATAAAGTACAGAGATAAATAGGCCAATGTAGTGCAGATTTCATTCAAATTTGTGATGTGCTGTGATTGCTTATATAATCCCAACACAGATGAGGTATTCATGAAAAGAGATGTGGACGTGTACATTTTCACTGAAAGAAGAACCTATGATTCTTGACAAAGCCTATGGTAGGAACTTAGCAGTTGTGAAGAATCAATTAGAGTTATTATGGCTGGGACTCTGGACAATTGGACTGAAATCCAAAATCTGTACTCAAGCCTCCTCCAGCGATGCAGAGGGATGAGGAGACTGTGAAAGACAGTACACAACAAGGCTGCCAAAGATTTCCTTCTTGTACTGTTCCCACCGTTCTGGCAGCTTGAACAAGGATGTTCTCGGTGGAAGATTCTGCAGGCTGAATTTCCCAATTCGGAGGAATGATGATCTAAGGGAAATAGAAAGAAATTATGAGCAATGATCTTTGATATCAAATAATCAGACAGAAATAAACTTGAGGGACATTCATACTAATGAGATAACCCACCCCCACCTTCAATCCCCACCTGGCACAAAAACTGACTCCTTTAACCCTTTGTGCACTGAAGGTGAGTCAACTCATGTAATTGCTTTCAATTCCTGAACACTGCTGTTCCCGCTTTTAAGCATGAACCATGACCTGCCCTCTCATCTGAATGTCAAAAATCCTATGGCTAATTTGTAGAAGAGCAGGGGAGTTCTCCCAGTGTTAAGCCAACATTTAACCATCAACAAAAAAACAGATTATCTGGGTCACGTTTCTCATTGCTTTTTGTGGAACCTTGCATTGCAAATCGGCTGCCACGTTTCCAACGTTACAATTAGCCCTCAAAGTGCTTCATTGGTTCTGAAGCATTTTAGGGCGGTCTGAAATTGTGAAAGACACTATAACTTTCTATAAAGTATTGATCTTGCTGCATCCCTAATGTATTGGTGGCCTTCAGTTGGGTGAAAAGTAGCCTTTGGATATGGTTTTAGCCAGTCATAGATCAATATTTGGATTTCATCAAAACTACAGAATGGATAGTTGAAGTAAGGGTAGTAGGCGACAACAAGGGAGGATAATGTTTTAAGGTTACTTTGAAAGGGAAAATAGATTAGATGCAACAGAAGTAAAAGTAAAGTTAAAATAATTAAATTAGGTTAAGGAACAGATGAAAAGAAAGAGGCAAGCAGGTTTGAACAGTATAAGTTTAATTTTATGTAAAATTATGTTTTAAATATTTTGCACCCTATAGTTTAAGTTTACAGCGCTAAAATTACTGCAGGTGTTTGCATGCAGTAATTGTTCAGTCACATTGTTGAAAGCGATATGATAATTACAAAATTATTACTATTTGTTTGACTGTCAATGAGCTCTGATTTATTTTTTAAAGGGTGTATCAAGAAGACGTAGGGCGGGATTTTTGGGCCCCACCCACCATCGGGATTGTCCGGTCCCACCAAAAGTAAATGGACTTTTGGCTCGGCCACCGGATCTCCCACCATGGGTCCCACCAGGACAGGGCAGGAAAATCCCGGCCTTAGATACTAATATCAACCACGAATAGAAAGGTTAAAAATATTATCCACTGGCATATAAACAACAGTTTCTTAACTGTTATTGTCCATTATAGACTGTAAATTCATTGTAACTGAACTTGACATGAACTCCAAAGTTTTACACTTGACCTAGAAATTTGGTTTGGTAGCACAGCTATGAGAAAATGCAGGTATGCTTTGAATGTTTCCCAGAAGCTTTTGTTCTTAATTTTATCATATTGAAAATTATAGTTAACAACTTGTAATATGGTTTATTTTAAAGGACTGAGGTCATAATTCTGGGGAAGTATTGGCTGAATTTTCACTGATTTGGGATGATGCAAGAGTGCTTTAAAAATGGTGAGTGTGTCGACCCCAGGACCAGGCAGTTGGATTTTTGGGAGTGCCTTTGCCTGGCCCAACTCCACGAAAATTGCAGAGAACAATGACATGCCTATCCCTGCACTGGAGTCTGCCAGGTCAGGAGTGCAGAGTGGGTGCTTTTGACCTGAACTAGCCGGCAATTTTCATGGAGTCGGGCCAGGCGTTTGAAGCGTCGTGGTTCATGGCCCCTCGGTTGATTCATGACCCCTAGTCTGCATGAGGAGACCTTTTAAAATGTGAGTTCAACAGGTCCTCCTCATGCCCCCTATGCCAAGGTAAGGCTCCCCATCCATCCCTTATGGTCCCTCAAGCCCCCTATTGCAAGCTATGGCATTTCCATGCCCAATCACTCACTAAGCACTGTAAGGGTCAATTAACCCTTTAGCGATAATAGGATGTGTTTAAAAAAAAGCTTTATAAAAAGTCATTAATTCATTCATTACTTTCTACTATGTTAAAAAATGTCATTTCACTACAAGGCAATAAAGCTGTCAATCATCCAAAACCTTTAATGTATGAATAACAGAAACCACAAGCCCTTCAAACCAGTTAAGATTGTCAAAATAAACATTGTGAAATTGACAGCATGTATCCAAGAGCCAGAGCTGTCAGTCAAGCAATGTTTTCTCTGGGGCGCAGCTATTTCAACAAGAGAAATGGATGTCTGGGTTCTCAGCCAAGCCTCATTATATATATTTGGTACTTTTTCCTGATGTGGGCTAGTCAAGCTGGGACTTTTCCCAATTCCTGCTAGTCATCTCAGTGATGAAAATTCAAACCATGGTGTTATAAAATTGTTACAGCATCACTGAACAATATGTAGCCAAAATGCTGAGATATACCTAATTATTTCTAAAGAGCTTCAATAATGAGTTTCTATGCATATAAATATATGATCACTCAAATAAATAGGGTTTTGTATCAACTCTTCATGTATAACTTGATAAGATGGTCCTGGAGACTCAGAACTGACCATCATCCTGGATATTACTAAGCAGTCATTGCTCTAATGGTTATCTGTAAGTCACTAATTTCTCCCACAGTCTATCTCTTCAGGTACAATGCCTTAAGAGGATGTTGGTGACCATAGACTTCCATGTGTTGGTCCATGGTTATGCTTTGCAAGGCATTGTATTGGTTTTCCATTGACTTCTGCAGGTTCTGGCTGAACAGGAGACTCTCCTGCTCTTACCACCTGCCATTGGTGTATTGGAAAGATTGCAACACATTATGAACACGCCTTCCAAGGCCATCAAGTTCTGGAGTGGGACTTGAACCCTGAGTTATGGGCTCAAAGATCAGTATGCTGCCCACTGCACCACAAGACCTCCGGCTTTAACCATATTACCAGTAACTATTATGCATGAGCACTCACTATTTGGTGAATTGTATCAGTCCACTTGTTTTCCTACTGCAGGTAAGTGTAATTTTATATGTCTACAGAGTCAACACGTAAAACCCTAAAGATTCCATTAGCTCAAATTTACCAAGCCAAACTCCTTCCAAAAGAAAAGATTATTCCATGGATATTGGGAATGGTCCCTTTCACAATCACTGATTCCCATCCTGTCTTTCATTCCCTCATGTAAGAACACACTATGAGAATTGATGAAGTAGATGCCCATGAGTTCACCGTTACAAACTGGGCTGAGGAGATTCTGCTTAATAGAAAAACTGACAGTGGAACTGTATGTAGCTGCATGAATATCAAACACTGCACTGACAGTCTAGTTACTTTTCACAGTTTAAAGACACAATAGACCCTTTTGTTGTGCTGCTGTAAGGTTTTGAAACCAGGATAGTTACAACTGCCCATCACACACACAAAAATTAGCTTTAAACAGTGTAACGAGTTGATTATTTGTCCTCCGTTGTTAATTTTGCCAGTTTGTAGTAAACAGCAATGAATCTCCATTAATTTGTTCCTTGCTGTGGAGAATCTTCTAAACTCAGTAAAGCAATGTTTAGAAAAATCTGATAACTGAGATCTTTATTCACGAATTGGCGATTAGGCATCTCATTAGGAAAATAGCAGGAAACCTCATTGGAATAATATGACACAGCAGTTTGTTGCCTTTTGTGGATAGGTAACATAGTCTGAAGCCTTTGATATGGAATTTTCAGTCATTTGTGGCCAATTAATGCAGCACACTACACACCGAGGTAATCTTCAATCAGCTTGCTACTCTGCCCAATTAATTTTGTCTCTCTTTTCAAATGTTAAGTGATTCATCTGCAATGTCATTTGCAGTGTGTGTGCATGTGTGTGTGTGTGTGTGTGTGTGTGTGTGATGTGTGTATGTGTGTGTGCGTATGTATGTGCGTATGTGTTTGCTGAATATTCGTGCATATACTTGTGTCACTGGTGTTTTAACCATCTTCCATTTTTACACTTTTATTCCCATTGTCTCCTTCTGCCATATATCACTTTCAGGCTCAGAGCAGGCAAAAATCATGGCTGTTGAGAAATGTTCTTGAGAACACAAGAGCAAAATGAACCAACTTGATAACCAGTTCTCCTGCTCATAATCTGAGATGTCTATTCTCCCTCCCCCCACTCACCATCCCACCCTCCCAAAAGCCTGGTCTTTTGGACTTTGTATTCATCTATTTTAAAGGACTTTAGATTAAGCTTGCTAACTCGCAGCTCATAAGAACGTAGGAAATAGGAGTGGGAGTAGACCATTTGTCCCTTCAAGCCTGCTCTGCCATTCAATAAGATCATGGCTGATCATCTACATCAGCTTCAACTTCTCGCATTACCCCCATGTCCCCTGATTCCCTGGGACCCAAAAATCTATCCATTTTTGTCTAATATACTCAATTGCTGAGCACCCATAACCCTCTAGCTAGAGAATCCTAAAGATTCACAACTCTTTGAGTGAAGAGATTTTTCCTCATCCCCTTATTCTGAGATGGTGACCTTGTTTCTCAACTTGCCAGTCAAGGTAAAACATTTTCTCAGTGTCTACCCCGTCAAACCCCTTAAGAATTATTTGTCTTTATTCTTTCATGAGATGTGGGTGTCACTGGCAAGTCCAGCATTTGTTGCCCATCCCTTATTGCCCTTGAACTGAGTGGCTTGCTTGGCCATTTCAGAGGGCAGTTAAAAGTCAACCACATTGCTGTGGGTCTGGAGTCACGCGTAGGCCAGACCAGGTAAGGATGGCAGATTTCCTTCCCTAAAGGACATTAGTGAAGCAGATGGGTTTTTACGACAATTGATGATAGTTTCATAGTCACCATTACTGTGACTAGATTTATATTCCAGATTTTATTAACTGAATTTAAACTCCCACCAGCTGCTGCATTGGGATCTCGTATGTTTCAATGAAATCACCTCTCTATATGAATTACAAGGTATAAGGGTCAAGTCTACTCAATCTCCCCTCATAGTACGACCCCCTCACCCAGGAACCAGCTCCAAATGTTACAAGAAAATCTTCTGACTACACCACTCCATTGTTCCTTCCAATCAATCAGAAGCGCGGGTGCCTCTGAGTTGGAACGATTTGAGTTCAAGCCCCATGCCAGGACATGAGCACAAAAATAAAGACTGACACTCCAGTGCAATATTGAGCGAGTGCCACCTTTCAGGTGACATGTTAAACTGAGGCCCTGTTGCCCCTGCAGCTGGACCCAAAAGATCCCATGATACTATTTTAAAGAAGAGCAGGGAAGTTTTCTCTGATGTGCCAGCCAATAGTTATCCATCAATCAATGTCACAAAAACAGATTGTCTGGTCATTATCGCATGGCTGTTTGTGGGAGCTTGCTGTGTGCAAATTGTTTCCTAAATTACAATATTGACTTCACTTCAAAAGTATCTCCTTGGCTGTAAAGCACCTAGGGACGTCTGGTGGTCATGAAAGGTCCTAAATGCGAATCCTTTTATTTTCATTTTATCCTGCAATTCGAAGACTTGGTAACCTCACAGATGATCTGAAATCCTCCCAAAATAACTCGGAAAGTATAATGTGTATGAGATTTGAATTTTGTTGTGTGGGGTAAACATTGGTTCTGTTCTGAAATTTAATCCGCCTTTCTATTGCCAATGCATTACACCATCCATCACAATTTTGCCTTGAAATCATTTTACGCTTTACACGGGCTTCCCGAAATATGCTGTTTATTGAGACAAAAGTTCCTTTTGTCATTGTGTTGCCAAACTGACTGTCCTAAACCTTTGGGCCGAAATAAACCTGTTTTCAGTGATATACAGAGTTTCTCAGCAAGCGTGTGACCAGTAATTATCCAGGAAGTGAACTAACTAACCAAAACAACTGCTGAGATCACAACAGTAACAAAGACACGGCTGATGTAACCTCTTTAGTGCCAGTCTGCCATGACCATACATTCATTACTTCTGTTTGAGAGTGGGGTGACCTGTTTATCATTGCTTTAATGTTCTGCAGTAGCAAATTCAATATTGTACTCATTTCTGTTTGGATGCATGGATTTGATGGAAGTTGATTGTGCTTTAACACCCCCCCCCCACCCCCACCCACCACCCCACAGTCAGGCTTACTTCATTGGATAGCTTGAGCATTCCAAACTTGCACTCTTTGTTTGAGGCTGAAATTCTGAATAAAACACACAGGAATGTTCCAAAAAAAAAGCTATCTTTTGGAACTTTTCAAAGATTGTGCTGCAGAATCGCACATACCATGTCAGGCGTGGTTAGACTGGAGGAATTTTTGCCGTTAAATCACAAGGGTCTGGGTTCCAGTTCCTCTCCGGGGCTCGAGCACAAAAATCAATGCTGTCGGTCCAGCGCAGTACCGCGGGGGTGTTTGCTCTGGCAGAGGTGCTGCCTTTCAAATGATACATTAAACTGAGGCTTCACCAACCGGTTCGGGTGGATAGGAAAGATCCCATGGCATTATTTTGAAGAAGAGCAGGGGAGTTATCGCCAGTTATCCTGACCAATCCGTCAGTCAACAACCACAAAACAACAGATTGCTTGTTTATTAGCATAGTGCTGTTTGTGGGAATTTGCTGAGCTCAATTGGCTGTCGCATTTCCTACATTACAACAGTGACTTACACTTCAAACAAAAACACTTCATTGGCTGTAAAGCACTTTGAGAAGGCTGGTGGTCATGAAAAGCACAATATACTTTCTTTCATTGTTGCAGGGAAGCAGAAGAAAACCTTTATTTATAAATGCAGGTATTTAACTAGATATGTGTCATATCAATGAAGGAACAAGAGAAACTGTACAAGCATTGCATTTATTCTAAATCATAATATTACTTATGGTGCAGAATTTTGGTATTGTATGTTGATGGAATATTTGGAAAATTTTCAAGAGGTGTCGAATATCACTAAAAGCAGATTTATTTCGACCCACAGGATTAGAGCAGTCAGTTCCAATTGCAAGGCTCATGTTTGTGCTTCTTAAGTCTTTCTGACTACCTCCTTACTCTTTTATTCTTTCTGTTTTATTATTCCTCCCACCCAACTGCCTTTTAAATGGTCAAATTGTTGATCAAACTCACTGGAAATTTACTTTCCCTGAAACCTTATTTGCCAGTTGCACTTCTGCGTGACAGTCTGTCAGTCTTTATCTGTGAGTCTTTATCTGCCTTGCTCTGATCTCACTTTCACCTTTATGTTGCTGTGCCTTCTAATACCGAAATCATTAATTTTTAACCACTAAATGACTGGCGCCTGGTTCTTCTCCACACCAACCCCACCCCCAGTGTCAGTGTTAGATTTGTGGGGTCAGATGTCAAGGTGGGGACCCATTTCCCTCCCTCCTTCCACCCAATATTTGCCCTAAGTAACCTTCATGGGCACAAACTTCCTCTCCACACCACTCCCCCACACCCCCCCCACTTCAGCCCCATGCTCCGGGCAATTAACCTGGACGATTGCCCCTAAAGCCAATAGCACTCTCCCCACTATTGTTCCTCCTACTCTTTCACCAAGTACGTTTTCTCCTCGTTAAATCTCAGTCATTCCCCCTTCAGTCAATCTGTCCCTAACACTACTCAACATTCTTCATACACTGCTACAGGTGTCAACCAAACCTCCCATAGGTACCAAACCATGCTCTGGAAGATATTAATACTCTCATTATCAACAGCCAAGCCATGGATTTTGATTAATAGTTGTCATATATTGTGTATCATTTGTCAATTTTCAGAGGAGTGGGACTGATTGGACAACTCTACCAAAGAGCTGGCACAGGCATGATGGACCAAGTGGTTTTCTTCTGTGCTCTAAGATCTGAAATTTGGGGTTGAATTTTCATTGGGGTTCTCCTGATTGGAGTTTACATGGCCACTCTGAAGTTTCTGCAGGTTTACATACACTGATTAATCCAGTTATCTGGCCACAGATCTCTTCCTTGCCTATTGGTTAATGTTTTGTAATAATCATGATTCATTCAAAAGAAATATGTGCAAAGTTCGCCTTTTACTCATTCACGTTTTCCTTTAGTGAAGAAACACTATTTTTGTCACGGATTAAATGCATAATCGTAATTGTCGCATCCAACATGCCTTTTACTGCCATTTTCAAAATTGGTTTTTAAAACTGAATGGATTGTTGTTCTATTGTTGGTTTCCAACGCGTTGTTTTACTCATCTCTGAAACCATAGGTCAGCACAGTCTGTGGGCGGGAAGAGGTCGTGGAACATTACAATGTATAAAGACACCATTATATCCGTGGAGCTGAGCAAGCATCCAGGGAAATGGTGAAGCTTTGCTAGCGTTTCAATTATTTTCCAAATGACACTTGGCTTTTCGGTTTGTTCCTAGTGCAGGACAGGCCACATGGAGACTCGGTTTCACTGATTGGCAGCTGCTTGCATTCAAGGCGAGCCAATTTGGTAAAGGAAACTTAACAAGCTCCTATTTCCACGTCTAAAGGGCTTTGGGTCTGTTTCAGGCCTGGACCCTGTTTGATGCTGAGACCAATATGGCGGGTATTCACATCTGGCGTAGAATGTGCGCACATGGCCCTCAATACTGGATGCTTTGACACCGGTCCTGTGCTGTGAAACAGATACAGAGCCATCCATTTTTTGGGTTGTAAAACCTACACCTCGATATCCTGTCTTTCACCATGATATAATTTAACGGGCTGTAACTTAATGAGCTCCAGGGCAGTGTAACTAGCGTGTGTTGGGGGGGTGGGGGGGGGTGTGTGTGTGGTGGGTGGGGGAGGGTACCTCAAAGATGTGCTGGGGAACACCCTCCCCTACCCCCCAGAAGTTCCCAAGTAAGGATTACATGGCAATTGCCCAGAAATGCAAACTTTCCTTGGGCAATTGCCCTGTACTGGGAACTATCTGAAAATATGATCTAAATCACAAACTTCCGATGGTTCTGACTGTGTTACATCAATAGTTACTCAGAAAAAGTTAGGAAAATTAAAGCCACTTCTAAATTCTGGGTAACTATTGTATGGACCCACACTGGCCACCCCACAGAACTCATCCCACCACCCCCCCACCCCCTCCAAAGCCCCAGGGGTCTCTCTCCATTCCATGACTACCCCCCCACAATACTTCCCTGACTACCCTACCCCGCCCCCCACCACGAGACGCCTCCAACCACCCCGCCCCCACACCACCACCCCCCCTGGCCCCGCAGGATTCCCTCAGCCCCACGGAACTCATCCACCTCATGGGGACTCATCACCCCCCCCCCTCCCTCCCCCACCAGACCCGACTCCCAACTCTCACCCCCGCCCACCCCACCCCCGAGGCCCAACCTAAAGTGACCCACCTTCTTCCCCGGGGCATGGCCTGACTCTCCCTCCCTGAGGTCCGACCCAACCCGAGCCACCAACCACCGCGCCCCCCACCCCCTCCCCCCGCCATCGAGGCCCATCCTAACACCACATGGGGCCCAACTCAACAACTGACACCACCCACCGCCACCACCCCCCCCCAACCCCGCCACCACCGCCACCCCCGAGGCCTGATCTGACTCTCCCCCGCAAGGTCAGACTCCCCACCCTGAGGCCCGACCCAACCCCCTACCCTAGGCCCAACCCAACTACCCACCTAAGACCTGAACCCAACTGCCCCCCCACACTGAGGCCTGGGCCCAACAACCCCCAAAAATCTCTCCCCCACTACAATCCTAACCCCTTCCAAATTCAACCCCCACCTTCCAAAGCATTCTGCGGGGTCGCTTTGCTCCCAAACCAGTTGCACGCTTACCTGTCACCAGGTGAGTCGATTACAATATACAGCAGAAGCAGAGACCAATATGAAATGAAGCACATGCTACTTAATTACACAAACAATATAGCACTAACATGATGTCTGCTTCTCCAGGCAGACCCTACTCTAGACTAACTCTTAACATTGTAGCCCATGCTACACAGCTATTGGGTCTTACAGCTCACATTCTCTTAAAGGTATATTACACCTAGATTACCACATCCCTCCCCCTTTACTTGAAAGTACGTTTTACAACATATTAACTACTTACAAAAATAAACTATTTACAAACTCAGTCTCTCTGGAGGCTTTTTCAAACATGTCGACTGTCGTAGTTCTACGATTTTGAATGGTTTATCTGAGGCCCCCCTCTCAGGAGTTATCTGTTCACTCGGCTCCTCAGCAGGAACCTGTAGGTTTGCCTCTTCGACTCTCTCAGGCTCAACGGGTTCTGCAGGTACTTCCAAAGCAAGAGGAGTTCTTTCTACCTGTGGTGTAGACTCCAACGGGACTGTTTTCATCCTCTTTCGGGTCCCATCGCTTGCACACCTGCTGCCCCTCCCCTCCAAGTTCAACAATATGAAAGACAACTGTCAGGCAGGTTCTGAGAATTAGGGTGTTGGGCAAGGCTAAGTGTGACACAACATGATCAGCTTCCTGTTGTGTGAAGAAAAAAAAATATGCTGGCCTTGTTAGTAATTTTGCTTTCTCTCCCTACATGTCTTCTTCTGATGGGTTTTCTTCTTGGCAGCGCTGACTTTAATCTCGGCTTCCTCTTCAACTTCCCCATTGGCCAGGCTAGGCTCAGGTATGAGCTCAACTTGAGTGTACTCAGTGGTTGAGTCTTCCAGCATTTCTTCATCTGTCAGCTCCTTTGAAAACTCAGGGGTCTTTATTTTTAAAGTTTCTAGGCTTCCATGTAGCTGGTTCTTCAGTTCTTCCATTTCCTTCTTATATTTGTTAGTTGTTTCCCGGAGAATTAAGCATTGTTGTGCTTTCTCGGCTAATTTATTCTTCATCTTGGCCAGAGACATGTGGAATTCTTCCTGTTCTTCCTCATACCTTTTTAGTGGTATAAATTGGGATCTGAGGGAATCTTATAGTATGCGAACGTCCTTCAGCAGGTTTTCTTTTTCATTTTGGAAGTTACTGACTTCAACTCGAACTCTGTCCTGAAGCATCAGCTCCACGAGTTCCTTTTGTTGAGTGTTTACATGCTCCTGTTTCCAAAGAGAGACATTTCCTGCTTCTGATTAAGATCTCAGTAATCTCTCAAGACTGATCTCTCTTAACCAGTTTCTTCTGAGGATACTAGGTACTCTGCCTGCTATCACCATGAGGGGTATATTTACAGACTGGCTTCCATATTGTACTGGAACCTTGCATATTCCTCTTACATGTATAGCACTATATGTCTTTAATCTAGCATCTGAGTTTTCCAGCTTTAGTGAGTGGCCTCCTCCATTCAGATATGTAAACGTGTGTTCTCCTATACAAAAACAGAATTACCTGGAAAAACTCAGCAGGTCTGGCAGCATCGGCGGAGAAGAAAAGAGTTGACGTTTCGAGTCCTCATGACCCTTCGACAGAACTTGAACTTGAGTTCGAGTCCAGGAAAGAGCTGAAATATAAGCTGGTTTAAGGTGTGTGTGTGGGGGGCGGAGAGATAGAGAGACAGATAGGTGGGTGGGGGGGGGGCGGTGGTGTGTGGTTGTAGGGACAAACAAGCAGTGATAGAAGCAGATCATCAAAAGATGTCAACGACAATAGTACAATAGAACACATAGGTGTTAAAATTAAAGTTGGTGATATTATCTAAACGAATGTGCTAATTAAGAATGGATGGTAGGGCACTCAAGGTATAGCTCTAGTGGGGTTTTTTTTTATAATGGAAATAGGTGGGAAAAGGAAAATCTTTATAATTTATTGGAAAAAAAAAAGGAAGGGGGAAACAGAAAGGGGGTGGGGATGGGGGAGGGAGCTCACGACCTAAAGTTGTTGAATTCAATATTCAGTCCGGAAGGCTGTAAAGTCCCTAGTCGGAAGATGAGGTGTTGTTCCTCCAGTTTGCGTTGGGCTTCACTGGAACAATGCAGCAAGCCAAGGACAGACATGTGGGCAAGAGAGCAGGGTGGAGTGTTAAAATGGCAAGCGACAGGGAGGTTTGGGTCATTCTTACGGACAGACCGCAGGTGTTCTGCAAAGCGGTCGCCCAGTTTACGTCTGGTCTCTCCAATGTAGAGGAGACCACATTGGGAGCAACGAATGCAGTAGACTAAGTTGGGGGAAATGCAAGTGAAATGCTGCTTCGCTTGAAAGGAGTGTTTGGGTCCTTGGACGGTGAGGAGAGAGGAAGTGAAGGGGCAGGTGTTGCATCTTTTGCGTGGGCATGGGGTTGTGCCATAGGAGGGGGTTGAGGAGTAGGGGGTGATGGAGGAGTGGACCAGGGTGTCCCGGAGGGAGCGATCCCTACGGAATGCCGATAAGGGGGGTGAAGGGAAGATGTGTTTGGTGGTGGCATCATGCTGGAGTTGGCGGAAATGGCGGAGGATGATCCTTTGAATGTGGAGGCTGGTGGGGTGATAAGTGAGGACAAGGGGGACCCTATCATGTTTCTGGGAGGGAGGAGAAGGCGTGAGGGCGGATGCGCGGGAGATGGGCCGGACACAGTTGAGGGCCCTGTCAACGACCGTGGGTGGAAAACCTCGGTTAAGGAAGAAGGAGGACATGTCAGAGGAACTGTTTTTGAATGTAGCATCATCGGAACAGATGCGACGGAGGCGAAGGAACTGAGAGAATGGGATGGAGTCCTTACAGGAAGCGGGGTGTGAGGAGCTGTAGTCGAGATAGCTGTGGGAGTCGGTGGGTTTGTAATGGATATTGGTGGACAGTCTATCACCAGAGATTGAGACAGAGAGGTCATGGAAGGGAAGGGAAGTGTCAGAGATGGACCACGTGAAAATGATGGAGGGGTGGAGATTGGAAGCAAAATTAATAAATTTTTCCAAGTCCTGACAAGAGCATGAAGCGGCACCGAAGTAATCATCGATGTACCGGAGAAAGAGTTGTGGAAGGGGGCCGGAGTAGGACTGCAACAAGGAATGTTCCACATACCCCATAAAGAGACAGGCATAGCTGGGGCCCATGCGGGTACCCATAGCCACACCTTTTATTTGGAGGAAGTGAGAGGAGTTGAAGGAGAAATTGTTCAGCGTGAGAACAAGTTCAGCCAGACGGAGGAGAGTAGTGGTGGATGGGGATTGTTCGGGCCTCTGTTCGAGGAAGAAGCTAAGGGCCCTCAGACCATCCTGGTGGGGGATGGAGGTGTAGAGGGATTGGACGTCCATGGTGAAGAGGAAGCGGTAGGGGCCAGGGAATTGGAAATTGTTGATGTGATGTAAGGTGTCAGAGGAATCACGGATGTAGGTGGGAAGGGACTGGACAAGGGGAGAGAGAAGGGAGTCAAGATAACGAGAAATGAGTTCTGTGGGGCAGTAGCAAGCTGAGACGATCGGTCTACCGGGGCAGTTCTGTTTGTGGATTTTGGGTAGGAGATAGAAGCGGGCCATCCGAGGTTGGGTGACTATCAGGTTGGAAGCTGTGGGAGGGAGATCCCCAGAGGAGATGAGGTCAGTGACAGTCCTGGAAACAGTGGCTTGATGTTCAGTGGTGGGGTTATGGTCCAGGGAAAGGTAGGAGGAAGTGTCTGCGAGTTGACTCTCAGCCACCGCGAGGTAGAGGTCAGTGCGCCAGACAACAACAGCACCACCCTTGTCAGCGGGTTTGATGACAATGTCAGGGTTGGACCTGAGAGAATGGAGTGCAGTAAGTTCAGAGAGAGACAGGTTAGAATGGGTGAGAGGAGCAGAGAAATTGAGACGACTAATGTCGCGCCGACAGTTCTCAATGAAAAGATCGAGAGAAGGTAAGAATCCAGAGGGAGGGGTCCAGGTGGAGGGAGAATATTGGAGATGGGTAAAAGGATCCGTTGAACTGGGAGAGGACTCCTGCCCAAAGAAGTGAGCCCGGAGACGAAGACGGCGGAAGAAGAGTTCAGTATCATGCCGAGCCCGAAATTCATTGAGGTGAGGGCGTAAGGGTATGAAACTAAATCCTTTGCTGAGCACTGAACGTTCAGCATCGGAGAGGGGAAGGTCAGGGGGTATAGTGAATACACGGCTGGGGTTGGGATTGAAAGATGGGGTGGGGACGGTGGGACAGGCAGGGGTGGAGGGTCCTAGATGGGTGTTGGTGTCGATGAGTTGTGGGAGCTTGCGTTCCTTAGCACTTGAGAGAAAGAGAAAAAGTTTCTTGTTGAGGCGGCGGATGAGCCGAAGATGAGCATTCGTTGCTCCCAATGTGGTCTCCTCTACATTGGAGAGACCAAACGTAAACTGGGCGACCGTTTTGCAGAACACCTGTGGTCTGTCCGCAAGAATGACCCAAACCTCCCTGTCGCTGCCATTTTAACGCTCCACCCTGCTCTCTTGCCCACATGTCTGTCCTTGGCTTGCTGCATTGTTCCAGTGAAGCCCAACGCAAACTGGAGGAACAACACCTCATCTTCCGACTAGGGACTTTACAGCCTTCCGGACTGAATATTGAATTCAACAACTTTAGGTCGTGAGCTCCCTCCCCCATCCCCACCCCCTTTCTGTTTCCCCCTTCCTTTTTTTTCCAATAAATTATAAAGATTTTCCTTTTCCCACCTATTTCCATTATAAAAAAAAACCCCACTAGAGCTATACCTTGAGTGCCCTACCATCCATTCTTAATTAGCACATTCGTTTAGATAATATCACCAACTTTAACTTTAACACCTATGTGTTCTATTGTACTATTGTCGTTGACATCTTTTGATGATCTGCTTCTATCACTGCTTGTTTGTCCCTACAACCACACACCCCCCCGCCCCACCCCCCCTCCACCTCTCTGTCTCTCTATCTCTCCGCCCCCCACACACACACCTTAAACCAGCTTATATTTCAGCTCTTTCCTGGACTCGAACTCAAGTTCAAGTTCTGTCGAAGGGTCATGAGGACTCGAAACGTCAACTCTTTTCTTCTCCGCCGATGCTGTCAGACCTGCTGAGTTTTTCCAGGTAATTCTGTTTTTGTTTTGGATTTCCAGCATCCGCAGTTTTTTTGTTTTTATCTCTGTGTTCTCCTATAACTGTCGTGGGTGTACCTGTATCCACCTCCATTCGGTTGGGTTTTCCATTGACTTCTACTGTCACATATACTGGCTCTGTTTTACCCATTTTTAAATTGTGTAGCAAGTAAATATCTGACTCTGTTTCTTCTGGTTCCTTCATTATATAAATTTCATGATTTCTGCCTTTTTGTTTGAAATTTTGCCTCAATCTCTCTTTGCAATATCACATAATGTGTCCATAGCGATGGCAGTAGAAGCACTCTGTTCTCTTAAATTGTCTTTTGTTTGCAGGTTGTCTGGTTCAAGTTCTGTCATTATTAATGTGGGTCTTAACCATTAAGTCATTGCTTTTTGCTGGTCTGTAAATGGTGGCTGTTTCCCATCTTTCTGCAGAGCCCTGCACTTCTGCACCATGTCTAACTGCTGCCTCCCTCCCGAAGTGAAGGATGGCGCCATTTGGTGCCCCCTTGCTTGCTTCTGAATCCCTGACTGCGCTCTCCATTATGAGTGCCAACTCCAGCGCCTTGCTGAAGTCTAAATTCATTTCTGACAACAACCGTTTTTGAATGGCGTCTTCGTTAATCCCACACACTAATCGATCTCTTAACATATCATTAATTGACATTTTGGACTCAGTGTTCTGCCAGTTATTTTAAGGCTGCTACATAGCAAGTGACTGTCTCTCCAGGGACGCGACACCTCACATTGAATTTAAAACGCTGTGTTGTTACCACGGGTTTCGGCTGAAAGTGGCTTTTCACAAGATTCACCAACTCATCAAAGCTCTTAGAATCTGGGGTGTTGGGTGCCGATAGGCTAGGAATTAGGCCGCATGTTTTACTGCCACATGTCGATAAGAGGATTGCTCACCTCTTCTCCTCCCCCGATATCTCGTTGGCCGAAAAGAAAAACGTGAGGAGTTCAATATAATGTGACCAGTCATCAGTGGTCTGACCAAATGGCTCGATGCAGCCAAACTGTGGGATAATAGAGGGAGATAACTCCAACAACTATGGTGAGGGCTGTACTTACAATCGGCCTGCAAGACACGGCTGATTCACTTCAATAGAGTTTTCGCACTTTCATTGGTGCCGTTGGCTAGTTGTGTTTAGCATTGTTGTTATGTTCTACTGCAGGGTCGCTCTGCTCGTGAACAGGTTGCACCCTTATCTGTTGGCGGGTGAGTCGATAACAATATACAGCAGACGCAGAGACCGATATGAATTGAAGCACATACTATTTAGTTACACAGACAACAGAGCACTAACATGATGTGTTCTTCTCCAACCAGACCCTACTCTAGACTGCTCTAGCCCAGGCTACACTGCTATTGGGTCTGATAGTCACGTGGTCAAACTGCTCACATTCTCTTAAAGGTGTATTGCACCTCAGATTACCGCATGTACCCTCTTACCTTAGACCCTTCCTTATCTTCTCCCTGACTCATCAAATACCTTTTAACTTGGCTGGACCTTTACCTTACCTGGTTTGCTTGCAGTTAGTGCTGCACCAAAGGGGGCGTGGCCTCCTCATATCCAAATCTACAGCCCTCGACACTAGGTCCTGGGGGTGCTCTGCATTGCCTGGATCTCGCCTGGCCTGAGCCAGAAGGTCAGGTGAGATAGGATCGAAAAAGATTTCAGGTAAAAAAGTAGGAGTGGCCTGGCAATCTGACTCTGATTTCCACTCTGTGGATGTTCAGGCCTAATTAGTTTGCTATAATAAGTTAATTTGCACAATTTGGGCATTATGAGTCATCTGCACGTTGCTCTGCTAGGTTTGTGTAAATTGTCTCATCCCTGTTTATCTCCTAGTCGGTATACATTTTAATGATTCTTGGAGAGGACCCTCGGTGCCCTGATTCTAAATAGAGTAGGGGAGGTGGATACAGGGCATATAAGCTTCAAAGCAGTTAACCAACCTGGGGAGTCCAGGACAGGGAGGCCGAACTGATTCCTGACCAAAGCTGGCTTGATGCGCTCAGGCAGAAGCATGAGATTGCAGACAGGAGGCGATGTACATGGACCAGAGGGATCGGGACCTGCTAGTAAGGTCATCGATAAGAGTGCAAGGGTCATGTGGCAAAGTAAGTGGGGAAGGGGGGGATGGGGGGTGCACAAAGTCTGGAGTCAAGGAGACCCAAAGTTCCTTTGTGAGGCGCATCTGCTTCTCCTGACCCACAAGTAGACCGAACGTAAACATTTTAAAATGTAAGCTCCCTAACGGGACTCCTCTGGTCCACAATCAAGCTCTCAGCAAGTTTAGTCTGACGGAAAAGCTCTCACTGCTCCCTCCCCATTCAGCTCTCGAATTAAAATAAAAATTGGCTCCCAATGACATAACTGGACCCTGATCCGTGTATTCAAACAGGACCCTGCCAGATTGGGGCAAGCTGCTCACCTGCTCAAAAAAAAGCAGGTTAATATTTGAAAATTTCAGAAAGGCAGCAGGATCTCAGAAAGCAAACCATTTCTCTCATCTCAAGTGCCCTGCGTCTGGCTCACACCAGGGCTTGGGAAGGTTAAAACTGGAGGCCTCTTATTCCATTCTGCTTATGTCACTCAATGACTTCTTTAGAATGATTTTTTTTTTTTTGCATAACTTTCTATCTTTGATCCACTTATTCCTTTTGATCTAAATACCTTAGTGTGGAATTTTTGCTGCAGAGTTTCATACTTCACACTTTCCTCTTTGTGATGTCCACCATGTGAATACAAAATTAAAAGCAAAGTATATGCAATTAATTTCACTTCTAAGAAAGATCTTTGATATGCCAATGCAAATTACTGACTAGTGACTCTTCACAAAGCAGCAAGTTCCATGCCCAACTGGCAGTGTGTGATCTATTAGAGAGATGCGTTCACCCTAGGATAGCTACACTGGTGTTACACCCTGCATTGAGGATAAGGTTATGTGGTGTGAATCTAGAGTTTAGGGCCTTACCTGACCCTGGAGCAAAGCGGCTTGAGTCTCATTTGCAGGGATTCATATTTTGCTGTGCTCCAGTGTTGGGTCAGGGCCTAATTTTGGATGTAAGCCCCAGGACGTTGATCTTCCATCATCATGACCAATTTGTCTGAAGCAGTGTTTGGCATATCGGTGATGTTGTTGTGGGTGCATGCCAAGCGCATAGCAGAAATTCCAGGTCAGTCGACTCCTGTTCCCCAGACAATTTGGAGAAGTGCAGGATGGATGTGGGACCTGCACAAGGAGAAGAAAAATCACAGGGCGTGGGATCGACCTCTGTCACTCGTGCAGACGTCCTATTAAAAAGACATTTGAATTTATATACCGCCTTTCACACTCATTGCACACTTATAGCTCTTGAGGTGCTTTGAAGTGTGGTCACTGTTGTAATGTAAGAAACTTGTCAGCTAATTTGCACACAGAAAGCTCGCACAGAAAGCAATAAGGTAATAAGACCTGTTTCGTAATGATGTTGATTGTGGGATAAATGTTGGCAAGGCAACCTCCCCTGCTCTTCTTTGAAATAGTGTATGAGATCTTTTATACCTACTTGAAAGGGCAGAGGGAGCCTCATTTAACATCTCATCCAAAACATAGCAGCTCCGACAGTGCAGCACCCCCTCGGTACAACACCGGAGCGTCAGCCTTGCTTGCGGTGTTCAAGTCCTGGGGTAGGACGTGAACCCACAAAACCGTGACCCGGAGGTGCCAGTGCCACCGGCTGCCACTGCTGAGCAGATAGGCATGGCCGAATAGATTATGCCATTGCTGTGTTTCCTATTCATGACCCACTTCCCGCTTCCTGACTTTATCCCCATTCATTTTTCCTCACTTTGTTCTTGCTCCGTTAATACTTAAAAACAAAATGACAGAAAACAAGAAAGACCTTCAAAATGCTTTGAACTTGGGATTTTATTGCATGGTGAAGGGGCACAATATTTTGAAGAGCTATTTCGCAGGAAATATTTGCTTCCTTTTTTCCTTTGCTAATCCCTAACGCTCAATGAGGGAATGAAAGACACTCCCATTGCAAACACCTGGCTTGTTCCAATTAGAAATCCTGAGACTGATATTCACTAATGAAATGGATGGTGGATTAACGCTGAGCTGGGCCGTCTTGCCAGTGACAATAATGGGTATAGACAGCGCCATCATTCATGAGATTTGATTTGATTTTCTTTTTTGGTTCCCCCCAGGTTTGAGATGGATATTTTGCTGCGTGTCTCGTCTCACAGATTGTCATTAGCTCTGGAGATTGGCTGGCCAGATGGTCAGGGCAAAGATAAGGTTTCACAAGCACTTTCAGGTTAGCAAATATTCATGGATAGGATACAATTACTTAAATGCTTCAATAAAAATGCCTGTTCAATTACAGATGATGTTACCTACCAATATGGTCAGCTGGCCACTGTCTACAATTTAGTGATTACTTCACTTAAGACTGAAGTGTTCTGATGGCTTCTTATCTAGTGACAGTGATACATGACCCGCAGGTCATTTAAAATATAGTCACTACCTACGCTGCATTTGCACAATTGATGTAAGAACTGGGAATTTTTGTAACCTTGCATATACATTGTTTGTTCACTTAATCTGGCCACTTTCTCAACCTTTCAAGCTGAACCTGTAGACTATTTACAAAGATAAAAACAAAATAGTGCGGATGCTGGAAATCGATAACAAAAACAGAATTGCCTGGAAAAACTCAGCAGGTCTGGCAGCATTATGCTGCCAGACCTGCTGAGTTTTTCCAGGTAATTCTGTTTTTGTTGTAGACTATTTACAAATCTTTGCTGATTTTTGCTGCCCATCTGTTCAGCAGTGTCACCCAGTGGCACTCGCGCCTCTGAGTCACGAGTTTGTGGCTTCATGTCTCACCCCAGGACTTGAGCACCGCAAGCAAGGCTGATGCTCCGGTGTTGTACCGAGGGGGTTCTGCACTGTCAGAGCTGCTGTGTTGTGGATGAGATGTTAAATGAGGCCCCCTCTGCCCTTTCAAGTAGGTATAAAAGATCTCAAAGAAGAGCAGGGGAGGTTGCCTCGCCAACATTTATCCCACAATCAACGTCATTACGAAACAGATTATCGTCTTATTACCTTATTGCTTTCTGTGCGAGCTTTCTGTGTGCAAATTGGCTGACAGGTTTCTTACATTACAACAGTGACCACACTTCGAAAGCACCACAAGAGCTGTAAATGTTCCAGGATGTCCAATGAGTGTGAAAGGCGGTACATAAATTCAAATGCCTTTTTAATAGGCCGTCTGCACGAGTGACTGATGTTGATCCCACCCCCTGTGATTTTTCTTCTCCTTGTGCAGGTCCCACATCCATCCTGCACTTCTCCAAATTGTCTGGGAAACAGGAGTTGACTGACCTGGAATTTCTGCTATGCGCTTGGCATGCACCCACAACAGCATTACCGATACACAAACTGAGTGCGTGGGGAACTAAACCCTCTTCAATGCATTTATAAAGCACCTACAGCAGTTTAGATCAGATCCTTCCTTAAAAACACAGGTGTCAAAATAGCCCTTGGTCAACAAATAATTCGTTCAGCTAATTAATTTGAAGCATCAATGAGTGGTTATAGATACTGCATGATAATCAAGGGCAGTATTTTGCTCTTGGTGTGCGGGCTCAGCGAGGTGGGTGGGGGTGGTTGGGAAACCAACCTGCAGCGGCGATCGGGTCTGGAAGGCAGTTTCTCACTGGGTGGGCCAATTAAGCCCCCTCCAGCGTGAAACGGAAGCGGCAGCGCTCAGTGCAGCTTGTGTGGATGGGGGGGGGGGAGGAGTGTGAGCCAGGTGAGTGTGACCATCATGCATACGCACAAGTGCCATTTGCAAACCTCCCTGAGGCTCAGAGCTGCCTCAGGGAGATGAACTGGTTTCAAAAAAAGAAGTTAAAGAATTTACAAATGAGCAGGGACGTGCTATTAATGAAAAAATAAAGCTTTCATTTGATTTTTATTTGCTTTTGGAAACCTTATCCCGTCCGTGGATGAGGTTTCCAAAAAAGTGCAAAGGCCACTCGGTCTTTTTGCCTGCCCACCAGCTGTAAGGTTGGACGGGCAGCAAAAACTTTCCTTTAATTAACTTGTTAGCGGCCTTAATAGGCCTTTTAATTGTCGGCTAGCGCGCTGCTGACTCCGGCACGCACCTGCCGAATGAAATATCGCGCAAGTGCGCAATGATGTCAAGGCGCATGCCCGACATCATCGAGCGTCACTTTACACTCGGTCGGATCGGCTGTGCACCCGCCGAGCTAAAGATTTTATCCCAAGTGATTGTTTAGCCTTCAGATAAAAAGCTGTTTCAGTAGGCAGAATAAATATTCCCATTCATCAGCGTCCACCGATAAATCATATTTTGATATTGTGCAGTGATTGTGCTGGTAAAGGTTATAATTTTTTAAGCACTCACATTTTATCTTCTGATTTGTCAATATGTTAATGCATTCACAGGATGTGGTCATCACTGCCAATGGCTAGTGATCCCATCCATAATTGCCCTTAACTAAGTGACTTGCTAGGCCATTTCAGAGGGGAGTTGAAAGTCAGCCGCATTGCAGGGGGTCTGAACTCACATAAGCTAGGGTGGATAAGGATGGCAGATTTCCTTCCCAAATGGGGAAATAATAGAACCAGCAGTACTTTTTTTTACAAATGATAGCTTCATGGTCAGCATTACTGTTAACTTTTTATTCTGGATTTACTTATTAACCATCTTGAAATTCCCCAGATAGCACAGTCGGATTCAAACTCTTGCCTCAGAATCTTTAATCTGCATCTCTGGGTTATTAGCCCAATGATATAACCACTATGCTACTATTCTCCTCAACACACTCCATGGGAAATTATCCCCAAGGAAAATGCTATTTTTAATTTCCTATATTTCCAACGAGCCGCTCATTGTTTTCTTCTTTCTTGTACCTTAATTTCCCACACTGCAACTAGTAATTGGACACCGAGTCTGTGCCATGTGACTCAGTGACTACCACCTCTGCAGTGCTGTGTAGATGGGAGCAGGACTGACCTCCCTCTCCCCTGTCAGGCTGACAAACCTGGTGGTCCTGCTGCCTTTAGCAGTCACAGTTAATTACAGTCCAAGGACTTGAACCATAGACCATCTGGCAGGAGACAGGTGATCTGCCGCCACATGGTCTCTGGGCCACCCAATAACTCCTGATTTCAAGATGAGTGCTGAACTGAAAATAAAGACAGAAAGAATCACAGAAGTGGAATATCGAAATCCAGAGATTTAAAGCATCTATTGCTAGTGTTACACACAGGGTTGGGAGTGAACTGAAAGCCTTGTACCCTTTCCCCTACTACCCATAGTCAGTGTGGTTTTTGAAAAGCAATGTTTGAGTGTTTCTTCGCACACAGAGTATGTGGCCAATTTAAATAACAGCAGCAAGATTTTGTGAGTTTAAATGAATAGGGTTATTTATTTATTCATGCATTCCCCCAGATGTTTCTTTTTCTTTCATGGGATGTGGGTGTCACTGGAAAGGCCAGCATTTGTTTCCCACTCCTAATTGCCCTTGAGCTGAGTGTCTTACTAGGCCATTTCAGAGTACAGTTAACCACATTGCTGTGGGTCTGGAGTCACATGTAGATCAGGAGATCTCCTTCTCTTAAGGGCATTCATGAGCCAGGTGGGTTTTTATGGCAATCAATGAAGGTTTCATCGTCACTGTTACTAGATTTATAAATTATACCCATCCCCTTTCTATTGCATGGTGGGATTTGAACCCACACCCCCAGTGCATTAAGCTGGGCCTTTGGACTATTATCCCCATGCCACTTCACCACCATTTCCCCTTAAGTCTAAAGGCCATGCTAATCACTCAGCTTTCACACACACGCTCGAGGGAAAATTACAGTTAGAGAGAATAGTGTACTTTTATAGGTTATAAACAAGAAAATAGGTGATAGTTCACGTGTCTGGCTCATTGGAGAAGAACAATCATTGCAGGCTCATTAAAGAAAAGAGTCTTCTCCACTCTCGAACTGCAGCATAGATTAGTTCAAATAGCTGAAGTTTGCTATCAAGATTATTACTGGATTCCCTCAAAGAGATGAATGTTCAGCAGGTCACAAAGTGAGGCACATGTGGTTTTTGTAGCGGGAGGGCCCGTTTCGTTAGAGGTAGTCTTGGATTTAGGAATCAGGCTGGGAGGCTTTTTAAGTTTTTACAACCTCCTGTTCCTAAAGGCAAAAATGACACTACCTTTCATTCAGCTATTGCAGCTTGTCATGTTCTCCGCATACTGCCCAGTGCTTTCTGGGCCTTCTGATGAGAACCTGTTATTTCCAGCCATTTTGACCAATATTGTTATTGTCCAGCTGGGAATAGCTTAACTGAAAGCCATTGCTTTTGAATGGAGGTAAGGAATGAGTTCTTCACTCTGACTCAGGGTGAATTAGTTTCTGCCCAGCTATCATTGTTAGGACTGTAACAGAGACATGGGCAAGTACCTTCTAACGTTGAAGTTTGAGCTTGATGGCAGTTGTAGAAACGAGAGTGATTTCCACTCGGGGGCAGGCTGGCTGATATCCTACCATCTCTTGATGTTCAGCTCATTACAAATGTATGCGTGAGGAGCATGATGAGTCTTGGGGCGGGGTGAGCAGCAATTTGTGTCCCCGCCCTTAACTCATGGGGTTGAATATCCTGGCACCATAGTTAAAGGGCACTGGGCAGCCATTCATTCATTGCAAGCCGGAAACATCTGCAGCAACTAGAATGTCCCAGAGCAGACAATGTGTGGCCCCGTGGCTCAACAAAGCCTCCCTACAGGCTCTTTTCCAGGACATCCAGGAAAGGCGAGAGGTCCTGTTTCCCAGGGACGGCAGCAGCGGCCCTCCTGTCTTACCAAGGCAGGCTGGGCTGAGGTTGGAGAGGAGGTTAGGCCCTGTGGGGCCCACAAAAGAACTGGCCTACAGTGCAGGGAGAGAGTGAACGATCTGCAGTGTTCCCCCAGGATAAGTGCACCATCTACTCTGCAGAACACCAAGGATCCTTCGACAGCACCTTCCAAACCCATGACCACTACCATCTAGAAGGACAAGGGCAGCAGACACAGGGGAACACCACCTCCTGGAACTTCCCCTCCATGCCACCCGGCATCCTGACTTGGAAATATATGGCCGTTCCTTCACTGTCGCTGGGCCAAAATCCTGGAACTGCCTTCCTAACAGCACTGTGGATGTGCCTACACGACAGGGACTGCAGCGGTTCAAGAAGGCAGCTCAGCACCACCTTCTCAAGGGACTTAGGGATGGGCAATAAATGCTGGCCTAGTCAGTGATGCCCACATCCCTTGAATGAATATTAAAAAAAAACTCACTTCAAAGTGACTCCTGTAAGGACATCGGGCAGTGTGAGAGTGCGAGTGCACAGGGATGCCAGACAGGAGTTTGGGTTGCAGCACTCAGTAGCAGATGGGATGTGTGTGCGAATGTGTGCCAGCCACTTCAGGAGCTGGCACAGGCATGCATGCTCATAAACTGCTCATGCAGCCATTGGGATGATACTCATCCTTTTGTCTGTCTGCAGGATATGAGCACTGTTTTTGAGATCAAGACTCAGTCTAAGTTACAGAGCAGGCAAATGGTATTAGACTGTTTGGAACACAATTAAATACAGAATTGATGTCACAATTTTCTGGTATGGACACTCACAACAGGATGGAGCAGGTCCAGACCAGTGGCAGACTGCTGGATAATAGAGTTCTAATCTCTTTTGAGGAAAAGGCCACACAATTAGTCGGGGGGCTGGGGGGGATAAAGACTGAGCCTGCGCAGAAGGTGAGACAGGACCACCCCCAGGAGGCCAGTGAGGGCGCCTCCAGCCTGCAGTTGTCTGATGCGCCAACAGAGTGAGACATTGGGCAGAATATCTGCCCCCATTTGTGGTGGACATCATAGCATGTGTGAGCAGAAAATATCAGGAGATTGCAAAAATCGGCCTCACGCAGTCGTGAAACCAGTTTGTGATCATCTGCTCCACCCATCAATAGTGGGCCCACATTTCCTGCCTCTGCTCATCAGGATCTAATTTCAATGCTTTAGCATCCCATTATAAGCCCTACTCACTAGGATCATCCTCCCCCCCCCCCCAACGCTGGATCATCCGAGCGCCTCGGTGTGATTGTACGCCAACATGTTTCACAACTGTACATAAGCGACGTGCACCTGGCGAGCTTCACTTTGCTCGGGACCTCGAGGTTTGTTTGCCTATCTTGATTCCGGCAGCACTCGCAGTCATCAGGGCCAGGCTTCACAACACGTAACCTTTCAGGGGGCTCACCGGCAGGTCTTTACTAATGAGGCCAGCCGTAAAGCAGGGGAGGCATTTCAATGGCTGCAGGACTAGGGCTTGCTTGGGGAAGAGGGAGAAGTGGCCTCAGGCAAGGGAAGAGGCTGCAGGGTGAGGGCTGTACTGGGGAAGGAGGGTATCCCTGAGTGTGTGTGAGGGCACATGTTGATCTGTGCAAGTGGCCTCAAGATGGTGAGGGCTGAGGAGACAAACTCCAGAGGAGATGGGGCCAGATAGAGATGTGAGGGTATGTGTGAGAGAGTGAGTGGTGATGTCCCTTGAGCTGGCAATGAGAGAGATGCCAGTGATTGTGTGATGGGCTTGTGATTGTGTGTGTTTAGAGTGACGAGATGGTTGCCTTACCCTGGCAGCACAGGTGAGATCATTCATCCTCTTTCTGCACTGGATGGCCAACCTCTTCTGTGTAGCATTGGCACTGACCACCTCTGCCAATTCCTCTCAAGCTGGAGTGGTGAGATTTCTGGACCTCCTGCGGCCAGAGTGAGGGTTGAGGACATCATATTGGGCCTCCGAAAGGCATTCTGGTGATGGGTCACTGAAATCTTCTTGGCTTTCAGGGCCATGTCTTCACTGGAGCAGTCCTGGGCTACAAGAATTGAGAGCTGTGTGCGCGGCTACAGTTCAGATATGGCACCCGGGTGAGGTAATGGTGAGGGAACAGCATGGGGAACAATTCAGAGGCTGCCCACCAACCAGAAGGCACATAATTAATGAGATGGGAAGTGAATGATAAGGCACAAAAACCCACTATTGTGGCCAGCAGGTAAAACATCTTTTTTCACATCTGCTACCGCACTTAGTACAACCCAGGGACAATTCTGCCCATTGCTTAGGTAGAGGACCCTGCTTAGGCATCCATTAAATCTTTCTGGCCTTCACTCCAGGCACCAACCTGGGGGAAGAAAAGAAGGCAACCTGCCCACAGCTCTGCCTCCACCTCCAACACCACCTCTGAGGATGGTGACTCAGAATTGTCAGAGGATGCACCCATCATGGCGTTCACATAACCCTCTAGCAGCACAGAAACATTCACCTTGGTGGCTGAACGTACTAGAGTGGACTCAGGTCACGATCTGGTGAGCAAGTCACTGACACGGGTCCACGGCTGGCAGAGGAAGTGACCGCTGAGGTCTCTGACACTTGGAGGACCGCTGGAGACCAGGCCTCTGCTCAGCCCCCTGCAGATGATGAGCCTCTGGTGTGGGCCTTAGGAAACCTGATGGAGATGCAGAGACAGACAGGGGAACAGTGGTCAGAGTTGCCAAAGGCCATAGGTTGGAGGAGTCCATCCACTTGCTATCCATTGTTGTGGTTCTGGCATGCGAGCGCTTGGCTGCCTCCATGGAAAGAGTGACAGGCGTCTCGGCAACCCAGGCCCAGCAGGAGACACAGTGGCTGCTGGATATATGCTTGGACCTGCACTCCATTGCCAAGCAGTGCAGCAGTGCAGCAGTGCAGCACTTGG
This sequence comes from Carcharodon carcharias, assembly GCF_017639515.1. Lineage (NCBI taxonomy): Eukaryota > Metazoa > Chordata > Chondrichthyes > Lamniformes > Lamnidae > Carcharodon > Carcharodon carcharias. Next base: position 222,226,565 of record NC_054469.1, read on the forward strand.
GCCTCCCTCCAGGTGCCCTGTCTGCTCAAGGAGTCAGGGAGGTGCCATCGTGCACCGATATGGAGAAGGAGCACAGGTAAGGCATCTGGAGAGCTTCAGTCCAGGACACTCTAAGGGTGTCCTGCCACTCCATCCCCCCTCTGCCAGTGACTCCATCGCCTCCAGCAGGTCAGGAGGTTGCACCTACACCTGTGCAGGGAACCCTAAGCAGGCTTGGGCCCTCTAGGCCTTGGGCAACCAGAGGATGCCCGCCTAAGTCATCATAGTCAACAGGGCAGAGCAGTCAGCGGGCTGCCTCCACCCCAGCTCTGTTTGTCGGGGCTGCACCTCAGCATTGCAATAGGAAAAGAAAGATAAATAAGCTTTGAAGGCACAAAAGTGGCTCTATATAGCCTTTTGGCACTTGTAAATAAATGTTCACTTGCACTGCTTGGTCATGGGTATTTAAGGGCATGGAACTTGCCCCCCATTATAGCCTGATAATGTCATCTTATAGAATCACTTACTATGTATGGAGACATTGTGCATTGACTGGGTTAATGATAGCCATGTGCGAGAACCCTCCCTCAGACCTGTTAGCCTTGAGGTTCTATAGAGAGACCATTACCTTGGCATCATAGAAAAACATGAGCTCTTGTCAGCTGTGGCCATTTACCTGGGAGAATGGAGGTTTGGAGTCAGGACTTTGCTGCCGTCCACCCATCAATGCCCCTTAGAGGCATCGACCCCCACCCCTCCCTCCCTTCCAGCCCTGCCTCTGACAGCAGCAGATGCCAAGCAGCACACAATGTAGGGCAGATCCAGACTTTGATGGGGTCTCATTGGAATGTGACCCATTAGCCATGGAGCTATGCTGCTTTATTGGGCGTTGGACCCCCAAGAGGAGGACTCAGCTGAGCCTGGCTTTCCATGAACGGACTAATAATTAGTAGAGTACCCCATTGCTTGGCCCAAAAAAATAGAGGATTAACTCCTCCCACCAGAGGAGAGACTCTTCTCGTATCGGATGCCTGAGACGTTTTACAAACTGTGTGCAACAACCTTGACAACATCAGCATGGTGCATGTGAGGTTTGCCAGAGCGTCAAGCACATTCTACCCTCCCCTGTTACTCACCAAGATCCCCCCCGCCACCACCTCCTCCCACCACCCCCCCCCACCCAACCCCACCCCCCCCCCCCACCCCCACCACACCCCCCCCCCCCCCCCCCCACCCCCCCAGCCAACATACTATACACAGCACCTCATCATTCCTCTCTCTCCTGTAACCCTCCACCAACCTCCCCCAGTTACCCTGGACCCTATTGCTATTTATCTGGACATTCCTGCTCTCCTCCGAGCCCATAGCCATTGACGTACCTATGCCCCTCCTGACCTTGACCCCTCCTGTTCTCAAGGCCAGCTTTCCCCAGACGTTCTGTGACCCACCACCGCCCCCCTGGCTGCTGCGTAATTGTCCCACCTACCAGGCTTGCTGTGGGGACACTCAACGCTCAACAAGATTCAGCCTATTTCTTGCTTTTCTCCTTGTTTCCTGGTATTTAGATACAAAGTGAGATTGAGTTCAAAATTCGTCCCTACCCTAATCTTTCTCACTTGTAAATGTTCCAGCAGGGTATTGCACTACATCCTGGAAAGTAATTATTTTTTATGCTATGGTGTTACATTATTTTTATTCTTCCCCTTTTCACCTCCCCCGAGGCGCACATACCAAACCACATTAAGAATGTGGGAAGATAATGTCGTTATTAACTCTCACCAATGGCCATGTGCAATAAAAACAAGAGGCCATAAAAAAGGCAATCTTTGTAGCAAGAGAATACAGAAGTAAGGAGGATATGTTGAACTTATATAAGACCATGGTTCTTCTACAGCTTGGAGCATTGCGTACAATTCTGGATGCTCCATTACAGATCTGAAAAGCAATGAGCCAACATAGATACAACAACAACAGTTTGTACTTATTAGATTCATAATGACGTTAGCAGGGCTGAGGGATTACAATTATTAAGACAGACTTAGGTTAGAGCTTTTTCACTCACACCGATAAGGCCATCTTAGTAACTCATTCATGTGCCCATTGTCCAAAGACAGACCCTTGGCTCAGTGGTCTGCGGGTGCTTTATCCTGATCTGTTTCCTTGGCAATGTTTTGTCACTGGTGGTCTTCCATTGCCTGCTGCTCTCTAGAGCAGTACGAGGAGGCAGATCCCAAGTCTACCTCAGCCGTAACAGGAATCAAAGCCACGCCTTTGGCATTATTCTGTACGACAACATCTAAGCTAACTGGCCGCTCCTTTATGATGGTGGTTTAGTAAATAATCACACATTACTTCCATGGGTTGATGGGGTATCATGAAAGGACACAGGTTTAATATGATAATAAAATGTAATTAAAGAAGAGGTAGTCTTTACATGGCTATATGGTTAGAAATTGGAATCATCTCTTAAGAACAGCTGCTGGAGCATAGTCCAAAAATTTTCTAAAAGGGAATCTAAGTAGTGGCTTTAAAAAGAGGAATATTAAAAGACATTTTGGAAACATGGGCAGACTATGCTTAAGCTTAGAGAAAAGTAGTGACACAGATTTAACATTTAGTCTCAGGTGTATGTTGAAAACTGCCTGCTCAACAACCAGCACTGGATTCTAGAATATTCTGAACGGAGGATTTCTGCACTGTAAGTCTTATGATTCCAGTAACTGGGAGAAGCAGAGAAGTCACCTCATTGATTCCTCCTCTCACTTTTTGTTCTTCTGAGGAACTATCATCAGATTCGTTTACTTTTCTGATTTTGATAAGGTTTTGGTCTTTTATTAGTTTGAGCTGTCAAACTTGGTTTTAGGTTCAAGTTTATAGATACTTTCTGTTCATTTTTTTCTTCTGTTAACATGTTTAATAATTAAAACCATTTTATAATGTTTTCATGTTTGTTGTAATCAGTGTCGTTTTTCTATAAATTTTACATTTGGATAAAAAGGAAGCTGACAAAATAAGGTGCCTCAGTGCCCTTGGTTGCTCAGTTGGTATCACTTCTGTCTCTAAGTTAAAAAGTTGTGGGCTTAAGTCCCACTAAAGAGATCTGAGTGCAATGATCAAAGCTGACACTCTAAGTGCAGTACTGAGGGAGTGCTGCATTGTCCAAGGTGGTGTCTCCCTGATGAGAGGATAATATACCTGCCAATGGGGTGGAAGTAAAAGATCCAATGGCACTATTTTGCCGCAAAGCCGGAGAATTGTGCCCTGATCAATATTTTCCCTTAAACAACACAACAAGGCAGGGCCTCGGGTCATTATCACAATGCTACTTGTGGGAGCTTGCTGTGCACAAATTGGCTGCTGTATTCCCTACGTCATGACAGTGACTACAAGAAGTCCTTCATTAGCTTTAGAGCTTCTCAGGACACCCTGAGGTCATGTAAACTATAGAAATTCAAGTCTATTTTCCTTACAAGTTTTGATTTCAATTAAAAATTGCTGGTTGGAAGTGTTATATATCATTGATGGTTTTTAATCCCATTTGTTTGAAACCTGAGCTTGCAGTTCAAGTGAAGGATTTCATTACTGACTTTGTGCATGTTCTGTGAATGTTATTAATAGATGTTTCTTTGAAAAGACAGTTTATTGTTTATCACAATAGCAACATTCTTTTATTTCAGCTCAAAGTAACAACTGTTTAAAAGTGCATTTAATGAAGCCTATTCTTCCACTAACTGCAAGAAATATCAGTAAAATTGAAAGGGAAATGGATGTTCATTGAATCCATAAGTTATTTGTCAGTTTATATTGTTCACAAGGTACAAAGCATCCTATCAAACGGATTTTGTGTTTTTTTTTGTCATCTGTCTGTCAAGGTCAGCATCGGTTTAAAATGGATGGGGATCGCCAATCTTTGTCATAGTTTAGAGGACTGGAAGGATGAACAAACAGCTTTCAATCTCCAGCTCAGCTCAGTTTGATTTGAGCACTGGAAGGCCTGATGAACCTGGGCGTGCCTGGAGCTGAGGCGATTGCCTCGGCCTCAACTCGAACTTCTCGATTCAAACACCAAAACCTCAGCCAGCTGGGCCTTTTCATTTTCTTCGAGCCAGCTCAGATTTATGATTCTGTTCTACGTTCACGCTATGTGGTGCATGTGAAATATGGCCTGTTCCCTTCCCTTCGCCACATTTAGCAGACAATTTCATCACCACAGTTCCCCCCACGCGCGCCCCCCCCCCCCCACCCCCCACCATTTGCAATGCAGTAACACACTGGATGAGCTACAGTTTAACAGGGTCACAGGACAACATTGGTACATATGGCACCGAGCGATGGCCAGGATTTTCCAGACCCATCACAGGAGATCCAGCTGAAAATCTTGCCCTGCATTGGGGTTTCGAGATAAGCCAATCCCTTGACAGTGTCGGGTATCGCTTTGACTTTAGCAATTCTGTTTGTTTTTTTTTCAATTAATTGTTCATGAAATGTGGGCTTTGCTGTTAGTGCCAGCAGCTATTGCCTGCCTCTAGCTTCCCTTGAAAAAGTGCCACTGAGCCGTCTTCTAGAACCACTGCAGTCCATAGTGCAGTAGCTGTAGTGCTATTAGGGAGGGAGTTCCAGGATTTTGACCTAGCTACAGTGAAGGAGTGGCCGGTATATTTCCAAGTCAGGATAGTGGGTGACTTGGAGGGGAACTTTCAGGCGGTGGTGTTCCCATGAGTCTGCTGCTCTTGTCTTTCGAGAGACTTTGCAGATTTGGAAGGTATTGTCGAAGGTGCCTTGTAGTTGATATGATGCATTGCTGTGGGTTACATTGTCGTGCACGGTGTTGAGTTCCTTGAATGTTGTGGGAGCTGCACTCATCCTGGCAAGTGGGGAATGATCTATCACACTCCCGACTTAAGCCTTGTAGATGATGAACAGGCTTTGGGGAGTTAGGAGGTGAGTTATTCACTGCAGAATTCCCAGCCTCTGGACTGCATTTGTAGCCACAGAATGCATATTGGTGATCCAGTTCAATTCTGGCCATTCATGGCCTTTTTGCAATGGTTTGACACTATAAAGAGGAATGGGGTGATTTTCTGAGTGCATTGAAACAACTGGACAGATAACGTGAGGATTGTGTCCGTGATGTACCCATAGACATGTGCGGCAGGAGAAGCAGCATGCTGGGAGCACACACTTTTAAAAATTAGCTCTATTTTCAGACAGTTGCAACAACACAATATGGAAACAATTCGATGATGACCGAAACAAGACATAACCCATTCATCATTTTGTCACTGGTGACTTTTGTGATCAATCACCAGTGAATATTTTGGTCTTCAGAGTTACTTTCACATACCTTGTGCCTCTATCAGCAATGTTATACTGTCAGTAATAGTTTACTTCAAAATATTTGAGGTCTCAGCTGCTTACAATGGAGCTCAGTAACATTATGAATGTCAATAGCTTTTCCAAATGAATAAAGAGTAAATATGTCAGGTAAAGTTGCACTGAACTATGCAGAACAAGAAAGCTTTGGCTTGATCCTTGTTGAATGAGGAAAACAAAAACAGGAACAGACCATTCAACCCCTTGAGTCTGCTCCACCATGTGATTAGACCATGGTGTGATCTTTTTACTTCCTTTCAGATACGGAGGTACTACAATTTACCTTATAAAGATGTGGGCGAAAGATTAACAAAAGTTCCTGTGGACATTGCAATATAAGGAAGTGCTCAATGAGGATAAGATCGGGATGGTCTACAAAATCCCTTCCATCAAGCCTGAGCAATTGAACAGCTCTCCTAACACCCGAGATCTGTTAGCCCTTGTGAAATTTTAAGTTAATTAAGATATTTATAGAGTTAGGTGTAAGAGCAGCCAAGATCACACTGAACATACGAGCATAACCTTTCACCCCCTAGCCTATCAAGAATCTATCTATTTCTGCCTTAAAGATATTGATGGATTCTGCCTCTACCACTGTTTGAGGAAGAGAGTTCCAAGGTCTCACAACCCTCTGAGAAAAAAAACAAACCCCATCTCTGTCTTCAAACGGGTGACCCCTTGTTTTTAAACAGTGACCCCTGGTTCTAGATTCTCCCAGAAGAGGAAACATCCTTTCCACATTCACCCTGTCCAGTCCCCTCACGATCTTATTTGTTTCAATCAAGTTGCCTCTTACTCTTCTAAACTCCAGTAGATACAAGACTAGTCTGTCCAACCTTTTCTCATAAGGCAACCTGCCCATTCCAGTTATTAACCAAGTAAACCGTCTCTGAACTGCTTCTAATGCATTGACATTTTCCTTAAATAAGGTGACCAATACTGTACACAATACTCCAGATGTGGTCTCACCAATGCCCTGCGTAACTGAAGCATAACCTCCCTACCCTTGTATTCAATTCCCCTCGCAATAAACAATAACACTCTATTAGCTTTGCTGACTACTTGTGGCACCTGCATACCAAACTTTTGCAATTCATGCACTAGAACCAGGTCCCTCTGCAACTCAGAGTTCTGCAATCTCTCACTATTTAGGTACTATGCTTATTTTTTACTCTTCCTGCCAATACTGTCAACCTCACATTTTCCCACATTACTTTTCTATTACTATCTTTGCATCATCAGCAAATTTAGCAAACATACCATTGGTCCCTTCATCCAAGTCATTTCTATAAATTGTAAAACTTTGAGGCCCAGCACTGATCTCTGTGACACACCACTCATCACATCCTGCCAATCTGAAAATGACCCATTTATGCCAGCTCTCTGTTTGCTGTTAGCCAGCCTATCTTCTACCCATGCCAATACGTTACCCCCTACACCATGAGCTTTTATTTTCCGCAATAACATTTGATGAGACACCTTATCAAATGCCTTCTGAAAATCCAAGTACATTATATCCACTAGTTCCCCTTTATCCACAGCACATGTTACTACTTCAAAGATCTCCAATAAACTGGTTAAACTTGATTTCCCTTTCACAAAACCATGTTGACTCTACCTGATTACCTTGAATTTATTGAAGTACCCTGATATAACGTCTTTAATAATGGCTTCTAAAATTTTCCCAATGATAGATGTTAAACTAACTGGCCTATAGTTTCCTGATCTCTGTCTCCCTCCCTTTATGAATAAAGGAGTAACATTAGCTATTTTCCAATCTAATGGAACCTTCCCCAAATCCCAAAATTTTGGAAAATTGAAACCAGTGCATCAACTATCTCACTAGCCACTTCTTTTAAGACTCAAGGGTTCAATCTTCCATCTGCCACCCTCTTTGCACAACTACATGCTTTTTCTTTTAAGTTTGAAGCTATCTTTAACTTTTGTAGTTAACCATGGATTGTGGATCCTCCCCTTGGAATTTTTCTTTCCCATCTGAATGTAAAACAGGTTCAAGGAGCTCAATGTCCTAAACCTGTTCTTATGTGAGAACCATATCCAAGCATGAATCACCACCTTCAGGGGCAAGAGAGGGAAGAGAAGGGGGAATAGATTGAATGGGAAGTTAGCAGCCAGAGCACATGATCAGCATGGCGGTCACAATTGGTTGGAACACCTCATCTGGCAGAATGATAGCTTGCTAAGGGCTTGTAATCTAGCCGTGTCCACCTCTTTGCCCAGTGAATTTCTGAAGGGGATGCCATTAAATAGTTTTTTGGTTCATGACTATGACATAGGGAAACCTTAGCAGTTTTATTAGCATGCCTAATTGGCTCAGAACCATTCTACATGAGCCAACTTAAATACATCCGATCAACCATCAGCGGGAAGGCAGTTGACCATTGAATGATGTACGTCTCAATTCTGAACTCAGCTCAGAAACATAAAGAAGTGATCGGGGACAAATTGATGTAATCCAACCAACGACTTCATACATTTATGTGGGCCAGGTAAACATGAATGCCAAAGCAAACATCACAAATAGTACAATTTGAGCATTACAATATGACAGCCATGGATGTGTTTAACTTAATTTGGCATATCAGTAATTTTCAGCTTTGAAGATTATAAGACATATTTGGCAAAATTAGTATTTTGCTCCTTATACAACAACACAGCAGTTATTTCCATGTTTATTTTTATGCTGCTTGTTAAAGCTTGTGATAGAAATATTGAATGATTCAGCCTGTTTCAATGTCAGCTGTGGTTCAGTTGGTAGCATACATGCTCTGATCCACAAGAACCTGGGTTAAAATCCCATTCCAGAGCTTGAGCACAAAAATCTATCCTGTGCAGTGCTGTACAGGGTGTGCTGCACTGTCAGAGGCGCTGTTTTTGAGATGAGATGCTGAGTTGAGGCAAAGTCTGTATGCAAAAGATGCCCTAGCACTATTCTGGTTAAAAAAAAACTGGGGAGTGTTTCCTAGTCAATATTTATCCCTCAATCAGCTTGTTATCGCATTTCTGTTTGTGGGAGTTTGCTGAGTGCAAATTAGATGTTGTATTTCCTACATTATGACGGCGACTACACTTCAAAAAGTACTTCAGTGACTGTAAAGCACTTTGAGACATTCAGTGGTCATGAAAAGTGTGATATAAATGCAAGTCTTTCTTTCTTTCACAGATTTTGCCCATCATGTCTGTGCTGGTTCTTTAGAAGAGTCATCCAATTAATCACCCTCAATGTTCCTGCTAAACTGCACACGTGCACAGCAGGACTACAATATGGAAGGTACCACGCAGAATTCTTACAAGTTGTATCCTGTAAGATATCACGGATAAATTATTTGAAGGTATTGCACGTTAAAAAAAAGGACATGGACAGCAAGGAAAATTGAGACGGAACATTGGTTCCACTCCCTTGCTCTTTCCCCATCGCCTCTATAAATTATTTTCCTTCAAGTGCTTATCCAGTTCCTTTTTGAATATTACTGTAAAATTTGCTTCCGTCATCCTTTCAGACACTGCATTCCAGATCACAAGTCATTATGTGAAAAAAAAATGTTTTCTCATGTCATCTCTGGCACTTTGCCAATCACCTGAAATCTGTGTCCTTTGGTTACCAGCTTCTCTGTCACTGGAAACAGTTCTTCCTTATTTACTCTGTTGAAACATTTCTTGATTTTGAACGCCTTTATCAAATCCCCTCTTAATCTTCCCTGCCCAAAGGAGAACAACCCCAGCTTCTGCAATCTATCCATATAACAGAACTCCTTCATCCCTGCTACATTCTAATAAATCTCCTATGCATCATCTCTAAGGCTTTGACATCTTTCCTAAAGTGTGATGCCCACAATTGAAGCTGAACCCTAATCAGTGCTATTGAAAGGTTTAGCATAGCTTTGTTTCTGTGCTATATGCCTCAAATAAAGCCAAGGGTTCTATTTTGTTATGACCTGGGTAGGGAATGTTAAAGAAATCCAAATACCTATTTTTAACCAATAGAATTACACCACTAGATTTCACTTTATTATACAAAGCAAATACGATCAAGTTCATATTATAGCCAATTAACATTCACATCATAACTACATGCTATGAACTCAGGTTTACTACTTAAGTCCCCCAAGAATTCTCTTCTAAGACATGTCAATCTTTGTAGGAACCACCCATGAATATGCCACAGTCCTCTGGAGAATTTTCCCCGGCTCCAGCTATTCTCCAGTTTTCATTTACCATCTCTTGGATGCCTGAGGCCTTATTTTGGTTATATACTTCTCAATGCTTTCAAGCTAATTCAGCTGATTGCTTTCTTTTGCAAAATACACTGTGAGGCCCATTGTAGATTCTCCCACTGGCTTCCAAATAAGCAGTCCTCAAGCCCCTGTCAAGCTCACAAGATTCAAGCTGAGATTAAGCCTCACCCGCATTCCACATGGTCAATGATGATGCTCCATCTTTGTGCTCTGCTTACAGCTCTATTTAACAGTTATTTATTGTGGCTAACTTCACTCAGCGAGTTGCAAGCTGCATCAGGTTCAAACTGCAACTAAAAATGCTCTCAGCAAACAACCCAGTAGAATGAAAGCAGAGAACCTTTCTAAGCTCCAACCACCTCCACAATGATGTCACCCTGCTCTGGGCCTACCTCAAACTGACCTTGAAGATAATTACCACTCATTTACAATTTCTTCTTTGATCTGCTGAAGTAAATAGATTTTGCAACCTTTCAGGGTTTGCTGAAAGCTTTTGAAGTAATTTAGCTCTAACTCCCAATCAAAACATCTCTCTGGACGGCCATTGTTCTTGCAAGCTTTGCTGACATCATGTCTCCAGCTCTTTGACAGGGTAAATCCACCTGCTGTTCTATAAGTCCATCTCTTATATTCTGACTTTATTAAACAAATATTGGTCACTTTTTGAACTGCCATTTCTTGAGGTATTCTGAAAATCTCTAAAGCCGAACATCTTAAGGATCTTAACTTTCTAACTGTTCACCTCTTAAGGCAACATGGATCCAACCTTTGAAGTGTAATAGGCTCCAAGCTTGCTTTAATTGCATTTGTGCCATTTTCTACAATACCAAAATCTATACTCTAAAACACATGAACCAAATATTCACCACAATATGCTTTTTTTAAACAGGCCTCCCAACTTGTCCTTCTTCCACCTCCAAAGATTTGTGCATGTATAGCCCAGGTCTCTCTGTTATTGCACCCCCTTTAAAACTGTGCCATTTCTTTTATATTGCCTCACCTCATTCTTCTTAACAAAATGTATCACCTCTCACTTATCTGTGTTAAATTTCACCAACCATGTGATATTAGTAGAAAGACATATGCCTTCTCAATTAAGGCAACAGTTTAATTTCTGCATTAAATGCTTCAGGCTTACTCTACAGAGTAATGGTTCCTTTTTCTTAACTCATTCATGGGATGTGGGCATCGCTGGCAATACCAGGATTTATTGAGCATTATTGCTTGTCCTTGAGAAGATGGTGGTGAGTCGCCTTATTGAACCGCTGCAGTCCATGTGGTGTCGGTACACTCACAGCGGTGTTGGGAAGGGAGACTCAGGATTCTGACCCAGCAACAGTGATGGAACGGCAATATAGTTCTGAATCAGGATGGAGGGCAACTTGGAAATAGTGCTGTTCACATATCCCGGCTGCTCTTGTCCTTCCAAGTGGTAGAGGTCATGTGTTTTGGAAGGTGCTGTCGAAGGAACCTTGGTGAATTGCTACAGTACATGTAGTAGCCAGTCGATATTGCTGCTCTTGTATGTCGGCGCTGAGGGGAATGAATGTTTAAGATGGTGGAGGAGGTGCCAATCAAGCAGGCTGCTTTTGTCCTGGATGGTGTCAAGCTTCTTGAGTGTTTTTGGAAGTGCACTTGCCCAGGAAAGTGGAGAGTATTCCATCAAACTCCTGACTTGTAGAGGGTGGACAAGTTTTGAGGGGTCTGGAGCTGAGCCATGGGAGGTGAAATGTTTTTAATTGCCAGAACTTCAGAGAGACTTCACTGGGCCAAATGTTAGGCAATTCTCAAACTGCCCAATCCATCTTTTTCTATTGAGCTGTCTGACCTGCCTTGACTGCACATAATCAGAAGTCATCATTTGGAAGAACTTAAGCACCCTCACTTTATTTCAGTGACAAAGAAACATTATTTGCCTCTTTCAGTTTAGTGATTATTGGTATTTTTTGGGGTGGTCGGATATAACACCAACACCTTGCAGCAACAATACTGTCATACATCTAGATTTACCACAGTTTATCCTACTATGTAATGGCTCCAAACTAGTGTGGAATGAGCTCAATCACTCTGTTCCTTGTCTGATTTAAGAGCTTGCACTCCTCTAAATCCCTCAACTCTAGAAAGAAAAGTTTTATCCTGTTCCTTAGTTCTTTTGAGCTGTTGAGAATTAATTCAGTGTCAGGCTAAAGCTCATGCTCCTCGCTATACTTCACACCACTTATTCACCGTGGGATTTTTCTGTGGACACTTATTCTTTCCTTCCTTTGTACAGAACGAGCTTTCTTTTTCCACGATTGCTGATTACTCGCCCCTCTCCCATTGATTTTTCACATTTTGCTTTTCCCAATCAAATAGAACGAGGCCCACAGTGTCACATTCAAGTGAGGCAGTGATGAACAATAAATAATGGATTTAAAGGGAAAGACAATGCAATGAGATTGCCTTGCTCTTCCTTGACCCACCTATAATTATAGCTGATATACACATTGTAATTTGCTCACATGCCAAACTTGTACTAACAATACTTCTGAATTCAGGTGCTTACCAGATAACCCTGTTTGAAAGGGTGCTATCAGTCTTCCTGGAACATTTTCTCTTTATGTCAGTTATTTGAGTTTACTGTCTGCATAGGGAATGTTCTTTCCCTGTAATATGCCCTGGCTTTAGACATTTTAACAGGCAGGCTACAATATTAAACTCTAGGCTTGCACTCCTGTTACAGCACTAGGTTCAAAAGGTGCCAGTTACATTGATTGTGCTCCTTGACTCATATCTTTGGCAGACTGTTTGGCTTAACTTTGTTCCTCCTAGGTTTCATACTCCTGAAGCTCTGGGACTAAGCTTCCCCATCTATTTAACATCAGAGAAGAGGTTAGTAAAACAGTCGTTAATAAGCAAAGGACCAACACAAAGAGGATATATTACTGATGTGAAAAATTGTCAAGATCTGTAACTGCACAATAATGTTGCTTCAACATTTCTATAGGTTTCTTTTTCCTTTGGTTTTATTTCTTTGTAGAATCTGTCATCCTGCTGCTCAAGTCTCATGCTCCTCCACTGCACCTTCCCCAAGCTCTGACAGTGCCAGTCTACAGCCAGTTTGGAAGAGGTCTAGGAATGGGAGAAACCTCCAGTGACTGGCTCTCTGATTTCTCATATTGCAAGGCAATCTACTATTTCTCCATTGACTGGAGACTGTGACACCGTTTATCTGGGGAATGCAGGTGTACCTCACATCCAAATGCAATCAAACATCTTTCTGGATAAAAACATATTGGAGCTATGGTGTGCCATGACACCTTGTTCCCCCAACTGTTTACATTTCATTAGTCCTCCAGCAGTGGGAATACAAATCATGAAATGTCATGTCACAATGAAAGCCTCATTATGTACTTTAGGCTGTTGCAGTGGAGCACTGATTTCTTGTAACAAAGGCTTTAGTTTTGAATCATAGAATGGTTACAACACAGAAGGAAGGCTTTTGGCCCATCATGTCTATGCCAGCTCTCTGCAAGTGCAACTCATCTAGTCCCACCCCTGCCTTTTCACTTTAGCCCTGCAGATTTTTTCTCTTCAGATAATTATCCAATAACCTTTTCATGTCATGACTGAAACTGTCTCTGCCACACTCTCAGGTAGTGGGCGATAGTGGTGTGGTGGAAATGTCACTAGACTAATTATCCAGCGACCCAGACCTATGCTTTGGACCGTGGGTTCAAATCCTACTACAGCATCTAGTGCAGTTTATATTCAATTAATAAGTTCAACTAATTAATCAAAAAAATCTGTAATGCAAGCTAGCCTCAGTAATAGTGGCCATTGTTGATTGTTGTAAAAACCCATCTGGTTCACTAATGTTCCTTAGGGAAGGAAATCTGATGTCCTTACCTGGTCTGATCTAATGTGACTCTGGACCTACAGCAATGTGGTTGACTCTTAACTGCCCTCAAAGGGAAACTTGGACTGGGCAACAATTACTGGCTTTGCCTGTGAAACCAACATCCCATGTAAGAATGAAAAATAAATCCAGATTCTAACCACCTGCTTCATAAAAATGGTTTTCTACATGTTAGTTTTTGTTCTTTTGGCAATCAGTGTACTCTGATACTCGACCCTTCCACCAATGGGAACAGTTTATCCTCATCGACTTTGCAAGAACCATCACGGTACAATAATGGATATCACTGGGCCTCCCTGAGAGGTTGGCCAAGGACGGCTCAGCTGACTGTTTTCCTGACCTATTCCATCACTCAAATACTCTCTGCAGGGTAGAAATCTCCCATCAGCAAATCCTGAGGTTACTTAGAAGCTCCGATTGGCAGAGATTTTGGGCAGATGACAGGTTGCTGAAATTGTACGGTGCAATCTTTCATCCCTGTCTTTGCCCAGTTTTGGTCACCATTTTACACAAGGAATTCTTGGCACCGTAAAAGATGCAGCAAAGCATTACTCATCTGACACCTGGGGCAGAAAAGCTGGGGCCTCCCTGCGGACTTGTGTTGGGGATGGCGCCACTCCAACTGAAAGTCTCTCTCCTGCCCTTACAAACAGCCCCTCCCCCCTTGCTGGGGCCTGCCTGAGTGACCTGGTGAGCCTGACCCAACTCACCTTAATTCCGGGGCCTCCTCCATGGATGTTGCTCTGGACCTCCTGCAGTACCAGTGGTAGTCACCACTCCTAGTGGCGTTGCAGGGTCTGAAGTGTTACAAGCCATCCAATTAGGCCAGCATTTCTTGGAGGACAGGATTTGACCTGTCCTCGGAGCTTCTGAAAATGGCCACCAGCTTTCCAGTCGGTGAGTGGGTCCACTGCTGCGGCCAATAAATTCAAATCCGGCATCTGATATCTGGCTTCTAACACCAGAACCATACGGTAAGACTACGGAATCTGAGTTCATTTGCACTGAAGAATAACACTGAGAAGGGATATTTTTAAGATATTTAAAATTCTTATGAACATCAACAAATTGAACAATAAGAAGCTATTTAGCAGGAAGCTGAGAATGATAATAAAGGCTTGATATGAAGTTCAGAAGGAGGGAGGTGAAGATCAGATAAAAATATTTCATAGAATCATTAAATATTTCCAGATAGAAGGACGATATTTGGGCCATTGAGATTTTCCACTCTTTTTTCAGGAGCTACCTAGTTGTCCCCACGCCCCATTTTTTCCCTCTATCACTGCAATTTGTTATCTCCTTTAAGTATTTACTCAATTGTCTCTTGAAAACAACAGCTGACTCTGTATCCACCATCATATCAGGCAATGCATTCTAAATCCAAATCCGCTGCTTTAAAAAACTTTCCCCCATGTCACCTCTCATTCTTTTGCCAACTGCCTTAAATCTGTTCCCTTTGTTTACTGACCCTTCAGCCACTGGAAACAGTTTCTCCAAATAACCCCTTCATAATTTTAAACATGTCTATCAAATCTCCTCTTACCTCCTTTGCTCTAAGGGAAAAGAAAACAACTTCTCCAGTCACAGCCATGTCACTGTAATCCTTCATACCCGGAAGCAAATCGAACAGGCTGGTGATTGTGTGGTATGGGATCGAATATATAGATATTCAATTATTTAGAAATAAGAACAGGACCACTGGTAAAATTAAATCTTAATCAATTCCTGTGATTATGAAATGATCCCATCACACGACGTGATCGTTTTCCTGCAGAATTTTGGCAACGGAGGGTGAAGAAGACAATTGGCTCAGATGAAGAGTGCCATTGGCCAATAAGGCGGGGAAAAAAATAATGTTGCATTTTGAAGAATAGGAAAACACACATCAGGTTGCAAAACACCAGTGAGACATTTGTCTTCTATTTCCAGTGTGTCAATGTGATCCAGCTGGCAGAACTCTTGCCTCTGTGTCAGAAGGTTGGGGACACAGGATGAAGACTTTAACACATAAACTTGGCTAACACGCCAGTGCAGCATCGACTGCTGAATGTTCAGAGTGCGGTCCTTTTGGACGAGATGAGACACTTCCAGTAGACAAATGTTTAAGATCCCGTGGTACTGACAGGGAGCAGGAAATTTTTCTTACCAACACTCACAAGTAAAACAATACCACTGAAAACAGATTAGGGTCTTTGCTGTTTATGAGATATAGTTTGCAAAAAAATGACTGTGGAGTTTACTTACATGACAGCAGAGACTGTAATTCAAAGTAATTTACTGCGCATAAAGCAACTGGAGACACCTCTCAGAGGCATATTAAGATATATGTGTTTGTTTGTTTCAATCCACCATTCATTCTTTCTAGACTTTTCTTTATGTTGTATGTTTGCAAATTATCACAATTCTTTACTCCTGCAACGACTTGCCTTTATCAAGGTCAGATGCACATTTTATTTCCATGAGGATTAATTTCAGGCAGTTAGTGAAATGTCAAGTAACTTTGCGATCAGTGGCAAAGTTTGTGAAGAGGAGTCTAAAAATGCCAACTCATATTTCTCAGTGCTGGAATGCTGCATGAGAAAACAGTTATCTAAATAGATTTGTGTCCACTGTAGTCTCATCCCACAGGCGAAGGAGATGTGAGCGTTTCAGACATCACAATCCAAAGGCGGATTGACATTCTTGGCCCAGTGTCAATCTCTAGTGTTTTGCTTCAGGCAGGAACAGTTTTCAGTGGTTAGCCCATTAGCTTTGGGAGAAAATTCTAGAAAACCAACAAAGAAGCAAATGAGTCATCTAACAAATTAGTCACTGGTTTGTGAAGTGCTGCAGAAAATGAAGAAGCTAGTTTGATAAATGAGATGGTGGCAGAGTGGTAATGTCATGAGTAAGTTTATTGTTTTGGAGACGTGGGCTCCAATCCTGTGATGGTCGCTGGAGGAATTTAAATTCAATTAGCTAATTTTAAAAATAAATCTGGGCCAGGATTTTCTGGCCCCTCCCACCCAGTGGGATATTACGGTCCCGCCAAACTGAACGGAGATTTAAATGTCTCTCCACATCTGCCGGTCAGAGACACACCGCGATGGGGCCTTAAAACCCTGACCCTGGAAGTGAAATTTAGTCACAGTAATGGCGACCATGAAACTGTCATCGATCATAGCCAGAACTCCGGGTTCACTAATGCCCCTCTAGGGAAGGAAATCTAACGTCCATACCTGGTCTGACCCCAGTTGTGATTCCTAGACAGACAACAATGTGGTACTTAACTGCCTTCTGAAATTGCCCAGCTAACCACTTAGTTGTAGCAATTAGGGATGGGCAATAAACGTTGGCCTTGCCAGTGATGCCCACATCCCATGAAGGAATGAAAAAATAAATACTGGAAGGTGGAAAATTTGCAGAGCTGGAGGGAAAGAGTTTAAGTGCATAGAGCTAACAGAAGCACAATGGGCTGAATGGCCTCCTTCTGTGCTGCATTGTTCTATGATTCCATGAAAATGCGAACTGGGGTGACACCAACACTGTTTTATTTTCCTGTTTCTTACACTGCCTTTTGCAATACTCTATTTCTAATCATTGATGAGGTTCTGCTGATGATAGGGAATGTGCTTTTCTGAAACAGGAGGAATTACTCCACAACTTGACCTTCACTTGTTCTTCACTCAGGGATGACACATGCTGCTTTATGCCATCATTTCTTATGAAAGAAGGCTTCGGCCAGTTTGCTTTCAGCTATAAGATCACCCATTTAAAAGCCA
Organism: Carcharodon carcharias; assembly: GCF_017639515.1. Lineage (NCBI taxonomy): Eukaryota > Metazoa > Chordata > Chondrichthyes > Lamniformes > Lamnidae > Carcharodon > Carcharodon carcharias. The sequence continues at coordinate 222,243,832 of NC_054469.1, forward strand.
CCAGCTAGTCAATGATGATGAATAACCCTTTTCCTAAATAGTCCTGATTGATGAACCAACAGCAACTAAATATCCTTTCTCTCCCTCAGACAGATTGTGTAATGGATGAAGCTACTGCTTTCAGTCAAAGGGATTGGGGATTAAAAAGAAATCTCATATACTTTAACATTCTGGATGCAGTTCAAATCTAATTTCAGTACACACCCACTGTCTCAGAACTTAGATGAGGGAATCGTGCACTTTGTATGTTGGAATGAACAAAAATATAACATGGAGAAAATCAGGAGAGAAGGTCCAGTAACCTTTTAACATGAAGGTAAATGTAGTTTCCTCTAAAACAGTGGTTGGGCCACATTTAACATCAGACTGTATTGTACATAATGGAAGAGATCCATATATTTTAACCACCATTGTGGTGGTTAAGGAAGTTTCTGTTTAATATAAATGTAGATTATCAGGTGATACTTCAGCTAAAGTGAGCAAAATTCACAGTGAAAGCTGTGGGATTACGTTTTATCTCTGAATCTGTGAATGATACAGAATGTTGTGGCCAAAGATCCTACAGGTCTTCCTGTACAGACCCCTGACGTACCTCTAATGAACCAAAAAGTGGTCAGGACACAAATATATCCTGCAGGCCTGATGCCAATAGAACCGATGCCAATGGTATGGATCTTGTTGGGGTGCAGCTTTTTCTTAAGGCCATTGCCACAGGAGAGAAGGGTGGGTGGGGACGTGGGTCGAATGAGCAACAGCACGAATGGTCAAAGAAAGTTCTGCATTTCTATAGCACCTTTCACAACCGTAGGATGTTTCAAAGTGCTTTACTGTTGTAATGCAGAAAACATGGCAGCAAGCTCCCACAAATATGATAATAAGCAGACAATCTGTTTTTGTGATCTTGATTGAGGGATAAATATTGGCCATAACATTGAAGCTGCTCTTTTTACAAATGGGGTTGTGTGACATGGGATCTTTAATATTTACTTCAGGGAACAGACAGAGCTTGGTTTAGCATTTCATCCTAAAGACAGCTCTTCTGGCAGCACAGCACTCCTTCAGCATTGCACTGGAGTATTAACCCTGCTCTGAAGTGGGTCTTGAGTTTATGATTGTTATGATTAGTTGAGCAGGGGTATAATGGTGCCTCTCTTCTCACACTCCTCATTTGACTGCTATAATTTTCGTTTAAAAAAGGATGTGCTTAGAAATTCAGTGAATGTTTAACTGTTTATATGTTGTGACTGTAAAAGATACAAACAAGCAGGTTTTCTTGAGTTTTGTTTTGGGAGGGAAAGAGAATAGTGGTTATTGTACTTAACCCAATCTAAAAAATATATCAAAGCAAACAAATACACAAACACACACACACACACACACACACACACACACACACACACACACACACACACTAATGAGTTACACAGTGGAAGGATAGATTAAACATGCTTTTTAAGTCCAATAAAAGTTAAATATATAAGGGTCTTATAGATTGATGACTTGGATGGTTCCAGGCTAGCTCAGGATTGGGTCTCAAGATGATTTGAAGATGTTGACTGCCAGTGTATCTTTTCTTCTAGAGACAGCAAGTTCTGAGTTGATGTTTTAAAAATTCTCTGCATGTGTGTGGTAAAGTGAGGTTCCCTGTCCCTTTAAGAGAATGCGAGTGTACTAATCATGTGACAGCACTGACGAATCACTGTACACCGTGGGCAACTGGAAACTGTAAGTCTAGTCCTGGAGGCTTTTGAGTGAGCACGTATGATCTGGTGCTCTGTCATATGTCTCAATAAACCATCACTGTTTAAGTCTTACATTAGTCTCTCCCCATTATTGATTGCAAGCAGCAAATGATAAGAACATAGGAAGGCGTGCAGTTAGAGTTCGGTTGGCCAACAAACTAATTTACCCAAGACATAAAATTGTGGCATGTGGATAGTCAAACAGCAGACAGGAATTGAGCTGGCAAGATGGATGGGGAGAGAGAGGGAGGCCACATAGGGATATTGCCTCTTCAGTGTCTTTTATGCTTATGTCTCTGGTCTGGAGGAAAACAATTCCTTAAAACACAATAGAGAGTTAGCTGGCTTGTCATGTGACCCTCTCTTTCATCAACTGCCCAGTTATCCAGATATGATCATGGGCACTATATTCCAAATGGCTGGTTTCAACTTGCTTATTATATGGCTGGGTGAATTCCTTTCTCCGCATTAATTCATTGTCTGAGGTGATTATATCTAATGTGTAACCCCCCCCCCCCCACCCCTCCCCCCATCCAGGTGATTGTCTGGAAAGTTCTATGAATGGGTTCGGAAATGGCCCCATTCACACTCTGTCAAGGTAATTACCTCTGCTGGGCTTTTCTAGACAGTTTGGCTCCAGTTATTGGCTTTGGAATTTGTCATATAAGGTGATGCAAATGTTGTGCCATTTTGAATCTACGCTTCCAATTCCCTGGTATGTTGCCCCGGTCCCTTTAAAATTCAGTCCGGGGTTTTCAGCCAGTAAATGCATAAAGTCATTTTTGATATAAAGCAACAATAGCTTTCTGACTCAGAAATGATAGCGTTAACAATTGAGCCATAGCTGACACTGCTAAGCAATCAAGTCTGATGTACCAAACAGCAGTTGTGGGCCGCAGCTGATAAGTGCGCCCCCAGCATACAAGGGAGAAGCTGGAGGGGAGTTCACGGATGTTTCCTATGTCCAATTGCATTGAGTGTGCATCACAGAAACAGACCATTCAAGCCAATAGTTTCATGCTGGTGTGCCGGTGTTTATGCTCCGACCCCCTTCATCTCAACCCATCAGCATGTTCTTCTATCCAAATAGTCATCTGGTAGTTCAGAGCTTGAATATTGCTGAAAAAGAGACATGCTGCCAAAGCTTTTTGTCTTACGTCTGATGAACGCAAGATGAAAATTAGCTTTGACAACATGTCGCTTTTTTCAGCAAGATTCTTCTATTCCACTCTCCCTTGTGTGTTTATTTATCTTCCCCTTAAATGCTTCTCTGCTACCCACCTCCACTACATGAGGTGAGATGGTGCTACAGTGGCAACGCCATTGGATTAGTAAAATCAGCGGGCCAGGCTGATGCTCTGGGAGCACGGGTTCAAATCCCACCATGGTAGCTGGTGGGATTTTAATTTCATTGATTAAAGATCTGGAACTGAAAAGGCTGAGCCATGAAACTGTCAATGAATGTCATTCCAAACCCACCTGGTTCACTAATGTCCTTATGGTTAGGAAATCTACTGCCTTTACCTGGTCTGGTGACTACAAGTGACTCTGGACCCACAGTAATGTGGTCGGTTCTTACAGGCAATTAGGGATTGGCAGCAAATGCTGGCCTTGCCAGTGACACCCACATCCCATGAATGAATAATTTAAAAAAAATTTGTGTTAACTAGTTCCATCTTTGTACCACTCTCTGGGTAAAGAAGTTTCTCCTGAATTCCCTATTGGATTTATCAGTGACTATTTTATATTGATGGCTTCCAGTTTTGGATTCCTCCACAAATGGAAACATCTCCCCTATTGGACCTTTCCATTACATTAAGGACCTCTATCAGACCACCCCGCAGTCCTCCCTTTTCAATAGGAAAGATGCCCAGCATGCTCTAAAGTTCAGGGAATATGGAACCACCCCACCGAGGGGAATTGGCAAGTTTCACCAGTGTACAAAGGCAGGAGGGAACCCCTAGCTGTGGTCTCTAGCTTGGGATTCACCAGCAAAACAGGAAAATCTCTTCCTCACCCCAAACCACCACTCCCATAAACCCACCCACCGCCATGAACTTAACCCAGAGTGCACCTGGGCCACAGACATTCAGCCCTTTACGTTTCTATATCCTGCATATAGAAACATGGATGCTAGTTTACAGGATGTAAGCTAGCATTTTGACATTCTGTCAGAAATATGTTTTAAACTTACTAGCCTAAAGAAAAATGTGTTTTTTTTTATTCACTGACAAATATAATTTTAATTGACAAAGCAAAGTGAAAAATCAAAGGAAGAAAAGTTATGTAATTTTTCCAGTCAGAGAAACATGGAGAAAATTCAAAGTGAGAAAAATAGTTTTGACCAAGGTAATTGCTTAACAGCCAACATTCCTCCCTGTGCTTATTATAGCAAGAAAGTAGATAGGAGAAAAAGATGTTGTAATGTCTGTCGAAAGGGCCAACAGCCTGTTTGTCCGTCTTTGGTGTTGTTTTAAGGATTTGTACTCCTCCAAAAATGTATTAACAAGTGTCAGTGAAAAATTAGTAAAAAGGTAGTGTTTTATTTGGGAAGGTCATTAATCATGAAGGGATATGTCCTTTCATGGCATGCCCTGTCAAAGAGGATAAAAGTCAATATGTAACCAATGTAACACAGCAGTCGAGAATGACTTGGGCATTTCAGACACTCTGATTAAATCTGGCTTCAACTCCAATGGATCATTAACCCCTTTCCCTGTGACAAAGTTCACATGTGACCATGCTCACATTGTTCCATTGTCACTCAGCTATTTTTCACAGAAATTGTGCAGCTGGAGAAATAAATATCCTGTATTTTGATTGGCTAAATGATATGTTCACTGCTTGAATGGTATAAAAGAATAATTTTTAAAGAAATATTCTGGCCCAAATCGTCCAGTGTCCATATCATTGAAATTGGAACTGAAGCTGGGAGATGTGTGTCAGAACCTGGTGGAAGCCACATGCGTGCACACGTACACAAACACAAACACACACAAGCACAAACACACACACAAACTCACACACAAACACAAACACACGAACACACACACAAACACATACACACAAACAATCACACACGCACAAACACACACACACAAATACTCAAACACACACACACACGCACAAACACACACATACGCACAAACACAAACACAAACACTCAAACACACACACAAACAAACACACACACAAACAACCACACACACACACACACACACGCACACACAAACACACTGAAATTGCACAGGAAGTTAAAGTTTTCAGTTGGCTGACTCCCGCTGCTTGGGACCCTCTGCGAATGTCTCCAACCCTGAGCTCAGTATCTGAGACTTGGGCCAGATATGTGGGACTCAATTGCACAATTACCCTAGAAATATTACAATGGCTATTATTTGGTCTAACTCAGAAATTAACAAGGAGAACTGAACTGAACATCACAAACAACCTTCCAATCACCACTCACTCCCCAGCCATGACCAGCGCCGACTACACCCCTCTTATCCAACTACGCCCAAACCCCCACCCCGGCTCTCTCTCCCACTATTCCCCTGCAACCTGGCCTGGCCCAAATCTCTCTCCCACCACCAGTCCACCAACCCAACCTGACAAATGTACCCTCCCTACTAACCCAACCGACCTGACTCCCACCACCAGGCCCCCAACCCAACTAACTAGCCTCCCAACCCAACTAACTCCTCACCCCAACCTGACTCTTTCCCAGCACCACTCATTTCTTGATCAAAACCAACTGCTTATCCACTCACTCACCCACTCACCCATTCACCAACTCACTCATCCACTTACTCAACCATCCCCTCATCCACTCACCCATTTACCTACCCACTAACTCACCCACTCATTCACCCATCCACTCACTTGCTAACTCACTCACTCACCCACTCACTCACTCACCCACCCACCTATTCACCTAACAACTGAAAAACTCGAGATCTTTAAGACCTTAGCTGAATAGGTCAGCTAATGCTGCAAAAATGGGCGGGGGGGGAGGTGGTGGGGGGCGTGTCCTCTCTTTGCCCGTCTTCTCCTACACTTGCCGATCTTCCGCGGGGATGTCTGTGCTGACCCACCTCTGCTGCGGCCAGGATTGGAAATCCCAGCTGAAATAGTGTAATGTGGCCAGGTTGCAGGAACCTTTAGGGGCAGTGGCAATGTGCACAGCATCAAACTGACAGCAAGAACTGGGCCATTGTTTGGCTGTTACTTTCTTCCTTGTTACTAATCACCAGTTTCATTATTGGCACATTAATAATGATGAAAAATGGAGACCTAGTTGCTTTGGTAAAAGAGGAAACTCCTTAGCTTAAGTTATAACCATATTGCTGTTTTCATTATCTCTTGTTAAAGTTAAGTTGCAGCAGTACTTTTTTTATTATTGGCTATTGGGCTAAATACTGTTAGAAATGTATCAGGTCTCAAAATTCCTTGACTGCAACAACAACAATAGCTTACATTTATATAGCAGTTTTAACACAGTAAACCACCTCAAGGCACATTGCAGGAGCATTATCAAACAACATTTGACTCTGAACCACATGAGGAGAAATTAGGGGCAGATGATCAAAGTGTGAGTCAAACAGGTAGGTTTTAAAGAACAGCTTTAAAGGAAAAGAGATGGCAGGGAGGGGGGGTTGCGGGAGGGTTAGGGAGGAAATTCCAGAGTTTAGGGCTTCGCTAGCTGAAGATATGGCCACCAATGATGGAGCAATTAAAATCAGGAGTGCACAGGAGGCCAGAATTTGAGGAGCACAGATATCTCAGAGGGTTGTAAGCCTGGAGGAGGTTACAGAGATAGCAAGTAGTGATGCTGTGGAGGAACCTGCAAGCAAGGCTAAGAATTCCAATATCACAATATTGCTTAACCAGGAGCCAACGCAGTTCTGCAGCTGAAAATACCCTTGAAGTGCAGGTGAAATCGGTAAAACTGTCAAGGTGTGAAGTTATTTCAATCCCCATCCCTTTAAAACCAAAAAAAAAAGTAGGCTGCCTGTGTTGGTGACAGTTGAAACAAGTCTGGTATAGCAGTTGTGGCATTATTTTAAGAGACAATATGCTAATGACTAAGTAGCCAGAATGTAAAACATGTGACCAGCTCAGAGGAGCTTTCAGTTTAGTTAGCAGCAGTGTGAAGGAATTGCAGCTGTACTTTCCAGCTAACAATAGCTGTTGACTCTTTATAGTAAATCTGTCTGCTGAGCGATTCTCTATTACACCTTCACATAAACTGAACCTACATTTGGTTTACCAGTTCTGTGTAAGATTTGTAAATTTGTATTAAGCAAACATTGAAATACAACAGCAGTTACAATAGCAGTTTGTTGTCATTACCCCAAGAACTATCATTATGTAATTATTAATACTCGGCTGTTTTCCTCAAGCTTTTATTATCTCAGTGGGGGGATCCTAAGTTTATAGTTTCATTGGCAGCGCAAAGAGGTTACTAAAGTATTAGCTATTCTTGTTGTGGGGTTATGAATGCAAGTCTGTTTGATTTTTTATAATGGATTAAGTAACTGAGGGGTTTTTGATGTTTTGAATGGACTTTCATGAATGGGAATGTTTATTTTTAATATAGTAAAGACTATAATAGATATTTGGAACTTAATTTTTTTTTCATCTCAACATGGCTTTTAACATCTGTCCCTGTTAGATACTAGATGAGTTAGCAGGAGAGTGTAATGGCAAAGGGTGTTGGGTGGGTGGCATGAGTTGACATTACATTGACATGAAGGCTATAAGGAGCCATGGGGGTAGATGGGGGCATTAAGTTAGCATGGAATGAATGAGGGGCCACTGGGAGTGGATAGGGGCGGGTGGGGGGGGGGCAAAGGTTAACATGGAGGATATGAGGGACCATTAAGGGTGGGTGGAGGGCATGAGTTGGCATGGAGGCTATGAGGTGCTAATGGATGGGGCATGGGGAGTAGGTGATGGAGTGATGGGATGAGAACTTAGAGGGTCTATTATTTAGCAAAACAAATGTGACAAAGTCCCAGAGAACCGAATTGGGCATTTTAACCAGCTCTCCTCTGCACTTGGCCACCCCTGTAGCCACCTCTGATCTGTGTCTGGGAGCAGCAGTCCTGACTCCATCTGTACCCGCACAGCCCTCAGAGCAAAGAGCCCGCCATTTGGATAAGTTTCTCCTGAGGCAGGCGCAGTTAGCTGGGCAAATTCCCCACTCCCACCACCTGTCTCAGGAGTGAAAATCTGGGCCTGGAGACTGCTCTTTTCCACATGTTCATTTTTTTCAAAGTATTAATTTATATATGTTTGGAAATCACATGGGTGAGCAAAGTTGTTAAGTGGAGTGTAGTAATTAGTAGAAGAGCATCCTATCCTCCACCCTAAATAATCAGTCCCTCCACCGTTAGTCTACCACCCACAGGATGAATTTCAGCAACTCATCCGGACTCCTCCAACCGCACCTTCCAAACCTACAATCTCTACCACCTGGAAGAACAAAATCAGCAGATGCATGGAAACACACCAACTGCAAATTCCTCTCTAAGCCCCCATCCTGACCTGAAACCTGTTGTAGGGTGGCCGAGTTGTGCTATTAATGGTAGAGTTGACCTGCAGGCACTCCTTGGGTGGAAACGTTAAGTTTATTTACAATATAATCAACAGCAACTGCACGTGTGCTTTCAACTCTAACTCTATCTCTGCACTGACTGCTGAGGTCGCCCATGCTACTCTTCTATTGGTTACTATAGAAAAAATGATCTTCCTTAACACGTATTATTCTTAAAGGTGCATTACGCAATAAAATAAAAGCATAATTACAACAGAAAAATATCGTCGTTCCTCCACTGTCTCTGCGTCAAAATCCTGGAACTCCCTCCCTAACAGCACTGTGGGTGTACCTACACCACATGGACTGCAGCAGTTTAAGAAGGTGGCTCAGTACCACCTTCCCGAGGGGAATCAGAGATGGGCAATAAATACTGGCCCAGCCAACGACGCCCACATCCCATGAGTGAATTTAAAACATAATTTTAGTGACACTCAGCCATTCATCCTGCCAACAGCCTTTCTCATCTGTTCTCTTCACATCTTCTCCTCCTGACTTGCTGCACACTTTCAACATTTCCTGGTTCTTGTTTTGCAAAAATTTTCTGCAGTTTTTCTTGTTTTATTTGACTCATGTTTAATTTCAGGCATTACTATAAGAATACTCTCCAGTAAAAGGGTATCAATTGCATTCAAAGTAAGTCTATCAATCTTTGCCAACAAATAAAAGGGCTGTTCCCTTTTGTACGAAATCAGATATGTTTAAACACCATTGTGCGGTAGATCTGAATAAACTAAAACTCTGTGTTAAATTCCCAATGGAAAGATCTACATTTGCATGTTACATTATTTCCTTAACCAAAATATTCTTCAGGTATCCAGGATAAATTCTTTGGGCTTGAAAGACAGGATTACAGTGGATTCTAAAATGTTAGATAATATACCAGATAAGGTTTAAAAATCAAACTTTTCCCTCTGCTGGGAAATTAAGTCTGCTGTCTTGAACACTTTGGTTCCAGCTACAGAATTTTCTCAACCTGCTTATATGGTAAACTGCATTTCTATGCACTTCAGGTTAAATTTTTTTCTCTCATAAACCAATGATGGTAAATGTCCTGTGCTTTTCCCTTGTGTTACAATTGGACCCCTCATTGTACTTTCTTCGCCACAGGGTAAGCATTTGGAACTCTGTGTCCACTATGCTCAAACCTGCTGAGCTTTTCCTTTTCCTTACTTGGACGTATCTGAACTAATGATAGTGGGAATCTTAGAATAGGAAAACAATGGCCGGATGATGTCCCACCCATTGTAACTTGGCTGCCAGGGCGACTGGAAATCTGTTTGCGCACAGAATCGAGGATTCTGGGACACACCTGCTGAAGTCAAGGTGGCAGTGTTGGAGAATCTAGGAAAAAATTCCCCCCGACAAACGAACAGCAATAAATCTATTCAAATCTATTCTCTGAAATAAAAACTGAAAGTGCTGGAAAAACTCAGCAGCTCTGACAGCGTCTATGGAGAGAGGAACGGAGTTAATGCTTCAAGTCCAATATGACTTTCCTCCGAAAATCTGTTTTCTCTCCTGTGTAGATAAGAGAAGAATCTACTTCTGAGACAAGGTGTAGCTGGGCAAGGTGAGACTACTAAAGCCAAGAAGGTGTCGACTCCAATCGTTCGCACCAAACGATCTGATTTCAGCAAATTCGTGTTGGGGCTCCCTAAAACTGGGCTCACTACCTGTGGGTTTAGAAAAAGTGAAATCCTGGGGCAGAATTTTAAGACCCCGTTTCGGTGGGGACAGGATCGTAAAATGCGGCGAGACATTCCAAATCCCATTGACGACAGCGGGAACATAAAATCCCGCTGTCCTAAAATTCTGCCCATGGTGAGTCAGTACTCCCGATGACTGTCCAACAAGGGTACCTGTGAATGCTTATTGAGTATTGAACCCAGGGTCAGTTCAAATGGTGAAAAAAATCTGCTGGGATAAAAACAGGAAATGCTGGAAATACTCAATAGGTCAGGCAGTGTCTGTGGTGAGAGAAACAGAGGGAATGTTTCAGCTCGGTGAACTTTCATCGGAACTGGGAAAAGTTGGAGACGGAATAGGCTTTAAGCGAGCACAGAGGGAAAAAGTGGGGGGAGGAACTGCATGGAAAGCCTGTGACAGGCTGGAAGGCAGGAGTGCTTAAATGACAGATGGGTACAAGGCAGAAGGAGATGGTAATGGGACAGGTAAAGAAAGAAGATGTGTAAACAGGAATGGCAGAATTATTGCCAATAATTCAAAAGATGGAGGCAGAGGTTATAATCTAAAATTGTTGAAATGAATGTCAAGCCTGGAAGACTGTAAAGTGCCTAATCAAAAGATGCCCAGTAGGGAAAAACAGTAAAAACTGGGAAATAAGAATACTGGTCTGAACTGGTCTTGTATACCTTAAAATGGAACATCCAGTAAAAGCTGGGAAATAAGAATACTGGTCTGAACTGGTCTTGTATACCTTAAAATGGAACACCCAGTAAAAGCTGGGAAATAAGAATACTGGTCTGAACTGGTCTTGTATACCTTAAAATGGAACACCCAGTGAAAGCTGGGAAATAAGAGTACTGGTCCAAACCATTTATTCCTTCTGGGTATCTGAATGAAAAAATAACCTCTGCCTCATTTTTTACCAAGCTGTTTGTTTTCATCATGTTAAGTGCTCTGTGTATTTTCAGCAGATATAGGTGTTAACTCAGCCCATGTTGTTGTACATTTCCCTTGTATCTGCCGTACCTTCATGTGGAGTTACAGTTTGTCCAGCTTGACGCTAAACGCAACTTGCTCTACACTTCAACGACCATTTGGGTTTAAAAAAAGGAGGCTTCGCCTTTTATCATAAACACAAGAATTTTCAGTAACTAAAAAGAGCTTCAAATTCATCAGCCTAACCCATTTTTAACATTTGCCTCTCACTGCCAACCTTCTCATCATCATATCTGTCGATCCTCTCTGTATCCAATTATCTCTTGAATACTGTCCACTCTATTGATTCAATTACTCTCTGGCTGGTATGGATTTCAGTTGACTGTCTTATTGCCAATTTTTAACTTGTGTCCCTGGTTATTTCAACCCTTCACCACAGTGAACAATTCTTGCTTTCCTCCGTTCAACAGACACTGGATGACTCATGATAATGTCATATGCTATGATTTGAAGCTGGACTGCTCTGCACAGAATTGATGTGTTTCAGATACCCCAGGAGGCTGCTGTGTCCATCAGATCTTGCACAGTGACTGTCAAAGCCAGTTTCTTGGGTAATAGAAGTCCAAACACGGTCTTGTACATGGTAGCCAACACCCTTATCATTAAGCTTGAAAAACAAACAGGAAAGACTTCAAGCAGGAGGTTATTACAAATGAACTGAGGAACACTACAAAAATCTCTGCCATTGTTGTTATTCTTTCTGTGCCTTAATACTCTGCTCCTCTTTATTCTCCAGCAAAGTGTTTTTCAAATCTTATACAATGGGCTGTGGAGTCTTCACTTTGGGTACAGTTGCTGACCTAGACATCACTGTGCCCAAAATTGTACTGCTTTTTAGAGGTGTTTACTTTTCAGCTTTCTGCTCAAACTCAGTTGTAAACCACCAAACAAAACAGTCGCCATGTTCCTGAGCAAATGGGCACCGCTTTGGAATTTCTGTTTCAAAAAGTTTGCTTTAATACCTCTTCCTTGATGTACTTAGAGTGGAAACTTGGTGCAGTTTGATCATTGCAGTTGAAAATGAGTTTTAACAAAACAAAATCAGCATTTTTAATCAAAGCGTCAGTCCACCGCCTGTGGGTAACCTGATTTTAAATAACTGAAAATGAAGTCTTGAAACAATGCAGAGCCATTTGCTAATTACATTGATGTACAGTAGTCAGTTGCTTAATGCATTAAAAATTGTATTCAAAAGCTTTTAAAATGTGCCTATTAGTGTCCTACCCAAAAGAACCAGCTGAATGTTTAGAGTCTTGCTAAAGGCCCACAAACGAGCACAATTACTGGAAATGTGCCATGATCATTAATTTAACTGAAGGCCAATCTTCTGACTTGTAGCACAATGTTTTGAAGCTAACGCAAATGATTACAGAAACTATATTTGCGCTGGCTGCAATTTGCATTTGAAATTCCTCCCTCTTTTGCACTAGCTTGGCTAATTTTGGACAGGTTGCACTCAAGGAACCAACACAACCGACTGGAAACTCAGGGCCTTTTATTCTTGTGGGGGAGCGGCGGGTGACTGGTGGCGATCGGGACCGTTCCTGTAGTGACAGTAAGGTCGGCAGTGCTTCACCAAGTGAGGGTCCAGCAGTGCAACATCCATCAGACAACCATGCTGTGAGTGAGCTCCCCTGTTCCGCAGTTCTCTGCCATGCGCTAATTATCTCTCCTTGCTTTCACGGGCGCATCTAGGAAGCAGATGAGGAGGGGGGGTCCACGACACAGATTCTTGACTCAAGCCCTGAAGGTACCTCGGAAGGAGAATCTGGTGACACCGCAATTGAAAACCAGTCACTGCACTTACTCCCACCCTCCACCAGCGCAGGGACACACCTCAGTGGGACTCAGTTCTAGAGTAGCCTTGGGATCAGGATATGGTGAGCATATCGCACTGTCTGATCCACAGCAGGAGGGGGAGGCAGGGACTTCCCTCGTGTCTGGCACTCGGAGGACTGCCGGAGGCCAGAAATCTGCTGAGTCCAAGTCAGATGATGAGTCTCTGGACTCGGTCACACCTCAGTTGCTGGAGCTGCAAAGACAAACTGGGGAACATCGGGAAGGGATGTCCGCTGCACTCCTCAGATTGCAAGGCACGATGGAGGAGTCCGCCTGCCTTCAAGCTGAGGTGATAGCACCCGCATGCCAATGCACCGAGGTCAACACTATTAGGACGGTGGTCGCCATGGAGGCCTTGGTCCAGGACATCGGTGCTGCACTGCTGCGCGGCCTGAACTCTATCACTAATGCCACAGTTGGCCTCCAACAGTGTCAACGCGAGAGGGTGCAGGTCAGCTTAATCTCACTCCAGCCACCCCTTCTCCTCAAGGAGTCAGCCAGCGGTCCCCAAGCATCCATAGAGAAGAGGATCATCAGTTGCGCACCCCAGGGTCATCCATCCAGATGACTCTGGGAGTGTCCGGTCCATCCAAATCACCTTTTCCAGTGACCCACAGCAGCTCCAGCTCCACAGGCCGAGGAGTGTGCCACTGCCACACAGCAGGACACCCAAAGCTGGCTGGGGCCCGTGAAGTCTAGGCCGTCCAGAGGACGCCTGCTAAGATCATCACAGATAGGGCGTCACAGTCAGCAGGCTGTCTCCACCTCCACTGTGGATGTCCAGGGAGCACCAAGGTGTAGCGGCAGGGTTAGGAAGGTTAAGAAGATGTAGTTGTGCAGCCTGGGCACAGATGTTGTATGTTTTGTATTGTAAACATTGTACGTTTTCAAGAAGGAGTTAGGTATAGCTCTTGAGTTGAAAGGGATCAAAAGATATTGGGAGAAAGCAGGAGCAGGCTATTAAGTTGGATGATCAGCCATGATCATAATGAATGGTCGAGCAGGCTCGAAGGGCCGAATGGCCTTCTCCTGCTCCTAGTTTCTATGTTTTTATGTTTCTATGTGTTAATCACTTGAACATAATGTTCGCTATTGTAAATAAGCTCCCGGGAATGTCTCCCTGCCTATGGCTCCTTATTCTGATGAGCAGTGTTCTTGTCACTCAGAAGTGAAACCTTGGTTCCTGCATAAGATAAAGGCAGGTGTCTCAGTCCAGGGCCTCTTCCCTGTGCAGCGTGTAAAATTCAGACCAAAGTGATGATCTGGCTTCACACTCACTGGACACATTACTGACACCTGCAGCTCGATGGTGTTTGTTATTGCTGCCAGAATGTCGTGGGCAGGTATCAGAGAGTTCCATCATTCTCTCCGTGTGAGCTCAGCACCTTTAAGGTGGGGATGGCCCCCATCTCTTCAGCACCTGTGACTGGTGATGCTGTGCTCTTGAAGGGTTCAGGTGCTGAAGGCTGACAAAGGATCAGATGCATTTAAAGTTTCATGACTGCATCTCCATGATATGACACTGATCACAAAGCGTGAGTGAGCTACCCTCAGCCAGACAGGAGTCAAATATTCACAGGGGCTATATGAAGATCTATGGAGTGTCCTCACTGCATGTCATCATCATCCTCCTCGAATCTAGTGACTATTGGGGCCTCCCCTGCGTCTCCATGTCATGAGCTTGAGTACTGGGGGTATGTGTGCTGCCATCAGCCACACAGGAGTCAAAGATTCACAGATGCAAGGTGAGGGTGTCAGAACTGTCATCACTGCATCTCGTCATCATCCTCCACAAATCTTGCGGCTATGAGGTCCTCCCAAGCACGTCTACTTCGCCTGGCCACTGCAATGGCCTCATCCCCAAGCATCTTCACCTTCTAGGACCTCATCATCATCCCCTCATCCCCTTTGATGTCTCCCTCATCGGAGGAGACATGCTCCTCCTCCATCTCCTCCTCAGCCTGAGCCTCCCCCCATTGCAGCACCAGTTTGTGGAACATGCAGCAAGCGACAATGATGCGCGACACCCTCTAGGGACTGTGTGGAAGGGCCCCAACAGACCTGTCGAGGCACCAGAACCTCATCTTCAACATGCCTATCGTTTGCTCCACCAAAGCCTGGGTCGCGGCACGAGCCTTATTGTAGTGTCACTCTGCTGCAGTCTGAGGCAACCACACGAGCATCATCAGCCACATCCTCTGTGGGCAGCTATTGCCCCTGAGGAGCCAACGCTGCAGCCCCCCTGGACCCCGGAAGATGTCAGGGATCTGAGACTTGCTAAGGATGTAGGAGTGGTGGATGGTCCCTGGGAATTGTGCACAGACCTGTAGGATGTGTTTCTGATGGTCACACACCAGCTGAACATTCAGTGAGTGGAATCCCCTGTGCTTGACATAGCTGACTGTTTGTTACCACGGAGATCTAAGCGCCGTGTGCACCAGTCGAAAACCTGAGATCTACATAAATCCCAGAGTTCTTGCTTCCTGGCTTTCCTGATCCTGGTCGAAATATATTAATTTCTGTGCCTTTGTGAAGGTGGCGTCCATGACCTCCTGGATACACCCGTGCGTCGGGTGTTGCGAGATCCCACACAGGCCATCTGTGGAACCCTGGAAGGAGCCACCACTGTAAAAATTGAGCAGCAGATGCCCTCCATGTCCCCGTGGCACCAAATCCTGTAGCAGGTGGCAGATGTGACCGACCAGTTACCTTGACGTGCATAATCTTCGGCAACACTGGTTCTCAGTCATCTGCAGGAATACAAGCGCTGCCAATGGACCTGGGTCTAGCGAAGCAACTATGAGCGATGGATCACTGTGGATCTTCAGCTGCGTGCACAGCAGACCCCACCACACCTTCATCGTGAGGGAGGTGCTCCTCTCTTTTCTGAGCCAGGTGCCTCTTCCGCACTCATCCTCTTCTTCTCTGCGCCCTCTAAACCATGAAGCAAACCGTTAAATCACCAGGCTCCATGATCCTGATTGTCTCCTCCTGCAGGATCAAAGAGAGAGATGTGTGGGTTAGCATATGTGTCCTAACAATCTCTCTTGGTTAAGCCTGGAGGACCCTTCAGCATGCTGGAGAATTCTGGCCACCACTTGGATGGCCAGTGTGTAGTGCGCTCATTGACTGTCTGAAACCCCACTCCACTTGACCGATTGTCAACAGCTTTGGCCACTCATGGACTGCACGCTGTGCACTCAGCTCAGTCGCAGGCATTCACCTAACACACACTGCAAGGCTGCGCTGTTAGCTTGAACCATGAGGTTTACTGGTCCAAACCTGAATAAAGACATTGTAAAGGGCTGTGAGCACCTCCACCAGTGACTGTGCCATGGCCGCCTTTCACAAGGGGAGTCTACAATTTACCCAGTCAGCCAATTGTTCTGCTGCCCCTTAAAACACACATTAATTTGCAGTCTGCGCTCGAGGGGTGAAAAGTTCTAGAGTATTTGGTGGCACTATCATGCTATTGCATTACTCGAGTAGGCAGGAAAGCTTCAGAGGCTCAACTCCAAGCGTGTCAATGGAGCTGCTGCTGAACGGTCTCAGCTGCGGGACAATGCTCACTTGCGACAAGCTTTTCCAAGTGTATGGCTGCTCCCCTCTCCTATCAGCATGCGCTTGTGTATTTCCTTCAGCCTGGGCTGTTTTGCTCCCCACATTCTACTACCCGCGCCCCACCCCCCCCCCAGCCCCCCACAACGCCCCCATGCCTGACCCACACTACCACCGGTGCCCCAGCACTGCACTGAAAGCCAGCCGGGAAAAAGCGACTTGCCTGTGCCCCCCACGAATGTGCTGCGCCTCTTCCTTAATGTCCTACAGGTGATGCTGGTGAGCGCTGCGCCAGGTTGTGTGCTCTCACCTCCGAGTACCCCTCGAGGTTCAGGTTGCCGTGAAGCACACTGTTCTGAAGTCACGCCGGCGTGAGCGGTAAGTTTGAAGGGTGGGGATGATTCCGGCGAGATGGGCGTATAACGAGATGGTAAATGATTGGAATTAGGCTCCCGAAGTGCTGCAGCGGTGAACACAGCTTGCCATTGACGGGTGGAGCAGGCGATGACAAACGGCGTGAAACAGATTTTTGGCCCGCTCGCCGCATTGTACTCCCACACCCGCCATGACGCCTGCGCAAACAGGACCGGAAGGTTCTGCCCAGTGTGTCGGAGAAAGGGTGGAGAGCTTGCTGGGGTTCAGCAATGCTGTGACCTGATGTGATAGCCTGATTGTTAAGCTGACTTTTGGTGGAGTCAAAGCCTGGGTTGGTCTGTCATTTTGTTTGCCCTTTTTATTTTAGGTCGTATATCTATTATTTAAACCTCGTCAATGTATCATTATCCAGTGTGTATCCATCTTTCAGTTCAACAAATCCCTGCCTGCCCTATATGGTGGGCATAAAAGATCCATCCCATGGCTCTATTTTGAAGAAGAGCGGGGGTGGGGGGTGGCGGTTAACACTAGTGCCCTGGTCAATATTTAACCTTCAATAAACATCACTAAAATAGATTACCTGGTGATTACCATAGTGCTGTTTTTGGGATCTTGCTGTGCACAATTTGGCTGCCACACTTCCTCAATTATAAAAGTGATTGCATTTCAAAAGCATTTCATTGGCTGTAAAGTGCTTTGGCGTGTCCTCTGGTGCTACAGCAATGCAAGTATTTTAATCGTACCCACCTGAGGGGGTTGAAGTCCACTTAACATGTTTCAGCCCCATGCCAATGTTGCAAAGACCTGATGAAGTCATTGCCATCTCAATCTGATAGGAATCCATTACATCTCCTCCCTCACCCAAACCCAGGAAACCTGTTCTAATATACAAATCGGGAGGGGGCACGTTACCGCAGGTCTGGGACCCCATTCCTCTGCTTAGCGTCAGGAAGAAAAAATGCACCTGAAGATCAGCTTCCAACTCAATTGAAGGCACGTTGTGCATGTTGGGAGGTTAAATTAAAAACGCTTGTAACCAAATTCTTTCACATTTCGTAAATGCTTGCAGGGAAGGCATTGCAGGAACGTGTGAGCGCACAGTCTATCATTTGCACAGTAGGACCCCAATCAGTGGAAGCACACTTCATGTCACAAGCCCCCCATCATGAACACGACAGCAGGAGTCTGTGGAGCAAGTTAGGGCCGTGAGCCCCGCTTTCTGATTTTTAATCCACCAACGATTGACCATCTCCTATCCACCAAGAGGCGATGGGGGTGTTATTATCGAGGCCCCTGCCTCTGCTTCCAAAGCTAGGATTCATGGGAAAGGAGGAAAAACCCATGCTGGGAAGCAGTCAGCTTTTGAACAAAGCATTGCAAGTGGCAGCCTTTAGTGAGAAAGCCAAAGTTAAGATGGGGCCTTGCAACAAGAAAATATCCAGCAAACAAGACATGTCAAGGAAGCACAGTTGGTTGATGAAAACAACAGGGCACAAGCTTTATTACAATTTTCCCCTCCTTTTTCAAGGAGAGGAGCAAGTTTTAGTTAAGTGCTACTTGCTATGACTGTTTACTTACTGCCTGTGAAATAAAACAACTTAATGATTTCTATCGTACCTTGTTCCTCCACACGCTTTTCAGGCTGCCTTCATGAAGATTGGACATGTGCAGGAGGGCACACTTGAAGGCGATGATGTCCAGTTCAAAATAAACAGCAATCCTATTGTTAGAACAAAGTGCTGCTCTATTGTATTGTTAGCTGTTAGCCAGTGTGGATGTACCCCTGAACATAAGGTGATCTGACCCCTTAACCAAGATCACCATTGCTACACTTGGGAGAGTGTGGAAGCTAGGTTTGGTCAATCGGGTGCAGAGGTACTAGCTTCAGTGGACCATGGGCTTGCAAAGTGGGGTCAGGACCCCAATACCTGGATTAACTCTGGGTTCCAACCCCAGGTCTGCTTTGGTACTGTGGTAGGAACAGAAATCTGATTGGAGGGATTCAGACATGGAGTTCCGAGAAAAATGGACACAGATTTGGGAGGCGACAAGTCATTCGGGGACTTTGGGGGGGGGGTGGTGGGGGGAAAGGGAGTTTGGAGATTGGGCAGTCGGTCTCAAGAACTATGGGATCAAGGATTGATTTTTCTTCTTAGGAGATCGACGAAAGATGACCAAAGCAGCGTAAGCTGGGGCGATTGACCTCTGCACTCTGAACTAAATTCTGCCTCCTAATCTGTCTACAGCCAATACGTTTGTGAAGTAATACCTTTTCAGTTTTGAATTTCATTCACAGGAATCTCTTGGCCAGGGTGGTATATAACACTTGGCACAACAAAATGTTGTGAGCTCCACGATTTATACTATGGGCTTGCTATTTGTATCACCTGCATGCTTTTATCTGTCAGTAAGCCAGCTGGACGACCGTGCTGGTCTACATTGGTAACATAAAGAAAAAATCTCGGATCATGAAACTTACTTCAAGCTCCTTGTTTTGCTCACTGGAATCAGTGCTTTTCAACATAAATCAAAATCCTGTTGAAACAGGAAGGTGATGGATTATTTTGATTAGAAGGTGTTGCAAAACACAAAATGAACTCTGGTGCTGTGAGTACTGGGTTAATTTTACATGTTTTCACTGAAATAAAATATTCAGAGAAAATATTGTCCTCAGTTTCTGTGACAGGACCTGACCAATCAGGCGTGACATTTAAATAGTAGCAAAATTACACATTTATTGCTGTGCACATTTGAAAGCATCATTTCTTCATCATTATGATGATACCAGAGGCGAAAGGTGACTTTTTAACCCTGATTAAACGATACATATGTGGAAAATTAGAAGTATAACTCTGTAATGAGTTACACCCTCAATAAACTAACTGAGAACCTTCTGGGTGAAAAGGCAAGTTCTTCTGCATTGGCCATTATGAAAATTAATAAGATAATTTAAATGAGCGATGTTTACCATTTTTGTGCTTTTTATGATAGTTAAAATTAATGTACTTTCACTCTTCACGCCGGATGACTTAAAGAAACAATTCCTAACGTTCTTCCTTTGCTGATTCTTCTCTCTGAAACCGTATTTGGACAAGGTCCTGACAATGTGAAGAGGATATTCTTTACGTTTTGTTCTTCATAGTCATTGTCAATAGTCAATTACATTGTTGTCCACCACATTAGCCAGGTGTAATTGGGAATCCAGATGTTCGCATGTTAATTGTATATCAATTGTGTTTAAAAATATGCAGTGGTAGGGCATTAATGGGGCTTTCACACAGGCACATGTAAAGAGACACTTAATGAAACTGTGATGTGGTTGAGTTAGGAAGTATATGCTTGTAATGTTTCACTCTGTAAATAAATGTAAGGCTCAGTAATGATTAGTTTCATAGTACTATCCTTCACCAGCTGGTACTCCGGAATATAACAGCTAATTGTGTTCCTGATTAGTAATTAACTAATGAGTAATAGACAGCATCACCGAGCATGTGATCTCAATTCTAGTATTTGCATTTCATGTGCCACGTGTAACCATTTAACTATTTTGTATCATTGAAAATGAAATAACAAGATGAAAACAGAGTGTGTCTTATTTTCATTGTGTTGAGAGACTCATTTGTTTGACACTTGAATAGTGTTTGTTTTGTAAAAATGCACATTATGGGTAGAATCTTGCCCTTGGTAAGTAAGCGGGACCCACCGGCTCGGCGGTGAGCGGGCAGCCAACCCCCGCCACTGAAATGGGGCCTGCTGCCATTTTAAGTGGGCCGGCCAATTAAGGCCCCGCCCAGCGGCTTGCCTGATGGGAAGCGCTATGCACTTCCAGTGCGGGGGAGGGGGGAGGGAATCCCCAGCTGTCAGAAGTCCTGTCTCAGGGAGACCAGTGACAGTCCGAAAAACTTTAAAAATACAAAAATTAAAAAGTGATTAACGTGTCCCCCTCATGTGACAATGTCACACGAGATGGGACATGTTAATAAAAACCACATAAACCCTATTAATTTTTTTAAATACGGACATGAAACCTCATCCCACCAGTGGATGAAGTTTCATCAATAATCAGAAGCCTGCTGGGGCTCCTGGCCTGCCCGCCAGCCTTAAGGTTGGACGGTCAGGTCTTTAAGTGCTTTAACTAGCCTGTCGATGGCCTCAGTTGGCCATTGACAGGTCGGTGGGCGGACAGCTGATTTCGCTGTCCCCCCGCCTTCCTAAAAATTTAAAGGGACCGGGATGACGGCGAGGGTTCCTCCCAACATCATCCCGCATCATTTTCCCCTCAGCGACCAGGCCCCGCCCCCAAATCGCCGAGGGGAAAATCCTGGCCTATGTTTTACTTGAAGTCTGTGAGTGTCTACGAGGCATTTGTTGCTACTGAAATTCCTGTCAGTGGCTATGACAGGTTTGTCTAGTCACATTTGTGGCTGGTCAGCAATATCTATTGGACAGGACTGATCTATTGTGTCATGGTTCAGTGATTGTGGCTTCACCTCCCACTCCAGAAACTGGTGCACAAACTTCTGGGCTGACGCACCACTTCAGCACTGGGGTAGTCCTGCATCGTCAGGGGTGCGATCTTTCAGAAGAGATATCAAACTGAGGGCTCACCTGTCCTCTCAGGTGAACACAGAGGATCCTATCACACTGTTCTGAAGAAGAGCAGGGGAGTTCTCCAGAGTGTCCTGACCAATCTTATCCCTCAAACAACATCACAAACAGATTATCTGAACATTATCACATTGTATGCTTGTGGGAGCTTGCTGTATGCAAATTGATTGTTGCAGTTCCTAAATTATGACTGCCACTACACTTCAAAAGTACTTCATTGGCTGTGAAACACTGCAGAATGTCATGAGGTTATGAAATGCGTTATATAAATGCAAGCCTTTTTTTAAAAACTGCTCTGGACCTTGCAGTGAACCTGAGCCCATCCTCACTGTACATCCTTTTATGTGTTCTTTGAGTAGGACTCACTGATACCCTGTCCAGTGTGTTTATGTTTGAACCACAGTACTGGTGAGTAAGAGCTTCTTTAAAGCTGTAGTTGGTTTAATGCACAACTCCTATGTGAATATTGCAAAGACACTGTCCTAATACTGCAGATCATGAGGAACAACACTGTAAAGCGTGATCATCATGTGGTTTCTGTGTTGGTCTGAGCTGGGAACTTTAGTAACGAATGGCAGTTAGCCTTCATTGCAAGAGGGTTGAGTATGAGAGTCAGGGTGTTTGCTGCAATTACATAGGGCTTTGGTGAAACCATGCCTGCTGTACTGTCTACAGTTCTGGCCTCTGTACCAAAGAAAGGATATACTTGCCTTACAGAGAGTGCAACAAAGGTTCACTAGACTGGTTTCTGAGATGAGAGGCTTGGCTAATAAGGAGAGATTGATCTTGGAATTTAGAAGAATGAAAGGTGAGCTCACTGAAAGGCATAACATCATCAGAGGACTAGGAGTAAATGCTGGTGAGTCTAGAACTAGCAGGAATTGGCAATTCAGGATTGAGATGAGGAGAAAGAAGGTTGTGAATCTTCGGAATTCTTAAGGCTGGAGGGCTGTAGCTGCTCAATCATTGAATACATTCAAGGCCGAGATGAGAGAACTTGGGCAGGTTTTGAAGGGATGTGGGGATCAGGTGGTTTTTGCTACAATATGTCTCTATGACATTGAAGTAGCAGGTTAGTCACGATCACTCCTGAACAGAGCCCCTTTTCCCTGTGCTGTATCATAATCCCTCAACCAGAATTTCTTTAGCTCTGCTAACAACTGGCAGATATGTTTGCAAGCAGAAGAGGGCTACTTTCAAACCAGGCTGTATGCCCCTTTAAGCTGCTGCAGACCTATAATTGCTACAACAGAGAATGGCTTCCCTCCCAGCATCAAAAGGACCCCAGATTCGAAGATCTGAGGTTGCCCTAATGACACTGACTGCAGCGGTTCAAGAAGGCGGCTCACCATCACCTTCTCAAGGTCAGTTAGAGATGGGCAACCAAATGCTGGCTTAGCCAGTGATGTCCACATCCCATGACCGAGTAATTTTAAAAACTGACTGGGGACAGTGCCTTATGGGTTACGCAGGAAACTCTTATGCAAACTGTGTATTCTGGCCAGTTTTTATGAAATAGATTCCATTCCCAGTGTTGCCTGCTATTTGAAGTGAATCGCTGGATTGGCAATTAAGTAGACTGTGATATTAAAGATTTGTCTATTTTCACATGGGTTTATAGAAATCCTGACCCAGGTGTAACCCTTACTTACGCACAGCACATCATTACAAACTGATCTTTGTTTATTAAGATCAACCATATTGACCTTTTCAGAAAACCTGAAGTGTAACATTATCTTATTAATTTTTGCAGGTATTTAAGTATTATGCATTGATAATTATCTATAAAGAGAATGACCAAATTAAGACAGAAACTGAAGCCGCTGAGTAATTTTATTTGATAAGCTTTTGAGCTAAAATTCTGGTCAATGAATGTTAATCTAAGGAATAATTCAGCTCTTGAAGTTATAAGATTTATAAGATTTTGACTATAATATTTTGCACTGCAGTGAATTTTGGCAGCTTTATATGTGCAAATTAATCAAATTATTGGGATTCGCTTATCTCTGGTAATACCTTAAAAGTTATATAATATTTTAAGGTTCTGCAGATCATACATTGGTGCTTCTAAATAGTAAAAGAAAGACTTGCATTTAGATAGCACCTTTCATGACCAAAGGGCATCCAAAGTGCTTTATAAATAATGGAATATTTCTTTTGAAGTGTAGTCACTGTTGTAATGTATAAAACCCAGCAGCCAATTTGCGCATAGCAAGCTCCCACTAACAGCAATGGTACAATGGGATAAAGACCAGGTAAGCTGTTTTGTGATGTTGATTGAGGGATAAATATTGGCCAGGACAGTGGAGAGAACTATCCTATTGTTCTTCAAAATAGTGTCATTGGATGTAAAAGATTAACTTGAAAGAACTGATGGGGCCATGGTTTAACATCTTATCTGATGGATGGTATCTCTAACAATTCAGCACTCTCTTAGGTTTGCCTTAGAGTATCTACCTTGATTAGTATGCTCAAGCCTCTGGAGTAGGACTTCAACCCACAAAATCTATGCTGACATTCCAGTGCAGTAGTGAGGGAGAGCTGCACAATTGGAGGTGCCATCTTTCGGACAGGAAGTTAATCCAAGGCCCTGACTGCCTGCTCAGGTGAATGTATAAGATCCCATGGCACTATTGCAAAGAAGAGCAGGGCAGTTATCTGGCCAATATTTATCCCTCAATCAACATCACAAAAACCAGGTCATCTGGTTATTATTATGGTGGTGTTTGTGGGATATTGCTGTGTGCAAATTGGCTGCTGTGTTTCCCATGTTACAGCACTGACTACACTTTAAAAGTACTTCTTTGGTTGTAAAGTGCTTGAGACATCGAATGGTTGTGAAAGATGCTATATAAATGCAAGCCTTTCTTTTGTTCTGACTTGGAGGTGAGAGTGCCACAGCTGACACACAGGTATACCAAACTTTTTGCGACAGTTATGAAATCTCCCATAATAATATTTTGAATATTTCAGGAAGCAATATGCCTTTCTGCTTCCTCGGCTCCCTGCTGTCCCCTTTTGGATACACACGTGCAAGATTTATGTACGTCAGAGGTTATTTACAGTAAATGATCCAGCAGGATGCGGACGCTGCAGATCGAACGTATAGCAGAATATGCAGGAATTAATATAACTCAAATGAAGCTTTACAAGCTATTAATGGGATGTCATAATCAATCTGTCACAATATGGAAAATCAGTGGCTGCTGTATTGCTTGATTCTCCTCTATTATTATAATCAGGCCTGATGTTTCATGGACATCATCTGCAGGCACAATGCCAGTATTCTAATGTATGCTGACAGTAAAGAGAAAGAAAGCTTGCATCTTTACAGTACTTTTCATGACCTCAGCATGTCCCAAAGCATTTTACAGCCAATGCAGTACTTTCGAAGTGCAGTCCTTGTCTTGTGTACAGCCAATTTGCACACAGCAAGCTCCCACAAACAGCAGCGTGAAAATGACCTGACAGCCTGTTTTTAGTGATGTTGCATATATATTGGCCATGGCACCAGGGGGAACTCCCCCACTCTTCTTCAAATTTATGCCATTGTCATTTTAACATCCACCTGAGAGAGCTGTTGTGGCCTCAGCTTAATGTCTAACCCCAAAGCTGTTGGGGTGGAGTTGTCTCAATCCATTGACTGATTCTGTTATATATAAAATACTATTTAGTATAAGATATTAAATAATCATGGGGTAAAAGTGGGAGAGGAAATAAATACAATAACTATCACTAGAGGAAATGTACTAGGGAAACTAATGGGGCTAAAGGCCAATAAGTCACTTGGACCAGATGGGTTGCTTCCAAAGATATTAAAGGAAATAGATGCAGAGATAGTGGATGCACTAGTAATAATCTTCCAAGAATCCCTAGATTCTGGAAAAGTTCCAAAGGATTGTAAAACTGACAATGCAACACCCTTATAATCAAAAAGGGAGAGAGACAAAAAACAGGTAACTATAGGCCAGTTAGCTTAACATCTGTCATTGGGGAAATATTAGAGTCTATTATAAAGAATGTAATAGCAGAGTGTTTAGAAATACATAATATAATCAAGCAGGGTCAACATGGCTTCGTGAAGAGGAAATCATACCTGATAAAGTTATTAGAATTTTTTGAGTAGGTAACAAGCAGGATAGATAAAGGGAACCAGTAGATGTAATATATTTGGATTTTCAAAAAGCGTTCGATAAGGAACCACACATAAGGCTACTTAATAAAATAAGAGCCCATGGTGTTGGGGGTGGCATATTAGCATGGATAGAGAATTGGCTAACTAATAAAAGACAGAGAGTTGGGATGTGGGGAGCATTTTCAGGATGGCAATCTGGAACTAATGGAGTGCCACTGGGATCAGTGCCGAAGCCACAATTATTTACAATATATATTAATGACTCGGATGAGGGAAATGAATGTACTACTGCCAAATTTGCAGATGACACAACAATAGGTGGGAAGGCAAGTGGTGAGGATGACACAAAGAGTCTACAGAGAGATATAGACAGGTTAAGTGAGTGGGCAAACCTGTGGCAGATCGAATATAATGTGAGAAAGTGTGAGGTTATGCACTTTGGCAGGAAGAATAGAGGAGCTGAATATTACTTAAATGAAGAAAGACTATAGAAAGCCGCAGCACAGAGGGATTTGGGTGTCCTTGTGCATGAGTCCCAAAAAGCTAGCATACACGTTCAGCAAGTAATAGGTAAGGTAAATGGAATGTTCGCCTTTAGTTCAAAGAGAATGGAGCATAAAAATAAGGAAGTCTTGCTAAAACTATACAAGGCAATAGTTAGACCACACCTAGAATACTGTGAACAGTTTTTGTCCCCTTATCTAAGGAAATATATATTGGCAATGGAGGCAGTCCAGAGAAGGCTCACTGGGTTGATCCTGGGGATGAGGGATTTTCTTATGAAGAGAAGTTGAGTAGGTTGGGCCTGTACTCACTGGAGTTTAGAAGGATGAGATGTGACTCTATTGAAACGTATAAGATTCTTAGGGGCTTGACAGGGTAGATGCTGAGAGGTTGTTTCCCCTTGTGGGAGAGTCTATGACCAGAGGGCATCATCTCAGAGTAAGGAGTCACCTATTTAAAACAGAGATGAGGAGGAATTTCTTCTCTCAGAGGGTGGTCAATCTGTGGAATTCTTTACCGCAGGGGGCTGTAGAGGTTGGGTCATTAAGTATATTCAAGGCTGAGATAGACAGATTTTTAATCAGTAAAGGAATCAAGGGTTATGGGGAAAAGGCAGGAAAGTGGAGTTGAGGATTATCAGATCAGCCATGAATGGCAGAGCAGACTAGATGGGCCGAATGGCCTACTTCTGCTTCTACGCCTTATGGTCTTATGTCAGAATCATGTCCACTCTCCAGTCCTGTTTTTTTTTCCAGCTTGGCACTGGAAACAGTCAAGCTTAGATCCTCGTCACACACTCCATGGCCTGAAATTTTTGATCGTCGGACGGTCGCGTTCGGCAGGCCCGGAAGCGGAGGGGAAATGGGCCTCTGGCCGCGATCGACCCCTGACCGCAATTTCAAGCTGGCTGGCCAAATAACAACCAGCCAGCCTAAAACGTGCGCTGAAATGCTCAGCGCAGCCAGGGTGGGGACCGGAAGAGGTTGGACGCCAGGGTGATCGAGGGTGCGGGTGAGCGCTTCGAGGTAGCTCCCTGAAGGCGGACAGATGTCCCAGGGCACTGCAGACCTTCACAGACTAAAGGAAGTGACAATCAAGCACCTGAAAGCAAACGTCATTAAAAAAAAATAGTCCCTAGGGCATCTCTTTTTATTTTGTTTTATTTCCCCATGGAGATTTTATCCTGCCCTAGATTGAGGCTCGAGTAAAAATGCGAACGCTGCCTGGGAGAATGGCCCAGCCGTCAACTGTAAGTGTGGACGGGCCACATAAAATCGCTGTTACTCTGCTCTGTTACCCGCCTAACTGTAGGCGGGCGCGTTTCCGACTGCCACATGTGCCCGCCAAGCGAAATATCGTGCGAGTGCGCGATGATGTCGGGACTCTCGCCCAACGCCATCTCGCCCTATTTCACCTCCGCTCGGGTCGGGCGCGTGCCTGCCCATGGTACCTAAAATTCCGGAGCATAATCTTTGCGTCTCTCACTCCATCCTCCTCCCCTAACAGTGGTGAAGGCTGAAAAGGCCATTTGCGATCTCAGCTGGCCCTTTCGCTGAGCTTTGAATTCCCTGCCTTGGAATTTCCACCTCCTGCTTCCTGGACACAAACCACTTGCGTGGCTTAAGAGGTCTCAAGGGAGTTAGGTGTGAGTGACCCGTACAACTACAATACGCCGAGGCTTTCCCCGAACTTTTACATCATCCGTTAAATCCTCTGGGTTTACCAATCTCGGATTTCAAAACTGGCCACATAACCATCCCTCCCAACTCTCAAAGATGAGTATCCTCAAATTGCCCTTGCTCAGTGGTTGGAGAAGGAGGATAGAATTCTCTCAACATCGTAACCAGATTTTCAAGACCAGCAGAAAATCAAGTAATTTTTCTGGCCTTTTAATTCAATTGTTGAGTGTTTTATCTTAAATTTATCCTTACTCAGGCCTGCTTCATATCTTTTGCTCCTTTTAATGGATTTTTAATGCCATAAGTCACATTAAAAATTGAAAATCTTCCCCAATTGCAAGTTCTTAGACATGCTGTGTGTGAGGACATGAATGATAGTTCAATGAGTTGAGTTGAAGCTTTAATTTTTAGGCTCAGTGAGGAAATGTACATCTGTAGGTTTGGTGTTTCCTCAGGCCTTGATCGATTATCCTAATTTTTGCCCAATTTAAGCTTGGGCATATTCTAATAAGAACAGGAGGGGGCTTGAAATTAATTTGAACTCAGCAAGATGAGGGCAATATTAGACATGTTTACGGGTCTCGATTCTTCGGCTACACACAAGGAGGAAACACCAGACCTGTGTCTGATTCACCACAAAGACCATTTACCCACTTCTCCACTTTCCATAAACTTCAGCTTCTCCAAAGTCCTGCACCAAATCCAGCTGCACACCAGCCCTGTCCTTATTTTGCCCATCCCCGATAATTCAGAAGCTTGGCGAGTGGATCTCGAAATCGGAAGCCCACCCACCTTCATGAACAGTTCAATTAGCCAGCTATTAAGCTCATTAAAAATGTCATGGCCCACTCCACTGTATGGGAGATGCATGGGAAAATAATTGGGGGTATCATGCACGGCGGCAGACCTGTCACATTCTCCCCCTGCGTCTCCCACGAAGTTAAAAACTTGATCCTTCTGCAGAGCCTATCAGCCCATGTGCAAATTTCCCAATGATGTGTGGCTCAGAGATATGCAGAGATGACACACCAGATTCTGTACAGGAGCATTATTTACAAATGCTTCTAAAATGTCTGCCCTATAGCTTACTTTTAGTTTCAGTTTCTCAGTCACCACATTCAGACTTACCTAATAGCACAAAGAACATAACGAACATACGGACAAGGAGCAGGAGTAGGCCATTCAGCCCCTCGAGCCTGCTCTGGCATTTAATAAGATCATGGCTGATCTGATAGTAACCTCAAATCTGCATAAAGCAAAATACTGCGGATACTGGGAATCTGAAAGCAAAACAGAAAATGCCGGAAAGACTCAGCAGGCCCCCTTTTTTATCCCCCCCCCCACCTTTTATCCCATTTTCAATCCTTTTTACCCCACCACTGTCCCACCCCACCCCACCCCACCCGAACTAGAGCCATCTGTTACTCATTCATGTTGTTCTTTTCAGAGTGCTTACCCCTGTTCTGCTATTATCACATTCTGCTTTCTTACCTCTATGCCGCTTTCAGCACTTTTTTTTTAGCCCTTACCACTACCATTAACACTCTTTTTGTTCTTTTGTTCATGACATCTTTGCCAATCTCTCTAGTGCCCCTACTATGACCAGCCTCCTATTCAGCTTCACTGGCTCCACCCACCTTAAGCAGTATAAATCTCATCACATTTCTTCTTCTCTGCAGCACTGAAGAAGGGTCATACAGACTTGTCAACGCTGTTTCTCTCTCCACAGATGCTGTCAGATCTGCTGAGTTTTTCCAGCATTTTCTGTTTTTCTGCCTGAAGTCTGCATCCCACCTACCCCTGGATAACCTATCGTCCCCATGCTGACCAAGAATCTATCCACCTCTGCCTTAAAAACATTCAAAGACTCTGCTTCCACCACCTTTTCAGGAAGAGAGTTCCAAAGATTCACGACCCTCTGAGGAAAATAAAATTTCATCTTATCTCTGTTTTAAATGGACTGCCCTTTATTTTTAAACAGCGATCCTAGTTCTAGATTCTCCCACATGAGGCAACATTCTCTCCACTGTCTACACTGTCAAGACCCCTCAGGATCTTTAATGTTTCAATCAAGTTGCCTCTTACTCTTCTGAACTCCAGTGGATACAAGCCTAGTCTATCCAACCTTTCCTCATAAGACAACATGCCCATTCCAGGTGTTAGTCTGGTAAACCATCTCTGAACAGCTTCAAACACATTTACCTCCTTCCTTAAATAGTTAACAGTTAACGGACACACTTAATCAAACAATGAACAATTAAGCAATTGAATACCCAGGGCATTCATTTTGGTGTACTTTTATATCACTACATGTTTCATGGATTTATTTTGGAATTAAACAAGCAGGGAACAATTGTGAAAGTCAGCATATGAGCTCCTCAACACTGGCAAATTCACTACCTGGTCCTGTACTATGTCATGCAGAATACATGATTTGTAGAATTAGTTGTTAAGTGCAGCTGTAATGCTGCAATTAGCCTCAATGCAATTGATCAGGGAGCATCCGGTAACCTCTGCTATAAGGCACGTGTCTCCATTGTAGTGCTCCATGGTTAAATACCCTGCCAACACTCAGTCTAACCTCCCACATAAGTAACAACAAGAGCAACTTTCATTTATATAGTGCGTTTAAAATAGTAAAATGTCCCTAGGTGCTTCAGAAGGGTGTTTCAAACAAGATTGGACATTGAGTCACTTAAGAAGATGAATAGGGTTTAAGGAGTGTTTAAAGAGCTGGAAAGGTTTAGGAAGGAAATTCCAGAGTTTCGTGGCTGAAGGGATTAAAATTGGGGATATGCAAGAGGCCAGAATTGGAGCAGCACAGACAACACAAAGGGTTTTAGGACTGGATGAGATGAAGTGATAGGGAGTGACAAGGGCCATGAAGGGATTTGAAGCATCGCACCAAGGTATGAGAAGGCAGCTAATGTCATGGAACTGTAATCGAGTCAGAGTATTGTCTTCGTGAGAAGGGAGGATATTGAGGAGAGAGGTCACTGGACATGCAATTTACATTGTAGGGTCGGAACTGGCACTGAAAATCACACCCAGTTCTCCTTCTTTGCTAACTGGAATACACAATTCGGCGTAATGGTTAAATATTAGAAAATGTGCCATCCTAACATGTTTTCACACATGAACGATAGTTTAAATGATAGAGTAGTATGACTTAGATGTCTGGTAGAATCATGAGTAGAGTATGCAGTCTGACAGCCTTGTTTGTGAAGCATTTTACTGTCATTTCCATTAGATAATCATTCACTCATAAAATGGTTTTTATTCTATATGGGGCTTTTACTGTGGGCAAGTGAGTGCTATAATCAATAACAGGATGAAAAAAAATTAATTCATTTAATGGATTTCTGGTTCAGTTGATTTCGGTCATAAGGTCACAAGGAGCTTTTAGCTGTCTTCATCATTTACATTCTAGATCTGTCGTAATAATTCTTACTCACGCTTGAATAGAAATCTCAGGACAGGACCAAAAGTGTGTTTCTTTCTTAACACTGGGTCAAGGGTCAGGAATTGGCAAATGCATGATTACTCAGAAGTGTAGCATCACCAGCAAAGCATCGCGTCACCCCTCCTTAGGTGTTTCACAGCTGAGTGAATGAATACAAGCTAGACATCAGGGTTAATGAATATGTAAAGATTAATACAGGCATAGTCTAGGTCATGCTTGATCTGTGGTCCCAGATGTACTCAAGGACACTTTTATATGGGCCAAATTATGGTCAGAGCCATTTAGTTAGATGACTATCTCATTCCTGCCTTTACTTTTTTTAAAGAAAAACTCTTGTTGGATTTTCTGCACTGTAAACTGTATCACTCAAATTGTTGGCAACCTCAGTTAGTTTAAGCAATTCATTCCATTTCATCCAGACAAATAACAATAATCCTGAAAGAAAGCTCGGAACACTCAAATGCCCGTCATTTTTGAAATTCATACATGTTCTCTATCTAATTTTTTTTGTTTGACAGGTTCCTACATGTCAACTGCTAATTTGTTCAGAAATTGTGTTAAACTCAAAATCATTTCCGGATAGTTGTCAGGCAACTAAAGTGTCAACTGTGCATCAGTGAGTGGAACATCCATCTCTAACTAAGAAGGTTGTGGGTCCTGGGCCCCTTCCTGTCTTTCCACAGTCCTGACAGGTTATTGACCCTAAACCATTAACTTCTGTTTCTCTCCACAGATGGTGCCTGACCTGATGAGTATTTCCTGTTTTTGGTTCAAGTCCTACTCCAGGACTTATAATGCAGCACTGAGGGTGTGCTGCTCTGTCAATGGAACCATCTTTCAGTTAAGCAGTTAAACTGTGGCCCTGCCCACCTTCTCAGATGCTCATTAAAGATCCCGAGGCATTGTCTCAAAGAAGAGCAGTGGATTTCTTCGTTGCCTTTATTGATCACTCAAACAAAATCACAGGAACAAATGTTCTGGTCATTGTCATGTTGCTGTTTGTGAGAGCTTGCTGTGTGCAAATTGACTGCTGCGCTTCCTACATTACAACAGTGACTACAATTCACAGGAACTGCATGAGCTGCGAAATGCTTTTGGTTGAGAAAGGCACTATATAAATGCAAGTCCTTCTGTTTTTTTTTCCATTTCTTGGGCAGACAATGGATTTGTAAGCTAGCGAATGATGTAATTCTTCAATAAAGATATTGGGGATGGTTTGTGTCTTTGGTGCATTGAGCACAGAAGTTCTACACAGGGAGGCATATCAGGAATACAGGCAACGACCTCCAACAGCTTTCCATTATTAGCTCTGTGCCAGGAGCACTGGGCTCACAAGTTTACCCCCATTGCTTTTTCCTTTATCTTTATACATCCTTAGGCCCCAGCAGCCACCCCCTTTGGTGATATAGATTAAATCAACAGCACTTTGCTTTTTCAGTAAACAGCAGGCATCTCTTGCACAAAACAGACAGAATTAATCCGGAAGGACACCAATATCTTTATGCATGTATGAATACAGATATATTATATATATTATTTTACACTTCTGTGTTGTAGTAACTGAAGGTACAGCCTCTCCAGCTGTCTATTGTGCTCACATGGTGATCTGGGAGGCTCTGACCAATGAGCCCTAAGTGCAGGCAATCCGAGGGTTGGAACTTCCTGACGAGAGTCCTGATCGAGCATGTAGCACCTGAAAAGCTCCCTGTAATAAAGTTTATCTGTTTCTTGTTAAAACCTGTCTGCTCCATCTAGTCATTACATTTGGTGACACGGGTAAAGTATTTCCGACACTGCTCCTCATGGTGAGTACATCGAATCTTAAGAAAAAGAAAAGGCTACTCACCAGTCATGCCACTCTTTGGCAGAATCGATCCTTATGATGCGACTATGGAAGACTGGAGCAAGTATGTTTATTTTATTTTGTAGTGAATGAAAGTATGGTGGAGGAAAAGCCATCCTTTTGAGTGTATGTGGCAGTAAGACATACACATTCACAGCCTGACTGTACCGAGCATGCTCGATTCTGAGCCCTTTAATAAATTAGTAGTGAAGCCATTCTTAATAATGAAGCGTTGTAAATTTAATTCCAGAGCTGGGCCCCAGGAGAATTCATCACAACCTCTGGAGCATTCAACAGAACACACCGACTTCGGGGACACATTAAATGATATGTCGCGGGACCGATTAGCTTGTGGAGTTCAGGACGATATCATTCAGCGCCCTTTACACGCAGAGGTCAACGTCGACTTGAAGCGCGCCCTAGAAATCTCCCTCGCCATGGAAAGTGCTGTGAGAGACTCACAGGCTTTGTAACACATACAACATGGAGCTGTTCTTCATGTGGGGCAGGAACCTACCGCTGAGCATGGCACGAAAACCAGACCCACAGCATCGCAGGGAGGTGCAACGTCCACTGTTAGAAACATGAAAAGGCCGAGCAGAAACACTTCAGCAGCGGCTTCAAGAGTAAATTGTTATAGATGTGAAGGTGACCACAGGCCGGACACCTGCAGATTCAAGGAGTCAGAATGCCATTACTGTCATCAGAAAGGTCACATAGTCAGGCAATGCAGAGCAAAGTTGAAACAGCCCGTAAAGCAGCAAACCAACATGATTGAATTAAGGAATACAGCAGAGCCTGAAACTGCCGACACCGACATTTATTCCCTGTATACCGTCACCGCTGTAAAAACCAAACCTATCACTGTCACAATCCAAGTTAGTGAGAAGCCACTAATAATGGAGGTGGATACAGGAGCCTCAACTACAGTGGTGGGAGAGCACACTTTCAAATACCTTAACCAAGGTTGACAGCCAATAAACCTGGAGTGGACAACTGCTAAGTTAAAGATATACACTGGAGAATCTATTCAGGTAATGGGCATTGCCACAGTACCAGTGTCTTATAGGCAACAGACAGCCCAGCTTCCACTGATAATAGTGAAAGGAGAAGGACCCAGTCTTCGGGGTTGAGGCCGGTTACAGAAAATCAAGCCTGACTGGTCTGAGATATTTCACCTGAAAACAGGAGGCGTTCCTGAACTGCTAAGAAAATACGACAGCATATTTTGGGATGAATTAGGGAAGTTAAAAGTCATGCAAGCCAAGATATATGTAAATCCTCAGGAGACACCACATTTCTTTAAGGCCAGACCTGTGCATTATAGGTTGAAGTAGAAGGCAGTTGCAGAACTGTGCCGGTTAGAAAAGCTGGGAATCATCCAAACTGTCCAATTCTCGGAATGGGCAGTACCCATAGTTCCACTGGTAAAGCCTCAACAAACTATATGCATTTGTGGGGACTATAAATTGACCGTAAATTAGGCAGCAAAACTAGACAAGGACCTCATTACAAGGATAGGCAACTTATATGCAAAGGCTGGAGGCAAGTCATATACAAAATTGGATACAAATTAAAGAGCCACGCCTACCAACAATTAGAACAGGATGGCATGTCGAGAGAAGACGTGACGATTAACACACACAATGGTCTTAATCAGTACATTCACCTACCCTTTGGAGTACCGTCTACCTGCAATATCATCCAGACAGCAATGGAGACTCTTTTGCAAGGACATCCCAAGTGGTAGTATACCTAGATCATGTACTGATCACAAGGTCAATCGAGATTGAACACTTGACCAACCTGGAGGAGGTGCTAAGAATGTCCATTGGAACTGGCATACGGTTAAAGATGGAAAAATGCACTTTTCAAGCGTCAGAGTTTGCTTACCTGAGTCACAGTGTGGACGCCATGAATTGGCATCTGGTAGAAGAGAAATTTTGGGCAATAAAAGATGCAGCTTCACCATCCAATGTAACCGAGCTCAAGTCTTCCTCGGTCTGATCAACTACTATAGCCATTTTTTACCTAACTTATCAACTGTGTTGGCAGCATTATACTTGTTAAAAAAGAATCACCATTGATCATGGAATTCACAACAGGAAGAAGCCTTTTTGAAAGTAAAGAAACTGTTGCATTTTCCGTGTTTATTGGTACACTACAACCCATCGAAAGAGCTGGTGTTAACATGTGATGCCTCTCCTTATGGTGTAGGAGCTGTGTTATCACATAGAATAGAAAATTGATCAGAAAGGCCCATTGGCTACGTCTCAAGAACCCACTCCACAACTGAGCAGGGTTATTCCCAGCTAGAAAAGGAAGGTTTATCAGTGGTAATTGGAGTGAAGAAATTCTGCCAGTACCTACATGGACAACATTTTATCATAGTGTCAGACCATAAACCATTAATGGGTTTATTCAGTGAGGATAAGGCCATTCCACCAATAGCATTAGCAAGAATACAATGCTGGACTCTGATATTACCTGAGTATGACTATACTTTTATGCACCATCCTGGCTTACACATTGCAAATGCGGACACACTCAGTCATCTCCCGTTACCAGACAGCATTGTACACACTCCTGTTCGGCAAGAAGTTGTGCTATTACTAAATTTCTTGGATTCTTTGCCTGTGTGTGTGAAGCAAATTAGAAATTGGATGATCAGAGATCCAATTTTGTCGAAAGTCAGGGACTTCGTTTTGCAAAGATGGTCAAATTTGCCTGTATCAGAAGAGATGAGACCATTCCATATCGGAACACAGAGTTAAGCTGTCAAGATGGAACCTTGTTGTGGGGATCAAGAGTTATTGTCCTATCTCAAGTAAGAGAGCCACTATTGACAGAGCTTTACAGTGCGTATCCAGGCATATGAAAGATGAAAATGCTTGCGTGAAGCTATGTCTGGTGGCCAGGCATAGACAGTAACATTGAAAGCATGCTCAAGCACTGTCTCCATTGTCAGCAAAAACTGAAGTTGCCTGATTCAGCTCCCCTGCATCCGTGAGAGTGGCCTGGTCGATGCTGGGTTAGACTACATTTTGATTATGTAGGACCATTCTTAGGCACCATGTTTTTATTAATCATAGATGCGCATTCTACTAAATGGATGAATATACTTGAAGTCAAATTGCCAACATCGAGCGCAACTATCCAGAAGCTGCGTCATTGTTTTAGCATACATGGCCTACCTGAAATCACTATTTCTGATAATGGTGCAGCCTTTACCAGCACGGAGTTTCAGAGGTTTATGAATCTGAATGGAATCAGACATATTAAAACAGCCCCTTACCATCCCCCATCAAATGGTTTAGCCAGGAGAGCTGTACAAACTTTCAACTCTTGTCTGCAGAGATTATCAGAAGGTACTCTAGAATCTCGACTTTTCCACTTTCTTCTCAGTTATCATACAATGTCACATTCGACTACGCACTCAACACCATCTGAATTATTGATGAAATGCTGCCTACATACACAGTTAAGCCCGGTGTTTCAAAATTTAGAGGGGAAGGTAGAGCAATCAGAGTAATCAAAAATTGAACCATGATATACACAGCAAATCTCACACACTCAGTGTAGGTGACAGTATTCGTGGAAAATTTCTGAAGTGGATCTTGTTAGGTTCCTTGAGCCGTTGTCTCAGAGACTGGTCTATTATCTTTCCAAGTACAAGTGGAAGATAGAATTGTTCATAAACATGTAGATCATATTTGTGCTAGAGAGACATCCCAGAAACCAACTATTCCACCTGTGATTAACATTGAACTGTCAATTCCTGAGGTGACAGATCGACCCAGAATATACATGCCCGATGTCTCTGTAGAGTTGCCAAACCCAGAACTGCCACTTTCCAATGATGTGCCTTGTGCCTCAGTTCCAGATCCTGTCGAACCTGTTGAGAAACCTCAAGTTTCCCTCAACCTCAAGCCGCGCTAGCCAAATAAGGACAGCACCTCAGAGACTTGGGGCAGAATTTTCCCATTGTCATAAAACGGTGCACGGTGACATTGGGCAAGCGCCCCAATGTCACCATGTGCCATCGCGAAATTTCGATGGGCGATGCACGACTGCCATGTATTAACCGGCCACGTAAGGCTCTTCAGTGTTCAATCGACGCCGATTTTTCAGCGCCTGTGCGATCTTCGGGTTGGTGTTTGGGCGCAATGAGCAGGCGGGTAGGACACACTTGTATTAACCTCATCCGCGGGCGGGTTAAGAGGGATCACTGGGGTCGCGAGTGTGCACAGGCAAGCATTTATTTCTGAAAGTTTTTGAAACTTGCCTGTGTGATCTGCAGTACTTCAAACCGCATTCCAGCTGCTTTTTCCGGACTCTTACCCTTCAGGTCAGCACCCTGCAGTGAGGAATCTTTTCTGGGCCTGCAGGTTTCAGGAAGCCTTCCCTTAGCCTGGGAACGGGAGCTGAACTCTCCACTGGAGGCAGCTCCTCTGAGGAGGAAAGGAGGGCTAGAAGGGGGAGGAGGCCAGGAGTGCACATTCAGCCTCCAGGGGAGCTGCCTTTGGGAGGTCAGGCGCAGACACAAGGGACGCAGGTCCAAGAGGTAGTCCAAGGAAGACGCTGCTATCCTGCTGCGAAGCAGCTACCTCAATATGTCTGAGGTGCTGTGCCGAAGGAGGCTCCATCTCTCAAGGGAAACAGTCAACTATATCTGTCAGATGATAGGGCCTGAGATCTCCCCTAAGTGTGTGGGTGGACACCCCATGCCAGTGGCTCTAAAGGTCACAATTGCCCTCAACATCAATGCCTCTGGCTCCTTCCAGGGCTCGATGGGTGATCTTTGTGGTGTCTCCCAATCAGCTGTCCACACTTGTGTCAAGCAGGTTACAGACGCTCTGTTCAGAAGGGCATTGACCTTCATCCACTTCCATTGGGACCAGGCAAGTCAGACAGAGCGAGCCAGAGGCTTCACGGCCATTGCTGGCTTCCCCCGTGTCCAGGGTGCTATAGACTGTACACATGTGGCCATCAAGGCGCCAGCAGATGAGTCTGGTGTCTTCAGCAACAGGAAGGGCTTCCACTCCATGAACGTGCAGATAGTGTGTGATCACAGGATGTAGATTCTACAAGTCTGTGCAAGGTACCCAGGCAGCTCCCACGATACCTACATCCTCAGACACTCCCAGATGCCGGGGCTTTTCAGTGCTCCAGCCCGGCTGGATGGATGGCTGCTGGGTGACAAGGGCTATCCCCTCAGAAGGTGGCTCATGATGTCTCTCCACCATCCAAGAACAGAAGCTGAGCAGTGCTACAATAGGAGCCAGGGCACCACAAGGGCTGTGGTGGAGAGAGCCATCGGTCTTCTCAAGATGCGCTTCTGATGCCTGGACTGCTCAGGGGGCGCACTCCAGTACCCCCCAGACTGTGTGTCGGTGATAGTGGTTTCACGCTGCACTCTCCACAATCTTGCGCTGCAAAGGGGGGACACAGTGGATAATGAAAACATCGACACAGTGGCTGCAGCTGCACACGATGAGTCCAGCAGTGAGTCCGAGGATAAGCACACACAGGGAAATGCTGAGGGGGTAGACGCTGACCTGGGCATACTCCAGGGAGGAAGGGACACCTGGGAAGCTTTAATCTAATGAACCTTCAGCTATCACACCACAGATGGATATCAGGACAAGCCTGGGCTGTAGGCCCCATACTCGATACCTAGGTGCAAACTCTGCCAGGTTAGCAACAGTAACTAAGGGCCTTGTTAATAAAGCTGAATGTCCAACAAACATTCATTACAGTTTTGGATACCATAAACACGTAGAAGATAAGAGGCACCCTCAGCCATGGTGACATACCTGATTTTAATGCGTCAAGCAAACCAACTTATTCCGGAAAAAAGAGAATAGCGTTACAAATCAAATAAAATCATAAAGACCTCATCTCGGGCCAACACAAAAGCACCAGTGAAATACCTGTGATGTGCCGAAGGTGCCTTATATTTTCGTTTCTGGGTGCTACGTCTTGTTGCTGCCCCATCGCTCGGAATGGTATCTGAGCCAGCCTGCTGACCCTGCTGTCCTGTTGGCCGCGATGACCTTGGCGGTCGTCCTCTGGCCCATGGAGCCTGTGCTGGCCCCGTCTGGGAGGGAGCAGCCAGTTCCCCAGCTGTCATCTCCCCAGTCACCGCAGCCTCACTGGACGATACGGTCACTGGCAGAGGGGCGGAGGAGCTTCCGCCCTCATCCGGAGTGCCCTGAGAGGAGCTCGTAGAGATGACAGGCAGCTGCTACACCAACGTGAGGTCGCTTCAGACCTCCTTGGTCACTTTGGATGGATGGGCACCGAGCTGGGAAAGTTGATGCCCACACCATCTCCCACACTGGCACTGACCAGCTGAGGTCAATACCGATGTGAGGGCTTGCTTGTCCGAGCGCATCCCCAGGAAGCACTGATGGGTCTCCTGGAGGAGCCTCTCCACGAGAATCGCCACTTTCTCCATGGAGGACGCATGACGCTTGGACATGAGGCTCAGTGCTTCAGTAATCATTCACGTAGACTTTTCCACCATGGACACCAAGTGAAGCACAGTCTCATGCAACACTCCCAGATGCTCCCGCACACCCGGCTGCATTTCCTGCAACTGCTGAGTCGCGGACGACTCCAGAGGCACATCATAAGGCACCGACTGAGCGTGTACCTGGTCCTCTGCAGTCCTCCGACTGCTGGCGCCATGGCTACTCTCTGTCTCTGCCACCTCCTGCAGCGACTGTGAAGTACCTTCACCACTGTGCCCCGGGACAGTAGCCAATGTTCAAATTCTCACTGAGGTACTAGTATCTGCGCTGGTGCCTGACTGGCAGAGATGGTGTGATGCTGGTGAGACTTCAGGGCCCTCAGGTGTGAGAGGGAGCATCTGCTGCTCCTCCTCCCGGCCCTGCTCCACTGATGCTGAAAGGAAGAACAAGGACAGTGGATCAATTAACATGGAGACAATGTCAAAGCGCATCCCTGTCCCCCGGATCATTATGCGCTCATCCTTCCATGACCACTGGTCAAGCCATGTTGTAAAATTAAATCACTGAACCTTCAGCAATGTTTTGGCTGTTGGGAGAACAATGCTGACCTCACTGTTGGACATAAATACCTGGCTGTGGCACCCCAGCCTCACCGACACCAGTGGACCTGGGTGCATGGCACCTCTCCAGATCCAGGGCTTCCTGCTCGAAACGGCTAAGAATCGCTAACTCCGTCTTCCCACAGCCAGTCCTCACACACTCTGCCACGTTATGAACATTCTTCTCCTGAAAATGAGCGCCGAGCATTGATAAGTGTAAATTGCACATGGACTCTCTTCACGCACGGCCCACCCCAACCAGAGTGGGACATATCAGGGCTCCAGAGTCTCCTCACCCCGCTGCTGCCGAACACCCACACAATGATGCTAGGCCTGCTCCACACCCGCCACCTCCCCCTTGGACACACGCTGCCTACATCACATTAGGCTCCACACGGTATCTCCGTCCATAGCAAGGAGGGGCAAGCACGTGGACCGCAGCGGGCAGCAGATGGTTCGGTGCCAACGCCACCTTGAAGCTCCCTCCCAGCATCTCAGCACCCTGACTTGGACATATCCTGGAGTTCCAGCACTGCGCCTAGGCGCAGCTCCTCCAGGTTGCCCCCACACCAGCCGTGTGGGACTCAGTGTAACACATGCTGTGGGGGCAAAACACATCTCCTCATCACACTCCCAGGCTGACCTCAGCATGGGCAGTTTCTGCTGGCCCACCCAGCAAAGGACAAACGCTGTCAATGATTCAATGCAGTCACAACACTCAGACTTGGTGAGGTGGGAGGGGGTGGGCAGCAGTGGGGTAAGCCGACCGGCTGGGTTAAATGCCCAATGTCAACATGGTTCTCACCCTGC
This sequence comes from Carcharodon carcharias, assembly GCF_017639515.1. Classification (NCBI taxonomy): domain Eukaryota; kingdom Metazoa; phylum Chordata; class Chondrichthyes; order Lamniformes; family Lamnidae; genus Carcharodon; species Carcharodon carcharias. The sequence goes on from NC_054469.1 coordinate 222,284,743, forward strand.
CAGAGGGCAACAAGTCGTTGAGGTGCTTGCGACACTGGATCCAGGTTCGCCGCACCACATCGCGGGAGTTCACCACCTCCGCCAGCTCCTCCCGGGCACGTTTCATCATGTTGGGGGGAGCCTCCTTCTCCCATCCTGGGGAACCAGCACCTCCCACCGTGCTGCCACCTCCTCAAGGGGGGCAGCAAGGCAGCCATCCGAGAAATGAGGGGCACATTGGTTCCCCCTGCCCTACCCTCCGGCCTGGCCTACCCCGGTGCCCTACCTTCCAGCCTCGCCTGCTCCGCTGGCCTACCCTCAGGATTGGCCTGCTCACCAGAAGCCCTCTGCTGTGGCCTTGCACTTGCCATTGTGAGCAGCCTAGAAAAAGCTGCCAGGTCTTCATTTAAACAGGCTGCCGGGTCTGTGCATGCCCACCGCCGCCCACCCACTCTTGGCATCCTCGGGAGCCAAGAAATACGTTGGATGGGCCTTAATGGGCCCACCTGAGTAAAATGCTGGCCCGCTCCTGCTCTGACCACCCCCCCCCACCCCCAACCACCCCCCCTCACCAACCAGAAAATTCAGGCCTTGATCCTTAATCACCTGAAGTTGTATTTCGGTATATGTTGTTGGACATTCAAATTTTTCCCAGTAAATAGAAATTGTAAAAAGCTAAAGGGAGAGAAAATGTAATGACTGACGTTATAGCCTCTCCCGTAGTCTACCTGGGGTCGCGTGGTGTTCTGGAAGGCTCCAACCAATGAGCCCTAAGCCCCGGCAATCCAGGGGGTGGGGCTTCCTGATGAGAGTCCTGAGCAAGCATGTAGCACCTGAAAAACCCTCTGTAATAAAATTAATCTGTTTCTTGTTGAAACCTGTCTGCTCCATCGAGTCCTTATGGTGTCTGTTACAATTTAAATTAGACTTTAAAACAACTTGCCAAGGCTCCTTTGACACCACCTTCCGAACCCACGACCCCTACCATTTAGAAGAAATGTGGGAACGTGGCCACCTCCAAGTTCCTCTCCTAGTCACACATCATCCTGGCTTGAAAGTACATCACAGTTTTTTTATTGTCACTGGGTCCTGGAACTCCCTCCCTGACAGCACGGTGGGTGTACTTACGCCACCTGGACCGCAGCGGTTCAAGCAAGCAGCTCACCACCACCTTCTCAAGGGCAGTTCAGAGATGGGCAATAAATGGTGGCCTTGCTAGGAACGCCCAGAGCCCACGAACAAATTAAAAATAGGGTGTGACAGTTTGTTACATGTGGGAGTAATCTTTAAGTCAGTATTTAAAAATGAGAAAGAATTTCTTGCTGCCTTACGGATATTGAATGGGAAGCTGGGATGTACCAGCAGCTGCCCATTTACAGAAATACAATTACCCTCTAACCAACATCAGATTCCACCTAATAAAAATTAGTCTCGACTTTAGAATATTCCTGTCTACAGCAATCAGACTTCAAAGTCTTAAAGCATTTATTGTTAACTTGTGGTCTTTGAACCCGAGGGGTTTGTGAGATTGTTTTGCCCATCCGTTACTTGATTTCTGTGTTTTTCTGAATTGGTTGCTATATTAAAACATCACTTTGACCAATGTTCCTCCCTAATAAACCACCATAAAAGCTGACCATTCATTCACTTGTTGTTTCTGAGACTTTGCTGTACACAAATTGTTTGCCTCCATCACATCAGTGACTGGAATTTAAAAACAATTGATTGGGACTATATAAAGTGCTTTCCCTGAGGATGTGATGAAGTGCTATATAAATGAAAGTTTGTCCACATTGGAAGTTAGGATGAGAAGGCATCCTGGGATTGGTCAGTATTTACACTGGGAACTTGTGAGTGTAAACGAGACACCCACAAACACAAGTATGTGCAAAATGAAAGAAAGTTTTGTATTTATATAATGCTTTTCATGACCACCAGACATCTCAAAGTGCTTTAGAGAATGCAACATTTTGAAGTGCAATCACTGTTGTAATGTAGGAAACACAGCAGCCAATTTGCACTCAGCAAGCTCCCAATGCAATAATCACCAGATAGTCTTTTGATGTTGATGATTTGTGATGTGATTGAGGGATAAATATAGGCCAGGAGACCTTTAAAATCATGCTGTAGGATCTTTTGCATCCACCCAAGCAGGCAGATGGGTTTTAAACATCTGATCTACAAGACAGCACTCCAACAGTGTAGCACTTCCTCAGCACTGTATTGGAATATCAGTCTGGATCTTTGTACTACAGCCCAGGAGGGCACTTGAACCCACAACTTTGTGATTTAGGAACAAAGTATGCTACCAATTGAGTCACAGCTGACACTAGTTTCCTCACAGCAGAAGAACAGTGAGGGCTTATGATTGCCAGTCTGATGGGAAGCTAAGTCTTCCAGTGCTCCTTGATCTCTCAACGACCAGAGTAGGAAGTGACTGCTTCCTAATATTTATATTTCTGAGTTGGGATCAAGCTTAGAAAGACTAAACTCAAAGAGCTACACAGCCAAACTGAGAAATATTTTTCATTCCTCGGGTTCAAAGACTACAAGTTAACAATAGATGCTTTAAGACCATGAGGTCTAATTGCTGTAGATAGAAATATCCTAAGGCTAATTTTTAAGAGGTGCAATCTGATGTTAGTTAGAGGGTAACCGAATTTCTGTCAATGGCAGTTGGTGGAATTTAAACTCAATTCATAAAATGTGGAATATAAAGCGAGTCTCAACAACGGTGATCATGAAATTATTATTAACTGTTATAAAAACCTATCTGGTTCACTAATGTCCTTTAGGGAAGGAAATCTGCCATCCTTACCCGGTCTGGCCTACATGTGACTCCAGATCACAGCAATGTGGTTGACTCTTAGCTGCCCTCTGAAATGGCTGAGCAAGCCACTCATTTCTAGGGCAATAAGGGATGGGCAACCAATGCTGAACTTGCCAGTGATGCCCACACCCCATGAAGGGATTTTTAAAAAATGCATAATTTGGCTGTGTAACCAAACACCAAGGCCACTGACACTCTAATACAGTACTGAGGAAGTGCTGTCTTTCAGATAAGAATGCCTAAGGGCCCATCGGTCTGATTGGGTGAATGTGAAATATACTATGGCACTATTTTAAAGAAGAGTAAGAGAGCTCTCCCTAGTGGGATTGGAACCTATGCTGCCAGGGACCTCTAAATTAATAGTCTACTGACATTACCACTACACCACCATCTCCCCTCAAGCCTGCTGCTGAATTAATAGCCATTTTGCTTTTTTAATTAATTATGTTACTTTTTTTGCATCAATATTTATCATCACAGTGAGGCATAAAAAGCCATATTATATGTATTTTTTTTAAAAAGCAAAGTGCCTGTTAATCTGACAGAAGTGCCATGTAAATGTTGTAATATTTAGAAGATCAGAACTCCTGGTAACCCAATAGTGGTTATGGTATCAGTTCCTGGCAGATTAATGATGGGAAAAATCTAAACCTCCAGTCATTGAGACTGTGGTTAACATGTCCATGCCCAGAAGTTAGGTGGATAAGTGAGGCTCTGGCACTCTGTCGCCAAGGCTGTCCTAGAGCTTTTGCATTGGCTTTGGGGCATCAGGAAATAATTGTCCAGATATTTTTCTAAACAGGCCTCTAAACCGGAACCCAGTTCACATTGGCAGCCATTTTTATGGAAGTGGATATTAGGGCGACTGAGAGATCTGTTGTGGAAAGCGAGGCACTTATTAATATATTTAAATTGGGCTCTCATGGTGAAACTAGGAGACCGATTTGAAATGAACTCTTCCATGGATTTTCCTGGGGGTCGGTGGGGGAGGGGCGGGGGAGGTTGGGGTTGGGGGTTAGATGATGGGGTGGGTGGATGGTGGGAGGAACCTGACAGTAAAAGAGAGGTGGGAAGTGCCAGCTCCTCAACGTCAGTGGCATTCATTGTGGACCATGAGGATTAAGGATACCCTCTTCCCTCAATCTCCAAAGGCTCCTCAAAGAAAGCTTTGACCGCCCCACAGATATGATGGTGGTGCGCATAAATTATAACATGCCGGCATAATACTGGCTCAATGCACTAGAATTGAAAAGGATACACATCCTTTTATTTATATGGGTCAAATAAGAGTGCTTAATCCAGGCTGCCTAGCACAGCAGCAGTGTCTTTTATATCCTTCAACACAGTATAACAGTGTAATCATGCATCAGTTGTTCTGTTGTGTACTTTACTATTTTAGACATACCTATCACTGATCGTCTCATTTGATCTTTGGATATTTTATATGAGTAGTTCATGTGAGACGTGTACTGCCCGGAGCGGTGCAAGGCAATCATATTACTCTGTCATATCCTTTCCAGTGTTCTGACTGAGGAGAGCACCGTGCTATTGTTACAGTACAAGTTTGTTGTTGATTGTTAACAGGTACTGATGCAAGTGTGATACAAATTTCACAACATGTTCACAACAAAAAATTTCAGACCAATCCCCCTCCACTGCTGCCAATTAAATCATCAAGAGTTACCAGTGTGTTTGCAAATACATGCCATGTCCATTCTGGTATGAGGCATTTAATCTTTAATTGTGAAAATTAGATGTAAAGAGGTTGGAATTCATCCAGTAACCATGGTTTCTTGGAGCTTGTTTGATTGCCTTTGGGGATCAGAGAAATATTTGGCGTTTTTTTCTCTTGATAGGCCTAAGCTACTTTTCTCTGATTTTGTGACTCTCCCAGGAAACCCCCATTACATAGGCTGAACCTCCAACAACAACACATATTTATATAGCACCTTTAACATAGCAAAATGCCCCGAGCCTCTTCACCAGAGCCAAATCTGACACTAAGCCACCTGAAGAGATCTTAGGGCAAATGGCCAAAAGCTTGGTCAAAGAGGTAGGTTTTAAGGAATGTCTTAAAGGAAGAAAGTGAGATAGAGAGTTGGAGAGATTCAGGGAAGGAATTTCAGAGCTTAGGGCCCAGGCATCTGAAGGCATGGCAACCAATGGTGGAACAATTAAAATCGAGGATGTGCAAGAGTCCAATATTTCAGAGGGTTGTGGGGCTGGAGGAGATTACAGACATAGGGAGGGGTGAGGCTGTGAAGGGATTTGAAAACAAGGATGAGAATCTTAAAATCAAGACCTTGCTTGACTGGGAGCCAATGTAGACCAGTGAGCACAAGAGTGATAATTGAACAAAACTTAATGCCAGTAAGACATATGTTGCAGAGTTTTGGATGGCCTCAAGTTTACTTGGGGTAATGGGGATGCAAAATGGGGGAGGCAAGCATTGGAATAGTCAAATCTAGAGGTAACAAAGGCATGAATGAGCTGAGGCAGGGGCCAAGTTCGGCAATGTTACAGAGCTGCAAGAAGGCGGCCTTAGTAATGGTGTGAATGTGAGTTCGGAAGCTCATCTAGGGTCAGATGTGACTCTAAGGTTGCTAACAGATTGACTTAATCTCAGACTGTTGCCAGGGAGAGGAGTTGATAGCTAGGGAATGGAAGTCAGAGCAGGGCCCAAAAACAATGGCTCCAGTTTTTCCAATTGGAGGAAATTTCTACTCATCCGGTACCAGATATCAGATAAATAGTCTGATAATTTAGCAACAGTGGAGGAGTCAAAGGTGGAGGTAAGGTAGTGGTGGGTGCTGTTAGCAAACATGAAAACTAATGCTGTGCTTTTGGATGATGTCATAGAGAAGCAGCATGTCGATGAGGAATAATGGGTGGGGGAGGGCGGGGGGGGGCGGTGGGTGGGGGCAGGGGAAGGTCAAGGATAGATCCTTGGGGGACACCAGAGGTAATAGTGCAGGAGCGGAAAGTGAAGCCATTGCAGGTGATTCTCTTCTATGATTGGATGGATAAGAATGGAACCAGGCGAGAACGGACCACAGTGGAGATGGCGTGGTCAACTGTGTGAAAGGCTGCAGAGAGAAGGATGAAGAGTAATATTTACCTTTATCACAGTCACGCAAGACGTCGCTTATGACTCTGATAAGGGCTGTTTCAGTACAGTGGCAGATACAGAAACCTTCTTGGACCTCATCCCTTCTCCTTCTCCTCCTCTTCCTCCTCCTCTCGACCGCGTGCTACATGCACACTTTAAGAGGCATTCTCAAATTTGTTTTCCTTTTTAAAATCTAAGATAGCTACCAATAATTATTAATTGTAATTTTAACATCCTTTTAGGGGAAGTTTCTGCTAATTAAAAAAATTAAAAGGCTCAGTTTGTGTTTGAACAGTGACAGTACCACTAGTCGGACCTGACTGGAATGAACTATTCCGTCCTCAGTGTGAGAGAATGAATTAACATACAGACAGTCAAAGTGACAAGCATGTTGAAGACTGCTACATTAACATTTGTATCAAGTCAAATTAATTCAGCTTCTTCACACATTGAGGTTTAATAATCCCTTGCCTTTCCCATCAATAGTAGATGTTTATATAGTCATCAAAAAAGTAACAAAATATTTTTTTTTTTAAATATAGGGTTATTATGATTAGGAATGAACATTGATACCCATTTTATTTTTAAAATGATGCTTAAAAATGAGACTCACCCTTTAAAAAAAGAATCAACAGAATCTATTTTTTTCTTCAGTTCTCTTTGCTCATCCACATCTCCAGATAGTGGCTGAAACATGGTTAGTTGCTCGCTCTCTTGACCCTTCATCAAGTGGATATGGTCTGTGGGTGAGCCTGTACATTGAATATCAACTAGTTATTGTACTGCGTTGCCATCATATTCAAGACTGAATTCCAGAGTTTCTGGCAGCTGAAGCCAATAGTGGAGTGATTAAAACTGGGGAGAGTCCCACTCAGCCCTGCGAACAGAAGAGTTCTCCTCTGGAGTCGGTAGATGTAAGTGGCTTCTGTCACTGGCACTGGGTGTCATTGTTCCCTGAACACTCAGTCTGGACATGGTAGCCTGGGACTGCACACACCTGCCCTGAGGCAAAGCTTAGAATGCCTATGTGCACCATTTTTTTTTGACAATTTGGATATTTTCCCTGCAATGTCAAATCTTCAACATCTCTTCCTTTTTACATTGATACCCTTCATTTCTAAGCAAAGAGCAACATTTTTACAGTGCATGTGTTTATCTCATTGTTTAGTTGGCTGATGTAGTTTATATCAAACAGAGGCCTTTCAATAACCTAAAGCTTCTGACTCCCCACTGCAAATTTTAATATAACTCTGAAGGTCTTCACCTTCAGAATGTTTTCCTCTGCTTGAAGCCTTTGCAATGTAACCAAGGAAAACTCTGAAACTCTGGAAGAGTTAACACACTACAGAGACTTTTCAAATAGTCCTGGTCCTATAATATAAAGGAGCGTTGTAGAGTATGGATCTGTCTAAACCAGTCCAAAGCAACTGTCTAATCGATGCATATCAATCAAAACATTGACAGATATTAGTGCTAAAAGCTACATATATTCTCACACAGGGCCCTGTCCTTTGCAAACAGGAAAGATATGTCCACACATTGAGTTTTTTTCAACTAAACAAAAGCTTGGGGGACAGCCATTCCCTGGTTCATTCCCCATGGCAATGTCTTGATCAATCAGAGTTGACCTGCCTTTTTTGAATTTAAACAAAAGCTTGGCAGTTAACTGTTGCCTGGTGCATGCTCCATGGCAGTGCTTCTAGCAACCAGAGTCCACTTGCCAGCCAATTAGCACCCCCTTCTCATAAATTGATGTTCCCTTTGATTCTTGTGAATCTGTCCTGGTGAAAAGCTTCAACAGCATGTCTCTTTTTTCAGCAATACACAAGTTCTGCACTACCAAGCAACTATAGATAGCAGTTTCCTTGCCTCAGGATTAAATGTGACCAATCTAATTATGTTTATACGTGAGGAACATGTAGGGTTGGCCACTTCAAAGAAGAAATTATTCTGTTTACTTGATAATTTTCCCTTCCCCTCCCTCCTTTCCCTTTTCCTCTCCTAAGGACCATTTACCCTTACCCCTACTCGCTGACATGCATTAGCTTTCTGGTCCATGTAAGACTCAAATTTTAAATCCACGGCCTTGTGCTCAAACTCCTTTATGGTCTTGACACTCCCAATCTCTGTCGACCTACAACCCTCCAAGAGCTCTACATGCCACCAATCTTGGCCTCCTGCACATCCCCCAACTCCTTCACCCCACCATTTTTGGCCATGCCTTCAGCTCCCTGGGCCCTAAGCTGTGCAACAGCCTCCCGAAACCTCTCCACTTCTCTTTGCTCCTTTATGACCGCTCCTTAAAACCTACCTCTCTGACCCCAAGTTTTTGGGCACGTGCCCTCGTCACCATCTTTGGTTCAGTGTCATTGTTTGGTTTAATTACATTTCCAGTGAAGCACATTGCGATGTTTTACGTAGTCAAGGTAGCTATATAAATGCAAGTTGTTTTTGTTAATGGCGTTGACAGCCTGGCGGGGTATGATTCCAGGATAGTCCACTGCATTCATGCCTGAGAGGCCATTCTCTGGGGGAGGGTGCTGCTAGGCAATCTAGGTTATCTTTCTAAAGGGGACATCACAGCTAGGCCTGATATTGACCTCTTTAGCTCTGAAGAAGAGTCATACGGACTCAAAGCGTTAATTCTGTTTCTCTCTCCACAGATGCTGCCAGACCTGCTGAGTTTTTCCAGCATTTTCTGTTTTTATTTTGGATTTCCAGCATCCGTGTTGTTTTACTTTTATCTGATATGGACCACATCCGCATTCCACCCACAAACATTCCTTTTCCCCTGGTTAACCCAGGAACACTGGGGTAAATTGTACATCCGCTACCACTTCCCCAGCTGAGATGAGCAAACTCTGCGCAGACCAGGGTTCGAAACGTTCACCTTCCTGCTCTACATGGTTCTGACTGAGTAATTGTATCACTAGGGGAGCTGTCCAAAAGGAAAATGGAAAAAAAAATCATGGTTTTTATTAATTGACCATATCCAGCCTGCAAAAGGCAAAAGAAAAATCTCAATTTAGCCGATGCTTATGCGGAGGTGCTGTAAATCTACAAGCGCTTCATAAGCTGTGCTATAATTACTGAAGTTTCAAGAAGCAGATGTGCAGCAAAATAAGTGCATCTGATATCCCTGCCTGAAATGCAGTTGAATCAAATGTAAATTGAATTAGGAGCTAAACCCTTTTCAGCAGCAAGAATGAGACTTGCCAAACAGCAGATCTTTACAATAAGTCAATTCGCAGCTGAATTAAAAAGACACAACTGTAATCTCATCAGGCTCCCAGACAAAGAGGTCACAGCATAGCCTCCAGCCTCTCTGTAGTGGAGCTGCTTTAATTTCCCTCCCACCCCTCCCCGTTCAGTCAGACGTGGCACCATGTCAACTCCTCAGTTGTCCCGGACCGCAGGTGTACTGCGCCTTGCTGTGATATTAAGGTGGATGAATGGACATGACCTACAGTGAGATGCGACTGGTGCGTCTGATGTGAGATTTCCTTTGTCTGTGACCATCCCGTGTCATAAGTCATTCAAAGTGAAATAATGTTTCTCCTTTAATTTATAACATTTGTGTGTGTGTGTGTGTGTGTGTGTGTGTTTGTGTGAGCAAGGAATAAATCATGTTTCTTTTATCCTGAGCTTTGTGCCACTTGCTTGTCTTTTCTTGCCGAATAGCAGGTAATTTCATTCTGGTCCATATTTTCTGACCCCTTTTTATTTCCCACTTTGTCTCTCCAGAAACTTACCTTGACTCAGTGTGTTCTGGGAGAGTGGCCCTCAAATAGAAATGCCCAAACATTGGGTACCACTTGACCCAGTATTGCTGCTCCAGTTGAGCACCATCAGAAACCAGGGACACATAGGTCTGGAGTTTCTTTCCTATTTGTGCCCAGGTAAACCCACGATCCTGATACAGCCAAATTATGTGGCTTTGAATATTGGGAGAATTTTGTGTGTAGGCTACAGGCGTCAACTACAGTGCATCTAAGTCTCCTTGATCTTTTGCATCCTCCAATCAAACCTTCCGCCCAGACGTATTTACACCTGCAAAATTGACCGTGTCCTTCATCTGAATCTCAATCCTCCAACTGCGTTTGTTCTCATAGAGGAAGGGATCGAAAAATTGCCACCAAGTAAAGTAAGTTAATAAAAACAGAAAACGCTGGCAATGTCAGTAGGCTTGGCACCATATGCGGGGACAGAAACAGAGTTAATGGGTGGGATTTTCCGGTCCCAAGGCTTTTGGCCGCTCTCCAAATGTTCCAGCCCCACCCACGCCGATTCCCACCACAGGCAGGACCAGAAAATCCCAGCCAACGCTTTGAGTCGTTTATGACTCTCTTTCATTTGACCTTTTAATTGCAATTATGGGAACAACTTTTTTGAAGTTATCCTCACTAAAACCAGGTCTGTATTTTCTGTTTCTCTGAATGGATTTTTAAGGGCTCAGTGTAAGTCACATTAAAACTGAAAAGCTTCCCCACTTGCAGACTCCTAAACGTGTTGTTACCATGAGCATGATAAATGAGTTTAAATTTTAATTTTAAGACCCGAGAGAAGAGATATGTGTTGTTGTTATGGACAGGGGAGAAATGTGGGATCATCTCGCCCTTTTTCTACCTTGCTTGGCCACAACATTATGTAGTTTTGAGAAGAAGGGTTTAACCTATTTAGTGCACTGACACAAGAATGTGCACAAGACAGGCTTTCTTGTAGGTGTAACTTAAAAGAAAGAATAAAAATTTTATATTTGTTCACAAAACCAGAAATGCAATGCAGCAAACATCACTCCTCATTCACACAAGGCATGCGCACAAGAAAAGGTGATTACAAATACAAAGGTAGCAAGCACAGATATCGTTAAAAGACGGTGGGAACAAAAAGCCTTGACAGAGTGGATGTGGAGAGGATGTCTCCTCTGGTGGGAGAATCTAGAACCAGGGGTCACTGTTTAAAAATAAGGGGGTCACCCATTGAAAACAGAGATGAGGAAAATGTTTTTTTTTTCTCTCAGAGGGTCGTGAGTCTAAGGAACTCTCTTCCTCAAAAGGCGGTGGAAGCAGAGTCTTTGAATATTTTTAAGTCAGAGCTAGGTAGATTCTTGATAAGCAAGTGGGTGAAAGGTTATCGGGGGTGGGCAGGAATATGGGGTTGAGGTTACAGTCAGATCAGCTATAATCTTATGGAATGATGGAGCAGGCTCGAGGGGCCGAGTGGCCTACTCCTGCTCTTTACTCGTATGCTCATATGGGAGGCAATGGTGGAGAGGTGTTGTAGTTGGACTAGTAATCAAGAAACCCAGGGTGACGCTCTGGGGACACAGGTTTAAATCCCACCAACTAAATTAAAATCTGGAATTAAAAGACTAATGATGACCATGAAAATGTGGTCATTAATTGTCATAGCCATCCAATGGCCCTATAGGGAAGGAAATCTGTCCTCCTTACCTGGCCTGCCCTACATGTGACTCCAGACTGCCCATCAATGTCGTTGACTCTTATATGCCCTCTGAAATGGCCGTGCAAGACAAAGCCTCAAAATAGAAATGAAACCAGACGGACCACCTGGCATTGACCTAGGCACCGGAAATGACAGCGGCAAACTCAGCCCTGTCAACCCTGCAAAGCTTTCCTTACTAACATCCGGGGGCTTGTGCCAAAAGTAGGGGAGCTGTCTCACAGACTAGTCAAGCAACAGCCGGATATAGTCGGTTTTTAGTGTGGAGGGAGTTGCCCTGGGACCCCTCAACATCAATTCCAGACCCCATGAAGTCACATGGCATCAGGTCAAACATGGGCAGAGCAAGGCAACGAAACCTGCTGCTGATTACCACATACCTGCAACCCCCCCCCCACCCCACCACCCCCAACCCCTTCAGCTGATGAATCAGTGCTGCTCCATGTTGAACATCACTTGGAGGAAGCACTGAAGGTGGCAAGGAGCACAGAATAGGTGGGGGCTTCAATGCCCATTACCAAGACAAGAGGCACCATTACTGACCGAGCTGGTCGAGTCCTAAAGGACATAGCTGCTAGACTGGGTCTGTGGCGCTTGGTGAGGGAACCAACAAGAGAGAGAACATACTTAACCTCATCCTCACCAACCTGCCTACCACAGATGCATCTGCCCGTGACAGTGTCAGTAAGATTGACCACTGCACAGTCTTTGTAGAGACGAAGTCCCGTCTTCACATTGAGGATACCCTCCATCATGTTATGTCGCACTATCACTGTGCTAAATGGGATAGATCTTGAACAGATCTGGCAACTCAAGACTGGGCACCCATGAGTCGCTGTGGGCCATCAGCAGCAGACTTGTATAAAACTACAATCTATTATCTCATGGCCTGGCATATCCCCCACTCTACCATTACCACCAAGTTAGTGGTTTAACCCTAGTTCAATGAAGAGTGCAGGAGGCCATGCCAAAAGCAGAACCAGATATATCTAACAATGAGATGTCAACCTGGTGAAGCTATAACACAGGACAACTTGTGTGCCAAACAGCATAAGCAGCAAGTGATAGACAGAGCTAAGTGATACCACAACCAACGGATCAAATCTAAGCTCTGCAGTCCTGCCACATCCAGCTGTGAATGGTGGTGGACAATTAAACAACTTACTGGAGGAGGAGGCTCCACAGATATCCTCATCTTCAATAATGGGGGAGCCCAGCACATCAGTGCAAAAGATAAGACTAAAGCATTTGCTACAATCTTCAGCCAGAAACACAGATTGGATGATCCATCTCATCCTCCTCCAGAATTCCCCAATATCACAGCTGCCAGTCTTCAGCCAATTCAATTCACGCCATGTGATATCAAGAAATGGCTGAAGGCATTGGACAGTGCAAAGGCTATGGGCCCTAACATTATTCCGGCAATAATACTGAAGACTTGTGCTCCTGAACTTGCCGTTGCCCCTAGCCAAGCTGTTCCAGTACAGCTACAACACTGGCATCTACCCCGCTATGTGGAAAATTGTCCAGGTATGTCCTGTACGCAAAAAGCAGGACAAATCCAATCCGGCCAATTACTTCCCCAAAAGTCGACTCTCCGTCATCAGTAAAATGATTGAAGGGGTCATCAAGCTATCATAAAGTGGTCATCAAGGGTCATCATTGCTATCAAGGGGCACCTGCTTAGCAATAACTTGCTCACTGATGCTCAATTTGGGTACTACCAGGGCCACTCAGCTCCTGACCTCATTACAGCCTTGGTTTAAACATGGACAAAGAGCTGAAGTCAAGAGGTGAGGTGAGAGTGACTGCCCTTGACATCAAGGCTGCATTTGACCGAGTGTGGTATCAAGGAACTCGAGCAAAACTGAAGTCAGTGGGAATCAGGGGGAAAACACTCCATTGGTTGGCATCATACCTAGCAGAAATGAAGATGGTTACGGTTGTTGGAGGTCAGTCATCTCAGCTCCAGGACATCACTGCAGGAGTTCCTCAGGGTAGTGTCCTCAGCCCAACCATCTTCAGCTGCTTCATCAATGACCTTCCTTCCATCATGAGGTCAGAAGTGGGGATGTTCGCTGATGATTACGCAATGTTCAGCACCATTCACAATTCCACAGATACTGAAGCAGTCCATGTCCAAATGCAGCAAGACATGGACAATATGCAGGATTGGGCTGACAAGTGGCAAGTAACATTTGTGCCACACAAGTGCCAGGCAATGTCCATCTCCAACAAGACAGAACCTAACCTTCATCCCTTGACATTCAATGGCATTACCATCACTGAATCCCCCACTATCAACATCCTGGGGCTTACAATTGATCAGAAACTGAACTGGACTAGCCATTTAAATACTGTGGCTACAAGCGCAGGTCAGAGGCTAGGAATCCTGTGGTGAGCAACTCACCTCCTGACTCCCCAAAGCCTGTCCCCAATCTATAAGGCACAAGTTAGGAATGTGATGGAATATTCTTCCCTTGCCTGGGTGAGTGCAGCTCCAACATCACTCCAGGACAAAGCAGCCCACTTGATTGGCACCCTATCCACAAATATTCACCCCTCCACTACCAATGCACAGTGGCAGCAATGTGTACCATCTAGAAGATGCACTGCAGGAACTCAACAAGGTTCCTTAGACAGCACCTTTCTAGAAGGACAAGGTCAGCAGATTCATGTAAACACCACCAGCTGGAAGTTCCCCTTCAAGCCACACACCATCCTGACTTGGAGATATATCGCAGTCCCTTCGCTGGGTCAAAATTCTGGAACTCCCACCCTAACAGCACTGTGGGTGTACCTACACCACATGGACTGCAACGGTTCAAAAAGGCAATGCGCCACCACCTTCTCAAGGGCAATTAGGGAAGGGTAATAAATGCTGGCCCAGGCAGCGAAGCCCACATCTCTTGAAAGAATTTAAAAAAAACGGTTACTTTAGATCCACAAGATGGAGTTGGAAACACTGCAGACCTGAAAATTTCCTTTTAGTTCATTTCAGGAAAATGGAGGTTGAATGTTTCTGTTGCTCATAATGGTTTACTCCAAGCTATAGCAGGTTTCTGGCTTTTCCATTCAAAGTTGCAATCGAGTTGTGTAGTGAAAAAATGATCTGCAGATAAAACGAATTATCCCCATTTCCCTGCCTGTGATGGATTTTCTAAGCAGGATCTTTCCATTTGCAGGTGAGATGGCTTCCCTCTGCCATCTCCATATCCCAGACTGCTTTCTCTGGAATGTTTTTCGAATAATAAGATATATGTTATGTCAAGCCAGTTTCTGTCATGTGATCACAAAATCAATATCCCTATTATCCACACAAATGATTTGATGGCATAAGCTTTTGGCACGCAATGGGGAATGAATGACAGCCATTCACACCTTCTTGTGATAAAATGCTTTCCTTTATACTCATCTCTGTGGAGTTTCAATTTTGCAGACACCAAGGCTGGGGTCAGAATTGTATCTCAGTTTCTGTAAACATCTAGACAATTGTACCTGTTAATTCTACAAGTGATCTGTTGCATCCCCATGCTTCTTCAGTGGAAGATCCCTGAAAATGTCATTTACATTTTAATGATTTTCCAGAGACATGTCCAAACATGAGTTAGTCTCTGTCTGTGCAAAAACAAAAAGTCAACTGATCCCCTGAAATCCATCTTGGGTCAAGGTAAATTGTCCATTCTAATTCTAATGAGATTGAGAGTTGTGTTTAGGCATAACTTGACATCTCCAAAATCATACAATATTCAACGTATTTTCATGTCTAAGGTTCCTATTGCAAAAAGGGACAGAATCTAGATTTGTAATTTTGCACTTTAATTACCTGTTAAAAACAAGTAATTAATGAGACCAATAACATGCAGGGTTCACTGACAGAGTACCAAGTGTCTATCATTCAATACAATGCTTGAACTCTGGTGCAGCATAAAAATGTGACTTTGAGGCTGCAACTAAACGCCTGAGAATTTTAATAGTTTGAATTTAGAAATGTAGTTCAAAGGCAACTGGTAAGATTAAGCAAAACTGTCTGAAAGCCCACTCCAAGGCAAAATAGCATTGAATATGACACATTTTAATTCTAAATTTTTGTTAAATTACTTTATGAAGCTTCTTTTAACCTGCAAAATTACAACATTCTCCAATCAACGGAAAATCCTTAATCATAACAACACTGATTTGGAAGGAAGAGTATTTGATTATGCAGTCGCATAATCAACTGATATATATTGAAGTACATACAGTACATGTCTGAAAGTCACCATACAGAAAAAGGTGACTTTCTAACCAAAAATAAAAATTCATAAGGGAAAAGATTGAAAAATTTCTCCTTTCATCCCCTACTCTTTCTCTGCCCTCTCTCCAGCTCCTGGCCTTGTCCTGACTTAACCTTCCATTACCATTTCACTTTGTGCTCTGAATTTTGCCCTTAATCTCTCATTTTTGTTTCCAGCCTCTCTTCCTTTGCCCTCTCATTCTTTGCCAGGTTTGCCGCAGCCCTTTTCACCTTCTCTTGGCCTGAACTCCTCAGCCCGCTCCCAACCTGCCCCTGGTCCTCACAATCTTCACCGGCCTCGATGTGAAGCGACAGCAGCACTTGTCTCATTCAGCCCATGTCAAATTTCTCTCTCTCTCTCAATGGTGTCACCACGGATTATGCGGATAACTCGTCAGAGAGAAAGGAACATGATTAAATGGGCTTGTAACTGCTGCACGCACTGTTGCTAAATTGCACCAGGAAATTGTATCCCAAGAGTGAGAGGGCAGGAGATGCCCATAAACAGAGGAATTGGAACAGTAAAATTAGGAGCATAAAATTAAGGAAATGGAGCGCCAAGAACAGAGAATGGTAGAATGTGGGGAGATGAGAAGCAGAGAATGAGGGGGCGTGAGAGGAAGAAGATAAAGGAAGCAAAGAATGTGAGGTCAGTATTGACAGGAGCAGAGAAAGAGACTGTGTAAGAGAAAGAAGGCAATGGGAGACCAGATACAGTAAAACGAAATCAGGAAGAGACTAGGCAGAGGGGAAGATGTTAAGTGAGGCCGGGGCAGAGAAAGGAAGGATTCCAACATTGGCTTAACTGACCCCTCCCTCAGAAACACTCTGGCCCCACCCATTCCCCACTCACTCCCCACCTTCCCTTGCATGTTTTCCTCCCTCTCCTCCAGCCTGTTCATGCCTTCCTTTCCCCCTCACACCCCCAACCCCATCCCTTTGTGTTTTCCAAACCGTCCCCACCCCCCCAACCGCCTTTGTCCCCTCCGAACCTCATACCGGAAGTATTCCATACCTTCGGTCATCTCCAGTGGGGCAGGCAGCATCGACTGCAAGGTAAGTGCTCTAGTAACTGAACAGTGTAAATTTCTGCTGGATGATTTGACAGGGGTGCACGATTCCGGTCTGTTGGGCTTTTAATGAGTTTGCATGAGGTGTAAAATGGGTTCCTATCAAGCTTCAACAGGAAAGTCGACCTGCCATCAACCCACTTTTGAAAGTCAGGAGGGGAAGATCCTGACCTCATTTCCTGACATTGGGAAACTGATTTTTTTACGTCCCACCATATCTTCTGCCCCCGCTCGCCACAAATCCCATAGATGCCAGGAGGGCACGATTCCACCCAGACTTGGCTTCCAGTTGGATGGGGGACACTCCACAGGAGCAGATTTGTCCAATCCATCCTGCTAGGTGGGGGTGTGGAGGGGGGAGGTTTCTTGGGGGGGCTCCCTTGCTTGTCCTGGTCCACAAGCAGCGCTGTAAATACAACTACATTCTCCTAGAAGTTGCCTTCACCTCCCTCCAGCTCCTAGGTATCCCTGGACTTGGGAAACCATCTCGCTCGCTGAAAAACTTGATGGTAGGTAAAATCAAAGGCTGCCAGCCTCATTAGAATATTTAACTTGTCAAATCACCCCCTGGGAGTGGGTTGGCTGACCATTCCTTGTCCTGTCTCTGTTAAACTCAAAAGTATACGCATTGAAGGTGAGTTGTGTTGGATTTTAGATTATTAAAATTCTTCTATCTGACCCACCACAACTTTTGGTTGTTAAAATTTAACACAATGTAAATGTAAACAAGTGGAACAAAAGCCTCTGATTTTGATCCAACCTCTTCCTTCAACTTCCTGAAAACTTGTATAAGATAATGAATCGAAAGGCAGATTGTGGCCTTCAACTTTGATTTATGCAGGAGTAATAGATTCATGCAGGAGTAATAGACATTTTATTCCATCACTTTTCTTTCCCATTACCCTGTGTAATTTCACTGATGGAAAGGGGTCATATCAGATTTCTAGGTAACAAATTGTGTAGTACTTGACTCCTATCTAATAGGTGACAAACTGGTCCCAGAACTGTCTCTCATGGGAATTTACTTTCACTGTTCAGGTGCTTTTCATCACTTGGGATGAATCTGGGCTGTTTATCCAATTGGTTCAACCAAAACTTGATATGCATTATCTGACTTTTCTTCATGTGGAACTCCCTTCTAGACAAGTTTGTCTAGATTTTTGTCAACTTTTGTATCATCATGCCAAGTATAGAAAGATAGAGAGGTACACAGTTCCTGACTGTGCAATGAAGATGTGAATTTATTCCAATGCAATTAACTTGGGATTTCCTTATTCTACCTGGCAAGTCTTTTAAAACAATACAACCATGAAAGCAACTTCACACAAAAGAAAGAATGCATTCCCTCCCTAATCCTCTCCATCCCTTCATCTCCCACTCCTTCTTTTAAGACATTGTTTAAAACCCACCTCTTTAACCAAACTGTAAGTCAATCCTCCTCAAAACTCCATCTTTAAATTATTATTTAAAGTGGATGCTGATGAACTGGCAAGATGGCTGACATTGGGTCAGGTGACGTTTGCTTATTCAAAGCAGACTATCAAGATTCCAGAAAGCTCTGAGTTGAATAGCTATGGGTGGAGGCCTCCCCCTGCAATGGGCATACCAAGATGAATGTTATCTGTGGAATTCACACCTTCCATTGTTTGAAGCTTACTCGAAACATGGAATCAATGGATCCTAGATGCCATGTCTCCAGCTTTGCAATTCAACGAAAGAACGTTGACAAGAATAGTTACACAGGTAAGCTAAGTGTGGAAGGTCACCATTTATCTCCTATTGTGTATCAACAGCCTTTCAGCATTAAGTCATTCTGGGTGGGTAATGGTCATTGACCATGTGATTGAAACTGGCTTCTGATACTGAGATTCCTTCATTATCTCAAGACTCAGAAGAGATCTGGGTAGACTGCAGAAGAACAACAACGAGACGACAGATGCAGAGAAATGTTGTGCCATCTTTGTCTTTTAAGAACCATCAGTCATCAGACAATCTGAGAACCAGACTCTGAAGCTAGCTGCAGGTCATCAAGCAGCCAAAGTACATAACCTGTTCCAGTTTCAAAGTTTACCTGAAAACCAACCTCCTTGATATTCAACTACAAGAAACCTCGCAAACTTCTGGGAACACTCCACTTTACAGGACCCTCACTTCACCTTTTAAGTCATCGAATCCATTGAGGAAACCACAGGCCTGCCTCGCGAGAGACTGGAATTCATAAATCAGAAACTAAATTAATTGTAATCTGTAAAAGTGCACTATCTTTATCTGTCTCTAACCTTTGTATGTGCGTGTACATCAGACCAAGTATCTGGCATTGCATTAATTTGGGTAAATTTGTGAGAATAAATAATCTTCTGTATTCTAAACTCAAAAAAGTTTGCTGCTGAATTATTTAATTGAGAGACATTTACCAAGTATGAGAAAAGATACACCTCTTTTCATACAAAACATATTGATTATGGATAGTAACAGAGCTAACACATTGGCCTGGTTTTCACAATGACAGAATTGGTATGAGTTGGCTATAAAGGGCCATGAGGAGTTGGATGGGAGGCATAGATTGGCATGCAGGGTATGAGAGAACATAGGGTGGCATGGAGAGAATAGGAGCCATGCGGAGGATGGGTAGATGGGTGTAGCATGGCATGGAGAGCATGGGGGTGGATGGGGGCATAGGGGGCATAAGGGGTTTGGGAGTTATTGGGGTTGGCAGATGGACATAAGTTGACATGAAGGGTATAAGGGACCCAGGGGTGTGAGTGGTGGCATAAGATAGAATGGAGACTATGTGTAGCTATGGGGGGGGTGGGTGTGGGGCATGAGATGGTATGGAAGGTATAAGGGGCCATGGGGGTGGGTGAGGTGCATAAGATAGTGTGGAGGGTATGTTGGGCTCGGGGATGGGTGGGAAGCATGAGGCGGCAAGGTGGGCATAGATGCTTGTGGGGGGCATGCGTTGGCATGGATGGGGCATGGGGAGTGTTTGGGGGGTTGATGAGGGGGTGTGAGGGGTGAGAGCTGAAGGGCTGTTTTAGTGTTTTTTTTAAAACTTCAACAGAGTGCCAGAGCAGTTCTTCCTTCCAGTCAGCCTCCATACCCAGCATCCTCTGCACTTATTCCAGAGCTGCCTGGCCTCACTCCCAAAGGACACCACCACCCCAGAACGAAAATTCCAACATCCACGGCACTTTTTCCTGGGCTGGATTTATGGAGTCAGGTAATGTCCCAACACTGCGCTCCCAACCCGGGAGCAAAAATCCATGTCATTCTGCTCATGACAAGTGTAAAGAGCTCTGTAGCTTCAGCCTGACTGGCTTGGCGATGTGTCTCAAGAAAGAGGATATACCGGTGAGCAGCTCAGAAGGGAATATACATGGAACAGAAAACTTGCATTTAGGTAGCATCTTTTTAAGTAGTAAAAACATCCTAATGGGCATCGGTTGTGTGTTACCAACAAAATTTGATAAGGAGCCATGTAAAAAGGTATTAGGATAGATGGCCCAAAGATTGGTCGAAGAGTTAGGTTTTTTAGGAATATAGTGAAGGCAAAGAGAGAGTCAGAGAAGAGGTACGATTTAAGGCAGGAGTTTCAGAGATTGGGGCCTTGGCATACGAACATATGAAGAAGGCGCAGGAGTAGGCCATTCAGCCCCTCGAGCCTGCTCTGCGATTCAATAACAACATGGCTGATCTGATTATAACCTGAAATATGCATCCACCTACTCCCGATAACCTATCACTCCCTTGCTTATCAAGAATCTATCCACCTCTGCCTTAAAAATATTCAAAGACTCTGCTTCCACTGCCTTTTCAGGAAGAGAGTTCCAAAGACTCACGACCCTCTGAGTGAAAGAATTTCACCCCATCTCCATTTTAAATGAGCAACCCCTTATTTTTAAACAGTGACCCCAAGTTGTAGATTCTCCCACAATAGGAAACATCTTTTCCTCATCCACCCTGTCAAGGCACCTCAGGATCTTACATGTTTCAATCAAGTTGCCTCGTACTCTTCTAAATTCCACCGGATACAAGCCTAGTCTTCCTAAAATTTCCTCATAAGGCAACCATTTCATTCCAGGTTTTAGTCTGGTGAACCTTCTTTGAACTGCTTCTAACGCATTTACACCCTTCCTTAAATAAGGAGACCAATACGGTACACAGTACTCCAAATGTGGTCTCACTAGTGCCCTGTACAACTGAAGCATAACCTCCCTACTTTTGTTTTCAATTCCCCTCATAATAAATGATAACATTCTATGAGCTTTCCTAATTACTTGCTGTACCTACATACTAGCCTTTTGTGATTCATGCACAAGGACACCCAGATCCCTCTGCACCTCAGAGCTCTGCAATCTCTCAACATTTAGATAATATGCTCCTCTTGTTCTTCCTGCCAAAATAGAGAATTTCACATTTTCCCACAATGTACTCCAATCACCCACTCTATATCTATACCTTTTTGTAGCTTCCTTATGTCCTCTTCACAATTTACTTTTCTACCTATCTTTGTGTCATCAGCAAATTTGGAAACCACCCCTTCATCCAAGTCATTTATATAAATTATAAACAGTTGAGGTCCCAGCTCTGAACCCTGTGGCACACCACTCGTTACATCTTGCCAACATGAAAAAAAGACCCACTTATGCCTACTCTCTGCTCCCTATTAGCCGGTCAATCTTCTATCCATACCAATATGTTACCCACTATACCATGAGCTTTTATTTTCCACAGTAACCCTTGATGTGGCACTTTACCAAATGCCTCCTGAAAATCTAAGTACTGTACATCCACCGGTTAGACATGATATTCCTTTCACAAAACCATGTTGACTCTGCCCAATGACCTTGAGCTTATCCAAGTGCCCTGCTATAAGCTTCCTTAATAATAGCTTCAAACATTTTCTCTATGATACATGTTAAGCTAACTGGCCTGTAATTTTCCACTTTCTATCTCCCTCCCTTTCTGAATAATGGAGTTATATTTGCTATCTTCCAATCTAACGGAACCTTCCCCGAATCTAGGGAGTTTTGGAAAGTTTGGCAGTTGAATATGTGGCCATCAATGGTGAGCCAATCATAGTGGAGGATGCACAAGAGCCCAAAACTGAAGGGAGTACAGAGACCTCAGAATGTTGTGGGTCTGGAGGAGTTTACAAAAGAAAGGAGTGAGGCCATGGAAGGATTTGAAAACAAGAATGAGAATTTTAAATTCGAGACATTGCTGGGCCAGGGATGCTGATATAAAAGAAAAAAAAATCCAAATTAAGAATGGCTGTTTCCCTGTAAATAATAAACAAACAGGCATTCAATGCACATTCCAGTATTGTCTTCTATCCATTATCTTTTTGCATAAGTTTGTTTAAGGAACTTTTCTGTAATGTAACTTGACAGTAAATGTAAAAATGCATAAAGGACCACAGCTCGTTTCCTACACAAAAGAATGTAGCAGGACTGGTTTTCAAATGAATCGGTCCCCCACACTGTGAATGTGAATTACAAGTAACTGAGTTACCAGGATAGATTGCTTTCAAGCAGGCTGGTAATCATATCAGGAGTCTTTGAAAGCTTGCAACATGACCCCAAATGGTGCAACAAACTTACTTTTTTAATCATCCACATCGTAGACTCAAACAGCAAAATAATACTAACTCCATTCATCCTCATTGGTTATAAAGGATTCTGTGACCCTAATCCCCACTGAGATTAGCCAAATCGAAGGAATCTCTGGATAAAATCTAAAAGAGCATTAAGCATTACGATCTGCAAGATCATAACTTCAACGGTTCACAAAACGCTTCTGCTAAAACAGTAGCAGTGAATACATGAAGAGTTTGTACACTGCTATTTTACAATTTCAGGGCACCCATGATTCGCCCATCAATTTTCTGTTTGCCATTATCTTTGTCACAGCAACAAATCGCAGGTCACCCACAACCGAATTATGCAATTTGACAAGAAAAGATACTGTAGTGGGGTTTGACAAGCAATGGTTTCAAGATTTATAGTACTGACTGGTGCAGTGCAATATCAAACTTTCTATCATCATACAGTATTTATTGCACTGTCTGACACAGTGAGCACAGTAGCTTCCCTGTATTGTAAGCCAAATAACAACAACTTAAATTTAAATAGCGCCTTTAACATCCCAAGGCTTTTCACAGGAACATTGTAAAACTAAGTCTGACACCGAGCCACGTAATAGGTCAGATGGAGACAATAGGTCAGATGGCCAAAATCTTGGACAAAGGGGTAGGCTTTAAGGAGCGTCATAAAGGAGGAAAGCAAAGTAGTGAGGGGAGAGGTGTAGGGATGGAATTCCAGGGCTTAGGACCCAGCTAACTAAAGGCACAACCACCAATGGTGGAGCAATTAAAATTGGAAATGCACAAGACAGTAGAATTATAGGAACGCAGATATCTCAAAGGGCTGTGGCGTTGGAGGAGATGACAGAGATCGAAAAAGGGCAAGGCCATATATGGATTTGAAAACAGGGATCAGAATTTTAATATCAAGCTGTTGCCTGACTGGGAGCCAATCTAGGTCAGTGAGCGCAGGAGTGATAGGTGAACAGGACTTGCTGTGAGTTAAGACAAGGGCAACAGAGCTTTACAGCCTCAAAGTTTGGATTTCACTGTATCCCACACTTGAAGAGGCCCTACACCACTCGAGCTTTTAGTACTCATCAGTTAATGGGTGGGATTTAGCGAGTGTGAGAGGGGGACTCACCCATCAGTTGGAGAACCAGTGGGAGTCTTGTATCCCTTCTCTCTGGGAGGCCCAGCACAATTCCGATCTAATCAGGCACTTACCTGGACAGCACTGGGCCTCCTATTGAATTAAACCCTCAGTAGGGCAGAAAAGCAATCAGAGGCCAGCAGCTCTCCAGCACTAGCAACGCCACCAAGAGTGGTGGCTACTTCCAGTACTGCACTTGTATTTGCAGGAGGGATCAGTGATGGATCCTTGGATAGAGGTGAGTATGAGTAGGTTGTCAACGAATGAGATGGGAAGAGTGGCTTTCATCTGCCTTGCCCTTCCCAGTGCCCCGTTGGTTGGGCACAGAGTACCTGTCAATGAGGGCCCTCCCCTCCCATAGGCCATCAATAAACCCAACAGTGTGTCCTGGGTAGCCAGGTTCCCCCATTGGCTGCTGGTTGATTACCCACGGCAACGGGATGAGGCCCTTAAGTGGTTACTTAAGGGCCTCAATTGGTCTCTGGTTGGGAAGTCCACCCTCCACCATTCCCGCCCTGAACTTGATCAGGGAGAATGAGGAGGTGGCGGGTTCCTCACCCCACGACCTCCTGCCTGATCAAACACCACACTGCCTCCAAATTCACCTTGGGGTGGGGGGTTGTGGCGACATTAAATTCAGCTCAGTCAGCCACATTATTCCATTTGTATCCCATTGCTGAATATCCTTTCCAATTGCCATCTTGCACTACAATAACTGTAGCTGTTTCAACACCTGAAACAGGAACAATGAAATCAAGTTAACAGCTTGGATTGCTGTGTGGAGCAGGAGGTAGAGGAAGGAGAAATTGTCACCCCAAATCATGTACCACCTACAAGGTGCATTGCAGCAACTCACCAAGGCTCCTTCGACATCACCTTCCAAACCCCCAGCCTCTATCACAAAATCCTGGACTGCAGCGGTTCAAGAGGGCAGCTCACCACCACCTTCTCAAGGGAAATTGGGGATGGGCAAAAAATGCTGGCCTAGCCAGGGACTCACACATCCCATGGACGAATATTAAAAAAAAAAAATCCAGCTTGGGAACATGAACCATTATTGTCAGTGGAATTTCCAGGAGTCACTGACTTAATTCTGATGTGCAGGAATCTTCAGACTGAGCTTTCTTCTTTAACCATAAATGGTTGCTTCTTTCATTATGTGTAAGAGGATATCTGCTTGTGAAGCAAGACAGCGCTGGCCACCTTATCTTGGCTAACGATTTGTCTCAGTCTCCTGGTTCTCATCTACTCTAATTGGAGCCTGCCTTTTTTTCCCTTATTCTATGAAGTTTTCTTTTCATTAGCCATGTTCTGACTGATCGCATTATCTCTGGGAAACCAGCACTTTAGGTGCAAGCTGCCAACGGCTTGTCAGTAAAAGCCGCTGAAGGTGCTCCTGAGAAGGCAGGGAGAAATGAGGGACAGAGAAACATCTGGCTGCAACAGAGAAGTCCCTAATTTTATAATTCACTAATTCTCTGAAGCGTTACCAGTTTTCAGGAACCAGTTCTTAAAGAGTGAACTTTAGCCATGTTAAAAAGATTTTCCAGGAACAATCTTGGAATTCCTGCCCCAGTAGCACTGTGAGTGTACCTAGCTGCAAAACGTGGACTCCAGTGGTTCAAGAAGGTGGCTCACCACCACTTTCTTATGTGCAGTTTAGGGATGGGCAACAAATGATGGCTGTGCCAGTGACGCCCACATGCCAAGAAAGGATACATTTTTAAACACTCAATTTCTTTGAAAACAGGAGCACTGTTTCACTCTTCAGGAATGAGAGGAAATATGTCCAATTGTTCTGAAAACAGTAAGAAAATAAAGCTGAAGTGATTACAGTGAAACCTTTCAGTTGTAACTTGTGCACAGTTTTCCAAATGGAGATTTTTTTTTTGCTCCCTTTGATTTTGTTCCCTTCTCCAGGCACTCATTGATTCATTCTAATTCTATAGGTGCCACATAATCTGCAACACCTCATCCAAGGTGCAGTTCTTTGTGTGTGAGCCTCTAACAGGTGAATGATAGCAGCTGGTTCGATTGTTAGGGCCATTTCAAGCTGGGGTCAATGGGCAGTGATGGTCATGGATTGTGCCAGCTTTCAGGTGAAACTTTAAACGAAAGCCCTGTCCGCTTTCTCAGGTGGAAAGAAAAGATCCCATGGTCTATTTTGAAGAAGAGGAGCGGAGATTTCTCCAGCATCCAGTGTACAATATTTATCCTTCAATCAAACATCGCAAAAGCAGATGATCTGATCATTATCACATTGATGTTTACAGACTTAAAGATGACACCTGATCTCGAGGAGGACAGAGAAAATATCCTCAGGACACTCTGAAAGCCTCATTGAGAAAGGGACAAATTGGCATTGGTGTGTGGGAGGGATTTGTCATAAACCCTGCTTCATTTAATAATCCACCAACAGTCGGAAACTGACTGCTGCAGAGAATCAACGAAAGTGGAAGAGAGCGTGGAACCCTGTCTCGAGAAACTCCCTGCCTCGGGGGAACTCTTGTCCTCTCTATTTGAAGACCCGTGGTTCCAGGATTGACTTGTTAAGTCACCTGAGGACACATAAGTCATGAAGCCCACCAGGCAGCATCCTCGTTTCGAGGGACTGACGACAATAGCTGTTTACGTGACTTTCTGTGTTTCCCACAATACAGCAGTGGCTACACTGCAAAAGTACTTCATTGGCTGTAAAGCACTTTGGGGCACTCAGGTTGTGAAAGGTGCTACAAAAACGCAAGTATTTGTTTCATCATTTAACAGCTAAGAAACAGGGAAACTAATCCTAGTACCCGTACAACCCACCAAATGAGATCAGCTAACTTATTATAGACAGAAGTTAGGTTTTCCAATTCTGTGCTGCTCAATTTCACACTGGGCAGAATATTAAAATTCTCTCAAAATGACCTCATTGGGGGAATATGAGTCATCTTTGCTATATAGTTTGACATCCCAAAAAGGTACCTCACTCATGTATTGGACTCACTGAGAGATGGTGATTGAATGACACAATGTGGGCAAAAGTGCTGTCTCTGCTCAGGACGTTTGAAGGGTGCTAGTAGCTCCTCTCTTTTTAGAGATACTAGTTTGTTTAATAAAAAGCACCCTCAGGGTTTGCATTTGCTGTTATCTTTTCAGGGAGATTTGTGCGGCGAGGACAAGTCTTATCAGATTAACTGTGCTCGGGGCCTGAATCTCATGGATTGTCATTGAAGAAAATCAATAAATGGTTATTCAGAAATCGGGGAAATGTGCTCCGCCTAATTTTTGTTCTCACAAGAGAGAAGGGGGAGTAGATCTGTTACATTGCTGAGGTTTTCTCTTGACCATTTTTCGATCGGTTTTAGGGAAAAGAGTGAATTGTACATGTTGGGTTTGATGCAAAGTGTATCCACAAAGGTACAAAAAAGTGTATAAAGAAGAAGCAATTGAATTTACAACTGATTACTTAATAATTAATTAATTACCTCATTTTAAGCAAAGTTTTGCCAATAAAATTCAGGGCCATGAGGCTTTAATCAGCAAGTCCTGCTTTGGCACATTGCCCCCTCCTTAAAGGAAAATCATTTTATAAAAACATTTAGGGTATTTTGTATTTTCAGACTTTTGTTTCATTTGTTCCTTCTGTTGTTTTTTTTGGAGTTTTCATATTTTTTTTTACCTTGTCAATTCATTATTCTGCTAAATTTGACATGGTACCTTACAAAGGAGTGAGGATGGATGTTGGCCAAATACTGAATAGAACTAGCCATATAAACACTAAGACTATAAAAGTAGGTCAGAGGCTGGTTTTCTGTGGTGAGTAGCTCACCTCCTGATTCCCTGAAACCTGTCCATCATCTACAAGGCACAAGTCAGGTGTCTAATGGAACACTCTCCACTTTACCTGGATGAGTGCAACTCCAACAACTATCAAGAAGCTCGGCACCATCCAGGACAAAGCAGCCCGCTTGATTGGCACCCCGTCCATCACCTTAAGCATTCAGTCCCACCACCACCAATGCACAGTAGCAACACTGTGTACCATCTACAAGATGCACTGCAGCAACTCACCAAGACTCCTTTAGCAATGCCTTCCAAACCCACAGCCTCTATCATCTAGAAGGACAAGGGCAGAAGGCACTTGGGAACACCCACCCCCCTTCAAGTTCCCCTCCAAATCACACACCATCCCCGACTTAAAAACGATACCACCATTCCTTCACTGTCTGTAGGTCAAAATCCTGGAACTTCCTTCCTAACAGCACCATGGGTACCTACACCACAACAAGTCCAACAGTAATTTTTATTCTTTCATGAGATGTGGGCATCACTGACAAGGCCAGCATTTGTTGCCCAGCCCTAATTAATTGCCCTTGAACTGAATGGCTTGCTAGGCCATTTCAGAGGGCAGTTAAGAGTCAACAACATTGCTGTGGGTCTGAAGTCACATATAGGCCAGACCAGGTAAGGAAGACAGATTTCCTTCCCTTAAAGGACATTAATTAATCAGATGGATTTTTACAACAATCGGCAATAATTTCATGGTCATTATTACAGAAACAAGCTTTTAATTTCAGAATTTTTCAATTTAACTTCCACTAGCTGCCATGGTGGGATTTGAACCCATATCCCAGAACATTAATCTGAATTTTGGGATACTCATCCAGTGATGTTACCGCTATAACACCACCTCCCCCAGTTCAAGGCAGTGGCTCACCACCAGCTTCTCAGAGGCAATTAGGGATGGGCAATAAATGCTGGCCTTACCACATTCCACAAATGAATTTTCAAAAAATTCCCAGCTAGATTCTGAAAGCATTGTACGTTGATAAGTGTCAATGCCCCCCCGGACTTAGCTATGGACATATCAGAAGGGCTGCCGTTTACAACAACCCTGCAAAAGACACAAGTCAGGCTGCTGAAGAATTGCCATATGCTTGCCAGTCATCGGCATACAGCACCTTGACCGGGGTAATTCTTTCCACAGCATGAAGCTTTCATTATATTACATCCTACCAAGCCGACCTAGGAGGTATCACTGAAGCATAAGCATGTAGCAAAGAAATGATAATCACTAGGTCAGCATGTGCAACACCTTCATCTCTTGCTCTGTAGGAAGAAAGCATCAAAGGACAGGACCCGTCCTAGTCACTGGTTTCAGAGTTTCTGCTGGTGTAGAAGAACTTTTCATAAAAAGGAAGAGTCTCTGCACTCAATTAGCGTCCACATGGTGTCTGGCCAAAGAACTCTCGGCATTGCCCATTAATGATCTTTATCCAGGCAGCCATTGGTGAGTAGCAGTTCACAATGATCTCAATTCTGGAAGGACAACGAACAAGGCAGGGGAGGAGGTGGGAGGATGAATCTCGGAGACTGTGGATAAATTCTGCATCCAAAGCTTCTGACAGCAGAGCAGAGCCTGAGCATCTGTTTGGTGGTGTCCCAGATCTACTGCCTCCACCCGTGAACCGTGTTGCATAACTTTGTTGCAATGAAAGATTGCTTGAAACAGTGCAACCATTACATTTCGCACTTCAAATAGCACTTGCCAAAGACTGTGGATCATCCCATCTCAGGTTTGTGTCACCCTTGACAGGATATGTAAAAAGTGCCTAGAGCAGGAATCAAACCTGCTGTTACCTTTCTATTAATACCATCACATTTCTTCCTCATTTCTAGTCAAGCCCAACATTCCTGGCTGATTACATCGACTGAGTTGGCAAACTTCCTCCTCTTCAACTAACAAGGACATCACTCTTTTGAGCACCTGCTGCAACTTTCCTCGTGGGTCCCTCTACAAACTCCTCCTCCTCCTCCTGCCCCACTAAGGAAATTACAAAAGTAAAAGAAAACATAAAAACAAAATCCTGCAGATGCTGGAAATTTGAAATAAAAACAAGAAGTGCTGGAAATACTCAGCAGGTCTGGCACCATCAGTGGAGAGAGAAACAGAGTTAACATTTCAGGCCTAACAGGGAAGTGGTAGCATAGTGATATTATTACTAGACTGGTAATCTAGAGGCCCAGGGTAATGATTTTGGCACACAGGTTTGAATTCCACCAGGGTAGATGGTGGAATTTGAGTCCAATAAAAACCCGGAATTAAAAGTCTAATGATGATCATTAAACCATTGTTGTAAAATCCCATCTGGCTTTAGGGAAGGAAATCTGCTGTCCTTACTCAGTCTGGCTTACATGTGACTCCAGACCCACATCAATGTGGTTGACTCTTACCAATTGAACAAGGGCAATTAGGGTTGGGTAATAAATGCTGGCCAATGACACCCACATCCCATGAACAAATGTTAAAAAAAAAACGCCATAGTGAAAACATACCTTGTTTGTACTCTTCTGTTTGCCATCGTTTTCTCATCTGACCTGTGTGAAAACAACACCGCAGCTTTCTCACTCCAGTCAGTGATCAAATCAAGTTTGAAATACAGTAGATGTCATCTGACACCAATCTGCATATTCCAGGAAGGAAGGACCACGTTGGATTTGGGCAATTGCCTTTGCTACCTGTTTGGAAGACCGGGTTAAAATTGAAGGCAGTGGGATCCAGGCAGGACATCTAGGGGCCAGGCACCCACTTGACTTTTCTGCACCTGCAGAATTGACACCTTAGACTTTGTTTCGATAAATTATTAGATGGGTGACTGGTCGATGCTGCCAAGTATTGCCAAGCTCTTTAGATAAAATAGATAAGGGAGAAAATGTTAATCCGAAAGAGTACAAGATTCTTTTTTTATTCATTCATGGGATGTGGACATCCCTAACTGCCCTTGTTCAGAGGACAATTAATGGTCAACCACGTTGCTGTGGGTCTGGAGTCACATGTGGACCAGGAAGGGGCTGCAGATGGGTTTTTACAACAATCAGCAATCATTATGTGATTTTTAATTCCAGATTTCTATTGAATTTAAATTTCACCATCTGCTGCAGGTCCCCAGTGCATTACCCTGGGTCTCTGGAATACTAACCCAGTGATAACACCAGTATGCCACCACCTCCCTCTGAAAATGTATATGGTACCCTTAACATAGCAAAACACCCCAAGTCACTTCACAGGAGCATAATTGGGCGAAATTTGACGCCTAGCCACATGAGGATATATGAAGGCAGATGACCATAGGCTTGGCCCAAGAGCTAGGTTTTATGCAGCATCTTAAAGAGAGGCAGAGAGGTTTAGGAAGAAAATTCCAGAACTTGAACCTAGGCAGGTGAAGTCATGTCTGCCAACGTCTGCAGGGATGCTCAAGAGGCCAGAATTGTAGGAGCACAGAGATCTTGTAGGGTTATAGGGCTGAAGGAAATTGAAGAGATAGGGAGCAATATTTGAAAACAAGCTTGAGAATTTTAAAGTTGAGGCATTGACAATGGAAGGCAGTGAGCACATGGTGGGGATGGGTGAACAGGACTTGATGAGAGTTAGGATATTGGCAGCAAAGCTTTGCATAAAGTGTGGAAGATGGGGGGACAGCCTAAAAAAGTAAAGTTCTCAGGAGGCAACGACTCATATGTCACAATTCCCCAAGCCAGAAGAAATGATATGTTATCATTCAGAAGGGTTCATCAAGTGAGGAGAAAATGAGAAAAAGGGGGATCGATACATTTGAGAGGTTCAGTCAAATGGAAGTGTTGCATCTGCCCACCTTATATTCCAGCTTCAGAAATCACCAGGCAGGCACAATTGTAATAATGTGGATAAAGTAACAGAAGCAATGCAGTGGAAGCATTCAGTTATCCGGAAATTCAGGGAAAGAGTAATGGGCAATATCATTTGAAACAAGAAAAATGAGATTTCCCCCACATCTCCCTCAGATAGTCTTCAGAATCTTTCAGAGAAACACCAGCTCAAGAAGGATAAAAAGAAGTTAAGTATAATGTTCCTTTATCTAGCAAACAGAATGTTTCTGCTATACTGGAAGAGCATAGATATACAGCACTGAGCAGCTGACAGACTAACTATAAAAGATAACTACAAAAAACAGCAACAACTCACATTTATTAAACACCTTTAAAGGATTAAACTATTTGAAGGTGTTTCAAAGTGGAATAAAACAATAGTTCAGTCAGAAGCGGGTTCTGAGGAGGGTCTTAAGTAGAAAAAGGAACTGCAGGGTTGGACAATCTTAGGAAGTGAATAAGCACATGAGCTGAAAGACATGGCTCCCATTGATGTGGTGCACAAGAGTCCAGAAATGGAGGAATGGAATATTCAGGAGATGATTTGTAGAGCTGGAAGACCTTATCGAGATACCAGTTTTAGTGTGGAGATAGAGTTCAGGAGTTTAGTGAGAATGGGTTCAAAGGAACAAGAACTAGGTATGAGGAGTGAAGGCAGCTTGGACAGTTCTTTTGAAGAGATGGGAAAGGAACTAGAAGGAAATGGGTTCGGGGCTAACAGAAAGAGGGGGCTTGAGGATGGGTACATTTGGTGAATAATTGAACTTTATGATGCTATCCATAAGATCCTTGTGATTGTTGTTGGAATGAGCGTTCTGGGGGAAGGGGAGGCGGAGGAGAGGGGTTCCAAGGAGGCAATTGGTAAAAGAAGTTGAGGTTATAATTGTTCCCCAGGATGATCCTAGAGTAGTAGGTGGTAGGAGAGCAGAGTTAGACCTGATAATGCTTGGTATGGGTCAGTCAGATATGGTGACAGAGAGCTATGCAGGTTGTACACCAGTTACATTCAAGTTAGTGGCTGCTAGACATATAGAAGTGCAAGGTGAGTGCAGTATCAAACAGAATGCGTGGGTTAGGAAAGAGTGAAGGGTTTTCTGGAGACAAAGGCATAAAAGTTGGGTGACTATTTAAACAAATCAACAGTTTCAGAGGAATTGTGGTGAACAGAGTGCCAAAAGTTAGGCTGGGAGTTGTAACTGCACTTCAAAACAACTTCAAAATTGCGGCCTTGAAATCTGAGAGGGTGGACAACCCATCTGAAAGGCAACACATCCAGCAGTGCAGCACTCCTTCAGTGCTGCACAGGGAGTGTTAGCCTGGATTATGTGCTGAAATTTCTGGAGTGGCACATGAAATCGCGAGCTTCCAACTCAGGGTGGGGTAAGAGTGCAACACATTGAGCCGTGGCTGATAATTTAGCTTAAAATGTTTTAGCCATGACAAAATGTTGAGGAACCTGAAGAAAAGATTCAGCAGAGGCATTTAAAATCTTCAAGGAAGAAGTAAAGTGAACTCTGATAATACGTTCAAGATTACAGCAAACTCCATAACCAAGGGACACAGATCAAGTGTAGGCATGGAAAGGTAAGTGGGCAGTTTAGATTTAATTACTTTCCATAGTGGGTAGCGAATGTGTGAAACAGATTGCCCAAGCGAAACCAGCCAGTGAAGAAAGTTTATGGGGGGATTGAATCGGGACTTAAAGGAGGTAGACAATTGAGGAGGACAAGTTATGAGGCCAGCCAGGTGGAGTATAGCATCTTATTCAATTGCCTACCTTCTGATATTCCTGTCTAAACTGTAAATGAGGATAGTGATGCGATCAGGGAAAAAATTAGATTCGGAAGAAATTAGGCATGTTTTTGTTTATTTAATAAGTATTAGTTTTAAGAAGAAATTAGATATATTTAGAATCTTCAAATATTTACAGCACAAAAGCAGCCTGTTCACACAACCGATCTATGTCAGTGCTTATGCTCCACATGAGCCTTATTAGGCCATTTCAGGGGGTAGTTAAGAGTCAATCACATTGCTGTGGGTCTGGAGTCACGTGTAGGCCAGACTGGGTAAGGACGACAGATTTCCTTCTCTAAAGGACATTCGTGAACCTGATGGGCTTTTAATGACAAAAATAAAATACTGCAGATGCCGGAAATCTGAAGTAAAAAACAGAAAATGCTGGAAAAAACTCAGCTGGTCTGGCAACGTCTGTAATAAAGTTTATCTGTTTCTTGCTGAAATGTGCCAGCTCCGTCAAGTCGTTACATTTTGGTGACAAGAGTAAAACAGCTCCAACACAGCTCCTCACCCTGTTACCGTGAATACATTGAATCTTGAGTAAAAGAAAAGGCTCTTCAGCAGAATCGATCCTTATAATGTGACTACGGAAGACTGAAGCCAGTATGTAGAGCGCCTGGAATTTCATTTCGTAGTGAATTAAATTACTGCAGAGTAAAAGCAGAAAGCCATCCTTTTGACTGTCTTACCTCCTTTAAGTACCGATTCAATCCTTCCATAAACTTTCTTCACTGGCTGGTTTCTCTTGGGCAATCTGTTTCACACATTCACTACTGCAAGACATTCAACCTCACTCACAGCCTGACTGTCCTGGGCACGCTCAATTCAAAGTCCTTTAATGAATTTGTGGGCCTCGTGAAAACACTTTTCTAGCAGAAGCCATTCATAATAATGGAGCATTTTAAATCTGATTGCAGAGTTAGGGCCCTGGGAGAGTCCATCACAACCTACGTAGCAAATATGAAGCAGTTGACAAAACACTGCGACTTCGGGGGCACATTAAGTGATATGTCGTGGGACCGATTAGTTTGTGGAGTTCAGGGTGATGCCCTCCAGCACCTTTTACTCGCTGAGCTCGACATCGACTTGAAGCGCGCCCTAGAAATCTCCCTCGCCATGGAAAGTGCTGTGAGAGACTCACAGGCTTTGTAACACATACAACATGTGGGGTGGGAACCCACCGCTGAGCGTGGCACGAAAACCAGACCCACAGCATCGAAGCGAGGGACAATGTGTGCTGTTGAAAGATGAAAAGTCCCACTCAAAACACTTCAGCAGAGACTCCAAGGCTACTTTGTTGTAGGTGTGGAAGTGACCACGGAATGGACACCTGTGAATGCAGAGAGGTAGAATGCCATTACTGTCATAAGAAAGGTCA
This sequence comes from Carcharodon carcharias, assembly GCF_017639515.1. Lineage (NCBI taxonomy): Eukaryota > Metazoa > Chordata > Chondrichthyes > Lamniformes > Lamnidae > Carcharodon > Carcharodon carcharias. The sequence goes on from NC_054469.1 coordinate 222,319,053, forward strand.
CATAGTCAGGCAATGCAGAGCAAAGTCGAAACAGCCCGTAAAGCAGCAAACCAACATGATTGAATTAAAGAATACAGCAGAGACTGAAGCTGCCGACACCGACATTTATTCCCTGTATAACGTCACTGCTGTAAAAACCAAACCTATCACTGTCACAATCCAAGTTAGTGAGAAGCCACTAATAACGGAGGTGGATACAGGAGCCTCAACTACAGTGGTGGGAGAGCACACTTTCAAATACAGTAACCAAGGTAGACACCTAGAGCAGACAATTGCTAAATTAAAGACATGCACTGTAGAAACTATTCAGTTAATGGGCATCGCCACAGTACCAGTGTCTTATAGGCAACAGATAGCCCAGCTTGCAGCGATAATAGTGAAAGGAGAAGGACCCAGTCTTCGTGGTTGAGGCCGGTTACAGAAAATCAAGCCTGACTGGCCTGAGATATTTCACCTGAAAACAGGAGGAGTTCCTGAACTGCTAAGAAAATACGACAGCATATTTCGGGATGAATTAAGGAAGTTAAAAGGCATGCAGGCCAAGATATATGTGGATCCTTAGGAGACACCACATTTCTTTAAGGCCAGACCTGTGCCTTATAGATTGAAGGGGAAGGTGGATGCAGAACTGTGCCGGTTAGAAAAGCTGGGAATCATCCAAACTGTCCAATTCTCGGAATGGGCAGTACCCATAGTTCCAGTGGTTAAGCCTTAACAAACCATATGCATTTGTGGGGACTATAAATTGACCATAAGCAAGGCAGAAAAACTAGACAAGGACCTCATTACAAGGATAGACAACTTATATGGAAAGCTGGCTGGAAGCAAGTCCTATTAAAAATTGGTTATGAGCCACGCCTACCAACAATTAGAACAGGATAGCATGTCGAGAGAAGACATGATTATTAACACACGCTAGGGTCTTTATCAGTACACTCACCCACCCTTTGGAGTATTGTCTACATGGGCTATCTTCTAGAGAGCAATGGGGAGTCTTTTGCAAGGACTTCCTCAATGGTCGTATACCTAGATGATGTTCTGATCACAGGGTCAACCGAGCACGAACAATTGGCCAACCTGGAGGAGGTATTAAGAAGGTTCTTGGAAGCCGGCATAGAGGTAAAGAAGGAAAAATGCACTTTTCAAGCACCAGAAGTTACTTACCTGAGTCACAGGGTGGACAACATGGATTTGCATCCAGTAGACGAGAAAATTTGGGCAATAAAAGATGCACCATCACCATCCAATGTTACCGAACTCAAGTCCTTCCTGGGTCTGATCAACTACTTTCGCCGCTTCTCACCTAATTTATCAACTGTGTTGGCACCACTACACTTGTTCAAAAAGAATTATGGTTGGTCATGGAATCCATGACAGGAAGAATCCTTTGTGAAAGTAAAGAAACTTTTGCATTTGCCGTGTTTATTGGTACATTACAACCCATCGAAAGAGCTGGTGTTAACGTGTGATGCCTCTCCTTATGGTGTAGGAGCTGTGTTATCACATAGTATGGAAAATTGATCAGAAAGGCCCATTGGCTATGTCTTGAGAACTCTTACCACAGCCGAGAGAGGCTATTACCAGCTAGAAAAGTAAGGTTTATCAGTGATAATTGGAGTGAAGAAATTCTGCCAGTATCTACATGGATGACATTTCATCATAGTGTCAGACCATAAACCATTAATGGGTTTATTCAGTGAGGATAAGGCCATTCCGTCAATAGCATTAGCAAGAATTCAACGCTGGACTCTGATATTACCTGAGTATGACTACACTTTTATGCACCATCCTGGCTTACATATTGCAAACGCGGACACACTCAGTCATCTCCCGTTACCAGACAGCATTGTACACACTCCTGTTCTACAAGAAGTTGTGCTATTACTAAATTTCTTGGATTCTTCACCTGTGTGTGCAAAACAAATTAGAAATTGGATGAACAGAGATCCAATTTTGTTGAAAGTCAGAGACTTTGTTTTGCAAGGATGGTCAAATTCGCCTATATCAGAAGAGATGAGACCATTCCATATCGGAACACAGAGTTAGCTGTCAAGTTGGAACCTTGTTGTGGGGATCAAGAGTTGTTGTCCTATCTCAAGGAAGAGAGCCACTCTTGACAGAGCTTTACAGCATGCATCCAGGCATATCAAAGATGAAAATGCTTGTGTAAAGCTATGTCTGGTGGCCAGGCATAGACAGTGACATTGAAAGCATGCTCAAGCACTGTCTCCATTATCAGCAAAAACTGAAGTTGCCTGTTTCAGCTCCCCGGCATCCGTGGGAGTGGCCTGGATGACGCTGGGTTAGACTATATATCAATCAAGTAAAACCATTCTTAAGTACCACGTTTTTATTGATTATAGATGCACATTCTAAATGGATGGATATATACACAGTCAAATCACCAACATTGAGCACAACTGTGTCATTGTTTTAGCATACGTGGCCTACCTGAAATTGCCAATTCTGATAATGGTACAGCCTTTACCAGCACGGAGTTTCAGAGATTTATGAATCTGAATGGAATGAAAACAGCCCCTTATCATCCCCCATCAAATGGTTTAGCTGTGAGAGCTGTACAAACTTTCATGTCTGGTATGAAAAGGTTATCAGAAGGTACCCTAGAACCTTGGCTTTCCTGCTTTCTTCTCAGTTATCATCAATGTCACATTCGACTAAGGGTTCAACACCGTCTGAATTATTGATGAAACGTTGCCTACATACGCGGTTAAATCTGGTGTTTCCAAATTTAGAGGGGAAGGTAGAGCAGAATCAATGGAATCAAAAATTGAACCACAATATTCACAGCAAAGCTCACACACTCAGTGTAGGTGACACAGTATTCGTGCAAATTTTCTGAAGTGGATCTTTATGGGCTCCTAGAACCATTGTCTCCGAAGCTGGTCCATTATCTTTCCAAGTACAAGTGGAAGATAGAATCGTTCATAAGCATGTAGATCATATTCATGCTAAAGGGACATTCCAACAGCCATGTACCCCACCTGTGATTCATGTTGAACTGTCAATTCCTGAGATGACACGTCAACCCAGAATAGACACATCCGATGTCTCTGTAGAGTTGCCAAACCCAGAACTGCCACTTTCCAATGATGTGCCTCATGCTGCAATTCCAGATCCTGTTGATCCTGTTGAGGAACATCAAGTGGTAGCCGCTCTAGCCATGTAAGTAGAGCACCTCAAAGACCTGATCTTTAACCACCTGAAGTTGTATTTCAGTATATATTGTTGGATATTCAAATGTTTCTCTGTAAATAGAAATTGTAAAAAAACTAAAGTGGGAGGAAATGTAATAATTGAAGGTATAGCCTCTCCTGCTGTCTATCTGGGGTCATGTGATGATCTGGGAGGCTCTGACCAATGACCCCTAAGTGCAGGCGATCTTGGGGGTGGGGTTTCCTGATAAGAGTCCTGATATTGCACGTAGCACTTGCAAAACTCTCTGCAATAACATTTATCTGTTTCTTGTTGAAACCTGTCCTCTCTGTCAAGTCATTACAATTGGGCTTTACTGGAACATTGCAGCAGGCCAAGGCGGGACATGTGGCCATGAGGGCAAGATGATGTGTTGAAATGGCAAGCAACAGGATGGTCTGGGTCATGCTTGCAGACTGAGAGAAGGTGTTCTGCAAAGTAGTCAGCCAGTATGCGTTTAGTCTCCTCAGTGTAGAGGAGACCGCATTGGGAGAGGCAAATACAGTAGATAAAATTGAAGGAGGTGCAAGTGAAGCACTGTTTCACCTGAAAGTAGTGTTTGGAGCCTGGGTGGTGAGGAGGGAGGAGGTAAAGGGCCAGATGTTGCACCTTCTGTGATTGCATGGGAAGGTGCCATGGGAAGGGGGTGAAGAGTTGGGGGTGATGAAGGAGTGGAGCAAGGTGGCATGGAGGGAAGAGTCCCTACGGAATGCTGATGTGGGGGTTAGGGTTAGGGTTTGGTGGTGGCATCATGCTGGAGTTGGCAGAAATGATGAAGGATGATCTTTTGAATGCAGAGGCTAGTGGGGTGAAAAGTGAGGACAAGGAGGACCCTATTATGGCTCACAGGGGGAGAGGAAGGTGTGAGGGCAGAGACGCGGGAGATGGGATGCACATGGTTGAGGGCCCTTTCAAACACAGTGGGGGCGGGGGGAATCCCTGGTTAAGGAAAAAGAAATACATGTCAGAAGCAGTGCTTTGGAAGGTAGCATCATCAGAATAGGTCCGATGGAGGCAGGGAGACAGGGAGAATTGGATGGAGTCCTTACAGGAAGCAAGGTGTGAGGAACTGTAGTCGATGCAGCTGGGAGTCAATGGGCTTGTAATGAATACTGGTAGACAGAAACGTAGACAGAGAGGTCAAGGAATGGAAGCGAAGTGCCGGAGATGGACCATGTGACAGTGAAAGAGGGGTGGAAATTGGAAGCAAAATTGATACATTTTTCGAGGTACAGACAAGAGCATGAAGCAGCAAAGCAACAGCCATCAATGTACCGAGAAAAGAGTTTTGGGAGAGGTTCTGAGCAGGACTGGAACAAGGAATGTCCCGCATATCCCACAAAAAGACAGGCATAACTGGGGCCCATGCAGGTACCCATAGCCACACCTTTTATTTGAAGGAAGTGAGACAAGTTCCTCCTTTCCTAAGATTCACTCAGTTCTACTGAAGGGTCATGAAGACTCAAAACGTCAACTCTTTTCTTCTCCGCCGATGCGGCCAGACCTGCTGAGTTTTTCCAGGTAATACTGTTTTTGTTTTGAAGTTAAAGGAGAAATTGTTCAGTGAGACAACAAGTTCAGCCAGGCAGGGGAGAGTGGTGGTGGAAGGGGATTGTTTGGGCCTCTGTTCAAGGAAGAAGCAGAGAGCCTTCAGACCATCCCGGTGGGGGATGGAAGTGTAGAGGGACTGGACGTCCATGGTGAAGAGGAGATGGTTAGGGCCAGGGATCTGGAAATTGTTGCTTTTATGAAAATTTGGTAATTTCATGGTCACCATTACTGACACTTATCCTAAATTCCAGATTTTATTGAATTCCGAGCTACCATGCTGGGATTTGAACTGATTCCTTTTAGTCTAGTAACATTATCATGATGCTATCAAAACCATAAGCAGCAACTTTCAGCTACAAATGACCAGTTCGCTACCAAGAATAATTTGACTAAAAATTGCAAACATTTACTGTAGGCATATGTATATAGCTGGGATAAAGACTTGGGGGAGGTGTGGAGCAAAGGGTTAACATCAGGAACACCCGATGCTGATGTAAATGTGATGCAATGTCACATACATGATTAGGAGACTGCGATCTGGTGGGGAGAAATACAACCTCATGTAGAGGACTGAGATACACGTAGATTTGTAAATAAACAAGAATGTTTTTTTATGGATAATGGCAGTATTCTTAGGGTAACAGGCAAATCCTAAAGAAACTCCACCTAGACCTTGAAGCCAAGACGATACACTTACCAGTTATAGTTAGTTGAGATCACTATACCAGAAAATCCTGTTTTAAAGTTTGCTGCATCAATATCCAGGCATTAAACTGATATGATTGTAGAGTCAGCTGACAAAAGACAAAGCAATGGGGCAGACAGATCTGGAAACATATGTGCTGCCCTTTAATGGGATCTATAATGAAACTTTAAAACAGCAAAAGAAATAAATTAAACAGCAATGCCTAATGGTGATAGCTGCAAAGATAACAGTGCAAAGAAATATCGTGTAGATCTCAGCTTTTTGTTAAAGTGTAATTTAAATTAAATAATCTGATAAGGCCCACTCATGATGGTAACTACACCACCGACACAGAAAAGGCAACACTGTGCACTTCCTATACTTTGCAAATTGTGAGTCTCCTTTCATTTTGAGAAAGAAAATAATGGAAAAATCTAATTGCTTAGATTGCTTTACAAGAAGAAACTGCAGTTAATAAATCCCATGGCAAAATGAAAATTTTACAAAGGATATCATAAAAAAAACATGTACAATATCTTCAGTACATTGTTAGGACTTTAAAAAGTAACAGCCTGGCTGGCTTCATTGTGGGGGTAGGTATTCCCTAGCTCCCTGCAATTTTCATGAATCATGGTCCACAAGCCCTCAGAGGAGACATAAACCACTGGATTCAGGACCCTTTTGAAAGATAAGTCCAAATGGTCATACCCAGGCCCCTCCAGGCACTCCCCATAGCCCCTCATACTCTCCATGCTAATTCAATGCCAACTCATGCCCCAAGACATTCCCCATGGCCCCTCACGCTCTCCATGCCAACTCAATGGCAACTCATGCCTCTCAGGCACTCCCCATAGTCCCTCATACTCTCCATGTTAATTCAATGGCAACTCACACACCTTGCATGCCCATTCACCCAGTCGGCACCATGTACATAATCAATGAGCCATTAAATAACAATGGCAAATGTGAAACTGCTGTGAAAATAAAACACCCATTCAGAAATGTTCTTTGAAAAAGAACTGCTGTTCCTGCAACCCTATAAAAGTGTCAATCAGACAAACCATTAAAGTATCAATTACAGAGACTTTAAATACTTCACACCTCTTAATCTTTTCCAGATAAACATTGATACATTGACAAAAGAGATCACAGAGAGAACAACTTATTCTGGCCACTTAAAGGTACCAATCAAGCAAAGTCAACAATTCACTTCAGTGCTGAGGTAATCCTTTTCATGTTCTGGGAAATCTGGGTTTACACCTGTACATAGTGTATACTAGGTGAATAGGCGTGAGTTGACATTGAGTTGACATGGAAGGTACGAGGGGCTATGGGGAGTGGGTGGGAGGGTGAGGTGGTGTGAAGTGTGAGGGATAGAGACCCTTACAGCTTTTAGTACAACTGGGACTAAGTCTCAGAGAACTGATTAAAGCCTCTGAACCAGCCTGCCTCAACATTTGTCCATCCCCATGGCAGCCTTGGATCTGCTTCTGGGGTTGGTGGGTCCAACTCTATCCTGAACCTGCCCCCCGCTCCTCTACCCACCCACTGGCCCCAACTCCTAGATAAAGCCAACCAAGGCTCATGCCTTTTTGCTCTGTATGCAAAGTTCATTGATTCTTCACAAGGTCACTATGTTGAAAGGAGATATTCCAGCTCGTGCTATGTTAATGGGTTTGGTTGAATTTGGCTGGTGTTATCTGCTGATTAGAGGGTTATGCTCACCAACTTTACAAATGCCCAAGATGCGGACTCAGGCCTTTCCCTAAAATGAGTAGGGACTGGCATACCCCTGGAGGCAAAGTATTTTAAAACAGATAACTTGTAAAATCATCAAACTCCTTCGTAACTAAAAGACTCTACAACACGCTAAACAGAGATTTGACTTGTTTAACAGTTCAGATTTCAGCTGGATAACAATCGCCGGTACATTGCTGTTCCCTAACAGTTGCCACATACTTTTGAGTCCGTGCTTTCTTCTGCTGGAGTGTAGATGGGGTCAATTTAATACAGATAATCCCAAATTAATTATCTGATCCAGAGTTTGCTAAACAGGAAAACCACAATACCGCACTGTTACTAAAACTGACTCTGCTATGAGGATATATTTTACATTCTCTATCCTTTGAACAGAGAAGGTTAAGGAGATTTTTTTCTGTGCACATTATGAGGACCTTTAACTGAGTAAATAAGGAGAAACTGTTTCCACTGGCAGATTTGACAACCAGAGGACACAAACTTAAGAACATAAGAACTAGGAGCAGGAGTAGACAATTCAGCCCCTCAAGCCTACCCCACCATTCATTACGATCATGGCTGATCTCATTTCGGCCTCAACTCCAATTTCCAGCCCTCTCCCCAAAACCTTTCAACCTGTTACTAATTAAAAATCTGTCTATCTCCTCCTTAAATTTATTCAGCGTCCCGGCATCCACTGCACTCGGAGGTAGTGAATTTCATAGACTCACGACCCTTTGAGAAAAGTAATTCCTCCTCATCTCTGATTTAAATCTACCACCCCTTAGCCTAAAACTATGGCCTCTCATTCTAGAATGCCCCACAAGGGGAAACATCCGCTCCACGTCCACTTTGTCCAACCGCTTTAGCACCTTATATACCTCAATTAGATCTCCTCTCATCCTTCTAATCTCTAGCGAGTAAAGGCCTAAACTGCTCAACCTCTCCTCATAAGACAAGCCCTGCATCCCTGGAATCAATCTAGTGAACCTCCTCTGAACCACCTCCATCCTTCCTCAAGAACGGGGGCCAAAACTGTGCAAAGTGCTCCAGGTGCGGTCTCACCAATGCCTCGTGCAGTTGTAAGAGCACTTCCTTTTTTTTTATACTCTATTCCTTTAGCAATTTCCAAAAGACATTTCCAAAAGAGCAAGAGAGAAGATGAGGAGAATTATTTGTGCGCAGGGCGCTGTGCAGGTCTGGATTGCACTGCCTGAAAGGTTGGTGGAAGTAGGCCTTTCTATCAGACAACTTGTCTACAAGATAGACAAGTGAACACATTCTGCGATCAGTATTAAATGGAGGCAATGGGGATCTTGCCTATCAGCTGGAGAGCTGGCGAAAACCCTGCTCCGCCTCTTCTAGACCCACTGTATTGAGCGTCACTGCGGCGCTTAATTGGACAGTGGTGGGCCTCCCCTAGGGTCAAGAACCCAATGAGAGCAGAAGTCCCACCCACCGGGAGCAGCCGGCCAATGAGAGGCCGACAGCTCTACTGAATGGCAGCGCCACTGTGGAAGCAGTGGGACTGCTGGCAGAATGACACCCGCCTGAGGCTTATGATCGTCCCTGGACACAGGTGAGTATGCCCTGGGGGGGCCATGGGGGAGGGAGGTTGGCAGCAAGGTCAAGGTGGGATGGCTCTCAGCAGGCCCCCACCCCGCTCCTTCCCAATGCTGTGTCCCTTGACCAGGCACTGAGTGCCTCTGAATGAAGGTCACCCCAGAGGAGCCCACAAGCAACCCCGCACGGCATTTGCTTGCCATGCACACCGCTAACCCATGTTGCTGTTGTCTATCCTATCTAACCTACACACTAGGTAATAAATTATATGGATTAGAAATTACAGATTTAAATGTACAGATTCAACCATCAGAACATGACAATCTGGGAAAAAAGGGGACCATTATAGTTAAAGCAGCTACTAGCATGACTCAAGGCATAGAGTCCAGAAACAGGCTTTAATCGCAACCTCAACAGAGTTATATTTGGTATTCTCTTAGAAGTATATATTTATCTCTGCTGCATTGCCACAAAAAGCAGAAGGTAAACTGCAGTAAAAAAAAAACACTTGTTCTGTACAATTCTGGGTCTGAGTTTCAGGTTACATTTGAAACAATTGCCTCAAACTTTGAGCATTATGGGTCCACTTACTAATGATGTTTCAAAAGTGGCCTTTATTGAAACACCAAAGTAACTTTAAATCATTGATTGGAATGAACTTGTCTTCTTTAGTGAATTATTTACCAATTTATTCCCATTTCCCAATTTATGGATTACCCATTTTATTGATGCTTTTTATAATTATTTGTTCATCGCTTCCTAGATATCAATGAAACATTCAAATTTTACTGCCTGATTCCATTATGAACAAAATAACATAAATCTTTCAACAACCAGGGCCACAAATGACATTGTTAGACTACAGATGAACAAGGAGCAGGAGTAGGCCATTCAGCCCCTCGAGCCTGCTCCGTAATTCAACAAACATCATGGATGATCCGATCGTATCCTGAAATCTTCATCCGTCCACCCTCTATAACCTATCACCCCCTTTGCAAATATTCAAAGACTCTGTTTCCACCACCTTTTCAGGAAGAGAGTCCCAAAGATTTATGATTCTCTGAGTGAAAAAATTTCACCTCACCTCTGTTTTAAATGGGCAATCCCTTATTTTTAAACAGTGACCCTAGTTCTAGATTTTCCCACAAAAGGAAACATCCTCTCCACATCAACTCTGTCAAGACCCCTCACGGTCTTATATGTTTCAATCAAGAGGCCTGTTACTCTTCTAAATTCCAGCGGATACAAGCCTAGTCTGTCCAACTTTGCCTCATTAGGCAACCCACCCATTCCAGGTATCAGTCTGGTAAACCTTTTTTGAACTGCTTCCAATGCATTTACATCCTTCCTTAAATATGGTGACCAATACTGTACATTAATCCAACTGTTGTCTCACTAGTGCTCTGTACAACTGAAGCATAACTTCCCTACTTTTGTATTCAATTCCCCTCACAATAAATGATAACATTCTATTAGCTTTCCTAATTACTTGCTGTACCTGCTTACTAGCCTTTTGTGATTCATGCACTAGGACACCCAGATCCCTTTGCACCTCAGAGCTCTGCAACCTCTCACCATTTAGATAATATGCTTCTCTTTCATTCTTCCTGCCAAAATGGACAATTACACATTTTCCCACATTATACTCCATTTGCTATATCTTTGCCCACCTACTTCACAACTTACTTTCCTACCTATCTTTGTGTCATTAGCAAATTTGGCAACCATCCCATCCATCCCTTCTTCCAAGCCATTTATATACATTGTAGACAGTTGAGGTCCACATATACTTGTCAATTGTAATCAATGTAACCACCTGTCCTTATTGTTTTTTTTTTTAATCAAGATGCAAAATTGGTGATGTTCAGACCTCCATGGCTCAAGAGGGAATCTGAAAATGATTGAAGGAAAGATGCAATTGGGTTTTTTATGCCAATTGTTGATTTCTATTGGTATGTGAGGATCCTTGTTGCTTCCAACTTGAATTTTTGCCTATTTTTCATGAGATTTACGAGGAACGTAGCTTCGATGTTTGGTCGTCTGGCTGCCTTAACATGTAAGGAAACCAACTGATGGCCTGGGATTTCCTGTGGGGGTATCCCATTGGCATCATTGCTCCTCTGGTTGCCTTATCAATTATCTTAAATTTGTGTTCTATGGTTACTGACTCTCCTTTGAGTGGAAAGTCTCTCCTTATTCAAATTCCCTCATAATTATAAGCACATCTGCTAAATATCTCCATACCTTCTATAAATGATGTAACAGAGCCAGAATTTACCTCCATACCTCTAGCTAATGCCTTCCAGTAGTCATCACCCATCTCTCAGATTTTCCTCATCAGCTATTTGATGGACATCCTGTGAAGTGCCTGTCACTCTGATGCTGCACATTGTTTAACTCCAATGTCACTTCCAGTTTTATCAACTTAGATGCTTAATCTACCAACACCCTTAAATGGTTTTGGCAACAACAAAAGTGACTCTCGTAAGGCTGACTGCAAATCGAGGGTGATCAGCAGCCTTTGCTGTAGGCCTGAGGCTTTGCTTGCTGTAAAGATTTGCTTCTTTTCCCCCCATGCGAACACCTCATGGCTGATGGAGCACTGATCCATAAAGAAGCGTTGTTTGCCACGGTCAACATGAGCTTCATCCACATCAGGGCTTTCCTGTCATTGGAAAAGGGTAAAAAGGCCAAAGCGTCCTTATTCACTTCCACATGATCCCAGAGGATTAGAATCCAAATTAAAGTTTGAAGCTACAAGGATCCTCACATACCAATAGGAATCTTCGATTGGCATTGAAAAATACCCACTGCATCTTTTCCTCGGTATTTTTCAGATTCCTTCTTGAGTCATGCAAGTTCATGATGTCTCACTTAAGGGTGACCACCACCACATCTCGAGAACATTGCATCGAAGAAAGCAAAGAACTGTTGTCCAACTACAAAAGCAAACCACCGCAGAAGACGGAAATTTGAAATAAAAGAAGAAAATGGCAGAAATACACTGCAGGCCCGGTCAGCATCTGTGGATATATAGAAAAACGGAGCAAAATGGCGGGAATTTTACCTGCCCTTTGGCCAATGGCTGCGAGGCTAGAGAGCTTGCCGAATGGTACATGAAGGTGCCGGGAGGTCATGCCTGAGGTCTTCCCACCACCACGTCAGGTTTCCAGCAGTGGGAAAGGTAGCAGACTGGGCTGCCCACCAGAAGCCCAATTGAACCACTTAAGTGGCCAGTTCAGGGCATCATTGCTACTCTGTGGCATGGGAGCTCCTTTACGAGCACTCAATGTCTACATTGTGACGCCAGCTGACAGTATCACCACCACCAATAACCCCCCACCCCCCCACCGCAAACACTTATCCCTCGCGCATGTCAGCCTGGTCCCAGCACCCCCAACCTCATTCATCACTCAACAAGGACCATTGAGGGACCATCTCCTCACAGCTGCAACCCCAGCAATGGTCACAGCTAGCGGTGGCGCTACTAGGGTGGCTAAGCTGTTAATGACCCAGAATCTCCTTGGGGGTGCACGGCTGTCCTTAAAAGAGGTGGAAACCCTGGCAACATGCACTTAATTGGCCACCACAGGGTAAATGCCTCCCTGGGTCTGACTGAAGGCTGAAATAGGGTGGCCTCCTGTTTTTGGCCCTGGGGGTAGGACTTAAGCTATCTGCACAAATTCCAGTTCAGTATGATGGGCTGATGAAAGGTCACACACCTGAAAAGTTAACTCTGTTTCTCTGTCCACAGATGCTGACAGACCTGCTGAATATTTCCAGCACCTTCTGTTTTTATTACTTTTCCAAAGTCAAGTGTGCAACTATTGATTAGAATAATGTCTAGTAATTAACATGTAAGTCTCTGATTTTTTGATTGATTTTTGATTAAGCACCATAAATATTCACTTCCTCAAAGATGAATTCCAAAATGTGAATAAAATCCAAAGCGAACTCACAGAGCTATCATTCATTTTGTGGTACGCACAGCAACCAAATCAGGCAATGATATGGAGATAAAAAGGTGCTACTGGTCAACACTTCAAACATTAAAGAATCACTTAGGTGACAGGATAGTCATCAAATAAATAGCTGTTGTGGTACACACAGAGCATGACAGAGTGAAGACTTTATCATCTCTCCATACTGACTCACAGCAGAGTGCACCTTCAATTATCTGCACGAGGTACTGATGAAATATAATTGGGAATGTTTCATGAGAGACACTACATGATACACAGGTTGTCTCCTTTTAGTATGTAACTTAATGAACAGAGCTGTGAGCTTTTATTATTTACCTGAAGTATTTTACTTGCTCCTTCCAAAGTTGATTTTCTGATTAAACTTGATTAAACTTTCCTGTTTATAAGAATAATAATTTTATTTAAGACTCAAATGTTTTTTTTTAATTCATTCACGGAACGTGTTGCCACTGGCAAGGTCGACATTTATCGCCCTTGAGAAGGTGGTGCTGAGCTGCTTTCCTGAGTCACTGCTGTCTGTGAGGTCTCAGTGTGACCACAGCGCTGTTAGGGAGGAAGTACCAGGATTTTGTAACCCACCAACAGTGAGGGAACGGTGAAATGTTTCCAAGTCAGGATGGTGTGTAACTTGGAGGGGGTTCTGGGAGTGGGGGGGGAGGAGAAGGGAGTGCTCTCATGTGCTTCTTGTCCTTGTCCTTCTAGGTAGTAGAGGCCACCGGTTTGGAAGGTGCTGTTGAAGGAGCCTTGGTGAGAGGCTGCATGCCTCTTGTAGATGGTACACACACTGCTGCCACTGTGTGTCGATGCTGGATGTTTAACTTAAATTCTAGACATAAAATAAAACTGAAGTCCAACCAGCCTATTAATATGACCAATCTTTGTAACTCTGCATTCACAAGAACGCCTTTTTTATATAACTAATCCAGGAAGCTAATTTATTACCTAATTTTGACCGTCCTTCTTCATAACATTTAATATTGTTAGTGTGCGACCCATAAATAATAATGGTGAATAAATAATATATATAACATATACTAATAGTGAGTAACATATGTGTACGACCCATATTTAAGAATGGTGAATATATATTTAGTAATAGTGAATAACGTATGTGTATGACCCATATATAATATAATATATATTAATAGTGAATAATGTGTACGATCCATTTCTCACAAGTGCTGCAGCTGTGAATTAGTTACAATGATCCTTTTGCAGGTGTGAAAGAACAGTTGCAATCTGCGTCATGCTGAGATGTTTTGTTTATTTCAAAATTAATTCTGTGACATTACCTGTCGCTAAGAAGTCTCCAGTGTGAAATACATAATTACCAAGATTCATTTTCATAGGTGTAAATAATTGGATCCAACTGTGAGCGGTGAAATTTTCAAGCAGAGTTGTGATATATATTTTTGATCCTTCCATGGGAAACAGGCTTCTTGAAGGCAGTGGATAAAAAAAAAATCAGTACAGTTTGAAACACTGAACTAGGCCTTCTTAGCGTGGTACAAGGGGATAATGATAACTGTGTGACGTGCTAATAAGATAAAGCATACACAGGAAGTGATGCAATGTCTCAAGGTCTTGCTTTCTCTTTTAGACCTCATGGTAAGCTGAGCCATTGAATACCTCTGCAGACACTGTAAATATTCTGTGTTAGCACAACGAGACCAAGAGCATTAGACTTATCAGGTCACACGAAAGAAGTTCTGAATATAACCAGCCTTGTAGCCAGAATGTTTCTTTCTGCACTTAAGCGAATTCAAGGAGGAATCAACAGCGGTTTTTTCACCCAAGCACCTTAGCCAAAAGATGAAACAAAGCAGTGGAAGCAAGAAACAATCAGAAAGGGAGCACATGAGGTCAAGCCTATGTCAGGAGAGATGCAAGCAGAACTTAAACTCTAATATGAATGATACACGTGTACCCTAGCTGCCTCTAAAACATAACTGCAAATGTCCTTTAACCATATGGAAGGAGGACCGATTTCCTCTGGTCACTCTCTATTAGATAAATCTGGAAAATACATTTGGTGGATTTCCTACCACCTCTCTTCATAGCAAAGTTAAGAATGTTTTTTTCTTAAAATACCTTTGCTAGAAATAATGAATTAATCACCCAAATATGATTACATTAATCCTAACATAAAGATCAGAGGGGATCTTCCCCATTTTAAATATTTACTTTATCCACAATTCAGTGAGTTAATCATTTTATTAGTGACCATGGAGCATACATACGCACACACGCGCGCACACACACACACACACACACACGCACACACACACACATAAGAGAGGGAATTTTACCATCACCCATGACATTCAATGGCATTACTATTGCAGAATCCCCCACTATCAACATCCTGAGGGGTTATGGTTGACCAGAAATTGAACTAGCCATATAAGTACTGTGGCTACAAGAGCAGGCCAGAGGCTAGGAATCCTGTGACCAGTAACTCACCTCCTGACTCCCCAGAGCACGCCCTCCATCTACAAAGCACGTGAGGAGTGTGATGGAATACTCTCCAATTGCCTAGATGAGTGCAGTTCCAACAACACTCAAGAAGCTCGACAACATCCAGGACAAAGCAGCCCGCTTAATTGGCATCCCTTCCACAAACATTCACTCCCTCCACCACCAACAGTAGCAGCAGTGTGTACCATCTACAAGATGCACTACAGGAACAGATACAGACACACACACAGACAGAGACACACACACACACACACACACAGACACACACTGACACAGACATACACACACACACACACACACACACAGACACACACACTCAGACACACGCACACAGACAGAGACACACACACAGACACACACAGACACACAAACGGACAAACACACAAACAGACAAACACAGACACAGACACACAGATACAGACACACACACACAGACAGAGACACACACACACAAACAGACAAACACAGACACAGACACACAGATACAGACACACAGACACACATACACACACACACACACACAGACACACACACACAGACACAGACGCACACAGACACAGACATACACACACACATACACACACACACACACACACAGACACACACACATACAGACACACACACAGAGACACACAGACACGGACACAGACCCACACACACACACACACACACACACACACACACACACACACACACAGACACACACACACTGACACACACACACAGACATAAACACACACAGGAAAAAACTCATACACACACATGCACGCTACAAAGACAAACACACATACGGGGCAATTTAATTAAGTGCACGGGTTTTTAAAATTATTTTAGAAGGAACACGCACACACATGGGCAAAAGCACACAAATCACGCAGATGCAAAACGGCATGTGTACATGTGCATAAAGAAGACCAGCATTGACACATGTATATTCAAACACAGACAGCCATACTAAAACTCACACAAACAGATGGATATAAGCAAAAGCATGCAGGCAGATGCAACGTAGATCCACAGAGACCTACTTCCTGCCTAGATTTCAATAAAATTGAAGAAAATGGTACTTTATTTCTTATAAGTTTTCCAAACAACATTAATAGCTGTTGGAAAAATACATAGACAGGGATATGAAATGAGATGCACTTTTAGGATGAGATATGAGAAAAATATTCAGGCTAGTTATAAATCAGACCTAGAACTGCAGCTCTGATTACCATATGGCTATCAAACGATTGCATCTTTCCATAAATCCTGCAACACTGTACAATGCTCCTGACTTGTGTCAATATTCTGAGGATATTTGATTGCTATAGACATGATATATATTTATTGAAATTACCAGATATTTCCACTCAACCATTCAAGATGAGATCACATGGTGAGTGTAACAAGGTTGAGAGGATAAAAGTGGTTTTGCATCTGATTGATTTCCAAAGTTCTCCAGCACTGGGGTTTCCTTATGTCATGTCTGACTTTGTTTTCGGCTATTTGATGAGAAAAGTTTCCTGTGTAGTTAACAACTCCATTATCACTGTATCATGCAGCTACCAAGATGATACAAGGTGAACTAGCAAGAACTTGGCCTTTAATTGTCTGGCAATTCCTATGTTCCTTTATTAAAATGGGCAGTGAAGTGACACTCATGCTCAGTGACATGAGGCAGGAATGATGCAGCCTTGGATCCTTGTTCCGAGCAGCTCCTTTCTGAGCATGTGTTGTGTAGGGAGTCCCTGAACACTTTCAGCAGAGGGTCACTGATAGGGTAGCAAAGCTGACGGACTGTCACCAACATTTTCTAGCTATGAGCGGATTGGCAGTGCCCAGGGAGCAGTCTATGTCCTCAAACTTCTCAGCTGCAATAAGATCGGACCAGATAGGGAATAAAAATGATCTGGAAAAAGGGAGCTTAACCAAATAAACATGAAACTAAAATCTAAAAGAAGATTGTTATCTGTAAATATTACCCAGAGGGCAGAATCGACCGTGCCCGCTGGCGTCGGACACGCCTGGCGGTGTGAGTGGACAATATTGCAAGGAGACTAAAAATCGGTTTCATGATGTCATGAAATCGGTTTGCAGTCGCCCGCTCAGCCCTTTGTTTGCAGACCGCATTCCCCACAATCGGAAGTTGGGAACCTCATCGTAATGCGTAAGGCCAGCATGCCGGAATCACCACCCTCACCGCTGGATCGTCCGCCCACGTCCGTGTGATTGCACACTGGTGCAGAACGTGTCTGGACAACTGTGATGTGCAGAAGTCGGGACTTACCGCCAGGGCCCTGTTCACATCGCGGACACCTGAGGAGCAGAAGATGCTGGAGCCCGACAGCAATGACACTCTGGAGGAACACCCCCAGCTGCTGGGTGGATTCCCATGGACATGGCTCTACTGAGAAGCAGCTCATGGAAGTTGGAAAGTCACCGTTGAGGGTCTGCTCACAATGGATAATGGTTGAGGGGGTGGGAGAGGAAGGTCCAGCTGTGTTTGGGAGATGAAGATCAAGGATTGACTGGGAGAGTGAGAGGTGGCAGGATGGAGTTAGATTGGAAGGGGGGTGGTAATGAAGGTGTCGTGGGGGTGGGAGGTTGTGGGGGGAAGGGAGTATAGAAGGAGGACGGGGTAACAGGGGAGAAGACAGTAACTGGAGAGGTAGTTGTAAGGGGGGGTGGAGTTCAGAGGGGGGAAGAAGTGTGGAGAGGGGAGAGAGTCCTGGGGGAGAAAGGAGTGTGAAGATGAGAGGGAGTGAGGCTGGAAGAAGGAGTAAGGGTGGAAGAATGAGTCGGGAAGGGGGAAGGACGAAGTGTGGTGGAAGAAGTAAGGGCCTCAGAAGGAGTCAGGAATGGGGAAGAGCTAAGCGGCTGTGGAGTCCAGGGGGGTGAGGGTGGGGGGGAGAGCAATGAGGAGCTGTGGAGTCTGGAGGTGGGGAAGGGGTTCCAAGAGGGGAAGGGGTCCAGAGGAGCAGATGTTGACTGTGCAAGGGAGAACTCTGATGAGTCCTCGACTGCCTCCTGGGGAGTGAACTGAGGGTGGGCATGGAGCAAGGGTGTGGTGAGAATGACTGAGGGCGGAGTGAGGCAGTAGTGTGGGAGGGTAAGGGTGCGACGGTAGCAGTAGAAGGGATGGCGAGGGTGATTGGTACAGACTCAGAGGCAGACAGGGACCCCAGGGAATGGGAAGGGGGAGGTCGGGGAGGTGAATGTGGATGGGGGTGGGATCTGCAGGAAGGAAAGGGGCGTGCATGTTCACTTGGACATCCCCAAAGGAAAAGGGATGTGACTGGTCGGTCACAGAGGGGAGTTGGAAGGTGATGCTGGTGGGTCAACTGTGATGGAGGAAAGGAAATGGCTCTTTGTGGGAGGGGAAAAGATGGGAGACCTGACGATAACGCGAATCCAGACCACTCTGTCTAAATCGAAAGTGTAATGACAGCCATGGTGGGCGAGATCATGCACTGCATGGGAGTGTGATTGTTGGGTGGACGGAGATGCAGGTCGGCTCAGATGGACAACTGAAAGTGAACCTCAGCAGGCAGCATTGAAAATGTTCAGGACATTGGGGTAAGTGTAAGGCAGGAAGGATCCATGTGTGTGTGTGGGAGAGTGCTTACACGAGGCTCTGAAAGGCCCTGCCATACACACACACATTCTGACTCCTTGAGGGGATCGAGCACCTGGAGGGACATTGAGGTGCCCTGTTTCCCTGTCACGTTGACACTGCAGGAACTCACCCATGGCTCCCGCAATGGAGTGCAGGTCAGCACCCATCTCTGTGTTCTGCAGGGCCAATGTTTCCATGGTTTCACCATCCTCCCCGCGGAGACCTCCATCCTCACACATGTGGGCACCACTTCATCAGAGAGCAGGCGAACACACTCCTCTGACTCACGTGACACTCTGTTGAGGGCTTCCAACTGCTCTGCGTGATGCTCCCACACCTCCTGCTGACTCTCCACGATGAGTTGGAAGGCCAAATCCTGAGGCTCATCATCTGACTCAGACCTCACAGATGCCTGATCCCCAGCAGCCCTCCGAGTGCCAGGGAGCTTGGCTGAACCTGCCTCCTCCTGCTGTGGATATGTGTCCATGCGGTGACCACCAGATTGTGAACCCGAGCCTGCTCTAGATCTAGGTCCCACCGAGGTGTGTGTCTCTGGCTGGTGGAGGGTGTGGGTAAGCACTGTGATGGGTCTTCCAGGCTGCTTATTTCCAGCTCTTCAATGGAGGAGGCGTCCTGTTGGCTGGAGGTGATGATGTGGATGGAGCTGAGGGACTGGCTGGCTGAGGGTGTCGGTCACTTGGCAGAGCTCCCTGGGAACCAAAGTAGAGATAATTAATGCATGGCAGCAGAGTCAAAAGCAGGAGAGAGAAAGCACTCACAGTTGTGTGAGAGAGGGATGATGTGGTGCAGGATCCTCAGGAGGGTGATTGCTGCCAACCTCATCGTCACCATAAGCACGGTCCCTGTCCTCACCAGTTAGCGTGATGCCATATTCCTCAAAGTGAGTGAGAGCCTAATGTGGGATACTGCACCCCTGCCTGGGGCCTCTCCCTGATGTTGTGAGCAGGCTTCTCCTGCATGAAAACAGATGGAGAGAGTGTGAGCAGGACAATGTTTGTGTGGTGAACGGAGCCATGGATGGGATGAGGATACGAACTCCAGAGGATATCAGCCTGATGGAGATGTGAGGGTGTGTGTGAGAGAGTGGTGTTGCCCCTTTGAGGTGTGAGATCCCTGTGGATGTGCGATGGGTTTGGGAGTGTGTGTGAGTTGAGAGTGATGAGAAGAGTGAGTTACCCTGGCAGAATGGATGAGACCATTCATCCTGTAGCGGCATAGGGTGGCTGACCTCTTTTGTAGGGCATTGGCGCTGACCATAGCTGCCACCACCTCCCATGCTGGATTGGTGAGGCAGCTGCCCATCTTGCGGCCAAAACGGAGGTAGAGGAATCACGGCTGGCCACCATGGTGTTCAAAAGGCGCTCGAGGGATGCGTTACTGCTGTCATTTTGCCTTTCGGGGCCAACCTGTCTTGCATGCAGCAGCCCTGGGCTGGAAGCACTGAGAAGTGTGCGCACAGTGTGATGAATCACAAGGTGATGGCCTGGGGGGGGTGGGGGGGGTGGGTGGTGGTGAACGAGAGTCCACCCGCCATGGAAACAGCGTGTTTCCTGGGAATGCATAATTAATGTAACAGGTTTGGGATGATATGGTGCGAAAAGCTGCCATTGCAGCCGGCCCACTACTGCACTTAGTGCAAATCTGGGACAATTCCACCCAGAATGAACAGCAAAGAATGTTTTCAAATTCTCTTTATAATCCAATAGATTCTAGAAACCCACTTATTCCTTTTCAATATGCTAATCAATTCCCAATGATTTACTTCCTTCTGTAACTATTGTCGATTAATGCACTTTCCGTTTTTAAACAAAGGGCATTGTGTCTTTGCAGTGTAAAACAGCGCAGCCTCTCCGCGTTATGAACAAAAGGCGGTTATTGAGAGAAAAGTGAGTGGTGGTGTTGTACAATACCTCAAATTATACAAGATACACAGAAAAGTAGCTGAAGAATTTAGAACACAACCTGTACCTTGGTGTAAGATGACAATTCAATTTTCTTTTGAAAAATTTGGCATTCACTAATGCCCTGAACAGAATTAAAATAAGGCTAAACTTACTTGCGGTTAACCTCCTTCAGGGCCAGAATTTTTCACTCGTCGGATGGGCTTGGCAGTGGGCCTGTGATCGGCTCTGCACTGTGATTTTACGCGGGTGGGCCAGTTGAGGCCAGACACGGCAGCGGCAACACCGAGAAAGGGGGATGTGGAGGTGGGGGGAGCAAGAGCTCAATGTGTGCCGGCCCAGGTAGCCCCTGGAGGGACACAAAGTCATCATGATGGATCCGGTTGCTGTGACACACCCTCTCTGCCAAGCAGGCACCAGCATGGGTACCGGCACCTCAGTGGGCATTAGATCGGCAGCTAGATTCGAGGTGCACGTTGGTGAGGGCACTTCACACTTGCTCGAGGTGCAGGCTGAGGCAGAGATTGCCCAGAGCACCAGCAGCCGGAGGAGTGCTGGGGACAAGGGTAATGCTCAGTCGATGGTTGATGATGGGCCTCTGGAGTCGTCCATGAGGCAGCAGATGCTGGACGTCCAGCAGGGTGGGTGGGTGGATCTGTCGCGGATACATGAGGGAATGCGTGCCATGTTCTCCATTGTGGAGCGTGACCAATACAATGACCCTCATGGCCAAGCGCACTGCCTCCTCCATGGAGAGAGTGGTGACTCTTACGGAGAGGCTGCTCCGGGAGCTGAGTCAGGAGCTCCTGGGGATGTGCTCGGACCTGCAAGCCCTCACACCGGCAGGTGGTCAGTGTCAGTGTGGGAGATGGATTGGGCACCCAGTATCCCAGCCAGATGCCCGTCCGTCAGTGGTGAGCA
The DNA here is from genome assembly GCF_017639515.1 of Carcharodon carcharias. NCBI lineage: Eukaryota > Metazoa > Chordata > Chondrichthyes > Lamniformes > Lamnidae > Carcharodon > Carcharodon carcharias. Next base: position 222,340,707 of record NC_054469.1, read on the forward strand.
GGGAGGTCCAGAGTGACCTGATGTTGGCGCTCGAGCAGTCTGTTGTCTCTTTGGGCTCCTCTCAGTACGTTCTGGATGAGGGCAGCAGCTTCTGCGCCCCTCTGCCAGTGACCATGGCATCCAATGAGACTGCGACAACTGGGGAGAAGCCAGCCATGGCACTGACCACTCCCTCTCAGGCGGGGCCAGCACAGGCTCCATTGGCCAGAGGACATCCACCAAAGTCATCAAGGCCAACAGGACAGCAGACCGAGCAGGCTGTCTCCAAGGCCAGTGCCAGTGAGGGGCAGCACATAGACGTAGTACCCGCAAGCGCAAACTTAAAGCACCTTAATCACAACAGGGCCTGATCACAGGCGATATTTGTTTTCCCCAATTTTAATTTACTTCTTAATTGGTGTGATGGAGAACACCTCTGAATTTCATTTTTTAGCTTTGTGGCAGGCACCATATCATTAAATATGTTTTTGTACAACAAGCCTCTGGGTACTTCATTTGTTCTGCCATTGCAGGATAACCCATGATGTTATGAGTGACTTGTATCTCATTAAACTTTACTGAAATGGCAAATAGTGCATATTATTGACCAAGCAAATGTTCCTGTCAGGCATCGAGTATGGATCCTGCAGCCCGGGCTTGTAGTGGTGGTTGTTATTTGGTAGGCACGCTGAAGGAACATTGGATCAAAGCCTCCCAGATGTCTCTGCCTCCCTGGAGGTTGCCCAGGTCAGTGTCTAAACTCTCAGCGTTATCCTGACCATGCTGGTCCTTGGACTCACTACTGGACTCATCATCTGTTGCCTGAGCAGCTGTGTGAAGATCCTCTTCCCCCACTGCGTCCCCCCTTTCCAGTGCCAGATTGTGGAGAGCGCAGCACGCAACCACTATCAGTGACACACGATCTGGGTGGTACTGGAGTGCGCCCCCTGAACAGTCCAGGCATCAGAAGCGCATCTATCAGAAGACCGATGGTTCTCTCTATCACTGCCCTTGTGGAGGCATGACTCCTGTTATACCACTGCTTGGCTGCTGTTCTTGGGTGGCAGAGAGGCATTGTGAGCCACCTTCTGAGGGATAGCCCTGGTCACCCAGCAGCCATCCATCCAGCCGGGCTGAAGCATTGAAGAGCCCCGGCACCTGGGAGTGTCTCAGGATGTAATCATCATGGGAGCTGCCTGGGTACCTTGCACAGACCTGCAGAACCTGCAACCTGTGGTCATACACTATCTGCACGTTCATGGAGTGGAAGCTCTTCCTGCTGACCTGCTGGCACCTTGATGGCCACATGTGTACAGTCAACTGTATCCTAGATGATGGGGAAGCCAGCAATCAATGCAAAGCCTCTGGCTCGCTCAGCCTGGCTGGCCTCATTCATACGGTACTGAATGAAAATCAATGCGTCCCTGAACAGAGCATCAGTCACCAGTTTGACATAGCTGTGGACAGCTGATTGGGAGACTCCACAAAGATCACCCACTGACCCCTGGAAAGAACCGGAAGCATAGAAGTTGAGGGCCACTGTGACCTTCAGCGCCACTGGCGTGGGGTGACCACCCATACAGTCGGAGCTGATCTCAGGGCCGATCCTCTGACAGATGGAGGTCACTGATTCCCTTGAGAGGCGGAGCCTCCTTCAGCATTGCACGTCGGACATATTGAGGTAGCTGCATCCTTCACTACAGGACATTCATGAATCAGTTGGAAGCTTATGGCAATTGATGACATCACGACCACTATTACTGATAACAATTGTTCTGTTTCCAGATTTTTTAACTGAATTCAAATTCTCAAACTGACATGTCAGGATTTAAACTCACATTCTTAGGATTATTAGTCCAGAATCCAAGATTGTTAATATAACCATGATACCATGTAAGAATATGGGACTTAACTGATTTCATTATAGGCCCTTTTCAGTAATGACAGTGGATGATCACTGTGGCACTGATACTGCCTTAGTGCTGTATGAATTATTCTGTTTATATTTCTTCCTTCATTGCTTAAATTCAGAATGGTTAGAATTAATATCAAACCTTTGCATCTAAGAACATCCTCATCTGCTTGGTTAGCTGATCTAAGCATTTACCTTTAAAGACAATGTATTTTCCAGCAGCTGGACCTTCCAATTCTTTATTTTCATTTAGTTTTCACTTTTGTTTAAAATAATAATCACTAATATTATGTTTCTGGACTTTTAACCAATCTTGGGGGCAGGTGTTCAAAAATTACTTTTGAAGAATTACCATTTCCTGAAGGTCCAGTGGAGTAATTCATTTGATGGGGAGGGCGCAGTTTTGTTTAAAAAAAAACGTGGGCTTGGGATTATTTTAGAATGGTTTTTTAATCAAAAAAAGCCTTGGTTCATGTTAGAATTTAAAGACCTCACTATGCCTGCTTTGGATGGAAAATGGATGCCAAGGTGTTCAACCTAGGCAGTCAAGCTCTCACACCTCAGCAGTGTCAGAAAGATGTCCAATGCCATATTGGTTCGGGTGCTGTTGAGACATTACTTGGAGGACATGTAAAGAGGTGTCAACCCTCTTGAATATGCTAATGAGAGGCCTAGCACATATCTTCGAGGACCCAGTCCAGGAATTGGCTTGCCCTGTATGCAGCCAGTGCTGGCATTACCTTGTCTACATGCAGTCTTAAAGATACCCTTAATCAAAATGTTTAGGGATATATATATTTTTAAATACTTAGCTGAATATGGAGCAGGGAAATGCAGGAATGCAACCTCCAGCTCCCCATTAACACTACTGGCTCATCAGCCACTGTTTCCCAAACTCCCCCTACAACTTCTGATCATTCCACCCCCCCCATCCCACCATAACTTCTCCACTCCCAAATTCATGCTCAGACGGTGATGCAGCCAACAGCTCTCACTACATTAACGCCACCAGCAAGCTGTTTCTATGACTGACGTCCACAACTCGCCAGAGCTAAGCCAGTGAGGCTGGCAGACTAAATTTACTGCTGTCCTGCTGTCGGGTAAATTAGGTGCAATCCAATTTTTCAGCCAAGATTTTTTTTCCCCCTCCTGTTGGCTTTTACTTGCAATGTAATTGTTGAAACACGCTGTCAGCAGCCAAGTGTCCTATCTGCATGATGATACACAGCACCATTTGTAGAGCCAGTGTCTGAGATAAACCACCTGGAGTCTCAATGAAAACAAAATGCTTGTCTTCTCAGTGTAAATGGATTGATTCAAAATTCACATCATTTTATTACTGAGAAAAACACCATTAAGTAAACGCACAAACGAATATCTAACAACCGTCATCACCAAGACCTAATGCTTACCTGCTGAGTTTTTCCAGCTATTTTTGTTTTTGTTGCTAATGCTTGGGTTCTGGTTTACCTGTGAAAAATAGGCAATAGTGGTCCTTTAGCAAGTTCTCTTTGAAGGCTCGCTTATAAGTAAGCCTTTGATAGTGAGGCATTGATAAGGTCTACACTAATCACTATTATGGTATCACTTAACACATGGTATGTTGATTGAACTCCAATCATAACTATTGTTCAGTGTGTTTACCTTGTTGTGGACTGGAGCAGCTTATTGGTTTGAACCAGGTTTTGCCTCATCCTAGCATCAACTCAGGTCACAGCTGCAGAAATTGAAGAATAATACACTTGTGAACGATGCAGATATCTGATTCAGGTTGTCTCGTTGTTGCATATGGGTTTTGCTTCCTTGGAATCAACAAAATAAAACGCTCAGGCCACTCATGCGTGTGACTAATGCCGCAGAACCCGATCAAGTGTCTCCAGTAGGCCTGAGCATGGAACGGACAGGAAATGGATCAGCAGCCTGGGTGTTAAAATGCCCCAGTCCTGTTCTCTGCTGCAATGGGCAAGTTTCTAACCCGCCCAGAAATGGCCCAGAGTTAAAGTCGGGGCCATAATCTATAAAAGGAAGCTGAAATAGCTGGATATTCCTTGTTAATTCACCAGTTTAACAAGGCTATTGTTTGAACAAGAAGAAAAAGGGGTGAAAAGAAGCTCTGAGATTGCCAACTTTCACAGGAGATCAGGGAGAGACAAGTGAAGAGTCCCTGATAGTCAAATTAAAGTGAGTGATGTAGGCTGATTCTGAAGCAGGTCAGTCATTATGTTTCATGGCTGAAGTGGGTTAAAGTTGAAAGAAGGCACATCAAGGGGCACAGCAGGCACGAGATTAGCTGCACTTACCTTTATGCCGCTGTACCTGCAGACCTTGCCATTCTGCATGGAAAAGATCTTGGGGAATCGGTTCCAGGTCTGCACAAAGCCAGTTGCAGATCTGTGCCACTGACTGCACATACACTTGATACATTATGCAGCCAAGTAGGCACATTGCCTGCAACGTCAAGGTTACCCCCCCCGCCCCCCACCCCCCCACCCCCACCAACCCTCTTGCTGCCACCTCCTCCGGCAATGCTGGACTGCGGACCTCTGAGGAGATGCATCCTGAAGGGCTCAAAAATGACGACTTTGCTAATGCCTACCTTCACAGCGACATCCCTGCTTTACCAGCCCTCAGCCACAGGGTCCATGTGTTATACCATCCCATCTCACACCCTTTTCTGTCCCTACATATATTTTACCATTTATATTTCTTGCCACAAACCTCCTTCAATAGGGTGGAACAATAAGTTTTGAAATAGTTGCAGTTTCTGTAAAGATTAAGAAAGGTTCTGGCATATGCAGCCACTTTCAGGAGCTGTGGCCTTTGAACTTAACCCATAACTCTTCGTCACACAATTTCCCACTTCTACTCCTTTGTCAAGCTCCCAGCAGTTGGCCCAGTGTAGGCTGGGAGCTTTGCCTAAATACCTAATTATAGAGCCAATTCTGGGAAATACCAGGAAGTTAGCCCAGCTTGAAATTGGTGAGTATTCAGGATGCTATTTAGTTAAATTGCCATATTTTTTATTGTTGAGTGACAGAAAATCTACCATCTCTCCTGGCAAAAAAAATACTCAGTTCCCAATGTTGAGCTAAATAGCTTAAAGGGAGGGCCACAATAGATGATTTAACCTTTACTGAGCTTAATAGTTTCAGATTCAGCACAGTGACCTCCAAACTGCTCTCCTGCATACACGTTTAACATTTTATGCCTGTCTCTGCAGGTGTGTAAGACTGTGCCGCGTAACATTGAGAGCCAGATTGGAAACATTTAAGACTGGTGCCCCACATTTAGCTTGCTGGAACATGAGTCGGTTGGCAAATTTACTGATGTGCATTTTTGTTGGTCTGTGATTCCCTTGTGAGTCTTGCTACACCTTCAGAGTACAGCCGGTGACAGGGGATCAGTGCACCTGCCGAATGTAAAAGTGTCCAAGGTCTCAACAGCCTAAGGTGTTTGTTTTTTTATTGAGCTTATAGCAAGTAGACCGCATTACGATAGGTTTGAAACACAGCCCAGTGCAGAGTGGCAACTGTGAGTAGACATCTGGTTTGTGGCTTCTAGTACCACAGCCCACTGTGATCTTAATGAGACGAGAGCGAAGGCTGCTGTGAGTTGCAGTAATTACAGAGGTAAAGGCTTGTCTCTTCCTGGACTCTCACTCCATGTTGTCTTTTCTTTGATCACCAGCTTTGTGTCAAGAAATACAGATGTTAATTAAACTTGCAGTAGCTTTTTTATGTTGCTCCAGCAAGGGTTAGGATTAACAGTAAACATGTCAAAACTCCGTAGTGACAGCCTCATTACCAACCTTCTTAATACTCACTTAATGGCTTTCTCTTATGAAATGATTTGAAATGTGCTCTGATAATTTGATGAGATGACCTCATACATATTTTATGATTGAATTTCTTTCTGAAATTGGTGCCTGGTGTGATTGCTTGTAACAGACTCACCTAAAGAAAAAGGAGGTAGACAAACTTAATAAACAACTTGTGCTGAAATCTGACTTGTCGCTGTCCTTGGTTGGCTTTGCAAAAAAATAATATGATAACTGATAAAAACTGAATAATTGCATCTATAAATCCCCATTCTACATTGGTGAGTTGGTAGATACAAAAAAAAATGATATAATGTTAATACACTTATGGAGACTAAATAAGAAAGGAGACCAAAATACAATTGGCAGCCTGCTACTGCGACAGCAGCTAAGATGAATGAGTTCATAAATACAATACATAATGTAATATGTCTTCAGTAAAGAATACTTTTAGTATTGGTTTATGAACACAAGGGGTTTGGCTTGCATGAGCTATTTTTCAATTTTAATTTCTATGAAAATAAAGCCTGGGAAAAAAAATCAATTCTCCATTGCCATTCCTATGAAAAGATCATTTCTTCCAAATATTTTGGTCAGATTTGTTTCTTTGTGCTCATGTTATAGTGATGAGACTAGGTTGCTTTCTCAAAATTGATTGTGAGCAAGCATCTCCTTTTGTTGGATAAGCTATTGTTCACACTGGCAAGAACCATTAAGGCCAGAACTTTCCTGTTGGTGTGCAAGGGCGGGCCCCACACGCCCACGTGTAAAATGGCGTGCGGTGACATCAGGCAAGCAACCCGACATCAGCGCACGCCATCGCGATGTCTCGTTGGGTGGACGCGCGTTAATCTCCGATGCGCGCCTGCCACTAATTAGTGGGCCACTTAAGGCCCTTGAGGTGCCAACCGATGCCGATTTTTCGGCGCCCGCGCAATCTTCAGGCCGGCACATGGCGCAACAGGCAGGCGGGTAGGACACATTTATATAAACCTCATCCACAGGTGGGATAAGAGGGCTCACTGGGGTCGTGAGTGTGCACAGTCAAATATTGTTTTTTCAAAGTTACTGATGCTTGCGTGTGTGTTATCTGCAATACTTCAAACCGCATCCCAGCTGCTTTCTCTGGACTCACAACCTTCAGGTCAGCTCTCCGCAGTGAGGAATCTTTTCTGGGCCTGCAGGTTTCAGGAAGCCTTCCCTTAGCCTGGGAATGGGAGCTGAACTCTCCACTGGAGGCGCCTCATCTGAGGAGGAAGGGAGGGCTAGAAGGGGAAAGAGGCCAGGGGTGCACATTCAGCCTCCAGGGGAGCCACCTTTGGGAGGAGAGGCGCAGGCACAAGGGGCGCAGGGCCAAGAGGTAATCCAAGGCGGAGGAGGCCGCAGAAGACACCACTATCCTGCTGCCAGGGTTTACAGGCGGCGAAGCAGCTACCTCAATATGTCTGAGGTGCTGTGGAGAAGGAGGCTCTGTCTCTCAAGGGAGACAGATGATTGGGCCTGAGGTCTCCGCAAACTGTGTGGGTGGACACCCCATGCCAGTGGCTCTACAGGCCACAGCTGCCCTCAACTTCTATGCCTCTGGCTCCTTCCAGGGCTCAGTGGGTGATCTTCGCGGTGTCTCCCAATCAGCTGTCCACACTTGTGTCAAGCAGGTCACAGACGCTCTGTTCAGACGGGCGTTGACCTTCAACCACTTCCGCTGGGACCAGGCAAGTCAGGCACAGCGAGCCAGAGGCTTCGCGGCCATTGCTGGCTTCCCCCGTGTCCAGGGTGCTATAGACTGTACACATGTGGCCATCAAGGTACCAGCAGGTGAGCCCGGTGCCTTCGTCAACAGGAAGGGCTTCCACTCCATGAACGTGCAGATAGTGTGTGATCACAGGATGCTGATTCTACAAGTCTGTGCAAGGTACCCAGGCAGCTCCCACGTTGCCTACATCCTCAGACACTCCCAGTTGCTGAGGCTCTTCAGTGCTCCAGCCCAGCTGGATGGATGGCTGCTGGGTGACAAGGGCTATCCCCTCAGAAGGTGGCCCATGATGCCTCTCCGCCATCCAAGAACAGAAGCTGAGCAGCGGTACAATAGGAGCCACAGCACCACAAGGGCTGTGGTAGAGAGAACCATCGGTCTTCTCAAGATGCGATTCTGATGCCTGGACCGCCCAGGGGACGCACTCCAGTACCCCCCAGGTCGTGTGTCACTGATAGTGGTTGCATGTTGCACTCTGAACAATCTTGCGCTGGAAAGGGGGGACACAGTGGACGATGAAGATGTCGACACAGTGGCACAGCTGCACACGATGAGTCCAGCAGTGAGTCCGAGGATGAGCACACACAGGGAAATGCTGAGGGGGTAGACGCTAACCTGGGACTACTCCAGGGAGGCAGGGACACCCGGGAGGCTTAAATACAATGAACCTTCAGCAAGCACACCACAGATGGACCTCCAGGACAAGCCTGGGCTGCAGGCTCCATACTCGATACCTAAGTACAAAATCTGCCTGGTTAGGAACATGAACTAAGAGCCTTGTTAATAAAGCTGAATGTCCCACAAAACACTCATAACATTTTTGGAAACCATCCACCTGCAGAAGAAAAGAGGCTCCCTCAGCCATGGTGACATGTCTGAATTTAATATCACAGGCAAAGGAACTATAGGAAACAAAATGACAAAGGTGTTAAAAATCACACCAACTCATAAAGACCTCCTTGCGAGTCAACAGAAAAGCACCAGTGATAAACTCGTGGTGTGCCTAAGGTGTCTTATGTTTGCGTTTTTGGGTGCTACGTCTTGGTGCTAACCCCTCGCTGGGAGTGCCCTGCTCACTCTGCTGTCCTGTTGGCCTCGATGACCTTTGTGAACGTCCTCTGGACCGTGAAGCCTGTGCTGGCCCCACCTGGGAGGGAGCTGCCAGTTCCACAGCTGGCATCTCCCCAGTCATCGCAACCTCACTGGGTGCAACGGTCACTGGCAGAGGGACAGAGGAGCTGCCGCCCTCATCCGGAGCGCCCTGAGAGGAGCTCGTAGAGATGACAGGCAGCTGCTGCGCTGATGGTGAGGTCACTTTGGACCTCCCTGATGGGCACCGAGCTGGGAAAGTTGGTACCCAGGCCATCTCCCACACTGGCAATGACCGGCAAAGGTCAATGCCGATGTAAGGGCTTGCTGGTCTGAGCACATCCCCAGGAAGCTCTGATGGGTCTCCTGGAGGAGACTCTCCATGAGAGTCGCCACTCTCTCCATGGAGGACGCATGGCATTCAGACATGAGGCTCAGTGCTTCGGCGATAGTCCACGTAGACTCCTCCACCAGGGAGACCAAGCCAAGCATAGCCTCATGTATCTCTCCCAGATGTTCCTGCACACCCGGCTGCATTTCCTGTGTTTGCTGTGCCGCGGACAACTCCAGAGGTACATCATCAGGCACCGACTGAGCATGTGCCTGGCCCCTTGCAGTCCTCTGACTGCTGGCACCATGGGCACTCTCTGTCTCTGCCACCTCCTCCAGCGACTGTGAAGTGCCCTCACCGCTGTGCCCCGGGACTCTAGCCGATGTTCTAATTCCCACTGAGGTGCTAGTATCTGCGCTGGTGCCTGCCTGGCAGAGATGGTGTGACGCTGGTGAGTCTTCAGGGCTCTCAGGTGTGAGAGGGAGCATCTGCTGCTCCTCCTCCCGGCCCTGCTCCACTGATGCTGAAAGGAGGAACAAGGACATTGACTCAGTTAACGTGGAGACAATGTTAATGCGCCTCCCTGTCCCCCTGGTATTATGCACTCATCCTTCCATAAGCAATGGTCAAGCCATGTTGCAAACTTCAATCACTGAACATTCAGCACTGCCATGGCTGTTGGGAGAACAATGGTGACCTCACTGCTGGGCAAACATACCTGCCCGTGGCACCCCAGCCTCACCAACAGTGGACTTGGGCACATGGTGCCTCTCCAAATCTAGGGCCTCCTGCTCGCAGTGGCTGAGAATCGCTAACTGTGCTGCCCCACTGCCAGTCCTCACCCACCCTGCAGCGTTATGTGCATTCTTCTCCTGAATAGGAGAAAAGAGCATTGATTAGTGCTACTTGTACCTGGATTCTCTTCGTGGCCGGCCCACCCCAACCAGACTGTAACACTGCAGGGCTCCAGTGCCTCCTCCCCCCGCTGCTGCCGAACAATCACACAAAGATGCTGGGCCTGTTCCCCACCGTGCTCCAACCCCCTTGGCCAAATGCTGCCCACATCACATTAGGCACCACATGGTCTAACTTTCCATAGAAAGGAGGTGCAAGCACATGGAGCACAGAGGACAGCAGATTGATTGGTGCCATGCCACCTTGAAGCTCCCCTCCCAGCATGTCATCACCCTTGACTTATTACAGTAATACTTCGACTCCCAGGATTAAGTCTGAGGGGAGATTAGACAAACTAAGGTTATGCTTGTTGTGTTATGGGTTTGTATGTTGTCTCAGTGATGAGGTCTGAGACTTGTATGTTTAAACATGAACCATTTATTGTCAATCTTTAACTATATACCGATCCCAGGTATTGCCATGCATGCACTGCTCCTCCCATGCAGGCTCCTTCTTTCTATAGTGTTCTCTGAGTTTATTACCATGTGACTCTATACATCATACCATGGACAGTTCTATTCTTCAGTCCCACGTTGACCCTTGCTCTGCTGAGCACCTTTACATTACAATTGCATGCAGGCACATAAAACATCATGCAACAACATTCTCTTGAGTTTAGAACGTTAAGGCGTGGTTGATAAAGGTTTTTAAGATATTAAGGAGAACAGAAAGGGTAGGTAGAAAGAAACTACCTTGGTTGAGGAGTGGTCAAAAAACTAGAGCCAGATCTTTGAGAAATGAAACTAAGAAACACTTCTACCTGCAACCAATGAAAGGAGTTTCGAACTTTCTTTCACAAGCAATGATTGACATTACATCAATTGTTAATTTTAAAACCGAGATCAATATATTTTTGTTATCCAAAGATGTTACAGAATATGAAGCAAAGGCTGGTATATGGAGTTAGGTTGCTGATCAACCATGGGCCTATTGAATGGTGGAGCAAGCTGATCGGGACTGAATGACCTACTCCTGCTGAATGAGCAACCCCCCCTTTGTTTGCCCTTTGTGATGTTGGAAATTGAGTACTAATTAAGATTGAATTATGAAGACATCTTTGGACCGTATCCTCCAATAGTTGACTTGAGACTACCCAAATTTATGTTAATTGAGATTTCTTAAAGCAGTGAACGAGAGGGGGGATGTTTATCCAACCAACCTAAACTGCATTCGAAACCCATGTCCCAGTGGTGAAGGGGTAATATTTACACCCGTTCCAGATTCCTTCTTATTATTTTTCACTGTAGGTAGCCAGACTGTCAGACTGCTTTGTAAACGAAGAGATGGAAATTTGATCCAACTCTCAAATCTATATACATCTGTCGGGTACATTACAGTCCAGTCTCAGCTTATCAGGGAATGTGGCATCAAAGGCACTTGTTTGCCAAAAGAATTTTTTAAAATAAATTTCTTTTGACAATTTTGGTGTTCCTGTTAGCCTTGGTCAAGGCAACTCTTTACCCCAAACATGCCCAAGTGAAAAAATCCACAGTTTACTGCTATGTTTAAATTCTGTGGTAGCAGAGTCAAGTTTCACTTGTGTCAATAGCCTCCTTCCTATAAAAACTTCACATATCAAGGACTTGGAGTGAAATATTAGTCAGGATTTTCTATTGCACACCTTGGGTAATAATGAAAGATACCCTCACTGTTATTATTTCTAACTTGCTGTCATTTGACAGATTGCTGAATGAGCAGGAGCTGTGCAGTATGTTTTGCAGAAGATGGTGACTGTGTGTAATGTAGGTTTCAGTTTCAAGCTTACAATTTGGGTAAAATAAAGAGGACTGAAATTGCTAAAATGCTTTGCCCTCAGTTTGTGAGTGTGCAATTGTGTTAGATCATTCAGGTCCCAAAATTGGCTAAGTGTCTCTAAGTGTCTGAAAATGACATCACTGCATTTGCATATGATGTTACTGAAGGCTGTCAAGAGATACAATGAGTCCAGGCTTTGTTAGGCTCTTTGAATGATGACAGTCTCATTTTTGAAGAGTTAACAGTAACATTTTTTTCAGCTGCCAGCAATAAGTATAATCGAGGTAGACAGTAAATATAAAGCTGCTTCTATTGGCAGGGAAGGTATTCTAATTCAGTTGTTCTTTTTTTAAAAACATTCTATTCCATGCCAGCTCTCCTCTACAATGTCATCATTCCACTGAATTAATCAAATGCGGGCTTACCAAGAGTGGCATTCATCAATTAAATCCTTCCAGGGCCAAGAATAATTATGTAGAGAACAGGGGCAAGGGAGTAAGTACTAATAAGGAAGAAAGCATTCAGCCCTACACTGTCATTCCCACTTACTTCCTCCTGTTATGTTTCGTGATGTATCTCGCTAAGTAATATATTTGAGTTCTACTGCATTGTCATGAGGTTGGGTTAATGAAGCGAGAGTCCAATTTTCTGTTTTGAGGTTTAACCACAGCTGCAGATGTGTAAAAATTTGAACATTTGCTATAATAGATCAGAAAATTCAATCCAATCCCAGTGCAGATGTCTAGTGTGTAAATCTCTAGGCCAGCATGCTAGACCTAATTCTTCACAATACCTCACTTCTATTTTCCAGGGATTTAAAGTGACAGGTCAAACTGAGAAAAATTCAGATGTTCACCAATTACCCCCAAATTTTCCCAAACGGTTCAGCGCCTAGCTCAGGAATTGCGTAAATAACGACTGTCAGAACTGCCAGCTAACAGCTAGCGCACTAACCCAAGTTTCAGGTTGTTCTCACAAGCAGCCATTTTCCCCATCAAGATTCTAACTTGACAGTGACAATCAGTCAGATAGCTTAGAGAGCAGGCTGGAGGCTACCAGAGCTAAACAATCAACTGTCACTTTTTCCTCAGCATCGATTGCACGTGAACTTGGAGCAAAGTATTTTCAGACGAGTAGATGGTTCCTAAGAGTCACAGTTACAAAGATGCTCATTCAAGGGCTTGCTCAAGGCTGATGCATACTGGGACTGCACCTATGCCACAACAGTAAATTGGCTGAGATCTGAGCATGTAATTCACACATTCAGCAGGATAATAGTTGGTAAATTTTAGAGTGTGTACAAGCCTCACTATAACTAATTGTAGACATTTATCTGTAAATTCATTCCATGGCAAGTAAGATAAAGGCAGTGACGATAAATAAATACTTTGGCCAAAAAGTGGGCCAGGATTCCGATGGAAAGCAAATGCGAAGAATTCCAACTCATAAGGACGTTCTCCAACATCACAAAAAAAAAGGATCATTTGAATTTGGCTCTGGCAAAGAAGGAAGCCTACTGTTTTGGGGCCCAAACAGGAAGGAAGTTGTTTCTGAACATCCAGGGTTACCAAGTCCACATGGGGCAGACCAAAAAGGGCCACGGGAGGTCACTGCAAACTAGGTCATTTTGAAAGGAAATTCATGGCTGAAAATGCAGCCAGCCCATCACTCGCCCTCCTTCTCATTGCCTTCTTTCCTCTCACAGATTCACTTCAGCTCTGTATGGAGGAGTTGGAGCAAAGAGCATTGATGCATTTAAAGGAAGCCTTAATGCATACATGAGGGAAAGGGGAATAGATGGAGGTGATGGTAAGGTAAGAAGTAACTTAGTGTTTGTGGGGGCTCATGTAGGATATAAATACTGTCAGACCAGTTGGCCTCAATGGCCTGAAGCTGTGTTGTAGGTTTCAGCTGCTGGGACTCTTGCTCTGGTGTTAAGAAGCTTGACCCTTGAGTTGTGCGCTACACCTCACTAAAGAAGTGTAAAAGACCATGTTGCTGATATTTTGAATATCTGTTTCTGCATTTGTCTGTTGCATTACTTTCTCCTTTAGTTTGCTGCTGTGTATTTCCAATGCAAGGCACCTATTGCAGATATCTTTTGATATCTTTTATCTTTAGTCGGTAAGCCATGGCTCTATTGTTAGCACTTGTGCCTCTAAGTCCAAATATTCTGGGTTCAAGCCCTACTTCAGGATTTGAATCAGGATCAGAAATCAAGCCTGACACTCCAGTGCAGTACTGAAGGAATGCTGGAGCTACGATCTTTCAGATAAGATTCAGACAAGGCCTTGTCTGCCCTCAGAAGTGGACTTAAAAGATTCCATGGCACTATTCCAAAAAGCCAATATTTATTGCTCAATCAACATCATAAAAACAGATTATCTTGTTATTAATACATTACTATTTGTGGGAGCTTGCTGTGTGTAAATTGACTACCGTGTTCCCTACACTACAACAGTGATTACATGCCAAAAGGATTTCATTGGCTGCAAAGTACTTTGGGGTGTCCAGTGGCTTTGAAGGGTGCTATATAAATGCAGGTTGTTGACAGCAGCTGCTTCATTGGTATGAACCAGGAGAGTAATTCCAATGAGCGTTTTAATAGCTGTGTTGGATTTGGAGGAAGATCAGCAGCTCAGGCAAAGAAAATATAAAGGCAGTGGTGACTGCATCTGAAGAACTTTGGTACAAAATTGCCCTCAAGTCAAGGCGCAAGTCTGCACAACTAGGCACAACTGCTTGGGATTGTCTGAAGAGACCTAATTTTACTGTCTACACATGTAGGAGACTATTTTTGGACTTATGCCATCTATTTGAGCCCTACTTCCAGACATGACCGAATGACCTCATTCAGAGCCTTGAAGGTTAACACAGCTTTAAATCATTATGCCACTGATCTTCCAAAGCAGGAATTAGGCAATTGCTAGGTCTTGAAAAGAGGCAATAGCAAGAGAAAGCAAAACACTTACTGCAAGATGACAGGTTTCTCCAAAATGCCCACTTGTAATCACCGAAGCCCCTAGTAACAAACCCATCGCATATATAAATAGGAAAGGCTGATAGGCCATAAATATGCAGATGGTGTTGGACCAAAGACCAGAATAATTCAAGTTGGTGCATGATACCATGACAACAGCCACAATGTCTGCATCTTGAAACGATCCACTGTGCCACCATTATTTGAAAGAGCAGGCAGACAGGATGGCTGGCTGGTAGGCGATTAAAGCCCCACAGAGGAGTCCTAGCTAATGACGCTATTCAAAATCCACTGAAAAGAAGCAGAAAGCAGATACAATGAGGCTCACAGCGCCACTCAAACTCAGACAGAACATACAATCGAGCTGCTGAAGCAGAGACTCTGACGTCTGGACACATCGAGCTGGAGGAAGCCATAGTGCGGTGCAAGCTTCTGACGGTAACAAGAATTAGAACCGCCTGCTGCAAACTACAGAATGTTGCTAACCAAAGAGGAGAAAACCACTGAGCTAAATCGGGAAAGGTAGCCTGAAATGTTGACAAAGGATGAAGAAAAGTAGGAAGAAATGATTAGGATCACATGTAGCTAAAAAGCTGAGCTGTCAGGACCTTTAATCAAGTTTTGGCTGAAGCCTGTTATAGACATGAAAAATTTGACAATCGAGATGAAGGGGTCTGTTCTTTCCATAATCCATTGACAATGTTGTACCCTTTTCAGGCACAATGCTTGTGAATACAATAGACATTGGCTTGAGGGGCTGGATTTTATGCCCTCGCTTCGGTGCTGTACAGTATTTGAAGGCAGTTCGGGGCGGGGGGGCGGTGCTCGTAAAACAAAACGTGTGATCTTCCCACCGCCTTCCCGCTCACTCCGACCTGCCTCCCACATTACAATAGGCGAGGAAGGCATCAGGCAGTCCGGCTGCCCTGAGGCCTATTAAGGGCCTCATTCTGTTTAGGCCACTGTTTTACCAATGACAGGGGAAGGCAAGGGTGAGGCGAGCAGCCGAGCAGCTTTCACTGCACAGGCTGCTGCTGCTGGGCGGTGGGGGTGGGGGTGGGGGTGGGGGTATGGGGTGGGGTGGCGGGTACTTCCTTTTTGGAGGGCTCCCTGTGCTCGTCAGAGGCGTCTTCCAAGATCAGATCCCTCTTTAACCCTCCTCCTCTCCCCCCCCCAACCACCCACCACTCCCCACTCCCTTGCTGGTGGGCTCTGCCGGGTAGGCCCATCCAAAATCGCAGACTTACCTGTAGTCCGGTCTCCGTGAAAACCTCGTCCTGGGGGGACTGGCCGCGCAATCCCAGCAGTGGCCACCGCTGGATCGTGGCGCTGCTGGGACCACAGAGCTTCCGGCCAATCAGGTTTGCCAACAGCTCTCCAGCTCGCGGCTTCCCCTGAGATGGAGGGATGAAGTTCCTCTCTGAAACAATTAAAGCTGCTCCCAGCGCAACATTGCTGCAGGGCAGCCAGGTTTCAAGGTTTTGGCTGGAGCTGACAACGGCCATTTTAGTAGGGAAGGGTTGGGGAATACAGCGCCCCATAAAATCCAGCCCAAAGTATCACGGGTGTGAATTTTTATTTTTACCACTTGGTGGGATAAAAGACCATAGTGAATCAGCCGCCTGTTTTATAACCTGTCTGAGTATGTTTCCACTGACATTAGCTTCCATTCACAGCAGAAAGAGCCTGCCAATTGTCTCTTCTGAGTGCCCAAGGTCAGAGATTTCCCAACACAATGGGATTGAGATGTTTAACAATTGCAGAAACAAGCTAACAAATTGGTTATGATAGCCCAGATTTCGTATTGAGGCTAATGGCCTGGCTAAGAGTGCTTGTTGTTAACGTGAAATAAATCAGACAGCAACATCTGGCATCCACACGTGGGCGTAGTTAAATGCAGAAATCTATAAGTTGCTTCAGTGATGCCTCACTCCTCCATAGGGTGCGCTGTAACACTCCTCGCTTATAAACACAGCACTAAAATCAATGTAATGATGGGGAACTTACCCACTCACTCCCCCTAAAGATGGCAGAAAATGTTAGGGCTGTGCGTTCACAGGAAGTGAATTAACACCGTGATAATTACTGCCAAACAACCTCTTTCACCCGGAAAATTTAGTTTTCCAATTCTGGAGTGTCATTCCTTCAGAAGCTGATTAATGTGAATGATTTTTTTTAAGTCAAAATTACAATAATTTGTTTTAACATTTTGTTTGTCTGTCTCTTTTATTTCTCTCTCAATCCCATCTGCCTTTCCCAATCTTTACTTCCTTGAGGTGCACAATTTAAATCTAATTTTCCTGTTTGTACTTCCTGGTGAAGGCTCCATGGGTAGTATTTAATGAGGTTGATGGCGGTCTCACCCACTGGCTGGAGAGTCTCCAAAATCCCTGTGTCACCTCTTTTTAGGGAAGGCTTGGGGCTTCCCCAGGTTCAAGGACCCTGGAGATGGAATTCCACCACCAATCAGAAGTCATCAGTGCCACCAGGGAGGTGTGACACTCATCCAAGGCCTAGGATCATCCCTGAATTCCAGGCCACAAGTGAGTGATAGCAGGAGGGGGTTCACATGGAGGTGGGAAGGGACACAGCAGCAAGGGTGAGAGGTTGGCTCGCAGTGGGCCCAACCCCTCCCTCCTTTCCAATGCTGGGTCCCTCGAACAGACATTGAGTGCCTTTAAACAAGGGAGCCCGCAAACAGGGGTTTCCTTGTCACGCTCCCTGCACGGTGATCCCCCTGCCCGCTGCTGGGTTAATACCAGCGACAGCGGGATGAGGCTCTTAAGTGGGTATTAATTGCCCACTCAGTTAATATCCAATGAAGACCTGAGCCTGTTAACTTCAGAATCAGATTTTGGTCCTTCTCTGGTAGTGACTGGTGCGATGTACACCTGCCTGGTACTCGCATTGCGACATTCTGATTATCCAGTGATGTCCCAATCTCGGCATGGGTAGTATTATCTTTCCTATACCAGATGCTATCAGTATTTGAGTGTTGCCCAACATTGGCAGAAATGGGCATTAATTGCCCATTTAAGGGCCTCAAATGGTGGCGGAGCATGAAGGTTGTTCAGGGCCTTCCCCCACAGGCTTAATTGGTGTGGAGGCAGGAAGATAGAGGAGTCCCTACCCGCTACCCTCCTGCCTGATTAAGTGCCCGTCCATCACCAAAACTCACCACGGGGGCGGGGGGAAGGGAATTAAATTCTGCCCTGTGTGTCCCAGTGAGCATTCTTTATTCTTACTGATTGGAGAACTTTCCTGTTTCTTGCGCTGCTGACAGATACTTGAAAGAGGGTGTCGCGCTGGATCAGACATCAGATTTGAACAAGCCTCTACTTGACAGCCCACAGCAGCCCTGCTGCTGCTTCTTTACCACTGAACACAAAATCTGGGCCTTTGTCTCGGGAGAAAGAACATCAAAGTTTAGTTGATTAGCATTTAACCACCCTCAATTGCAGAACTCGCATGAAAACACTTTGCTTGAGAAACTCAGCACTTAAGATGCATATTTTCCCTCAATTATCTACATAGGTAAGGGTTCTCCTATGATGTGAATATGGCTTGCACCTCTGTTGCACTTCTTCCAGTAGTAAGTACATGTAATATTTCATCATCGAGCGTTCAAATAAACCAGTTAATGCGACTCACTAATGCCCGTTCACCCTCAATGACCTTCTATTCCTTCTGAACTATGGAGGTGCAACAAACACCGATGCTTAAGTGGAGTAGCAGCCCTTGTTGTCTTTTTTTGTGCCAATGTGTTTTCCGCTTGTCAGAAAGATACCGGAAGCATCTGATATATTTTTTTTAATTGAGCTTAACACAGGCAAGACAACAAAATCACCCAAAAACCTTGGCCCCAGGGCCAGAATTTGGCATTGTTTGAACGGGTGACCTGGCAGCGCGTGAAGACCTCGGGTGTGCTTCCCGATGTCACCGCGCACTCGCACGATATTTCACTCGGCCAGCACGTGTGGCAGTCAGAGGCAAGCCCACCGACCGTTAAGTAGGAAGTTAAACACATTAAGGAGTCCACTGAATGCGACTTTTGGTGGACCACCCACCTTTCCGTTTGGCAGGTGGTCCTCTCGTTTTCGCGATCCAGGGCGGGATGAGAGGTCGGGGGTTGGGGGGGTGGGGGGGGGTGGTTGCGGGGGGGGTGATGGGATATAATTAAAAATATTTATCTGGGGACTGAGGTTTTCTGACTTCCGCTGTCGGGCGCCTGAATGTGCTGTCACAGACACCGTCCGCTGCATCTTTTTTCCCTTCTCGTTTAACTTGTCCAGGTCCGCAGTTCCCCGAGGCAGCTCCGCAGCAGCCGTTTGCCTTGAGGGAGAGCTCGCTAGAGGCGCCCGCCCGCACCACCCTCACTTTTCATGGCACCCCGCCCTCTTCCTGCACCACCACACCCCCCACCTCCCCCACTCAACCCCAGCAGCGCTGAGCATTTCTCAGCGTGTGTTTCGGGCTGGCTGCCCATTAATTGGCCCCGCCAGTGCAAAATCACATTCGGGGAGGGGTTGGAGGCTCCCACCACCAGAAGCTTCTGGGCCCGCCGATCGCGCATGCCCAACGAACGCAAGATTCAGGGCCAATTTTTCCCAGGTTGGTGGACTCGGTCTATTAAACGTGACTGTCTCCCGAGGAGTTCCTAAACAGTTTAAAGGTTTTTTTTTATATAAAGAATGCAACTTACTCTTTGTTTCTCTTCAAAGGAATTTTCTACTTGCTTGCTGGCTTTATCGCAAGAGCTCCTACTTTCTTTGAAGATAAGAGGGGTGGATTTCTGCTAGAATTCTCCCACTTATGTGCTGCAAGTTTAAAGGGTGGAACCTGGGGAGAAACAGTGAGAGTGGCGATTCCAGCATTCTCCAGGGTTTCTGCAGCTTCTTCTGTCAACATTACAGCAGATGAACAGGAATAACCCAGACACCCCTCCAGATGGTCAAACACCTTCCCAAAACCACCCCACACCCTCCCCCCACCCTCCCCCCATTACATTCCCTTGTATGAATGCACAAACTAGCATCAATTGGTCTGTCCTCTGTTTTGCCACTGTACTTGGAGAAGTGTTGAGCTTTGGAGGTAAATAAGGCAGTGGTAAAAGTATACTAAGATATCCATTTCGAACGACTTGCATTTATAAAGCACCTTTCACAAGATCAGGACATGCCAAAGCATTTCACAGCTAATGAAGCACTTTTGAAGTGTCGCTCCTGATGTAATGCAGGAAATATGCAGTCAATTTGAGCACAGCAAGCTCCCACAAGTGGGAATGACCAGATAATCTATTTTTCGATGTTGACTGAGGGATAAACATTGACTAGGATTCTAGGGGATAACTCCTTTGTTGTTTCTCGAAATTGTGCCATGGGTTCTTTCACATCCACCTGAAATGACAGATAGGATGTTGGTTTAACATCTCATCTAAAAAGACAGATCCGTAACCCCTCACGTGAAAAGCGAATGTGATTACTGCTGCATCACTGAAATTGAGGATGTTACCAGATACATTACTATGTGATGTGATGTTGTCTGTTAATCTGTTTATGGATGAAGTGTAGCACACCCTGAGACATTTGCTCACCAATGCAAGCTTGGTGCTGAAATAGATCACATCAAAGGCATCCTGGGGGATAATGGCTACCCTGCTCAGATCATTTCACACAGTATAATGTGCAAACTCATGAACAGGCCTAAGGCCGTCACTTACAGCCATGAAAAGTGCCCAGTCTAATCTTAGATTACCCTGGAAGGACAAAAATTCTCAAGAATTTGAGAAACAGGTGAAGCTAGCTGTTTCACGCTGCTTCTATGCAGTAGCAACACGAGTGATATTCACCACTAACAGGATGCTGCCGTCAAGCCAAAAAGACATTCTGCCCATCACACAAATGAGTAATGTGGTGTATGAGTTTCAGTGCCAGTGTGATGCTAAGTATGGGGGCCGTACATCCCAAAGACAGGCGGATTGTATCAAACAGCAAGTCCCGGTCGCTGTTCACAATGAGCAAGATACAGACCGTACCCAATCAGCCCGTGCTTGCAAAACTCAAAACACGGTGTCCAACTTTAGATATGATTCCGTGATTGGACAACATTTACTAAAGAATCCTCATTGTGCTAAGAACTGCGCTGACAACCAATTTAAGATTATCAGTTGGGCTCACAGTGTGACGCATTTACAGGTACTGGAAGCTATATATATTAATACACAGGGCCCTGTTCTTTGCAGACAGAAAGAACATATATACACGTTGTGCCCATTTCAGCTCAACAAAATAAGTGACAGCCATTCACTGCTTCATTCCTCAGGGCAAAGCCTTGACCAATCAGAGTCAAGCTGCCTGGTTTAAATTTCAAACAATGTTTGGCAGTTAGCTGTCGGTCACCATCAACTGGTGCATTCTCCATGGAAATACCGCTAACAATCAGAATCCACTTGCAAACCAATCAGCGGCCTCCTGTCACGAAGTATAGATTTGTTGTTTCCCTTACATTGGTATTCTTGCGAATTATCCTGGTGAGTGCAAGACGAAGAGTTTCAACAAAAAATAGCTCTTTTCTTTGCAACGTAGCACACCTATTAGGCTGACTTTTATGTGGGGGAAGTTCAGGGGAAAGCCCGACCACGTTTGGCCGGCACATTCTGCAGTCACTTAACAACCATCACTTAACTGACTTGAGGCGGGACTTCCACCCCCATTGGATCACTCCTGAAAGCTGCCAGCCAATCAAATGACTGACAGTATTCTTGTCCCAGCAGTCCCCCCAGGGGCGGTGGTCACCGCTGGGGCCTCATGCAGTCCTAAAGAGGAGACGTCAATGGAGCTCAGTGTCTGGGGTCTCTCTGGAGCCAGGCTGGCAGGCTCAGGGCATGGGGCAGTCGGAACCTGGGGTTGACAGGGTGGAGAGAAGGGGAAATGTGGTGGGTGGAATATCATGTGGCGGGGGGGTGTCTCCTGGAGACACCACATACCGGCTTGGCCACAGGGCTATAACGTTTGGCCGGGACACTTGGTGCCAGCCTCCCCTACCATGGGGAAAGAGGAGAGGGCCTTAAGTGGCCATTAATTGGCCACTTAAGGGTCTCATTTGGCACTTGGGTGAATAGGCCGCCCGCTGCCATGGCACCCAATTTTACGCGCCCCCCACCACCGTGCCAGCCATCCCACCAATAAGGTGGAGTAAAATCCAGCTCAATGTGCTCTGTAACTTTTGAAGCTGTTTCCAGTTTGGTTCCAGAGTCACGGTGGAGCTGCCTTTGTGACTGTACAAAGAAGAGTCTGGAAAAGGAGCAGTCAACACCTACAGGGGAAATACAAGGAGTGACATTAATAATCAATAAGAATATAATAGATGGCACACCCCAGGCTAAAAGCAGTCAGTCAGCTGCAGCTGATAGCACAAAATTCAGTTGCTGTGCTTGTTCTGTAAGTGATTGCACTGTGTAATGATGCTTATTCTCAGTACAAGAAACTAAACCTTTTTGACAGTGTAACTCGGAAGACATTTATTTTAAAGGGGTTAATGTCCTGATTAAGAAAACAGAGAAATGTCATAACAAAGCAGAAACTCTTTGTCTGCTCCACTCTCAACAGCAATTGTTAATCTGATGTACTTGAAAGTTTCATAAGCAATAAATTGCATGATTCCATTGTGTCTGTATACGTGCAATGGGCTGAAACTTTTACTCCACGATGAACCTGTCCCCAAACCTTATTGGATTGATTATCATTTGCCTTCTCCAGTGAAAGAGCCAGAAAGTTGGCCAAAAATAGGAAGACCACCTGCAAAACCCTGAGCTCATCGAAAAACCTGCTGTTCATATCCTAACTCGCATTGTGTCGTTCACCCATCAGCCCAGTGCTCACTGATTTACATTGTCATCTGGTCTGGCAACACTCAATTCAAAGATACTTAAATCAGTCCATGGACTCACCCCTCCCCACCTCTGTAACCTCCTCCAGCCTTGGAGCCCACCAAGACCTCTGTGCGCCTTCAATTCTCACCTGAGTTTGATCACTTCAGCATTGATGGTGCTGCCTTTATCTGCCAGGGCTCTAACTTCTGGAATTTGCTCCCTAAACCTCTCCACCTCTCTACCTCTGTCTTCTGTATAGGGCCTACATTAAACTGCATCTGGAGTGCTGTGTACAGTTTTGGTCTCCTTACTTAAGAAAGGACATAATTTTATTAGAAGAAGTGCAGAGAAGGTTCACTCAACTGATTCCTGGGATGAAGGGGTCAACTTATGAGGAGAGGTTGAGCAGGTTGGGCCTGTATCCATTGGAGTTTAGAAGAATGAGAGGTGATCTTATTGACACATATAAGATCCTGAGGGGACTTGACAGGGTGGATACTGAGAGGATGTTTCTCCATGGGGGGAGTGTGAAACTAGAGGACACAGTTTAAAAATTAGGGGTTTCCCATTTAAGATTGAGATGAAGAGACATTCTTTCTTTCAGAGTGTCGTGAGTTTGTGTAATTCTCTTCCCCAGAGAGCTGTGGAAGCTGGATCATTGAATATATTCAAGGCTGAGTTAGATTTTTGACTGACAAGGGAGCCAACGGTTATGACAGGAAAGTGGAGTCGACACCACAATCAGATCAGCCATGTCCTTATTGAATAGCAGAGCAAGCTTGAGGGGCCAAATGGCCTACACCTGATTAGTCTTAATTCTTGTGTTCCTCCTTTAAAACGCTCCTTCAAACCAATTTATTTATCTAAGCTTTTGGCTATTTGTCCTAATATTGCCTTAAGTGGCTGGGTCCCCAAGCTTGCTTTATGATGTTCCCATGAAGTGTCTTGAGATATTTAACTACTTTAAAGGGGCCAGAATAATGCATATTGTTGTTGATGTTGTACACAGTCAGATCTCGGCTCCATTGACCCTAACAGAAAGTCTCAAAGAGCATCCAAGGAGACAGGTTCCCAATGTAACAGGTCTAGCCCCTTTCATTCCCCGCTGATTTATACTTGGGAGCAAAGCAAAGGAAAATTGGCCCCATTGCCTTTACCTGCAGCTTGATTTAAAACACGCCTAAGTCCTGTACACTTTAAGACAAAACCTTTATTTCCATGTGTCATATGCCCAGGCTCAGGTCTTAATCCGAACTGTTTGAGAGCTGTGTCAGCTATTTTTTTCAAGTTGGTGGTCAGCTTTCGTTAACATCATAGATTGTCACAGATGAATTATGCTCAATATCTTGCGCCTCTGCAACTTTAGCCAAGATGTAGAAAGTTCAAAAATAACAAAAGAAATTGGCTTTCATGTATAATTTAAAAACGAAAGGAGGAAAGGTGAAATATGTGTTTTCCATTGAGTTCCTTATCTGTGTTCATATTCTTGTGGGCCTGTCTGTGCTGTTGAAGTACATTACAGTGGTTCAGGTCGAGTGCAGTTGATGCCTGAAGCTGCGTCTGAAATGATGCAAGTACAGTTAGGGAGTCTTGATGAATGACAACAGCCTCCACCAAATATTTTACTGCTTTGAAAGAGGATTTGTTGAAACTGCAAATACAAACAGCAGCAGTTTCACTTCTTGCCTTTTACAATGCCAGATGCTAAACCAAATTTTAAAATGGATTTACAGGTGTTGGAAATAATAATACAGGAAAGAAGCTGATATGAGTGCTTTCAACGATTCCACATGAGTAACACTGACTGTAATTGCAATCTTAAAAATACATGAGTTGAAAATCTTTGTACCACGTCTCTTTTAAGCATTCAGTTGCCTGCGATTTCCTGTAACAGCGCTATTGATGGCCAATGGCGTTAAGTTAGACTGTTTGGCACAAGGATCCTCCAATGGCAAACGTCCATCAACAATTGCTGAAAAACTGGCTCCAATACAAACATACAATAACGGCAGACGGGAAAAAAGAACCACTGACCAACCAAGTGCTTTAACGGTTGGCACATACAAGGTCAATGTGATTTCCTGGTCTGATTTTGATTGCTTTGACTGTGGATCAAAGAGGAATTTTCTAGCATTTTTTTCTCCCCAACCCAGAGGTTTGTGCGACTTTGGAACTGTCTGCCTCAGAAGGCGGTGGAAGCGGGATCATTGGATATTTTTAAGGCGGAGGGAGATAGATTCTTGTTAGGTAAGTGAATCAAAGGCTGCCGGGGGTGGGGTAGATGGGAATGTGGAATTTGAAACAAAAACAAATCAGCCATGATCTTAATGAATGGCGGAGCAGGCTCGAGGGACTGAATGGTCTATCCTTGCCCTTATTTTGTATGTTCGTAAGCCTGTCTGAAACTGGGAGCCCCACCATCACCCTCATCCCAGTAGCCATTTAATTTCCTAAGAGGAAAGGGAATAAAAGGGCCCAAAATGTAATAAGAACATAAGAAATAGGATCGGGAGTAGCCAATTTGGTCTATCGAGTCTGCACCACCATTCAATAAGATCATAGCTGAACTTCTAGATCAACTCCCCCTTTTCTGACCTGTCCCCATAACCTTTAGTTCCCCTAATGCCCAAACAATACTGAGCTCAGACCTAAATATATTCAAATACTGAGCACCCACAGCTTCCTAGGGTAATAAACTCCAAAAGTTTAAATTTCTAAAAAAGGGGAGAGCAAAATGCTAGAAAATTCCTCTCTGATCCACAATCAAAGCAATCAAAGCCAGGCCTGGAAATCACATTAACCCTGTATGTGTCAACTGTTAAATCACTTAACTTCTACAGGATATATTCTCTGTCCCAGTTAGGAAGCAGTCTGGCTCCCTTTTGAAGGCATTGCAGAGTTATCTCCCACTGTGCCAGGCAATGTATTCCAGAGGCTCACTACTCTCTGGGAAAAGATAAACTGCCTAACATCTAGCCTATTCCTATTCTTAGTTTTTATTGTATTCATTCATTGGATACGGGCAAGTCCAGCATTTATTGCCCATCCTTGATTGCCCTTAAGAAGGTGGTGGTGTGCTGCCTTCTTGAACTGCTGCAGTCTCTGTGATGTAGGTACAACCACAGTGCTGTTAGGAAGGGAGTTCCAGGATTTTGATCCAATGACAGTGATATTTTTCCAAGTCAGGATGGTGAGTGACTTGTAGTGGCTTGTGTCTGTTGCCCTTGTCCGTCTAGATGGCAGAGGTGTAAGTTTAGCCTACTTAAGGTCTATGTTTAAATGCATGAGCATAGACGAGTGATTCCCATCTTTTATTCTTTCATGAGAAGTGAGCATCGTTGGGAAGGCCAGCATCTGTAGATCATACCTAATTGCCCTTGAACTGAGTGTATTAAGCCATTTCAGAGAGCAGATAAGAGTTAATTGTTAACTGGATACATTGGGTCACATGTAGGCCAGATGAGGTGAGTATGGCAGATTTCCTTCCCTAAAGGACATTTGTGAACCAAATGAGTTTGTACAAAAATCAATAATAGTTTCGTGGTCACTATTACTGAGATTAACTTTCAATTTCAGATATTATTAATTGAATTTAAATTACACCAGCTGCCGTGTTCTGGGCCTCTGGATTACGAGTCCAGTGACATTACCACTCTACCACCATCTCTCTCCGAAATAACTAGTGTCCTTTAGACTGGGAATCACTCACATGAGCCCCCAATGAACCTTTTCCAAGGCTGCAGTGTCACCCACCATTTAAGGATACCAGAACTGCACTTATATCCACGTGCAGTCTAAACAGGATAGTGTCCTGAGACTATTGGATGGTTACACTCTGTATCCTGTTTCTTTTACACTGCAGTGAGCTTAATGGCAGTTCAGAAGCAGCACAGTCAATGACTTGTTTCTGTAAAGGAGATCGAGACCAACGTTTCTCGTCAACACTTGGTGCCAGGAGTCTGTACCTATTTCAGTAAGTAGAGGGGTGTCTCTGTTATTGATAAATAAAGCTGCAATAGTGGGAGCTGAGAAATTGGACTGTTCAATCAGTTTGTATCTGACCTGTCCCAATTCGAAAGTGAGAACTAAGATCTACAGTGAGTCTGCAAGGTGAACAGTAGGGTACTGTCCAAACTAGATGTCACATTACACATTTGGTTTGCAATATTTACAACACAAATGCTATTAAAGTGATATTTCATTGGGCTTATACCTCATGTAGATATATAACAATAGCAGACAAACACACATTTATATAAACAAAGGCTCTGGATGGTGCATTTTCTTACGCGCTATGACTCGAGATGAATTTAATGTTTCTTCGGCTGCAGTATAACTCATGGGAATTTGTTTTTTAAAAATATGTAGCTATCAAACAATCATTCCATAACAAATAACAAGCGATAAACGACACATTTAATAAAACTACCCTATATAAATAACGTTACATGCTTAGAAATGGATGTTAAATCTGATGCTATATGCTGCTTCAGGCATGATGGGCTGAATGGTCTTCTTCGGTGCTGTAACAATTCTATGATCTGCCCATTCTAACATCGGAAACATACCAGACAGGTTCCTAGAAGATGTCCGCATTACTTCATGCATTGTCAATGGCTGCGGGCTGATCTGGGAGACATATATTTCATTTGGTCAGAGAGCAAAGAAAACAAGATTGCAGCTAAAAACAAAAAAACTGTGGATGCTGGAAATCCAAAACAAAAACAGAATTACCTGGAAAAACTCAGCAGGTCTGGCAGCATCGGCAAGAAGAAAAGAGTTGACGTTTCGAGTCCTCATGACCCTTCGACAGAATTGTCGAAGGGTCATGAGGACTCGAAACGTCAACTGTTTTCTTCTCCGCCGGTGCTGCCAGACCTGCTGAGTTTTTCCAAGTAATTAAGATTGCAGGTAAGTTTGTTATTTCTAAGATTAATACTTTGTCAACTAATGCAAGTATTGTTGATGGATGCTCCCATTGCTCCAACAGAAGAGCATTCAACAAGGAGGCCAATTGTTCACCGTCTCAGCTGGTGTCATCTCATATGTGATGTTAAGCCAAATCTTGATTTGCAGAACCAATTGCAAGAATTACATTTCAAACCATGTTGGAGGGGTGGGTGAAGGGACTGGCTTTGCAACGTATTTTCTTGTCCTGCAAGGGACCTGATTCTGTTCTCTTTGAATGTTGAGATTGCTTGCTGAGACACTGCTCCCTTTGGATCTGTCCAGAGTTGTTTTTTTCCCCATCTAGTGTGTTCCAACTCACAGGCTCTGAGATTGGATTTCAGGATGTCTTTGCATCTGAGTTTGGGATGTCCTGGGGTGTGGGTTCCAATGCTTGCCTCATTCCTGTGACCCACATTATTAGCGCAGGAATAACATTGTTAGCGTGCATTGTTTCAAGCATAATATGACCTTGCTTTAAGGTTTATTCTTGAGAATGGTGATGGCCAAAGAACTGGTTTCTGAGACAGTGCAAGGGTTCAGAAATCAATCAAAACTAATGTTATTTGCAACCACTAATTATGTCCTTTACTTTGCACATTATCACTGGGAGAAGTTTTTGTGTTCAAAATAATGGCAAGTTTTCCTTAGAAAAATCGACTCATTTTGTGGAAAATATTAGATTTCTGTGATGATAACAAAAATACAGTGCCTGCCCAGTGCCATTCTGCATCCACAAGCCAGGCTGTGTTCACAGGAATGTTAGCTCAGCAAATGTGCAAATGCTGTAAATTTTAACCTGGGACTGCACGATGATAATTAACAGCTCAACTTTTTTGATGAGGCAAGGGCTCAAGAATCTCAGGACATGGCGAGGTGGCATAAATAATGGCATGAGTCATTGGTGCCACCATTTCCTGAGACTGTAGAGCATTGCGACAGGTCCTGCAATGCAGATACACCATTAACAAGCCATGGCTCCCTGGGAAATTCTGAGCCAATATTTAATTTGTCAGTTAATTGGGAATACTTGATGCACTGAGATAATCAGGGAAGCAGCTGGAATTATAATACACTCTTTGTGAGCTTGAACACCGTGTGAAATAGCTTCCATGAAGAGGCCCCCATGCCTCAGTGATTTAGTGCCCTTGGTAGACTTCTGAATTATATTGCCGTTATCGTATTGATTCACGCTCAAAATTGTTTTCCCTAGATATACAAGAGGCAGCCTCCTGCTTAGTTCAGGACTTTGTCACTTTAACTGCCAAACAAGTATCCAGTATTTTATTGTGAAAGTGATCAAGCATCAATTTGGAATTTAGAAATGTTCTTAGATTAGAGAGGGTTTATCTGGAGCCGGTTTTTCGTAATGTTGTACGATAGCTGCTGTCTAGGTTACTGGGGTGGAAGAACAGGATGAGGAATCATGAAACCTTTTTATCAGATGTACCACATTCAAGGAACTCATTATTATTTTCACAGTGCAATATAGTATATTAACTTCTGCATGAAGAAGAAAAGTTGGTCATACCTTTTGTCAAAACAGAGTCTCTTTTGTACACCACTGCACTGGTCTCTCCTATTCTGCACTCTGTCTTGTTTAGACTGTAGTGTGAATATGGTGACCCTGGGAAACTGATAGGGTGCCAGTCTCTCAACTGCTCAGCTAGTGCAATGTCACACTTGCCAGTTTGTGAGGAGCTAGGCTGCTTTGTTGTCAACACACAACTCTTTATATTGGTTACAGTTCCAGCCAAGCAGTAATCAGGAGGATCCACTGCCTCCAGCAACAAGGATATCAGAGGACAGAATCATCCCAGACTTGCACAAAGTACGGTAGCAGGCTTGAAAAAAGTCGTTTTACCCACTGGCCTCAATAGCGGGTTTTCGAGCAGATCATCCCATTCTCAGCGCGTCCCGCCTCGTTAATAATGTATTCCCTGGAAACACGCCGCATCGCTGGCAGCAAGCCTCTGATTTGCCAGCCCTGGCGTCAGCTCAGGTCTTCAGTAACCTGGGTGCCATATTTAAAGGATGCCCCTGCACAGAGCTAGCACCTTCTAATGGATCGGAAGCTGCTGCAAAGTCACGGCTGCCAAAGGGAGAAAACATGCTGTCCACAAATTTAGCAATGCCTCCCTCGGGCGCCTACTGGATGCAGAGGAAGCCTTGATGTCCTCTAGCTCTGCTCTGGGTGAAAGCAACAAGCA
Source organism: Carcharodon carcharias (assembly GCF_017639515.1). NCBI lineage: Eukaryota > Metazoa > Chordata > Chondrichthyes > Lamniformes > Lamnidae > Carcharodon > Carcharodon carcharias. The sequence continues at coordinate 222,370,304 of NC_054469.1, forward strand.
AGATCACCAATCCAGCATGGCAGGCAGTAGCAGCAGTGGTCAGTGTCAATGTCCTGCAAAAGCAGGCAGCCAGCCAGTGCCAAAAGAGGATGAATAATCTCCTCCATTCCACCAGGGTAAGCCACTCTTCTCATCGTTCTCAACTCACACTCACAAACCCATCACACATCCACAAGGGTCTCACTCACTGCCAGTTCAAGGGACATCACCATTCACTCTCTCACACACACCGTCCTTGTCTTCATCCTGTTCATGGGACCACTCACCACCCACACAGGCCAGGCATCCTTATCATCTGGCCTGGCAGGCATCCTGCTTACACTCTCTCTCTCTCTGTCTTCATGCAGGACAAGCTGGCACACAACAAAACAGAGAGGTCGCAGACTGGTAGAGGAATGTCCAACATCAAGGTCCTCACAGACTTTGAGAATAGAGTCATCCAGCTGGCCAGCGAGGATCTGGGCCTTTCCTGTGCTGACGGTGAGATTGACAGTGCTCAACCAAGTGAGGATCCAGCGGTGCAACATCCATCAGACAACCATGTTGTGAGTGAGCTCCCCTGTTCCACAGTCTTCTGCTATGCACTAATTATCTTTGCTTTTGCACGTTCATCTGGGAAGCAGCTGAGGCAGTTCATGAACCAGGTACTCGATTGAAGCCCCAAAGACATCTTGGGAGATTAATCTGATGACACCCGAATAGAAGACCCATCACAGCGCCCACCCACACACTCCACCAGTACAGAGACACACATCTCAGTGGGACCAGTTCTAGAATAGCCTTGGGATCACAATCTGGTGAGCATATTGCACTATCTGATGCACAGCAGGTGGTGGCAGGGGCTTCCCAGGGTTCCGGCACATGGAGGACTGCTGGAGGCCAGAAATCAGCTGAGTCCAAGTCAGAAGAGGAGCCTCTGGATTCATTCATACCTCTGCTGGTTGGAGTCATACCTACCACAAAGGAAGGTGGTTGTGGTTGTTGGAGGTCAGTCATCTCAGCTCCAGGACATTACTGCAGGAGTTCCTCAGGGCAGTGTCCTAGGCCCAACCATCTTCATCTGCTTTATCAGTGACCTTCCTTCCATCATAAGGTCAGAAGTGGGGATGTTCGCTGATGATTGCACAATGTTCAGCACCATTCACACCTCCTCAGATACTGAAGCAGCCCATGTCCAAATGCAGCAAGACCTAGACAATATCGAGGATTGGGCTGACAAGTGGTAAGTAACATTTGTGCCACACAAGTGTCAGGCAATGACCATCTCCAACAAGAGAGAATCCAACCATCGCCCCTTGATGTTCAATGGCATTACTATCACTGAATCCCCTGCTATCTTCATCCTGGGGTTTACCATTGACCAGAAACTGAACTTGGCTAGCCATATAAATAGTGTGGCTACAAGAGCAGGTCAGAGGCTAGGAATTATGTCGTGAGTAATCCATGTCCTGACTCCCCAAAGCCTGTCCACCATCTACAAGGCACAAGTCAGGGGTGTGATGGAATACTCCCCATTTGCCTGAATGAGTACTGCTCCCACAATACTGAACAAGCTGGACACTGTCCAACTCACTTGATTGGCACCACATCCACAAACATTCTCCCCCTACACCACCAACGCACAGAAGCAGCAATGTGTACCATCTACATGATGCACTGCAGGAACTCACCAATGCTCCTTAGAAAGCACCTTCCAAACCCACGACCACTACCACCTAGAAGGACAGGGGCAGCAGGTAGATGGGAACACCATCACCTGGAGGTTCCCCTCCAGTTACTCACCACGCTGAATTGGAAATATATTGCCGTTCCTACACTGTTGCTGGGTCAAAAGCCTGGAACCCCTCCCTTACAGCACTGTGGGTGTAGCTACACCACATGGCCTGCAGCAGTTCAAGGAGGCAGCTCACCACCAACTTCTCAAGGGCAACTAGGGATGGGCAATAAATGCTGGCCCAGCCAGCGAAGCCCACATCCCGTGAATGAAAAAAAAATTTCTTGAGCTGCAAAGGTAATCTCAGAAACATCAGGAAGGGGTGTCTGCTGCACTCCTCAAATTACAAGGGACAATGGAGGAGACCATTCACCTTCGGTCTGAAGTGATATTGCCAGCGTGCCAACGCTCCGAGCTGCAAACTTGGCAAATCTTGCAGCTGCTTTTTCCCTCACGAAATCCAAACTGAGCTTGAGTCCCAACCACACCCACGGCAAACAATAAAGTTATTTTTCTCTGATTAAAGTGTAGAGCTGACTAACAATCATCTCCTGTTGACTCTCTCAATCCACTGAGACATAATCTACACCAAAGCAAAATTGTAACTTCCTTCTTTCTGAACAAATACCCAGATAACTCAAACAAAAGAACCTTCTATGCCCCACAGCCATCTCTATGACAAGATGGCATGCTTTGGGATTGTTTCAAACTGAAATGTAAATCAGCATTTTACCTTCAACACAACTCTTTGCTTCTGTAACCCATATGAATAATTTATATTGCTAATGGAGTTTATGACCCTTTCCCCAGAATTTTTGTCTCTACCAAGGAACTCACTTGGTGACCAATTGCCCTCAACCTCATTTCATCTGGGAAGTACATACATGATTCAAATCTTTTTATTGAAGTAAATAGAGACCCTTTAGCTCTAACAGAAGCCTAATGATAGATCATCCATTGTTCAAGTGTTCCACTGTCAACTCCGACCTTATTCAATAAACACAGGCTACCTTTAAAGTGCCATAAATCCAGCCTTGTTTGAGTTCATTTCTATCAGACTTGTGTTCACCACAGTTGTTCAACCAGATGCCTCCATTTATCTACAGTTAAAACTTTAATTCCTAAAACTAAAAGTTATATTCTAAAACATATGAATTATGAACTTGATAGTAGCAACAACCTTTACCAACTGAAGCGTGTGTTATTGTGACCCTTACTATGGGTAGAAGGGCTGAAAACAAAACAGCCATTTAAAAAAAAAACTCTGTGAGACTGAGTGGCTGAGTGGATAACCTCACTCTTTTTAGGGGTTTGACTCTTGGGTAGGCTGACGAGATGAAGGTGTCCTCTATCTCTTGCTGGCAACAGTCCGACATAAAATGTGGTTCGATAATCTCAGCCTAGTTCATAGAGGGTGAGGGCCTGTGTCTGGATGTGACCATCAGCCACTCAGGATGGCTAGTGTGCAAAGTGCCATACTGACGCAATACACCAGTGAGTCAGAAGGTTGTGGGTTCAAGTCTCACTCTCGACACTTAAGTTAACATAAAGGCTGACGCTCCAATCCAGTACTGTGGGAGTGCTGCACTCACGGAGTTGCTGCATTTCCGGTTAAAGGTTGAAGTGAGGTCCTGTCTGCCCTCTCAGGGGAACATAGCAGATTACTATTTCGAGGGAGAACAGTGGGGTTATCCCTGGTGTCCTGGCCAATATTTATCCCTCAATCAGCATCACAAAAAACAGATTATCTGGTCATTATCACATTGCCGTTGGTGGGAGCTTGCTGTGTGCTAATTATGCAGTAAAATGCAGTAGTAACTGTGCTTCAAAAAGCACTTAATTGGCTGTGAAGCACTTTGGGATGTCCTGTGGTTATAACAGACACTGTAGGAAATGCAAACCCTTCTTTCTACATTGGTCTTAAACATTGCTCTATTGGAATATATTATGTATGACATAGGCATATATTATACACTAAATTGCTATATACCATGTACTATATTGGTATGTTTTATATATTCCTTACTGCCTAAATTTAATTTTTTTTATTAAACTAGGTTTGTGTATAACAGTCAAAAGAAGTGTTTCCTTGTCTTTACACACAGAGCAAAATGCACAGTTAAATGTGTTTGTAGTCTGCCTAGCTCTGACTGATCACAAATGTCAGTCCTAACAGTTTCCTGATGTCAACTGCTCTGACATTTAGAATGGAAAACATTTGCTTTCAAGCTGAAAATAAATGCAATTGTCTACATGTTTAAAATTAAGATTGCAGAAAATAACCAGCACCTTCATTTTTTTATATCAGTTATGGATTCTCAAGGGAAGTGAAAAGCAGCACTGCAAAAAGGGGTACGGCAAGCTGATGAAAAAATGCTGAGCCAGACAGAATTGAGGGGGTCAATTTAAACCTAGAAATTTCAAGCAAATGGGTTGAGCATGAAAAGCACTCGTTGGCAGAAGCTTTTGTGGCCAGAGCATCTTCAGATCTTAGTTACAATGCCTGATATGGTCAGAAAGTGGTTGCTGATATTGGTAGGCAGGCGAGGGAGTCTGGGAGGTCACTGGAATCTGTTGATAAACAGTCCAAGATCCCTCTGTTCTGATACATCCCCTACAACCTTACCACTTATTGTATATTCTCTACTTTATTTGTCCCCGCCAAAAGCAAATAGGGAGATGGTGACATACTGGTAATATCACTGGACTAGTAATCCAAAGGCCCGGGCTAATGCACTGGAGACAGGGGTTCAAATCCCACCACAGCAGCTGGTGGAATGTAAATTCAATTAATAAATCTGTAACTATAAAGTTATTCTCAGTAAGGGTGAGCATGAAACTGTCCTCACTGAATGTTGTAAAAACCCATCTGGTTCACTAATGTCCTTTAGAAAAGGAAACCTGGTGTCCTTACTTGGTCTGGCCTACATGTGACTCCAGACTCACAGCTATGATGTTGACTTTTAACTGCCCTTTGAAATAGCTGACGCTTAGTTCAAGGGTAATTAGGGATGATCACCAAATGCTGGACCTGCCAACAATGTCCGTGAAAGAATAAAAAAAAAACACAATACCTCACACTGCTCTGGACTGAATTCCATTTGGCACTTTTTGTCACACCTGACCAGTTCATTGATACCTTCCTGTAGCCTTCAGCTTTCTTCCTCATTATCAACCACATGATTACGTTTCATACCATATTCAAACTTCTTAATCATGATCCCTACATTTAAGCCGAAATCATTGATATAGAGATCAAACAGCAAGAGACCCAGTACTGAGCCTATGGAATCCCATTGGAAACAACCTTCCACTCACACAAATGCCTGGTCACCATGATCTGTTCATTACTGCCGGTAAGTCAGTTTTGGATCCAATTTGCCACTTTCCCTTGGATCCCATGAGCTTTGAATTTTCTGACCAATCTAGTTGCCCACAGAAATTTGTCACCACCCTCTACCTGCTCCACAATGGCAAGTGAGCTGTCATCCTCGCCAACAGAACTAGCACAGACCCTACCTCAGTGGAAACTGGGTTCAAACAGGGCTGTGTCGTTACACCAGCCCTCTTCTCCATCTTCTCTGCTGCAACAGTCAGAGTTCGGACCGTACTCGATAAGCCTGTGCTTACAAAACTCAGAAAGCAATGAGCAGAACCGTCCCAGGTTTGTGTTAAGTGCGGTAGTGGATGTGAGCAAAGTTGTTTTATACCCAACAGTTGCAAAGGTGGGTTTTCACGCCGTATCGTCTCATTCCCACCTCGTTAATAATACATTCACGGGAAACACGCCCGGTCACTGGAGGGTGGGCTTGGATTTACCCGCCATGCAGTGACCTCAGCACTTCATTGCTCTGGGCACCATATTTAAAGTGCACCAGAGCGCAGCCTACATCATGTCCACAGACCAGGACTGCTCCAGGCAACAGATGGGCCTGAAAACAAAGGAGACGGCAGCCCCCAAATTTAGTGATGCCTCCCTGGTTGCCCGCTGGATACAGTGCAAGGCCGGCGCAATGTCCTCTACATCCTCTCTGGCCACAGGAGGTCCACCAGAGTCACCAATCCGGCCTGGGAGGCGGTGGTAGCAGCGGCCAGTGCCACCGGAGCACAGAGGAGGTCAGCCATCCAGTGCAGGAAGAGGATGAATGGTCTCATCCGTTCCGCCAGGGTAAGTCAACCCCTCATCACTCTCAACTCACACACTCCCAAACCCATCGCACATCCACAGGGATCTCACACATCAAGGGCCAACATCACTAACTCTCACACACACCCTCACATCTCCATCAGGTTCATATCCTCTGGAACTCACATCCTCCTCCTGTCCATGGCTCTGCTCACCACGCAAACATTTCACACAGTGCCATGTGTCCTGCTCACACTCTCTCCATCTGTTTTGATGCAAGAGAAGTTGGCTCACAACAGGCAGGGAGAGATCCCAGACCAGGGGTGGAGTTCCCATCCATTAGGCTCCTCACTCACTTTAAAGAGCATGCCATTGCTCTGACTAGTGAGGACGTGGACCATGCCTTCAGTGATGGTAAGGTCAGTGGTGAGCCCCTCGTGAGGATTCTGCACCACATCATCCCTCTCTCAGCGCAACTGTCAGTGCTTTCTCTCTCCTGCTTTTGACTCTGCTGCCATGCACTCATTATCTCTATTTAGGTTCACAGAGAGCTTTGCCAAGTGACTAACACCCTCAGCCAGCCAGTCCCTCACATCCACCTACATCCCCACCTCCAGCCAAGAGGACGCCTCCTACCTTGAAGTGCTGGAAATAAGCAGCCTGGAAGACCCATCACAGCGCTTACCCACATCCTCCACCAGTGCAAAGACACACACCTCGGTGGGACCTAGATCTAGAGCAGGCTCGGGTTCATAATCTGGTGGTCACTGCACGGACACATGTCTGCAGCAGGAGACAGTTTCAGCCGAGCTCCCCGGCACTCGGAGGGCTGCTGGGGATTGGGCATCCATGAGGTAAGAGTGAGATGACGAGCCTTTGGATTTGGCCTTCCAACTCATCGTGGAGAATCATGCAGAGCTGGTGGAATCCCTCAACAGTGTGACACTCGAGTCGGAGGAGTGCATCTGTCTGCTCTCAGATGAAGTGGTGCCCACATGTGCGCATATGGAGGTCTCCATGGGAAGGATGGTGGAGACCATGGACATCCTGGTCCAGCAGAACGCCGAGATGTGCACAGATGTGCGCTCCATCACGATAACCATGTGTGAGCTCCTACAGTGACAACATGAGAGGGAAATAAGGCACTTTGATGTCCCTCCAGGTGCTCCTTCCCCTCAAGGAGACAGGCCGGGACCTCGGGCGCCCGAAGTGAGGAGGAGCAGCAGCTGGACACCCCCAGGCCATCCACTCAAGAATCTCAGAGGCTGTCCACTCCCTCCGAGTCCGCTTTGCTGTTACCCTCTCAACCTCATCTTCCGGCACCACAGAGGGAGCAGCTGGCCCACAGGAGGACAGCCAAAGCAAGCCGGGGCCCTCAAGGTCTCGGCTGTCCAGAGGTCACATGCCAAAGTCATCAGAGGCAATAGGGCCAACCATTGCACAAGTTGTCTCCACCCCTGCTGTGGATGTCAGGGCAGCTCCTAGAAGAAGTGGTAGGCCTAGGAAAGTTAAGAAATTCTGGTCACAAGTGGTTGCGCAGGTGAACACATTTTGTCACTTTATAATCTGAAAATATATTCACTTTCACAGGATAATGTGTAATGTCGTCTTTCAGCTTCATTGACAGGATTCGCAAATCCTCCCACTGTATCCATCCCCACCAGCAGTTCAGTTGCATGTAGCTGGACCACAAATGATTCTGGACGGAGAAGTGTATGTGTGGCATGGCATTTCAAAGCCTCATGCAAGCATTCTCCCACATACACGCTGAGTCTTCATCTATCACAATCATTTTACTATCCTGAGCATTTCCAATGCTGCCTGCTGGGGTTCTCTTTCAGTTGTCCATCTGAGCTGAGCTGCATCTCCGCCCACCCACTGACCGCACTCCCATGCAGCACCTATACCCGTCCAACACGAGGCTCCGCTCACTTTCGATTTGATAACAATGGTAGTTGTTAGGTTTCTGATCAGCTCCCCCAGCTTTTTCCCTCCCCCAGTCACCCATGTCTTTTCCCCATCACTGTCAAAGCCCCTGGCATCACCTTCCACCTCCCCACCGTCACCTACCAACTTGAACCTTTGTTTTTTCAGGATGTCCAGTGAACGTGCATGTTCCCTATCTTCCTGAGAATCCCATCCCAACCACATTGATCTCTCTGACCTCTTCCTTCCCACCCCCAGGGTCCATGCCTGCCTCCAAGTCCCCACCAACCACCCTCACCATTTCTTTTACCACTGATGCACCCTCACCCTCCCACCCTGCCAGCTCCGTCTGGCCCCTCTCACATTCACCATTCCCTCCTACCATGCTGACCAAGTTCACTCCTCAGGAGACAGCCATTGGCTCCACAGACCCCTCCCTTGCACATTCATTTGGACATGACCCCCACCTTACTCCTTCCTCCACCCTTACTTCCTCCACCCCTGGTCACCTTCCCCCCTCTGAGCCCCCTCCTCCCCCACATCCCACCGGACACCTTCCCCCATCCAAACTCCTTCCCCCCTCTGAACACCCTCCCTTACACCTTCCTCCCCCCAGACACCTGCCCTCCATCCCCAAACTCCCTCCTCCCACCAGACACCTTTCCCCCTCCAAACTCCTTCCCCTCTCTGAACTCTCTCACCTACCTCCCCACTTTCCACATCCCCCCTGTTACACCCTCCTCCCCCACCGTATTCCCTCCCCACAATCTCAACCCTCCCCCCAACGCCTTCTTCCCCCCCGCCGCCAACCTCACCACCCTACAAAACGTTCACTCCCCCACTCACATTCTCGCCCCGCGCCACTGCTCCCCCTCCCCCAAAGTACACCTTCCTCTGCCTCCCCATCGCCGGTCATCCATAGCAGCCCATGGCCAAGACTGCGAAGTTCCAAAAGAGACCCTAGACATCAGCGGAGACCTCCCACCTTCCGTGACCTGCTTCATGGCAGAGCCATGTCCATGGGAATCCACCCGGAATGAGATGCATGTGTTCCACCAGAGTCCTGTAGCTGTAGGACTCCAGCATCATCTTCTCCTCGGATGTCCACGATCTGAGCAAGGAGCAAGGTCCTAACCGTTACCGGGATGCAAATCGAGTTTACACCGGCCTCCAGAGGGATTCGCATTCTGCCATGGTGGACACCACCAGATGATCCAAGTTTGCTTTCACGGCAGCGCGAAATCAATTCCTGCCCGTTTATGCCAAATTGTCGTTTCCCCCCGCATCCGCCATGATGTCCAATGCCAACACTCTGGACAATTCCGCCCAATGTCTAGCATTAGATGTGATTGCACGATTGTACAGCACTAGCTGAACAATCCCGAGTGTGCTAAGAATTACACTAACAACCAGTTAAGACTTTCAGTTGGGTTTGCAATGTAGACCACTTACACTTGCTAGAAGCTAAATATATTCACATACAACAACTTGTCCTCTGTAAAAAAAAGGAACATGTGCAAACATTGGGTTGTTTGAATTAAACAAAAGGCTGGGGGTGGGAGAGGGTGGAATTTTTCCCTGGGGCATTCTCAATTGAACCTGCCCCCTCCACTCTTTCAGGAAGTTCGGTCCAGGCTCCAACCACCCTCTGGGTGAAAATTCTTTTCCTCACATCACATTTTACTCATTTTGTCAATTATTTTGAATCTGTGCCCACCAGTTCTTGATGTCCTCTTCAGTGGGAACATTTTCCTACTATTTACTCTGTCCACACCCCTCAGGATATTGAATACCTCTATCAAGTCTCCTCTCAGCCTTCTTTTCTCCAAGGAAAACAGTCCCAACTCTCTAATCTATCCTCATAGCTACAGTTTTTCATCCCAGAATTATTCTTGTGGATCTTCTCTGTACTCTCTCCAATGCCTTCACACCCTTCCTCAAGTATGGTGCCCGGAACTGGACGCAGTACTCCAGATAAGGCCCAACTAGTGTCTTGTACAAGTTCAACATGACCTCCTTACTCTTGTACTCAATGCCCTTATTAATAAAACCTAAGATACAATTGGTTTTATTAACTGCTTTTTCAACATGCCCTGCCATCTTCAAAGGCCTATGTATGTATTCACCAAGGCCCCTCTGTTCCTGCACCTCCTTTAGAGTTTCTCCCTTTATCTTATACTGTCTCTCCATATTCTTCCTGACACAATGAATCACCTCACACTTCTCTGCATTGAACTTCATCTGCCACTTGTCTGCCCAATCCACCAACAGTCTATGTTCTTTTGAAGTTCAAGGCTATTCCCACTACAGTTGACAACATTTCTAATCTTCGTATTATCTGTGCTAGCTCAGCCTTTGGCTGACTGAGGACAAGATTATTTGAGGACCAGGATCTCAAACTTGAGACTAAGGGCATGGTTTAGCAAGCAGCAGTGATCCTCATACTCCCACATGCTTTGGAGACTTGGATAACCTACAGCAGGAACCTCAAAGCACTGGAGAAGTACCACCAGCAGCGCCTTCGCAAGATCCTCCAAATCCAGTGGCAAGAAAGGTGGTCCCACAGCAGCGTCCTCTCCCAAGTCCACAAGCCCAACATTGAGGTGATCATCACGCAAAACCACCTTCGCTGGGTGGAACGTGTCATTCTGCCTGAGAGCAAACTCCCGAAGCAACTGTTCCTCTTGGAACTTGGTCGTGGCCGGAGACTCCCAGGAGGACAGTGGAAACGCTTTAGGGATGTCCTCAAAGCACCCCTGAAGAGGTCAAACATCGCCACTGACTCATGGGAAACCCTGGCTTGTGATCAATCAAACTGGAATAGGTTCATTCAGGAAGGCACCGAGCACATCGAGAGGCTTCATCAGGAACATGCAGAGGCCAAGTTGAGACATCAGAGGGAGGGCACAAACCTCCAAACAACTCACCAACCTGACCCTTCAAACACAATACGAGGTACAGTTCACAGATCGCACATTGGACTTAGCCATTGCAGAACCCATCGAAACGGAGTGAAAGCAAATCTTTCTCGATCCCAAGGGATTGCCTACGAGGAAGAAGGATGGGTATCCAGTTCAATATTTCACAGTCCCTCTCCTTAATTGCAACGTCTGCTTCATCCTCCCCTCTTGTGAAGAGGGATGCAATGACACATTCTACCCAGAGGAGCTGGTTTTAAATGGTTAGCGCCTCATTGCCGGGCTTGTTAACTTGGTAGAGGACGCTGCTGTTGGGTTGCCTCTTTTGTCACCGGATTTGGAGGATCTTGTGAAGGCACCGCTGGTGATACTTCTCCAATGTGCATATGAACCATGTGCTCCACCTCCACTCACAAGTTACCTTTTCAGTCTGAGTTTGCCGACAACGGCAATCTCAGCCCTGTCGACCCTGCAAAGTCCTTACCAACACCTGGGGGCTAGTGCCAAAATTGAGAGAGATGTCTCACAGACTAGTTAAGCAACAGCCTGACATAGTCATACTCAGGGAATCATATCTTACAGATAATGTCCCAGTCACCACCATTACCACCCCTGGGTATGTCTGACTCACCAGTGGCACAGTGGTATACAGTAGGAAGGAGTTGTCCCGGGAGTCCACAACATCGACTCCGGACCCCATAAGGTCTTATGGCATCAGGTCAAACATGGGCCAGGAAACCTCCTGCTGATTACCACGTACCATCCTCCCTCAGCTGATGAATCAGTGCTCCTCCATGTTGAACTCCACTTGGAGGAAGAACTGAGCGTGGCAAGGGCACAGACTGTACTCTGGGTGGAGGACTTCAATGTCCATCATCGAGAGTTGCTCAGTAGCACCACTACTGACTGAGCTGGAGAAGTCTTAAAGGACATAGCTGCTAGATTTGATCTGCAGCAGGTGATGAGGGAACCAACAAGAGGGACAAACATACTTGGCCTCATCCTCACCAACCTGCCTGCCGGAGATGCATCTGTCCATGACATTATCGGTAAGAATGACCACCACACAGTCGTTGTGGAGATGAAGTCCAGCCTTCACATTGAGGATACCCTCCATCGCATTGTGTAGCATTACCACCATGCTAAATGGGATAGATTTCAAATATATCTATCAGCTCAAGACTGGGCATCCATGAAGCATTGTAGAACAATCAGCAGTAGCAGAATTCTACCAAACACAATCTCTAACCTCATGGCCCAGCATATCCCCCACTCTACCATTACCATAAAACCAAAGGATCAATTCTGATTCAATGAAGAGTGCAGGAGAGCATGCCAGGAGCAGCACCAGGCGTACCTAACAATGAGGTCAACCTGGTGAAGCTATAATACTGGACTACTTGCGTGCCAAACAGCATAAGCAGCAAGTGATAGGCAGAGCTAAGAGATCCCACAACCGACGGATCAGATCTAAGCTCTGCAGTCCTGCCACATGCCAGTCTTCAGCCAATTCGATTCACTCCACTTGATATCAAGAAACAGCTGAAGACACTGGATATGGCAAAGGCTGTGGACCCTAACAATATTCCAGCAATAGTACTGAAGACTTGTCGTGCTCCTAGCCAAACTGTTCCAGTATAGCTACAACTGGCATCTACCCTGCTATGTGGAAAATTGCCCAGGTTTGTCCTATACACAAAAAGCAGGACAAATCCAGCTTGGCCAAATACCGCCCCATCATTCCACTCTCAATCATCAGTAAAATAATGGAAGAGGTAATCAACAGTGCTACCAGCGGCACTTGCTTATCAATACCCTGCTCTCTGACACCTAGTTTGGGTTCCGCCAGGACCGCTCAGCTCCTGACCTCATTACTTCCTTGGATAAAAGAGCTGAACTCCTGAGGTGAGGTGACAGTGACTGCCCTTGACATCAAGGCAGCATTTGACTGACTTTGTCATCAAGCAGTCAATGGGAATCAAGGGGAAAACTTTCCACTGGTTGGAGTCATACCTAGCACAAAGGAAGATGGTTGTGGTTGTTGGAGGTCAGTCATCTCACCTCCAGGACATCGCTGCAGGAGTTCCTCAGGGTAGTGTCTTAGGCCCAACCATCTTCAGCTGCTTCTTCAATTATGTTCCTTCCATCATAAGGTCAGAGATGGGGATGTTTTCTGATGATAGCACAATGTTCAGCACCATTCACGACTCCTCAGATACTGAAGCAGTCCATGTCCAAATGCAGGAAGACCTGGACAATATCCAGGCTTGGGCTGACAAGAGGCAAGTAACATTCATGCCACACAAGTGTCAGGCAACGACCATCTCCAACAAGAGAGAATCCAATCATCACTCCTTGATGCTCAATGGCATTACCACCACAGAATCCCCCAATATCAACATCCTGGTGGTTACCATTGACCAGAAACTGAACTGGACTAGCTATATGAATACTGTGGCTACAAGAGCAGGTCAGAGGCCAGGAATCGGGCAATGAGTAACTCACCTCCTGACTTGCCAAAGCCTGTCCACCGGCTACAATTCACAAGTCAGGAGTGTGATGGAATACTCCCCACTTGCCCGGATGAGTGCAGCTCCCACAACACTCAAGAAGCTCAACACCATCCAGGACAAAGCAGCCCACTTGATTGGCTCCCCATCCACAAACATTCACTCCCTCCACCACCAATGCACAGTAGCAGCAGTGTGTACCATCCACTACAGGAATTTACCAAGACTCCTTCGACAGTACCTTCCAAACCCATGACCGCTACAATCTAGAAGGACAACGGCAGCAGAGAGATAGGAACACCACTACCTGGAAGTTCCCCTCCAAGTCACTCAAAATCCTGGCTTGGAAATATATCGCCATTCCTTCACTGTCACTGGGTCAAAATCTTGAAACTCTCTTCCTAACAGCACTGCAGGTGTACCTACACCACAAGGACAGCAGTGTTTCAAGAAGGAGAAGAGACCACCACCTTCTCAAGGACAACTAGGGATGGGCAATAACTGCTGATTCAGCCAGCGATGCCCACATCACAAGAATAAATAAAATAAATTGACCCTACACTTTGCTTAGTTATCCTCTTGCTCTTTATGTATCTATAAAGAAGATTGAGGAATTCGATAGCCAGGAGAGCAGACAGGCATCAATGTGAGACCCACATGGAGTGTTGCCAGCATAAGGGGTATCATGAAAAGGGCGTAAAATATTCTGCAGGGGGAAGGGAAAGATCCAAAAGTTGTTGTCCGTATCAGAATCATAGGGGACGAAAGAGGGTTGAGGTCCTGCAGTAAGGGTTCAAGGACTGTCATGCCCAGTGCAGACATGCCTTACAGGGAATACTTTTAAAAACTGGACACAACCAAGCTGTTAAGATGGCTACCACAAATCATTAGACTTTTAGCATTTGGACTATAGTCAATATCAAGTCTCTGGTGAATAAATATGGACATAAGTGAGGATACCTCACAGCCATTTGTGGAATTCACACATCTCGTTGTTTAATGATGGGCCAACACTTTCAGACTAGGCAGCTTATCTCCATGTTTCATACCAGACGAAAAAGATCAAAACTCAATCGCCACTATGAACTTCCCATTGTTTAATGATGCCTTCCCCCATCCAAACTGGACTGGGTGGGCCTCAGAAGTATTAACCCAGCAGCCATATGACCGAAGCTGGTTTCAGGGGCTGCACCCTTATTACTGAGGACCCAGCAGATCATCAGAACTATCAGTCACTAATTAGTCTGAGAACCAGATTCTGAAACTAGCTGCAAGTCATCAAGTTGCCGAAGCACTTAACCTGTTCCAGTTTCAAAGTTCATCTGAAAACCTCCTTGATATTTGACCACAAGAAACCTCATAGCCCACTGTGAACCTTTTGCTTTACAAGGCCCTCATTTCAACTTTAAATCATCGAACTCATCCAAGAAACCATAGGCCTGCCACATGGGAGACCAGAAATCGTAAATCAAAGATTGAATTAACTATAATCTGTGAAAATACTTATATCTACTATTTTTCTATGCATCCAAACTCGGTGTCTGTGTGTGTGTGTGTGTGTGTGTGTGTGTGAGACACCGAGTCTATGACATTGCATTAATTGGGGTTAAGTGTGTGAGAATAAGTAACTTTCTTTATTTAAACTCATAAAAGCTTGCTGCTGAATCATTTAACTGGACTACACACTCCAAGGATTGGAAAAGAGATACCTCTTTCCACGTAAAACATACTGATTATGGGCAATAAGACAGCACATAAAATTTGTCCGTGACAGGACCTGGGAAGAAATTTTAAAAACAGAAGCTTAAAGGCTGCCAGCGCAAACACAATGTGACAAATGTCCTCCTTCTGTGTCGTAATTTTTTTAAGTTTCTATGCCACAATCTCTGGATTTCTCCTAGTTCCAGGCACTAATGAGAGTAGAATTAGGAGAAGACTGTGTTAATCTGTGGCTAGAGACATGGAGCAGGATTGAGATCTCCAGATCCCTGGGACATCTGGTCTAGTTCTGTAGCAGGAATGACCTTTTCATGATAAACCTGAAAAACAAAAGTGGGACCAATATCCTCACAGGCAGGTTAACAAATCAGGATTTATACTAATTCAGCAGGGGATTGAACACCAAGATATATCATTAAAAAGTAGAAACAAGGTGCACAGAGGACTGGGAGAGACAGTTAGAGTTAGAAATAATAGTTCGGTGGGGTCCTAGAAAATACAAAGAGGTTAAGTTAGATTTGGAGTGCATTTGTGTAAATGCACAGAATGTGGTTACTAAGGACAGTGAGCTGCAGGTGCAAATTTTCATTAGGGAATATCAGGTAGTGGCAATAACTGAAACCTGTCTCAAAATAATATATTCCTAGTCATAACGCCTTCAGAAAATAAATAGAAGGCGAATAGGAGCAGAGTTTTGTTTAAGGGAAATATTAGAATGCTAGAAAGAGAGTATGTCCTGGGGGAGTTGAAGAAAGATTACTGAGGGAAGATTACATTGTTGGAAATGATGTCTTTCCAATGACTTGTGAATCCGAGCCCTGTTTGAAGAAGAGTAAGGAATTCCCTTCATGTCCTGGTCAATATTCCTCCTCAATCAGCACCACCTAACAGAGGCCCACTGATTATTCACGTCAGTGCTGTTTGTGAGATCTTACTGTGCACAAAATGGCTAACACATTCAATCTACAAAGCTTCAGTCCATAGACGAATGGTGGTATATCCTGGGACATTCTGAGTGATGTGATAAGGATGTTTATAAATTCCATTGTGCTCTTTCTTTGTTTTCTTCACTCGCATAGCCCCAGTTGAGATTTTAGCTGCCTGGTTAAAATTTGTAATTACATTTGTTTTTATTATATTTTTGCCACCATGTAATATCATTTTTTTCATTATGATGTCTTAATAACATCCTTGATGTCATAATACGTTCTAAAGTCACATAACATCATAAAGAAACCTGACTGCTGCTTAATTAAGCAATAACTTCCATTTGCCCAAGTATATAAGACAATAAACAGCTCCCACATTGATTACATTCTAAGACTGTTGGCTGCAAGGCATTTAATCAAAACACAGGCATCATTTATTGCAGAGGGGATGCAAAGTAAAGGAGACAGACACATCATTAGAACTGATATTATAACACAAAGTGTTTGGGAAGAATTGAGAAGCTGGATAGAGGAGCAGATAATTGGGAGAGGACGATGGGCTATAATTTAACCAAGTGATTCTGATGATGCCATAAACTTCCAAGTTGCCTCTGAATGTGCCATTGATGTATGTCTTTGACAGGCCAGAGCATGTCACTCAGTATTTGAATGCAAAAGCTTAGAATCATAGAAGTGGCAGAATGTTGGTTTGAGTCCCTGCTCCACTCAGCCTCTACTCTGACCTGTACTACAAGCGCAAGTGTCAAGTGACATCTCCTTTAAGAGAGGGAAATTCAGAGGGCAAAGGTACCTGTAGGCAATCCATGATATTAGTTTGTGGTAATAAAATACCATTGATTTCATAATTCACGACTTTGAAATGAATAAGTGGAAAAATTGGATTAATACTTGAAAAGAAAAATATGCTGGTCTATGGGGAAAGGGCAGGGGAGTGGGACTAATTGAAAGACTCTTTTCAAGAGCAGGCAAAGGCACAATGGGCAGAATGGCCTCCTTCTGTGCTGTCTCATTCTACAATCCTATGAAATCAAGGTAGTTTAGCTGATCCTAATCATTCTTGCATTTAAATAAAAAACCTTTCAATTGCAGAATGTTGGGAAGGCTATGGGGGCAGAAGAAGTTTTGAGTCCTTGGGGAAAAATGAGGAGCAATGAAGTCAGAGTCCAGTGGATCCTCCTCCCCAGTCCCACTTGAAATGGGGCAGAATAGTGGTGAAAAACTCAGACGCTGAGGCCTAGATCTATTTCGATGCTGTGATCCCAATGTTTCTCCCTCTGCCCCGATGAGGATGCTTCCCTGGTAACCACATGCATTTCTGGTGGGGGATGTTTCAGTTGCCACAGAGTCCAAAGCATGTGGTTATCAAAATAAGATAGTCACTAATAAGTCCCCTCTAAGAAATTCAGGTGAATCTTGTTCTCCCAGAAGTGTTTAGAAGGTGGAACTTGCCACTCCAAAGAGTGGCTGAGGTGATCAGCATCAGACCATGAGGGAAAACCAGTTTGGGCCGGTCCTCTTATTTCCCAGGTTTTACTGTTTTTTTTTCCTTCTGGGATTAAAGAGAAGCCCCGTTCTGCTGATGAGTCATGCGGACTCGAAACGTTAACTGTGTTCCTCTCCATCGATGCTGCCAGACCTGCTGAGTTTTTTCCAGGTATTTTTTGTTTTTGTTTCAGATAAACACGTCAGGGATAGAAGGATATGTTGTTGCAGTTAAACGAGGTAGGGTGGGAAGAAACTCATGTTGAGCACAGTGGAACAGACCAGTTGGCTGAATGGCCTGTTTCTGTGCTGTAAATTCTGAACAATATGGGAATATTCCACTACTAGCCATTTCTTTGCAATAGCAACTCTGCTTTAAAAAGCTGTAAAGCACTTTGGGACATTCTGTGGTAATGAAAAGTGCTGTATAATTGCAAGTTTTTCTTTCTTTTCTTATTGTGGGGAGGTTACAAGCTGGAGTCTAATGATATTTCCAGAGTCGACAAAGTAGCATTACCTTGGGACACTTTCTCCATCCACCAGGGCAACATTGGCAGCCTAGATAGAAACCTATGAAATGGAGGTATGGCACATTATGAACCAATATCAAATGAGAAAGGCAGAAAATAATAATCACCTTATATATATCATTTAATTTTCAAAGGAATTGAAATCACACTGCATAATATTAATAACTTTTTCAATGAGCCATTCGTATGAAATTCTACATTTAAGAGATGCATTAACCCATCTACTTTAAATAGGTTAATACCCATATTATAAGAATTTCACACAATTATATGAATGCACAGCAGGTTTTAACCCAAAGAGTCATTGGAAACCATTATTATTTCATTCTACTGTGAAATAACAATGTTCCTACATTGGAGTAAGTATTGGAGAGGTAATTGAAGCAGCACTCTCTCCATTATGCTAGCACAGAACCAGCAACTATATTGAGATTAGCAATGAGTTATCTATTATTAAACACAAACTAAACAACTGTCATCATATCTGTAAGGAAAAAAATCTTAAAAATGCCTAGATTTGATGGGATTAAATATGACAGCTTTTGTTTGTTTCCTCAGTTTGTATTTCAGGTCATATTTTTACCATTTGCTGAGTATAACTTCAGCTCACTTACAGAGAAATACTCTCCACTTATCAAGTGCTTTTCAAGAACATGGTCAGCCACAGCACACCACCAAACTGGAATAATTGATCAAAATAGGGCTTGACTTTATAGCACGAGACAGGTCTCTCTCCAAGCTCTGAATCTAAAATTTCACAACGATGCTCTTGTGTGTCTGAGGCGCAGATCTATTTCCATCATCCTCATAATTTTGTGGCTCGGCTTAAATAAACAACTTCGATATTTCTCCTCTCCTTCCTGAAAGCATTGAATCATACTGGGGTTTGGTTTTCATCGCCAGTAACGCTTTAGTGTCTCACCCACTGTGCACAGCTCTGCGCCTTAGAAAAGATATATTGGCCTTGGAAAGAAGGCAGTGCAGCTTCACCAATATGTCAGTGGCTCCAAGGGTTAGAGAGCGAGGGGAGGAGCGGTTCTCTAAACTAGGCTCGCATTCCCTGGAATGTGGAAAGTTCAGGGTTAATTGGATTGAGGCTTTTGAAAATTTGAAAGGAATTGATAGGATAGATAAAGATAATTTTTTTCCACAGTGGGGGGAGTCCATGACTGGGGCCTTAACCTTCAAACTGAAGTCAAGTCATTCAGCCGAGAAGCTAAAAAATAATTCTTCACGCAACTGGGCTGGATTTTGCCCTTGACGAACGGGCGGGCAGCTGATCGCCGCCGCCGAAATGGGCTGCGCCGCCATTTTAAGTGGGCGGGCTAATTAAGGCCTACCCAGCGTGATATCCGGCGGGAAGCGCTATGCGCTCCCTGTGCGAGCGACAGGGGGATTCCCCAAATGCGAGAGTGCGTTCTTTCGCGCACGCGCACGATAGGGCGCACATCTCCCTGAGGCTAAGTGCTGCCTCAGGGAGATCGCTGAAAGGTTTTCAAAGTTTAAAAATAGAAAAGTAAAAAAATCATTAACATGTCCCCCTCATGTGACAATGTCACACAAAATGGGACATGTTAATAAATTTCACAAAAACTTTAATAAACTTCTTAAAAACCGATATAAAACCTCATCCCCGCCTGTGGATGAGGTTTCATGGTTTTTCAGAAGCCCGCTGGGTCTCCTGGCCTGCCCACCAGCCTTAAGGTTGGACGGGCAGGTCCTTTAATTGTTTTAATTATCCTGTCAATGGCCTCAATTGGCCATTGTCAGGTTGGCGGGCGGACAGCTGATTGCACTGTGCCCCCCCACCCCCCACCGCCTTCCTCAATATTTAAATAGGGCGGGATGACATCGGGGTTCCGCCCAACGTCATCCCGCATCACTTTCGTGTTGACGAGCGGGCCCCGCCCCCTTCTCACCAACAGAAAAATTCAGTGTGAAACTCCCTCCCACAAGAAGCAGTATATGTTAGTTCGTGAACGATTTTAAATCTGAGGTCACTGGACTTTTGCTAGCCAAGGGTAATAAGGGATATGGGACAAGGTGGGTGGATGGAGTTAAAAACAGAGCAGCCACAATCTCGTTGAACGGTGGAACAGACTCAGGGGGCAGAATGGCCATCCTGCTGTTCCTATGATCATTCTTCAAGCCGAAGAGGTGAGTGAATGTTCATTTGTGAAAAACATCAAAAAATGCATCCTGATCCCAGCTGGCATCTGCACATCCACATTTCTCAGCAGACTTTGTTCAGGTGCAAGGCCACTAGACTCCAAGCCTTGCCAGCTAGTTCAATTTGCTGCTAAGCTGTTTCCTCTAAATTTTCTGTCAGCGGGGGCTGTTTTCCGCTTCGAGGCGGAGTCCCAGCTTTTCGCCCCATTTTCGGCTGACTGTTCCCACCTGACTAGGAGAGCGGCGCCATTTTGTGCACCTTGAATCACCTGTGAATCCCTTACAGCGCTTTCCATCGCCTTTGCTATTTCTAACACTTTCTTAAAATCAAGATCCACTTCAGCCAGCAATCTTCGCTGAATAGCGTCTCCTCGCACACCACGTACCAAACAATCCCTGAGCATATCATTCAGGGCTTCACCAAAATCACAATATTCCATTAGTTGTTTTAATTTCACCACATAGGTAGCAAGGGTCTCCCAGGGCTCCATTCCGTGAATTGAACCTGAACCTCTGCATTGTGACTGAGGGCTTGGGTTGAAAATGACGCTTAATGAGGTTTACTACTTCACTGAAGGTCTCTTAATCTGGAGCACTGGAGGCTGTCAAGCTTAGAATTAAACTCCAGGTCTTGCTCCCACAAATAATCAGGAGAATTGGCCTCCCCTTTCCCTCCCTTGTGATTTTGTTGGCTTGAAAGAAGAACACAAGATGTTCTATATACTGAGACCAGTCCTCTGTGGCTGGTTCAAAGGGATCGATTCTGCCAAACTGTAGCATCTCGGAGGAGTATATATCTTCCTTTCTTTTGGATTATCTTAGATACTCACAATCGCTGGCCGAGGGACAAGACCAGATCTGATTTATCCTCGCCGCCATTTTGTTATAGAGTTAATTTTCCAAGCAACTTTTCTTGGTGGAAACATGGAGCTTTATTTACAAGACAGCAACAGCAGTTGCATGCGTGGATCTAACTAAAGAAGAACTCTCTCCTAGAGGTTCCCCGCGCTGTTGACTCATTGGTTTACACAGATCATGTGCTTTTACAATGCAGGATTATTCTTAAAACTACAGCCCTACATTTATCAGAACTACAATTACTACAGCCAGGTTGCAGCTTTCTCGCTGCTGGAGGGCCTCAAATTGGCCCTTCCACTTTGGGAGCCTGCCTGTCACCTTAAATTTGATAGCGAGCCCACCTTTTGGCCACTGATCAGCCAATCCAAAATAAACCACCCACATCACACCGGCTCGGGACCCGAAAATGATCCTGACTTTGGGATTCCAACCCCCTCCCCAAAAGAATGACATTGGGAACCCCCAATCATTATTCCACGCAGCAACTAGCACTGGTGGGGCTAGCAATGGTCAGAATGGCCTAATGGAGATATCGACTGCATTAGACAATTGAATAAGATCTGCTGCAGTAAGAAGTTCTGAGTCAAACAAAGTTGAGATTAAATGGAGAACTGGGGCAATCAATATAAGTTTTGCATGTGTCTCACCCAGCATTATGTGTTTTCATTTTAAGACAATAATGCCTATTGAATAAATGTAATTATAGTCCAGGAATGGCAATAATTAGTTCCCATAAACCCAAGTATTTGTCAATTATCATTTCTCAAGTATGAGTCAGTGGTTTTGTTATAGATTCACCCAGCACATTTTTTTTAATATTAGAAGCAGTCACATATTTATTGACTTTATGTCAGATTGCAGGACTAGAAGAACAGTGTCCATTAGAGTGTGGTGGTATTAATGCAACCGACAGAACCATTTCTCGCAAAGGCCAGTGCTCATCTCATCAGTTCTCCTTCCCCTATACTGGCAGTTCCAATAATACAATCTGATTGTGAGGAATGTGCTCTATCGACTGCTCCTTTAATCTGTCGTGCAATGCGATGCATTGCTCGGCCTCATGTATTGCACCGCACTTTGCACCCGATCTCTCCTGACCTCAATGGAATATTTACTAATATTGCTGAACTGATTCAGCTTGATTACAAAGTCTGAAGCCTTTTAATGGCTCACACAGGCAATAAGGGAGAATGAATGATTTGAAATATCAGTATTTAGAGTGAAACATAGGTGAAAGTGCGCTCTAATGCTGCTCCACTCATGTGAAACACTTACACTGAGAGCCCAGACACTGCAGAAGAGAAAGACTTAATGATATTTTATAATCTTTGCTTGTTCTCCTTATGCAATCCTTGGACAGGGAGCCCTGTCCTAAGGGGATTGGAGGTGAAAGCAAGAAGCTCAGTTCAATCTACATTAAAGTGTCACAGTCTCACAATGAGGGGCCACTTAAGACTGAAAAGAAACTTCTTCATCCTGAGGATTGTGAAATTTTGGAATTCTCTACCCCAGAGGGCTGTAGATGCTCAGTCATTGAGTATATTCAAGAAAGAGGATGATCGATTTTTGGGTACTAAGGGAATTAGGGGATACGGGAATAGTGAAGGAAGGTAGAAGATCAGCTTGATCTTATTGAATGATAGGCCAAATGGCCAACCTTTGCTCTTATATTTTATGAAAACCAGGTTTTCCAGTAGGTTGCAGTAGGTTAATTAGTTTCAAGTGAGTATAATCAGTCACAAAAATCAACATATTACCAAAAGATAAATATAGATCAGGGAAGCCATTCAGCCCATCACCAGTCATTCAGAGTTACATCACAGCATTGTGCTATATTTCTGCCACTTAACGTTCCATTTAAATTTCCGGGCCTTATTCTGGTTCTACAAGTGCCAACCAAATTCCAGTTTCCAGTACCACATTAAATTTAGTCCCTGGTAATATTATTTAGGCATCAATATAATGTACATCAGTGTATCACTTAGTCTACAAGACCATGTAGAGTGGGGGTGGTATTTAATGCCCTTCCTCGAGGAAAGTCAGGAGGTAGGAAGGCATTCAATCAGGGGGTGGGTAGCGTGGGGGAACTCACCTCCTTCCCACCCCCTGCCCAATGCTCAGGGACGACTTTCCCATCCTGTCACCAGCTGAGGCGCTTAAGTAAGCGATTAACACCCACTTAAGGGCCTCATCTGTGGTACTCACCAACATAGGGCAGAGGAGTTATCATGTGGGAAGCCCAAAAAGCAAACCCTATCATTTTTGCTTACATGGTTTTCGCCGTGATTCGGGGGGGGGGTGCGGGAGGCCTTTGTTGTCAGGCACACAGTGCCTGATCGAGGGACCCAGCATTGGGAAAGGGCGTGGTGCGGGGTGGTGCTGGGGATGCTGGTGACAAGCGCTGAAAGCCAACCCCCACTATCCTTGCTGCCTATCCACCTATCTTACCGCAGGCGCCCCACCCTGCCCCATCCCGCCCTTAGTCACCTGTGGCCTGGTGGCCCCCCCCACTGATCCTGGACCTCTGGTGGGTGCACTGCTGGCAGCCACCACAGCTCTGCCGGTGCGCGCTGTTGGCAATGCAGGGCTACTAGCCTCTGATTGGCCAGCTGCTCTCTGGGATACTTGACTCTGGGGTCTTTGATCCCATGGAAGGCCTACTGCCGGCCACTTAAGTGCCAGTTTGACACTAATATGGTGATCCTTCCCTAAAGGAGGCAATGCGTGGCTCTCCTTGGCTCCCATTGGTGGAAGACAGCCATATTGCTTGGATTAAATGCCACCCTGGACGTCCAGAGCTGCTCTTGGATGTTGCCACTGAAGCAAGATTTGTAGCACTTCGAGACTATTACTGGATTTTTTTGCTTCTTTCTCATTTCCACCTCATTGATCAGGATTATTAAGTACTCTGGTACCATCCTTTACAGCACAGGAACAGGCCTTTCAGTCCAACAGGTCTACGCCAGTATTTATGCCAGTGAGCCCCCTGGCTCCCTACTTCATCTCACCTCATCAACATATCCTTTCTCCCTCATGTCCATACCTGGTTTCCCCTCATCTACCCTGTGGTGGCGAGTTCCATGTGTATGCCATAGCTTAATTTAACCCCTTTTTGCTACAACTTTAATTCTTTTACAAAGAGGTTCCCGGATGTTGTCCATTCCCTGATGGATACATTTCGCTTTTGCAAATCATATCCGTAACCACCATCATGATTTTTATGTCCCTGAATCAAATAGCAACTCTGACTGAATTCATCCAGTCAGTGGCTCTTTTTAATTTTTCAGTCACCGGCCAATATCATTTTTGCATATACGTCTGTGATATAAGGAAGCCAATTGATTATAACTTATTTCCACTTTGTCGCTTTGTGCTTGACAATGGTACTGATAAGATCAAGTCAGACGACCTTATCAGTGTTACTTTCAAGCATGAAACTGGACAAATCACAATAAATCATAATCAAATGGCTTTGTGGCATATGCAGCCCAGTTTTAGCAAGGAGCTGATCTCACCTCCATTGATTTAAATGAGCTCCCCTGAGTCATCTGAAAAATCCAGCTCACATAATCAAGATTATTGTGTCATATGCCACAACATGTGGGAGGAGGAGACTCCACGAACATTCCCATCCTCAACGAATGTGGGGGGAGGGGAGTCCAGCGCAAAAGTTGAAGCTGAAGCTTTTGCAACCATCTTCAGCCAGAAGTGCCAAGTGGATGATTCATGTTGTTCTCCCCCTGAAGGCTCCAGTATCACAGGTGTCAGCCTTCAGTTAATTCGACTCATCCTAGGTGATGTCAAGAAACAGCTGAGCACACTGGATACTGCAAAGGCTATGGGCCCCAACAACATCCCAGCTATAGTACTGAAGGCTTGTGTTCCGGAATTAGCTGTGCCCCTAGCTAAGCTGTTCCGGTACAACTACAACACTGACATTTCCCCGACAATGTGGAAAACTGTCCAGTTATGTAGTGTTCACAAAAAGCAGGACAAATCCAGTCCAGGTAATTACCGCCCCTCTAAAGCCTATTCTCAATCATCAGCAAATGGATGGAAGGTGTCATCAACAGTGTTATCAAGCAGCGCTAATCAGGATAGTAGCAGACTTCATGATGGCATGGACAGATTCTGCGCTATGCAAACTTCCTGTACATAAAACCCGCTTACTTCCTGTCACAGGATATGTCAACTATCACACTCCTAACTGTCACGCCTTCGCTTATGGATTGACATCCGTGGAAAAGAGATCTGGCCCTCATTCAGATCAGGAAGCGTGAAAGCCGGTCTGTCGGTTTCTGGAATAGAAGGATATATTAACTCACCGTAATATCCTAAAGAAAAACTTGCATTTATATAGCATTTTTTACAACCACCGGGCACCCCAAAGGGCTTCACAGCCAATGAGGTCACCATGCTGTAATGTAGGAAACACGGCAACTATTCAATCACTAAAGCACTCAGCAAAGCACTCCCAAACAGCAATGCGGTAACAACCAGGTTATTTTTTGTGATGTTAATTCAGGAATAAATGTTGGCCAGGACAAGAGAGATAACTCTCCTGCCCTTCTTCAAATTTTTAAAAATTCTTTCAGGAGATGTGGACATCACTGAGAGGGCCAGCCTTTATTGCCCCTCCCTATTGCCCTTGAACTGAATGGCTTGCTCAGCCATTTCAGAGTCAACCACCTTGCTATGGGCCTGGCATCACATGTAGGTCAGACTGGGTAAAGATGGAAGATTCCCTTCCCTAAAGGGAACCAAATGGGTTTTTACAACAACTGTTTCATATTCACTGAAGCAAGCTTCAACTCCAGATTTTATTAATTGAATTTAAATTCCACCAACTGCCATGTTGGGATTTGACCCCACGTCTGCAGAGCATTAACCTGGGCCTCTGGATGACTATTCCAGTGACATTACCACTACGTATACCCAAATGGGGCCTTAGTTTAAGATCTCATCTGAAAGACAGTACCTCTGACAGCACAGCACTCCCTCTGTACTACACTGGACTGTCAGGCTTGATGTTTACACCAAAGCCCCACAGTTGGACTTGAATCCATAACCTTGTGATTTAAGAGCAAGCACATTACTAAATGAACCATGGTTAGGACTTACCTTTCTCATTCGATAGCTGGCTAGCCTGGCATCCATTTCAATCACCCTGTATTATCATTTGGGACACCGAGGGCAACATTTTCCCCCATTGGAGGGCAAGGGGCGAATGTACGGGAGCGGGAGCGGGTGCGTTCCTGATCGGTGCCCCCGGTCAGTGGGAGCGCCACCATTTTATGTGGGCGGGCCGATTAAGGCCTGTCCAGCATGACGTCCACCAGGAAGTGCTATGTGCTCCCTCTGCAGGCGATGGGGAGGCAGGGGGGGAGGGGGGGATTCCCTGAGCGAGATCTCCCTGGGGCAAAGTGCTGCCTCAGGGAGATCGGCTCAGGTTTGAAAATTTCAATAAAGAGGGGGGAAGAAATTACTGACAGGTCCACATGAGCTGGGACAGGTCAAATTATTTTATTTAAACATTTTATAAAAATTTTAACTGCCTCATGAAGCATCATCCCACCCGTGGATGAGGTTTCATGTATTATCAGAAGCTCGCCTTGGGTTCCCAGCCTGCCCACCAACCTTAAGGTCGGACGGGCAGGTCCATTAATCACATTAATTACATTTTTAATGGCCTCAATAGGCCTTCGACAGTTCGGCGGGTGTGCAGCCGATTCTCTGTGCACCTGCCGAACTGAAAATCTAAATGACCCAGGGTGACATCGGGACACATGCCCGACATCATTCCACATCATTTTACCTGTGGGCGAGCGGGCCCCGCTTCACCCCCCTGCTGGCCAAACAGTAGATTCTGCCCCTCTTGTTTAGAGGGTAATTTTTACCTCAGGCAGAAAATGGGGGGAATTTTAGTTCAGATGCCTGTTTCATACCTCAGCTAATTTTATGCTGAATTGAAGACGGTGTTCCCTCCTGGATGTTACGTCAGTATCGTGTCTATGTTCCGTTTTTATTTTCTAATCCCCATGTTGGTTGTCCTAAGCTTCTCTTGTCCCTTTGTGACTCTTTTTAGATCATTTTACTTAAAGCACAATGCTCATGATTTTCTGCAGAAAGAAATAATTATGGCATGATTTGTTTCACCTCGAGTTAAAGCAGATTTGCACCGAGCAAGCTACACTGGATTAAATAAATTACTTTGTGAACAGTGTGATGGAAATCATTTTGTTAGAAAGAAAATAAAGTGAACGACAAGGGAAATTAAAAGGGTCAACATAGATACACAGCAATGTATAGGCCTTCAATAAATAAACGTAACATGAGTCTTACGCATCAATATACATGTACATATAAATCACAGTAAATACTAATAACTGCCACAACTGTTTTGCAATTTGTATAAATCTCAAGATGCGTGCCTTGAATTCAGTAGTAATAAGACCACCAAGTCTTACAAAACTAAATAAAACCTTTATTAATAGAAGAAACGATTTTAAGCACATACATGGACCTACAAATTATTACTATGATAACTTCTAGATCCCCTAGCTAATCTAACTCCCAGTTCCACTTTTGTAAAGGCAACAGTAAAACACATAGATTTAAGCATACCCAGGCAAACCATACACACTGGACAGTCGAATTGAAAGTGAGTTTTCTCAGCTTTGGTTCACTGAGGCTTAGACGTGGGAGGCTTTTCACACTTGCTGGATCTTAGAATAACTGCCCTTACACACAGCCTTCTCTCCTTTAAACATATTTTCCTATTTGAAAGCAAATTCCCATTGTTTCACTCTGGCTTTGGACTTTACTTCCCCAAAAATAAAAAAAGTCTAGCATAGCACCAATTTTATCAGTAAGCAAACACACTTTCTTAACATCCCCTGTCTAGGTGAAACATTTCATCCCCCCCCCCTCCCCCCTCCCTTCTTTTGAATTCAAGCTAGTCTGGTTTATTTAAAAATGCAAGTGTTCCCTTTACACTTCACATTCTAAAACTCCACCCATGTTTACCTACTTAACATTTCAAACCAAGCTTATCTCCTGATACATCAAAGCCTTCAGACCAGCTGTCTTTAATTCAATTAAGTCCCACAAATACACAGACATAGACACAGACCTTACAATTACTCTACTTTACAATAAACTCCAATAACGCTATGAAAATTATTATATCTTCCTGACACTTGCTCACAGATTTCCCAAGAGCTTTTGCACTGGAAGTGGCTGTGATTGGAGAACCAAAACAGCACAGCACCTTCTGCAGGGGATCAATGGCATGTATGAATAATGGTATGTCTCCTCAGCCAATCAAACTGAAGAATCCTCACTGAGCCAGGGAGAGTCTAAGCCAAGAAATGTAATTTAGAATACTTAACAGATTGTAAAAGTTATGCACAGAAAGGGAAATAAAATGAAGGAAAGAATTATGGCCAGGATTTTACAGACCCCTCACAGCGTGTCTCCCTCCGGCAGATGCAACGAGCAATTTAAAATTCCATTCAGTTCGGTGGGACAGTAATATCCCACTGGATGGGAGATGCCATAAAATCATGGCCATGGGATTAAAAGAGAGATATCAAGGAATCAGAAATTAAATGCAATCAAAAACATGTTTTTTTATCTTTCCAACAATCATTTAAAATAAGAAGGAATGAGGCTCCACACTTATAAAAAATAAATTTTCATGATCAGAGACTGTTCAGCAGTACCCTGTAATTAAAACTTATCCTTGTTGATGGTGGCTTTTTAAGAGAGGTAGCTACCAAGGTATGAAAGTGCTCAACATATTCCAGGGTCAGTCCTTCAACATAGATGCAAGGTAGAATAATTGGTGAGCTGATATATGAGTTTTGTTTTTATCAATGCTCAAGGAGAGACCAAGTTTCTTGTAGAGACTGAGGCTTGCAAATTTGACAGAGTGGGCAAAATCATTGTAGTCATCCATAAACTGTAAACCATGTATATCTACGGTACTGAGTTTAATTTTGGAACATAGACAACTGAGTTGATAGAGTTTTCCAACTATATGGTATTTAATATTGACACCAGACAGCAGTTGATCTTTGATGAGGTGAATAGCCACTATCAAATAGATTGCAAATAGTGTGAGGGATATCACACAGCTTTGTTTGACCACGGTCTGGATATTAATGTTATCTGTTTCAGGTCTCCCACTCAAGGCAGTTTCAGTCATATCATCATGAAGCAATTGCATGACTGTGGTGAAGATTCTTGCACATCCACAAGTGTGGAACACATCATCCACAAAGTGATGGAAGGACTGTCAACAGAGCTATCAAGCGGCACTTACTCAGCAATAACCTGCTCACTGATGCCCTGTTTGTGTTCCACCAGCGCCATTCAGTTCCTGACCTCGTTACAGTCTTAGTCCAAACATGGACAAAAGAGCTGAATTCCAGAGGTAAGGTGAAAGTGACTGCCCTTGATATCAAGGCAGCTTTTGACTGAGTGTGGCATCAAAGAGTCCTAGCAAAACTGGAGTCAATGGGAATCAGGATGAAAACTTTCCAATGGTTGGAGTCATACCTAGCACAACGGAAGTTGGTTGTGGTTGTTCGAGGTCAATCATCTTAGTCCTGGGACATCACTGCAGGAGTTCCTCAGGGCAGTGTCCTAGGCCCAAACATCTTCAGCTGCTTCATCAATGACCTTCCTTCCAGCATAAGGTCAGAAGTGGGGATGTTCGCTGATGATTCCACAACGTTCAGCACCATTCACAACTTCTCAGATGCTGAAGCAGCTTGTGACCAAATGCAGCAAGACCTGGACAATATTCAGGCTTGGGATAATAAATAGCAAATAACATTCATGCCACACAACTACCAGACAACGTCCATCTCCAACAAGAGAGAATCCAACCATCTCCCCTTGACATTCAATGGCATTACCATCGCTGAATCCTCCACTAACAACATCCTGGTGGTTACCATTGGCCAGAAACTGAACTGGAATTCTGTGGAGAGTGATTCGCCTCCTGTATCCCCAAAGCCTGTCCACCATCTACAAGGCACAAGTCAGGAGCGTGATGGAATACTCTCTACTTGCCTGGATGAGTGCAGCTCCCACAACACTCAGGAAGCTCAACATCATCAAAAACAAAGCAGCCCACATGATTGGCACTACGTCCATCACCTTCAACATCCATTCCCTCCACCACTGATGAACAGTGGCAGCAGTGTATACCATTTACAAGATGCACTGCATAGCTCACCAAGACACCTTCAACAGCACCTTCCAAACCCATGACGTCTACCTCCTAGAATGACAAGGACAGCAAATGCATGGGAACACCACCACCTGGAAGATCCCCTCCAACCCACCATCCTGACATGGAAATATATCATCATCCCTTCGCTATTGCTGGGTCAAATTCCTGGAACACCCTCCCTGACAGCACTGTCCATGAACCTACACTGCATGGACTGCAGTAGCTCAAGAGTGCAACTCGCCACCAGCTTCTCAAGGGCAATCAGGGATGGGCAATAAAAATGCTGGCCTAGTCAGCGATACCCACATACCATGAAAGAATAGAAAAGAATCCACAGAGCTTCACGATTTACTGAGTCAAATGCTTTGGTCAGGTCAACGAATGCAAAGAAGAGTTCCTGGTGTTGATCGCGACATTTTTCTTGGATTTGTCTGGAAGCAAAGATCATGTCGTAGGTTCATCTGGAAAGTCTAAAGCCACAAGAAGTAGAGAAGTAGGCGATTCAGAAGAACGTGTCAGGAATTTTCCTGAAATGGACAAGAGGTAATCAGCAGATCAGCTGCACCAGCTCAGCCTTTCACAAATTACGGCAGTGAGTGTTTGACAACAAAGACCTCCACAAGTAAACAAAAGTCCTAATATACAGGGCAGTGGTCATCACCACACTCCTGTACTGCGGTGAGACCTGGACTGTATATCAGGACATATAAGAGCACTAGAGAAATTCCATCAGCAATGCCTCCGCCACATCCTCCAGATTCAATGGATGGACAGTCGAACAAACACTAGTCTCCTTCTTGAAGCCAGCTCCATGAGTATTCAGGTAAAACGCCTGCAAAATCAACTTCAATGAACTGGCTACTGTGTTCACATGGCCAAAAACCATCTTCCCCACCAGGTCCCTTTCTCTCAAATCTCAAATGGCCAACGTTCTAGGGGAGGTCAAAGGAAAACACGTCAAAGACACTCTGAAGCTCTCCTTGAAGCGCAGTAGTATTGACATTAATGACTGGGAGGAGCTTGTTGCCAGTCATTCAGAATGGCGACAGCTTGTCAGTCAAGCTGCATCACACTTCGAGTCACCATGTCTTTAAGCAGAGGAGGGAAGAAAACGAAGCAATAACCCTGCACTCCAGATCCCACTACCTCATGGGATATCGTGCACCCATGTGCCAAAGGATCTGTGGGTCAGGAAGCTGCCTGCTTAGTCACATGAAACCACATGGCAGAGACCCTGAGTAGCTGTCATCCTCGAACCGAGGGACCACCGACAAAGATGACTTATCATGTCGTTAAAAATTCACTTACACTTGTATGGACAAACGTCTTAAATGGTTATCCAGTGAGTAAGTACAGCAATTTCAGCCCCTTCATGTGTTTCAGTATTGAGTCTCTCAGCGAGGTACCAGTTTAGTGAAATTTCTGGAGGGAAAATTAGGTATCAATTTCCTGACTCCCACATTTAACTGCATATGTGTGGATGCTGGAAGTTGCTGTCCAATTTGCCCTTCAATAAACGCTGACACTCTCATTCTTATTCCTACTGAAAGTGTAGATAAGATGAATATATAATGTATATTTGTCATGCGCAAATCAGCACATGCACATAAATGATATAAAACAATACACAGACAAGCATTTCCCCACTCAAATATATGGATAGATATCCAAACAGGAAGCTGCAATAAACATAACGCAATCAAATTTCTACGAAATGGTAAGGGGGATTTTTGCTGCTTAATTTTGCAGAATTAGGGAAATGCCAGGAGGCATCATGCCTGTGACATGAAGTTGTGTCATTTTTCTGTGTATTAGGCCAGATTTTACTGTAGGAATAATGCTGAGCACTTGGGCTGACAAGGGTCACTACCAGAGGCTAATGACTGGTTTGGAGGCTTCTGATTTCAGGGAAGAGTTACAAGAGCCCATAAGCAAAAGCAAAGTACCATGGATGCTGGAAATCAGAAATACAAACAGAAATACAAACTGGCAATACTCAGCAGGTCAGGCAGCATTTGTAGTAGGAGGAACTGAGATAGCGTTTCAGGTCAATGATCTTTCTTTGCCAAGTCCCCTAATATCTCCAACAGCCTTTCATGATCTAAATTCATCTATTTAGAAGCTAGGCTTAGATATCTGTATTTCTGCTCTCATTAACAGCGGAATTTTGATTTTATTCATTCCTAGAATGGAGGTGTCACTGACAAGGCCAAATTTATTGCCCATCCCTAATTGCCCTTGAGAGGGTGGTGGTGAGCCACCTTCTTGAACCGCTGCAGTCCATGTGGTGTAGATTCATCCACAAATGATTAAGGATGGAGTTCCAGGATTTTGACCCATTGACAATGAAGGAGCAGCAATATGTTAAAAGCAAAATACTGTGGATGCTGGAAACCTGAATTAAGAACAGAAAAACACAACAGGCCCAACAGCATCTGTGGAGAGAGAAACAAAGTTAATGTTTCGAGTCTGTATGACTGGAGTTTTGAGTCTGTATGACTATCCTTCAGAGCTGCAGTGATATGTTTCCACATTAGGATGGTGCACGACTTAGAAAGGAACATGGAGGTGGTTGTGTTCCCATGTATTTGCTGCCCTTGTCCTTTTGGATGCTAGAGGTTGTTGATTTGGGAGGTGCTGTCAAATAATGGATGTGTGTTGACTCTCTGGTAAGGTAGCTTATGCTCATCCTGTGTCAGCTTTACCTGGCCCCACATATCTCTTCTCTTTGGTTCACCTGAGTACCACACCGACGTCTCACCCGGTTCACACCCACAATGTGAAAGTGAGGCGAACCCCCACAGAAGTTCAATCCGATTCAGCCACAGCCCAGCCAAACAGCTCTCCAGCATGCACCAGGAAATCTTGCATATGCCCTATAAGCCTCGTGTTATCCAAAATGGGCAGTGCTGTCAAGGAGCAGCTTAGAAAAACCTATTCTACAGGAATGAGCTACGACCAGCTAAAAGGGCTTCAATCATCCTTGACTTTTCTAATGTTCTTAAGTTGCCACATTCATACTATCATCTGTGTGGACATTTTGTTAACAGCTGCAGAAATGATATCAGATTGGCAGAGCGGGGTTGCTGAGAAACAGGACAAACAGGCTGAATGAAGAATAATTTGTTATTGATGAATAGCAGAAACTGAAGAAGATCAATTTTGTTAATTAACTGTAAGGTAATCATTAAGACTACTTTGCTGCAGTGGAGCCGTTACAAGTCATTAAACACCTTTCAGGAGTGTCATCTGGACTGGCACCTGCTGTCACCTGAACAAGTGCTGCTTGCAGATGGCCCATTTCTGTTAGGCCAGCTATTTTCATATGATCATATATAATTTAAGTGGAGTTTGGAGAGCTGTGCCAAAAGAATACCTCATGTTGTTGAGCTGCTGATTCTGCTCGTACCTATTTGGGGAAACACGACAGAGAGAACACAGGGTAGCGAGAATGATCACAGGTTGTTCATTCACCTCATGTTGCAGGTCTAGGTGTCAATCTGGCTGCAAGACTGTGAAGGTAATCTGCTTTTAAAAATCTTCCATGACATATTTATTTAACAGTGATAACTTGGTGCAGTTTGATGAATACCATAGAACCATAGAAACATTGCGGCACAAAAAGAGGCCATTCAGCCCATCGTGGCCGTGCCAGCCAAGAGAGGAAAAATTAAAAACTAGCTGCCCATCCTAATCCTGCCTTCCAGCACCCAATCCATAGCCTTTCAGGTTGCAGTATTTCAGGCGCAGATCAAGGTACCTTTTAAATGAGTTGAAGGTTTCTGCCTCCACCACCAAATCAGGCAGTAAATTCCAAACACTCACCACCCTCTGGGTGAAGAAGTTTTTCCTCATGTTACCTCTAATCCAGTCACCTTAAATTTGTGCCCCCTGGTAATTGACCCCTTCACTAGGGGAAACAGGGCATCTCTGTTTACTCTAAATAGGCCCCTCATAAACTTGTACACCTCAAACCCCTCAGCCTCCTCAGCTCCAAGGAAAACACACCCAGCCTATCCAGTCTTTTCTCATAGCTGCAATTTTCAAGCACTGTTAACATTCATGTAAATCTCCTCTGCACTCTCTCCAGAGCAATTATGTCCTTTCCTGTAATGTGGCGATCAGTACACCCAATTCCAGCTGTGGCCTAACCAACATTTTATACAGTTCCAGCGTTACATCTCTGTTTTTGTGTTCTATACCTCCAATAAAGGAAAGCATTCCATCTTATCCACCTGTCCTGCCATCTTCAGGTACCAATGGACGTGCACTCCAAAGTTTCTCACTACCTCTACCTCTCCCAATGTCCTCCCATTTATTGTGCATTCCCTAGTTTTGTTTGCCCTCCCCAAATGCATTACCCCACACTTCCCTGGATTGAATTCCATCTGTCAATCTTCTGCTCACTAAAAATAATCACAGTTCATCACAGTTTTAATCCACCACCTGTGAGTAACCCAGGTTAAACAATTGAATATGAGTTTAGACTATAGATCTCTTTGCTGCTTATACTGGGGTACAGTAGACAGTTACCTGGTAAATTTATTTTAAAGAAAACACATTCAAAAGCTTTTAAAACGTGCCTATTACTGTCATTATGCCCAAGGAACCAGCTAAATTTTTGGAACAACCTTAAAGTAGGGTTGCCAACTGTGATCAAATATACTCCTGGAGAATTCATTGCATGACTTTCCCCCACAAGCCAACCATTAGTCGGCCAACACATCCAGTTTGTGATGCGCTGCCTTTTTTAAAAATTCATTCATGGGATGTGGGTGTCACTGGATAGGACAGTATTTATTGCCCATCCCTGATTGTCTGTCAGAAGGTGATGTGGAACTGCCTCATTGAAGCACTGCAATCCATATGGTGTAGGAACACCCAGAGTGCTTTTTGGAAGGGAGTGAAGGTATGGTGATATAGTTCCAAGTCAGGATGGTGTGTGACTTGGAGGGGAATGTGCAGGCAGTGGTGTTTCCCATGTATCTGCTGCCCTTGCCCTTCCAGGTTGTAGAGGTCATGGGTTTGGAAGGTGCTGTTGAAGGTGTCTTGGTGAGCTGCTGCAGTGCATCTTGTAGTTGGTACACGCTGCTGCTATTGTGTGTTAATGGTGGAGAGTGAATGTTGAAGGTGGTGGATGGAGTGTGAATCAAATGGGCTGCTTTGTCCTGGATGGTGTCAAGTTTCTTGAGCATTCTGGGAGCTGCACTCCTTGAGGCAAGTGGGCAATATTCCATCACACTCCTGACTTGTGTCTTGTAGATGATGGACAGGCTCTGGGGAGTCAGGAGGTGAGTTATTGTCTGCAAAATTCCTAGCCTCTGAACTGCTCTTGTCACCACAGTATTTATATGGCTGGTCCAGTTCAGTTTCTGGTCAATGGTAATCCCTAGTTGATAGTGGGGGATTCAGCATTGGTAATGTCATTGAATGTCAAAGCGCAATGATTAGATTCACTCTTGTTGGAGATGGTCATTGCTTGGTTCTTGTGTGGAGTGAAAGTTCCTTGCCATTTGTCAGCCCAAGCCTGGATATTGTCCAGGTCTTGCTGTATTTGGACAAAGACTGCTTCAGTATCTGACAGGCCATGAATGGTGCTGAACATTGTGTAATCATTAATAAACATCTCCACTTCTAACCTCAGGGTGGAAGGAAGGTCATTGATGAAGCAACTGAAGATGTTTGGGTTGAGAGCACTATCCTGAGAAACTCCTGCAGTGATGTCCCAGGACTGAGATGATTGACCTCCAACAACCACAACCATCTTCCTTTGTGCTAGGTATGACTCTAGCCAGTGAAGAGTTTTCCCCCTGATTCCCATTGACTCTAGTTTTACTAGGGTTCATTGATACCACACTCAGTCAAATGCTGCCTTGGGCAGTCACTCTCACCTCACCTTGTGAGCTCAGCTATTTTGTCCATGTTTGAACCAAGGCTGTAAATAGGTCAGGAACTGAAAGGCCCTGGCGGCACCCAAACTGGGCAACAGTGAGCAAATTGTTGCTAAGGAAATGCCGCTTGATAGCTCTGTTGATGACCCCTTCCACCATTTTACTGATGATCGAGTAGACTGAAGGGGCGGAAAATGGCTGGGTTGGATTTGTTCTGCTTTTTGTGTACAGGATATGCCTGGGCAATTTTCCACACTGCCGGTTAGATGCCAGTGTTATAGCTGTACTGCTTGGCTAGGGATACGGCAAGTTCTGGAGCACAAGTCTTCAGTATTATTGCTGGAATGTTGTCAGGGGCCATAGCCTTTGCAGCATCTGGTGCCTTCAGCTGTTTCACGATAAAACATGGGGTGAATCGAATTGACTGAAGACTGGCAACTGTGATGCTGGGGAACACAGGAGGAGGTCGAGATGGATCATCCACATGACATTTCTGGCTGGAGATTGTAGCAAATTCTTCAGCCTTATATTTTGCACTGCTGTGCTGGGTTCCTCCATCATTGAGGATGGGGATATTTTTGGAGCCACCTCCTCCAGTGAGTTGTTTAATTGTCCACTACCAGTCATGACTGGGTGTGGCAAGACAGCAGAGCTTATATCTGATCCGTTGGTTGTGGGATCACTTAGCACTGTCTATCACATGTTGCTTTCACTGTTTGGCACACAAGTAGTCCTGTGTTATAGCTTCACCAGGTTGACACCTCATTTTTAGGTATGCCTGGTGCTGCTCCTGGCATGTCCTCCTGCACTCTTCATTGAATCAGGATTGATCCCCTAGTTTGATGGTAATAGTAGAGTGGGGGATATACAGGGCCATGAGGTTACAGATTATGGTTGCATACAATGCTGCTGCTGATGACCCACAGCATCTCTTGCTAGCCCAGTCTTGAGTTGCTAGATCCGTTCAAAGTCTATCTAATTTAGAAGGTGGTAGTGCTACACAACAGGATAGAGGGCATCCTCAATGTGAAGATGAGGCTTCATCTCCACAATGACTGTGCTGGTCACTTCTACTAATACTGTCATGGACAGATGCATCCGTGGCAGACAGGATGGTGAGGATGAGGTCAAGTAGGTTTTTTCCTCTTGTTGGTTTCCTCACCACCTGATGAAGACCTAGTCTAGCAGTTGTGTCCTTTAGGACTTGGCCAGCGCTGTAAGTAGTGATGCTACCGAGCCACGCTTGGTAGTGGACAATAAAGTCCCCCACCCAGAGTACTTTCTGTGCCCTTGCCAGCAAGTGGTGTTCAACATGGCGGTGTACTGAATCATCAGCTGAGGTGGGGGGGACGGTGGGTGGTAATCAGCAGGAGGTTTCCTTGCCCATGTCTGACCTGGTGCCAGTTTTCATGGGGTCCAAAGTCAATGTTGAGGACACCCAGAACAACTCCCTCCTGGCTGTGTACCACTGTGCCATCACCTCTGGTGGGTCTGTCCTGTCAGTGGCATACCCAGGAATGGTGCTGTCTGGGACATTATCTGTAAGGTAAATTTCTGTTAGGATGACTATGTCAGGCTGTTGCTTGACTAATCTGTGAGACAGCGCTCCTAATTTTGGCAGTAGCTCTCAGGTATTGGTAAGGAGGACTTTGCATGGTCCACAGGGCTGTTGCCGTTTCTGGTGCCTAGGTCAATGTCAGATGGTCCATCTGGTTTCATTCCTTTCAGGTTTTATAGCAGATTGATACAACTGAGTGGCTTGCTAGGCCATTTCAGGGGGCAGTTAAAGAGTCAAACACAGTGCCGAGGGCCTGGAATCGCAAGAGGATGGCAGATTTCTTTCCCTTTAGTGAACCAGATGGGGTTTTTAATGGCAATCGACAATGGCTTTGGAACCACCATTAGGCTGGATTTTTAATTGTATTTAAATTCCACCAGCTGCCATGGTGGGATTTGAACCTGTGTCCACAGAGCATTAGCCTTGGGCTCAGGATTACCAGCCCAGTGACATTACCACTTCGCCACAGCCCTCCAATGCCAATTAGAAAGCAAGAAGACTCATCATCCAGTTGGATGATGCTTGACTATCAGTCAGACAGCCTTTCCACCCCCCCCCCCCGACATTTTCAACATTTTTATATCTGCTAAAGAGAAATGTTCAAAGAAAATGCCAAAAAAAACAACAGATGGAATTGCTTCCGTTTGCATTAAGTGCGGCAACAGGTAGTAAAAAGGACCTTTTACCCACTGGCCACAATGGTGGCTTTTCATGCTGTATCTTACCAACCCCACCTCATTAATCATGAGTTCCCAAGAAACACACCATTTCAATGGTGGGTGAGCTCAGATTCACCTGTCGCACCATCGCCTCACCATTTCATCACACCGAGCGCCACATGTAAAATGCAGCCATGCGCACACCTCTCAGTGATTCCAGCCCCAGACTGCTGCAAAGGAGACATGGCCCCCAAAAGACAAGAAAACTGCAGCCCCCAGGTTTAGTGACGCGTCCCTCAAGCGCCTTTTGGACACCGTGGAGTCCCACCATGATGTCCTCTATCCCCCGCTCTGGCCACAAGAGGGGAAGCAACATTACCAGCCCAGCTTGGTAGGCGATGTTGCACATAAAGGGTTGGCCCATCCAATGCAGATAGAGGATGAATGATCCCATCTGTGCCGCCAGGGTAAGGCAACCATCTCATCACTCTAAACTCACACACTCAAGCTCATCACACATTCACTGGCATCTCACTCACTGCCAGCTCAAGGGACATCACCACTCATTCTCTCACACACACCCTCACAACTCCATCTGGCCTCATCTCCTCTGGAGACTACCTCCTCAGCCCTCACCATCTTGAGGCCACTTGCACAGGGCAACTTGTGCCCCCCCCAACACCCTGGGATAACTGAGGCCAGATGGAGATGAGAGGGTGTGTGTGAGAAAGTGAGTGGTGATGTCCCTTGAGCTGGCAGTGAGCGAGATGCCAGTGAATGTGTGATGGGCTTGAGTGTGTGAGTTTAGAGTGACGAGATGGTTGCCTTACCCTGGCAGCACTGATGGGATCATTCATCCTCTATCTGCATTGGATACCCCCCTTCCCCAGTACAGCCCTCACCCTGTAGCCTCTTCCCTTGCCTGAGGCCACTTCTCCCCCATTGCCAAGCAAACCCTGACCCTCCAGCCAGTGAAAAGCCACACCCACCTTATGGCTGGTCTGGTAGGTAAAGATCAGCCCATAAGCTCCCCCTAAAAGTGATGTGATGATGTCTGTAAAGCCTGGCACTGATGACTGCCAGAAGCAAGGTAGGCAAACAAACCTCGAAGACCTGAGCAAAGTGCAGCTCATCAGATGCACTTCATTTATGTTCAGTTGTGAAACACGCCGATGGGAAATGCAGCCTGTCATTGACAGGCATAGCGGACAATTGCAAACTGGTTTCACAGTCCTGTGAAACTGATTTTGGGCCTTCTCACCATATTGTCTGCTCATGCCACCAAACACACCCGATGCCAGTGGGCATGGAAAATTCCGCAAAATCGTTTTTAATGTCACTACGTGCTTCTCCAGGGCTGCACACAGCTGTGTCCTGGAGATTAGTCTTCAATTCCTGGAGACTCTAGGCCAATCCTGGAAGGTTGAAAACCCCACACACAAGGCGTTCAAATATACACAATTATCAGAACCTCCCAAAGCAATTCATTCATCAGAGGGGGAGTGGAAGAGTATTGCGGTCGGGGGACAGCTCCTGGTGCAATGTTTATAAACTAATGCAAGCGATCAAGGAAGGTTGTGCTGGGCGTAACTTGCGCTCATG
The DNA here is from genome assembly GCF_017639515.1 of Carcharodon carcharias. NCBI lineage: Eukaryota > Metazoa > Chordata > Chondrichthyes > Lamniformes > Lamnidae > Carcharodon > Carcharodon carcharias. The sequence goes on from NC_054469.1 coordinate 222,410,160, forward strand.
ATTCCACGATCATTTGGACGCATCACGCCAATTCCAGGCGATTTGCTCAAAAAAAGTCAAGCGTAACAAGGAAAAAACTCTGTGGCCATTACACCGTGGGCCATTAAACTCATCATCAAACTCATACAACAATCTCAATGCTCAGGACTTTGTGATTGAGCTGGTGCTGCTTAGATGGTAAATAAAGGCTTTACCGTAAATTATTTATTTTTTAAAAATGCACATTATTGAAACCGCACTTTGCCAGTGCCCCAGTATAAGATGATCGGCATAAAAGAAATGCAAGGTTGATTTTAACTCTGGGGGAACTCAGCAGCCGGCTCCCTGATCCTGGCGATGGGAAATCAGTTTTATTTTGGGGGCCGGGCCCTGTTACTCTGCCTCTAACTGCACTGCTCCAGCCCAATGCAATCTCAAGTGGGTTGGAGGCCTATCACCCAACAGGGAGCTTGGTCTGTGTTGATGGGTCAGGGTCGGGCAAGGAGGTGGTGTGGATGAAAGGTTTAACACTTGTGGATGCCTGAAAATGCACTCCTAGCCCCTTATCAAGGTGCAGCCCTTTGTCAGCCCTCTAGCCCCAGTAAGTGTAAAGAACCGAAGCTGAGCTTTAGGTTCAAGACTCCAAAGATAGAAGGAACGGGCTGACGCTTTGTTGGCTGGGTTTGGTTCGAGGACCACAATAAAAGGGCAGGATGGCTAGGTTTTCCCCCCTTCTCACCCCCTCTCCCACCGATAATGACTGAGTGAAAGATCTATCTCTGTATTTTGCATAAATTAATAGAATCATGTATTGAGGCTGAAAACCCACAGTCCATTTAATTCATTCTGCCATAGAAACTTACAATCACCCATTCATGACATCTATTGATTCCTGAATGATTCTAGAGTTTTGGCCTCCATTATCCAACATCAAGATATTTAACATCCTTTGCAGGGAAGAGAGCTGCCTGACAATAGTTCTGAACTGGCCTTTTATCACTTTGCATCTATGTATTCCTTGCTTTTGAGTCTCCAACATGAAATAGTGCTCAGCCATTCTATTCCACTTTGTATTATCGACATCTAAAAGTCCCGTTACATTCTAGAATTTTTACACTTGATACTGCTCTTAAGCTCAGTATTTCAGAGTAACTCCTGTAGGCAAGTTCTGATTCACTATGATCCAGAATGTGCCTTCACCTGTCCAAAACTGGGTAATTTGTAGCAAGGCCCAGGGACTGAACAGAAATCTTGTGTTGCTGTATTTTTGTGACTGGCTATATCAAGTCTTCTTCAATATTAGACAGCAATAAAGTGAAAGATTCACTAAACCATTGCTTTCACTTCATGCCATCTGTCACTCTTTGATGGCTTCATGTGTAACTATTCATTTTGAACAAGACAGGAGGAGAAATATTTAGCAAAGAATGATTAGAGTAAATTGCATTTAAATACCTGTCTGTTAAATGTATGGTGTGTATGTCAATGAAGGCCTCAACATTTTTGTATTTCTATTGAATGGTTTGGATACTCAGGCACAATAGGTTAAACTTTCGACATGTCATTGCAGGTTGACTTCAATGGAAGTGGGAATAAGGCAGTTTCTATAATCAGCAGACAATTCACAGCTTGGTTTTATACTCGGGCAATAAGTTGGAAATCCACCCCTAGATTTATATTCTGTGGTTATTGTATCAAAGAAAGCTGGACCACTTTCCGTGAATAAGTCTTACTATTTCACCCCATTTGTACTTGACAGATAGGAAGAAGCAATTATCATGATACATTATAGAGAAAAATGCTTCATTTGTCACCATCTCCTGTTCCTTCCTGTAATCTGCAAGCTTCTTTCTTCCTCACTTATCTTCCCCCTTTTCTAACTTCGGCTGACACCTTATGTATTTATCTTCTTATGTTTATTTTAACTACTATGAACCCTATTGAGCTCCCACTTGAAGGCTCCTCTCAAGTGCAACTCTTCCAGTCCTCTGAATGGAGATCTGTTAGAAAACTGAAACAAAGAAAACTCAGTCAAGAACCTCATCCTTTGCAATATCAAGGTTAGAATTACACCTTCCCATTTCTTCGAGCTGTGCTGACTTCAACTCAGGTATGTTTCTGCGGGTGGCATGCCTCTTAATCATTCAGTCTAATCGGAAGTTTTTCATCATACCAACTGAATGCAAAACTAGCATTGAAGGTCGTCCACTCATTATAGTGCATGTCCAATTTTCATTCCCACCAAGATCACTTTTACACCTCAAGTTAACTGAAAATCTAACGTGTTATCTAACCCAACCTAATCCATTAAAATTTTGACTAAAAGCATCTCTCGGCAATGTTACAGAAATTAAGTGTGTCAACACCAATAAACTGAGATCCAGAGTTGAGTTAAGAGCTATATATTCATTACAAATGTGGGGGTAATTTTCCATTTTGCTACCTAGACAGTAAGCTGTAAGAGTGGCTAGCTCACTAGAATTGGAAAATCCCCAATGTTTTTCTTCATTGAAAACCTACAATGTTTGGATGGTTTAATTCCACAAGGTTACCTCTCAAGGGACAAAACTGAAAATGAACTCCCTGATGTTTTAACCCAATTGACCACCCAATGGACTTTGATGCATCAGTCATCTTTGGCACGTTTATTTTTTCCCCTATCCCTCATCAGTGAGGTGGACCTGAAACAGTTCAGATAAAAGTAGCTCCAGCCTATTAGCAAAGGCAGTTAATAAACTGACTGCCAATTGGTGTTGCAGGGTGCTTCACTAACTTTTCCCTGCTTCAGTCACTATGGGGAAGTGACAATATTGCACAATAATATACCCATCGCAGACATTAATGTACGTATCTGTTTGTTCCTCAGCATTCATTTTCTTCCCTTCTCTTCTGAAGAAGTTGACTTAGGTTGAGGTGCTTTTTCACTTGTGCTACACCTCTTGGTCTTTATCATTCTGCCTTTCCAAGTCTAGACAGTGACAAGTGTCATCAAGACAACTATGTGGAGCATCACAGTCATTCACGATTCTGTCCTCAAAGTCCACTTTGAAATTGAGGTCACTAGGTAGAAATCTGGAGTGAGGATCTGTAATCTATTCTGAGAACTCTACCTCAGGGAGATTAGAAATTGTCAGCTCGCCTTGGTTAGTTGCACACTCACCTCTGAGTCAGAGTTTGTGGAATTGAAGTGCAATGCAGGACTCGAGTTCATAATCTACGCTGACACTTCACGGATGGCACTGCTAGAGTTGTCACTTTTTAAGTGAGTTGCTAAGGTCACGTCAGATGCACACAATGGATCCAATGGTAAATTTGAAGTAGTACACTGACTTCTCCCAGTGTCCTGGTCCACAATTCTGCCTTGAAAAACAGGTTACTTGTTTAGTCACTTCACTTCTCTTTGAGGCCTTGAGTTTTTGTACACCATACTTCAGAAATAGTCATAGATAGGAAGCACTTTGGGATATGATGAATGTGTGATATGATGCTAGTTTTTTTTTATTTCCTCCCTTTATTTTTTTCTGGTATTGATAGGGCAAATAGAGAGAAATATTTCTACTGGCTAGGGAGTCTGGCACTAGGAGGCACGGGCCCAGAACTTTCAATCTCTGCATGGTTGTACCCCAGATGAACCCTTCCCCAAGATGCGCTATGGGACCCCTCAGAAGTCCCAACGCACTGACCACGTGGGAATTGCTCAAGAAAGTTGGACCTCTGATGGGTAATTCCCCTGCATCCAGAATCCTCTGAAAAAGTCACCAAATCTGAATCAGAGTTGGAGACTTCGGAGGGTTCTGACTTACTCACCTGTATAAGATCCTGAGGGGTCTTGACAGGGTGGATGTGGAGAAGATATTTCCTCTTGTGGGAGAATCTAGAACTAGGGGTTGCTGTTTAGAACTAAGGGTCACTCATTTAAGACAGAGATGAGGAGAAATTTTTTTCTCTTAAGAGGGTTGTGAGCCTTTGGAACTCTCTTCCTCAAAAGGCAGTGGAAGCAGAGACTTTGAATATTCTTAGGGCAGAGCTAGATAGATTCTTGATTAACAAAGGGGTGAAAGGTAATCAGGAATGTGGAGTTGAGGTTAAGAACCATGGTCTTATTGAATGACGGAATAGGATCAAGGGGCTGAGTGGCCTACTCCTGCTCCTAATTCTTGTGTGTGTTTGATAGTTACCCAGAAAATGTTACACAGAAAAAAAAAGTTTGAAATCCTAGGTAATCATACATAATCACTCACATTGACCTCCCCCATATCCCCAACTCCACTCTGACACCCCAACTACTCCCCAACATCTGACCCCGCTTCAACCTGACTTGACTACCCACTGACACTCCGGCCCTACCTGACCCTCCGACTTGCATCCCTGACCCAACCACACCACCCTACCCAGCTGCCACTCTACCCACCCTGCCATCTGCCACCCTACCTTCCCTGCCACCTTACACAGCTGCCACTCTACCACCCTGCCATCGGCCATCCTATCCACCTGGCACCCTACTCACCCTGCCACCAAACCGCGCCATGTGCTCTACCCACTTACCTCAGTCACATTTATTCAATAACACAGTGAAAAGCTATTCAAGTGCAACTCTTCCAGTCCTCTGAATGGAGATCTGTTAGAAAACTGAAACAAAGAAAACTCAGTCAAGAACCTCATCCTTTGCAATATCAAGGTTAGAATTACACCTTCCCATTTCTTCGAGCTGTGCTGACTTCAACTCAGGTATGGTTCTGCGGGTGGCATGCCTCTTAATCAGTCAGTCTAATCGGAAGTTTTTCAACATACCAACTGAATGTAAAACTAGCATCGAAGGTCGTCCTCAGAAGTTTTTCCCAATGTCTGATAATGAGAGCCAGGCCTTTCAGGAGAGAAATCATGAAATATTTCTACACACTAAGGGTGGGGCAAGTTTGGAATTCTTTTCAGCAAATTGCAATTGATGTTAGGTCAATTGTCAACTTTAATTCTGAGATTGGTAGAATTTTGTTAACTGAAGGATATGGGGCAAAGATGGGTTTGTGCAGTTAGGCCATAGATCAGCCATGATCTCATTGAATTGTGAAACAGGCTCAAGTGGCTGTATAGCCTCCTCTAGCTCCTATGCTCCTATTAATCTTTCCAGTTGTAATGTGCTTACTGCAACTCTGGCTAAGATAAGTTAATTCAACACAGATTCATCGTTTAAACATGGGACCTCATTAGTCTGTATAGCTCAGAACCACACCGGGTAACTTATTCATCTTTTGAGCTTTTAAAGGAGTTTGCCATACAAAAATATAACTGTAAACTGATTTTTTTTTTAAATGAAAATATTTTTCCAACGTGTAGCACTGTTACATCAAAATCCAAACTTAGAGATATTTGTAGTTCATTCCAAGATCCCTCTGAATTTTGAAATGTCCTACAGTCTCTGCGTGCCTCACTTTTGTTAAAAGGAACTATTCTAAAATAGTTCATTCTTTGATAAACAAATCTACCTCAATTACAATGGTGCTGAATTGCCGAGTGTAAAAACAAGCCTTTGGACAGTAGAAATTCATGTTTTCCAACCCCATTTAATGCAGTAGTGTTTGAGAGAATCTGAACTTTAACCTGGTGTGACATTCCATGTGTGAACCTACGCACTTTGGATTTTCGTTGCATCCACGCATACAAGATGGGACAAATGAATTGGAAGCACCATCTACCATGTCAGCTCTGCATGGGACTGTGAGCTTTAGACTCAGTCAGCTTTTGTATTACAATAGAGTAAGAGCCATTGCAAATTGCCCCTTGTCGGGCTTGTCAATGTTCTTTTCAAGATGTAGACATGAAGGAGGAAAGGACCATTATTGTCACAGGGGCAGAGCATTAACCAGAGTGTGTCCAGTGTAATTGTGTAATAAATTAGCTAACTGTATGCACGCTACAGTTTCATTCTACATTCTACAATATTATTGGACAAGGATGCTAAAGTGGCAGTAATAGGGAGGAGAGTATATATGATACATTTGTGTGTAAAAGTCAAAAATAATGAGTATCATAGGCATAAGTGGAACATCAGGGTTTTTTCATAATGAACAACCGTAACCATAGACTTCTAATAGAGCAATGTCTCTGAAGTAAAATAGCTTTCAATGGGTTAACAAGAATGTCAAAATAATGTGCAGCAACACAGTCATTACAAACAGTACAGACAGCACTCTCCACACATCCCCCTTTTGTTCCACATTGTTCAGTGTTGTGCAAGCAATATCATTAGAACTAACTTTGAAACCTTAAATCTGTCAAAATTCTTTCAATTTGTACATAATAATTCTTCTGTTTATGGGTTTTGGCTTTCTCTTGCACTGTTCTCGCTTCATTGCTCATGAGGTTTCAACACATCAACAATCAAGTCTACAAGGTGATGTTAAAGAAAGAAAGATTTGTATTCATATAGTGCCTTTCATGACCTCAGGGTTTCCCAAAATGCTTTACAGCCAATGAAGTACTTTTGAAGTGTAGTCATTGTTGTAATGTAGAAAATGCAGCAGCCAATTTGCCCACAGCAAGCTCCCACAAACAGGATTTTTGTGAAGTTAATTGAGGAATGAACATTGGCCAGGACATCAGGGAGAACTGCCCTACTCTTCTGCAAAATAGTGCCATGGGATCTTTTACTTCCAGCTGAGGAGGCAGAAGACATCCAAAAGATGGCACCTCTGACAGTGCAGTGTTCCCTGGTTAATTCATTGGGAGTATCAGTCTGGATTTGTGTGCTTAATCCTGGAATGGGAGTCCAACACACAATCTTCCAACTCAAAGGCTACCACTGAGGCTTACAATATTGCATTCAACGTTTGGAAGTCAATAGAGAGATATCAAGTGGATGCAATTGTTTCATTTTTTAAAATCTATTCATGGGATGTGGGCACCTCTGGCTAGGCCAGCATTTATTGCCCGCCCCTAATATCTCCTGGAGAAGGTGGTAGTGAACTGCCTTCTTGAGCTGCAGTAATCCATGTGGTGTAGGTACAACCACAGTGCTGTTAGGGAGCAAGTTCGAGGATTATGACCCAGCGACAGTGAAGGAATGGTGATATATTTACAAGTCAGGATGCTGAGTGACACTTCCAGGTGGTAGTGTTCCCATCTGTCTGCTGCCCTTTCCCTTCTTGATGGTAGTTGTCGTGGGCTTGGAAGGTACTGTCTAAGGAAGCTTGGTGAGTTACTGCAATGTATCTTAGAGATGGTACACACTGCTGACACACTATTGCCACTGTTCGTCATAAGTTAGAGGGTGCGAATGTTTGTGGAAGGGATGCCAATCAAGCGAATTGCTTTGACCTGGGTGATGCCAAGCTTCTTGACTGTTGTTGGAGTTGCACTTAGCCAGGCAAGTGGAGACTATTCCATCACACTACTGACTTGTGCCTTGTAGATGATGGACAGGCTTTGGGGAGTCAGGAGGTGAGTTATTGTCTGCAAAGTTCCTAGCTTCTGACCTGTTGTTGTCGCAACAGTATTTATATGGCTGATTCAATTCAGTTTCTGGTCAATGGTAACCACCAAGTTGTTGATAGTGGAGGATTCAGTGATGGTAATGCCATTGAATGTCAAGGGGTGATGGTTAGATTCTGTCTTGTTGGAGATGGTAATTGCTTGGCACTTGTGTGGTGTGAATGTTACTTTCCACTTGTCAGCCCAAGCCTGGATATTGTCCAGGTCTTGCTGCATTTGGACATGGACTGCTTCAGTATCTGAGGAGTCATGAATGGTGCTGAACATTGTGTAATCATCAGCAAACATCCCGATTTCTGACCTTATGATGGAGCGAAGGTCATTAATTAAACAGCTGAAGATGCTTGGGCCAAGGACACTACCCTAAGGAACTCTTGCAATGATGTCTTGGAGTTGGGATGATTAACCTCCAATAATCACAACCATCTTTATTTGTGCTAGTTATTACTCCAACCAGTGAAGATTTTTCCCCCTGATTCTTATTGACTCCAGTTTTGCTAGGGCTCCTTGATGCCACACTCTGTCAAATGCTGCCTTGATGTCAAGGGCAGTCACCCTCACCTTACCTCTGGAGTTCATCTCTTTTGTCCGTGTTTGAACCAAGACTGTAATGAAGTCAGGAGCTGAGTGGCCCTGGAAGAACCCAAACTGAGCATCAGTGAGCACGTTATTGCTCAGTAAGTGCCACTTGATAGCACAGCTGATGACCCCTTCCATCACTTTGCTGATGATCAAGAGTGGACCGATGGAGCGCTAATTGATCAGGTTAGATTTGTCCTGCTTTTTGTGTACAGAACAAACCTGGGCAATTTTCCATATTGCTGGGTGGGATGCCAGTGTTGTAGCTGTACCAAGCAGCTTGACTAGGGGTGCGGCAATTTCTGGAGAACAAGTCTTCAGTATTATTGCCAGAATGTTGTCAGGGCCTATTGCTTAATAGGTAGATATCCATTCACCAAATAAAGTAACAGAAGACCTTCTGTGAATCACAACTGTTTTATTGGTACAAATACCAGTTTTCCACTCTTCCCTTCTAGATGCTGTCCCTGCCCAAAAGCAATCCCCCTACTAGGGAAGAACCCAGCTCTTGAGTTCATACTTCAATGAGCATAAATTAACTCTGAAGCTTGTCCTGGTTTACTCTTAAAGAGACCTACATTTCTAATATTGTCACCCATAGCCTTTGCAGTGTCCAGTGCCTTCAGCCGTTTCTTGGTATCACATGGGTTGAATCGAATTGGCTGAAGACTTGGGATGTGAGTGACAATTAGGTGCCCTGAGAAAGCGGTGATGGATCTTCTTCGTTTCCAGTGACTGCTTGTACCAAACATGCAAGTTGATATTACGATCATGGCCGTCATCATCGTTGTCAGAAGGCATTAAGAGTCAACCACATAGTGAGACTAGACTCACACGTAGCTCAGACTGGGAAATTATGGCAGGTTTCTCTGTCTGAAGAGATTAGTGAACTAGTTGGGGCATTACAACAACTTCTGACCCCTTTCTACTGACATTTTTCCAGGTGCCAGATTACAAATGGCCACCTTTAAAGACCCAAATTTTGCAGTAGTAATAATGGTGAGGCTGTCAGATTTATGGAGTGAGTTGGACAGCAACTTATGGCATCTGCACACACACAAGTAATCACAGGAAGATGCATGTAACCCATTAATATTTAATGGGCTGAGAGATGGAGAAAATATTGATTGCAGATGTACAAATTGGAGCCTGTGCCAAATGGATGACGGAATATGTAATCCAGATTGTCAGAATGTGAAGGCGCCTGCATAAAGTGAGACGCCAAGATTGTTTAACTTAAACTATTACCACGTAAGCAATTAGAGGATGCAAGTACAAAACTAACAATCCTGAAGTGAGATTGGACATCAGGACAGTATTACAAGTGCAGAAGGTTACATGGAATGGGATCCCAACAGAAACATTGCACAGTAACACACTTCTAGCATGAGACTCTAGCATCCATATATTTTCGCTAATGTTGGTTACTATGTCAATCTCTTATGATGCAGTTCTGTTCCTTAAATGCAGATTGGGTGTTGCTTTTACAGAACCAGTGAATGGTGGAACAGTCTTGACAGGCTGAATGGCCTCCTCTTTTTCCTGTGTTGTTCATCAGAACTAAACCACTTTATAGAGGGGATAGATATTTAACTTGCTGCCCTCAGAATAATCAGAAGTTATGAATCAGCCTGTTTACTTCCATCGAAAGGAAAAGGAAGTTGGATTGGATCTATAATGGGCATTGGGTGATTCATAGCACGAGCTGGGCAATAAGTTTAAAACCTACTTAAGTGTGTAAAAGCAAAGGGCTCAGTGGGGTGAATCTTGTATTCTTTGTTTTCTCATATTTTTGTGACAAAATGGTTTCTTAAATCTCACAATGTTTGGCGGTGCACCCAGTGAAGTTAATTGGACAATGCTGAGCTATAGCGCTATACATACTTTATAAGGCTGATTTAATGAATATGTGTTCCCCAGCAGGAAACCTCACCCACTGAGAGCACACATGCAAACTACTGGCTGGCCCTTATAATTAACTAAGCCCTATAGGATTTATCTTTGAGAGACAATCAAAAAGCATCCATATGAAATCCTTTTTTCTGCTGTTTTACCGTAGGAGTTAACCAGTTTAATAATTTAAAACACTGCTGCTCATATCCAAACCTGCACCAAATCCTGTTCACCCCCATGCTCACTGACCTACATTGGCTTCCGGCTAAGCAACGCCTTGGTTTTAAAATCCTCATCCTTGTTTTCAAATCCCTCCATGGCCTTGACCCCCCCTCTCTCTCTGTAAACTCCTTCAGCCCCACAGCCCTTCGAGGCATCCGTGCCCAACCAATCCCAGCCTCTTGAGCATCCCCGATTTTACTCACTCTACCAGTGGTGGTCATGTTTTCAGCTGCTTAATTCCTAAGCTCCGGAATTTCCTCCTTAAACGTCTCCAAATCTCAACCCCGCTTTCCCCTTAAACCTTTTCGCATCTCCAACCCTGCGTCCCTCCTTTAAGGTGCTCCTTAAAACCTACCTCTTTAACCAACCTTTTGGTCATCTGACATAATATCGTCCAGGGGTCTCAGTGTCATATGTTGTTTTATATTGCTCCTGTGAAGCACCTTGGGACATTTTTATTATGTTGCAGGTGCTATGTATACAAGTTGTTGTTGTTAGGTGAATGGTTTAATACATTTGTAACGAAAATTGCACAAAGCAATTTCAGAATTCTAATTCCACAGACTTAACCTGAATGGATTTTCTGGTATCTTATTTGTTATCACTGGACACTGTACGCTCACGTAAGTGAGAAACATAATGTCTCATGATAGTGAAAGCCACTATTATCCAGCACTGACAATATGAATATGTTGTTAAAAACCTATCGTTCTCAGCAGTGGTGGAGCTAATAACATTGGGCGTCAGCAAAATGGATACAAATGGGCGGCAAACATCATCCTATCACTGATATGTAACGAAAACAAGAAACTCTTGTTAATAAGGAATCTAAACCAGGAAGTTGCAATTATTAATTCAAACAATAAAGTGCACATGCACCAAATTTTGAAAAGCTCATTATACTCTAAAGGCATTAATTGATATCAGGAAATATGTATATATTTAGCTGATTATTTACACATTAATAATTTATACCGGCTATCAAATAATAGGCGGAGCCCTCCTGACCAACACCACTTTCATCAATAACTTTACCTTCTAAATGGTGAAAAGCCAAAAACGGTGGAGGTCCAAAGAGGCCAAGGTGGCCCCGGAACACATCATTAAAATGTCATAACCCAGGGACAGAAAATAATCAGAAAGGCAAATGGAATGCTATCCTTCATAACTAGAAACCTACAATGCATGGGGGTGGAAGTCACGCTTCAGCCATACAAAACCCTGGTTAGACCACACCTGGAGTCACTGGACGCAATTCTGGGCACCACGCCTTAAGAAGGATATATTTGCGTTGGAGGGAGTGTGGCGTATGTTTACCAAAATGATACCTGGACTCCAAGGGTTAAATTACAAAGAGAGATTGCACAAACAAGGGTTGTATTGGAATTTAGAAGGTTAAGGGATGATATGATTGAAGTTTTCAAAATATTAAGGGAACGGATGGTAGAGAGAAATTATGCCTGCTGGATGGAGAGCTTAGGACTAGGGCAAGGAGTCTAAAAATTAAATAAAAGGGTGAAATGTGGAAACACTTCTTCACAAAAACAAATCCGGAGCTTTCTCCTGAAAATGGCAATTGATGTTAGATCGATTGTGAATTTTAGATCTGAAATGAATAGACTTTTGTTAAGCAAAAGTATTAAAGGTTATGGGGTAAAGACAGATATATGGGTTAATGTCATGAATCAAGCATGATCTCATTAAATGGCAGAAGAGGCTCGAGGGGCTAAATGACCTCCTCCTGCTCCTTTGTTTGTCGGTGATGTCAACAACACTCAGCGGGACTCTGTTTTGAATGATACATCCTTTGAACACTCAATTATCACCTCGCACTATTGATATATAACTTTTTACTGTCCCTATTGAAGAAACCAGCAGAAATAACTGTAACTGAAGACTATTTCCTTTTAAGTTCTGGTTTTTAGTTTCATTTTGGTTTAGAAAAGTTGTGAGTAGTAGTAAACACACTTATTGAAAGAAATACAGCCATGGTGGGATTTGAACTCATGTCTCCGGGTTAGTAACCTATTAACTTAACCACTACCCACCCCCTCCCCTCCAACCCTCCCACTCCCCAATAGTTTCTTTTGTAATTTTGCTACCTATAGGGAAGGAAATCTTAATAGTCAACCTGACAGATACCGTATAAAACTATTGCAAAGCCTGGTAGTAAATTTGTCATCCACCTGGGAAATTATTTGCAGATGTTTGGATGCAAGTCAAAACCTAAGAAATGAAGATTGAAAGAGACAATATTTTTTGATTTCCTATGAATGATGAGTTTTAAAATTGTATAACTCCAACCGCACATTCATCTGCACAAATACATACATATTTTAATGGTCTCAGAGAGCAATGGGGCAAGTGAATTACTCCTCTCCATCATCCTTTGGTTTAGCTGGATAAGTCAAATCCACGCTGTACTTCCTCAATGTCAGGAAATGGCTGAAAGAGCAGGGAGGGTGTTCCAGAAAACTGCAGCAGTAAGAAAAAGAAAGATTGCATTTATATAGCACCTTTCATGACCCCCAGACATCTCAAAGCAGTTTACAGCCAATGAGGAACTTTCGAAGTGCAGTCACTGTTGTAATGTCTGAAATGTGGAGTCACTTTGCACACAGCAAGCTCCCACAAATAGCAAGGTGATAATGACATGTTAATCTGTTTTTGTCACATTGATTGAAGGATAAGTTATTGGCCAGGACATTGGAGATAACTTCCCTGGCCTTCTTTCAAATAGTGCCAAGGGATCTTTTACATCCACCTGAGTGGGTGGACTCGACCTTGGTTTAACATCTCACCCATAATACAGCACCTCTGACAGTGCAGCACTCCCTCAACACTGCACTGGGAGTGTCAGCTGTGATTTTTATGCTCAAGTCCTGAAGTGAGACTTAAACATGGAAAATTATGACTCAGTGGAAAGTGTGTCACCCACTGAGGCATGGATAAGACTCTGGTCACGAATTGTGACTTAACAGTTCAATTACTAGATGCAACACGGGACATAATTAAATAATATGATTCATTCGTGGAATTATATCCAGTTCCATTGAAATTTAATCATCTGGGGTCTTATACAAGTTTATAATGCCAAAGCAGGGGATTGCCTATGGAGAGTAGCAGCTCAACTTGGCCTGGCATGATTAACAGGTCTAAGATAAGAGCACAATCAAAGGGTGTTGTAGATGGAACTTAAAAATTCCTGGTATAGTTAATATGTGTCCTTTCCTTTCCTCTGTTCCTAGGATTTGGCTAGAATGGAAACCGGGCATCTGTCATTCTCCATTATTTTGCTCAAGTAACCATCATTATGTGATAACATTTGTAAACTATATTATGTTGTGATTCCAGATGATCCCCCAATTTTGGTACAATCTCTGTGGACACCGGTAACTTTTTTAGAAAAACAAGAAATCCGAAAATCCTAGTTATTTAGTGAATGAATGAGGCCACAAGATTCCACGGTTTAAAGCAGAAGAATTGTTATTATAAAAGAGTCAAACAAAGTAAACACTAAATATTATTTTGGATAACCTCCTACACTCTAACATCCAGGACCAACCTAAGTTAAATATGAATTACCAGGCAAATTGAGATCAATTAGAAATAATAAATTACACATTAATTGGCACATAAAACTAAGACAGATCTTACAAATTGGCTCAACAGTCGTCTCAGCATACAGATCATCAATCTTAGTCACAAAGTCCTTCAAAACCCAGTCTTCCATATGAAGAATTTTAGTTCCTCTCCATCTAGGAGCAAGTCTGATCCCCAAACAATGGCAGGGCACAACCAATCTGAGTTTCATGGGCACAGCCTTCACCAAGAATGGCACACATCTGCAGAACCTCCTTGGTCTGGATGGTGCAGATCCACCAATGTTATCTTCAAGTAACAAGAAGCAGCTGCAGCAAGTGTGTATTTACTTTTTCTCAGCTTCTGGATCTAGCCACTTTTTTCTTCGGCCTGCCTGTACTGCGCCGCTGGACTGATGAACTTCTATTGAGCTCTGATGGCTTTGTCTCCTTTTACATAGTTTCAACCAGGAGTTTTGATTACCAATTTTCAATTTCCCTTTTCAGTTACAGTCTAACTCAAAAAATACAAGCTTTGCCCACATGATGATTATTGACCATCAAAGTCAAGCCTGATCCAATCCCTTCTGATGTACATGCAAGCATTCATCCAGCAAGGATTGCTGGCTAGTGGGCAGGAGTCGGATAATAATTGTAGTTTCCCTGTTGCCTTCTTGTCTAGGATCAGACAATACAATACTGATAGGGATAAACACATCCAGTACATCTGGGAGAAAAGTAATCTGCTTGATGTGATCTTGAAAGTAACATTCACAAACACTTAATCTGAGGGTGATTTAGAAATATTGATCTCAGAAGGTGTAGGGGGCAATTTATCTTAACTCTCCATGTGGGAGCCCATGTGGGGTGAGGTGGAACATTGATTTTACACCTGTCCATGGACCTCAATGGAGAATAAAATTTGGGAGAGGGATGGGTATGGTAAAGGTAATGTTGCCTCCAATCCCATCAGTTTCCCAACTGATGGGATAGGTTAAAATTTCCCCCATTCACAAGTGTGAGGATAGTGTTCCACCTGATCCCACTGGACTCTAAAGACGTCAAGGGGTATGGGGAGAGAGCGAGAGTACGGTATTGAGATAGAGGATCAGCCATGACTGTATTGAATAGCAGAGCAGGCTAGAAGGGCCGAATGACCTATTGCTGCTTCTATTTTCTATGTTTATTTGATCCCGTGAGTTTCCCATTCAGTGAGTTAAATTAAAATGCACCCCTTGGCGTCAAAACTTACAGTTATGCCAAAGTTACTTTAGAATGACCAAAGGGAGATTTAAAAGTAAAATAACAATCAAGGAATTGAACTCTCTGCAATAGCTCAGCAGAACAAAATAAATTAGCTACATGGAAAGTATTAATTTAAAAACTTTCATTCATATAGCATCTCACTATGGCAACTCTCAAAGGCTTCACAAAATGAATCACTTTTGGAAAGCAGAGACTGTTATGTATATGGCCTGTTCAGAATCTTTAAGTGATAATGGGAGTAGAGATGGTACAAAGGAGTAGGAAGTGTCAAGTGTGTTAAATAAACACATTTTTCAAGTTATTCCTTGCAAATAAATCTGTGGACAGATTGCAGATCCAATCAAACTGGCTCGGGAAATCTCGAATAAGCATATAAAGAGATCATCAAAGCATATTTCATGAAGAGATTCCAAGCTTTAATTGTCTGAGCGCTGGCTGTACCAGATAACGAATACAATTTTTGAATCTTTAATTATTAACTCGCTCATTACAAATAATGTTGAAGACAATTTCAATCCTTTAGAAATCAAAAGTAGTGTCATAAATCTAACCGAATGTGTTGAAGTGTTAACTAAATGTAAAATCAGAAATAATTGAACACAATTTCTGTCCAGATGGATTGGGATAGGAACAGGAGTAGGCCATTCAGCCCTTGAGCATGTTCCTCCATTTCATTCAGTCATGGCTGATTTATATCTTAATCCTGTTTCCCAGCCTTGGTTTCCTAACCCTTACTGCCTTGCATAATACAAATGTATTGATCTTAGCTTTGGAAATTTGGACTTGGATAACTTGGCCAAGAGATTTGATTAGCCTCAAAAACAGACAGAACAGGGGAGTGCTGCATGAGCCTGTTTAGATGGGAGCCGAGACCCTGTGAAATTGGTGCTGGCAGCTCAGAGATATGAGTTAGATGTGCAGCCAGGATGGTTCATGCTACATATTGGCTGCCCACCTGTATTTTGGTGGGGATGGAGGTCGGGTGTCTATGATGCCATTTAAAGGGAATCAGCACCTCTTAAATGGAGGGTAGTCTGAAGCTGCAGGGAAACTTTAAAAGGTTCATAAGTGCTGCAAGAGCTGCAGAGAGGGCACCCTGCTTCTCTAATGAAGCCTTAGATGCCCTTGTCCAAGAAGTCTTAGTCCCCCCAGGGGTAGAAAATTCACCAGGCAACACACCTAGTGAACAGCCGTCCTTTACCCTACACTTGAAAAGGTATGTGGTGCCTGAATCTGAACAGATTGAGTGATGGCGCTGGTATTCAGGAATGCTGACCTTCTTCCTGAAGTGACAGTTGGGACTTCCACATTCTCAACTTATATAATAAAGTGGAGAGGGTCAAGGATTCGCTGTTAGTGTGAAGTGGTGAAGAAGAAAAGGCAATGAAAGCCGTGGCTGACAATTATTTACAGTTTGTCAGGCAGAGGGTTGAGGGTGCAATAGGCATAAGAAGGAAGGAGGGGAATGAGGGGTGCCAAAACCCTGCCAGACATTTCCACCAAGGTTGATCAGTTGCCATCTGCTGACCCTATCCCTCCCCATAGTGGCCAACGTGGTGCTTTTCTCAGCTGCAGCTTCCGTGGGTAGCACTCTCACCTCTGCGTCAGACGTCGTGGGTTCAGGTCCCACTCCAGAGACAAAAATGCAGAAATCAAGGCTGACACTCCCACTACAGTACTGAGGGAATGCTGTACTGTCAGAGGTGCTATCTCTCAGGTGAGTTTAAACCATGGTCCTGTCTGCTGTCTCAGGTGAATGTGAATGGCACCGTACCGAAGAAGAGTACAGGAGTTGTCCCCGGTGTCCTGACCAATATTTACCATTTAGTCAACATCACTAAAACAGATCATCACTGTAGTTTGTGGGAGCTTGCTTTGTGCAAATTAGCTGCTGTGTTTCTTACATTACCATGGTGACTACACTTCAGAAGCACTTAATTGGCTGTAAAGCACTTTGGGATGTTCTGTGGTTAATTGTGAGAGGCTGTGCATAAACACAAGGCTTCTTTTTCTAATCGGTACGATTGAATTTCTAGGTTCAACGTTCTGCATGTTGTTTGAACTTATTGATTTGGATTTCCGTTGGTCAACAAAGTAGTTTGACTAGAAGCAGATCCTTAGAGGTTGGTCCAGCAGAGGGTCTGGAGATCTGTCTGAGTTTATTTATGCCACGTTTCTAAACCCAGGCTTGAGTACTATCAAATCGCGATCTGAATCCGCTTAAGGATGGCATTGGAATGGGTTAAAATGCATACATCTATTCCCTTCAATGACCTCAACTAAACAGTATCAATTGGAAGTGCCTCCAATTCATTTCCCTCTCCTAGGATTGTTTGCCTTCAAGACATTCAGCATTGTTGCCTTGCTGTGACTGGAGCCATATATTCTCAGCTGGTAGTGAAAAGTCAGGTTTTTTTTCTCCAGCAGTTACTACTGCTGACCTAGCAGGCTAAGAGCCCTGAAGTTACTGGGCTGGAACAGTCTATTCCTGCTGTGAATATGACTTAATATACATTAACAAAGCACAACAAAAAAAGATGTCAGCCTCAAAGCACAGCAGTAACCCTGCAAAAAGGTTTGCACCGCCACCTGCAAGTTCCTCTCCAAGTCACCATCCTGACTTGGAAATATGTCACTGTTCCCTTGCTGTCGCTGGGTCAAAATCCTGGAACTTCCTCCCTAACAGCGCTGTGGATGTACCTACATGATATGGACTGCAGCAGTTCAAGAAGGCAGCTCACCACCACCTTCTCAAGTGCAACTAGGGATGGGCAATAAATGCTGGCCCAGCCAGCGACACCCACATCCCGTGAATAAATTTTTAAAAACCCAATCTTCCCCCTTCTTAATACTTGCACCATTTTCATTGACATGTAGGAAAGAGCCTGTTGTGTATCCGTGAGAAATTTTATTCTTTACCTTACTGGTACAATATATGCAGCTATAGCATGTGTCAGCTGTGGTTAAGGAGTTATCACTCTTGACCCAGAAAGTTTGGGTTGAAACCCCATGCCAAAGACTTGACCACAAAAAATCTAGCCTGACTCTCCCAGTCTCCCTGACTGAGGGAGTATTATACAGCCGCTACATGACGTCTTTTGGTTGAGACGTTAAACCAAGGCCCTATCTGTAAAAGATCCCACAGCGTTATTTCGAGGAAGAGCAGGGGATTTCTCCCCGGTGTCCTGGGCAATTCTTATTCCTCAGCTAAAACAGGTTATCCGGTCATTATCATATTGCTGCTTGTGGGAGCTTGCTGTGCACAAATTGGCTGCTGCAGTTCCTGCAATACAACAGTGACTGCACTTCCAAAGTGCTTCATCAGCTGCAAATCACTTTGGGATGTCTTGAGATCATGGAAGGTACAATATAAATGCAAGTTCTCTCCTTTTTTCACATCACTATAACTCCTGCCACTGACCAGAAAGGTGTCAGGGACAGTTGCACATGCACACTCCCCCCACATTGCAGCAGCTGGCACATGTGCAGATTCAGATCTGTGCCTCATGACTTTTGGAAGCTGGTTCTAGCTATAAAGATACACAGAATGGGTTTTACACCTGCTTTCAGAGGCAAGAAATTGTGTTCAATTAATTCAGTTGACTTACTGGACAGTCATTGGGTGTTGATTATGTTACAGGAGTTATTATTATCATGCCTCCTATACCAACATTATTCTTGTAGTTAAATATGAATAAAATGCAGTTTGTAAATGTCCTCAACAAGCTGTGGTACATGTTACTAATATTACAGTGGGTGAGGTTATATTTTAACTGATATGAGGCTGATAATTATTAAAAAGTCAGTGAGCAAGTTGGAAAGGCTTTGTGCAGGAGTTCCTGCACAGTCTGACTAGCTCAGTTGGCAGATAATGGGATTCTTACTCTTAGGGCCATGGATTTGAGTCTCACATTGGGTGCTGAATTTTTGTTCAATGTTTTATTCAAAATACTTTTTTTATTGACTTTTACCAAAAAGGTGTCCTTAAGCTGAATGTTACAATCAATTCTCCAGATTGGAAGTTGGGATTTTCATTCTGGATTATATATCCTCACATTCTGATTATATGTCCTTGTGTCCTGATTATATATCCTCATGTCCTGATTTATATATCCTCATCATTTACTGAATCATCAGAGATATTTTGCAGAGGGATCAGTTCATAAATGAAAGATGGACTAAATTCAAGAACTTGTAAATGGTCAAGGATTGTACAAACATAAAAATGGTTAATTTGATCTTTACTGTTAGTCAGTGTCAAGCCAACTTGTTTGTTTAATGCAAGCAGCTGACACTTGACACTGACAAAGGCACTGCATCTGCATATGTGCAGGAAGTGCTCCCCCTGGTGTTGTGGCACAAATAAGCACAGTTTTTTTACATTCAGTCAATATGGTTCATATTCAAATTGACCTTACTGCAAAGTGGCCATTGTTTTCTTACCTTTTAGATATGTTTTGGTTTGTGGTTATTTGGATGTCAGGGCCCATAGCCTTTTTGTATTTCTCACAGCTGACTGTTTATCTGTAGATAAGACGAGGCTGAATCAATCAAAACTCCCCGCAATCCTTCTATCCCACCCCATTCTCCCCAAAACCACAGGGTTTCAGTTCCACTGTAACCCGTGTCATAGTTAGTTAAGGGCTGTCTGTTGATCATTCACAAAATTGGGACCAAGACTGTAATGAGATCTGGAGCCAAGTAGCCATGTTGGAACCCAACATGAGCATTGGTGAGCATGTTATTGCTGAATAAGTGCTTCTTGATAGCCCTGTTGAAGAAGCCTTCCATCCCTTTGCTGATGATTGAGAATGGACTGATGGGGTGATAATTGGCCGGACTAGATTTGTACTGTTTTTCTTCGACAGGACATACCTGGACAATTTTCCAAATTGTCAGGTGGATGCCAGTGTTGCAGCTGCACTGGAGCAGCTTGGCTAGGGGCTTGGATAATTCTAGAGCACAAGTCTTCAGTGCTGGAATGTTGTCAGGGCCCATAGCCTTTGTAATATTGATGTCGAGAGAATCAAATTGACTGAAGGTTGGCATTTGAGATTGTGGGGAACCAGGCAGGAGGGCCAAAATGGTTCACCCAATAAGCATTTTTTTCAGTTAAATGTTATCATCTTGCCATCATTCATGGGAATATTATAGCCCATGAATAAGACTTCAGAAAAGATAATGCCTAATAAATCCCTCGAAACGTCAACTCTTTTCTTCTCCGCCAATGCTGCCAGACCTGCTGAGTCTTTCCAGGTAATTCTGTTTTTGTTTTGTCCCTAATAATATACTTTTGCTTATGTTGAAACGGGCTCAGAATTCTGCGAATGTTTGTACAGTCCTTGACCATTTGCAAGTTCTTGAATTTAGTCCATCTTTCACTTATGAACTGATCCCGCTGTAAAATATCCCTGATGATTCAGTAAATGATGAGGATATATAATCAGGATATGAGGGTATATAATCGGGACATGAGGATTTATAATCAGGAATGAAAGTCCCAACTTCCAACCTGGAGAACTGATTGTAACATTAGGTTTAAAGGACACCTTTTTGGTAAAAGTCAATAAAAAAAATATTTTGAATAAAATATTAAACAAAAAATTCAGCTCCCAGTGTGAGACTCCAATCCATGACCCTGAGATTAAGAATCCCATTATCTGTCAACTGAGCCAGTCAGACTGTGCAGAAATTACTGGCAGAAGACAAGCCATAAATAAGTCCCACCGACCCTTGCAGTAGGCCGTGAGCTCCAAGTTAAGTTGCTAAGCTGTGACATTTATAGTTTGACTGCCAGTATCTGCAAGCATACTCCATTGGCACTCAGTCCAATCTTATACAGGACCGTTAAGTGGTCAGGGATTGCTGAAGCCCGAGATGTCTGGCCCACAGAAAATACTTAACCCTTCAGTTCCAAATGGAGCCATTTATCACCTGAATAAATACAGTAAACTTAGCCTGGGTAAGAATTGGGCCACACCAAATAGCATGTAAAGGCGCTCACTCACACCAACTCTCAGTTGACATGAGTTCCCTGATGTCTTTTAAGGGCAGAAGGATCAAGAGCATGGGTACTTCACTGGGCAAGTCTCCTATTTGAAGTGGGGCTGGAGGAAGATCGGCCTATGGCCTCTCCATATTGACAATATCTTGGAAATAAAACTGGGTTACTTTCACAGCACTTTATCAACATTAAGCAAGGCTGAATTTTGGAACCAACGTTTCAGCACTGTTGCTCTGGTCCGACACAGGCCTGGGAGGTTCAGAGCTAAGGCAGTAAACCATCAGTAATTTAAAATTCCCTCCAATTATAAACACTAGCTTGGAAATGCCTTTTGCTTGTTTAGGGGAATAAACCTTAGGACCATAGAAAAGTTATGGTGCAGGAAGAGGCCATTCAGCCCATCATACTTGCGCCAGCCAAAAAAAAAGAAGAAAATAAAAACTAACTGGTCATTTTTAAGCCCACTTACCAGCGCCTGGTCCGTAGCTTTGCAGGCTACAGCACTTCAGATGCAGATCCAGGTACCTTTTAAATGAGTTGAGCGATTCAGCCTCAATCACCTATTTAGGTAGCGAATTTCAGATGCCCGCTACCCCCGGGAGAAAAAGTTTTTCCTCATGTCCCCTCTAATCCTTCTACCTTAAATCACCTTAAATCTATGCCCCCTGGTAATTGATCCCTCACCCCGGGGAAGCAGGACTTTCCTGCCTATCCTATCCAAGCCCCTCATAATTTTGTACACCTCAATTAGGTCACCTTATTGTTAGTTCTAACCTTGAGCAGACAAAACAACCACAGAAACAAGTATCAAGGTAACTCAGTACTTCATCGATTGCCAAACAACAAAAAACAACACAAAAACAGAATTACCTGGAAAAACTCAGCAGATCTGGCAGCATCGGCGGAGAAGAAAAGAGTCGACGTTTTGAGTCCTCATGACCCTTCAACAGACCTGAGTGAATATTAGGAGGGGGGTGAAATATAAGCTGGTTTAAGGTGGTGCGGAGGGGTGGGGGGAGAGAAGTGGGGGGGGTGGTTGTAGGGACAAGCAAGCAGTGATAGGAGCAGATAATCAAAAGATGTCACAGACAAAGGAACAAAGAGGTGTTGAAGGTGGTGATATTATCTAAACGAATGTGCTAATTAAGAATCGATGGCAGGACACTCAAGGTACAGCTCTAGTGGGGGTAGGGTGGAAAGATTAGCAGGGATAAAAGATTTAAAAATAATGGAAATAGGTGGGAAAAGAAAAATCTATATAAATTATTGGAAAAAACAAAAGGAAGGGGGAAGAAACAGAAAGGGGTGGGGATGGAGGAGGGAGATCAAGACCTAAAGTTGTTGAATTCAATATTCAGTCCGGAAGGCTGTAAAGTCCCTAGTCGGAAGATGAGGTGTTGTTCCTCCAGTTTGCGTTGGGCTTCACTGGAACAAGGCAGCAAGCCAAGGACAGCCATGTGGTCAAGAGAGCAGGGTGGAGTGTTAAAATGGCAAGCGACAGGGAGGTTTGGGTCATTCTTGCGGACAGACCGCAGGTGTTCTGCAAAGTGGTCACCCAGTTTACGTTTGGTCTCTCCAATGTAGAGGAGACCACATTGGGAGCAACGAATACAGTAGACTAAGTTGAGGGAAATGCAAGTGAAATGCTGCTTCACTTGAAAGGAGTGTTTGGGTCCTTGGACGGTGAGGAGAGAGGAAGTGAAAGGGCAGGTGTTGCATCTTTTGCATGGGCATGGGGAGGTGCCATAGGTGGGGGTTGAGGAGTAGGGGGTGATGGAGGAATGGACCAGGGTGTCCCGGAGGGAACGATCCCTATGGAATGCCGATAGGGGGGGTTGAAGGGAAGATGTGTTTGGTGGTGGCATCATGCTGGAGTTGGTGGAAAGTTTTCTCATCTTCTGACTAGGCACTTTACAGCCTTCCAGACTGAATATTGAATTCAACAACTGCAGATCTCGAACTCCCTCCTCTATCCCCACCCCCTTAACGTTTCTTCCCCCTTCCTTTTGTTTTTTCCAATAATTTATATAGATTTTTCTTTCCCTACCTATTTCCATTATTTTTAAATCTTTTATGCCCTGCTAGTCTTTCCACCCCACGGCCACTAGAGCTGTACCTTGAGTGCCCTGCCACCCATTCTTAATTAGCGCATTCGTTTAGATAATATCACCATCTTTAACACCTCTTTGTTCCTTTGTCTGTGACATCTTTTGATTATTTGCTCCTATCACTGCTTGCTTGTCCCTACAACCACCACACCCCCCCCCACCCCACCCACCTTAAACCAGCTTATATTTCACCCCTCTCCTAATATTCACTCAGTTCTGTTGAAGGGTCATGAGGACTCGAAACGTCGACTCTTTTCTTCCCCGCCGATGCTGCCAGACCTGCTGAGTTTTTCCAGGTATTTCTGTTTTTGTTTTGGATTTCCAGCATCCGCAGTTTTTTGTTTTTAACAACAATCAACAGATCAAGATAATTGTCACAATTCCAGAATACGTTTCAACGCCTCCAGCATTTTCCTTCTGGCTCATTGGAAAAATAATGTATATTTTCATAATTGTGTTGAATTTCTTTAATTGATCCCATGTGTTTCCTGTCTTCCTGGAGTCTCTCCAAATCCTGGCATTGGGGATTTATAGGAGCCAGTTCTGATTCTGAACTTGATCTCTGTAAAAGTCTAGATTACTTCACTGAGAAAAAAGGATAATTTTGATTACAGTCTAGAGTAAAGAAAACTCCAGATTACAGAAGGGAGCTAAAGAAAGGATTTTGGGTTACAGCAGAGAACAGAAGAAGGATTTCAGAACTGAGCAAAGGATAAAATCACAAAGTGAAAATATAAAACATTTGCCTGAAACAGTTAGCTGGTAACAGTTCTAAGTTCGCATTCCTAGCATGTAGTTTTAGCCACTGACAGTACAAAATGGCAAGCCATTTGAAGAGGGCAGCAATTCCCATAAGGATTGTCTATCCAGTGCCAAGGACCCAAATTCACGAATTCTACCATTGAATTTGACAACAGTGTTCATGTTTTAAAATCCATTCTGGACACTTGTTTGCATGCTACAGATCTGAGAGGCGTTAGCCAAGAAATTTTCATGCATAAGAGCAAAAGGATGCACAGCAGAAGTAAATCACTTATTTACTAATAGAAAAATATGCTACTGGCCATTAGACGCAGGAGCAGAAGTAGGCCATTCAGCCCATCAAGTCTGCTCTGCTATTCAATGAGATTATGGCTGAACTGATAATCTTCAACTCCATTTTCCTACCTTTTGCCCATAACACTTGATTCACTTACTGATTAAAAAGCTGTCTGTCTCAGCCTTGAATATGCTTAATAACGCAACCTCTACAGCCCTCTGCAGTAAAGAATTCCACAGATTCACTACCTTCTGAGGGAAGACATTCCTCCTCATATCTGTCTTAAATGGGTGACCCCTTACTCTGAAATTATGCCCTCTGGTCCTAGACTCTCCCACAAGGGGAAACAACCTCTCAGCAACTACCCTGTTAAGCCTTCTAAGAATCTTATATGTTTCAATAAGGTCTCCTCTCATCCTTCTAAACTCCAATGAGCACAGGCCCAACCTACTTAACCTCTCATAAGAAAATCCCTCCATGCCCGGGATCAACCTAGTGAACCTTCTCTGGACTGCCTCCAATGCCAGTATATCTTTCCTTAGATAAGGGGGCCAAAACTGTTCACAGTATTCTAGGTGTGGTTTAACGAGTGCCTTTTATAGTTTTAGCAACACTTCCCTATTTTTATACTCCATTCCGTTTGAAATAAAGGCCAACATTTCACTTGTCTTCCCTATTACCTGCTGAACGTGTATGCTAGCTTTTTGGGATTCATGCACAAGGACACCCAAATCCCTCTGTGCTGCAGCTTTTCTGCAGTCTTTCTCTATTTAAATAATATTCAGCTCCTCTATTCTTCCTGCCAAAGTGCACAATCTCACACTTTCTCACATTATATTCCATCTGCCAAGTTTTTGCCCACTCACTTAAACTGTCCAAATCCCTCTGTAGACTCTTTGTGTCATCCTCACCACTTGCCTTCCCACCTATTTTTGCGTCATTCACAAACTTGGCGATAGTACATTCACTTCCCTCATCTATTATAAATAATTGTGGCCCCAGCACTGATCCCTGTGGTACTCCATTAGCTACAGGTTGCCATCCTGAAAATGCCCCCCTTATCCCAACTCTTTGTCTTCTATTAGTCAGCCAATCCTCTATCCATATGCTACCCCCAACACCATGGACACATCTTATTAAGTGGCCTTATGTGGGGTACCTTGTCAAACACCTTTTGGAAATCCAAATATATTACATCTACTGGTTCCCCTTTATGTATCTTGCTTGTTACCTCCTCAAAGAATTCTAATAAATTTGTCAGGCATAGTTTCCCCTTCATGAAACCATGCTGACTCTGCTTGATTATATTATGCAATTCTAAATGCTCTGCTATTACATCCTTTATAATAGACTCTAACATTTTCCCAGTGACTGATGTTAAGCTAACTGGGCTACAGTTGGATACCTGTTTTTGTCTCCTTCCATTTTTGAATAAGGGTGTTACATTGGCAGCTTTCCAATCCTCTGGGACTTTTCCAGAATGTAATGATTCTTGGAAGATTACTACCAGTGCATACACTATCTCTGTGGTTACTTCTTTGAATAGCCTAAGATGCAACCCATCAGGTCCAGGAAACTTTATCAGCCTTTAGCCCCATTAGTTTCCCTAGTACTTTTTTCTCTAGTGATAGTTATAGCATTTATTTCCTCCCTCCTTCTTCCCCTTGATTATTTAGTATATTTGGAATGCTATTAGTGTCTTCTACCATGAAGACTGATACAAAGTACTTATTCAACTCCTCTGCCATTTCCTGGTTCCTCATTATTATTTCCCCAGCCTCATTCTCTATGGGGCCTATGTTCACTTTGGCCTCTGTCTTCCTTTTTATATATTTAAAGAAGCTCTTACGGCCTGTTTTTATATTACTTGCTAGTTTACCCTCAAAGTTTATTTTCTCCCTATTTAATACTTTTTGGTCATCTTTTGTTGGTTTTTAAAACTTTCCCAATTCTCTGACTTACTACTAATCTTTGCCACATCGTATGTTTTTTCTTTCAACTTGATACTATCGTTAGCTTCCTTGGTTAACCATGGTTGGTGTATCCCTCTCCTACAATCCTTCTTCCTCACTGGGATATATCTTTGTTGTGAGTCATGAAACTACTTTCTTAAATGCCTGCCATTTTTCATCAATTGTCTTTTCTGCTCAACTCCTTTCCCAGTCCACTCCAGCCAACTCTGCCCTCATTCCTTTGTAATTACCCTTATTTAAGTTTAGCACAGTTGTTTTTGACCCAGGTTTCTCACTCTCAAACTGAATGCTAAATTCTACCATGTTATGGTCACTGTTTCCTAGGGGGTCTTTTACTCTGGGATCATATATTAAACCTGCCTCATTGCACATTATCAGATCCAAAATAGCCTGATCACTGGTTAGATTCACAACATATTGTTCTAGGAAACTGTCCCAAACTCTATGAATTCTTACTCATAGCTACCTCTGCCAACTTGATTTTCCCAATCTACATGAAGATTAAAGCCACCCATGATTAATGTACTGCCTTTTTATGTGCCCTCATTATCTCCTGATTTATTCTCTGTCCTACAGTATTGCTACTGTCAGGAGGCCTATAGACTATTCCCACCAGCGTCTTCTTCCCCTTGTTATTTATTACCTCCATCCATATGGATTCTACATCCTCCAATTCAAGATCATTCCTTGCTATTGCACTTATTTCCATCATGTAATAACAAAGCTACCCCACCACCCTTTCCTTCCAGCCTGTCCTTTTGAAAGTTCACATACCCCTCAATATTTAGTTCCCAGCTTTAATCTCCTTGTAACCATGTCCCCTTAATGGCTATAAGATCATACCCATTAACCTCTATTTGTGCCGTTAATTCATTAATTTTGTTCTGAATATTTGTGCATTAAGTAAAGAGCCATTAATTTTGTCTTTTTACCATTTTTTCCTCCTTTGACCCTATTTTCTGCTGGGTTTTTTTAATGTCTGTACACTCTGCCCTTTCCTGTCACACTCTGCATATCATTACCTAAATAGCTGCCCTGCAATGCTGCCATATCCTTTTGCTTTGTAAGTCTACATATCCCCTCTCCAGAACCCTCCCCACCTCTATTTAGTTTAAAGCCCTCTTTACAGTCCTAGTTATTCAATTCACCAGGCACTGGTCACAGTATGGTTAAAGTGAAGCCTATCCCACCGGAACAGCTCCCTTCTACCCTAGTATAGATGCCAGTGCATCATTGAAATCCATTCCTCCCATACCAATCTTTGAGACACACATTTAACTCTTTGACTTCATTTACCCAATGCCAGTTTGCCCATGCTCAGGTAGTAATTCCAAGATTATCTTGGAGATTTTGCTTTTTAACTTAGCACCTATCTGTTCAAATTCTTTCAGCAGAACCTCCTCTCTAGTCCTATCAATATCATTGGTACCAATGAGGATGACATTCCAAGTTCCTCACCAGCCCTGAGGGGCTGTCCTTAACCCTGACACCAGACAGGCAAAACAGCCTTCGGGACTCATGCTCATGGCTGCAGAGAACAGTATTTATAACCCTAATTATACTGTCCCCTACCACTACTATGCTCCTATTTCCTCCCCCCACTTGAATGGCTCCCTGTATCACGGTGTCGTGGTCAGTTCGCTCATCCTCCCTGTAGTCCCTGCTCTCGTCCACACAGCTTGCAAGAACCTCGTAACTATTGGACGATTGCAGGGGCTGAGGCTCCTCAAACGTCACCCTCCCCCCACCACCCTCCCCCCAACCTGGTTCCCTGACCTGTTTCAACATGATACATTCTACAAAGAGGCTGATCAATGTGTACAACTCTTTATATAACCAAATTTCTCATTTCAATGGAGTCATGAGCCAGAGTTGAAGAGGTCCCCTAGGAATGATCCATTCACTCTACCTCCTCTTTCAAATAATGCTGCTATACTGGGTTACAGTACAATGAAATTGTCTTTAATTCTACCAGCATAGTGAGAACTCACTTACATTGCAGACTAGATATGCATTCGAAAAATGCTGCCCCTCATGTTTCACATAAACCATTGGACTGGGGGTAGGGGCCCTGGCAACCACACGTCTAACATCTTAATACCTTGCGCTTCGGAGAAACCTACCACTCAGAACAGGTGCAAAGCCCATCCATGCTTCTTACCTTTCCATTGTAAATATTGTTAACGTGTTCAACTAGAAAATAATGCATCTGCTATATTTAACCGGGCACTGTTGTTTGACTGATTTGGCATTTAATTTCCAGACACAGCTTGGAATGATCCAGCAGCTCAATGATTCAAGGCTTGTGGACATAGCAATGGGAAAAGCCATAAGTGTTAGGCTGGAGAATATGGGACAAGTCTATGACTGCTTCCGTGGCAAAGCAGAGCTAATAAAGACACTTTCCCACAGATGTATCCAGGCAACTGTGCCTTGGCCTATAGATTTGTTTGTAGAAAATTAAATTGCCATGCCCAGAAATCCAGAGAGGAAAAATAAAGGCACCAAAAGCATTTTAGCGTTACTTCTGTCACAACAATTTTCTCTTCCATTTTTTTCCCCACAAAAACTAATACACCAACAAAAAACGAGTGCAACAAACAATGTCATAAGCTCAAAGCCAAGATAGAGAACTGCAGCTTTAGATACACCTTTAATTTCCCAGGTTCTCACTGGCACACTGTGCACAGTGCATAGGAATTTGATATGAGTGCATTAAGCATTCATCCAGCAACATCATTCACAGCATTTTCCAATCTGTAGGCATACAAAGGTTGATTTTCCTGACCTGACTTACTGGGGGAACTGATGTGGATTGTGTGTGGATGGTATATGTATGATAGTGCCAATCCTGGGAAATAATGCATTCAAACCATTTATGCTAATTCAGATGCTTTGAAGCCCTTAATAAACTCGTCTGTCATGTTGCTATTGTGCAGAAATGACTCTTAGTAAGGAAATGCACGCTTAGAGTGCACGGGGTGAGAATCAAGCCTCTCTTATGATCAGTCCTACATATACCCTCCACACACAAACCACATCAGTTCCCCCAGTAAGTCAGATCAGGAAAATCAACCTTTGTACGCCTACAGATTGGAAAATGCTGTGAATGATGTTGCTGGGTGAATGCTTAAAGCACTCATATCGAATTCCTCACCACACTATTTTGACAAAGGTGTCAACCTGTTTATTTTAAGCAACTTAATCCTTCCATTAAGGGAGATGAATTTGATACATGTATTAAGTGTTTGTAATATAACTGTAATTTGTAACTTTATAATTTCCAGTGCTATAACGCATGGGATACAGCAGGGTTTCTCCACAACTTTCAGTGGCTCACATATGTGGGCAGTGATGATTGGAGTAGAGTTGTGTATTAAAACTTGTATCTTGAACAAAATTAAGACTTTCAAATATATTGCTTGCACATCCCTAGCTTGAAATTGTCAGATCTGACCGAATATTGTCAGTTTTCTAATTAACAAGAAAGGCAGTGATAGATTAAGAATTACATTTCCCTTTGTTTTCATAAGTTACATTTTTTCAAACATGCAGCAAAATAATCTATTCTATGGTATGCCTTCAACTGCCAAGGCTCTAGGCTGGAATTCCCTCCCTAAATCTCTTTGACTCTTTACTTCTCTTTCCTCCTTTAAGGCGCTCCTTAAAACCTAACTTAGTCATAGTCATAGAGTCATAGAGGCCTACAGCACAGAAAAAGGCCCTTTGGCCCATCGAGTCTGCGCCAGTCAAACAAGTACCTAACTATTCTAATCCCAAACATCTTATCATTGGCCCAAAAGTCTCCTTAGGTGGCTCAGGAGTCTTGTTTTTCCTTATATAAAGATCTTGCAAAGTACCTTGGGATGTTTGACTACGTTAAAGGCAATATATCAATGCAAGTTGTTGTTGTCGAGAATCAGAGGCCAAACTAAAAGGTTGGATCTAAGCCTATCACTGCAAAATAGATGTTCTTTGTCTTGTTAATATTTTCATAAGGACCAAGCGTTTGTAGCATTCTAGAGTGAGTCATAGGTTAAAATTGAGCAGGGATGCAAACATTTCTAATCAGCCCCCCTTCCCACTTCGCCATCAATATGCTTCCCTTCAAATCTCTGATCAGTTCCCAGCAAAGAGACTCAGTCTACTTTAAAAGCTCAATCTTACACTAAAAACCAAAGCTGAATGAACACAGACATTGGAGAGGCTTAATATTGGATCATTGTATGAAATGTTCAACAGTGAAGTTACCTCTGGCCTCTCTTCACTTGCCCTGGGAGAAGTGAGGGTTGATGTGAGTGGGTGGAGGGTTAAGAGACAGGCAAATTACAATGACAGAAATAGAAGGGTTGAGCAGGTCGTTCAAAGATGCGGAGGCAGGGTTATCAATGGAAGTCACGGAGTGAATGGGAAAGGGAAATTATTGGGAAGGTAAAATTGGGTGGGAAGAAGCACATGTTTGGGCAAAGCGGAAGGAGTAGGACTGAATTTTCCACGTAAATTGACACCAGCACCTGCATCTGTTTACTGCATCCCAAAAAAATCTATTCCATGTACCCAGCACCTCTGTCCTATAAGGAAGGGACAAGACGGAGAAAGGAGCAAAGAAATGAATTAGGGAAAGAGAAACTGAAAAGGACAGAGAAATGAAGCTGAAAGCTGAAGAAATGAAGAGGGAGAGAGAGAGAGAGAAACGGCATCATGAAGACGGCGCAGGTATTAGAGAGACCGTATTCTTTTCACTGACCATGTGCAATGCTCCGAGAGGCTGAATAGTGATTTGGAAATATTAATATTGTTCATATTTTTTTACCCTGAAGGTGATGCCAATTTTATAATTTTAAAATAACCCAGAAGGATTGATGTGAAGGAAGAAAATTTCTTCCTTCACGTCATAAACATTCCACTGATAGTGATATCTTGTTCACTAAGAGACTGTTACTTCTGAACTGTCATTGTGTCTGTTTCAAAGCTTGAGTAAATATTAATAAGAACTGACTGATTGGAAATGTTTGTGTCTCCATTTTATTTTATCACTTGACCTACGACTCAATCTAGAATGCTGCAAATACTTGGTCATTATGAAAGTATTAACAAGGTACAGGACATCTAGTTTGTAATGATTGGCTTCGATCTAATCTTTTAATTTGGTCTTGAAATTGATTCTCAACTACAACTACTTTCATTTATATAGTGCCTTTAATGTAGTCAAACATCCTAAGCTTTGCAAGATCTTTATATTGAAAAAAAGAGACTCCTGAGCCACATAAGGAGATTTTTGGGGAGATGACCAAATGTTTGGTCAAGAAGTTAGATTTTTACGAGTGCCTTAAAGGAGGAAAGGGAAGTAGAGAGGCAAAGAGGTTTAGGAAAGGAATTCCAGAGCTTAGAGTTGAAGGCTCAGATGCCAATTGTGGAGTGATTCAGCTGAATGTGAAGCCGAGAGAGGCAGCAGTGGACTTCCTGAATGCAGTGCAGTCACAAAGACCATTGCTAGGTCTCGCTCGGCCTTCTTTCAATAGACCCTCCCTCCCAATCATCTGCCCCACCCCCCAATCTCTTCCTTCCCTCCCAATCAGCTTCTTCAAACTCCTGACATCCCATCCCTCTTAATCGCTTTCCTCCTTCTGCTGATCTCCCCCTTCCTCCCAATCATCTCACCCCAACTCTTAATTTCCCCAGTTTACCCAATTGCTTTTGCCCTTCTCCTGATTTCTCCTCCCAGCTGATCATCGTCCTCCATTACTCATCTTCCCACTATTTCCCAAATTCTAGCCCCCTTCCAGAATCTACCTGATCATCATTACTGGAAATGCAGTGTTCTGATAATAACATCCCCTTCATCAGTGAGCTCCCTGAGACATGCAAATAAGGCCCACTATCTTGTGTCCCCTCAAGTGGACCCAAATGATGCAGGGATTAGTCCTATTTAACCCCAATGTCTAGGCCATTCTCTCTTTACTTAACCTAATATTCCAACACATGCTAAGCAGTTGTAATGTCCAAATGATATATATTGTAATAAGCAAGCCAGTACATGATAAGGAAAGGTTATTTGATCCATTGAATGGATTTGTTCTAACAGGCAACATGAAATTCAGACCATCCTAAATTCTTGTCAATATATTTAATCTGCAGAGGGAGAATGAGCTATGGAAGAACTCCAAAAACGATAAGATTATGTGGATATACCAAATGCCCCCCACCACCCTCTCCCCCATGATAATATGAAAACCTGAAGGATATCTATTCAACACATCTGACAAAAGGGGAGAGGTGAGGAGAATTTATTTTGCACAGCGTGTTGCTATGATGTTGCATTACCATCGCTGAATCCCCCATTATCAACTTCCTGGGGTTACCATTGACCAGAAACTAAACTGGACCAGCCATATAAACACTATGACTACAAGAGCAGATTGGAGGCTGGGAATTCTGCAGCAAATCACTCACCTCTTGACTCCCCAGAGCCTGTCTGCATCTACAAGGCACAAGTCAGCAGTGTGATGGAATACTCTCCACTCGCCTGGATGAGTGTATTGCCATTTTCACTCAAGAAGCTCGATCCCACCCAGGACAAAGCAACCCGCTTGATTGGCACCCCATCCACAAACATTTACTCCCTCCACCACCAATGCATAGTGGCACCAGTGGGTACCATCTACAAGATGCACTGCATGAACTCACCAAGCCTCCATCGACAGTACCTTCCAAGCCCACAACCACTAACAGCTAGAAGGACAAGGGCAGCAGATACATGGGAACTCCACCTGCAAGCTCCCCTCCAAGCCACTCATCATCCTGACTTTGAAATATATTGTCGTTCCTTCACTGTTACTGGGTCAAAATCCTGTAACTCCCTTCCAAACAGCACTGTGGGTGTGCCCACAGCATATGGACTGCAGCAGATCAAGAAGGCAGCTCACCACCACTTTCTCATGGGCAATTAGGGATGGGTAATAAATACTGGCCAAGCCAGCGATGCCCACATCCCATGAACAAATAAAAAAAATTTGGAACGTGCTGTCTGAAAGGCCGGTGGAAGCAGATTCAATGATAACTTGCAAAAGGGAATTGGATAAATAATTGATACGAAAAAATGTGCAGGGACATGGGGCAAGAGCAAAGGAGTGAGGCTGATTGGATAGCTCTTTCAAAGAGCAGCCACAGTTATGATGGACCGAATGACATTTTGCTATTCTGCATGTATCTGTGATTCTAAGATTATAATCTATGCTCATTAACCCTGAACAGTTGCGGTCCAAAGAGGATATTGTTAAATTCTCTGCAGCACAGGGCCATTATGTTCCATAATGCATTTGATTGTCTGTGTATTCCTACTCTGATAACCTTCAATTATTTTTAACCAGATATTCATCCAGAGTTTTTTCTTAAAGGATTTAATCAACATTGAATTAATTGCTTTTCCTGGGAGCCTGTTTCACAAAGCCATTACTCTATGGAGGGGAAGAAATCTTCTAATCAACAGTCTCATTTGAGGCTTGTTCATTTTGTATTCATGTCCTCCAGTTATGTGGTCACAGCTTAAATTAGCTAAACCACTTAAATCAGCATTGCACCCACCCTCTGAATTTAAAAATCTATAATATGTCAACTCTCATCTTTCCCTTTTGCATTGAAGGCAGGTTCAGCTCAGTGGCTTTCCCTGTGAAGTCCCATGTGCTGGGATTCACCTCTGTCAGTCGTCTCTGAAACACCTCAAATAGATCAAGCTGGCGCTGAAGGTAAAGAGCACAAAACTGTTATCATAATATTCTAAATGTGAGCCATTGATTAAAACTATTTGTTCAGGCTTAACCTGTGAGGCACATCCCAACAGTTACTTAGCCTTGCTTTGATGGAATGCTTGAAGTGAAATGGGGTAACAATTTTCATTGTCCATCAATATTGATATACTTACATATCCTTCATGTTCCTTGCATTAGGCTACTAGCAGCTCCGTTAAGACAATGACAACACAGCCTCATTTTAAATCAGACTCTTACAGCTCAGGGAAGGCATACAGAAAAATATAAATATTGCAGCCCTTCATTCTAGGTTGGATGTGAAGCCATAACAAAAGGATATTGGAGAGGAAAGGGGAGGATCCAGTTGTTGTGGTCCACGTTGGGACAAATAACATAGGTAAGACTAGGATAGAGGACCTGTTTGTGGATTATCAGGAACTAGGAACTAAATTAAAGAACAGGTCTTCAAGGGTTATCATCTCCAAATTACTACCCAAGCCACGTGCAAATTGACATAGGGACTCGAGAATAAGGGAAGTAAACACGTGGCTAAAGAAGTGGTGTAGGAAAGAGGGGTTCCATTTCGTGGGGCACTGGCATCAGTATTGGAACAGGAGGGATCTGAACCGTTGGGACGGTCTCCATCTGAACCAATCTGGCAACAATGTTCTAGCGAAAAGGGTAAATAGGATAGTCAACAGGACTTTAAAATAGAAAGTGGGGAGGGGGGGGAAAGGGAAGGATAAAACTCCAAGAAGTATGACTAATGGGAAACAAAGCCGCAGGTTAGCATGTGGGAGGTTGGGGGGTGGATTCAACTTCATGGAAAATTATGAAAAAACTGAAAAGGAAGGAGAGCCCAGGAGAGGCTATTAAAGTCTCCAGAACACAAAATAGGACAGAGTGTTTGGAAAGGGCTAGGAATCTAACTTCAAGCACATCAGATAAAGGGACGACAATGAGAAAGGGGACAGGAAATACAGGACTGAAGGTGTTGTATCTGAATGCACGCAGTATACTAAATAAGGTAAATGAACTTGTGGTGCAGATTGAAATTGGCAGGTATGATGTGGTGGGCATCACAGAGACATGGCTGCAAGGGGATCAGGACTGGGAGCTAAATATCCAAGATATACATCCTGTCGAAAAGATAGGCAGGTTGGCAGAGGGGGTGGGGTTGCTTTGGTAGTAAGAAATGAAATTAAATCGATAGCAAGAAATGACAAAGGGTCAGATGATGCAGAATCTGTGTGGGTAGAGTTGAGGAAACGCAAAGGTAAAAAAACCATAATGGGAGTTATGTACAGGCCTCTGAACAGTAGTCAGGATGTGGGGCACAAGATACACCAGGAGATAGAAAAGGCGTGTAAGAAAGGCAAGGTTACAGTGATCATGGGGGATTTCAATACGCAGGTAGACTGGGAAAATCAGGTTGGTAGTGGATCCCAAGAAAAGGAATTTGTGGAATGTCTACGAGATGGCTTTTTGGAGCAGCTTGTGGTGGAGCCCACTAGGGAACAGGCAATTCTAGATTTACTGATGCGTAATGAGGCAGATTTGATAAGGGAGCTTAAGGTGAAGGAACCCTTAGGAGGAAGTGACCATAATATGATAGAATTTACCCTGCAACTTGAGAAGAAAAAGCTGGAATCAGATGTAACGGTATTACAGTTGAGTAAAGGCAACTACAAAGGCATGAGGGAGGAGCTGGCCAGAATTGACTGGGAGATGAGCCTAGCAGGAAAGACAGTGGAACAGCAAAGGCAGGAGTTCCTGGGAGTAATTTGGGAGACACAGCAAAAATTCATCCCTAGGAAGAAGAAGCATACTGAAGGGAGGACGAAGCAACCATGGCTGACAAGGGAAGTCAGGGACAGCATAAAAGCTAAAGAGAAAGCATACAATGCGGCGAAGAGCAGTGGGAAACCAGGGGATTGGGAAGCCTACAAAGACCAACAGAGGACAACTAAAAAAGAAATAAGGAGGGAGAAGATCAAATGTGAGGGTAAACTAGCCAGTAATACAAAGAAGATTGCAAGAGCTTTTTTAGATATATAAAGGGTAAGAGAGAGGCAAAAGTGGACATTGGGCCGCTGGAAAATGACGCTGGAGAAGTAGTAGTGGGGAACAAAGAAATGGCGGAGGAACTGAATAGGTACTTCGCGTCAGTCT
The DNA here is from genome assembly GCF_017639515.1 of Carcharodon carcharias. Lineage (NCBI taxonomy): Eukaryota > Metazoa > Chordata > Chondrichthyes > Lamniformes > Lamnidae > Carcharodon > Carcharodon carcharias. The sequence goes on from NC_054469.1 coordinate 222,446,212, forward strand.
TCATTGTGGAAGACACGAGTAACATCCCCAAAGTTCAAGAGGGTCGGGGGGCAGAGGTGAGTATGGTGGCCATTACCAAGGAGAAGGTGCTAGGAAAACTGAAAGGTCTGAAGGTGGATAAATCACCTAGACCAGATGGATTACACCCCAGAGTTCTGAAGGAGATAGCTGAAGAGATAGTGGAGGCGTTAGTGGTGATCTTTCAGGAATCACTGGAGTCAGGGAGGGTCCCAGAGGACTGGAAAATCGCTAATGTAACCTCCTTGTTTAAGAAGGGAGTGAGGCAAAAGACAGGAAATTACAGGCTGATTAGCCTGACCTCAGACGTTGGTAAGATTTTAGAGTCCATTATTAAGGATGAGATTTCAGAATACTTGGAAGTGAGTGGTAAAATAGGGCAAAGTCAGCTTGGTTTCATCAAGGGGGTGGCATGCCTGACAAATTTGTTAGAATTCTTTGAGGAGGTAATGAGTAGATTAGACAAAAGAGAGCCAATGGATGTTACCTACTTGGACTTCCAGAAGGCCTTTGACAAGGTGCCGCACAGGAGGCTGCTCAGTAAGATAAGAGCCCATGGTGTTAGAGGCAAGGTACTAGCATGGGTAGAAGATTGGCTGTCTGGCAGGAGGCAGAGAGTGGGGATAAGGGGGTCCTTCTCAGGATGGCAGCTGGTGACTAGCGGAGTTCCGCAGGGGTCAGTGTTGGGACCGCAACTTTTCACTTTATACATTAATGATCTAGATGAAGGAACCAAGGGCATCCTAGCTAAGTTTGCAGATGATACAAAGATAGGTGGAGGGACAGGTAGTATTGAGGAGGTGGGGAAGCTGCAGAAGGATTTGGACAGGTTAGGAGAATGGGCAAAGAAGTGACAGATGGAATACAATGTGGGGAAGTGTGAAGTCATGCACTTTGGTCGGAAGAATAGAGGCATAGACTATTTTCTAAATGGGGAGAGAATTCAGAAATCTGGAGTGTAAAGGGACTTGGGAGTCCTAGTCCAGGATTCTCTTAAGGTTAACTTGCAGGTTGAGTCGGTAGTTAGGAAGGCAAATGCAATGTTGGCATTTATTTCGAGAGGACTAGAATGTAAAAGCAGGGATGTGCTGCTGAGGCTTTATAAGGCTCTGGTCAGACCACATTTAGAATATTGTGAGCAATTTCGGGCCCCTTATCTCAGGAAGGATGTGCTGGCCCTGGAGAGGGTCCAGAGGAGGTTCACGAGAACGATCCCAGGAATGAAAGGCTTAACTTATGAGGAACGTTTGAGGACTCTGGGTCTATGCTCGATGGAGTTTAGAAGGATGAGGGGGGATCTGATTGAAACTTACAGAATACTGAAAGGCCTGGATAGAGTGGACATGGGGAAGATTTTTCCATTAGTAGGAGAGACTAGGACCCAAGGGCACAACCTCAGAGTAAAGGGAAGACCTTTTAGAACAGAGATGAGGAGAAACTTCTTTAGCTAGAGAGTGGTGAATCTACGGAATTCATCGCCACAGAAGGCTGTGGAGGCCAGGTCAGTGAGTGTATTTAAGACCGACAGGTTCTTGATTGGTAAGGGGATCAAAGGTTATGGGGAGAAGGCGGGAGAATGGGATTGAGAAACTTATCGGCCATGATTGAATAGTGGAGCAGGCTTGATGGGCCGAATGGCCTAATTTCTGCTCCTATGTCTTATGGTCTTATTGTCTAACAACAACTCAGGTTCCCAAATCCAAGTAAATTACATCATGAAGAGTGATTGTCCACTATGCTGCCTTATCCTCTTACACACATGTGCATGTGCTCACTACACATTACTCAAGAATCATTACAGGCTCATATCACCTCCGCCTTCTCAGCATGTTTCCCGAATCAATAATACAAATCACATCTGTGCATTTTATGGGAAACGATTAGCAATTAGAGGCTTAGCTAATTCTTCTCTGAAAATGTCTTCAGCTCATACAACGACATGAAACAATCCTTCAAATTATATTTTTATTGTCTTTTTTTTGAAGAAAATTCTTTACCCTCCTCTACTAAAGCTGTTGACTAAGACTACAAAGCTGAAACAAAAACAAAAATACCTGGAAAAACTCAGCAGGTCTGGCAGCATCTACGGAGAGGAACACAGTTAACATTTCGAGTCTGAATGACCCTTCAACAGAACAAAGTTGATCCCAGAACGTAAATTACCTTCAGCTACCTCACATGGAAAGGAAACATTCAAGCGTGAGATCAGATAGTGAACGTAAGTGTGCCACTCATTAAGGAAAATCATTACAGCTAACCTTGACCGTCCACTCAACCCGATGTCCACACATGTGTGGACTTTGTAATACAATTGGAAATGGGAACGCTGGCTGATTTTGTTTCCTGCCTCTCCCTCCCTGCATTATGTCAGCTAATGATTGTAACATGTCTGGATGAAGAATTCTGTATAACAGAAAGAAGTGAGTAATAGTTTGGTATCTTTGGAATTCTCTGACTGGTCCGGAGGTGACTGGGAACTAAATGATTAGTTTGATTTTTACTCAAATCTTTACTATATGGCACCAATCTCAATAAGTCAAAGTTTCAGACTGAACCCTGAATATCAAGGCAACTCTGTAAATTGAAATTGCTGGAAACAATTTATTTTCTTTGCAATATACTTTCCATATTTTTACAAGTTATTTTCTGTTTGCTCACTATTTGATTTTGGACACCTTGATCTGGGACGACATGATGTAAGTAGAAGGTCATTGAAGGTGGTTGTGACTGCCTAATGCTGTACACTAGCCAAAGCATACAGGATACATGTTGTACACTTTGCTGCCTTTTTTAGTGCCTTATCTTATAACATGAAACCCCACATATACATCAAATGTTCATCATGATATATTACCATTTGATTTTTGTTGCGACATGAGAAAATATGATCTAGAAAATAATTCGGAAGTATAGTCCAGAGCATATTTCACATGGCTGGATTTTACCCCCACTGCACCTCCATCACCCCACCATCGGCACCGGGTGTGGTTTTTGGAAGGGAGGTGAGGGGCACTTAAAATAGGATGCCATCAAACGCCTTACCACTCACCCCCGACCTGGTCCCCAGGAAATGGTAGATGGACAGGCCTGAAGGTAAATCAACTGAAATCAACTGCCAGCCTGCCATTTTTTTTAAAGTATGAGGCAATTGGGAGTTTGGTAACAAGCCAATTGACCCGAGTAGTATTCTGCCTATGCCATAATGCCATTGGTATAGACAGGCGGCTGGAAGTGAGAAGGCTGTGGTCCAAGCAACTTTGTGAAAAAGTCAAGAAGGAAGGAGGCACCCCCTTTCCCAAAAGGTGTTATTCCCTTTGTTCCCTGGCCTCCAAAATTGACACAATCCCCTTGACACCGCTTCCCTCCCTTGACCCTCGCTGGGTCAAAATCCTGGAATTCCCTCCCTAATAGCACTGTGGGTGTACCTACACCGCATGGACTGCAGCGGTTCAAGAAGGCAGCTCACCACCACCTTCTCAAGGGCAGTTAGAGATGGGCAATAAATGCTGGTCTAGCCACTGATGCCCACATCCCATGAATGAATAAAAAAAATTCACAAGGCCATCACACATTCACTGGCATGTCACTCACTGCCAGCTCAAGGCACCTCACCGCTCACTCCCTCACACATGCCCTCACATCTCCATCTGGCCTCATCTCCTCTGGAGACTGCTTCCTCAGCCCTCACCATCTTGAGGCCACTTGCTCGGACCAACATGTGCCCCCTCCCCCACACACAACCTGGGCTACCCCCCTTCCCCAGTACACCCCTCACCCTTCACCCTCTTTCATTGCCTGAAGCCACTTCTATCCCTTCCCCAAGCAAACCCTAGCCTTGCAGCCATTGAAAAGCCACCCCCGCTGGCCTAGTAGGTCAAGACCTGCATGAGCCCCCCACTAAAAGTGATGTGGTGCTGCTTGCAAAGCCTAGTGCTGATGACCACAAATGCTGCCCAAAGCAAGGTAGACAATCAAACTTTGAAGTCCCGAGCAGAATGCAGCTCGCCAGGTGCACGTCATTTATGTACATGAAACATGTCAGCGTGAGCTCATGATCGAATATAGGGGATGCTTCTAGCGAGCAGGGCTTATAATGAGATGCTAAAGCATTGAAATTAGGTACCTGACCTGTGGGGACAAAAAACACGTCCTTCCATTGGCAGCTGGAGCGTCAATCTCAAACTGGTTTTATGATGACGTGAAACCGATTTTTGCGATCTCCCAGTATTTTCTGCTCCCGCCTGCTGTGACACCCGTTGCTAACAGGAACAGAAGATCGGGCCCCTGAGTGAACCCAGAATCAAGGATGAAAAGGAGAGCGTGAGTGAAAGCAGAGTCAACAGACCTAGCCAAATCACATGAAGGGTGTGCAAAATAAAAATAGTAAAAAAAGCTGGACTTACTTTTTAAAATAGTCGGCCATCAGGATCAGCACATCCAGAGCGCGCTAGAAGAAAGCTGCAGTAATGGGTCCATAGCCAACATGAGGGGGGCCAAACTGAATCAAAATAAAAAGATTTTTAAAATTGCAGCCAGGGTTTAAAGATTACGCTCCAGGTGATTCCCAGGCTCAAAATTCCAGTAGCTGGCCCAAACATTTGAAGGTACCCTGCAGAGAAGGTAGTTTTTTTAAAAAAAGGCCCATGATCAAAGTGCCAAACAAAACCAGCAGCTGCAGAGCCATTCTGAAGAGGAAGAAAAATGGTTACTGCACAGACACTCTTAAAAGGGCAACGGCAATTAAAGCAGTAACTACAAAAAAATATATTAAAAATGGCCATGGATAGAAAATTAAAACTTTCAGACCAGTTCAGGCTGAGGCAAGGACCAAATCAGACCCAAGATTGGGAGTCTTGGAGAAGAACATTTTTAGATTACAGGAGTACATCAGGATTTAGTAAGAAATCAGAAGTATAAGTTAATACATTTTCGTACCTGCTTGGTGTATTTACAGATGAAGTATTCCTAAACCAAGGTATAGATGAATCCTCAACTACATTTGGCTGAAGAATTAAAAGCATTTGACAAAAAATTTAATCTCCAAGTTGTGGAAAGCACAGACTTTAAGGAAAACACAGTTAAAAGAACAGCTGATTCTCATTCAAGTTCAAGTGTGATAAATGCGCAAGAGGGAGAAAGCAGCGAGAGTTCATAAAGAGTGTGAGAGGGACAGAGCAGTGAGAATTCATAAATAGTGCTACAGGGAGAGGAGGAGACAATTGGTGAGTGACAGGTGAGCCAACACTTTATATTAAATTTAAAGTATGTCAGTGCAGTTCGGCCATGTGGAATACACATCTTGCAGAATGTGGAAAGACATGCAGGCACAAAATTCCCTCAATGGCTACATCTGCACGAAGTGGCACCAGCTGCAGAAACTTGAGCTCCATGTTGTGGAACTTGAGCAGCGGTTGTAGTCACTGTGGTGCATCCACAAGGCTGACGATTATGTGGATAGCATGTTTAGAGAGGTGGTCACACCGCAGTTAAGTACACAGGTAGAGAGGGAATCGGTGACCTCCAGAGTATCTAAGAGAAACAGGCAGGTAGTGCAGGAATCCCCTGAGGCTACTTCGATCTCTAACTGCTTTTCCATTTTGGATACTGGTGAGTGAGATGGTTCCTCAGAGGACTGTAACAAGAGCCAAGCTCATGGCACCACAAGTGGCTCAGCTGCACAGAAGGGGAGAAGGAAGAGTGGGAGTGTGTTAGCAGTAGGGGATTCCATAGTTAGGGGAGCAGACAGGGGTTTCTGCACCTGCAGACGTGACTTCAGGATGGTATGTTGCCCCCCCCCCACCCAATGCCAGAGTCAAGGATGTCACAGGGCAGCTGTAGGACATTTTTTGGGGAGAGGGCAAGCAGCCAGAGGTCGTGGTCCACATTAGGACCAATGACATAGGCAGGAAAAGGGACGAGGTCCTGAGAGCAAATTTTAGGAAGTTAGGAAGGAAATTGAAAAGCAGGAGCTCAAGAGCAGTAATCTCAGGAAAAGGAATCGGAAGATTGAGCAGTTCAATAGGTAGCTGGAGAAATGGAGTAAGAGGGAGGGCTTTAGATTTCTGAGGCATTGGGACTGGTTCAGGGGCATGTGGGACCTGTACAAGAAGGACAGTTTGCACCTTGACAGGATTTGGCTGATGTCCTCGCAGGGACATTTGCTAGTGTTGCTGGGGGGGGGGGGGCGGCGGGGGGTTTAAACTGGATTTGCAGGGGAATGGGTACCTGGGGGCGAGATTCAGAGAGGAGAAGAGAAAAAATGGCGGTGGGAAGTAGAGAAGTGTTAACTGATAAGGAGATTATGTCATAGAGTAATATCAGGGTGAATAGAATACTTGGTGAGTTTGGTAGAATTAGAGTCAGCTGTAGTAAGTCTGTAGGTGGGGTCAGAGCAAGAGGGAAAGTTAAAAAGCCTAAATCAGGATTAATGAGCATGTATGTGAATGCACGGAGTGCAGTTAATAAGACTGGCGAACTACAGATAGGGGTTGACAAATGGAACTGTGATATTATTGCTATAACAGAGACCTGGCTCAAAGAAGGGTAGGACTGGGCATTAAATATTACTGGGTACAAGGCATTTAGGAGAGACGAGAAAAGAAGGAAAGCGGGGTTGGGGTGTTGGGGTGTTGGGTGGAGGGGAAGCAATATTGATTGAAGATGGTACTACAGTACTGGAGAGAGAGAGAGGATCTTCCAGAGAGTTCAAGACAGAATCTCTCTGGTTAGAGGTAAGGAATGAAAAAGGTGCAATAATGTTGATCGGTGTATTACACAGACCACCAACAAGCAGAAGGTATGTAGAGAAACAAATTTGCAAAGAAATTACAGAGGTGCAAGAATTATAGAGTAATTATAATAGGGGACTTCAATTATCCAAATATAGCTGGGATAGGAATAGTGCAAAGGGACAAGAGGAGCAAGAGTTCCTGGAGTGTGTTCAAGATAACTTTCTGCAGCAGGAGGTTTCCGGTCCAATGAGCAGGCAGGCACTGTTGGGCCTGATTCTGGGGAATGAGTTGGCCGAAGTGGATCATTATCAGTGGAAGAACACTTAGGGGACAGTGACCATTGTATCATAAGGTTTAGGTTGGCCATGGAGAAGGACAAGGAGCAATCCAGAGCAGGGATAATTAATTGGGGGAAAGCCAAGTTTGATGGGATGAAAATGCACCTGAGTCAAGTGAGTTGGGATCAAACGTTGGCGGAAAAGACAGTGGCTAAACAATGGGCCACCTTGAAAGTGATAGTCTTGCAAACAATGTCATGGTATATTCCCTTGAAAAGGAAAGGTAGGACAAATAAATCTAGAACACCCTGGGTGACGAGAGGGACAGAGGTGAAGATGAAAAGAGAGAAGTACGCGTATGACAGACGTCATGTAGAAAATACAATGGAAAATCAGGCTGAATATAGATGGACCAGAGGAGAAATGAAAAAACTAATCAGAAAAGCAAGGAGGGAACATGAAATGAGACTAGCAGCTAACATAAAAGGGAATCTCTGGTGTTCTATAAGCATGTAAATAATAAAAGGAGGATAAAAGAAAGGATAGGGCCAATTAGAGATAAAAAAGGAGACTTGCATGTGGAGAAATGTGGTAATCTGAGGTGCAATACACCTTTAAGATAATGTGAGCAGATTGACCACATGACTGTATTACCCAATTGCTTATTAGCGCGGGCTACAATGTTAATGGGTAGTTTAGAGTAGGGTAATAAGAAGATAAGAAATAGGAGCAGGAGTAGGCCACTCAGCCCCTCAATCTTGCCTTGCCATTCAATAAGACCATGGCTGATCTGTGTCAGGCCTCAGCTCCTCATAACCCTCAACTTCCTGATATTTCAAAAATCTTAGCTAGCTCCTCTTTAAATACTTTGAGTGATCTAGCCTCCACAACTCTCTGGGGTGGAGAGTTCCAGATATTCACTACCCTCTGAGATAAGAAATACCTTCACAACTCAGTTTGAAATGTGTGCCCCCTTATTCTGTAACTATGTCCCCTAGTTCAAGAATCGCCCACGAGTGGAAACATCTTCTCGACATCTACCCTGTCAAGCCCCCTCAGATCTTGTACATTTCAGTAACGTGTTGGGACCCTTGTTCTTCTTGACATATGTTGATGACCTAGACTGTGGTGTGCAGGGCATGATTTCAAAATTTGTGGATAATATGAAGATTGGAAGCGTTGGTACCTGTGAACTTCAAAAAGTCATAGACATATTGATGGATTGGGTAGACAAATGGCAGATGAAGTTCAGTGCAAAGAAATGTGAGGTTATTCATTTTGGCAAGAAGAATGTGAAGAGACAGCATAAAATAAAAGGAGAAACTCTAAAGGAGGTGCAGAAACAAAGTGACCTCAGTGTATATGTACATAATCATTGAAGGTGGCAGGGCATGCTGAGAGAGCAGTTAATAAAGCATGTGGTATCCTAGGTTTTATTAATAGGAGTACTGAGTACAAGTGTAAGGAGGTCATGTTAAACTTGTTTATGACACTAGTTAGGCCTCATCTGGAGTACTGCGTCCAGTACTGGGTACCATACTTGAGGAAGGATGTGAAGGCATTGGCGAGAGCACAGAGGAGATTGACAAGAATGATTCCCGGGATGAACAACAGTAGCTATGAGGATGGATTGGAGAGGTTGGGACTGTTTGCCTTGGTGAAAAGAAGACTGAGAGGGGACTTGATAGAGGTATTCGAGATCCTGAGGGGCATGAACAACGTAAATAGTGAGAAAGTCCTTCCTTGCAAGAAATCAAGAACTAGAGAACACAGATTCAGAATAATTGGCAAAAGGAGTAAAATGTGATGTGAGGAAAAACTTTTCACCCAGAGGGTGGTTGGAGCCTGAAACAAACTTCCTGAAAGGGTGGTAGAGGCAGGTTTGATCGAGGTATTCAAAAGGGAATTGGATTGCTACCAGAAAAGAGAGAATGTGCAAGGTTATGGGGATAAGACAGGGGAGTGGGGTTAGGTAGATTGCTCTCTCAGCGAGCCAGTGCAGAATCGATTCACTGAATGGCCTCTTTCTGCACTGTAAGTATTCTGTGATTCTGTGATGGAATACTCTCCACTTGCCTGGATGAGTGCAGCTCTAATAACTCTCAAGAAGCTTGACACCATCCAGGACAAAGCAGCCCGCTTGATTGGCAACCTATCCGCAAACATTCACTCCTCCATCACCAACACACAGTGGCAGCAGTGTGTACCACCTACAAAACGCACTGCAGGAACTCACCAATGTTCCTTAGATAGCACCTTCCAAACCCACAACCGCTACCATCTACAAGGACAAGGGCAGCAAACACATGGGAACACCACCAACTGGAAGTTCCCCTCCAAGCCGCTCGCCAAACTGACTTGGAAATATATCGCCGTTCCTTCACTGTCGCTGGGTCAAAATCTTGGAACTCCCTCCCTAACAGCACTGTGGGTGTGTCTACACCACATGGATTGCAACGGCTCAAGAGGCAGCTCACCACCACCTTCTTAAGAGAAATTAGGGATGGGCAATAAATGCTGGCCCAGCGTCTGACACCCACATCCCATGAATGAATAAAAAAACGTTTGGGGGAAGTGTAACATAAGGGTGGTCGGCAAGGTGAGGGTTAATGTGGGATTGGAGAACAGTACCACCCATATAGTAATGTAGTAAGTCACATGTTAGTAGACTGGAGAAGAGTTTGGAAGGAGCTGGCTTGGAGACAGCACCTATGTATGGCAGCACTTTGTATATGTGCATAGGTTTAGGTTACCAATAAATGGTTTATGTTTAAATGTACAATCCTCTATGTGAAACACCAAACAACCTTTACAACAAATTAAATTTACTCAATTAATATACAATCTATATTACATATAGTGGGCAGAATTTCCTTCACTTGCCTTTTAGCAATCTTGCAAAATATATTTACAATAGCAAAGGAAGATTTTATCTCTGTGTTTACAGTATCGCTGACACCTATTAACCAGTTTAATCCAAGAGAGATGATTATCTGTAAATCACAAGTGTCATTTAGTCTTTTTTTAAGAAGCGCCTTTAGTTCATTTCATTCAATTGCCATAAAGCTCAAATTTTAAATATTGAAATAAAACTGAACTCTCTAAACCTGACAGTGCATTGCTCATTCGTAGGTCTCTGGTGGCTAATGGTGGAGCCATTTATTAATCTGCTGAGTTAGCACATTCTAGATCCAGGCAGAATTTAACACATTTAGATGTCAGTAAAGCATGTTAGAAAGAACCTCGGGTCTGGATTAAATGAGATGCGATCCAGAATCCTCAAAGGAATGAGAGGAAAAAATATACTGAGGTGCACTTAATATTCTTTAAGAGTTGAATGGATGCACATGTTATATGTGAGGACTAAAAGAGAATGGACATTATTCCAAAATTCAGAAGTAGAATAAAGCACAAAGCATTGAATTATAAATCATTTAAGTCCAACAAAGTGACAGTAAAAAACATGTTCCTGAGCATTTTACAAGATGCTTTCAATGTCCACCTACAAAAGGGTTACCAGCATTGTTTTGGAAGCAATAACTTATGGTTCACTAACCATAACTTAGCCCAAATAATTTGCTGTCAAAATAACAGTGAGGGAAATGGTGCTTTGCATTATTTATGCATAAAGTTAAACAACTTGAGGGGAGGATCAGCTGCGCAGTTATTAGAGGAAATCCTAAAGCTGACTGTGCAGGTTGCTCTGTTCAGCCATTAGCTTCACAAAAACCGTATTTTGCTGGCTGCCTTACCATTGAAACACATTGAGCAGCGTGAGACTGCTGCATTTGTGTATCAGTACAATCTAAACTCAGCACAGAAAGCAAATTCAGGTATAAACACCCTTTTGTGACCAGGGGCCGAGATGCATCACCTTGTCGCGTGACCACAGTTTTCTTGACGCTTATAGTCATGGGAGAACAAGTTATAGGTACGGAAGGGACAGTCCACGAGTCTTTGTAGCTGAGTTTACATGTGGGTAACTGGCATAGCATCATCAGTGCACATGAGTTCCCCGATCACGGTGCGATGGCCCAGAACTTCCGGCCTCTAGATCATCCAAAACCGGATGTACGAGCCAAGATGGATGTCAGGACCTCGTGGAAGCCCTGACACACTGACCTCCATGGGAGTTGCCCTTGAAATTTGTACTTTGGATGGGTAATTCCCCCGTTCCCTGGGACTCTCCACAAAAGTATCCGACTCAGAGTTAAGGTCGGAAACTTCAGAGTGTTCAGTGGGACTTTCCTGAATAGTTTCCCAGGAAATATTAGAATGATTAAAACATGGGCGGAATCATCCCAGATTTGCACTAAGTGCGGTAGCGGGCGGGGAATACGACACTTTACCTTGTTGGCCGCAACGGCAGCTTCTCATACCGTATCGTCCCAAACCCATTGCACTAATTATGCATTCCCTGGAAACCCGTCGTTTCGATGGTGGGCGGGCTCTCATTCGCCCACCACGCCATCACCTCGCCGCTTCCTCATGCCGGCCTCCATATTTAAAATGCAGCTGCGTGCACACCACTCAGTGCTCCCAGCCCAGGACTGCTGCACAGAAGAGGATGGCCCCAAAAGGCAAGAACATTGCAGCCTCCCCGGTTTAGTGATACATCCCTCGAGCACCTTTTGGAAGCCTTGCAGTCTCGCCATGATATCTATTACCCCCTCTCTGGCCGCAGGAGCGGCAGTGGCATCACCAATCCAGCATGGGAGGTGGTGGCAGCGGTGGTCAATGCCAATGTCCTGCAAGAGAGGACAGCAGCCAAGTGCTGCAATAGGATGAATGGTCTCATCTGTTCCGCCAGGGTAAGTCAACCACCTCATCACTCTCAACTCACACCCTCCCAAACCCATTGCACATCCACAGCGAACTCACACCTCAAGGGACAACACCACCAACTCTCACGCACACCCTCACATCTCCATCAGATTCATACCCTCTGGAACTCACACCCTCATCCCATCCATGTCTCCGCTCACCACACAAGCATTCCACACAGTGCCATGTGTCCTGCTCACACTCTCTCCATCTGTTTCCATGCAGGAGAAGCCTGCTTACATCAGCAGGGAGAGGTCCCAGACTGGAGGTGGAGTGGCCCACATTAGACCCCTCACTCGCTTTGAGGAGTGTACCATCGCGCTGACTGGTGAGGACGTGGACTGTGCCTGTGGCGATGGTGAGGTCAGTGGCAAACACCCTCATGAGAATCCTGCACCACATTATCCCTCTCTCAATGCAAATGTGAGTACTCTGTCTCCTGCTTTTGACTCTGCTGCCATGCACTAATTGTGTCTACTTTGGTTCTCAGGGAGTTCTGACACTCTCAGGCAGCCAGTCTCTCAGCTCCATCCAGCTACTCACTCCAGCCAAGTGACGCCTCCTCCAGTGAAGAGGTGGAAATAAGCAGCCTGGAAGACCCATCACAGCACTTACCCACACCCGGCAGCAGTGCGGAGATACACACCTCAGTGGGACCTAGATCTAGAGCAGGCTCAGGTTCACAACCTGGTGGTCACCGCAAGGACACTGCAGCAGGAGCAGGCAGGTTCGGCTGAGCTCCTTGGCACTCGGAGTACTACTAGGGATCAGGCATCTGTCAGGTCCAGGTCAGATGATAAACTTCTAGATTTGTCCTTCCAACTCATCCTGGAGAATCAGCATAAGATGTGGGAACGTCACGCAGAGCTATTGGAAGCCCTCAACAGAGTGGCATGTGAGTTGGAGGAATGCATCCACCTGCTCTCTGATAAAGTGGCACCCACATGTGGGCGTATGGAGGTCTCCGTGGGAAAGATGGCGGATGCCATGGAGACCCTGGTCCAGCAGAAGGCAGAGATGTGCACAGACCTGCACTCCATCGCGGGAACCATGGGTGAGTTCCTGCAGTAACAACACGAGTGGGAGACAGGACACCTGGACGCCCCTCCAGGTGCTCCTTCCCCTCAAGGAGTCATGCTGGGACCCTCGGGCACCCGAAGGGAGGAGGAGGAGGAGCGGCAGCTGGACACCCCTGAGTCATCCACTCAGTAATCGCAGAAGCTGACCTCTCCCTCCGAGTCCTCTTTGCCTGTGAGCCCCTCAACCTCATCCTCTGTCACGGTAAAGGGAGAAGCTGGGCAATGAGTGAGAAGTTTGTGTGTGGCAGGGTCTTTCAGAGCCTTGTGTAAGTACTCCCCCTCACAAGCGGATCCTTCCTGCATCACCCTCAGCTCAATGACCTGAGCATTTTCAATGCTGACTGCTGGGGTTCGCTTTCAGGTGTCCATCAGAGCTGACACACTTCTCCACTCACCCACTGATCTCACTCCCACGCAGTACCTGACCTCGCCCACCACAGCTCTCGTTTCACTTTTGATTTAGACAGCATGGTCATGATTCATTTTTTCATGTGCCCAGTCACCTATTTTCTTTCCTCCATCACTGTTGACCCCCCCCCCCCACCCCCACCCCACTCCGGCGCACCTTCCATCTCCCCTCTGCAACCCACCAGCCACAACCCTTTTCCTTCAGGGATGTCCAGGTGAATATGCACGCCCCCTTCCTTCCCTAAAATCCCAGCCCCATCCACATTGACCTCCCCGACCTCCTCCTTCCCACCCCCAGAATCCATGCCCGCTCCAAGTCCTCACCAACCACACTCGCCATCCCGTCTACCATGACTGGCGAACCCTCACCCTCCCAACCTACCGCTTCACTCTGGCCTCGGTCATTCTCACCATTCCCTTGTACCATGCCCACCCTCAGTTCGCCCCTTAGAAGGCAGTCATGGACACAACAGAGCCCTCCCTTGCACGTTCACCTGGATTTCACCCCCTTCTGACCCCTTCCCCCCCTCCAGACCCCTTCCTCCCTGGAACCCCCTTCTACCACCGGAACATCCCCCCTCCCTGGAACTCCTTCCACTCCCAACTCTCCACCCGCTTAGTCCTTCCCCCTGACCCCTTCAAACAACTTCTTCCGCCCCCCTTACTCCCCCTTTCCGACTCTCCTCCAGCCTTACTTCTTCCACCGCCCTTACACCTACCTCCCCAGTTGCCATCTTCTCCCCCATTTCCCCCTCCTCCCCCGTACGCCTTCCCCTTCCTCCCACCCTCACCCACCCCCCCCCCCGAAACCTTCATTTCCCCCATCCCAACCTCACCCCCTCCGACACCTCTTCCTCTCCCAGTCGATCCTAGACCTTCCCCTCTCCCACCACCCCCCCCCCCAACCCCCGGTATATCTTCCTCTTCCAATCACAGCTGGACCTTCCTCTCCACCCCTCCACCATTATCCATTGTGAGCAGACCCTCAACGGTGACTTTCCAACTGCTGTGAGCTGCTTCTGAGCAGAGCCATGTCCATGAGAATCCACCCAGCAGCCAGGGGTGTTCCTCCAGAGTGTTGCTGCTGTCGGGCTTCAGCATCTTCTGCTCCTCGGGTGTCCGCGATGTGAACAGGGCCCTGGCGGTAAGTCCAACTTCTGCACGTCACACATGTCAAGATGTGTTCTGCACCGGTGTGTGCAATCACACGGACGTGGGCGGACGATCCAGCCGGAGGTGGGTGTGTGATTCCGGCAGGCTGGCCTTATAATGACAGATGTATTACAATGAGGTTCCCAACGTCCAATGGGGGAAACACGGCCCACCATCGAAGGGGTGAGTGGATGATAGCAAACTGATTTTACAATGTTGTGAAACTGATTTCTGTCCTTCTCGCCATATTGTCCGCTCGCACCACCTGGCACGCCCAGCGCCACTTGGCATGGAAAATTCCGCTCCTAGTCTAACTCCTGGTTAACTACAGAACTGAACCACCGCCCCCATTCACTCACACCGACAGCCCCAATCTAACCCTCAACACTCAATTGCCTCCTCAATCCAACCTGACTACCCCTCCCAACCACGCCAACCCCCAATCATCTAACTCCCCCCATTCAACCAGAACTGACTATCCCCACCACCTGACTACTCCCACCGACCCGACCTGATTAAATCCTGACCTGACCATGCCTTACAACATGACCTGACAATCCTTCAACTCACCTACCCATTCACCCACTTACGCACTCACCCGCCGGCCAACCTACTCACCTATTACACTGCCAACCTGCCACCCTACCCATCAGGCACTCTACCCACCTGGCACCCTTCTATCTACCACCCTAGCCACCTGCCATCTCACCCACCTGCAAAATTACCTCACCCATCCTACCCATTCACGAACGTTCATCCATTCGCCTGTTCACTAATGTTCACACTGGATCTTTAAACTTACCACGTAGCAGCTAATGCTGTAAAAACTGGGTGTGTCCTGTACTCCACCCACGCTACAACTCTGTGATGAGGATCTCCAAGGGACCTCATTTCTGCAGAAGCCGGGCTCAGAAGACCCAGCAAGAAATGCGGAGCAGCTTCGGGGAGTGGAAATGTTTGAGCCGGACGCTAATCCAGTGATGATTGAAGCTCCATGGAAGGCCCAGGCCACCAGGCAGAACTTTGCAGCTGCTGGCCCACGCCGGACCCGAAAGGGAGCGGAATAGTGCATGATGGGATTGGTGCACACCCCACCCGAAAGGGAGCGGAATAGTGCGCGATGGGATTGGTGCACACCCCACCCAAAAGGGAGTGGAATAGTGCACGATGGGATTGGGCGAGTGTCCTGACCCGAAAGTGAGCGGAATAGTGCGCAATGGGATTGGTGCTCACCTGACCTGAAAGGGAGCGGAATAGTGCGCGATGGGATTGGGCGAGCGTCCTGATCCGACAGGGAGTGGAATAGTGCGCGATGGGATTGGTGCACACCCGACCCGAAAGGGAGCGCGATAGTGCGCGATGCGACTGGGCGCAAACCTGACCCGAAAGGGGGCGGAATAGTGCCCGATGGGATTGGGCGAGCATCCTGACCTGAAAGGGAGTGGAATAGTGCCCGATGGGATTGGGCGAGCGTCCTGATCCGAAAGGGAGCGGAATAGTG
This sequence comes from Carcharodon carcharias, assembly GCF_017639515.1. Lineage (NCBI taxonomy): Eukaryota > Metazoa > Chordata > Chondrichthyes > Lamniformes > Lamnidae > Carcharodon > Carcharodon carcharias. The sequence goes on from NC_054469.1 coordinate 222,462,203, forward strand.
CCCGATGGGAATGGGTGAGCGTCCTGACCCGAAAGGGAGCGGAATAGTGCGCGATGGGATTGGTGCACACCCGACCCAAAAGGGAGTGGAATAGTGCGCGATAGGACTGGTGCACACCCAATCGAAAGGAAAAGGAATAGTGCGCGATGGGATTGGTGCACAACTGACCCGAAAGGCACTAGAATAGTGCGCAATGGGATTGGTGCACACACCACCCGAAAGGGACTGGAATAGTGAACGATGGGATTGGTGCACACCCGACCCGAAAGGGACTGGAATAGCGCGCGATGGGATTGGTGCACACCCGACCCGAAAGGGACTGGAACAGTGCGCAATGGGATTGGTGCACACCCGACCCAAAAGGGAGAGGAATAGTGCGCGATGGGATTGGTGCACACCCCACCCGAAAGGGACTGGAATAGCGCGCGATGGGATTGGTGCACACCCGACCCGAAAGGGAGCGCAATAGTGCGCGAAGCGATTGGGCGCAAACCTGACCTGAAAGGGGGCGGAATAGTGCCCGATGGGATTGGGCGAGCGTCCTGACCCAAAAGGGAGCGGAATAGTGCCCGATGGTATTGGTGCACACCCGAACTGAAAGGGAGCGGAATAGTGGGCGATGGGATTGCTGCACACCCGACCCAAAAGGGAGAGGAATAGTGCGCGATGGGAATGGTGCACACCCCACCCGAAAGTGACTGGAATAGTGCACGATGGGATTGGTGCAAGCCTCACCCGAAAGGGACTGGAATAGCGCGCGATGGGATGGTTGCACACCCGACCCGAAAGGGACTGGAATAGCGCGCGATGGGATTGGTGCACACCCCACCCGAAAGGGACTGGAATAGCGCGCGATGGGATTGGTGCACACCTCACCCGAAAGGGACTGGAATAGCGTGCGATGGGATTGGTGCACACCCGACCCAAAAGGGACTGGAATAGTGCGCGATGGGATTGGTGCACACCCGACCCGAAAGGGACTGGAATAGTGCGCGAAGGGATTGGTGCACACACGACCGGAAAGGGAGCGGATTAGTGCGCGATGGGATTGGTGCACAACTGACCCGAAAGGGAGCAATATAGTGTGCGATGGGATAGGTGCACACCCGAACTGAAAGGGAGCGGAATAGTGGACGATGGGATTGGTGCACACCCGACCCAAAAGGGAGAGGAATAGTGCGCGATGGGATTGGTGCACACACCACCCGAAAGGGACTGGAATAGTGCGCGATGGGATGGTTGCACACCCGACCCGAAAGGGAGCGCAATAGTGCGCGATGCGATTGGGCGCAATCCTGACCCGAAAGGGGCCGGAATAGTGTCCGATGGGATTGGGCGAGCGTCCTGACCCGAAAGGGAGCGGAATAGTGCCCGATGCGATTGGGCGAGCGTCCTGACCCGAAAGGGAGCGGAATAGTGTGCGAATGGATTGGTCGCAAACCTGACCCGAAAGGGAGCGGAATAATGCGCGATAGGATTGGTGCACACCCCACCCGAAAGCGAGCGGAATAATGCGTGATGGGATTGGTGCAAACCCCACCCAAAAGGGAGTGTAATAGTGCACGATGGGATTGGTGCACACCTGACCCGAAAGGGAGCGGAATAGTGCACGATGGGATTGGTGCACACCCGACCCGAAAGGGAGTGGAATAGTGCACGATGGGATTGGTGCACACCCGACCCGAAAGGGAGCGGATAGTGCACGATGGGACTGGTGCACACCCAATCGAAATGAAGTGGAATAGTGCGCGATGGGATTGGTGCACACACGAACTGAAAGGGAGCGGAATAGTGCCCAATGGGATTGGTGCACACCCCACCTGAAAGGGACTGGAATAGCGCGCGATGGGATTGGTGCACACCCGACCCAAAAGGGAGCGGAATAGTGCACAATGGGATTGGTGCACACCCGACCCGAAAGGGAGAGGAATAGTGCGCGATGGGATTGGTGCACACCCCACCCTAAAGGGAGCGGAATAGTGTGCAATGGGAATGGTACACACCTGACCAGAAAGGGAGTGGAATAGTGCGCAATGGGAATGGTGCACACCCGACCCGAAAGGGAGAGGAATAGTGCGCGATGGGATTGGTGCACACCCCACCCTAAAGGGAGCGGAATAGTGCACGATGGGATTGGTGCAGACCCGACCCAAAAGGGAGTGGAATAGCGCGCGATGGGATTGATGCACACCCGACCCGAAAGGAAGCGGAATAGTGCGCGATGGGAATGGTGCACACCCGACCTGAAAGGGACTGGAATAGTGCACGATGGGATTGGTGCACGCCCCACCCGAAAGGGACTGGAATAGCGCGAGATGGGATGGTTGCACACCCGACCCAAAAGGGAGCGGAATAGTGTGCGATGCGATTGGGCGCAATCCTGACCCGAAAGGGGCCAGAATAGTGTCCGATGAGATTGGGCGAGCGTCCTGACCCGAAAGGGAGCAGAATAGTGCCCGATGGGATTGGATTGGGCGAGCGTCCTGACCTGAAAGAGAGCGGAATAGTACCCGATGCGATTGGGCGAGCGTCCTGACCCGAAAGGGAGCGGAATAGTGCGCGATGCGATTGGGCGCAAACCTGACCCAAAAGGGAGAGGAATAGTGCGCGATGGGATTGGTGCACACCCCACCCGAAAGGGAGTGGAATAGTGCGCGATGAGATTCGTGCACACCCGACCCGAAAGGGAGCGGAGTAGTGTGTAATGGGATTGGGCGAGTGTCCTCACCCGAAAGTGAGCGGAATAGTGCGCGATGGGATTGGTGCACACCCCACCCAAAAGGGAGCGGAATAGTGCACGATGGGATTGGTGCACACACGAACCGAAAGGGAGAGGAATAGTGCGCGATGGGATTGGTGCACACCCCACCCGAAAGGGAGCGGAATAGTGCATGATGGGATTGGTGCACGCCCGACCCGAAAGGGAGCGGAATAGTGCACAATGGGACTGGTGCACACCCAATCGAAAGGAAGTGGAATAGTACGCGATGGGATTGGTGCACACCCGACCCGAAAGGGACTGGAAAAGTGCGCAATGGGATTGGGCAAGCGTCCTGACCCGTAAGGTAACGGAATAGTGCACGATGGGATTGGTGCACATCCGACTCAAAAGGGAGCGGAATAGTGCACGATGGGACTGGTGCACACCCATTCGAAAGGAAGTGGAATAGTGCGCGATGGGATTGGTGCACACCCGACCCGAAAGGGACTGGAATAGGGCGCAATGGGATTGGTGCACACCCCACCTGAAAGGGACTGGAATAGCGCGCGATGGTATTGGTGCACACCCCACCCGAAAGGGACTGGAATAGCGCGCGATGGGATTGGTGCACACCCGACCCGAAAGGGACTGGAATAGTGCGCGATGGGATTGGTGCACACCCGACCCAAAAGGGAGAGGAATAGTGCGCGATGGGATTGGTGCACACACCACCCGAAATGGAGCGGAATAGTGCGCAATGGGAATGGTACACACCTGACCCGAAAGGGAGTGGAATAGTGCGCAATGGGAATGGTGCACACCCCAGCTGAAAGGGACTGGAATAGTGCACGATGGGATTGGTGCACACACCACCCGAAAGGGACTGGAATAGCGCGCGATGGGATTGGTGCACAGCCGACCCGAAAGGGAGCGCAATAGTGCGCGATGCGATTGGGCGCAAACCTGACCCGAAAGGGGGCGGAATAGTGCCCGATGGGATTGGGCGAGCATCCTGACCTGAAAGGGAGCGGAATAGTGCCCGATGGGATTGGGCGAGCGTCCTGACCCGAAAGGGAGAGGTATAGTGCCCGATGGGATTGGGCGAGCGTCCTGACCCAAAAGGGAGAGGAATAGTGCGCGATGCGATTGGGCGCAATCCTGACCCGAAAGGGGCCAGAATAGTGTCCGATGGGATTGGGCGAGCGTCCTGACCCGAAAGGGAGCGGAATAGTGCCCGATGGGATTGGGCGAGCGTCCTGACCCGAAAGGGAGCGGAATAGTGCCCGATGCGATTGGGCGAGCGTCCTGACCCGAAAGGGAGCGGAATAGTGCGCGATGGGATTGGTCGCAAACCTGACCCGAAAGGGAGTGGAATAGTCCACGATGGGATTGGTGCACACCCCACCCGAAAGGGAGAGGAATAGTGCACGATGGGATTGGTGCACACCCGACCCGAAAGGGAGCGGAATAGTGTGCAATGGGATTAGGCGAGTGTCCTCACCCGAAAGTGAGCGGAATAGTGCGCGATGGGATTGGTGCACACACGAACCGAAAGGGAGCGGAATAGTGCGCGATGGGATTGGGCGAGCGTCCTGACCTGAATGGGAGCGGAATAGTGCGCGATGGGATTGGTGCACACCCCACCCGAAAGGGACTGGAATATCGCGCGATGGGATTGGTGCACACACGACCCGAAAGGGAGCGGAATAGTGCACAATGGTTTGGTGCACACACAATCGAAAGGAAGTGGAATAGTGCGCGATGGGATTGTTGCACGCCCGACCCGAAAGGGACTGGAATGGTGCGCAATGGGGTTGGTGCACACCGGACCCAAAAGGGAGCGGAATAGTGCTCAATGGGATTGGTGCACACCCCACCCGAAAGGGACTGGAATAGTGCGCGATGGGATTGGTGCACACCCGACCCGAAAGGGAGCAATATAGTGGGCGATGGGATTGGTGCACACCCGAACTGAAAGGGAGAGGAATAGTGGGCGATGGGATTGGTGCACACCCGACCCAAAAGGGAGAGGAATAGTGCGCGATGGGATTGGTGCACACCCCACCCGAAAGCGAGCGGAATAGTGCGCGATGGGATTGGTACACACCTGACCCGAAAGGGACTGGAATAGCGCGCAATGGGATTGGTGCACACCCGACCCGAAAGGGAGTGGAATAGTGCACGATGGGATTGGTGCACACCCCACCCGAAAGGGACTGGAATAGTGCACGATGGGATTGGTGCACGCCCCACCCGAAAGGGACTGGAATAGCGCGAGATGGGATGGTTGCACACCCGACCCAAAAGGGAGCGGAATAGTGCGCGATGCGATTGGGCGCAATCCTGACCCGAAAGGGGCCAGAATAGTGTCCAATGGGATTGGGCGAGCGTCCTGACCCGAAAGGGAGCGGAATAGTGCCCAATGGGATTGGGCGAGCGTCCTGACCTGAAAGAGAGCGGAATAGTACCCGATGCGATTGGGCGAGCGTCCTGACCCGAAAGGGAGCGGAATATTGCGCGAAGGGATTGGTCGCAAACCCGACCCAAAAGGGAGCGGAATAGTGCGCGATGGGATTGGTGCACACCCGACCCAAAAGGGAGTGGAATAGTCCACGATGGGATTGGTGCACACCCGACCCGAAAGGGACTGGAATAGTGCGCGATGCGATTGGGCGCAAACCTGACCCAAAAGGGAGAGGAATAGTGCGCGATGGGATTGGTGCACACCCGACCCGAAAGGGAGCGGAATAGTGCACAATGGGACTGGTGCACACCCAATCGAAAGGAAGTGGAATAGTACGCGATGGGATTGGTGCACACCCGACCCGAAAAGGACTGGAATAGTGCGCAATGGGATTGGTGCACACCCAACCCGAAAGGGACTGGAATAGCGCGCGATGGGATTGGTGCACACCCGACCCAAAAGTGAGCGGAATAGTGCCCAATGGGATTGGTGCACACCCCACCCGAAAGGGACTGGAATAGCGCGCGATGGGATTGGTGCACACACGACCCGAAAGGGAGCGCAATAGTGCCCGATGGGATTGGTGCACAACAGACCCGAAAGGGAGCAATATAGTGGGCGATGGGATTGGTGCACACCCGAACTGAAAGGGAGCGGAATAGTGGGCGATGGGATTGGTGCACACCCGACCCAAAAGGGAGAGGAATAGTGCACGATGGGATTGGTGCACACCCCACCCGAAAGGGACTGGAATAGTGCACGATGGGATTGGTGCACACCCCACCCGAAAGGGACTGGAATAGTGCGCGATGGGATTGGTACACACCTGACCCGAAAGGGACTGGAATAGTGCACGATGGGATTGGTGCACACCCCACCCGAAAGGGAGTGGAATAGTGCACGATGGGATTGGTGCACGCCCCACCCGAAAGGGACTGGAATAGCGCGCGATGGGATGGTTGCACACCCGACCCAAAAGGGAGCGGAATAGTGCACAATGGGATTGGTGCACACCCGACCCGAAAGGGACTGGAATAGCGCGCGATGGGATGGTTGCACACCCGACCCAAAAGGGAGAGGAATAGTGCGCGATGCGATTGGGCGCAATCCTGACCCGAAAGGGGCCAGAATAGTGTCCAATGGGATTGGGCGAGCGTCCTGACCCGAAAGGGAACGGAATAGTGCCCGATGGGATTGGGCGAGCGTCCTGACCCGAAAGGGAGCGGAATAGTCCACGTTGGGATTGGTGCCAACCCCACCCAAAAGGGAGTGGAATAGTCCACGATGGGATTGGTGCACACCAGACCCGAAAGGGAGCGGAATAGTGCGCGATGCGATTGGGCGCAAACCTGACCCAAAAGGGAGAGGAATAGTGCGCGATGGGATTGGTGCACACCCCACCCAAAAGGGAGTGGAATAGTGCACGATGGGATTGGTGCACACCCGACCCGAAAGGGAGCGGAATAGTGCACAATGGGACTGGTGCACACCCAATCGAAAGGAAGTGGAATAGTACGTGATGGGATTGGTGCACACCTAACCCGAAAGGGACTGGAATAGTGCGCAATGGGATTGGTGCACACCCAACCCGAAAGGGACTGGAATAGCGCGCGATGGGATTGGTGCACACCCCACCCAAAAGAGAGCGGAATAGTGCCCAATGGGATTGGTGCACACCCCACCCGAAAGGGACTGGAATAGCGCGCGATGGGATTGGTGCACACCCCACCCAAAAGGGAGAGGAATAGTGCGCGATGGGATTGGTGCACACCCCACCCGAAAGGGACTGGAATAGTGTGCAATGGGAATGGTACACACCTGACCCGAAAGGGAGTGGAATAGTGCGCAATGGGAATGGTGCACACCCCAGCCGAAAGGGACTGGAATAGTGCACGATGGGATTGGTGCACACACGACCCAAAAGGGACTGGAATAGTGCACGATGGGATTGGTGCACACACGACGCAAAAGGGACTGGAATAGTGCACGATGGGATTGCTGCACAACAGACCCGAAAGGGAGCAATATAGTGGGCGATGGGATTGGTGCACACCCGAACTGAAAGGGAGCGGAATAGTGGGCGATGGGATTGGTGCACACCCGACCCAAAAGGGAGAGGAATAGTGCGCGATGGGATTGGTGCACACCCCACCCGAAAGCTAGCGGAATAGTGCGCGATGGGATTGGTGCACACCTGACCCGAAAGGGACTGGAATAGCGCGCAATGGGATTGGTGCACACCCCACCCGAAAGGGACTGGAATAGTGCGCGATGGGATGGTTGCACACCCGACCCAAAAGGGAGCGGAATAGTGCGTGATGCGATTGGGCGCAATCCTGACCCGAAAGGGGCCAGAATAGTGTCCAATGGGATTGGGCGAGCGTCCTGACCCGAAAGGGAACGGAATAGTGCCCGATGGGATTGGGCGAGCGTCCTGACCTGAAAGAGAGCGGAATAGTACCCGATGCGATTGGGCGAGCGTCCTGACCCGAAAGGGAGCGGAATATTGCGAGAAGGGATTGGTGCACACCAGACCCGAAAGGGAGCGGAATAGTGCGCGATGCGATTGGGCGCAAACCTGACCCAAAAGGGAGAGGAATAGTGCGCGATGAGATTGGTGCACACCCCACCCAAAAGGGAGTGGAATAGTGCACGATGGGATTGGTGCACACACCACCCGAAAGGGAGTGGAATAGTGCACGATGGGATTGGTGCACACCCGACCCGAAAGGGAGCGGAATAGTGCACAATGGGACTGGTGCACACCCAATCGAAAGGAAGTGGAATAGTACGCGATGGGATTGGTGCACACCTAACCCGAAAGGGACTGGAATAGTGCGCAATGGGATTGGTGCACACCCAACCTGAAAGGGACTGGAATAGCGCGCGATGGGATTGGTGCACACACGACCCGAAAGGGACTGGAATAGTGCGCGATGGGATTGGTGCACACCCGACCCAAAAGGGAGAGGAATAGTGTGCGATGGGATTGGTGCACACCCCACCCAAAAGGGACTGGAATAGTGTGCAATGGGAATGGTACACACCTGACCCGAAAGGGAGTGGAATAGTGCGCAATGGGAATGGTGCACACCCCAGCCGAAAGGGACTGGAATAGTGCACGATGGGATTGGTGCACACACCACCCAAAAGGGACTGGAATAGTGCGCGATGGGATTGCTGCACAGCCGACCCGAAAGGGAGCGCAATAGTGCGCGATGCGATTGGGCGCAAACCTGACCCGAAAGGGGGCGGAATGGTGCCCGATGGGATTGGGCGAGCATCCTGACCTGAAAGGGAGCGGAATAGTGCCCGATGGGATTGGGCGAGCGTCCTGACCCGAAAGGTGAGGCATAGTGCCCGATGGGATTGGGCGAGCATCCTGACCCAAAAGGGAGCGGAATTGTGCACAATGGGACGGGTGCACAACCAATCGAAAGGAAGTGGAATAGTGCGCGATGGGATTGGTGCACACCCGACCCGAAAGGGACTGGAATAGTGCGCGATGGGATTGGTGCACACCCGACCCGAAAGGGACTGGAATAGTGCGCAATGGGGTTGGTGCACACCCGACCCAAAAGGGAGCGGAATAGTGCCCAATGGGATTTGTGCACACCCCACCCGAAAGGGACTGGAATAGCGCGCGATGGGATTGGTGCACACCCGACCCGAAAGGGACTGAAATAGTGCACGATGGGATTGGTGCACACCCGACCTGAAAGGGACTGAAATAGTGCACGATGGGATTGGTGCACACTCGACCTGAAAGGGACTGAAATAGTGCACGATGGGATTGGTGCACGCCCCACCCGAAAGGGACTGGAATAGCGCGAGATGGGATGGTTGCACACCCGACCCAAAAGGGAGCGGAATAGTGCGCGATGCGATTGGGCGCAATCCTGACCCGAAAGGGGCCGGAATAGTGTCCGATGGGATTGGGCGAGCGTCCTGACCCGAAAGGGAGCGGAATAGTGCCCGATGGGATTGGGCGAGCGTCCTGACCCGAAAGGGAGCGGAATAGTGCCCGATGGGATTGGGCGAGCGTCCTGACCCGAAAGGGAGCGGAATAGTGCACGATGGGATTGGTCGCAAACCTGACCCGAAAGGGAGCGGAATAATGCGCGATAGGATTGGTGCACACCCCCCCCGAAAGGGATTGGAATAGTCCACGATGGGATTGGTGCACACCAGACCCGAAAGGGAGCGGAATAGTGCGCGATGGGATTGGGCGCAAACCTGACCCAAAAGGGAGTGGAATAGTGCACGATGGGATTGGTGCACACCAGACCCGAAAGGGAGCGGAATAGTGCACGATGGGATTGGTGCACACCCGACCCGAAAGGGAGTGGAATAGTGCACGATGGGATTGGTGCACACACGACCCGAAAGGGAGCGGAATAGTGCGCAATGGGATTGGTGCACACACGAACCGAAAGGAAGCGGAATAGTGCGCGATGGGATTGGGCGAGCGTCCTGACCTGAATGGGAGCGGAATAGTGCACAAAGGGATTGGTGCACACCTAATCGAAAGGAAGTGGAATAGTGCGCGATGGGATTGGTGCACACCCGACCCAAAAGGGAGAGGAATAGTGTGCGATGGGATTGGTGCACACCTGACCCGAAATGGAGCGGAATAGTGCGCGATGCGATTGTGCGCAAACCTGACCCGAAAGGGGGCGGAATAGTGCCCGATGGGATTGGGCGAGCATCCTGACCTGAAAGGGAGCGGAATAGTGCCCGATGGATTGGGCGAGCGTCCTGACCCGAAAGGGAGAGGAATAGTGCCCGATGGGATTGGGCGAGCGTCCTGACCCGAAAGGGAGAGAAATAGTGCACGATGGGATTGGTGCGCACCCAACCCAAAAGGGAGCGGAATAGTGCACGATGCGACAGGTGCACACCCAATCGAAAGGAAGAGGAATAGTGCACGATGGGATTGGTGCACACCCGACCCGAAAGGGACTGGAATAGTGCACAATGGGATTGGTGCACACCCCACCCGAAAGGGACTGGAATAGTGCGCAATGGGTTTGGTGCACACCCCACCCGAAAGGGACTGGAATAGCGCGCAATGGGATTGGTGCACACCCGACCCAAAAGGGACTGGAATAGTGCGAAATGGGATTGGTGCACACCCGACCCAGAAGGGAGAGGAATAGTGCCCAATGGGATTGGTGCACACCCCACCCGAAAGGGAGCGGAATAGTGCGCAATGGGAATGGTACATACCTGACCCGAAAGGGAGTGGAATAGTGCGCAATGGGAATGGTGCACACCCCAGCTGAAAGGGACTGGAATAGTGCACGATGGGATTGGTGCACACACCACCCGAAAGGGACTGGAATAGCGCGCGATGGGATTGGTGCACAGCCGACCCGAAAGGGAGCGCAATAGTGCGCGATGCGATTGGGCGCAAACATGCCCCGAAAGGCGGCGGAATGGTGCCCGATGGGATTGGGCGAGCATCCTGACCTGAAAGGGAGCGGAATAGTGCCCGATGGGATTGGGCGAGCGTCCTGACCCGAAAGGTGAGGAATAGTGCCCAATGGGATTGGGCGAGCGTCCTGACCCGAAAGGGAGCGGAATAGTGCACGATGGGATTGGTGCACACCGGACCCAAAAGGGAGCGGAATAGTGCACAATGGGACGGGTGCACAACCAATCGAAAGGAAGTGGAATAGTGCGCGATGGGATTGGTGCACACCCGACCCGAAAGGGACTGGAATGGTGCGCAATGGGATTGGTGCACACCCCACCCGAAAGGGAGCGGAATAGTGCCCAATGGGATTGGTGCACACCCCACCCGAAAGGGAGAGGAATAGTGCCCAATGGGATTTGTGCACACCCCACCCGAAAGGGACTGGAATAGCGCGCGATGGGATTGGTGCACACCCGACGCGAAAGGGACTGGAATAGTGCGCGAAGGGATTGGTGCACACCCGACCTGAAAGGGACTGGAATAGTGCGCGATGGGTTTGGTGCACACCCGACCTGAAAGGGACTGGAATAGTGCGCGATGGGATTGGTGCACGCCCCACCCGAAAGGGACTGGAATAGCGCGAGATGGGATGGTTGCACACCTGACCCAAAAGGGAGCGGAATAGTGCGCGATGCGATTGGGCGCAATCCTGACCCGAAAGAGGCCGGAATAGTGTCCGATGGGATTGGGCGAGCGTCCTGACCCGAAAGGGAGAGGAATAGTGTCCGATGGGATTGGGCGAGCGTCCTGACCCGAAAGGGAGCGGAATAGTGCCCGATGCGATTGGGCGAGCTTCCTGACCCGAAAGGGAGCGGAATAGTGCGCGAAGGGATTGGTCGCAAACCTGACCCGAAAGGGAGTGGAATAATGCACGATAGGATTAGTGCACACCCCCCCCGAAAGGGATTGGAATAGTCCACGATGGGATTGGTGCACACCTGACCCGAAAGGGAGCGGAATAGTGCGCGATGCGATTGGGCGCAAACCTGACCCAAAAGGGAGAGGAATAGTGCGCGATGCGATTGGTGCACACCCCACCCAAAAGGGAGTAGAATAGTGCACGATGGGATTGGTACACACCCGACCCGAAAGGGAGCAGAGTAGTGCGCAATGGGATTGGGCGAGTGTCCTGACCCGAAAGTGAGCGGAATAGTGCGCAATGGGATTGGTGCACACACGAACCGAAAGGAAGCGGAATAGTGCGCGATGGGATTGGTGCACACCTAACCCGAAAGGGAGCGGAATAGTGCACAAAGGGATTGGTGCACACCTAACCCGAAAGGGAGCGGAATAGTGTGCGATGGGATTGGGCAAGCGTCCTGACCCAAAAGGGCGCGGAATAGTGCACGATGGGATTGGTGCACGCCCGACCCAAAAGGGAGCGGAATAGTGCACAATGGGACTGGTGCACACCCAATCGAAAGGAAGTGGAATAGTGCGCGATGGGATTGGTGCACACCCGACCCAAAAGGGACTGGAATAGTGCGCAATGGGATTGGTGCACACCCGACCCAAAAGTGAGCGGAATAGTGCCCAATGGGATTGGTGCACACCCCACCCGAAAGGGACTGGAATAGCGCGCGATGGTATTGGTGCACACCCCACCCGAAAGGAAGTGGAATAGTGCGCGATGGGATTGGTGCACACCCGACCCAAAAGGGAGAGGAATAGTGCGCGATGGGATTGGTGCACACCACACCCGAAATGGAGCGGAATAGTGCGCGATGCGATTGTGCGCAAACCTGACCCGAAAGGGGGCGGAATAGTGCCCGATGGGATTGGGCGAGCATCCTGACCTGAAAGGGAGCGGAATAGTGCCCGATGGATTGGGCGAGCGTCCTGACCCGAAAGGGAGAGGAATAGTGCCCGATGGGATTGGTCGAGCGTCCTGACCCGAAAGGGAGAGAAATAGTGCACGATGGGATTGGTGCGCACCCAACCCAAAAGGGAGCGGAATAGTGCACGATGCGACAGGTGCACACCCAATCGAAAGGAAGAGGAATAGTGCGCGATGGGATTGGTGCACACCCGACCCGAAAGGGACTGGAATAGTGCACAATGGGATTGGTGCACACCTAACCCGAAAGGGAGCGGAATAGTGTGCGATGGGATTGGGCAAGCGTCCTGACCCAAAAGGGCGCGAAATAGTGCACGATGGGATTGGTGCACGCCCGACCCAAAAGGGAGCGGAATAGTGCACAATGGGACTGGTGCACACCCAATCGAAAGGAAGCGGAATAGTGCGCGATGGGATTGGTGCACACCCGACCCGAAAGGGACTGGAATAGTGCGCAATGGGATTGGTGCACGCCCCACCCGAAAGGGACTGGAATAGTGAACGATGGGATTGGTGCACACCCGACCCAAAAGTGAGCGGAATAGTGCGCGATGGGATTGGTGCACACCCGACCCAAAAGGGAGAGGAGTAGTGCGCGATGCGATTGTGCGCAAACCTGACCCGAAAGGGGGCGGAATAGTGCCCGATGGGATTGGGCGAGCAGCCTGACCTGAAAGGGAGCGGAATAGTGCCCGATGGATTGGGCGAGCGTCCTGACCCGAAAGGGAGAGGAATAGTGCCCGATGGGATTGGGCGAGCGTCCTGACCCGAAAGGGAGAGAAATAGTGCACGATGGGATTGGTGCGCACCCAACCCAAAAGGGAGCGGAATAGTGCACGATGCGACAGGTGCACACCCAATCGAAAGGAAGAGGAATAGTGCGCGATGGGATTGGTGCACACCCGACCCGAAAGGGACTGGAATAGTGCACAATGGGATTGGTGCACACCTCACCCGAAAGGGACTGGAATAGCGCGCGATGTGATTGGTGCACACCCGACCCAAAAGGGGGCGGAATAGTGCACAATGGGATTGGTGCACACCCCACCCGAAAGGGAGAGGAATAGTGCACGAAGGGATTGGGCAAGTGTCCTGACCAGAAAGTGAGCGAAATAGTGCGCGATGGGATTGTTGCACACCCAACCCGAAAGGGACCGGAATAGTGTGTGATGGGATTGGGCGAGCATCCTGACCCGAAATGGAGCGGAATAGTGCGCGATGGGATTGGTGCACAAGTGACCTGAAAGGGAGCGGAATAGTGCGCGTTGGGATTGGGCGCAAACCTGACCCGAAAGGGAGCAGAATAGTGGGCGATGGGATTGGTGCACACCCGACCCGAAAGGGTGCGGCATAGTGCGTGATGGGATTGGGCGCAAAGCTGACCCGAAAGGCAGCGGAATAGCGCGCGATGGGATTTGTGCACCCCCGACCCGAAAGGGAGCGGAATAGAGCGCGATGGGATTGGTGCACACCCGACCTGAAAGGGAGCGGAATAGTGTCCGATGGGATTGGGCGAGCGTCCTGAGCTGAAAGGGAGTGGAATCATCCGCGATGGGATTGGTCGCAAACCTGACCCGAAAGGGAGCAGAATAATGCGTGATGGGATTGGTGCACACCCGACCCGAAAGGGAGCTGAATAGTGCACGATGGGATTGGTGCACACCCGACCTGAAAGGGTGCGGAATAGTGTGCGATGGGATTGTGCACACACGACCTGAAAGGGAGCGGAATAGTGTGCGATGGGATTGGGCGAGCGTCCTGACCCGAAAGGGAGTGGAATAGTGCCCGATGGGATTGGTGCACACCTGATCCGAAAGGGAGCAGAATAGTGCATGATGAGATTGGTGCACAACAGACCTGAAAGGGAGCGGAATAGTGCGCAGTGGGATTGGTGCACACCCGACCCGAAAGGGAGCGGAATAGTGCGCATTGGGATTGGGCGCAAACCTGACCCGAAAGGCAGCGGAATAGTGCGCGATGGGATTGGTGCACACCCGACCCGAAAGGGAGCGGAATAGTGCCCGATGGGATTGTTGCACACCCGATCTGAAAGGGAGCGGAATAGTGCGCGATGGGATTGGGCCAGAGTCCTGACCCGAATGGGAGTGGAATAGTGCGCGATGGGATTGGTGCACACCCGACCCGAAAGGTAGCGGAGTAGTGCACGATAGGATTGGGCACCCCCGACCCGAAAGGAAGCGGAATGGTGCGTGATGGGATTGGTGCACAACTGACCCGAAATGGAGCGGAATTGTGAGCGATGGGATTAGGCACAGACCAGTCCCGAAAGGGACTAGAATAGCGGGCAATGGAATTGGTGCACACCCCAATCGAAAGGGACTGGAATAGCGCGTGATGGGATTGGTGCACACCCGACCCGAGAGGGACTAGAATAGCGCGCGATGGGATTGGTGCACACCCCAATCGAAAGGGACTGGAATAGCGCGTGATGGGATTGGTGCACACCCGACCCGAGAGGGACTAGAATAGCGCGCGATGGGATTGGTGCACACTCGACCCGAAAGGGACTGGAATAGCACGTGATAGGATTGGTGCACACCCGACCCGAAGGGGAGCAGAATAGTGCGCGATGGGATTGGTCGCTAACCTGACCCGAAAGGGAGCGGAATAATGCGCAAAAGGATTGGTGCACACCTGACCCGAAAGGGAGCGGAATAATGCGTGATGGGATTGGTGCACACCCCAACCGAAAGGGACTGGAATAGCGCGCGATGGGATTGGTGCACACCCGACCCGAAAGGGAGTGGAATAGTGCGCGATGGGATTGGGCGAGTGTCCTGACCGGAAAGTGAGCGAAATAGTGCGCGATGGGATTGGTGCACACCCGACCCGAAAGGGAGCGGAATAGTGCGCGATGCGATTGGGCGCAAACCTGACCCGAAAGGGAGCAGAATAGTGTCCGATGGGATTGGGCGAGCGTCCTGACCCGAAAGGGAGCGGAATAGTGCCCGATGGGATTGGGCGAGCGTCGTGACCCGAAAGGGAGCAGAATAGTGCCCGATGGGATTGGGCGAGCGTCCTGACCCGAAAGGGAGCGGAATAGTGCCCGATGGGATTGGGCGAGCGTCGTGACCCGAAAGGGAGCAGAATAGTGCCCGATGGGATTGGGTGCAATCCTGACCCGAAAGGGAGCAGAATAATGCGCGATAGGATTGGTGCACACGTGACCCGAAAGGGAGCAGAATAGTGTGCGATGGGATTGGTGCACACCCGATCTGAAAGGGAGCGGAATAGTGTGAGATGGGATTGGGCGAGAGTCCTGACCCGAATGGGAGTGGACTAGTGCGCGATGGGATTGGTGCACACCCGACCTGAAAGGGAGCGGAATAGTGTCCGATGGGAT